>NC_058518.1:446416580-447622080 GCF_904849725.1 Hordeum vulgare subsp. vulgare | reverse complement strand
CAGAGGCTGTAATGATTAAACACCTGCAGAGCAGGGGTTTTAAGCCTAATTATACGGTGTGGACATTTCATGGTGAGTCTATACAACGCACAAGAGTTGAGGTGGTCCGTCATCGCACGGACGAGCATGGTGCCGGGATCGAAGACATGGTGCAAGACTTTGATGATGCTCGGGATTCGGAAGATGGGATGGAGGAATCTGCAAAGGCCTTTTATGAAATGTTGGAGTCTTCAAAATGTCCTCTCCATGAGCACACTGAGCTCTATCAGCTGGATGCAATTGCACAAGTAATGGCTCTGAAGGCTCAGTTCAACTTGGGAAGAGAATGCTACAACGCGATGATGACACTATTTGGACGTTTCCTACCCAAAGGCCATGTCATGCCTGCAAACCTGTACCAGTCGGACAAAATACTTCTTGTACTTAAGATGCCCTATGAGAAGATAGATGCATGTGAGAAAGGATGTGTCTTATTTAGGAAGGAGTATGCACACTTGGACTATTGTCCCAATTGCGAGTCTTGCAGGTATCTTGTGGTAGACAACGGTATGGGTGAGAAGAGGGAGACCAAAATCGCAGTTAGTGTTCTTCGGTATATGCCAATCGTACCAAGACTTCAACGTCTTTTCATGGTCGAAGAGACAGCCAGACATACGACATGGCACAAATTGGGCAAAAGAACCGAACTAGATGCGGATGGGAATAAGATGATGGTACACACATCGGATGGGGAAGCGTGGAAATATTTCGATGGATTGCATCAGGATAAAGCGGCAGATCCAAGGAATCCTCGAGTCTGCGCCGCCACGGATGGTTTTAATCCCTTTGTGACAGCAACCCAATACAGTTGTTGGTCTGTATTTGTCATTCCACTCAATCTCCCCCCCGGGAAGATTATGCAAAGAAAGAACATATTTCTAACGTTGATAATTCCAGGGCCCAATTATCTGGGGAAGAATATGAATGTGTACCTGCAACCGCTTAAGGATGAATTGGAAGAAGCTTGGGAAAATGGGGTCAAGACATACGATGCCGCTAGAAAAGAAAACTTCAAAATGCATGTGTGGTACATGTACTCTATGCATGACTTGCCAGCGTATACGCTATTCTCTGGATGGTGTGTGCATGGAAGGTTCCCGTGCCCCCAATGCAAGGAAGCTCTTCGGTTTCATTGGGTGCAGGAGGGTCGGAAGTATTCTTGCTTTGACTTGCATAGACAGTTCCTGGATCCTGACCATCAGTTCAGAAAAGACAAGAAGAACTTTACCAAAGGTAAAGTTGTCAAAAACTTGGCACCACCTGCGTTCACAGGCCAACAGATCCTGGATCAATTAAATGCCCTCGAGCCTGATCCAGAGCGTCCAGGGTATTTCAAGGGGTATAATTCAAAACACGCCTGGACTCACAAGCCATGCTTCTGGGATCTGCCTTACTTCAAAGACCTCCTTCTTCCACACAATATCGACATGATGCACACTGAAAAGAATATCGGAGAGGCTATTTTTGGTACATTGTTCGACATAGATGGGAAGACAAAGGATAATATTAAGGCTAGAGTCGATCAAGAGACACTATGTCATAGACCGTTACAAAACATGCGAGAAGGCAAAGGAAAGCAGAAGTGGTTGAAGCCAAAGGCCTGGTTCAATCTTGGAAGGCCAGCTATGAGGGAAATTATCTTGTGTGTCAAAATGCACTTGATGTTCCCCGATGGGTATGCAACGAATCTAAAGAGGAGAGCGAGTCTTGAAAAATAAAAAATCTTTGGTCTCAAGAGTCATGATTGGCATATATAGCTAGAGCGGGTAATGATGGTGATGTTACGTGGCTTTATTCCCGAGGATGAATGGCTAGTGCTGACGGAGCTGAGCTATTTCTTCCATGTTCTTTGTGCGAAAGAATTGTCGCCTGACGTAGAAGACATGGAGGAGTTTGCACCGGAGTTGTTGTGGAAGTTAGAGAAGATCTTTCCACCGGGCTTCTTTAATCCAATGCAGCATTTGATTTTACATCTACCGACCGAGGCAAGATTGGGTGGGCCCGTGCAAGATCGTTGGTGCTATGCGACTGAGAGGATGCAGAAGACCCTTCGAGCTAAATGTAAAAATAAGCGTAGAATTGAAGCATCGATGGCTGAGGCATTTGTTGGAATTATGCCCTAGAGGCAATAATAAATATAGTTATTATTATAATTCCTGTATCAAGATAATCGTTTATTATCCATGCTATAATTGTATTGAATGAAGACTCATTTACATGTGTGGATACATAGACAAAACACTGTCCCTAGCAAGCCTCTAGTTGGCTAGCCAGTTGATCAAAGATAGTCAGTGTCTTCTGATTATGAACAAGGTGTTGTTGCTTGATAACTGGATCACGTCATTAGGAGAATCACGTGATGGACTAGACCCAAACTAATAGACGTAGCATGTTGATCGTGTCATTTTGTTGCTACTGTTTTCTGCGTGTCAAGTATTTGTTCCTATGACCATGAGATCATATGACTCACTAACACCGGAGGAATACTTTGTGTGTATCAAACGTTGCAACGTAACTGGGTGACTATAAAGATGCTCTACAGGTATCTCCGAAGGTGTTCGTTGAGTTAGTATGGATCAAGACTCGGATTTGTCACTCCGTGTGACGGAGAGGTATCTCGGGGCCCACTCGGTAATACAACATCACACACAAGCCTTGCAAGCAATGTAACTTAGTGTAAGTTGCGGGATCTTGTATTACGGAACGAGTAAAGAGACTTGCCGGTAAACGAGATTGAAATAGGTATGCGGATACTGACGATCGAATCTCGGGCAAGTAACATACCGAAGGACAAAGGGAATGACATACGGGATTATATGAATCCTTGGCACTGAGGTTCAAACGATAAGATCTTCGTAGAATATGTAGGATCCAATATGGGCATCCATGTCCCGCTATTGGATATTGACCGAGGAGTCTCTCGGGTCATGTCTACACAGTTCTCGAACCCGCAGGGTCTGCACACTTAAGGTTCGACTTTGTTTTATGCGTATTTGAGTTATATGGTTGGTTACCGAATGTTGTTCGGAGTCCCGGATGAGATCACGGACGTCACGAGGGTTTCCGGAATGGTCCGGAAACGAAGATTGATATATAGGATGACCTCATTTGATTACCGGAAGGTTTTCGGAGTTACCGGGAATGTACCGGGAATGACGAATGGGTTCCAGGAGTTCACCGGGGGGGCAACCCACCCCGGGGAAGCCCATAGGCCTTGGGGGTGGCACACCAGCCCTTAGTAGGCTGGTGGGACAGCCCAAGAAGGCCCTATGCACCATAGGAAGAAAATCAAAGAGAAAAGAAAAAAAAAGGGGAGGTGGGAAAGGAAAGAAGGACTCCACCCACCAAACCAAGTTGGACTCGGTTTGGAGGGGAGACCTTCCCCCCTTGGCTCGGCCGACCCCCTTGGGGCTCCTTGAGCCCCAAGGCAAGGCCCCCCCTCTCCCACCTATATATACGGAGGTTTTGGAGCTGATTTGAGATGACTTTTCCACGGCAGCCCGACCACATACCTCCACGGTTTTTCCTCTGGATCGCGTTTCTGCGGAGCTCGGGCTGAGCCCTGCTGAGACAATATCATCACCAACCTCCGGAGCACCGTCACGCTGTCGGAGAACTCTTCTACTCTCCGTCTCTCTTGCTGGATCAAGAAGGCCGAGATCATCGTCGAGCTCTACGTGTGCTGAACGCGGAGGTGCCGTCCGTTCGGCACTAGATCGTGGGACTGATCGCGGGACGGTTCGCGGGGCGGATCGAGGGACGTGAGGACGTTCCACTACATCAACCGCGTTCACTAACGCTTCTGCTGTACGGTCTACAAGGGTACATAGATCACACATCCCCTCTCGTAGATGGACATCACCATGATAGGTCTTCGTGCGCGTAGGAAATTTTTTGTTTCCCATGCGACGTTCCCAAACAGTGGCATCATGAGCTAGGTTCATGCGTAGATGTCTTCTCGAGTAGAACACAAAAGTTTTTGTGGGTGGTGATGTGCGTTTTGTTGCCCTCCTTAGTCTTTTCTTGACTCCGCGGTATTGTTGGATTGAAGCGGCTTGGACCGACATTACTCGTACGCTTACGAGAGACTGGTTTCATCGCTACGAGTAACCCCGTTGCTCAAAGATGACTGGCAAGTGTCAGTTTCTCCAACTTTAGTTGAATCGGATTTGACCGAGGAGGTCCTTGGATGAGGTTAAATAGCAACTCATATATCTCCGTTGTGGTCTTTGCGTAAGTAAGATGCGATCCTACTAGATACCCATGGTCACCACGTAAAACATGCAACAACAAAATTAGAGGACGTCTAACTTGTTTTTGCAGGGTATGCTTGTGATGTGATATGGCCAATGATGTGATGTGATATATTGGATGTATGAGATGATCATGTTGTAATAGATAATATCGACTTGCACGTCGATGGTACGGCAACCGGCATGAGCCATAGGGTTGTCTTTATACTAATGTTTGTGCTTGCAGATGCGTTTACTATTTTGCTAGGATGTAGCTTTAGTAGTAATAGCATGAGTAGCACGACAACCCCAATGGCGACACGTTGATGGAGATCATGGTGTGGCGCCGGTGACAAGAAGATCGTGCCGATGCTTGGTGATGGAGATCAAGGAGCACGTGATGATGGCCATATCATGTCACTTATGAATTGCATGTGATGTTAATCCTTTTATGCACCTTATTTTGCTTAGAACGACGGTAGCATTATGAGGTGATATCTCACTAAAATTTCAAGACCAAATTGTGTTCTCCCCGACTGTGCACCGTTGCTACAGTTCGTCGTTTCGAGACACCACGTGATGATCGGGTGTGATAGACTCAACGTTCACATACAACGGGTGCAAAACAGTTTCGCACGCGGAACACTCGGGTTAAGCTTGACGAGCCTAGCATGTGCAGACATGGCCTCGGAACACATGAGACCGAAAGGTCGATCATGAATCATATAGATGATATGATTAGCATAGGGATGCTTACCACTGAAACTATACTCAACTCACGTGATGATCGGACTTGAGCTAGTGTAAGTGGATCATGAACCACTCAAATGACTAGAGAGATGTACTTTTTGAGTGGGAGTTTAGCGAATAATTTGATTAAGTTAAACTCTAATTATCTTGAACATAGTCTAAGTCCATTTTGAATATATTTGTGTTGTAGATCATGGCTCACGCGACAGTCACCCTAAATTTTAATACGTTCCTAAAGAAAGCTAAGTTGAAAGATGATGGAAGCAACTTTGTAGACTGGGCTTGTAATCTTAAGCTAATCTTACAAGCTGGGAAGAAGGATTATGTCCTTAATGCTGCGCTAGGAGATGAACCACCCGCTACGTCTGATCAGGATGTTAAGAACGCTTGGTTAACACGTAAGGAGGACTACTCAGTAGTTCAATGTGCAGTCTTGTATGGCTTAGAACCGGGACTTCAACGTCGCTTTGAGCGTCATGGAGCATTTGAGATGTTCCAGGAGTTGAAGTTTATCTTTCAGAAGAACGCCCGGATCGAGAGGTATGAGACCTCCGATAAATTCTATGCTTGCAAGATGGAGGAGAACTCCTCTGTCAGTGAACATGTGCTCAAAATGTCTGGGTACTCAAACCGTCTAGCTGAGCTGGGGATTGAACTCCCGCAAGAAGCTATCACTGACAGAATCCTTCAATCACTGCCGCCAAGCTATAAAGGCTTTGTGTTGAACTACAACATGCAAGGGATGAACAATTCTCCCGGCGAGTTGTTTGCGATGCTAAAAGTCGCAGAGTCTGAACTCCGTAAAGAGCATCAAGTGTTGATGGTGAATAAGACCACTAGTTTCAAGAGAAACGGCAAAGGCAAGAAGGGTAATTCAAAGAAGAGCGGCAAGCCTGTTGCCAATCCGACGAAGAAACCTAAAGCTGGACCTAAGCCTGAAACAGAGTGTTACTATTGCAAGGGTATGGGTCATTGGAAGCGCAATTGCCCCAAGTATCTGGCAGATAAGAAGGCGGCCAAAGAAAAATCAGGTATATTTGATATACATGTTATTGATGTGTACTTAACCGAATCTCGTAGTAGTGCCTGGGTATTCGATACCGGTTCTGTTGCTCATATTTGCAACTCGAAATAGGAACTGCGGAATAGACGAAGGCTGGCGAAAGATGAAGTGACAATGCGCATAGGAAATGGTTCCAAGGTTGATGCAATCGCCGTCGGCACAGTTTCACTTCAGTTACCATCAGGATTAGTTATGAACTTGAATCATTGTTATTTAGTGCCTGCGTTGAGCATGAACATTATATCTGGATCTTGTTTATTGCGAGACGGTTACTCTTTTAAGTCAGAGAATAATGGTTGTTCTATTTCTATGAGTAACATCTTTTATGGTCATGCACCCAATGTGAGAGGATTGTTCATATTGAATCTTGATAGAGATACACACATACATAACATTGAGACCAAAGGAGTTAGAGTTAACAATGATGGCGCCATATTTTTGTGGCACTGCCGCTTAGGTCATATTGGTGTAAAGCGCATGAAGAAACTCCATGCCGATGGACTTTTGGAGTCACTTGACTTTGATTCACTTGACACGTGCGAACCATGCCTCATGGGCAAGATGACTAAAACTCCGTTCTCCGGAACAATGGAGCGTGCAAGTGACTTGTTGGAAATCATACATACCGATGTGTGTGGGCCGATGAGCATAGAGGCACGCGGCGGATATCGTTATTTTCTCACCTTCACTGACGATTTGAGTAGATATGGTTATGTCTACTTAATGAAGCACAAGTCTGAAACATTTGAAAAGTTCAAGCAATTTTAGAGTGAAGTTGAAAATCATCGTAACAAGAAGATCAAGTTCCTACGGTCTGATCGTGGGGGTGAATATCTGAGTTTCGAGTTTGGTGCTCACTTAAGACAATGTGGAATTGTTTCACAGTTGACACCGCCTGGAACACCACAACGTAATGGTGTGTCCGAACGTCGTAATAATACTTTATCAGAGATGGTGCGATCTATGATGTCTCTTACTGATTTTCCGTTATCGTTTTGGGGTTATGCATTAGAAACAGCTGCATTCACTTTAAATAGGGCACCATCAAAATCTATTGAGACGACACCATACGAACTGTGGTATGGCAAAAGGCCAAAGTTGTCATTTCTTAAAGTTTGGGGATGTGATGCTTATGTCAAAAAGCTTCAGCCTGAAAAGCTGGAACCCAAAGCAGAAAAGTGTGTCTTCATAGGTTACCCAAAAAGACACTTGGGTACACCTTCTATCTCAAATCCGAGGGAAAAGTGTTTGTTGCTAAAAACGGAGCTTTTCTCGAGAAGGAGTTTCTCTCGAGAGAATTGAGTGGGAGGAAGATAGAACTTGACGAGGTTGTCGAACCTCTCATCCCTCTGGGTGGTGGCGCAGGGCAAGGGGAAACCTCTGTCGTTGCGACGCCGGTTGAGGAGGAAGTTAATGATAATGATCATGGAACTCCGGTTCAAGTTTCTGTCGAACCACGCAGGTCGACGAGACCACGTGCTGCTCCAGAGTGGTACGGTAATCCCGTCTTATCAATCATGTTGGACAACAATGAACCTGCAAATTATGAAGAAGTAATGGTGGGCCCAGATTCCAACAAATGGCTAGAAGCCATGAATTCCGAGATAGGATCCATGTATGAGAACAAAGTGTGGACTTTGGAGGTACTGCCTGAGGGCCGCAAGGCTATTCAGAACAAATGGATCTTTAAGAGGAAGACGGACGCTGACGGCAATGTGACCGTTTATAAAGCTCGACTTGTGGCAAAGGGTTTTTCACAAGTTCAAGGAGTTGACTACGATGAGACATTCTCACCCGTGGTGATGCTTAAGTCCGTCAGAATCATGTTAGCAATAGCTGCATTTTTCGATTATGAAATCTGGCAGATGGATGTCAAAACGGTGTTCCTTAACGGTTTCCTTAAGGAAGAATTGTATATGATGCAACCCGAAGGTTTTGTCGATCCTAAGAATGCTAACAAGGTGTGCAAGCTCCAGCGATCCATTTATGGACTGGTGCAAGCATCTCGGAGTTGGAACAAACGCTTTGATGAGGTGATCAAAGCATTTGGGTTTATACAAGTGGTTGGAGAATCTTGTATTTACAAGAAAGTGAGTGGGAGCTCTGTGGCGTTTCTAATATTATATGTGGATGACATATTGTTGATTGGAAACAACGTAGAGTTTTTGGAGAGCATAAAGGATTACTTGAATAAAAGTTTCTCTATGAAGGACCTAGGAGAAGCTTCTTACATTCTAGGCATTAAGATCTATAGGGATAGATCAAAACGCCTGATAGGACTTTCACAAAGCACATACCTTGATAAAGTTTTGAAGAGGTTCAAAATGGAACAGTCCAAGAAAGGGTTCTTGCTAGTTTTACAAGGTACGAGATTGAGTAAGACTCAGTGCCCAACAACTGATGAGGATAGAGAGCATATGCGCTCCGTCCCCTATGCTTCAGCCATAGGTTATATCATGTATGCAATGTTGTGCACTAGACCGGACGTTAGCCTGGCCATAAGTATGGCAGGTAGGTTCCAGAGTAATCCAGGAGTGGATCACTAGACAGCGGTCAAGAATATCCTGAAGTACCTGAAAAGGACTAAGGAGATGTTTCTCCTGTATGGAGGTGACAAAGAGCTCGCCGTAAAAGGTTACGTCGATGCAAGCTTTGACACAGATCCGGACGACTCTAAGTCACAAACCGGAAACGTATTTATTCTTAATGGGGGTGCAGTAAGCTTGTGCAGTTCCAAGCAAAGCGTTGTAGCAGATTCTACATGTGAAGCAGAGTACATGGCTGCCTCGGAGGCGGCTAAGGAGGGTGTCTGGATGAAGCAGTTCATGACGGATCTTGGAGTGGTGCCAAGCGCACTGAATCCAATAACCTTGTTCTATTACAACACGGGTGCCATTGCCTTAGCAAAGGAACCACGGTTTCACAAGAAGTCCAGACACATCAAACGACGCTTCAACCTCATCCGCGACTACGTCAAAGGGGAGGACGTAAATATATGCAAAGTGCACACGGATCTGAATGTAGCAGACCCGCTGACTAAACCTCTTCCACGGCCAAAGCATGATCAACACCACAACTGTATAGGTGTTAGATTTATTACAATGTAATTCGCATGATGATGTGAGGGCTAGATTATTGACTCTAGTGCAAGTGGGAGACTGTTGGAATTATGCCCTAGAGGCAATAATAAATATAGTTATTATTATAATTCATGTATCAAGATAATCGTTTATTATCCATGCTATAATTGTATTGCATGAAGACTCATTTACATGTGTGGATACACAGACAAAACAGTGTCCCTAGCAAGCCTCTAGTTGGCTAGCCAGTTGATCAAAGATAGTCAGTGTCTTCTGATTATGAACAAGGTGTTGTTGCTCAATAACTGGATCACGTCATTAGGAGAATCACGTGATGGACTAGACCCAAACTAATAGACGTAGCATGTTGATCGTGTCATTTTGTTGCTACTGTTTTCTGCGTGTCAAGTATTTGTTCCTATGACCATGAGATCATATAACTCACTAACACCGGAGGAATACTTTGTGTGTATCAAACGTTGCAACGTAACTGGGTGACTATAAAGATGCTCTACAGGTATCTCCGAAGGTGTTCGTTGAGTTAGTATGGATCAAGACTGGGATTTGTCACTCCGTGTGACGGAGAGGTATCTCGGGGCCCACTCGGTAATACAACATCACACACAAGCCTTGCAAGCAATGTGACTTAGTGTAAGTTGCGGGATCTTGTATTACGGAACGAGTAAAGAGACTTGCCGGTAAACGAGATTGAAATAGGTATGCGGATACTGACGATCGAATCTCGGGCAAGTAACATACCGAAGGACAAAGGGAATGACATACGGGATTATATGAATCCTTGGCACTGAGGTTCAATTGATAAGATCTTCGTAGAATATGTAGGATCCAATATGGGCATCCAGGTCCCGCTATTGGATATTGACCGAGGAGTCTCTCGGGTCATGTCTACATAGTTCTCGAACCCGCAGGGTCTGCACACTTAAGGTTCGACATTGTTTTATGCGTATTTGAGTTATATGGTTGGTTACCGAATGTTGTTAGGAGTCCCAGATGAGATCACGGACGTCACGAGGGTTTCTGGAATGGTCCAGAAATGAAGATTGATATATAGGATGACCTCATTTGATTACCGGAAGGTTTTCGGAGTTACCGGGAATGTACCGGGAATGACGAATGGGTTCCGGGAGTTCACCGGGGGGGCAACCCACCCCGGGGAAGCCCATAGGCCTTGGGGTGGCACACCAGCCCTTAGTGGGCTGGTGGTACAGCCTAAGAAGGCCCTATGCGCCATTGGAAGAAAATCAAAGAGAAAAGAAAAAAAGGGGAGGTGGGAAAGGAAAGAAGGACTCCACCCACCAAACCAAGTTGGACTCGGTTTGGGGGGAGACCTTCCCCCCTTGGCTCGGCCGACCCCCTTGGGGCTCCTTGAGCCCCAAGGCAAGGCCCCCTCTCCCACCTATATATACGGAGGTTTTAGGGCTGATTTGAGATGACTTTTCCACGGCAGCCCAACCACATACCTCCACGGTTTTTCCTCTAGATCGCGTTTCTGCGGAGCTCGGGCGGAGCCCTGCGGAGACAAGATCATCACCAACCTACGGAGCGCCGTCACGTTGCCGGAGAACTCTTCTACCTCTCCGTCTCTCTTGCTGGATCAAGAAGGCCGAGATCATCGTCGAGCTGTACGTGTGCTGAACGCGGAGGTGCCGTCCGTTCGGCACTAGATCGTGGGACTGATCGCGGGACGGTTCGCGGGGCGGATCGAGGGACGTGAGGACCTTCCACTACATCAACCGCGTTCACTAATGCTTCTGCTGTACGGTCTACAAGGGTACGTAGATCACACATCCCCTCTCGTAGATGGACATCACCATGATAGGTCTTCGTGCGCGTAGGAAAATTTTTGTTTCCCATGCGACGTTCCCCAACAGCATTCATTACTGAGGAGGTGGCAAACTTTGTGACAGCACACTACGAAGCCAAAAATCATCATTTGCATAATCCGAAGCCTCGACACAATGATGCACACCCTAGAAAAGGTGGGTCCAACCTCAGCCTATTCAAAGGGAAGCTCGCACCAGCCGGTGCTTCGAAACCAATAACGTTGGATGTCAAAGAATGGCGGAACATTTCGTTGTATATCTTCAACAACCTAACAGAAGTGCGGCCGTACATCAAGTGAGTTCTCGGCACATTTACCCGTAACTTCTAATTCATTTGAACTGCTCTTATTCCCGGATATTTCAAACAGCCGTTACGTCGTCAAATTCTCGGATGGAGCGGTGATCGAAAATGATTCCGTAGAAGAGTATGAGCTTCTGTCAAAGACAGGAGGCGGCTATCCCGGTTTCATCTCTTGGTTCAAACAAACGGTAATTATCAATAATGGACCATTTCATTCTTGGTCTAACTTGCGGCTAATGCAACAACCATTTCATATTAAACTTGTAGGCTAATTCAGAGTCTATGGACGCCGAATTGAGACAAGTTGCTAATGGTTTTGACTATAAGGTCCGTTCATTTGAGAAATACAACATCAACGGGTATCTCTTTCGTACCTTTGGCAAATAGCTATCTATGCCCGACCGGAAATCTACAAATTGTGGTGTCTCTCCTATCGGCGAAGGTGTTATCGAGTATTATGGAAGAGTTGAAGCAATGTATGAACTTCAATTCTATGGTGAAAACCCACCGAACGTCGTAGTCTTCAAATGTTATTGGTTCCAGCCGAAAAAGACTAGAAGGACTCATGAACATATAGGACTAGTCGAAATCAATCCAAACACCCATTTAGATGTTCCCGATGTCTATATTACGGCTCAACAGGCGACCCAAGTTTTCTATCTACCGTGGGCATGCCAAACGGATAAGAATCTGGAAGGTTGGTATGTTGTTTATGAAGTGCCGCCACATGTCAGACCACCTCTCCCAAATGAACAGGATTATGAACCTCACATTAACCCAGACACATATGATGGAGAATTCTTCCAAGAAACACGTCTTTCCAAGAAACGTTTCAAGAACCGCCGTGCTTCACCCAAGAACATGGAAGTAGACAGCGACAATGAATCCGACTCCAGCCCTGAGCCGGAACCAGAAGACCTGGAACTCGTAGAGGTTACTGATGCAGATGACTTGTCAATGCTTCAACGATTAAAGGAAGGCCTTTCACAACTTCACGCCGTTGAACCCGACGAACACGTCATTCATGAAGACATGCGTGATAGTTATGATGATGATGCATTTATTGATGATGATTATTAGTTTGTAAGATTCACAACTTAAATTATATATATTTTAATCTTTATTATTCATGTACATATTATTATTCATGTCAGTTATTCAATTTTTTTATGTTGTACTAATTTATTTTAATCTTTATCATGGAAGGTCACCAGGTGTGGAAAGATGGTGGGCGCTGGTCCAGATCGCTCGACGGGTTCTTCCCAGGCGCCCCGCACGAGGGGTGGTACTTCCCTTCCACCCCTATCTCTCCATAGAGCCTTGGCAGACAGTCTGTCGACACCACCCATGGGTTCTTCTTCGTCGGCGGCATTGCCCAATGGGAGAGGTGCTGGTCGGGTAGGGAAGAAGGGGAAGGGTACAGGGAGAGGTGGTGGCCGGGGAAGATCCAGGAGGACTGTTGAGACGTCCTCGCCACCACCACCAGCTCATTCACCCGAGCATAGGACTAGTATGGTCGACCCGTTTGCAGAGGAGGCTATGGGGACTCCGTTCCAGGAGCCTGTTGTTGACGGGCATTCATCCCATGAGACTCCGGTCCAGGAGCAGCCTCGGGTCGAGGTGCATTCGGCCCAGGAGCAGCCGGAGGAGACTACGATTCCGGAGGCTTCACCCGACGTGGAGAGGCCCGGATGGGAGACCTGGCCGGATCGTACCGAGTTGTCGGATTGGACCGAGGGTCCGGGTGGCTCAGGGGGCGGGGATGGCGGGGATGAGCTTACGGACAGTGAGGGCGATGTGCAGGTGGACGGGGCCACCGTGTACAAGTGTGGTAGTACACGTCTCCCAGTCGCCCCGGCTACCCGCGAGCAGAGGCCGGTGATTAAACCTGAAGGAGATAGGTAAGTACATTTACCCTTTTTTTAGCTTTTGCCTTCAAGTTTGTTCAAATATCTAATGCGTTGACCTTATCATACTGCAGGGGATGGGTACACCCTCTTGGAGTCCGCAGGCCGAACTCCGTCCTTGGTGTGCTTTGTCGGACAAATTTCCCGGGGTTTGTCACGTTGCCTGGTGAGGGTCAGGTTCCTACACTAGGATTTACCTGGGAGCACTACCAGGCTGCGCAGGCCCCGCCGGAGGAGATTATAGATGGTGTCTTGTGCCACACGAGGGCCGAGATGGTGATCAAGAGCTTTTGGGTAAGTTATCCTTTTACAGAATCTAAAATTAACAATATAGCTAATTATTGTACTAATCGGTGTTTTCACGTTTGATTGCAGACCTTCTATAGGTGTGAGGATGGATATGAGGAGGAGGCGGCGAGGGTTCTCGAGGCCGAGTGTAGGCGGTTACTACAGAACTTGCGCCATGAGGCTCGGCCGCAGGCTATTCGAGATTACTACACCACGCGTGGTATTAAGAAGCAGAAGAAGGATTGTCGCAGAAAGTTTCTGAAGAAGGAGCAATACATGAAGGTAATTACCTATTCTTAAGTCCTTCTACGTAGTTTTCTTGATTTCATTCATAGGCGTAGCGCTGAAAATTCTTTCTAATAACTTACAGGTGCACCCGAGATGGTGTGCGGATAAGATGGATTGTTGGGAGGCATTGGTTGATGAGTGGTGCACAGGCAGCTGGCGAGCCGTCCACGAGAATGCGAAGGATCGGCGTATCCAAATGGTTGGTGTGCCACACCATCAAGGCAGCGCCAACTTACTTCAGTTTGGACCAAACTGGGTATAGATTTGCTTCATGATTCATGCAATTCATTCTTGATGCTAATATTTTGTTCCTCTCTTTTAGGCGCATCACAATAAGACTGAGATGCCACACTTGTACGACCTTTATGGCATGGCTCATACTGCCTCGTACAAGAAGGCGAAGGCATTCTATGAGTCTGACCTGGATGATCCCAATAACTTGACCAACATATCATCCCACCAGAAACTCGTGGCATACAGGGACGCGGGGAAGGCTACAAAAGGGGATGACTTTAACCCTAGCCAGGAACCTTTGGATCCAGAGCTGGTGATGATATCTGGTGGCGGGAGGCCCCATGGCTCGATAGCCATTGGAGATAGGATAATACGTTGTCCACTCACTCTTCCGGATATCAAGGCGCGTCAGTCGAGCAGCTGTCCTAAGATAACGCGTCGTCCACGGCCAGTCGAACTTGCCATCGAGGTTAGTTGTACGGATTAAGAACACTTTCATCCATTTCATTATGTGTGTCACCATAGATCATTATTGTGGTAACGAGGAATGGTGTTTCAGGCTGCTCTTCAGAAAGAGAGAGCGGCAAACCAGGCTGCTCTTGAGAAAGAGAGATTGGCAAGCCAGGCTGCTCTTCACGCTGCTCTTGATGAGAGGGACCAGACCACGACACGATTGCTTGAGGAGGAGAGGGCCCGGAATGAGGCGGGTCAACGGGCCCTATACGAGATTTTTGTGGTATGCTTTTTTTCACATTAGCCAAATCATGTGTGTAATGTCTGTTTCATTACTAACTAATACGACCCACTCTTCAGGGTCTGTGCGAGAAGAGCGGTCAAGTCCCTCCGCCGATGCCCGTCTTCTCTTTGATTGGCACGGTGAGTTTCATTATAAACTAGTATTAATAATTGAGTGTCATCATGCTAACTGAGACATTGCAAAATATCTTTTCTGCAGAATAAATCCCGAGCGGCATCGCACGACCCTTCTCCAGGGCAACCGTCTCCAAACGAAGCCGTCGCGAGCAACCGTGGTGTTTCTCCTCCTTGATGACCACTACGGTAAGTTTCTCCTCCAAACTTAGCTTGTTTTCCTCTAAAATGAGATAATTAGCCCATTTAGCTCCAAGAAGACATAATTAGGTAATTTAGCTCCAACAAGAGGAGAAGAAATAGGAAAAATGAAAAGAAATAAGAAGAAGAAGAAGAGAAGAAGGAGAAGGCGGAGGAGGAGGAGGAGTAGGAGGAGGAGAAGGAGGAGAAGGCCAAGGACCTTCTAGCCCTTATCCTCCTCCTCCTTCTCCTCCTTCTCCTCCTTCTCCTTGATTTATTCTTCTTCTCCTCCTCCTCCTCTTTCTTCTCCTCTTTCATATTATCCTTGCTTTAATTTCCCCAACAATGACATAATTAGCGCATTTAGCTCCAAAATACCATAATAAGCTCAAAATGGCATAAGAATCTTGTTTCGCTCATGAATATTATATACTTAGCTTGTTTTCCTCTAAAATGGGATAATTAACCCATTTAGCTCCAAAAAGACATAATTAGGTAATTTAGCTCCAACAAGAGGAGAAGAGGAGAAGAAATAGGAAAAATGAAAAGAAAGAAGAAGAAGAAGAAGAAGAGAAGAAGGAGAAGGAGGAGAAGGAGGAGGAGGAGGCGGAGGAGGAGGAGGGGAAGGAGAAGGCCAAGGACCTTCTAGTCCTTCTCCTCCTCCTTCTTCTCCTCCTTCTCCTCCTTCTTGTTGATTTCTTCTTATTCTCCTCCTCCTCTTTCTTCTCCTATTTCATATTATCCTTGCTTTAATTAACCCAACAATGACATAATTAGCCCATTTAGCTCCAAAATACCATAATAAGCTCAAAATGGCATAAGAACCTTGGTTAGCTCATGAATATTATATACTTAGCTTGTTTTCCTCTAAAATGGGATAGTTAGCCCATTTAGCTCCAAAAAGACATAATTAGGTAATTTAGCTCCAACAAGAGGAGAAGAGGAGAAGAAATAGGCAAAATGAAAAGAAAGAAGAAGAAGAAGATGAAGAAGAGAAGCAGGAGAAGGAGGAGGAGGAGAAGGCCAAGGAGCTTCTAGTCCTTCTCCTCCTCCTCCTTCTCCTCCTTCTCCTCCTTCTTCTTGATTTCTTCTTCTTCTCCTCCTCCTCCTCTTTCTTCTCCTCTTTCACATTATCCCTGCTTTAATTAACCCAACAATGACATAATTAGCCCATTTAGCTCCAAAATACCATAATAAGCTCAAAATGGCATAAGAACCCTGGTTAGCTCATGAATATTATATACTTAGCTTGTTTTCCTCTAAAATGGGATAATTAGCCCATTTAGCTCCAAAAAGACATAATTAGGTAATTTAGATCCAACAAGACGAGAAGAGGAGAAGAAATAGGCAAAATGAAAAGAAAGAAGAAGAAGAAGAAGAAGAGAAGAAGGAGAAGGAGGAGAAGGAGGAGGAGGAGGAGGAGGAGAAGGTCAAGGACCTTCTAGTCCTTCTCCTCCTTCTCCTCCTTCTTGATTTCTTCTTCTTCTCCTCCTCCTCCTCTTTCTTCTCCTCTTTCATATTATCCTTGCTTTAATTAACCCAACAATGACATAATTAGCCCATTTAGCTCCAAAATACCATAATAAGATCAAAATGGCGTAAGAACCTTGGTTAGCTCATGAATATTATATACTTAGCTTGTTTTCCTCTAAAATGGGATAATTAGCCCATTTAGCTCCAAAAAGACATAATTAGGTAATTTAGCTCCAACAAGAGGAGAAGAGGAGAAGAAATAGGCAAAATGAAAAGAAAGAAGAAGAAGAAGAAGAAGAAGAAGAAGAAGAAGAGAAGAAGAAGGAGAAGGAGGAGGAGGAGTTGGAGGAGGAGGAGAAGGCCAAGGACCTTCTAGTCCTTCTCCTCCTCCTCTTTCTCCTCCTTCTCCTCCTTATTCTTGATTTCTTATTCTTCTCCTCCTCCTCCTCTTTCTTCTCCTCTTTCATATTATCCATGATTTAATTAACCAACAATGACATAATTAGCCCATTTAGCTCCAATATACCATAATAAGTTCAAAATGGAATAAGAACCTTGGTTAGCTCATGAATATTATATACTTAGCTTGTTTTCCTCTAAAATGGGATAATTAGCCCATTTAGCTCCAAAAAGACATAATTAGGTAATTTAGATCCAACAAGAGGAGATGAGGAGAAGAAATAGGCAAAATGAAAAGAAGAAGAAGAAGAAGAAGAAGAAGAATAGGAGGAGGAGGAGGAGAAGGCCAAGGAGCTTCTAGTCCTTCTCCTCCTCCTCCTCCTTCTCCTCCTTCTTCTTGATTTCTTCTTCTTCTCCTCCTCCTCCTCTTTCTTCTCCTATTTCATATTATCCTTGCTATAATTAACCCAACAATGACATAATTATCCCATTTAGCTCCAAAATACCATAATAAGCTCAAAATGGCATAAGAACCTTGGTTAGCTCATGAATATTATATACTTAGCTTGTTTTCCTCTAAAATGGGATAATTAGCCCATTTAGCTCCAAAAAGACATAATTAGGTAATTTAGCTCCAACAAGAGGGGAAGAGGAGAAGAAATAGGCAAAATGAAAAGAAAGAAGAAGAAGAAGAAGAAGAAGAAGAAGAGAAGAATGAGAAGGAGGAGGAGGAGTTGGAGGAGGAGGAGAAGGCCAAGGACCTTCTAGTCCTTCTCCTCCTCCTCCTTCTCCTCCTTCTCCTCCTTCTTCTTGATTTCTTCTTCTTCTCCTCCTCCTCCTCTTTCTTCTCCTCTTTCATATTATCCTTGCTTTAATTAACCCAACAATGACATAATTAGCCCATTTAGCTCCAAAATACCATAATAAGCTCAAAATGGCATAATTACCTTGGTTAGCTCATGAATATTATATAGTTAGCTTGTTTTCCTCTAAAATGGGATAATTAGCCCATTTAGCTCCAAAAAGACATAATTAGGTAATTTAGCACCAACAAGAGGAGAAGAGGAGAAGAAATAGGCAAAATGAAAAGAAAGAAGAACAAGAATAAGAAGAAGAAGAAGAAGAAGAGAAGAAGGAGAAGGAGGAGGAGGAGGAGGAGGAGAAGGAGAAGGCCAAGGACCTTCTAGTCCTTCTCCTCCTCCTCCTTCTCCTCCTTATCCTCCTTCTTCTTGATTTCTTCTTCTTCTTCTCCTCCTCCTCTTTCTTCTCCTCTTTCATATTATCCTTGCTTTAATTTCCCCAACAATGACATAATTAGCCCATTTAGCTCCAAAATACCATAATAAGCTCAAAATAGCATAAGAACCTTTGTTAGCTCATGAATATTATATACTTAGCTTGTTTTCCTCTAAAATGGGATAATTAACCCATTTAGCTCCAAAAAGACATAATTAGGTAATTTAGCTCCAACAAGAGGAGAAGAGGAGAAGAAATAGGCAAAATGAAAAGAAAGAAAGAAAGAAGAAGAAGAAGAAGAAGAAGAAGAAGAAGAAGAGAAGAATGAGGAGGAGGAGGAGGAGAAGGCCAAGGACCTTCTAGTCCTTCTCCTCCTCCTCCTTCTCCTCCTTCTTCTTGATTTCTTCTTATTCTCCTCCTCCTCCTCTTTCTTCTCCTCTTTCATATTATCCTTGCTTTAATTAACCCATTTAGCTCCAAATGCCATAATAAGCTAAAAATGGCATAAGAACCTTGGTTAGCTCATGAATATCATATTCTTAGCTTGTTTTCCGCTAAAAATGACATAATTAGCTGAAAAACATCATATTTTGTTCTTCTTCTGACTTTCTTATTCACATTTTTGCAGATTGGATATACTACATGCATGGAAGCTGGCATTCATGGAGTTGAACAATGTCGATGGATGAACTTTATATGTATATCATCTAGTTTTCATTTGAGTTGATGAACAATGTCGAACTATATGTACATGTATATATGGATAAACAGTGCAATACTTTGTATGTTGGTTCTTTCGATATATGGGGATGTACATTGATTTATATGTATATCATATATGTGTGGTGAATTATATATATGTGTTGGAAAGTATATGTGTGGTGAACTATATATCATATATGTGTGGTGAATTATATAAATGTGTTGTCAAATATATATATATGTGTGTGTGTGTGTGTGTGTGTGTGTGTGTGTGTGTGTGTGTGTGTGTGTGTGTGTGTTGTGAAATAATATAAAACAAAAAAAAACAGGTATTATATGGGCTCTTTGCCGTCTGTCAGCTGATGGCAAAGACCTGTGCCATCAGCTGGCAGATGGCAAAGGTGCCACATGGCACCCAGCTATGCATCCTGGGGTGGCTATATAGGCTCTTTGCCGTCTGCCTCTAGGGTGGGCAGGCGGCAAAGAAGAGGGCACAGAGGAGGGAGGGAGGAGGAGGCAGACGGCAAAGAGTGGAGGGGGGAGACGCAGACGGCAAAGAGTGGAGGGGGGAGGGGAGGAGGAGGCAGACGACAAAGATGGAGGGGGAGGCAGACGGCAAAGAGTGGAAGGGGGAGGAGGAGGAGGCAGACGGCAAAGATAAAGGGGTAGGCAGACGGCAAAGATAAAGGGAGAGGCAGACGACGAACCCTCCGTTAACCCCTAACGGAGGCAACGCCTGTCGGCTGCCGTCTCGAGCACTTTGCCGACTGCTCCTAAGGAAAGCTAACGGCAAAGAGCTTTGCCGTCCGCTTTGGGGGGGCAGATGGCAAAGAAGGTCCTATGTCACCGTAGGCTGACGCAGAAATTTTGCCGGCCGTGAGAATCTTTGCCGTCCGCTGTTTTGTCTTTGCCGTCCGGGATTTTGTCTTTGCCGTGTGTGATGGCAGACGGCAAAGAAGCTGATTCTTGTAGTGACAATGGGAAATCTTATAGGTGCACTAGTTCGGCGAAGAGATGGTGATACAAGTGTAGTATGGATGATAGATATATGTTTTTGTAATCTGAAAATATAAAAACAACAAGTTAGCAAGTGTAAAACAGCAAGCAAAATGTTGTATATGTGCTTGGTAATAAGGCCTAGGGCTCATACTTTCACTAGTGCAATCTCTCAACAATGCTAACATAATAGAATCATATGATCACCCCTCAACGTGCAACAAAGGATCAATCCAAAGTTCCTATCTAGCGGAGAACAATAAGATGAAATGGGTGTAGGTAGTAGAACCACCTCAAAGTTATTCTTTCTCATCAGTCTTTTGAGCTATTCCTATTAGTGTCACAAACAACCCTAGAGTTCGTACAAGAATAACACCCATGATACATATCAATCAACCCTAATGTCACCAAGATACTCCAATGTCACCTCAAGTATCCGTGGGTAAATTATGTGACATGCATCAAGCAATTTCAGATCTGTCATATTCAATCCAACCCATAGAACTTCAAGGAGCACCCCAAGATTTCTATCAAAGAACATAGTTTGAAAACATGCAATCAACCTCTATGCATAGAACCCCAACGTCACTGGAATCTTCAAGTTGATTCCATAACACATATCAAATGAATCACTTGAATACCGCAATATCACTAGGGTATCCGCATGCAAGACATACATCAAATGTTCTCAAACCAAAATATTCAATCCAACATAACGAGATCTTAAAGGGAAAGATTCAATTCATAACAACAAGGTAGAAAGGGAATAACATCAGATAACCCAACTAGATTAATAAGGCCCGTGATACATCAAGATCATGCCATCTCAAGAACACAATACAAAGATATTGAACACATAGCTACTGGTACATACCCTCAACCTCATGGCCTCCGCGAGAATGATGAAGAAGACCACTGCTAGCAGACCCCGACAACGACACTAGAAAAATATTTTTGACGTGTTCCTGACTTGATGCCTCCCTGGCAACGGAGTCAGAACTGCTCCCATTTGCTCAACAATTAGCAATTGTCTTGCAATGGCCCACCAGCGCGTGGGTTCGCGGAAGTTTTAGAGGGTAGAGTATTCAACCCAAATTTGTTGGTTCGCCCAACAGGAAGTGAAGGGATACTCTCAAGTATTAGCAGCTGAATGTGTCGGATTCAACCGCACCTGAAAGATTAGTATCTGCAAGCAAAGTATCAGTAGCAAAGTAGTATGATAACAACGGTGCCAGAAACGATCTGTTGACAGGGCAGACTATTCCTAACTGTCGTATCAATGGCGCCAGAACTTGCCCGCAGATGGGAAATAGTCTTTTCCCGGCAACATCGAGAGAACAAGTATTGTAGCAGGTAGCAGCAGTGTAACGAGTAACAACAGTGGCATGGAATAGCAGTAGTGACAGCAGTAGCAAGTAGTAAAAGTAGCAAGTAACAACAGCAGCAAGTAACAGTAGCAGCAACAGTAGTAACAGCAGCAGAGCAAAACAAGTAACAGCAGCAGAGCAAAACAAGTAACAGCAGCAGTGGGATAAACTCGTAGGCAATGGGTCGGTGATTTGTTTGGATGATATTCATCATGCAATAGTTATAACATGGAGAGATATGTGGCTAGCTCCCGTTCGTCAATGTGATGTAGGCATGCATTCCGTGTGTCGTCATACGTGCTTAGGGAAAAGAACTTGCATGACATCTATTGTCCATCCCTCCCGTGGAAGCGGGGTCCAAAAGGAAACTACGGGATATTAAGGTTCTCCTTTTAATAAAGAACCTGACCAACGCATTAGCACTTGGTGAACACATGAACTCCTCAAACTATAGTCATCACCGGGAGTGGTTCCGGTTATTGTCACTCCGGGTTGCCGGATCGTAACACATAGTAGGTAATTACAACTTGCAAGATCGGATCTAAAACACACATATATTGGTGACAACATAATAATTTCAGATCTGAAATCATGGCACTCGGGCCCTAGTGACAAGCATTAAGCATGGCAAAGTAGTAGCAACATCAATCTCAGAACATAGTGGATACTAGGGATCAATCCCCGTCAAAACTAACTCGATTACATGATAGATCTCATCCTACTCATCACCGCCCAACGAGCCTATGAATAGATTACTCATGAACGATGAAGAGCTTCATGGAATTGGAGAGGGAAGAAAGTTGATGATGACGATGGCGACGATTTCCCCTCTCCGGAGCCCAAAACGGACTCCAGATTTGCCCTCCAGATGAAGAACAGGATGCGGCGACGCCTCCGTATCACAAACGCGATGAAATCTTCTCTCTTGATTTTTTCCGGGGCGAAAGTGAATTTATAGAGCTGAGTTTGGGGGCGGCAGAGCCACGTGGGCCCCACAAGCTTGGTAGCCACCACCAGGGGGGCGGCGGCTACACGGCTTGTGGCCCACTGGCCCATCCCCTCCGGTGGATCTTTGCGCAGGGATTTTTCATATTTTCCAGAAATATTCTCCGTCAATTTTCAGGACGTTCCGAGAACTTTCATTTCTGCACAAAAACAACACCAAGGCAATTATGCTGAAAACAGTGTCAGTCCAGGTTAGTTCCATTCAAATCATGCAAATTAGAGTCCAAAACAAGGGCAAAAGAGTTTGGAAAAGTAGATACTATGGAGACGTATCAACTCCCCCAAGCTAAAAACCTTGCTTGTCCTCAAGCAACTCAGTTGACAAACTGAAAGAGAAAGAAAAACTTTGACAAAATCTGTTTGATCTTGTTGTTGCAACTATGTATAACTCATAACCAGAATTTCAGCAAGATCACAAGTTAACCACATAAGCAAGTGACACAAAGGTCTCACGGTAAACTAATATCAATGGCATAATTAGCTAGCGAGCAAAGAATAATGAGTTTTAGATACCAACACTTCAATCAAAACAAGCATGAAGTAATATGAATAGGTGGTATATCGCTAGCTCTTTCTGAGACTGCAAAACATAAATGCAGAGCACTTTCAAAGATCAAGGGCTGACTAAACATTGTAATTCATAGCAACGAAGATCCAGTCATAGTCATACTCAATATCAATCAAAAGCAAAGCATAAAAATGACAGAGGTGCTCTCTAATTAGTGCTTATACAAGAAGAGGATGACTCAACAGGAAAATAAATAGACATGCCCTTCGTAGAGGGAAGCATTGATTTGCAGAGTTGCCAGAGCTCAAGCTTTGAAAACAGAGATAATAATTTTGGGTGGCATGCTTTCTTTGTCAACGCAATGACCATGAGTTCTCAATATCTTCCATGCTACTCATGCTATAGGCGGTTCCCAAACAAAAAAGTAGAGTTTTAACTCCCCCACCAACAATCAATCACACTCCACGGCGAGTCGAATCCTCGGGTACCGTCCATACTAACATCAACTTGGGGGGAGTCTTGTTTTACAGTTATGTTTTCGATTTAGGCGTGGAACTGGGCATTCCAATTACCGGCCCCTTTTCTCGTGAATGACAGTGAATAAACACATGTCGAGGATAATACGCCTAACATGGAAGATATCAATAGCCCCCTGTCACCACATGAGCGGTTCGGGGATCCAAAACAGATTATTTCTTGAAGGTTTAGAGAATGGCACATGCAAATTTACTTGGAACAGCAGGTAGATACCGCAAATATGTAGCTATGGTGGACTCTCATGGAAAAACTTTTGGGTTTATGGAAGTGGATGCACAAGCAGTATTCCGCTTAGTACAAGTGAAGGCTAGCAAAAGACTGGGAAGCGACCAACTAGAGAGCGACAACAGTCATCAAGATGCAATGAGTTTGACTAACATTGAGTGCAAGCATGAACATGATATAAATCACCATGAACAGAACATCATAGAGGCTATCTTGATTTTGTTTCAACTACATGCATGAACATGCGCCAAGTCAAGCCACTTGAATCATTCAAAGGAGAATACCATCCTATCATACTACATCATAGTCATCTCAAAATCTATGTTGGCATTCAAGACAAACCATTATAAGCTCTCAGCTAATTAAGCATGGCATCAGAAACTATGATCTCTAAGTTGTCATTGCAAACGTGGTTCTCTCATAACAAAGATGAATGTGGGACGACAAGCTAGTCATATTTACAAAAACAAAATAGATAGAGTTCATACCAGCTTTTCCAGTCTCAGTCACTTCATCATATATCATCATTATTGCCTTTCACTTGCACGATCGAACGATGTGAACAATAATAAGAGTGCCCGTGCATTGGACTAAGCTGAATCTGCAGGCAAACACAAAGGAGAAGACAAAGTAATATGGCTCTTTGAAAGCTAAACAGGTATGCATGCAAGAGCCACTAAACATTGTAACCAATATCTTCTACCTTGACCCAAAGAAAAAGAAAACTATTTACACGGGAAAACTCCCAACAAGCAAAAGAAGAAAGGAAAATCTTTTTGGGGTTTCTCAAAAGGACACAAAACAAGAAAACAAGAAAACGAAAATAAACTAGCATGGATAATAAAGTGGCAGAGTGTAAACACCGGCTAACAAAGTGAAAGCATGAACATGAATGTAAGGTGAGTGAGAACACGTACTCCCCCAAGCTTAGGCTTTTGGCCTAGCTTGGTCTACTCCCATGGCAGGAAAATTGGACATGTGTGGCACGAAGCCCTAGGATGAAGAGGGATTAGGCCAAAATTGGACGTGGGAAGCTACCTGTTGGGAAACGTAGCATAAATTCAAAATTTTCCTACGCATAATCAGATCTTCCTATGGAGAGACCAGCAACGAGAGAGGGGTAAGAGCATCTTCATACCTTTGAAGATCCCTAAGCGTAAGCGTTGCTAGAACGCGGTTGATGGAGTCGTACTCGCAGCGATTCCGATCTAGTGTCGAACTACGGCACCTCCGCGTTCAACACACGTGCAGCCCGGTGACGTCTCCCGCACCTTGATCTAGCAAGGAAGAGGGAGAGGTTGGGGAAGAAATCCAGCAGCACGACGGCGTGGTGTCGATGGAGAGACGAGGTCTCCCGACACGGCTTCACCAAGCACCGGCAGAGAGGAGGAGGAAGAAGGGCAGGGCTGCGCCGAGGGAGAGGGAGAAGTCTATCTCCCAAGGGCCAAAACCCCTCTCAATTTATAGGAGGAGGGGGAGGGGCTGCACCACCCCTAGGGTTCCCTCACTAGGGGCCGGCGGCCACCAGATGGGAAAGGGGGGGCGGCGGCTAGGGTGGGAGGGGGTGGCGCACCACCTGGTGGGCCTAAGGCCCACCTACGCCTAGGGTTGCCCCCTCTCCCCACCACTTGCGCATTGGGCTGGGTGTGGGAGGCGCACCAGCCCACCTAGGGGCTGGTTCCCTCCCACACTTGGCCCATCTAGCCTCTTGGGGTCGTTGCCCCCCTTCGATGGACCCCCGGGGCCACCTCCGGTGGTCCCGGTACGTTACCGGCGACGCCCGAAACACTTCCGGTGTCCAAAACCATCCATCCTATATATCAATCTTTACCTCCGGACCATTACGGAGCTCCTCGTGACGTCCGGGATATCATCCGGCACTCCAAAAAACTTTCAGTAACCTCGTATAACAATTCCCTATAACCCTAGCGTCATCGAACCTTAAGTGTGTAAACCCTACGGGTTCGAGAGACAGGCAAACATGACCGAGACACCTCTCCGGCCAATAACCATCAGCGGGGTCTGGATAACCATGGTGGCTCCCACTTGCTCCACGATGATCTCATCGGATGAACCACGATGTCAAGGATTCAATCAATCCCGTATACAATTCCCTTTTTCTGTCGGTATAGAACTTGCCCGAGATTCGATCGTCGGTATACCTATACCTTGTTCAATCTCGTTACCGGTAAGTCTCTTTACTCGTTCCGTAGCACGTCATCGTGTGACTAACTCCTTAGTCACATTGAGCTCATGATGATGTTCTACCGAGTGGGCCCAGAGATACCTCTCCGTCACACGGAGTGACAAATCCCGATCTCGATTCATACCAACCCAACAAACACTTTCAGAGATACCCGTAGTGCACCTTTATAGTCACCCAGTTACGTTGTGACGTTTGATACACCCAAAGCACTCCTACGGTATCCGGGAGTTGCACAATCTCACGGTCGAAGGAAAAGACACTTGACATTAGAAAAGCTTTAGCATACGAACAATACGATCTAGTGCTATGCTTAGGATTGGGTCTTGTCCATCATATCATTCTCCGATTGATGTGATCCCGTTATCAATGACATCTAATGCCCATGATCAGGAAACCATGATCATCTATTGACCAACGAGCTAGCCAACTAGAGGCTTGCTAGGGACACATTGTGATCTATTTATTCGCACATGTATTACTGTTTCCTGTTAATACAATTATAGCATGAACAATAGACGATTATCATGAACAAGGAAATATGATAATAACCATTTTATTATTGCCTCTAGGGCATATTTCCAACAGTCTCCCACTTGCACTAGAATCAATAATCTAGTTACATTGTGATGTATCGAACACCCATAGCATTATGGTGTTGATCATGTTTTGCTCGTGGAAGAGGTTTAGTCAATGGGTCTGCAATATTCAGATCCGTGTGTACTTTACAAATATCTATCACTCCACTCTGGACATGGTCCTGGATGGAGTTGTAGCGGCGTTTGATGTGCTTCGTCTTCTGGTGAAACCTGGGCTCCGTGGCTATGGCAATGGCCCAGTGTTATCACAGAAGAGTGTCATTGGACCCGACGCGCTTGGAACCACTCCAAGGTCGGTGATGAGCTCCTTCATCCAAATTCCTTCATGAGCTACTTCTGAAGCAGCTATGTACTCCGCTTCACATGTAGATGCTGCCACGAATTCTTGGTTGCTGCTGCACCAGCTCACTGCCCCACCATTCAACACATATATGTATCCGGTCTGTGACTTAGAGTCATCCGGATCTGTGTCGAAGCTAGCGTCGACGTAACCCTTTACGACGAGCTCTTCGTCACCTCCATAAACTAGAAACATTTCCTTAGTCCTTTTCAGGTACTTAAGGATATTCTTGACCGCTGTCCAGTGTTCCATACCGGGATCACTTTGGTACCTCCCTACCAAACTTATGGCAAGGTTTATATCAGGTCTAGTACACAGCATGGCATACATTAGAGAGCCCACGGCTGATGCGTAGGGGACAGAACTCATCTTCTCTCTATCTGCTGCCGTGGTCGGCGACTGAGTCTTACTCAATCTCATACCTTGCAAAACTGTCAAGAACCCTTTCTTTGAGTTTTCCATATTGAACTTCTTCAATATCTTGTCAAGGTATGTACTTTGCGAAAGACCTATGAGGCGTCTTGATCTATCTCTATAGATCTTGATGCCTAATATGTATGCAGCTTCTCCAAGGTCCTTCATTGAAAAACTTTTGTTCAAATAGGCCTTTATGCTCTCCAACATCTCTATATTATTCCCCATCAATAATATGTCATCCACATACAGTATGAGGAAAGCTACAGAGCTCCCACTCACTTTCTTGTACAGACAGGCTTCTCCGTAAACCTGTATGACCCCAAACGCTTTAATCACCTCATTAAAGCGAATGTTCCAACTCCGAGATGCTTGCACCGGCCCATAGATGGAGCGTTGGAGCTTGCACACTTTGTTAGCACCCTTAGGGTCGACAAAACCTTCTGGTTGCATCATATACAACTCTTCCTTGAGGTTCCCGTTAAGGAACGCTATTTTGACGTCCATTTGCCAAATTTCATAATCATCAAAGGCGGCAATTGCTAACATGATTCGGACTGATTTCAGCTTCGCTACAGGAGGGAAAGTCTCTTCGTAGTCAAATCCTTGAATTTGTCGAAAACCCTTTGCGACAAGTCGAGCTTTGTAAACGGTTACATTACCGTTTGCATCAGTCTTCTTCTTGAAGATCCATTTAATTTCTATGGCTCGCCGGTCATCGGGCAAGTCCACCAAAGTCCATACTTTGTTCTCATACATGGATCCTATCTCGGATTTCATAGCCTCAATCCATTTGTTGGAATCCGGGCCCGCCATCGCTTCTTCATAGTTCGAAGGTTCACCGTTGTCTAACAACATGATTTCCATCACAGGGTTGCCATACCACTCTGGTGCGGAGCGTGCCCTTGTGGACCTTCGCGGTTCAGTAGTAACTTGATCCGAAGCTTCATGACCATCATCATTAACTTCCTCTTCAGTTGGTGTAGGCGCCATAGGAACAACTTCCCGCGCTGCGCTACTATCCTGTTCAAGAGGGGTGTAATTACCTCATCAAGTTCTACCTTCCTCCCACTTACTTCTTTCGAGAGAAACTCTTTCTCTAGAAAGGATCCGTTCTTGGCAACAAAGGTTTTACCTTCGGATCTAAGATAGAAGGTATACCCAATAGTTTCCTTAGGGTATCCTATGAATACGCATTTCTCCGCTTTGGGTTCGAGCTTTTCTGGTTGAAGTTTCTTCACATAAGCATCGCAGCCCCAAACTTTAAGAAACGACAACTTAGGTTTCTTGCCAAACCATAGTTCATACGGTGTCGTCTCAACGGATTTAGACGGTGCCCTATTTAAAGTGAATGCTGCAGTTTCTAATGCGTATCCCCAAAATGATAGCGGTAAGTCGGTAAGAGACATCATATATCGTACCATATCTAATAAAGTGCGATTATGACGTTCAGACACTCCGTTGCGTTGCGGTGTGCCAGGCGGCGTCAGTTGTGAAATGATTCCACACTTCCTTAGGTGTGTGCCAAACTCGCGACTCAAATATTCTCCTCCACGATCAGATCGTAGACACTTAATTTTTCTGTCACGTTGGTTCTCGACCTCACTCTGAAATTCCTTGAACTTTTCAAATGTCTCAGATTTGTGCTTCATCAAGTAGATATACCCATACCTACTCAAATCATCGGTGAGAGTGAGAACATAACGATAGCCACCGCGAGCTTCAACGTTCATTGGACCGCACACATCAGTATGTATTATTTCCAATAAGTCGGTTGCTCTCTCCATTATTCCTAAGAATGGAGTCTTAGTCATCTTGCCCATGAGGCACGGTTCGCATGTGTCAAATGATTCAAAGTCAAGAGACTCTAATAGTCCATCAGTATGGAGCTTCTTCATGCGCTTAACGCCGATATGACCAAGGCGGCAGTGCCACAAGTATGTGGGACTATCATTATCAACTTTACATCTTTTGGTACTCACATTATGAATATGTGTAACATCACGATCGAGATT
Source organism: Hordeum vulgare subsp. vulgare (assembly GCF_904849725.1). Classification (NCBI taxonomy): domain Eukaryota; kingdom Viridiplantae; phylum Streptophyta; class Magnoliopsida; order Poales; family Poaceae; genus Hordeum; species Hordeum vulgare. The sequence continues at coordinate 447,592,985 of NC_058518.1, read as the reverse complement.
CATCAAGAATAAACCATTCACCAGCGGAGCATGACCATAAAACATATCACTCATATAAATAGAACAACCATTATTCTCTGACTTAAATGAGTAGCCGTCTCGCATTAAGCAAGACCCTGATACAATATTCATGCTCAAAGCTGGTACTAAATAACAATTATTAAGGTTTAAAACTAATCCCAACGGTAGATGTAGAGGTAGCGTGCCGATGGCGATCACATCGTCTTTGGAACCATTCCCCACGCGCATCGTCACCTTGTCCTTGGCTAGTCTCCGCTTATTTCGTAGTTCCTGCTTTGAGTTGCGAATGTGAGCAACAACACCGGTATCAAATACCCAGGAGCTACTGCGAGCGCTGGTAAGGTACACATCAATAACATGTATATCACATATACCATTAATGTTGCCGGCCTTCTTGTCCGCTAAGTATTTGGGGCAGTTCCGCTTCCAGTGACCTTTTCCCTTGGAATAGAAGCACTCAGTCTCAGGCTTGGGTCCATTCTTTTTATTCTTCCCAGCATCTGGATTACCGGGCGCGGCAACAGCTTTGCCGTCTTTCTTGAAGTTCTTCTTACCCTTGCCTTTCTTGAAACTAGTGGTCTTGTTGACCATCAAGACTTGATGCTCTTTCTTGATTTCTACTTCTGCAGACTTGAGCATCGAGTACAACTCGGGAATGGTCTTTTCCATCCCTTGCATGTTGTAGTTAAGAACAAAGCCTTTGTAGCTTGGTGGGAGAGACTGGAGGATTCTGTCGATTATAGCATCATCCGGAAGTTCGACTCCAAGTGAAGTCACACGACCGTGTAACCCAGACATTTTGAGTATGTGCTCACTGACAGAACTGTTCTCCTCCATCTTACAGCTAAATAACTTGTCAGAGACTTCATATCTCTCGACACGGGCATGAGCTTGAAAAACTAGCTTCAGCTCCTGGAACATCTCATATGCTCCGTGTTGCTCAAAATGCCTTTGGAGCCCCGTTTCTAAACTGTATAACATTCCACTCCTAACCAGAGAGTAGTCATCACTCCGCGTTTGCCAGACGTTCAGAATGTCCTGGGCTGCTGCCGGAGCGGGAGGGTCACCTAGCGGCGCATCAAGGACATAAGCCTTTTTAGCTGCTTCAAGGATGAGCTTCAAGTTGCGAACCCAGTCCGCATAGTTGCTACCATCATCTTTCATCTTTTTTTCTCTAGGAATGCGTTGAAATTGGGGTTGACGTTGGCCATCTACAATATTTATAAAGACAACTTTTAGACTAAGTTCATGACAATTAAGTTCATTTAATCAAATTAAGTATGAACTCCCACTTAAATCGACATCCCTCTAGTCATCTAAGTGATACATGATCCATGTTGACTAACCCGTGTCCGATCATCACGTGAGACGGACTAGTTACCATGGTGAGCAACTTCATGCTGATCGTATTCAACCATACGACTCATGTTCGACCTTTCGGTCTCTTGTATTCGAGGTCATGTATGTACATGCTAAGCTCGTTGAGTCAACCTAGGTGTTTCGCGTGTGTAAATCTGGCTTACACCCGTTGTATGCGAACGTTAGAATCTATCACACCCGATCATCACGTGGTGCTTCGAGACAACGAACCTTCGCAACGGTGCACACTTAGGGGAATACGTTCTCGAAATTTTAAGAGGGGTCATCTTATTATGCTACCGTCGTTCTAAGCAATAAGATGTAAAACATGATAAACATCACAATGCAATCATATAGTGACATGATATGGCCATTATCATATTTGCTCTTTCGATCTCCATCTTCAGGCATCGCATGATCATCATCGTCACCGGCGTGACACCATGATCTCCATCATCATGATCTCCATCATCGTGTCTCCGTGAAGTCGTCACGCCAACTACTACTATCACGACTACTATAGCTAACCGTTAGCAATGAAGTAAAAGTAGTAAGCACATGGCGTTGCATCTCATACAATAAATTAAGACAACTCCTATGGCTCCTGCCGGTTGTCATACTCATCGACATGCAAGTCGTGAAACCTATTACAATAACATGATCATCTCATACATCATACATGCAACATCACAACTTTGGCCATATCACATCACATGTCAAACCCTGCAAAAACAAGTTAGACGTCCTCTAATTGTTGTTGCAAGTTTTACGCGGCTGATTTTGGTTTCTAGCAAGAACGCCTTCATACCTACGTGACATCCACAACGATGATATGCCAAAGCTATTTACCCTTCATAAGGACCCTTTTCATCAAATCCAATCCGACTAGAGTAGGAGAGACAGACACCCGCTAGCCACCTTTATGCACAGTGTGCATGTCTGTCGGTGGAACCAGTCTCACGTAAGCGTACGTGTAAAGTCGGTCCGGGCCGCTTCATCCCACAATACCGCCGGAAAAGAATAAGACTAGTAGCGGCAAGCAAATTGACAAATCATCGCCCACAACTTTTGTGTTCTACTCGTGCATAGAATCTACGCATAGAAAACCTGGCTCGGATGCCACTGTTGGGAAACGTAGCATAAATTCAAAATTTTCCTACGCATATTCAGATCTTCCTATGGAGAGACCAGGAACGAGAGACAGGTAAGAGCATCTTCATACCTTTAAAGATCGCTAAGCGGAAGCGTTGCTAGAACGCGTTTGATGGAGTCGTACTCGCAGCGATTCCGATCTAGTGCCGAACTACGGCACCTCCGCGTTCAACACACGTGCAGCCCGGTGACGTCTCCCACACCTTGATCCAGCAAGGAAGAGGGAGAGGTTGGGGAAGAACTCCAGCAGCACGATGACGTGGTGTCGATGGAGAGATGAGGTCTCCCGGCACGGCTTCGCCAAGCACCGGCAGAGAGGAGGAGGAAGAAGGGCAGGGTTGCGCCGAGGGAAAGGGAGAAGTCTATTTCCCAAGGGCCAAAACCCCTCTCTATTTATTGGAGGAGGGGGAGGGGTTGCGCCACCCCTAGGGTTCCCTCCCTAGGGGCCGGCGGCCACCAGATGGGAAAGGGGGCGGCGGCTAGGGTGGGAGGGGGTGGCGCACCACCTGGTGGGCCTAAGGCCCACCTGCGCCTAGGGTTGCCCCCTCTCCCCACCACTTGCGCATTGGGCTGGGTGTGGGAGGAGCACCAGCACACCTAGGAGCTGGTTCCCTCCCGCACTTGGTCCATCTAGCCTCTTGGGGTCGTTGCCCCCCTTCGGTGGACCCTCGGGGCCACCTCCGGTGGTCCCGGTACGTCACCAGTGATGCCCGAAACACTTCCGGTGTCCAAAACCATCCGTCCTATATATCAATCTTTACCTCCGGACCATTCTGGAGCTCCTCGTGACGTCCGGGATCTCACCCTGGACTCCGAAAAACTTTCGGTAACCTCGTATAACAATTCCCTATAACCCTAGCGTCATCGAACCTTAAGTGTGTAGACCCTACGGGTTCGGGAGACAGGCAGACATGACCGAGACACCTCTCCGGACAATAACCATCAGCGGGGTCTGGATACCCATGGTGGCTCCCACTTGCTCCACGATGATCTCATCGGATGAACCACGATGTCAAGAATTCAATCAATCCCGTATACAATTCCCTTTGTCTGTCGGTATAGAACTTGCCCGAGATTCGATCGTCGGTATACCTATACCTTGTTCAATCTCGTTACCGGTAAGTCTCTTTACTCGTTCCGTAGCACGTCATCATGTGACTAACTCCTTACTCACATTGAGCTCATGATGATGTTCTACCGAGTGGGCCCAGAGATACCTCTCCGTCACACGGAGTGACAAATCCCGATCTCGATTCGTACCAACCCAACAGACACTTTCAGAGATACCCGTAGTGCACCTTTATAGTCACCCAGTTACGTTGTGACGTTTGATACACCCAAAGCAGTCCTACAGTATCCGGGAGTTGCACAATCTCACTGTCGAAGGAAAAGACACTTGACATTAGAAAAGCTTTAGCATACGAACAATACGATCTAGTGCTATGCTTAGGATTGGGTCTTGTCCATCACATCATTCTCCCAATGATGTGATCCCATTATCAATGACATCTAATGCCCATGATCAGGAAACCATGATCATCTATTGACTAACGAGCTAGCCAACTAGAGGCTTGCTAGGGACACATTGTGATCTATTTATTCACACATGTATTACTGTTTCCTGTTAATACAATTATAGCATGAACAATAGACGATTATCATGAACAAGGAAATATGATAATAAACATTTTATTATTGCCTCTAGGGCATATTTCCAACACTACCTTATATAACAAAGGGGTTAGGGTTAGGGGGTTTTGGGGCCGATTTTGACTGTGCGATCGCAATCACACGACTCCGGTTGCAAGGATTGGCTAGGTGGGCCAGGTGGTCTGTGTAGTGGGGTGTTAGGATGAGATGAGAGGGAGATTGGCAGCTCATGACAGAGTTTTCAAGCACCAAAACTTCTGAGTTTTAGGCCAAACAACCTCTTCATCCTCCGAAAGCGACAAAATTTGGTAGGAGGTCTACTTACACTATATTAAGATTGCACGCCAACTTTCAACCCATTCCAAGATAGTTTTATACACACTTTTCAAAACAATATTTTAACGATGTTGCGGGTGCGTACGTGTGTGGTTGGTCTCGAAACGGTCAACAAAAAGAATAGAGAGAACCAACAAGTAATAAAGGATGCAAGTTCGAAAAATGACAGCAACGGAGTGTCGATGCAATGTGGATGACGCGCATGATGCGATGATGAATGCGACAACCAATTAAATTACACGACATTAACGAAATAAAAAAGGAATCTTCTCGAGCGTTATTCTAGGCTTTACAGAATGCCCACAAGTGGCCGTAAACAACACCCAAATTATGAGTTTAAATTCATTACCTCTTGGCAGGGGTGCGGTTGAGGCAGTATGTGTGGTTGCTCCGCGCTTAGAGGCCCTATCATTGGTTGGCGCGGGTTCGGCCCGCGTTGTACTAACCAATGTTTGGCGCATGGAGCGATGACTCTTGGGAATGGGAGTTGGTGCAGCGGGGGACGGGCACCCTTTTCGGGAAGAGGCCTTCTTTTTACCCCCAGTTAAGGAAGGGAGTATCCTAGGGTGATCCATTGTAAGAGCAATCTCAGAGTCATCAATTCTCGCGTGGAAAAAGACCCCGTCCTCAAATATGTCGACATATCTGGGTCGACATGGAACCTGGGATCATCGTCGCGAGCATAATTCTTCGATTGTGGAGGACGGCAGTTAGATATCTCGATCCAGCGCCTCCAATCCTATTCGGAGAACTCCGAAGCTTCAATTAGCCACTAGTAGGAGAAAGGCTACTAGTAGCGGTGGTTTTACCCTTACAAGTAGCGCTGGGGCCAGCGCTACTGCTAAGGCGCTACAGCTAACCTGTTACCAGTACTACTGGATAAAAAAACGCTACTGGTTTCTATGTTATCAGTAGCGCTGGAATAAAGAAAGCGCTACTGCTAAGCTAGCGCTACTGCTAATATTCCAACGCTACTGCTAATATTCCTACTTTCAATTTCTAATTTCCTTTGTATTTATGCCCCCTCTACGTATTTGTGCATGCTCTAAACAATAGTTTCATCGTATCATAATAAACATGCATTATTCTCATCATAGCGTACACATAAAGTATCATGTCATATAACTCATCATCATCTTACGTACTCATCAAGAACTCATCATCATCTTAATCATATACCAAGTTAAAATCTCATAAAACAGAAAAACATCATAATAGTCACCATATGCATGCATCCTAATCGATCATGCCAAGTTAATATAAACCATAAAAACATGCCTCTCATAAGACCTAGTCCTCGCTCCTAGGTATAATGTCATAAAACAGAATAACACCTATGTTTCCATGATGAAGCACAGAGATCCAACGGTCTCTAACTTTTGGCTTGCGATCCTTCTTTATTTCTCTCCATGCTTCAATTTGGAGTCTTTTTGATTTGCGGTTACTCGAGTATGGAGCATCGAACTCAGCCCTCAGCGGGCTTTTAATTTTCATATGACCTTCTGGGTGCATCAACAGATGCACTACATCATTTGGCAGTTGCTGTTGAATATATAATAATAACCTAGTTAGGAATGTAATCAACATCATTTATGCAATAGTAGAGCATACTTAATTAGCATACTTAATTTTTTATGTAGCCAGATTTTCCCTTGAGCAATCGATTGGCTAGGATAAAATTCTTCATTTGATCCTTAGTGATACGCAATTTGTCACGGAGATAAACCTGGAGACTTTGATTAGTAACCAGACTGTTTTTTTAGCAAACAACCACAGCCGCATTAATTTTTTTAACAAAGTACAATAGCAGATGCTGACATATACACACATATACTCATATGTATAAACCGATGCAAGCATATCCACATTAGCATCTCTGAGCCGGCACAATATTTTAAAATTGATAAAATAATATTTTAAAATTGACAAAGTCAGACACCGCATAGTCGACAGGAACATCTTCTACCGCCAAACAAATATCACTAAAAATCTAAAATAAATTTAGAAAAATCCAAACGTCAGTTTCAACTCTAGAACTTGAAACGTGATGGGTAGGTTCCATCGTAACAAACTTAACCATATATCCACAACCACGGTAGGAACTAGATAGGCCAGCCTGAAACATATTTGAGGTGCACCCAAGGTCCTTTTACATCGACGTTTCCTTATCTACCCTTAACTAGAAGCACTCGTACATGCATCTACGGTTCTCTGCATAGTTACCAAAGTGATAGCTCAAGTTACCAGAAAGCAACAAGTGTCGAGTGTCATCTCAGTGGAGTCTGAATCCAACTCCACGTACCAGACACAAACATTCTCGGGTGACGTACGGCAAGCCCTGCATTTGTTGCACAAGCAGTATGTTCATGAATGGAACTTTTCGAATGAATCTTTCGTGACGACTGTGCTTTTGTAGTGTGTCCTTGCGTAACCATAGCACTCAGGAGCCTGCCACAACGTGCAACTTGATTCATGCATATCCTGTTGCAGGCCATTTACTTGGTTACCGCAAGAAAACCACAAAGTCGTGTCTGTTAGTTAGCTGCAACATCTGGGAGCCCGAAATTACTGATGATAAACATTTCGGTTCTTGTTGATGTATAAATGTATTATCTAGTCTTTTTATTAGATTGGTCTTTTGGTTACATAGCTAGAGCATGCATTTCTACATGGTATCAGAGCCAAAAGGTCTTGAGTTCAAGACCTGACTGACGAAATTAAATCGCAGCCCACTTTCGATCCACACTTAGGCCCGAGGGATAAAAAAAATCTTTTCATCAGTCGCTTTTCGGCTTCGCGTGATGGGGAGGCCGCAGACTCCATAGGAAGCCTGAACCGTGAACGAGCGGGAGCCTGGCGTCGACAGTAGGAGTGAGTTCGAAACTTGACTAGTGCGGGTTAAGGTGTGGGGTTGTTGTCGGTGTTGTATATCATGGGGCTTAGAGAATCTCCAGCCCACGTCCCCAACAGCCTCCTCCCAGGTCATTTCTTGTCACCGCTGGAAGCCCCAATCGTGCCCTGAGGAGCCCGTTTTTCGTCGGTTAGAATCAAAATTGACCCTGGCGGTCCCAGACGACGTCCGGGAGCGTCGGCGCTATTATTTGCATGCAACAGATCCACTGTCAGCCTCCAACTCCCTATCTCCCCTCTCTCTCTCTCTCTCTTGCATGACCCACCCACGTGCATACCTCTCGCCCACTTCATCTCTTTTTCCTCTCATCTTTCTTGTCTTCTAGTGTTGGGTGGGGGCATGGCTGGAAAAGCCCCCCCCCCATGCCAAAATTTTCGCCGGTATAACCCCAACTGACTAAAAAGTGGCTCCTGGGGGGCCAACAAGTGGATATGCTCTTAGAGCTAAGGGTGAAACCGAATCGGGTCCGAACATATATAAGTAGTCCTTATGTCTTATCCTATTCCATATTCATTTTTCGATTCAGAAGCGGAATGGATGCAGATTCCAATACCGGATTATGCAGATTCGAACATGGGACGGTAATGGAACATCGCTGGATTTGAACATACCAGATTATGCTTCAAACTAAGACTATACTGAAACAATGAGCAAATATTAATATTTATACACTTTAAAAACACATAAAGCACTATACGGTATTAAAATAAGTCAAATGAATCACTAACAAACATATGTCTTGTCTCATAATTAAGCAAAGATAACATTCATGTATCGCTTGTTAATTCTTAAAAGTTCACCCATGGATCTGTTTTGGAATTTAAAAGGTCGGATTATCTGGTTAGAAAAATGGATTATCCTCCGTATATTAGTAATACCACATTCTATACCATATCGTATAAATTGGACTCAGATTGCTGTCGAATGTTAAAATATCTTACCATATACTATAAAAACAGATTCAAAAAAAGATTATCCCAACTACTTCACCCTTACTTAGAGGGTTGGCCTTGGGCAGCGGGCTGCGGGCTGCGGTGAGGAGAGAGTGGGGGCAGCAAGACGACTGCAGGGGTGGAGGCCGTCGGTTCGACGAGGGTTGGAGAGCAGCAGCGCAAGGAGCAAGATATAGGCAACTCTCATCTTGAATAGAAAGAAGGGATGAGAGCTGTTGGATGTCTGATCGAGATCTCATGGATGGGAAAGAAAGTGACAAAGCAAAACGTTTTTTCAGGCACCTCATGGATAGGTGTTCCCAAATTTTTTGAGCACCCTTTTCAAGAAATAGAGAATATAGTTTTTGTCAATTCTATATGAAACGACCAAGTTGTATGCCAGGTAAGCTATCAACAAAATTGCAAACAATTCCATATGAAACGTTGGATGTCAATTAGATACATGCAGACAAGAATTGATAGATCCAACAAAGCTTTTCGGTTGCCTGCTAGTACTCCCTCTGTAAGTAAATTTAAAAACGTTTATAGATCACTAAAGTCAGGAATCTCATAACAATATTTCTTTACGAAGGGAGTAGTAATAAAGCTGCTTGGAATCTCATAACATTATTGATACACAGGGTCTTTGCTGGTTACTTACTATATTAGAGAGGTAAAGTGGAAAGGCAAATCACATCACTCTCCGAGATGACATAAGTATACTAGTGACAAATAAGTGTAGCATATCGATCATCACACATCGTAAAACAAGAACAAAAATGCGAGCCACCGGCCTTCCGGTGGCTAACTAATGCTGGTGGGGCTTGCTTGGATTATTGGGGTTCCCGGTCCATCAAACTGTACTAGCCGATCCAGCTCCACGTCCGTTGGAGGCCGACCTCATCCCATCATCATCTCCGGCAGCGGTAGCAGCTCCTTGCACGACGCTGGTGCCGTCTGGTCCCTTGGAGGCCACCGGCAGCGCCACCTTGGCGTCCGCCTCCTGCTCCTGCGTCTCCTTGTGCTTGCCCCAGAGCACGGCGTAGAGCCCGACCACGATCACCACGGCGCCCAGCACGGCACCAAGGTATATCTTCTCGGAAAGGATGAAGGACCCCATGACGGCCACGATGATCATCATCAGCGGGCTGAACGCCGACGCGAACACAGGTCCCGTCTTCTGGATCACCAGCCCTTGCACGTAGTACGCGATGCTCGACGTCACGATCCCCTGCGAAATATCCCCTGCGAAATATCGACAGGATCATGGTGATGAAGTGTGCAATGGTAAGTGGTCGTACGGCGTAGGCGGCGGCGAGGAGGTTCATGTCGAAGCCGATGGTCCAGACGGACACGCGGCGCTCCATGACGAAGGTGACGGCGACGGCCTGGATGGTGCCGACGAAGCAGATGAGGGTGGTGAGGGAGAGCTGGGCGGTGTACTTCTTGATGGTGTGGGTCTGTAGGATAAAGAGCGACGCCCAGGCGAGGGTGGCGATGATGATGAAGAGGGAGCCCAGGAACCACTCCCTGGCGGTGGGGTCGACGCCGGCGGCACCTGCGGCCTCGCCGCCGCCGGGCTGCGCGTGGCTGTTGGTCCATGGCAGGTGCATGAGCGGGCCCTTGTAGAGCGTCATCAGCATCGCGCCGGCCACTGTCACGACCGTCCCGAAGATCTTGGCCTGGCACCGCAGCTTCGTCAGCTCTATCTTCTCCATCCTGTATGTCAATCACAATCAAACAGCATGCAAAACGTCAGGCACCGGTTTCTCTCGTTCCACACGTACGCATGTATGCATATATGTGTGTCGCACCGTATGCAAATAAAGTAAACTGGTAACGAAATTGCACCTGAAGATCACCGCCATGACGAAGGTCATCGCCGGGAGGATGTTGCTCATGGCGCAGGCGAACGTCGGGCCGGTGTACTTCAGCCCCACGTAGTAGAAATTCTGGTCGATCACCGGTCTGCAGCAAGAGGTGAAGAGCAACAAGGTAAGATCGGCTTGTCACTTCAGACATGCATGCTTGCATGCATCTTCATGAGATGTTTTTCTAGGTATAAGCATGCGATGCACTGACCCGAGTAGCGCAAGGACGAAGATCTGGAAGAAGATCGACCACGTCATCTGCGGTCTCACCTTCCTGCAAATCGTCAACATCACCAGCTTCGTTAGACAACGAAATGTATAGGCCAACCCTACCACAGACCACAGTGGTAAGTAAAGAGAAAAATGGCTAGCTAGCTACCTACCTCTCGAGGATGAGAGCAAAGGGAGCAATGGCGAGCGTGGCGAAGGCGTGCCGGTACACGACCAGCACGTAGTGGCTCATCCCGCCGTTAAGAGAGACCTTGGTGAGGACGTTCATGCCGGCGTAGCCGAACTGCAGGGAGATCATGGCGATGTACGGCTTGGCCTTCTCCATGAAACCACCACAGAAAGCCATGGCGATCGATATGATCCACCAAACTGTTCGGTCTTTCTTCTTTCCCTAGCTAGATAGCAACCGGTTGTTGGGTTGTAACTCGAAAGGTGTCAATGGCAGGGCGTGTTCAGAACTCAAGGATCGATCGAGTGAAGCAAGCGAGTGTGAGTCGAAATGGAGGGGAGGCTTGACCATATATATAGGGGTTAGGGGTGGGGTGGGGGGATAACTTGCGCCAAATTATTCGGATGATCAGTATATTCCAGAAATGTAGCATGCACAGCTGATCCGTTTAGTGGCTGCCGAGTAGAATTCCTCCGGCCATATTTTAGGTTAAAAGGGAGGAGAAGAATCTTTTCCTGCTAATGGGCGCAACGTACGTGGAGCAGTGAAAACCTTAGTACGACCCCTTTTCGGTTTATAAGACTTGCGCGTATCCTTAAATCAATAATTTGACCAATGTAAAATGAGTTGTATAGTCTAAAAATTTATATCATTAAAAAGTAGATAATTTGAAGTTTTTAATGATATATTTTTTATGATGTATAACTTATACTCTCTCCGTCCCAAAATAAGTGACTTTAAAATGACTCAACTTTGTATTAAAATTAGTGTAAATTTAAATCATGTTTGAGTCATTTATTTTGAGACGGAGGCATATTACATTGGTTTATTTATCAACCTAGAGATATGTGCAAGCTATATAAACTGGAAATGAGGTAGTATAAGATCCCGAATGTCACGGCGTATTGCCCGAGCTTAGCTAAACTAACGAGTGGCAGAACTAGACAAAAACCATTGAGGAGCGAAATATAAATGACAAAGAAATAGGGGGCAAAAGGTTTAATTCTCACTCATCTAGGCCCTTCAATTAAATTTTTCTTTCGAGTTTTCTCCAAGGCTTTGGGGTGGGGTGGGGGTTGGGGATCGGGCCCCTGGCCTGAACATAGCTCCACCCCTAGAACTGATAGTGCATTTGTTATCTTTTGCGAATAAACTAGTACAATGCAACTGGTGCTTATAACTCATATGGTGCACTGAGTATCATTTGCTCCCCTAAGGAGTTTGGGGACTAGGTATCCTTAACAGTAAACATATGAATTAGTGCCTTATGGCCAATTGAGTGTGAAAAATTCTGATCGGTGAGGGTGGTTTGTGGCTGGATTTTATCCGGGCAGTACTACGCGTCGGCGCGCCGGCACGAACGCTTGCGCCGGTCGCAGCGCGGCCGTCAGATTTGCAAGGCGTACCGTTAGATCTATCCATACAACATTTTTTTCTCGATGCAGCAATTTTCGTCAACGGTTGCAACAAAAAAATTATAGCAAAAAAATATCTACATGATCGTAGCAAAAAAAGAAGTTGATGATGCCTGGTAGCAAAAGTCAAACGCGGGTTGTAGCAAATATCTACGTGAACGTATATGCAACTTTTTTAATGAACGGTTGCAGCAAAAAATGATGCCGGTTGTAGCAAAAATTGACACGGTTGTAGCAAAAGTCAAACGCCGGTTATAGCAAAAATCCAACGAACTCGAGTTACAACCAAGTGTGGATGTAGCTTTTTAAATGAACAAAATGTAGCAAAATGACAAATGTTTGCATCAAATTTATACATGGTTGCGCGCGGGCTGTGAGCGACCGGCCAAACGATTCAGCCGGCGCTCCGACTGCAAGCATTTACCATTTTATCTGCCAGAAGTACCTACAACACCCCCCTCTGCCAACGGCCCAACCTCAACATGCCCCTTTGCCTATGTTATTTGTCTTTGGAAGGGTTTGATCACATAAGTAACAACATTCATTGTATGCACATGTGGAAAATACCTACGCCGACATGTGGCTTATGGTTAATGTAGACCTCCAACGTATTTTTAGAACTTAGAGTTATTATTTCACAGAAATAAATACCAAATATGTTTGCTTCATATCACATTCAGACACATCAAGCCTACACTTTCCCGGGCCCTCTGCCCTTTCCCCTAAAAATAAAAATAAAAAACTTGTTGTGGAATGCCACACTTTCTTGTATGGCATCTTGGCTCATCTATCCTAGACATGTCTTGTTAGTTGTGGTTATGCAATTTTTGTCACATTTTTTCTAGTCTTTTTATGTTTTGTTGAATCAACCAGGTGTCGGTGCCTTGTGCGCAAAATACACACTCCACGCTCAAGAACTACAAATTTGTGGGAATAGTATCATTAAGGATTTTCTTTTAGAAACTAATGGGAGCATTGGCTTTTCTACTAGAAGATAAGAGACGATTTATGTACAAGAGTGGTTATTTTTGAAGAGAACTTACCAAGAACCTACATTGAGGACTTATTACTTAGTTTGGGGCATTTTCATTAACATAATTTTTGCTTGTTACTAACAAATAAGGGAAGATAAAACTTTGGAAAATTCACGCCTACCAATATTTTTCCTCTTGTGGAAGAACATTCAATATTTTTCTTCACGGTGTACTAGACAATTAGCTATTTTTCATGTGCTTGATGATGATTGTAAGGAAGCAACGAAGTCTCCAACAAGGTCTTTAGTTGTTTCTTAGCTGTTGGTATTACTAGATATGTATTCAAATCTTAGGAGGTAGTGATCACTGATATGTCATGTGTGTTACTGCAGGAATTGGTTGCAATATATTTGAACAAAGTATGGTTGTATGGTAAATAAATTTTTAGTTAGTAAAAACCTTAAAATGATACATTGTAAAATATTTATTGATACATAAATATAATTTATTGGTATTCATAAAATATTTGTTGAATATAAGTAGCATAATGGATTGGAAAACCTTTTCCCATATATTTCAGCATGTTGTTGGCATTTTCACATGCATGAGTGCATATTGAGGTGGGGCTTTTCTCATGAATGGTTACATGTTAAGGTGACATGTTTTCGTGTTAATATTAATACTTTATTGGAGATCATCAATTTATTTATATATATATAGGATTACCAACATTGCCATTTCTTCTCCTAAATAATTATTTTAATCTCTACTCCTTCCCCTTTGTATCCCGTTCTCCAGATCTTGAAAAGGTTGATTCATTAGTGTCTCATAAATCACAGACAGGGACTATTGAAGTCACTAGGAAAATATTAGATTCTTTGGAGGTTTGCTTTTGTAGGAGGCGATTAAACATACCTAGAAATCGGTTTTTCAGGTAGGTGCATGTAGAAAAGCATAGTAACTTGTTGACTCTTTTGCATACTCCATGCTATCAAGAGGCCACAGAAAAACTATACAATGGGTTGTGTTTGTTGTTATCTCTCGACGAATATCCAACAATAAAATAATAATTTGATTGACAATTATACTGAGATTGACTATAGCTTTGACTCTTATTAACTCTCATCTATCTGAATACTTGTTTTATTGACTGTTCTCTCTTGAATAATGACGGAGTCTTCAACATCTTCCCCTCCTTGAAGGTATTGTGTTGGAGTTAATGATTGCTGGTTGATGTATCGTCCGAAATGTGGATGGTCCGTCTAAGCTACATGGCAGACGTTTGTGATGGTGTGGGAGTTGGTGGCTTCTCTTTGGTTCTTTTCTCTTCAGGTGCCAACTTCTACCATGTTTGTTTGTATATGGGCGAGCTAGGCCATTTTCTTGCATTTCCTTGGCCAAAAATGACATTTGATTGCACGACGGGCTCGTTGAACTGAGCCATTCAGTTGTGTTTACGACTTTCAACGATGCAGAGAGGGAGTGCTTTGTGGAGATGCTCTGTCGTGTGATCTCGGTAAGGGATGTCTTTCGTCCACTCTGACGGCACAACGGTGTCATGGCTCGTGGATGGTCTTAGTTGTGTGTAGTCTTTGACTACGTCGACAACACGAAGGAGTTGTGGCATTGACTAAGACGCACATTACCCTTTGACAACAACAATGATATATGTCGTGGTGTGGGCTCGGCTGCCAAAGCCTTTTGACTACTCTAGCAGCGCAATAGTTGTGATATTTCTTGTCGTAGGCATGATTTCTCTGTACTTTGATGGTGTTTGTGTTTGTAATGGTTATCTAAGAGAGTCTTGGGTATCTATTCCTCTTCTTTCTTTCCCCTCTTCTAGTGGCAGCGCGTGTTCTTATACCGCCATTGTATCTCGTTGAATCCCTATTATTTTATTTTATTGAAATGGTTCGGGGCGGCTGATGCCCCCGTCGTAATTCGGCTACAAGAACAATAATTCTACGGCGCGGAACTAAAAGCCAGTTAACATTGCACCTTTTTTACACGCCTTAGACATGGCATGAGATTTATTTTTAACATGGCGCTACGATATTATTACTAATATGGAGCAGAAGAGCGGGAAACCCTAGAATCAACCTTGATACCTTCATACAATGATGATTGCATTGGTAGTTTTTCCTAAACGGCTTAAGTAGTAATCCATTGGTATCATGTTTTTTTTTGGAACAACACCTTACCAAGCAAGCCTCTAACCTTACTTTTTCTTTTCTGTCGAGTTGGTTCAAGTGTCACATAGTTTTTGTTTTGTTTTGAAACAGAGGCAAAGATTGCTTCATCTATTAAATGAGAAGAAAAGAATTGCCGAGTTAATTACGAAAAACTGAGCAAAAACTGGTACAACAAGGGCGAAGCCCACTCTCATAGACTGAAAAACTTAGGGCAAAGCCCACCTTTATTGACAACACACATCGACCTACGGCCAGACATCGTAGCTTTGACTCTCACGGAGAACTGAGAAAAACAAAACCAGACACGGCTGACGCCACGGAAGATCGCCGAACAGGATATCTGCAGTCAGTCATCGTATACCATATGGTCCCGTCTCCGCAGCTTCGACTCCATAGCAATAAACAAAAGTGTCACAGAGTTGTTACTCCTAGAGCAAGAGGAGCACTCTCTCTTTGCTCTTCCTCTCTACCAACTAGGAAAAAACCGACGTGGTGGCAACTGTTTAACGGCGAGGGGTGCATGCATGAGCATACATGTTGCTGGAAATGATGACTTTGTTGCTACCTAATGAACACAGCTAGCTCTCATTTTCCATGGAAAAGAAAGCACATGCACGGCTCCGAAGTGAGAGCAAATTATGGAACTGTCTCACGTTCCTTTCTGATCGCCAAAGAACGACGCACAATGCTTGCGGAACTAATTCGTGGACCCAAGCGATGTAGTACGTACTAGCTAGCAAGCTATTAGCTGTGTTCATCATATCTCTAACTAAGATGAGAAGAACAACTTGGTGATAGATCGTGATGCCGTCTCTGCCGGGTGAGGGTGAGGGTGACCTTTCTAACAGCTAGAACATCGTTCAGGAGCGCATGGACGGTAGCGGCAGTGTCACGCACGCACAAGCACTACCCTCTTTGAGAAATCTAGTGTACATTACGGTGGCGAGCGCGCGGCTGCGGAAAGCCACGTCCATCTCGAAGCAGAGACAAAAGGGAGGAAGCTCCAAGTGGTGTCCATGGCGGAAAGCCAAGGAGATAGCATCTCTGAACTAGCTAGTTGTTGCCTAACAATTAATAGATCCCGCTTCAACTGCATGCCCTAGCAGAGTCATGCATATGTCGATCCAAAAAGTTGTCTAGCAGAGTCGTCCAAAAGGAGTTCTCAACTCTTATGCCTGATCGCACTGCCCGGCAGCTGCACGCCTGCACCTGGACATCTCCGTGCCCGGGCGCCGACAGCGGCCGTAGTAGTGGATCTTCGTGGGCGCAGTTGGGTGGCAAGAGAGAGGAGATGATGGTGTGATAAAGGCTAAAGAGCTCCCAACAATAATTTCTACTTTCCCTTGGGCTATAGGTGTCACTCGGTCAGTCACGCACTCGCGTTCCGTATCTCGACACGCCCCAAATATCTGGACATGTCTAGGGTTCTTGGCCAGTGCATATTATATGTGCAGTAGAACGCCAAAACCAACTCAACTTGCTGCGTGCCTTGCTCAACTTTTAAAATACTCTACTGAGGCCGCAGGTCTACTCTTGTGCAATATATATCAGATTAGTCTTCAGTCTACAAAGGTTTAACGTGCATAATCATGAACTTATGACCCCATTCTCAATTTCATCATCAGGAAAATGCTTTGCTGAAAACCTGGGTTCACATAGAGCAGAAATGTTGGAGTAGAGAGGTTGGGCAGGGAGGAAGAGTAGGATTCAACACACATCAATTAAGCTCACAGGCTGAGGGTAATATACAGGTTGCTGGCTCAGCCGAGCTGATCGTGTGCCACTACTACAGATCGTGTGCCACTACTCCAGGCTAGTGGCCGCACGCAGTGCCCCACGATGGCGGACATGTACAGTACGTGGGGGTTGAAATACAGAAGAAGCGCTGTCTAACAAGAAAATTATGGGGCTGTTTGGTTCCCAGCCTAAGGTTGTCACACCTAACCTTAGTCATGCCACAATACTTTAGGCATATGTTTGGTTCATTACCACATTTGTGGCTTGCCACACTTTTATAGGTATATGGTCCACATGTCATAGACTTATTTTTTGCCAAATCTTACCACACTTGTGGTGTCCATTTTGTTAGCCACATTTTTTATGGCAGCCATTAATTATGACAAAGTTAGTCATGAACCAAACATGTCAACCGGTTTTCAGTGCCCAGTAGAAGACCATGTCTAGAAGCAAGCCAGCAAGATTCCGACATCAGATAGCGCACGGTCGGAACAGGCTAATCTGGAGATCGATCGACCCCATCTCAGGATGTAAATGGCGTTGGTGTCCACTTGTTCCATATATGCCATCCATTTAAAAAGGCTCATATGGCATTCATGGAAATTCAATAAAATTAAGTGACATAATTGGACAACCCACCAAAACCCACGATGCCAACGGCTGATCATTTGTTATTTGCATCTTTTTCCAAACACATGAACTGCAATTTCACATCCTAAGCGTTGTCGAGCTGTTGCCGTTGAGCTCGGCAGCTGGCGGCTGGCCTTCTGCAGCTGCACGACGCCGCGCACTAGCCGCCTATTGCCGACCGCGGACTGGGCAGCTGCGGGCTGTGGGCTATGGGTTGGGCGCGATGACGCCAGGAACAACACGTACTCTCACCTTCTCAGTTGTACCTAGCTCGGGGGCTTGAGCAATGGCGAGTTCGGGGACACCCATCTTCCCTGCACTCACTCCTTTTTTGTTCGGCATTGACCTGTTTACTCTCCAAGGAGCTGTGCTAAGCGTCGGCGTGACCAATACTTTCACCATTGACCGGTCCTTGTCCGACAGCCAAAGGCCGCTGGTGTCCAAGAGTGGCAGGTTCACGTTGGGATTTTTTCCAGCCAAGTACGTGCAGCAATCTCACTTAGTAGCTAGGATCGTCTTGGTATTCCAGCAGCGGCACGGGATGCAGCTGGTGGCTAACCATTGTTTGCTTGATGAAATTTCTGGCCACGCATGAACGCCACATAAGCCACATAAATGTTAACTGAACAATGACAAAATCCCATATAAGAAATTATGAACAATGCCGACAAGTCTCATAATGTCCAACAAACTGTCCACTTACATCCTAAACCCCATCATCGGAATTTCGGAATGCATGTCACGTCGGAGCTCGACAGCAAGGTAAGAGAAGGTACGTACGCGTGCACACTGCACCAGCGATTCGACTTGCAGCATCAGGAAAAGGCGGCGAAATGTTTAAACAATCGTTGGCGCATCTGCGTGCGTCACGACGCAAGTCGAATCCAGCAGAAACCACTGACGATTTAACTACTGATTCACCGCCGACGACGACGTCCCGGGAGATCGATCGGAATTCCTCGTGGTCCGGCGATACGGTTGGCAGTGGCGGGTGACACTCCCTGGCTCGGATCTTGGGTTCGGCAGCTTTTCTTTTCTGGACAGGCTTGTTTATATGGCCGCATGATGATATATCGTGTTGGATTTGCATCGTTGATGCTTAACTTTTTTCCGGCTCGATGATGCTCTGTTTTGCGTGGGCAAATATTCTTCCGTGGTGGCCAGCAAGGGTCGTGTTTTACACAAGTATATACTTGTCAAGCGAAAAAGAAGATGATGGTATTCTTTTTTTTTAGAAAAGGAGGATATACCCCCACCTCTGCATCTGGATGATGCATGCAGTCATTTTATTAATTATTTTCAAAAACCTTACAAAGCAATACATTAATAAGCCTGAAGCCATCATCTTTGCAACACATGCTTCTACTCCTATCGCCATGATGAAGGTGTGCCGAATGTTCGAGCCTAATACCAAACAGACATCGCACCAAACCCTAACATCTAAAGCCGGATGGCCCAGCCCAGCCACATACTGGGACTAGGTCCAAACCGGTCCGGCACACAGGCCGTCGCCGTCGTCTTCCACCAACCCATCTCCAGAGTTGGTACTGATGCAGAGACCTTGCGAGGCCTGCCGTCGACGCCACCACGGTGCAATATTAGACTTTTTTTTGCGAGAACCTTAAATATTAGACATATCCAGAAAAACTCTATATGCTACAGTTGGTTTTGTGCAAAGATTTTTTTTTTCCTTACTTCTAAACTAAACACAAAATAGGATAAATCAGAACAACACAGTTCATTGATTTGATTTTTTCTTGTCAAAGTTCATTTTTTGATAAAGGATGGGTTTCATTGACCTAAAATAAGGCATTTTCTTTTCGTGTAAATGGTCGAACTCCATAACTGTACATGTTATGCATTGCCTTGGATTGAAGATACAAGAAAAGATAAAGTAACTTATAAAGTCAAGAATTGCCCTAAAATCTCCCGGATGCACCTTCTTAATGGTAATAATTTTTGCAAGACAAAATTCTACCAAGACCTCAACTAAGACATGGCAAGACATGAATAAATTTACCATCCAGAGAACCCCTTGTGTAGGAGGCGACTAGCTCTGGATCTGGCAAGACTATTGTGTAGGAGGCGACTAGCTCTGGATCTGGCAAGACTATTGTGTAGGAGGCTCTCAGGAGGAAAAGAAAGAAGAGTGGTGCCACAAGAAAGGCATCTGCAGATTCTTGAGGGATGGTCCTTAGTCTCTTCGGTTGTCCTTACGGTCTGATTTATCTCTATAGATTTGATGGCGCTCGTTCTTCGACCAAGATAATGTTGTTGAGGGCTGGTGACTGATACGTGTCGGGTATAATTGCCGGGCTAGTCATGCGTTTATGAGGTTGAATGTTGTGTGAGTAATCCACATGGTTGGTTTGATCGTTTTTGCCGAGTTTTCTGTTAATTAATTAGATAAGTCTTTTTTTCTGAACTAATCGATGAGGCAAAATCTTGGCAAAACGAGATGAAAGACCTTGAGTAATAAACAAACTTAGGATGGAAATAATCACTTACAAGTGTAGGCTATCAAATCAATAGATATTCACTATAGTGGCAACGAAAGGTTCCAATTCAAAAAAGGGAACCAATAAAATCAACATGACTCGTTAACAAAACTCGTAGACCTGAAAGATTGGTCCTGCGATGAGATGTGCCCAATCTTTGTAAAATCAGATAATCGAGTCTACACAAAATACACTTCTCTTGCTTTGTGATGTCGTCCAGTAAAACGTACTACCTCCATCCCAAATTCTTGTCTTAGCTTTTTCTAGAAATTGATGTATCTAAATACAAAAACTTGACTAGATATATTCGTATCTAAACAAATGTAAGACAAGAATTTTGAGACCGAGGGAGTACCATAGTAGTTGAGAAAGAACTTGATGGCATTTATTTTATGACGTGGCATATATTGTTAGCAAACTTCAAATTAAAACAAATTTCATTTATTTTCAATGGCATCATGTCCACCTCCAAATCATTGGCTTGAAAGATTACAAACTCATCCTAAAAATTCTTGAACATGTGTACGAGGTGTCGAGGTCTCTCCAACTCACATCACCGAGGCGACGGGTGGAGGTGAGAGAACCAGGTGGATTTCTGCATGTGTATGCATTCCTCGGTCACCTTCAAAACCCTATCCGTCACATCAAAATTCATCACCCCCTCAATCACATGGACATGCTTTCCGCCTCATCCAGTCCCATCATACCCGAAAGACTCCAAACTAGCCCGAATCATCAAGTCTGTATGATGCAAATGTCCTGCTAGACCGGTGTTATTCAGAGCTTGGCCAGGAAGAACCACGGGATCCTATAAAAAACGGAAGAACCGCAGGAGCTATGTCTCACTTATTGTGAGAGATAGGTCCAGCCTGCCTATGGCGCGAGACTACTGGGTCGAACCAGCCCTGCCGATCTTGCATGGTTTGTTTTTCTCTATGGTTTTCTTATTGGGTTTTCACTAGGATTTTTTTTCCTTTTTTTTATTTATTTCTTTGGTTTGCCGCTTCTCTTTGTTTTTATTTTTGTTTCTTTGTTTTTTCTATGCGTCTATATTTTTGTATGTATTGTACATTTTTTTATAAGTCTGGAATATTTTGTAAACATGTTTAATTTTTTTTTCAAGTTTACATTTTGATGTCCATTTTTTCATGCACATTGTACATTTTTGGTATATATCTATAACAATATACATGTGTAACTTTTTTTTCAAATACATTTTATGACCATTTCTGAAACACACATTGTAATTTTTGTTTTGAATGATCCTCCCTCCATCTACAAATATAAAATATGTTAGATATTTCAAAATGGTTTACATACGGAGTGAAATAAGTGAACATACACATTAAAACGTGTCTATATATATATATATATATATCAGATTCACAAAACATTTGGAACATATTATATTTATGAACATTTGGAGTGTAAAACTTTCTAAAACAATAGGTTTTTTATTAAATTGCACAAACAATTTTTAAGTATCATGCACATATTTTTTTAAACCATGAACATTTCTTAAATGTAGTATACATTTCCTTGAATTGTATGGAACTTTTATTCTGAATTATACACTTCTTTTACATCATATAAACAATAAATTTCAAAAATTCACGTATATTTTTCTTAAAATGCATGAACATTTTTAAAATGTGACAACTTTTTTAGAATGCTAACAATATTCCTTAGAACTACGCTTATAAAGTTTTTACACCGCGTTAACTTTTTTCATATTTTGAGTGAATAATTTTGGAAACAATTAAGAAATTAAATAAAATATGATTGAATGGTTACGAGGACGATGGTATGCCCGGCCGATTAAGGTTAAAGTCCTAGATTTGACACTCGTGCCCGTACTCTCCTGAATTATTTCAGGTCTTTCGACGATGTACGTTTGGTGGGAGATATTTTCGTTGACTACGAAGGCGTGTCAGCGGAGTATCTTCAAGATGGTCACATATGTATAGTGTGCTTTAGTTTATAGGAATGAGTATATGTGCGTATGTATGAGCGCCTGCGTCCGTATTGTGTGAAAAAATTACATTATTTTTTTACTCGAAAAAACCACATTATTTCCCTGAAATACGTGAACATTTCCAAATATCAAAACATTTTTTATTTAGAATGTCTTAAAATTAAATAATAATCATAATAAAAATAGAAAAAGAGTGAAAGCGAACGAAACTAGCGAACTAAATTACTAGGCCGGCGCACTTAGGGCGCTCATAAGACGCGCCCAGGAAGATCATATTCTAGGGCCTCTGTGCACACGCAGTCCCAAAAGTTCCAACTGCCCCCCGTGAAAAAAAAAACTCCAACTGGGTTTGCGGCGGATCTCGAGGCAGAAGCCGCCACCCCACACCACACCACCACGATACTTGGCGCACGGACAGAGGCGGAATCCCGTCCACGATTCACACATCCGCCCCCGTTCGAGCCAACGAGGTGCATGCAATGGGCTCCGTGGCGGTGCCGCCGTGCCACGTCGTGGCCGTGCCATTCCCTGGCCGCGGCCACATCAACTCGATGCTGAACCTGTGCCGCCTGCTCGCCGCCCGCGACGGCGTCTCCGCCACCGTCGTCGTTACGGAAGAGTGGCTCGGCCTGCTCGGCGGCCCCGTCCATGCGCCGGGCGTCCGCCTCGAGACCATCCCCAACGTCATCCCCTCCGAGCACGGCCGTGCCGCCGACTGGGCCGGGTTCCTGGACGCCGTGTACGCCGAAATGGAGCTGCCGTTTGAGCACCTGCTCGACCATCTCGGGGCCGCGCCCGCGGCCATCCTGGCCGACACGTTCGTGCCCTGGGCCGTGCGCGTCGGCAACCGGAGGGGTGTCCCGGTGTGCGTCCTCTCGGCGCTCGGCGCCACCATGTTCTCCGTGCAGTACCACTTCGACCGGTTGCCCACGTCCGCCGGCGGTAGCGCTGACATTGCCGGTACACCCCAGTTCTACTTCTACACCTCAGTTAGTTCGTCCCTCCCGTCCCGTAGCTAATGCGCAGTGTTCTTCCTTCGCTAGTTAACATTCCTCCAGCATGTTAGGAGTAGATATTACTGTAAATGACTAGTCTTAAAATGTCATGCAGATGCCACTGATCCTTGTCTGATTGAAAACTACATTCCTGGACTCAGATCGATCAGGCTAACAGATCTTGAGCCCACACACTCCGACAAGATGAGGCTGGGCAAAATTCTTGAAGCATACCCGTATGTGAGGAAAGCACAGTGTATCATCTTCACCTCATTCTACGAGCTCGAGAGCAACGCCATTGAGTTTCTAAGGCAAGAGCTCCCCTGCCCCGTGTTTGCCGTTGGCCCTTGCATCCCCTTCATGGCACTCCAAGAAAACCATGCCGATTCAGGGGAAGAACAAGGCTACATGGCTTGGCTGGACGCGCAGCCGGCGAGCTCAGTGCTCTACGTCTCGCTCGGCAGCTTCCTCTCGGTGTCGTCGACCCAGCTCGACGAGATCGCCATTGGCCTGGCCCAGACCAAGGTAAGGTTCCTGTGGGTGCTCCGCGACGAGGTAGCCCGTGTGCAACATTTGATCCGTGGAAGCGACGGCGTGGTCGTTCCGTGGTGTGACCAGCTCAAGGTCCTGTGCCACCCCTCCATCGGTGGGTTCTTCACTCACTGCGGAATGAACTCGACCCTTGAGGCGCTGTACGCCGGCGTGCCGATGATGACCCTTCCGATAGCCTTCGACCAGCCGGTGAACAGCCGGCTTATCGTCGATGAGTGGATGGTTGGGTACGGCCTCAAGGAGAAAGCCCGGGGCGACGGCGTCATTGCAAGAGATAAAATCAGTGAAGCCGTGAAGAGGCTGATGGATTGTGGTGATGGCGAGGGCACAAGGAGGAGAGCTTCTCTGCTGAAGGAGGCTTCTCGCGCCGCCGTTGAAGTGGGTGGTTCCTCGGACAGAGATATGGCGTCTTTCATCAGTTACATTTCTCATTTCAAGGACTGATCTCTATGTTGTTTTAGAGGCTACATTCTCAAATAAACCTACTCCAGTAGGTTCCTTCCTTATCGTGATGCATTCGAGTTCGATTTGTAGTACTCCCTCGGTTAATAAATAGTCTTTTTAGAAATTTTATTAAAAAACCATACACAAAGCAAAATGAGTGAATCTATATTTTAAATTATGTTTATATACATCTGTATGTAACCCCTTAGTTAAACTCTAGAAATATATTTATACTCCTTTCGTTTAAAAATACTTGTCGTAGGAATGGTGTATCTATATGTATTTTAATTTTAATACATTCATTTGTATTCATTTTTGTGACAAATAATTCCGGACGGAAAGAGTATTTAGGAACGGAGGGAGTAGCTACTAGTACTCCACCATTTCGGAATGAACTGAATCGTTTTTATCATGGAACGGGGATGATTTCTAATGCGTACATTTAGAACGATCTCTTTGGTGTATTAAACTTGCACAAGATTCAATTGGTGGCAGATTGTTAATAACTCAAACTACATTCGCTAGTGTAGTAAGCCGACTCCACGGCCCTCTTTGTTTTTTCATGAGGTCTATTAACTTCTTTTTTCTGCACTTTTCTGCTGGAGTAGTGTATTCGTGCATTTAACTTCCCTTTATACTCCCTCCATCATAATATAGAAGGCATGTACATATATCTTGATTATTAATTTGATTTATATAAAATGTATTGTTTAAAATAAAAATTATATCATTAGAAAATAAAACATTTAAATTTTTTAATGATATAATTTTTGTTATATATGTCTCTCATTAAGTTTCAAATTAACGACCTAGATACATGTACCGGACTTATAAACTGAGACGGAGGGAGTACTCTTTGTCTTTGTCTTTGAAGGAATAATTAATTATTACAACGGCTCTCCTTGTCTTTGAGAAAGTCACTTGCATTGTTCAGAAGACTTGCAAGTAAGTACTCCCTCCGTTTCTAAATATAAGTTTTTTTAAAGATTTCGTTAAAGGACTGCATACGAAACAAAATGAATGATTATATACTCAAAATATGTCTACACACATTCGCATGCAATCCCCTATTAAAACCTCTAAAAGACTTATATTTAAAAACGGAGGCAGCATATGACTATTTTGTTCAACTGATCTAACAAAAATCAGAGAAGTTGCCAATACCACACAAGAGATCGGAAAAGCTTTAGGACTCCTTTGATTCAAAGGATTTCCATAGGGATTTTAGAGGATTAGAATCCTTAGGAATGTTTTCTATGTTGGTTGTTCCATTCATAGGATTAAATCCTATAAAAAACCATAAGGAATTCTTTATATTAATTCTCATAGAGATTTCTAACATCCATCCGAACCACCTTGAGAGAATCTTTTATTTTTCCTATGATGCCTCGAGGATTGTATGTTCTCAATGCGGACATACTAGTCGATGGCATCGGCGAGCACCCATAGACAAGGGCTCGAAGAGCCATGCCACACTTCATCAACGGAAAATCCTTGTAGTGAGTCATGGAGTGAACCCATCGTCTAATTTTTCTGGTTCCAACCGAAGAACTCCGACGGTAGCAACATCAACATGTCGCCGCCATGTGCGGGATGAAGAGGATGGATAATTCTCCGAGGATTGGACAGTTTTTCACTTTATTTTAGGGGGTTTCCTTGTAATGGCGGTGTTTGATTAATATAGGGCTTCAACTCCATTGCAAAAAAATGAGAAATGCTATAGTGTCGATGTTCCCTGCGCGAATCAGAAAACAATGACAACATAGCAATGCTCGCTCCTCCCATACTCCCCCCCCCCTCTCTCTCTCACACACACACACACACAACCCTGTGTTTAGCATGAAACCCTCTATGATGTAGGATGACAATTACTGGAAGCATGTATGACACCTTTTCTGCTTAGAATGGAAATTGTAAAACATGTGGGCAGCTTTCTATTTTTTAAAATGTTTGTGTTTTTAATGTTTGAAATATTCTAAATTTCCTTGTGTTTTCCAAGAAATGTTCACATTTTCAAAAGATATTAGAAATTTAATTTATCTTTGCTTCTTTTAAAAATGATCTTAATTTCAAAAATGTGAAAGAATTTTAAAAATGATTGTGGTTCCAGAAATGTTCGGAGGTTCTGTAAGTTTTGCTTTTCCGGAGAATGCTTAGAGTTTCAAAAAATGAACTAAAAGCAGAACTCAAGAAATTGCGTTTTGTAAAAAATATTTGGATTTTTTTAAATGTTTAAAAATAAGGTTTTGAAAAAGGTTCTTAATTTATTTAATATATCAATTTTAAATTTTTGAAAATGAATGAAAGAAACTAAAACTTAATAAATAATTGCTACAGTGCATCGCCCCGTGCTGTTGCAGTGGACCAAACCAAATTGATACAATTCATCATCCTGAGCCACTTTCTATGTACCGGGATTGATATATGACATAGGGAGTGTTGCATGAGATGAACTAGTCACCGGGTACCCGCAAGGGTCAGTTTGTCGGGCCATGAGCATGTCAAGTGGTGTGTCCACCCATCGCATGTGTCGGGTGTTGGTCCCTTCCTTAGGATTTTTTATTTTCTTTTAATTCTATATGTACATGTTTCCAGGTTTTAGATGTTTTTTTTGGATTTTTTTCAGCTTTCCAGTTTCCTCTATGTTTTGAATAATTAAATAAAAAGGAATATACATTGGTTTCAGTGAAAGGAAACATTTTTATTGACTATAAAATCGTTTATAGCGACTTTATTAATCTTAAGATGATGTGTCGGCTTGATTTTTAAAAGATGATCATGAAGATACTGTATTAAGACTTTATTAATCTTATCTGAACGACTTTGATTATACTGTATTCAGTAAAAGAAAGAATCCCTAATTTTTTTATGTCTACAATTATAACACTATTCCTTACATACTTACTATAAATATTAACTCTCGCCCAAACCCCCGAGCCCCGGGCATAACACGCACGGGCCGCCAGCGAACTCCCCGGAAATTAAGATCCTCCCTCCGCAGACGGCGGCGCCCCATCTAGAGACGGCAAAACGTCAGATTATGACCTGATCTCGCGAGCGGGTACGTGGAATCCTCCTATTCTGCGAGGTTGAGCGGCAGAGTCGATCCTCCCAACTGGCTGAATCGTCCGTGTAACTACTCCTTGCCTTGCCTCAGTACAGGTACAGCGCGCACACACACATCTACTATCTATCTATAGATTCAACGATTGTGTATAATTTTCGCGAGGAAACAATGATTTCAATGTTGCTGCCTTTTGGCCGCCTTCCTTTTGTTTTTGTATTTACAGTGCTGACAGTTCTGGGTAGAATTCGAGAAATACGCTCTAGGCTCTGCAACTCTGTGTTGTTTAGGACTGATGTGCTTCATTGCTTGTCTGTTGTTTCTGTTGTACAATTGCATTAGCTGAACTTCCTGAATTTTTTCTTCTATATATGCTCAAACTCAAACGACGTGTTATCTAATGTTCATAGTCTCGTACGCTAATGTACTAGTAATTCATAGTCTATATAAAAGTTAAGGTGTACTCTTTTTCAGTTTCGGTGTTCAGGAGTTATATGTTCATCATGAAGCAGCCGCTTTTGGACCAGGCAACTTCTTCCTCGTCTGAGGCAACAGGCACTAAATCACTTTTCACAGATGCTAGATGGTTTAGCATGATCACTTTTTCTTGGATGAGCCCATTACTTGATCTTGGCAGAAAGAAAACGCTAGATCTCGACGATGTGCCCTTCTTGGACGACAGCAACAGTGTCCATGGGGTCCTCCCTAAGTTCAAGGCGAAGATTGCGTCAAACTCTGTGACAGCGACGGGGCAGTTCACCGACGTTACGGCGTTCAAGCTGGCCAAGGCTACTGTTCTTACAACATGGCAACTGATCCGCGTCACTGCAGTCTACGCCCTACTCAGTACTGTTGCTTCATATGTCGGCCCCTACCTGATCGAGTCCTTTGTCGACTATCTGAATAAGAGCTCAAGATCCTGTAAAGAGGGCTACTTTCTAGTGTTGACGTTTGTTGTCGCGCAGCTGATCGAAGGCCTCTCGACGAGGCATTTGCAGTTTAGATCAAAAGAAGTAGGTGTGCGTGCATATTCATCGCTGGTCGCTGCTATATACCAGAAAGGCCTTGCCCTCTCCGGTCAGTCCAGGCAAAGCAACTCGAGCGGAGAGATGATCAATGTTGTGAGCCTCGATGCCGAGTGCGTAGGAGACTTCGTCGATCCATGCATGATCTTTGGCAACTTCCTGTGCAGATTGTTCTAGCCATGCTCATTTTATACTCGACACTTGGTCTGTGGGCTGCAATTGCTGCCTTTGTTGCCACTAGTTTGACATCGGCGGCCAATGTACCTTTAGGGCTGATCGTGCAAAGTTACCAAGAGAAAACTATGAGCGCCAAGGATGGGAGAATGAGGGCTATGTCTGAGATCTTACAGAACATGCTCATTCTCAAGCTTCAAGGATGGGAAATGGTCTTCTTATCGAAGATCACAGAGTTGAGGAAGGTAGAGATGAATTGGGTAAAGAAGAATGTATACACCTCGGCGATGGTTCTATCGGTCTATTTTTGTGTTCCTGCTTTTGTTGCTATGGTCACTTTTGGAGCTTGTGTGCTTTTCGGCATTCCATTAGAAACCGGTAAAGTGCTATGCGCTCTGGCAACATTTAGACAGATGCAAGCCCCTATCCATGGTATCCCGGATTTGATCTCTTTTATCAGTCAGACAAAAGTATCACTTGACAGGATAAGCTCATTTCTGTGCCTTGAGGAACTGCCTGGTGATGTTGTAACTAAGCTTCCTAGAGGTAGCACCGATGTATTGATTGAGGTGACGAACGGTCAGTTCTCTTGGAACACATCTACTCAAGTGCCTACTCTCCAAGACGTGAACTTCCGTATACGACAAGGAAGGAGAGTTGCTATCTGTGGAAGAGTTGGATCTGGCAAATCAAGTTTGTTGTCTTGCATACTCGGTGAGATACCAAAATTGTCAGGAGAGGTTAAAACTTGTGGTAGGATCTCCTATGTTAGCCAAACACCTTGGATACAGAGTGGGAAGATTGAAGATAATATACTTTTTGGCGCAGAAATGAATAGGGAGAGGTATGAAAAGGTCCTTAAAGCATGGTCTCTTATCAAGGACCTGGAGATATTGCCATTCGGTGACCAGACGATTATAGGAGAGAGAGGCATTAACCTCAGTGGTGGACAAAAACAAAGGATACAAATAGCCCGTGCTTTGTACCATGATGCTGATATCTATCTATTTGATGATCCGTTTAGTGCAGTTGATGCTCATACTGGATTGCACTTGTACAAGGTATATCTTGATATTTTGTATTTCATTGTTGTTTATGCATACGAAAAATTAGTGAATGCTAAAACTAATACGTACTACCTTATCCGGGACATATCTTACACAAATTAATTTTGATTATATAAATTTATATTACATTTGCATGTGTTGCACTTTTCACCTTTCAATTTTTGCACAATATTTTTTTGTTTGAAAAATTGGTCAAGTAAATGATTACACTTTTATTAGCACTTGTTCTGCCCTGTTGTCAATTGTGGTGGTAATCAATCTCTTGCTTCGATTTCTATCCCGTAAAGAATGTTCTAAATATTACATTTACCTTTCCAAGGAAATTAGTTTCATAATAATTTTAGTCATATTAAACAACTCTTCTGGTTTGTGATTAGTCCAGTTTAGCCAAGCAATTTGAGTTAGATGTCTTTCACTCTTTCCTTGAGAGTGATTCTATAGGTGCAAAGGAGTACTTGCTGCTATGTGAACTTATTACTACAATTTGTATTTTGCAGGAGTGCTTGCTTGGATTTTTAGCTTCAAAAACAGTTGTGTATGTTACACATCATGTCGAATTTTTACCTTCAGCCGAAGTTATCAGGGTATGCTGGAAAGAATGTATAATGTCTTCTCTATGCTACCAGCAAATAATCCTTTTCAATTCCTTTTGTCATATTTCAGGTCTTGAAAGATGGCAAAATAACACAAGCAGGGGATTACACTGAAATTCTCAATTCTGGAAAAGAATTCACTGAATTAATTTTGTCCCACAAGGATGCATTATCTACTATGGACATGTTGGAGCTCTCGAGTAGCAATTTTGATAGTAGTTGCCATCTTAATGGCAGTGGAAGCACCTTACCCATAGCTGATGTGCAAACAGATGATGACAATGAAGAAGTAATTGTTCAAAATGGTCAACTTGTACAAGAAGAAGAGAGGGAGAAAGGCCGGGTTGGGTTGACTGTCTACTGGAGATATATTACAATGGCAGATAAGGGAGCATTTGTGCCACTTATTTTGCTAGCTCAGATCCTTTTTCAATCTCTTCAAATTGGAAGCAATTTATGGATGGCTTGGGCAGCTCCAATATCTAAAGATGTGAATCCTCCAGTCAGTAGCTTGAAGATGATAAATGTATATGTTGCATTAGCTCTTGTTACCTCCTCGTGCGTCTTCATACGATCCTATCTTCTTGCCATGGCTGAATGTAAGACTGCAACTATGCTATTTGACCAGATGCACCAATGCATATTCCGAGCACCAATGTCTTTCTTTGACTCCACGCCTAGTGGCCGTATCTTGAATAGAGTAAGCAAGTACTTTCAGAAAACTATTTGCAATAATAAGTTAAAGTCACATGTCCTCGGGGGTGCTATTGACCTTTTATCCTGTTCTTAACGCTGAAAGTTGAAACAAATTGCAGGCTTCCACAGATCAGAGCACAGTGATACTCGAATTTTTGACCTGATGGGCTACCTTCTGTTCCCTGCCATTGAACTTCTTGGAACAATCATTCTAATGTCACGGGTTGCATGGCCAGTATTTATAATTTTTGTCCCTGTTATTGTTGCATCTCTATGGTATCAGGTAATGTTTTTTCATATATTTTTGTTCGATATGAATTCTTGTTGGCATCAATTACTTGAAATCACTGAAAAAGTACAGATACATTAATTCGTAGCTAGTGAATTATGCATGCCCAGGAGTTCGACACCTTGAAGACAAAATCTAGTATAGCAACAAATTTAGTTCGTAGAATAGATGAACTAATCATATATGTTCATATGGATAGACTAATTAATTGGTTGGAGTGTTGGTATTTTTTTTCAGACATCACTATATATGTGTGCAATGCTACTAAACTAGAAGCTCTGTTTCTGTTTCGTTAATGAGATGTCCCAAGACTTCCATGGTTTGTCAAATTGTTCCCTGAGTATAACTAAATTGATCCCCAAACTTGCATAAGAGGGTCAGAGCAGGTCCAATCTAACTTACATGAGCAGTAGTAGAGGGGCATGGCACTTTTTAAACTTATTGAAGTACAAGTGCTGACACATGACTACCCAAAAAAAAAATTTGTTGTTGAAGGAAAACACCAATAATTTTGTTAAATGGACTTTGGATGCCAATTAAGTAAGGTTTAGATCTGTATTAACTAATTTATAATAGAACCTAAAAATGAGCAGTTCGCATGTTCAGGACCTCAGTGTCACAAGTCACAACTGCAAATTTTAGGACCAATGATGGACTTTTGGTTAAGCAGAGTAAGACAAATGGTAACACACAACATTATTTTAATGTATAATTTTTCGAGAAAACGCAAAGACTTGCGTTTCATTGTATTGAAAAGAGAGAGTTTGGTACAATCCTCCAAGGAGGCAAATTACAGTGCATATTATATTATAAATTTATAGTTATGTGCATTCTACGAAATTAATTGATATTTGTGTTGTTTTGTTCTTTTAATCACATATTATTCCTTCTATTCCAGAAATACTACATAAATGCTGCTAGGGAGTTGCAGAGGTTAACTGGAGTTTGCAGGGCTCCTGTGATGCAACATTTTTCTGAATCAATAGCTGGCTCAATTATAATTAGATGCTTCGACAAGGAAAGACAGTTCATCGGCTCTACTGGCCATTTGGTGGATAATTTCTCTCGGCCAAGTTTATACAATGTTGCTGCGATGGAGTGGTTGTGCTTTCGCTTGGACTTCCTTTCTTCTTTTATTTTTGGATTTGCCTTGATACTTCTAGTCACCTTGCCAACTGATCTAACTGACTCAAGTAAGTGAACATGCTTTTGTTATTCAACTAAAATTAGTAATAATGTGTATTAGCATCCCTAATTAGTATGAACTTATTGTCTCTACACTTTAGAGAGACAGCTGGTCTTGCAGTCACTTATGGACTAAGTCTGAATATGCTACAAGGGTGGGCTATTGCTATCCTCAGTAGTTTGGAAAACAGAATGATATCCGTGGAAAGAATATTGCAATACATGACCATTCCTTCTGAACCGCCCCTTACGATATCGGAAAGTAAACCGGATTGCCACTGGCCTACAAAGGGTGAAATTGAGATTCATAACCTTCATGTTCGTTTCTTCAGCTTTAAGTACTTAGTTTTAAATTTTTTGCAAATCCATATTGATAATTTTTTTGAAGTTTTGTGAGGTAGTTTTAATTGCACATAGTGTTGTTTTTCATCAGTTAGTAATAGCAGTTCTGATGCTGCTGCTAATATAATGTTGCAGTTATTAGTACCCTAAGTGTCTGTATGTCATGCAGGTAAAATATGCGCCACATCTGCCTTTAGTTTTGAAAGGCGTGACATGCACCTTCTCAGGAGGAATGAAGACTGGCATTGTTGGCAGAACAGGGGGGGGGGGGGGAAATCAACCTTGATTCAAACACTATTCCGCATTGTCGATCCGTGCATCGGGCAAGTATTGATAGATGGCATCGACATCTCCACCATTGGACTGCATGACCTACGGACAAGACTGAGCATCATTCCACAAGATCCTGTAATGTTTGAGGGTACTCTGCGAAGCAACATCGACCCTTTGGATGAGTATAGTGATGAGCAAATCTGGAAGGTACTTGTGTTTTCAAATTTACTCCATTCATTAAAAAAAACAATTTGACCCCCATAACTGAAAAACTTCAGCATCTGTATTTTCTATTTGATGGCTAAAGTAGTCATGTGTGATCTATATTTTGTAGGCATTGGACTGCTGTCATCTTGGTGATGAAGTTAGGAAGAAGGAGTTTAAGCTCGACTCTACAGGTTTGATATCTATAAGAAATTTCCAAGAAACACTGCTTTCATTTTATTATTTTATTTATGATGCCAGCCTCTGATTTCATAACTTGATCTTTTCAACTGAAATGCAGTCACAGAGAATGGCGAAAACTGGAGCGCGGGTCAGCGACAGCTTGTTTGCTTGGGAAGGGTGATTCTAAAGAGGAGAAGGATCTTAGTTTTGGATGAAGCGACTTCCTCAGTGGATCCGAAAACTGACAGTCTGATCCAAAAAACCTTGAAACAACAATTTGCGGAATGCACTGTGATCACGATAGCGCATCGTATCACATCGATTCTTGATAGTGAGAGGGTCATTCTTCTGAATAACGGTAAGTCCCCTCCACTGCATTACAGATTTAACTGACAAATCCTATGTATGCTGCTATCCTGAGCCTCTGTTGGTTTGTTTTAATTATTGTCATGTTGCCTAAAACAGGTGAAATTGCAGAGCATGACTCACCAGCAAAATTGCTAGAGGACAGTTCGTCCTTGTTCTCCAAGCTTGTGTCACAGTACACAATGGGATCAACATTATAGACAGAGGATGCAAGACGAGCCAAATCATGAAGTCGTATCGCCGGTGTCGGATCTCACGTTTCCGGCTTAAAATTTGACGTTTGTTCATGTTGGGAATTAGCACACAAATGCACTTCTGTTAACTGAAAACTGCAGCGGAAACAAAGTAATCTCAGCACCACATCATGTACTAACTCAAGGATCCTTCCTTAGCATGGAAGAGAACATATGCAGCAGCATATATGGAGGAGAAAATGTTACTCAACAGACAAGAAGCTCCTCAGACAAGTGTCTTGTGGTAGGAGTAACTTTCTAGGCAGCAACAATCATCAACAAAAGAGACGCTAGACTTTTACGTGGAAAACGCCTCAACTTGAGGGGAAAAACCACGGGCCAAAATTATCCAAATCCTCTTCCCCTATTATCAAATGGGAGATACAACAAGTTTCTTCTCTAGATAGCACTAGAAGATCTCATACATCAAAATTTCTGAATCTTGGATGAACGTAACAAGATTTGGGGCTCAAGAGTTAGGAATTGGAACAATCTCACCAAAGATGGTGGAACCGTAGCTTGAAGGAGACAAGGTAGTGAATCTGGATCATCACAACCTTGGGAAGAGCTCGCTTTGCTTCTTCCTTCAATCTTTATCTTCTTCCCTTTCTCACTTGTTTTTCTATCTTCTTCTCCAATGGAGGCTGAACTGATTTTTGTCACACTAGATGGTGGCTGCTGGATGGAGGGTAAAGCATCCCCATCCACTCACGTGCAAAGACCAAATGACCCTAGGTCATAACCCTAATGTGTAGTGGGCTTCCGCACCTCTTTGGGCTGCCTAAAAGGCCTCAAATTGTCATTTCCTCACAGCCCACATGAGGAGGATATCCCAACAAATCTCCCCCTCCGACTCATGAGGGGGGCACTGTCATGCCCGCTACCTTGCAACATGCTTGTAGCTTCTCATTTGGCAATATCTTGGTCATCATATCCGAACCACTGTCGTCGGTATGGATCTTCTCAAGTTTTAGCAACTTGGAACTCACAACATCTCGAACCAATGATACCTCACATCAATGTGCTTGGTTCGAGAGTGATAGCTTGAATTATTGGCAAGGTGGATAGCACTTTGACTGTCGCAAAACAGAACATACTTCTCTTGCTTCATGCCGAGCTCTTGCAAGAAGTTATTCATCCACAAAACTTCCTTGCGAATCAATTGCTGCTATGTACTCAACTTTTGTAGTTGATGTAGAAACACATTTGTTCTATCTCGATTGCCATGACACTGCTCCCCCTGCATAAGTCATTAGGTATCCAGATGTGGACTTCCTACGATCCTTGTCACCTACATAATTTGCATTTGTATAGCCCTCCAATATAGGATCACCACTTCCAAAGCATAAACAAGATGTAGAAGTTCCCTTGAGATACTTGAGAATCCACTTCACTGCTTTCCAGTGAGCTTTACCTGGATTTGTCATGAACCGGCTAACAACTCCAAGTGCATAGGCAATATCAAGCCTAGTGCATACCATGTCATACATCAAACTGCCCATAGCAGATTGGTAAAGGCACTTTCCTCATTTCTTCTTTATCCTTCTTGCTTGTAGGACATTGTTCTGAATTTAGTTTGTGATGTCCTGCAAGCGGAGAGATAATAGATTTTGCATATTTCATATTGAACCTTTTAAGTACCTTCTCAATGTATCTTTCCTGTGAGAGCCAAAGCATCTTCTTTGATCTATCACGGGAGATCTTCATGCCAAGTATTTGCTTAGCTGGTCCTAAATCCTTCATGGCAAATGATTTACTCAATGCCTTCTTGAGGATAGCAATCCTCTTTGTGACACTTCCAACAATCAGCATATCATCAACATACTACAAGAAAATAATGAAGTCACCCTTGGCGTACCTCTTCATAAAGACACAATGATCATGTTGTGCTTTATGCTAACCAAGCCCAATCATAAAAGACTCAAACTTCTTGTACCACTGCCGAGGAGCTTGCTTCAAGCCATACAAGCTCTTCTTAGATTTGCAAACTAAGTGCTCCTTGCCTGCAACCATGCAAGAATGCAGTCTTCACATCAAGTTGTTCAATTTCAAGTCCATGGTGGCTGCCATGCCAAGCACAACTCGGATTAAAGACATCTTGACCACCAGAGAGAATATCTCATCATAATCAATGCCCTTTTTCTGACTGAAACCTTTCACAACCAATCTGGCCTTGTAAATTGGGTGTGAGGTGTTTTCTTCACTCTTCACTCTCTACACCCACTTGTTCTTGAGTGCTTTCTTGCCCTTTGGCAGATTCACCAACTCAAAAGTACCATTCTCATACAAGGATTTCATCTCATCCTGCATGGCTTCTGACCATTCTTCCTTATTCTCATCATACATTGCCTCCTCATAGCATGAGGGCTCACATGTATCATTC
The DNA here is from genome assembly GCF_904849725.1 of Hordeum vulgare subsp. vulgare. NCBI lineage: Eukaryota > Viridiplantae > Streptophyta > Magnoliopsida > Poales > Poaceae > Hordeum > Hordeum vulgare. The sequence continues at coordinate 447,556,864 of NC_058518.1, read as the reverse complement.
ATCAACACATATTGATGTGCTGGATACTTAGAAGAGGGAATGCGACCTATATCACTTCTTCTTTGTTGTTGCACTAGTGGTGAATCAGGTGGATTTTCGTTGGAATCATCATTACCACCTTCATCATCATCACTTGATGGATGCTCGTCACTTCGACTTGTACTGCCTTGGTTAGTTGCATCTCCACTGTCTTCAATGTCATCATCTCCACCATGATTGTCATGCACGAGAGGAGGACGGATTTGATCCATGTCTGTGTTGGTCATTGGCTTCTCTCGTTTCCCACATCCCGGCTTCTCACAATTTTCCTGTTGACTAGACCCCACAACTTGTAGCCAAACTCTTCACTTGGTTGGCTGAGGTAGATGCACTGCTTTATCTTGCTACCAAGGTTGGATCTCTCGTTCCTTGGAACATGTACAAATGCCATCATCACGAACAACACTATATCATTCATCATCTTCAATGACCAGATAGTCCTCATCTCTTGCAGTCATGGCTGAGCTGCTCTCAGCCTTTTTCTCGGGTTTCTTTGCAAGTTTCTCCTCTGCATGCTCTCATTTGTACTTCCTGCACTCACTCTTTATATGTCACGGAATGCCACAAAGAAAGCATGTAATATCCTTTCCCTATTTTGACTTTCATCTCCCCCTGGATTTATTTCCGCCTTACTAAAATCTGGCGTGACCGCGTCCACGGTTCTCATTCTTCCCATGGGTTCCACCCACATACGCATGAGAAGAAGAGGCATCACCCTTTTCCTTCTTTTCGGCTTCTTCATTTAGCATGTTGTTCTTCACCATCTCAAAGTCAGCTTCTCATCCGGAGTTGAATTGCTAAGTGACACAACAAGCGTGTTCCAACTATCAGGCATGGAACTCAACAGCAACAATGCTTGCACCTCATCCTTAAAGTTGATCGTCATGGTTGAAAGTTGATTTATATGGCATTGGAAGACATTTAAGTGCTCAATCACACTTGTGCCATCTCGGTACTCAAACTTTGCAAGTCTTTTAATCACCAAGGCCTTGTTCATTGATGTCTTCCTCTCATACATGGACTCCAACTTCTGCCACATCTCATATGCATTTGTGTCATTTGCAACATGGTGAAATATATTGTGGCTGATGTACAACCGAATCATACCTATTGCCTTTTTGTGCAGCACCCTCCATTCTTCTTCCGGACTCCTGTGGGTATCTTGTCTTTCACAATTGGCTCATACAAATCCGTACAATAAAGGGTGTCTTCCATCATGGGCTTCCATAATGAGTAATTGGAAGAATCAAGTTTTATCATGCCACTTGTTGTAGCCCTTTCTTCCAAAGCCATTGTGAGTAGCACTTCCAGCAACAATCAAGCAACCGGGATTATCAATCTTCTAAGCAACCAAGGCTCTGATACCACTTTGTTGGGAATTAGCACACAAATGCACCTGTGGTTAACTGAAAACTGCAGTGAAACTAAGTAATCTCAGCACCACATCATGTACTAACTCAAGGATCGTTGCTTAGCACGTAAGGGAACATATGCAACAACATATATGGCGGAGAAAATGTTACCGAGCAGACAAGACGCTCCTCGTGTCTTGTGACAGGATTAACTTTCTGGATAGCAACTATCATCAATAAAAGAGACACCGGGTTTTTACGTGGAAAACCCCTCAACTTGAGGGGAAAAACCACGGGTTGAAGCCACCCAAATACTCTTCCACTATTGTCAAATGTGGGATATAACAAGTTTCTTCTCTAGATAGCACTAGATGATCTCATACATCAAGATTTCTGAATCTTGGATGAACACAACAAGATTTGGGGCTCAAGAGCTAGGGATTGGAACAATCTCATCAAAGATGATGGAACCGTAGCTTGAAGGAGACAATGTAGTGGATCTGGATCATCACAACCTTGGGGAGGAGCTCCCTTTGCTTCTTCCTTCAATCTTTCTCTTCTTCCCTTTCTCAATTGGTTTTCTCTCTTCTTCTCTAATGGAGGATGAATTGATTTTCATCACACTAGATGATGGCTGCTGGATGGAGGATAAAGCATCCCCTCCACTCACGTGCAAAGATCAAAATGACTCTGGGTCATAACCCTAATGGGTAGTGGGCTTCTGCACCTCTTTGGACTGCGTAAAAGGCCTCAAATGATCATCTCCTCATAGGCCACATGAGGAGGATATCCCATAGTTCAGAACTTCATATATATTACTCCTTCAAGTAAAACATAGCGATGTTCCCTCTGTTTCTAAATATTTGGTGTTGAAAAAAATTAGACTAGTTTTCTTCAACGATAAGTATTGTGGTACAGAAGGAGTAATAAATTCGTGCGTGCAGTTCCTACCGTACATAGATATATATAGTGACCATTAGCTTAGGTGGAGATTCATACTTCACCAATATGTTAAGCAAGCTAGATTTCACCGGCTACCCACAGCACAAACTTCTTCGGCATGTAGTGGCAGATCGGCTCGCCACGGGACCCGTTGAGCATGGCGAAGTACTCGGCGTCCCAGCCGGAGGTGTCCTCGTGGCAGACGGCGACCGCCGTCGCGCCCAGCGAAGGGTCGTCCTGCCCGACCAGCTCCACGCGCACGGCCCGCACGTTCCTTGGCCGGTGGCAGTACAACACGTCCGCCGGGTACGGCAGCGGGTGGCACGGCACCACCGCGCCGCCGACGCTGGCGACGCCGCCTGGCGCCACCACGTACCTTCGGGGCTCCTCGCGCCCGTGCACGACCGTCCTGAGCGGCTCCACCGTCGTCGCTCCCAGGGCGGCCACGGCGAACTCCATGGCCGCTCGCTCCGTGGTGGCGCAGACGTGCGGCTTTTCCGGCTGGTCGCCGCCTCGTGCCTCGCTGCGGCCGCAGAGCCGGAGCGTGCTGGCGACCTGCCGGGCCTGCCCCGAGCCTGGCGCTATGTTTTAGTAAGCCAGTATGTCCCGGAGGCTGCCGTAGTCGAACGGCGGCGGCGCGTGGTTGGTGCTGGAGACTGCGCTGGTCGCCGTGGCGTGCCCGAGCTTCGTGTCTGCGGGCAGCACGGCGCCGTCGAAGAGGTCGCGCTTGAGGAAGATGATCCCTTTCTTGGACCTGAGAGGTGCTGTGGCCGGCGGTTGCATGCACCACTGTTTCGGGAACACGCCGTCTGACGCTGCAGTTCAAGATGGAAATGATCGCTCTATGATACTGTACAAAAAACGCAGATTCTAACTTAAATAAATTAGGTGGAAGCAAGATGTGGGATTGTTGACCACGTGACTGAACCAAACCAAACCAAACCATCCATCCACAAAATAACCAATACTAGTACATGTCAAAACCATGACACTTGTTTATGAACCGAAAAGAGTAGCATCTAAAGCAGGATGGCTGGTTTTGATCAATTATTGTACATGAATTTGGATGGATTTGAAAACCTAAATGACGAACACCAACTATCCGCAACAATACCAAAAATTATATTATTGTTTAAAGTCAACTTTAATTTTTTACCTTTTTGCACCTTGAATTTCACGAGGACTAAACTGCATATGCTGGACCTAGACGTTTCAAGAAAAGGCTTGAGCCACCCAACCCGATAGGTAAAAAACTAGCATACCTATTAACCATGCCAACTTACCCGTATCATGCCAAATCATATTTGTCCTTGTATTGTTGACAAAAAAGACCAGAAGCATAAAAAATTAAAACGTGAGAAACTGAAACCAAAGCTCACTTGACACCATTATCGTGTTACCAACCTTGGTGAGTGAAGCGCGGGGCGACAGAAGATGAAATCTGAAGTCGTCAATCTATAAGACTTTATTATGTGATCTTTGATAACCACAATAGATGTACTAGGACGAAAGATAGAGCCATGTGACTTATATTCCAAGGGACGCCACCCTTATCGTCACATCATTCACTGGTACTTATGATGTCGCAGGGGCAAGGGAAAACCAAGAAGATGAGCGGAAAAAAGAGGTTGTCTCTTTCCATAGCTATTTTCCTTTTCTTCCAAATGGTTTAGGCGTGTGTGCATGCTAATTTGTCCCACAATAATTCAATTAGTTTAAAACCGACTGACATACACGTACACGGGTCATGCGCCAACAAAAATAAATGACAATCAACAGACTGAAGCTCGAACAGGATTGAGGCCATAGCTTTGGTAGCGGTCAGATTTAAACAATAGGCTACAAAATAACAACCCGTAAGTTTACCTAAACGAGGATGACCATCAGTTTGTTGTGCTTGTGCGGCCAACCCAAGGACGAATAGGGCTATGACAATCGTCATCACCACAATTTCTTTCGCAATGCTTTCTCTGTTCCCCTTCTTCTATTCGGCAATGCATTTTTATACTAGTAAAGTAGCAATAGCATTAGGTTTGCATTTCTAAACCGACATGAAGCCAGAAAAGGCGCAAATGTTGTGATTTCTGTTACTCAACCGGAATCCAGTGCACACAATTGGTATGTTTGTTGGGCCACGACTCACTATACACGGGTGGAATCAGTTGGTGGTTACGGGTGAAAATAAAGACTATAGCTTTTCCCTCTGTATCCTACGGTATGTGAGCAATAAATATTAGCTAAGAGCAACTTCAATCCAGATCATCAAACCGCTCCTAAATATCCGGATTAGGGTGCCTAGATTTTTTTTGTCATCGAACGTGGTGCCTCAAACATCCGGGATTCCGCAAACCGGCCACATACTCGCGAGAGGTCTAGGATTGCCGAAAGTCCACCGCCCCACCCACACACCTGCTCGTCTTGGACAACGTCGTTGTTTTATCCCTGATGCGTCCACAGCCAGGTATCCTCCGCCTCTGCCAACGTCGTCCATGGTAGATGTCATGCCGACAAGTATTGGGCCAAATGCCAATGAGAATGTATATTTTCTTGATGTTATCATTGTTTATTTTGAAGCGAGAACGATGAGGGCATACTCGATGATGAGGGATGAATTATTGTGTAATGCCTAGTTGGTTGGAAGTGCGGACTTCATAGGTACGAAGCAAGGGGACATGGTATTTTGGCAAAATATGCATTTTTGATTACATGAGCAAGAGCACTTCACGCCCCACAACTTGCACATGATCCATGATCGTAATGTGAAATTGCTAGCTCATCAATGGTACACCATCTCAAACTTTTTTTTACGAAGATTGTAAGTTTTAATTCGTGTTGCTCTATGTGTTTGTCAATTCACAGATTCACTCAATGTGTCAACTTGATGATCATGTTATTATATAGCCCGCAAGCGCTGCTGCACGGTACCAGACAACACAGCGCAGACCGTTCATGTTGTTGCATCATTAGATAAAGCTCAAGGGGCACAACATGGGGGAAAACAACGTGTGTGGATACTGACTCGAGTATCGACAAATTTGAAGAACTTGCTGAACAATCGGCTGTATCAGATGTTGAATTTATATTTGAACTATTGTACTAGAATATTTGAATGCTATTTATGGACGAACTATGCTATTTTCATAATTATTTTGAGTGCTCCAGACATAGCAAAAAAACAAGGCCCGCAGTTTGGTGCATAGAATTGGATGGTTGGCTCCCCTATGAGTGTGCACACACGTATGGTGTGTCTGATTTGGTGATCCGCGTTGGACAAGGTGGGTACTACTCCTTCGGTCATTCCTTCTTCACTTTCGTTTTCCCTCTTGCATTTTATTTTCTCAAGTTCTAACACATTTCTCTTTCTATCTTTCGTTTCTTTCTTGTAGCTTGCTGGCTGAGATGGGGCGCATATCTAAGAACTAGTCGCCCCGCAGCTCGGCCGGATGTAGCTTTTTCCTGTTTAATGGCGGACACGAAGAAGAAGCCCATCCTCAACAGTCAACACTGCATACAATGCCAGTATGCTTCAAGCCATTGCTGGGGAGTGGAATCCGAACATGAAATCTGTGTTCACGGGGATAGGTATGGACGAACTTTGTACGCTCAAAGCTTTAGGAAACAACAACAGGATCTTCTGCATGTCTCTCCTAGCTAGGATAGAGACCCAAAAACTATGAAAATGATCATGGGTAACGGGAGCTACATTGAGGTGAGCTCTAGGGAGGTTGCGAAGTTGAGGCAGGTTAGAGCATCTATTTGGACCTTGCAAATTCGGTCCCTCAAACGCCCGCTGACGCATCCGGGCGCGTCCGTGGACATGATCGATCATGTCTCAAATAATGCATTCTATATCCGGATACCTCAAATTTGAAATCTCAAATTCATATTATTACATGCAACATAAATCTAATACTAACAGGAGCTCGTCCGGCTACGCTGTGCCAATGTCCGACGGCTCGCTGCGTCCCTCATAGTGTCAGTCCGGGCGCCGATGAGGTAGAGTAGGACATGGGACACTAGACTACTTACGGGAGTCGAACTCCCGCCGTCTCCCATGCCATAGTCTTCCTCGTCGGAGCCAGTAACCCGGACGGTGCTAGTCGACGTGAGGTCGATGACGGATCCTTCCTAGGAGGAGCCGACGTCCACCACGACGCGGTTGCGACGCCACACACGTGCAGCATACGGGGCGCTGAAGAGTGACTCCTCCTCTCCAACATCCTTCACCGCGAGGGCCTCCGCCGCATCCCGTGCCGGCTGCCTCGCCCGACGGGCACGCCGTGCCATGACATCGTCTGAGGTCGGCCATGCTTCGTGCTTGACGTGTCAACGGAGGGGTTGCGCTTCCGTCAAGGCGTTTGGACGCCAGACGGACCGCACCGCCTCCGGTGAGGCAGCAACCCGGATCCAAGCACCGGTTGTTGTGCGAAAGCAATGGATTCCCGACGTTGCGAGTCCGAGCGCTGCCGTCGTGCTTGCGGCTGGGGGCGGCAACTCGGAGGTGCTCTCGTTCACTGATGAAGATGTCATAGTGTTTGGCGGTATACCAGATCCTGTAACACTGGACAGGAGGTCTAGTCAGCGGATTCAGGAGCAGCCAGATGCGGATGACCTGCAGTTGGGACGTGCGATGCGAGTTGCTAAAATGAGGGATGCGGAATCTTCAACCGGTATGTCTGTTAATTTAGAAAATTCCATTCTTCATTTTCCCCCTCTTGAAATTATTGGCTAATGCTATTGGGGTGTCTCTCGGCAATTCTATTGCTAAGTTTCGAAATCTATTAACGATCTACTAGATTTACAGGTAGATAGGGCACTCGATATTGTTCGGAATTTAGCTGTTGTCAAACCAATGACAAATGCTGAGATTAATGACCTTGGGGGGCTAAATTCTTTATGTGAGAATCTGCTGCCCTTTGATGAGCCTAAGGTGGGAGAGGATTCGTATCTTGATCTTAGTTTGGATTCCGAGCTTGCACGTCAAACCGAGTCACATAATCCTGGTTGTATGGACCAGAGATTCAGGGAGAAACCGAAACGGACCTGGAAACGGAAAGTATATCCGATTTCTGCTGTCCGCAGGAGTGCTCGCTTTAAAACTGCTAAAAAATTCTACGATGAAAGATGAGAGGCATCTTTTGGAATAGCATAGGTCTGCGTGACTTGGCTAAAACCAGATTCCTTGCTGACGCAACGATGGAGCATCAGCTTGACTTTATCGCCATTATGGAGACAGGGCAAGATAATTTCACATCTCAGTTTCTAAGTTCTTTATCAGCGGGGGTTGATTTCGATTGGCACTGTCTCCCTCCAAGAGGAAGATCTGGGGGGATCTTACTTGGAGTCAGATGCGACACACTTCAGGTTAGGGAAGTTGTGTTTGGTGATTTTGCGGTTAAATTCAGGATTACATCCAAAAGAGATGGTTTTCGATGGGCTCTTGTAGCAGTTTATAGGGCTGCTCAGCCGGAACTTAAATCTGATTTTCTTGCGGATTTAGTACGAATCTGCGATGAGAAATTGCACTTTTGATAGGGGTGATTTCAATATTATTAGGTGGGCTCATGAAAATAACAATGACAATTTCGATGGTAGATGGCCATTTTTGTTCAACACTATTATTGAGAGCCTTGACCTAAGGGAAATCGAACTCTCGGGTCGGAATTTCACATGTGCGAATTCCTTACCTAACCAAACTTTTGAGAAGTTGGATAGAGTTCTTACAAGCATTGATTGGAAACAGAAATTCCCTCTTGTTACGGTGCGTGCACTTCAAAGGGCGATCTCGGATCATACACCTCTTTTGTTAGATACGGGTGATGCGACGCACACGGGTAATAGAGATGGGTTCTCCTTTGAGTCTAGCTGGTTCTTAAGGGAGGGCTTCATGGAGATGATTGCCAGGGAATAGAATAGGAACTTGGGTGGATCATCCAATGTGGAACGATGGCAAAATAAAATCAGACATCTTAGACAATACCTCCGTGGTTGGGCTAAGAATGTTTCGGGGTCATATAAAGATGAGCGGGAGAGGCTCATTAAATTAATAGATGAGCTTGATCGAAAGGCTGAGTCTTTTCTTCTCGATGAGATTGAGCGAAGTCTGAGGTTTGAGGCCGAACAAAGACTTCGTGTACTCCTTAGAGAGGAGGAAACGAAGTGGGCGTCTAGAGCGAAAGTTAGGGCGATCGTTCTTGGAGATAATAACACTATTTTTTTTCACTTAGTTGCAAATGGCAAACATAGGAAGAAAAGGATCTTGCAACTTGAGCAGGATGAGGGTACAATTGTAGGTCATGAGAACTTAAAATTGTATATCTCAAATTATTATAAACAGCTTTTTGGTGCTCCTCATGATAGTTTTGTGACTATGGATGAGCACTAGGTGGCATATATACCTCAGGTCGGAGAGGCCGATAATGAGTCTTTGTCTGCTCGTTTTACGGATAAAGAGGTGCTAGACGCGATTGGAGGAATGAAGAGCGGCAAATCGCCTAGACCTGATGGGTTTCCGGCGGAGTTTTACAAAAAATGTTGGCATATTATCAAAGTAGATCTTATGGCAATGTTTGATGATCTGTTTGCTGGTAACTTACAACTCTTCCATCTGAATTTCGGTACCATAACGTTGATACCAAAGAAGGAAGGGGCCACCCGCATTGAGCAGTTTCGTCCCATCTGTTTGCTTAATGTTAGCTTCAAAATTTTCACAAAGGTGGGAACGGATAGGCTAACTAAGATGGCACATTCTGTAGTTCAATCTTCGCAAACCGCCTTCATGCCCAGACGTAATATTCTGGAAGGGGTAGTGGTGCTTCATGAGACTTTGCATGAAATTCATTCGAAGAAACTTAACGGGGTGATTTTCAAAGTGGATTTCGAAAAAGCTTATGATAAAGTGAAGTGGTCCTTTTTGCAACAAACCTTGCGGATGAAGGGGTTCGACGAGCTTTGGCGAAAGCATGTAGACTCCTTTATTAGAAAAGGGAATGTCGAGATTAAGGTCAACGATGACATTGGTCACTTTTTCCAGACACTAAAGGGGCTCAGGCAAGGGGATCCGATGTCCCCTATTCTTTTCAATATTGTTGCTGATATGTTGGCTCTTATGATTAAGCGCGCCAACGAAAAGGATCTTGTAGGTGGACTAGTCCCACATCTGGTAGATGGGGGTGTGTCTATTCTACAATATGCTGATTGCACTATTCTCTTCATGGAGCATGATCTAGTGAAGGCTAGAAATTTAAAGCTCATCCTTTTCCTATTTGAGCAGCTATCGGGGCTGAAGATTAATTTCAATAAAAGTGAGTTGTTTTGTTTTGATGAAGCCAAAAACCAACAACACAATTACAATAAGCTGTTTGGGTGTGAAGCTGGGGATTTACCTTTTACGTATTTAGGAATTCCCATACATTACCGTAAACTCTCCAATAAAGAGTGGAAATGCATAGAGGAGCGATTTGAAAAGAAACTTAGTAGTTGGAAAGGTAAGCTCCTTTCCTACGGAGGTAGGTTAGTGCTTGTTAATTCAGTATTAACGAGTATGCCTATGTTTCTCCTATCTTTTTTTGAGGTACCTATGGGGGTGCGAAAAAGATTGGATTTCTACCGTTCCCGTTTTTTCTGGCAAAGTGATGAAGTCACAACTAAATATAGGTTGGCTAAATGGGACATTATCTGTCAGCCTAAAGAACAAGGGGGTTTAGGTATCGAAAATTTAGAGACAAAAAATAGATGTCTTCTAAGCAAGTGGCTGTTTCGACTATCTATGGAGTCCGAAGGGATGTGGGTACAAATTTTGAAGAACAAGTACCTTCATTCCAAATCTTTATCTCAGGTTACGGTCAGACCACTAGATTCGCCTTTCTGGAAAGGTCTGATGCGGGTGAAAAACTCTTTCTTCAACAGAACGAGGGTTAATCGCCTCTAGCTCTTCAATACCCGCGGTTGTACCATATTGCCCGACGCCGACAAGTGACGGTGGCGGCAGTATTACGTGAGATACCCCTAAATATTCAATTTCGAAGATCTTTAGTCGGTGATAGATGGGCTACCTGGTTACATCTGGTTAGAAGGATAATGCAGGTTAACCTCTCTGACAGGTCGGATCGAATTTCCTGGAGTTTAACGTCGAACGGGCTGTTTACGGTTAAATCCATGTATTTTGATCTCATAGACTCTGTACCTATTCCAAAATCGCAGCATATTTGGAAGATTAGAGTTCCTCTTAGAATTAAAGTTTTCTTGTGGTTTGTCCACAAGGGAGTTATTCTAACGAAAGATAATCTAGCCAAGCGGAATTGGAAGGGTAGTCCCAGATGCAGCTTCTGTCTGAGGGTGGAGAGTATTCAACACCTCTTTCTTGACTGTCCTATGGCTAAACTAGTTTGGCGCTCGATTCACATTGCTTTTAATATCACTCCCCCTGATAATTTGAACTCGTTATTTGGAACGTGGTTACAGGGACTTGATGTTAATTTGGCCAAACATATTTGTGTCGGAGCATGTGCTCTTTTGTGGGCTATATGGAATTGCAGAAATGATTTGATTTTTAACAGACTACGTGATATTCACTTTCTGCAGGTTATCTTCAAAACTACAGCACTGATCCGCACATGGTCGTTACTCACTCCTGTGGCAGCCAGAGAGCCTATGGTTACTGGGTGTGTCCGTTGAGAGATGGTAGCACAGGGTATCTTCAATCGGTTTGGATGACGGCATATTAATAGGATAGGTGTTTAAGCATCTAGATCTTCTAGTCATCTCCGGCTTGGGCGCGAAGTTCGCCTTGTATCTTTTATTTTCGTACTTTGTTGCTTTTATCGTATTTATACTATTTGAAGATTTGATTTGAATTAATATATGGCTGGATGCATCAATTGATGCAGAGGTCGGGGCTAAGCCTTCTTTTCAGAAAAAAAATGTACGGTCCCTGACTAGATTTTTATTTGCTTTGACACTGAAAATGAAGATCGTTTTCTCAGCACGGCATGCAAGGACGTGAGGAACTGTCATTTCCTCACACAACATCATACTGTGACCTGTTGAACAAGGTTCAGATCCGCAAGCATGCAACAAGGAATGGAGTGGATGCTGCCTTTGAGGTACAAAAATACTCCATGGGTGCTAACGTTCAGTTGGACTGTTCTCGTGTAGAGTTTTGATGTCCCTAGGTCTCCGGCAATGATTTTTGAAGCTCAGGCTTTCAGACGCCCCTTATTCTTATTTTTCAATATTGCTTTGAGATCCGTTTTATACAACTAACTTACTGGATAAAATTTTCTCTTTTTTATTTCTTAAAAAAAACAACATATGAACTTGGAACTTTACAGGGCAACAAAACATCCTTACTACAATCTGGGGTAAAACTTGCAGATTTTTTCAACCCGCATATAGTATACAAAATGAGATTTTTTTAATAAAATATATCTTTTTAGAAAAAATCTGAAAGTTTTTTTTCCATATTCTAGTTAGAATGTTTTCTCATCCTGCAAAGTTCGAAGTTCATATGTTCTTTTATTTGCAAGAAACAAAAAAGGAAAAGAGCTTGCACAAATCACGATGCAAAAAATGGATGGCTAGATATGGAGGTGTACCAAAGTCTATGCTTTCTCAAATGTTAAACCCCCTCCCCCCGAAATTAATGTGATGTTTGGTAGGACCCTCGAGCACAAACTTTGACCATGCCGAGTCCTAATGTGTGGATGATGCTCCCTTTGGATTTTGTGTGGCCCATGATCCAGCGGTACCTTGCGCAGGCATGGTCTTCTTCTTTGTTCTGTTCTGATGCAACTTGTCCATTTCTTGTGGTTTTGTCCTACACATATAACTAACTAAGTTGTATTCTTCGTGTCGCATTCCCTAGATTCTTGTGGCACTAAGGCCTCATTTGGTTAAGGGGGATTGGGGAGGTTTAGATAGCAAAATCTCCGGGAGGGCCAGAAACCCCACAAATCCTCGGGCGTCCATTTGATAGGAGGGGTTTGCTTAGGCCAATCCCCTCTGTTCCCCTTCAATCCCTTCCTATTCATGTGTTTCAAAACCCTCCTGGATAGACTAGTGGAAGCAAAGCTCCGGGTATTTGAAAGGATTGGGTGGAAGAAAGTGATTTACCCAATCCCCTGAAATCCCTCCCTCTCAAAACCTCCCAAATCCCCCTTAACCAAACGAGGCCTAAAGGAGGCAATGGAACATCACTTTAAAAAGCGTGAGGAGGAATCTGTCAAGAGGGTACATAAAGCCAGCCGAGTTCTCGATAAATCCGTAGCAAGGCAGAAGTAAAACATGGGAGAGAGCTTGAGGACATGCTAGAGGATTTCATCGCGAGGGTGAAGAGACAAGATCCAATGGCAATGGTGTTTCCTAACATCAACGAGGTAATCCAGTTGCACTCTATCGTGAGGAGGCATTTGCCCCTAGTCCTTGGATATTTAGTTATGGAAAATAAAAAAGAAAGACATAGATTAATAAGCTTGCACTCATTCTCCCCCTCAAACATGTGTATCTTCTCGTTGCACCCCGCCTTTATTCTCTCCTAGCTCTACCACTGGTGGAGATCCAACTCAAATGGTGAATATTATGTAATCATGCGGAGGTGTGTCTGGGTCATAATTTTCCATTTTGTCATTTCCGGGATCCATGTTTTCCCAAAGGCTAACTATGTGATTTATTTCAGCGGTGAATCTCCTGGTCACCCCGCGTACCATGCTGACAACTACAACAGGTTCTCTCTAGAGGATGATGTTCTTGCTACTGTAAGTTTGCTCCTATGACAGCTAATTATATTTCTTCCATCTATTAGTGATGGATAATGACTAATGATAAAATTCATGTTTTTTTACATGGAAAAAAGGTTGGTATCCCACTGCAACGTAAGAGGATGCTGTACGATACAATAGCCTAAACTCATCACCCAGGATTCATAGAGATGGTGGACGAGGAGTAGGATCTAGTCGTCAAATTGTTTCTAGTGTCTAGCTTTTGGGGTTACTTTGGCACTGTTGGACAAGTGTTGTTTGTTCCTTAAGTTAGAACTTATCTGTGTGTCATTTTGTAGCTGGCTTGTAGCTAGTTCTTTCATTCCATGAAATGTGCTATACCTGGACGTGACAATGAATGCCTCACCAAACTTGTTTAGTTGTAGTTATCTATGGCTTGTGATACTTTGGGCGAAAACATGCCCATTTGCTAATCTACACGTGCATGTGAACTAAATTTCCTTCTCCTACTGTAAAACCCATCATGTGCAAATGCGTTGGGGAAATTTGATGATTCCATCGTCGACCGAACATGCACACAACGGGGTGCAACGTGTCGCTTCGGGAGGAGAGCATACTCCCTTCATGCGATTTGGTTGAGACGTGTGAATGTGAAATACTCCCATCATTCCCTTATACAAGGCCACAAACTCATATTACATATAGTGTCAAGGTAAAAAATTAAATACTTTATAAACCAACTTTTTTTCCGCTAACCGAGATCATTAATACAATCCTTGCATGCAAGGGAGGGATGGGAAGGAAGTATATGAGTGTCATTATGACTATATGTATGCCGGTATTACACAAGTTGCTAGTACGACGAAACATCATTAATATTTTCCTCAATTACTCTTGGTGGCCTTTACACATGCAAAATTTATTTTTCGTAGTGACCTTGTATAGGAGCTCTTCCAATGCACAGGTGCTTAACATGCTAAGTGCATTAAATAGCTTAACAACTCAACTCCCCAATGCATGGATGTTTAACTTGTTGTGACTAAGAACTTTATTGAATGATTTAGCACATAAAATATTCCATGCATTGGCCAGCTTCTTTAATTTAAGTGGTTTTTCTAGGTTTACGTGCTTCGTGTTGGTTCTTCCTCGGGTCATCATAGTGCTTTCTTTCCTCCTTAATTCATGTGCCATGTCATTTTTTTCTTATGTGTCATTCTTAGCACCCATACACCATGGAGCGCTGGAAAGAGACTAACGGAATGGTGGGATTAGCAATGCTAAGCACGTGGGTGGAGTACTAGAGGAGACGAGGTGGGAGCGTGAAGGACAAATTAGCGTGTGTGTCTAGTTCAACGACCGACGTGTCAAAACCCCTATCCGCCGATGCACATATGTGTCCTCCGTGTATGCCTCCCAGTCCCAGGCAAATGCTTGAAAAATCTGACCATTGAGGGAGTTGTTGGCTATATAATGACCATGTCGGCAACACTTTACCATCTACATCCTAGAAACTACCCATCCCCGATCAATGTCTTCTTCCATTTCTTCAAGCTCTAGATTTGCTTCTTCGCCCAAGCGTGACTTGCATGGACAAGCTAGGTCGCTAGAGTTTGTCCTATGAGCTACGAGCCACCTTACTTATGCCATGTTTTTTCAAGCACAAGCCATACGGATCTCTCGGAGCAACAAAAACACAGGAAGAAGGTACAAGACATATGCCAGGTTAAGGGTAAGTGCTTGTGAAACCAACTCTTTTTTGTGTTGGCCTTGATGATTTGATTGATGACATGTTTATTTGATGATGTGAACTCATATGGGAGGGTGTGATCTCTACAAGTGACACGACGATTCCATTGAAGATATGTTAGTGAAGCAGTTGTTTATTTATATGTGAGACAAAGTACAACTACTGGTGAGGATGAATTCAGATCTACGGAGTGAAGCGATTGTTGTGCAAGGCAAGTTGGCCAGGTAGATGTTCATCTAGTTCCACGAGCTCAACTTTCGGCCACCAAGGATGTGGCAACTGGAAGAAGGTTGCACCATGTACAAGTGTTGCTTGCCACCAAAGTGTAAAAGTGTTGCACCATGTAGATTGTGATTTGGCCATTCTAGTTTGGAACCCATTTCCATTTCTTGTGTCAAACATGCACGAGTATCTATCTTGTCAATGCATTAGGTAATGTAATCTGCCTTAGTTTGTTATGTGTAAGATGCAATGCATTTTCATTCCATCAGCGGTCTATCAGCCTTGTTGTATGACATAGAGTTTGATTGGTAGAATTACAGGAAGATGTTCAAAACAAAATGGATTTTTTTTCAATAAAGGGCATTTTTATTAACTCAAAATGCAGCATCCAGCGGATACAAATCATAAGGAGCGACATCGGTCTCTGTAGAGCTAAGATGCATACAGTCATCACACGAACATCTTGACAAATAATATAAAAACGACAATATGGCAACAATGAAGTCATATGAGATAGAAATTATGCCAATGTCAATGAAGATGGTGGTCTCGGACATTATGCTGCCATCCATGTTGGGTAAAAACCTCCCTAGCAACCCGCTCCAACCGCATACACACTGCCTTGAACAACGATTGGTACTCCGTTCGGTGCATAATAGACCACGTACGAAGCTTGAGCATACAACAATAAATAACTCATATTAGCATGCTAAACATATTTGATGTTCCATCAAGATAGTGGCCATATATATTTACAAGACTTGTTGGTGGGTACAAATTTGACGCTATTTGGATGATTGATCATGCACAACGCGCAAACTTGCACTGAAAAAATAGATGTTTGATTGCCTCGTCATGAATACAAATACAACACCTTTTGCTTCCTTTCCAGTTGTGTCGACTGAGATTGTCTTTAGTTAGCAAAATCCTCTTTATACTATACTAGGGTATCTTGTGCATATATGGTTTGAACATTCTTGTTGCCATGTCCTCGTGTATTTAGACTGTAGCATCAGTAAGCATGGTGTGTTCGCTCTTTTAGGCACTGTTGCTGGTTTGCTGGCATTTGGGGGTCATGCCTCCTTGGCAGGAAATGCTATTAGATTGCTAACCGAGAGATCAACATGAACCTGAATCCAATTGAAAACATATTAATGATGGATATCACACATGATGAAGTAGATATAGCAAATCATTTTAAGCATAAAACCCAAACCTCTGCATGACCAAGATGCACAACCATAACCAAGTCTAAATTTCAAAACAAGGCGAAATACAAGTAATCACGTGGAGCCTGTATAACGCCTAAGATATAGGACGACCAATCCGAAGATCATGCTTCCATCCATGTCAGGTCAAATTATCCCTCGTCGTGGTCTCCAAGCGTGTACAAATCACCGTAAACAGGTCTCGATTCTCCCCACTTTATAGAGACGACCATAAATGAAGCGTACCGGTACATCTGTAGATAACGTGTAGAAAAGAAGATTTTTATCATTGAAAACCTTATCATTTTTACATACCAAATCACAACAAATACTCCCATCCTAATAAGAATTCTAAACTTGTTATTGATCCCATGTAACCGTCTTTCAAAAATATTAGCAACACTACATGGAGGATACAAGCTAGAAGCTACTTGGATGACTAGACATATAGAACGAGCCAATTTGAATTGAAAGAACAAGTATTTTATGGTCTCATCATGGTAACAAAAAACACATTGCATATTACCATGCAAATTACTCTCAATAAGGTTATATTTGGTAAAAATGACTCCTGGACAAAGATACCACGTAAATATTTTATTCTTGAGTGGTATCTTCATCTTCCAAATCATTTTATTATTATCAACTGGTACATGTGATAGGATCAACGCTCTGTACATGGACTCCATCGCGAAATTACCACTCGCATGGAGGTTCCAACCACAATTGAACTATGGACATGTGTTGTGCCAAAGTGTTCCACGATTCAAGTCTAGGACCAATTAAATCTCTCCTGAATGTCACATTCAGCGAAAAGGATTCCAAAGCCGTGGCAATAGTATCACCCTCGTGGCGCACAATATTGTATAGGGTAGGATATTGTTCCTTGACAGTGGAATTGCCTAGCCACTTATCCTTCGAGAACCTAATCTTTGATCCGTCTCTAATGGTGAAGGATCCATAGCGAAAGAAATGTTTCTTCATAGCCATTAGATCAAACCAAAAGTGTGAGTCTCGAGGCTTCCAATATACTTGGGACACTACTTTTGAGCCCACATATTTTCTTGATAGGAGGGTTCTCCATACACCATCTTCTGTAAGTAGCTTAAATAACAATTTGCCGAGTAGGTCTGTATTTGTAACCTCAAGGTCATGAATATACAACAATCTGTGGTCTTTGAAGCAGCAAACCACACTCCATTTAGCGAGTCGATATTTCTTGTTTTCACTATCTCCTTGCCAAAAGAATCTTGATAGAAAATAATTCAATCTATGTAAAATTCCTTTAGGAAATTGGAACAAGGATATCATATACAACACCATATTACTTTGCACTGAGTTTATGAGGAGAAATCTTCCACCCAGAGTAGCAGTTTACCTTCCCAACTACTTCACTTTTTTGTAGTATGTCCTCAGCGTGTTTCCATTCATCTTTAGTGAAACGTTGATAGTGTATTGGTATCCCCAAGTAACTGATCGGAAATTTAACGAGCCCGTAGACAAACAAATCAACATACACGCGAGCCTCGTCTTGGGCCTACCCAAAACAATATAGCTTACTCTTATTAAAGTTTATCTAAGACCCGATAAATGCTCGAAGGCTGATAAAATTAATTTAAGATTCCTCGCTTTATCAAGGTCATGATCCATAAAAAGAATCATATTGTCGACATATTGAAGGATATAAAGTTCACCATCTACAAGGTGATTAACTACTCCATCAATTTGGCCATCAGCCTTTGCACGCTCAATCATGACAGCTAATATACCAACCACTATATTAACTAGCATGGGGGATAATGAGTCACCATGTCTCAATTGTTTCTTTGTTTGGAAGTAGCGGCCAATGCCATCATTGACTTTAATGGCCACACTCCCTCCAGAAACAAAACTATGGACGAGAGCCTGCCACTCTACAAAGAACCATTTCAATCTGAGAGTCTCATGGAGAGACCACTTGGTTTTATCATATATACTTTTTCTGTTGGGAAATGTAGCATGGGTAACAAAAAAATTCCTACGCACACGCAATACCTATCCATGGTGATGATCGTCTACGAGAGGGGAGAGTGAATCTACATACCCTTGTAGATCGCTAAGCGGAAGCGTATATAACGCGGTTGATGTAGTGGAACATCTTCGCGATTCAAATCGCAGCCTGTCCCGCGATCTCATCACGACGTGTCCCGCGATCCCTTCACGATCCATCCTGATCTAGTGCCGATCAGACGACACCTCCGCGTTCAACACACGTACATCTCGATGACGATCCCTACCTTCTTGATCCAGCAAGAGGAGCGGAGAGGTAGATGAGTTCTCCAGCACGACGGCGTGGTGGTGGTGGTAGTGAACTAATCCAGCAGGGCTTCGCCTAAGCACCGCCGAACTAGAGTAGATGAGAAACAGATCTAGAGAGAAGTAGAGGGAGCACGTGGAAATTAGGGTCAGCCCTCGCCTCTAAAACCTCTAGTATATATAGGAGGGAGGGAGGGGAGGAGGCAACCTCAAACCCTCAAGGTTTGGCCAAAATTGGAGGTGGAGGAGTCCTACTCCAATCCTACTAGGAGTAGGATTCCTCCTCTCCACTTGGAAACCCTTTCCACCTTTTCCACCTTTGTGTTTATTTCCTTCCCAGTTCCAATCTGCCTTGGGCTTTAGTGGGGGCTTCCGCTAGCCCACTAGAGACTGGTCCACGTCCTCCCACAGCCCATGAGACCCTTTCGGGTGGGTGGACTGATACGTCTCTAACGTATCTATAATTTTTGATGGTTTCATGCTATTATCTTGTCAAACTTTGGATGTTTTGTATGCCTTTTATGTATTTTTTGGACTAACTTATTAACTCAGTGCCAAGTGCCAGTTCCTGTTTTTTCCATGTTTTTGACCCCTTTCAGAGGAGGATTTTAAACGGAGTCCAAACGGAACGATACTTCCAAAAAGATTTTTTCCGAAACAGAAGAAGATCGGGAAGCCTGAGAATCAGGGCAGGGGGCCAGCAGGGACCCCAGAAGCCCCCTAGACGCGGCCAGGGGGGTGCCTCCCAGGCTTGTGGGCTCCCTGGGCCACCTCTGCCCTAGGTCTTTCGCCTATATATTCCCTAAAATCCCAGAAAAAATCAGGAGATCATCGAAAGTACTTTTCCGCCGCCGCAAGCTTCTGTCTCCGCAAGATCCCATCTGGGGCACATTCTGGTGCCCTGCCGGAGGGGGGATTCAGATACGCAGGGCTTCTTCATCAACACCATGACCTCTCCGATGATGCGTGAGTAGTCCACGACAGACCTACGGGTCCATAGCTAGTAGCTAGATGGCTTCTTCTCTCTCTTGGATCTTCAATACAAAGTTCTGCATGATCTTCATGGAGATCTATCCGATGTAATCTTCTTTTGCGGTGTGTTTGTCGAGATCCGATTAATTGTTGATTTATGATCAAATTATCTATGAATCTTATTTTAGTTTCTTCTGATCTCTCTTATGCATGATTTCATATCCTTGTAATTCTCTTCGAGTTGTGGGTTTTGTTTTGCCAACTAGATCTATGATTCTTGCAATGGGAGAAGTGCTTGGTTTTGGGTTCATACTGTGCGGTGACCTCACCCAATTACAGAAGGGGTACCGAGGCACGCATCGTGTTGTTGCCATCAAGGGTAAAAAGATGGGGTTTTCATCATTGGTTTGAGTTTATCCCTCTACATCATGTCATCTTGCTTAAGGCGTTACTCTATTCGTCTCGAACTCAATACACTAGATGCATGCTGGATAACGGTCGATGTGTGGAGTAATAGTAGTAGATGCAGAAAGTATCGGTCTACTTGTCTCGGTTGTGATGCCTATATGTATGATCATTGCCTTAGATATCTTCATGACTTTGCGCGGTTCTATCAATTGCTCGACAGTAATTTGTTCACCCACCGTAATATTTGCTATTTTGAGAGAAGCCTCTAGTGAACACTATGGCCCCCGGGTCTACTTCACACCATATTTTCAGCCTTACACTTTTACTTCGTTGCACTTTCCGCCTTCAGATCTCACTTTGCAATCAATCTTGAAGGGATTGACAACCCCTTTAGGGCTTGTTCGGTTCATCCCACCAAGAAGGGGATTGGAGAGGATTGGAGGGGATTGAGGTGGAATTTGACTTGTAGGGGATTTAATCCCTCCCAATCCCCTCCAAACCCCTTCAATTCTAAAAAACCCGAACAAGGCCTTATAACGTTGGGTGCAAGCTCTTTTGTGTTTGTGCAGGTACTCTGGACTTGATGAGATTCTCCTACTGGATTGATACCTTGGTTCTCAAACTGAGGGAAATACTTACTGCTCCTGTGCTGCATCGCCCTTTCCTCTTCAAGGGAAAAACCAACGCAAGCTCAAGAGACGACAGAAGATCTTTGTCGCCGTAGCAGAAGAATTTTTGGCGCCGTTGCCGGGGAGGATCAAGTCAAGAACTCATCCAAGTAAGTGTCGCAAACTCATCTCTTTCATTTACTTTTTTGCCTCTCGTTTTCCTCTCCCCCACTTCTGGAAAAAAAATGACAAAAAAATCTTTGCCTTTTTCGTTTGCCTTTTCGTTCGCCCTTTTCTCTCGCTTGCTTCCTGTTCGTTTGTGTGGGATAGTCTACCTGTCCTCATGGCTAGATCCACCACTTCGAACGATACTCCCGAGAACGAAGTTCTCAATCTCAAACAAATTGAGGAAGAAAACTTAAAGGACGCTTGGTATAGGATTTGCAATGCTTAGAGTAGATCTACTCATAAGCAATCTACTACCGTCCCGCTTCGCAGTTTTTATGTGGGTGTTTCTCCTTGGAATAGGTATATTCTTGACACCATCGTAGGAGGAAATTTCTTGAGTATCCATACCGTTGATTCGTACGGAGCAGTAATAAATTTGGTAGGCTCACCCCCACTCATGGTTAACGGAACTACCTTAACTCTGGAACATGTGATGCGTAGGCTGGACGTCATTGAAAATAAAGTTGCTACGATCGAACTCATTGAGAATTTGGATAAAAAGATCCACAAACAAATCACTTAGTATGGATCGAAGGTGGGAATGATTTTGAAAAATCTAAAGGAGAAGGAACCCACAGTTAACGAAAAACTAGGTCATGATTCCGCTAGGATTGGCAAACTAGAGGATGTTATAGCCAACTTGGGTTCCGCTTTTGTCGTTGTGCAGAATACTCCAAATTTTGCCCACAATAAAATCACCAAGTCTGTTTTTGTTCCCAAAAATAGTGGTGATTCATCTAGCCAGAAATATGAAAACCTTAAGATGATAAGTGATCACGCTACTTATGGTTTGAGCACCAAAGACGGTGATACGTGATTCTATCGCCTTATGCCTAGCTAAGGGCGTTAAACAATAGCGCTTGTTGGGAGGCAACCCAATGAATTTATTTCTTTTTATTTCTGTTTTCTTGCGTCCGCACTATCGTAATTTCGTTATGATTGTGTCTTTTGTGTTTCTTTTTGTGTTTGAGCCAAGCAAAACCTTTATGACTAGTCTTGGTAATGGTTGTTTGATCCTGCTGGAAAAAGACAGAAACTTTTTGCTCACGAGATGATTTTTCATTTTTATTCAGAAAGAGATTTTGAGTTGATTCTTTTTGCTTATGGTTGATATGCCTTTTTCCCAGGCAGTCATAATTTTTCAAAAATTTTGAGGTACCAGAAGTATACGAAGTATACAGATTGCTACAGACTGGTCTGTTTTTGACAGATTCTGTTTTCGTTGAGTTGGTTGCTTGTTTTGATGAAACTATGGATAGTATCAGGGGGGGGGGGGGTACTAGCCATGGTAAAGTGAGAATACAGTAATCTAACACCAATATAAATAGAAATAAAGATTGCTGCACTACCTAATGAGGTGGTAGTTTGTTTTCTTGTGCTAATGTTATCGCGAGTTTCTGTTTAAGTTTTGTGTTGTGCAGTTTTCAAGTTTTGGGTGATGTTCTCATGGACAAAGAGATAAGGAGTGGAAAGAGCTCAAGCTTGGGGATGTCCAAGGCATCCCAAGCCAAATTCAAGGATACCAAAAAGCCTAAGCTTGGGGATGCCCCCGGGAAGGCATCCCCTCTTTCGTCTTCAATCCATCGGTAACATTACTTGGAGCTATATTTTTGTTCACCACATGATATGTGTTTTGCTTGGAGCGTATTGTATCGTAGGAGTTTTTTTTGTTGCGTCACAATCATCCTTGCTGCACACCTTTAGAGAGATACATGCACTCATCGTGATTTTGCTAGAATGCTCATCGTGCTTCACTTATACCTTTTGAGCTATACCATTTTTCTCTATGTGCTTCACTTAGATATTTTAGAGCACGGCGGTGCGTGACTTGGTAGTTGGCTTGTGCTATGAAAGTAGTCCCAAAGGTGATAGGTACCCAAAGAGGATACAAAAACCTCCATCTTCATGTGCATTGAGTAGAAAGAGAAGTCTTGATTCCTCTCAATTAGTTTTGAGACTTGGATTTGGTAATATCAAGAGTTATGTTAGTAGGGTGTTGTGAATCTAGAAATAATTGTGTTGAAGTTAGTGATTCCCGTAGCATGCACATGTGGTGAACCGCTACGTTAGGAAGTCGGAGCATAATTTATCTATTTATTGTCATCCTTTGTGTTGCGGTCGGGATCACGCGATGGTTAACACCTACCAACCCTTCCCCTAAGAGTATGCGTTTGCATTTTGTTTCGATTACTAATAAAAACTTTCGCAACAAGTATGTGAGTTCTTCATAACTAATGCGAGTCCATGGTATAGGTGCACTTTCACCTTCCACCATTGCTAGCCTCTCTTGTGCCGCACAATTCTCGCCGGTGCACAAACCCACCATATGCCTTCCTCAAAACAGTCACTATACCTACCTACTATGTCATTTTCATAGCCATTCTGAGATATACTGCCATGCAACTCCCACCGTTCCGTCTCATGACTTGTGCCGTCACTCTCATATTGCCATTGCATGATCATAAGATAGCTAGAAGATGTTTCAACGTCATACACCAAGCTAGATCGCTGCACATCCTGGTACACTGCCGGAGGCATTTCCTATAGAGTCCTCATCGTTCTAAGCTTTGAGCTGTGAGTAAATAAAAGTGTGATGATCATCATTAGAGCATTGTCCCAGGTGAGGAAAAAAGAGAGGCCAAAGAGCCCAAATAAAAAAAAGGGAAAAAAAGAAAAAAGAGAGGCCCAAGAGCCCAAAAAAGCAAAAAAAGAAAAAGAGAGAAGGGACAATGCTACTATCTTTTTCCACACTTGTGCTTCATAATAGCACCATGTTCTTCATGATTGAGAGCCGCTCGTTTCTTCACCACCATATGCTATTGGGAATCTTTATTATATAACTTGGCTTGTATATTCCAATGATGGGCTTCCTCAAAATTTCCCTAGGTCTTCGTGAGCAAGCAAGTTGGATGCACACCCACTAGTTCTCCTTTTGACCTTTCACATACTTATAGCTCTAGTGCATCCTTTGTATGGAAATCCCTACTCATTCACATTGATATCTATTAATGGGCATCTCCATAGCCTTTTGATACGCGAGTCAATGTGACCACCTCCTCCTTTTTTGTCTCACAACCACCACCACACTCTATTCCACCTATAGTGCTATATCCATGGCTCACGCTCAAGTATTGGGTGATAGTTATAAAAAGTTTGAGAAAGTAAGAGTGCGAAAACAATTACTTGGCCAATACCGGGGTTGTGCATGATTTACATTAGTTGTGTGAGGATGATGGAGCATAGCCAGACTATATGATTTTGTAGGGATAACTTTCTTTGGCCTTGTTATTTTGAAAGTTCATGATTACCTTGCTAGTTTGCTTGAAGTATTATTGTTTTCATGTCAATAGCAAACTATTTTTTTGAATCTTACGGATCTGAACATTCATGTCACATGAAAGAAGTTGCAAAGGACAACTATGCTAGGTAGCATTCCACATCAAAAATTCATTCTTTATCACTTCCCTACTCGAGGACGAGTAGGAGTTAAGCTTGGGGATGCTTGATACGTCTCCAACGTATCTATAATTTTTGATGGTTTCATGCTATTATCTTGTCAAACTTTGGATGTTTTGTATGCCTTTTATATCTTGTTTGGGACTAACTTATTAACTCAGTGCCAAGTGTCAGTTCCTGTTTGTTTTTCATGTTTTGACCCCTTTTAGAGGAGGATTTTAAACGGAGTCCAAACGGAACGAAACTTCCAAAAATATTTTTTCCGAAACAGAAGAAGATCGGGAAGCCTGAGAATTAGGGTAGGGGGCCAGCATGGACCCCACAAGCCCCCTAGCCGCGGCCAGGGGGCCCGCGCCTCCCAGGCTTGTGGGATCCCTGGACCACCTCTGCACTAGGTATTTCGCCTATATATTCCCTAAAATCCTAGAAACAAATCAGGAGATCATCGAAAGTACTTTTCCACCGCTGCAAGCTTCTGTCTCCGCAAGATCCCATCTGGGGCACGTTCTGGTGCCCTGCCGGAGGGGGATTCGGATAGGGAGGGCTTCTTCATCAACACCATGACCTCTCCGATGATGCGTGAGTAGTTCACCACAGACCTCGGGTCCATAACTAGTAGCTAGATGGCTTCTTCTCTCTCTTGGATCTTCAATACAAAGTTCTCCCTGGTCTTCATGGAGATATATCCGATGAAATCTTATTTTGTGGTGTGTTTGTCGAGATCCGATGAATTGTGGATTTATGATAAGGTTATCTATGAATCTTATTTGAGTTTCTTGTGATCTCTCTTATGCATGATTTCATATCCTTGTAATTCTCTTCGAGTTGTGGGTTTTGTTTGGCCAACTAGATCTATGATTCTTGCAATGGGAGAAGTGCTTGGTTTTGGGTTCATACCGTGCGGTGACCTCATCGAGTGACAGAAGGGGTAGCGAGGCCCACATCATGTTGTTGCCATCAAGGGTAAAAAGATGGGATTTTCATCATTGGTTTGAGTTTATCCCTCTACATCATGTTATCTTGCTTAAGGCGTTACTGTGTTCGTCATGAACTTAATACACTAGATGCATGCTGGATAGCGGTCGATGTGTGGAGTAATAGTAGTAGATGCAGAAAGTATCGGTCTACTTGTCTCGGACGTGATGCCTATATGTATGATCATTGCCTTAGATATCGTCATGACTTTGCGCGGTTCTATCAATTGCTCGATAGTAATTTGTTCACGCACCGTAATATTTGCTATTTTGAGAGAAGCCTCTAGTGAACACTATGGACCCCGGGTCTACTTCACACCATATTTTCAGCCTTACACTTTTAGTTCGTTCCACTTTCCGCCTTCAGATGTCACTTTGCAATCAATCTTGAAGGGATTGACAACCCCTTTATAGCGTTGGGTGCAAGCTATTTTGTGTTTGTGCAGGTACTCTGGACTTGACGAGATTCTCCTACTGGATTGATACCTTGGTTCTCAAATTGAGGGAAATACTTACTGCTCCTGTGCTGCATCGCCCTTTCCTCTTCAAGGGAAAAACCAACGCAAGCTCAAGAGACGACAGAAGATCACTGTCACCGTAGCATGGACCCCCGGAACCCATTCGTTACTCCCGGTACACTGCCGGAAATGCCCGAAACTTTTCCAGAGTTCAAAACCCACTTTCCTATATATCAATATTTACCTACGCACCATTTCGGATCTCGTCATGACGTCCAGGATCTCACCCGAGACTCCGAACAACCTTCAATTACCAACACCTATAACTCAACTATACTGAAAACGTCACCGAACCTTAAGTGTGTAGACCCTGCGGGTTCGAGAACTATGCAGACATGACCTTAGACACTCCCCGGTCAATAACCAATAGCGGGACCTAGATATCCATATTGTCTCCTACATATTCTACGAAGATCTCTATCGGTGAACCTCTATGTCAAGGATTCAGTTAATCCCGTAAGTTGTTCCCTTTGTCCTTCGGTATGTTACTTGCCCGAGTTTCGATCGTCGTTATCTCCATACCTAGTTCAATCCCTTTACTGGCAAGTCTCTTTACTCGTTCCATGATCCCGTGACTAACTCCTTAGTCACAGTGCTTGCAAGGCTTATTGTGATGTTGTATTACCGAGTGGGCCCCGAGATACCTCTTCGTCACATGGAGTGACAAATCCCAGTCTTCATCCATGCCAACCCAACAGACACCTTTGGAGATACCTGTAGAGCACCTTTATAGTCACCCAGTAACGTTGCGACGTTTGATACACACAATGTATTCCTCTGGTGTCCGGGAGTTGCACGATCTCATGGTCATAGGAATAGATACATTAACATGCAGAAAATAGTAGCAATAAACTGACACGATCATATGCTACATTTATAGTTTGGGTCTTGTCCATCACATCATTCTCCTAATGATGTGATCCCGTTATCAAGTGACAACACTTGTCTATGGCCAGGAAACCTTGACCATCTTTTATCAACGAGCTAGTCAACTAGAGGCTCACTAGGGACAGTGTGTTGTCTATGTATCCACAAATGTATTTGATTTTCCAATCAATACAATTCTAGGATGGATAAGAAATGATTATCATGAACATGGAAATATAATAATAAACAATTTGTTATTGCCTCTAGGGCATATTTCCAACAGTCTCCCACTTGCACTTGAGTCAATAATCTAGTTCACATCACTATGTGATTGCAATGAATCTAACACCCATACAGTTATGGGGTTCAATCATGTCTTGCTTGTGAGAGAGGTTTTTAGTCAATAGGTCTGAACCTTTTAGATCCGTGTGTGCTTTACAAATCTCTATGTCATCCTATAGATGCTGCTACCATGCGCCATTTGGAACTATTCCAAATGACTGCTCCACTATACGAATCCGGTTTACTACTCATAGTTATTCGGATTAGTGTCAAAGCTTGCATTGACGTAACTCTTTACGACGAACTCTTTAATCACCTCCATAATCGACAAAAATTCCTTAGTACACTAGTTACTAAGGATAACTTTGATCGATGTTCGGCGATTCAATCTTGCATCACTCTTTGTACCCCTTGACAGACTCATGGCAAGGCACACATCAGGTGCGGTACACAGCATGGCATACTTTAGAGCCTACCGCTAAGGCATAGGGGATGACCTTCATCCTTTCTCTTTCTTCTGCCGTGGTCAGGCTTTTTGAGTCTTACTCAAAATCACACCTTACAATGAAGTCAAGAACTCCTTCTTTAACCGATCCATTTTGAACTCCTTCAAAAATCTTGTCAAGGTATGTATTCATTGAAAGTTTTATCAAGCGTCTTGATCTATCTCCATAGATCTCGGTGCTCAATGTTCAAGTAGCTAAATCCAGGTTTTTCTTTATAAAAACTCCTTTCAAACAACCCTTTATGATTTCCAGAAATTCTACATTATTCCCGATCAACAACATGTCAACCACATATACTAATCAAAAATTCTATAGTGCTCCCACTCACTTCTTTGGAAATACAAGTTTCTCATAAACTTTTATAAAACCAAAATCTTTGATCATCTCATCAAAACGTATATTCCAACTCCGAGATGCTTGCTCCAGTCAATAGAAGGATCGATGGAGCTTGCATACTTGTTAGCATCCTTAGGATCGACAAAACCTTCTGGTTGTATCGCATACAACCTTTCCTCAAGGAAACCATCGAGGAAACTATGTTTTGATATCCTATCTGCAAGATTTCATAAATAATGCAGCAAATGCTAACATAATTCTAATAGACTCTTAGCATCGCTACGAGTGAGAAAGTCTCATCATAGTAAACTCTTTGAACTTGTCGAAAACATCTTTGCGACAAGTCGAGCTTTCGTAATGGTGACTTTTCACCATCATCGTGTGTCTTACTTTTAAAGATCCATCTGTACTTAACAGTCTTACGACTATTAAGTAGTTCTTCCAAAGTCTACACTTTGTTTACATACATGGATACTCTCTCGGATTTCATGGCCTCTGGCCATTTGTCGGAATCCAGGCCCACCATCGCTTCTCCATAGCTCGTAGGTTCATTGTTGTCCAGCAACATGACCTCCAAGACAGGATTACCGTACCACTATGAAGCATTTCGTTTCCTTGTCGACCTACGAGGTTTGGTAGTAACTTGATCCGAATCTTCATGATCACTATCATGAGCTTCCAGTTCAGTTGGTGTAGGCGCCACAGGAACAACTTCCTCGCCCTACTACACACCGGTTGAAGTGATGGTTCAACAACCTCATCAAGTTCCACCATCCTCCCACGCAATTCTGTTGAGAGAAACTTTTCTCGAGAAAGGATCCATTTCTAGAAAAAAACCTTTTGCTTCCGGAGCTGAACTAGGAGGTATACCCAACTATTTTGGGTGTCCTATGAAGATGCATTTATCCGCTTTGGGTTCGAGCTTATTAGGATGAAACTTTTTCACATAAGCGTAGCAGCCCCAAACATTAAGAAACAACAACTTAGGTTTCTCCAAACCATAGTTCATACGGTGTCATCTCAACGGAATTGCGTGGTGCCGTATTTAAAGTGAATGTGGTTGTCTCTAATTCCTAACCGAAAAATGATAGTGATAATTCGATAAGAGACATTATAGTATGCACTATATCCAATATGGCGCGTCTATGATGTTCGGACACACCATCACACCATGGTGTTCCACGTGGCATTAGTTGTGAAACAATTTCCACATTGTCTTAACTGTGTACCAAACTCGCAACTCAGATATTCATCTCTATGATCATATCATAGACATTTTATCCTCTTGTCACAACGATCTTCACTCTGAAATAGCTTGAACTTTTCAATATTTCAGACTTGTGATTCATCAAGCAAATACTCCTTTATCTACTAAAATCGTGAGCGAAGTAAGAACATAACGATATCCACTGCATGCCTCAGCACTCACTGGACTACACACATCAAAATGTATTACTTCCAACAAGTTACTTTTTTGTTCCATCTTACTGGAAAACGAGCCTTCGGTCATCTTGCCCATGTGGTATGATTTGCATGTCTCAAGTGATTCAAAATCAAGTGAGTCCAAACGATCCATCTGCATGGAGTTTTTCATGCGTTTATACCAATAGGCATGGTTCGCATGTCTCAAATGTTCCAAAAACGAGTGAGTCCAAAGATCCATCAGCATGGAGCTTCTTCATGCGTTTTATATTAATATGACTCAAGCGGCAATGCCATAAGTAAGTGGTACTATCATTACTACTTTGTATCTTTTGGCATCAGTATTATGAACATGTGTATCACTACGATCGAGATTCAATAAACCATTCATTTTAGGTGCAAGACCATTGGATGTATTATTCAAATTAATAGAGTAACCATTATTCTCTTTAAATGAATAATCATATTGCAATCAACATAATCTAATCATGTCTATGCTCAATGCAAACATCAAATAACAATTATTTAGGTTCAAGACTAATCCCGATGGTAGAGGGAGTGTGCAATGTTGATCACGTCAACCTTGGAATTACTTCCAACACACATCGTCACCTCACCCTTGCTAGTATCCCTTTAATCCGTAGCGATAATTTTGAGTTACTAACACTTAGCAACTGAACCGGTATCTAATACCCTGGTGCTACTCGGAGTACTAGTAAGGTACACATCAATATCACGTATACCAAATATACTTTTGTCGACTTTGGCAGCCTTCTCATCTACCAAGTATCTAGGGTAGTTCCGCTTCAGTGATCGTTGCCCTTATGGCAGAAGCACTTAGTCTCGGGTTTGGCTTCAACCTTGGGTTTCTTCACTAGAGCAGCAACTGGTTTGTCGTTTCATGAAGTATCCCTTCTTGCCCTTGCCCTTCTTGAAACTAGTGGTTTTACTAGCCATCAACAATTGATGCTCCTACTCGATTTCTACTTTCGCGGTGTCAAACATCGCGAATAGCTCTAGGATCATCATATCTATCCTTGATATGTTATAGTTCATCACGAAGCTCTAATACTTGATGGCAGTGACTTTGGAGAACCATCACTATCTCATGTGGAAGATCAACTCCCACTCAATTCAAGCGATTGTAGCACTTAGACAATCTGAGCACATGCTCAATGATTGAGTTTTTCTCCCTTACTTTGTAGATAAAGAATCTTGTCGGAGGTATCATACCTCTCAACAAGGGCACGAGCCTGAAATCCCAATTTTATCTCTTGAAACATCTCATATGTCCCGTGACGTTTGAAACGTCTTCAGTGCCTCAATTCTAATACGTTTAAGCATTATGCACTGAACAATCATGTAGTCATAAAAAACGTGTATGTCAGATGTTCGCAACATCTACAAACGACGCTTTAGGTTCAGCACACCAAGAAGTGCATTAAGGAAATAATCCTTCTGCGCAGCAATGAGGACAATCCTCAGTTTACGGACCCAGTTCGCATAATTGCTACTATCAACTTTCAATTAAATTTTATCTAGGAACATATCTAAAACAATAGAGCTACAACACAAGCTACAACATAATTTGCAAAGACCTTTTGACTATGTTCATGATAATGAGTTCAATTAATCATATTACTTAAGAACTCCCACTCAAATAGAGCTCCCTCTAGTCACTCGAGTGGGGCATGATCCAAATCCACTAACTCAAGTCCGATCATCACGTGAGTTGAGTATAGTTTCAATGGTCAACATCTCCATGTTGATCATTGATACGTCCCAAACGTATCTATAATTTCTGCTTGTTCCATGATCTTTTGGGTGACGTTGTTATATGATTTGCTACACTTTTATATCATTTTACACATATTTGGACTAACATACTAACTCAGTGCACCCAGTGCCAGTTTCTGTGTGCTGATGTCTATTTTGCAGGGGCTTTTACCCAATTTTCCGAAGCCCGAAAAAATCCATAAAAACTATATAAAAATCAGCAAAATAGAAGATTTCAGATCAACGAAGGAGGGCCACAGGGGGGCCAGGGGCCTCCCAGGCGGCCTGCTGGCGTGCCCAGGCCCTAGGCCGCGCCAGGAGGTCGCCTGGGTGGGTACCACCTCCTCCGGTGCCCTCCTTTGGCCTATATTTTGAGTCCGAGAGGAAACCCTCACAGACTTTCTGGAATCGCGAATTTCTCCATCGTTCCGCCGCCGCAGCGCTTCCGAGATCGGGAGCGTCACGAGACCTCTTCCCGGCAGCCTGCCAGAGGGAGGATTGACCTCTGGGAGCTTCTTCACCACCATGGACGCTTCCCGAACGTGCCGTGAGTAGTCCTCCTTGGACCATGAGTCCATGACCAGTAGTTATGCGATGTCTTCTCTCCAATCTTGTGCTTCAATGGTTAGTCCTTGTGAGCTGCCCTACATGATCAAGGCATCTATGTAATTCTCTTGCTATTGCTATGCTCGGTTTGTTGGGATCCGATGGAATATGAGATTATGTTCAGATTGTTATGAGTTATATATTTGATTATCCTTTTATATTATGTTCCTTAGTGATTCATGCATGTTCTTCGTTGCTTTTTATTGCTTTGGCCAAGTAGTAGATCGTAACTCCAAGAGGGAGCGTTATGCATGATTGTGGGTTCATGCCCCTCGATGTCTAGCTTGAGTGACGGAAACATGAGACTAGGGGATGTGCTTGTTGCCACCAGGGACAAAACAACGGTGCTTGTGACCAAGGTTGCAAGGATTGTTTACCTTACGCATAGTTCGTTAATGCAGTTGTCCGTTGCTTTGAGTTTAGACTTTGGGTGGGGCTCGCAACTTAATAACGGAGAGATGTTTTGGATAGATATCTCAAGGTGGATGATTAGTAAGTAGATGCTGATGAATAAACGGTCTACTTGTCTTGGCGTATGATACGGCTCCAATGTATCTATAATTTTTGATGGTTTCATGCTATTATCTTGTCAAACTTTGGATGTTTTGCATGCCTTTTATTTATTTTTTGGGACTAACTTATTAACTCAGTGCCAAGTGCCAGTTCCTGTTTTTTTCCATGTTTTTGACCCCTTTCAGAGGAGATTTTCAAACGGAGTCCAAACGGAAGAAAATCCCCGAAAAGATTTTTTCTGGAACGAAAGAAGATCGGGGAGCTTGGGAGCCAAGGCAGGGGAGCCCCAGGGGCCCCACAAGCCCCCACCACGCGTCCAGGGGGGAGGCTGCGCCTTCCAGGCTTGTGGGCCCCCTGAGTGTCCCCTGACCTAGGGGTTGCGCCTATATATTCCCAAAAATTCCCAAAAAAATCAGGAGATCATCGAAAGTACTTTTCCGCCGCCACAAGCTTTTGTCTCCGCAAGATCCCATCTGGGGCACGTTCTGGTGCCCTGCCGAAGGGGGGATTCGGACACGGAGGGCTTCTTCATCAACACCATGACCTCTCCGATGATGCGTGAGTAGTTCACCATAGACCTACGGGTCCATAGCTAGTAACTAGATGGCTTCTTCACTCTCTTGGATCTTCAATATAAAGTTCTCCATGATCTTCATGGAGATTTATCCGATGCAATCTTCTTTTGCGGTGTGTTTGTCGAGATCCGATGAATTGTGGATTTATGATCAGATTATCTATGAACCTTATTTGAGTTTCTTCTGATCTCTCTTATGCATGATTTCATATCCTTGTAATTCTCTTCGAGTTGTGGGTTCTGTTTGGCCAACTAGATCTATGATTCTTGCAATGGGAGAAGTGCTTGGTTTTGGGTTCATACCGTGCGGTGACCTCACCGAGTGACAGAAGGGGTAGCAAGGCATGCATCATGTTGTTGCCATCAAGGGTAAAAAGATGGGATTTTCATCATTGGTTTGAGTTTATCCCTCTACATCATGTAATCTTGCTTAAGGCGTTACTCTGTTCGTCATGAACTTAATACACTAGATGCATGCTGGATAGCGGTCGATGTGTGGAGTAATAGTAGTAGATGCAGAAAGTATCGGTCTACTTGTCTCGAACGTGATGCCTATATGTATGATCATTGCCTTAGATATCGTCATGACTTTGCGCGGTTCTATCAATTGCTCGAAGTAATTTGTTCACCCACCATAATACTTGCTATTTTGAGAGAAGCCTCTAGTGAACACTATGGCCCCCAGGGTCTACTCCACACCATATTTTCAGCCTTACACTTTTTACTTCGTTGCTGTTTCCGCCTTCAGATCTCACTTTGCAAACAATCTTGAAGGGATTGACAACCCCTTTGAAGCGTTGGGTGCAAGCTTGTTTGTGTTTGCGCAGGTACTTTGGATTGACGAGCCCTCCTTCTGGATCGATACCTTGGTTCTCAAACTAAGGGAAATACTTACTGCTCCTGTGCTGCATCACCTTTTCCTCTTCAAGGGAAAAATGGACGCAAACCAGAGAAGTAACAAGAAGAATTTCTATGCGCCAGGGAAGGACTTCTGTTGCCGCGGCAGAAGAATTTCTGGCGCCATTGCCGGGGAGGAAGATCATGTCAAGAACTCATCCAAGTAGGTGT
Organism: Hordeum vulgare subsp. vulgare; assembly: GCF_904849725.1. Classification (NCBI taxonomy): domain Eukaryota; kingdom Viridiplantae; phylum Streptophyta; class Magnoliopsida; order Poales; family Poaceae; genus Hordeum; species Hordeum vulgare. The sequence goes on along the minus strand of NC_058518.1, from coordinate 447,523,227 downwards.
GGCAAACTCATCTCTTGCATTTACTTTGTTTTCCAGTTGCCTCTCGTTTTCCTCTCCCCCACTTCACCAATTTGCCTTTTTTCCGTTTGCCTTTTTCGTTCGCCCTTTTTTCTCGCTTGCTTTATGTTCGCTTGTGTGCCATGTGCCTTCAATATGCTTGCATCTTCGCTTGCTGAAAATCTAGTGATATGGATCCTCATCCACTTGCTAATCTCTTTAAGAGATCCAATTATGTTGATCCAATTGCTAGTGAGTTGAGTGCACTTGACTATCTTTATGGAGTTTTGCTTGAGATGCGTGAATCTGAAAATTGTGAGGAAGAAATTTATGAAGTGATTCACGAGGGATCCTTGGATGAAAAGCATGATTGCAATGGTTTCACTATAAATTCTATTAGTGACAATCATGCTAAAAATATGCAAAACCCTAAGCTTGGGGATGTTAGTTTTGCTATATCCACTACTTGTTGGAATGATCATGAGTGGGGCGATGATTTTTCTTATGATCTTGAAAATTTGTTTAAGCCTCATGATGAATATGATATTTGCAATATTATTGAAAGTGGGTTTGGAGAAGTCATGACTTTAGTTGATGATAATCCCACTATTTTTGAAGAGCGTCAACTTTGCATGCATGTGGATCATGAAAAGAATATCCTATGTGATAGTTACATTGTTGAATTCGAATATGATCCCACATGTAATTATTATGAGAGAGGAAAATATGGTGGTAGAAACTTTCATATCACTAAATCACCTCTTGTTATGTTGAGATTCTTATTGTCTCTTTCTTCTTCCTTGCATATGGTAACTATTGGTTGTCTTGACAATCTGTTTTCCTATAAAATGCCTATGCATAGGAAGTATGTTAGACTTAGATGTGATTTTCACATGCTTTATGATGCTCTCGTTGTGCTTCAATTCTTGTCTTTTGTGTGAGCATCATTGAATTATCAATGCCTAGCTAAGGGCGTTAAACAATAGCGCTTGTTGGGAGGCAACCCAATGAATTTATCTTTTTCTTTCTGTTTTGTTGCGTCCCCACCATCATAATTCTGTTGTGATTGTCTTTTTTGTGTTTCTTTTTGTGTTTGAACCAAGCAAAACCTTTATGATTAGTCTTGGTAATGGTTGTTTGATCCTGCTAGTAAAAGACATAAACCTTTCGCTCACGAGATGATTTTTCATTTTTATTCAGAAAGAGGTTTTGAGTTGATTCTTTTTGCTGCTGATTGATATACTTTTTCCCAGTCTGTTGTAAGTTTTCAGATTTTTTGAGGTACCAGAAGTATACGAAGTATGCAGATTGATACAGACTGGTCTGTTTTTGACAGATTCTGTTTTTGTTGAGTTGGTTGCTTGTTTTGATAAAACTATGGTTAGTATTGGGGGGGGGGGGGGGTACTAGCCATGAAAAAGTGAGAATACAGTAGCCCATAATCAATATAGATGGAATTCAAGTTTGCTACACTACCAAAAGAAGTGGTAGTTTGTTTCTTGTACTAATGTTATCACAAGTTTCTGTTTAAGTTTTGTGTTGTGAAGTTTTCAAGTTTTGGGTGATGTTCTCATGGACAAAGAGATAAGGAGTGGAAAGAGCTCAATCTTGGGGATACCCAAGGCATCCCAAGCCAAATTCAAGGACACCAAAAAGCCTAAGCTTGGGGATGCCCCGGGAAGGCATCCCCTCTTTCGTCTTCAATCCATCGGTAACATTACTTGGAGCTATATTTTTATTCACCACATGATATGTGTTTTGCTTGGAGCGTCTTGTATCATAGGAGTCTTTTCTATTTGTTGTGTCACAATCATCCTTGCTGCACACCTTTTTGAGAGAGAGATACATGCACTCATCATGATCTTGCTAGAATGCTCATAATGCTTCACTTATATCTTTTGAGCTACATACTTTCGCTCTTGTGCTTCACTTATATCTTTTGAGCTAGATACTTTTGCTCTTGTGCTTCACTTATATCTTTAGAGCATGGCGGTGCGTGATTAGGTAGTTGGCTTATGCTATGAAAGTAGTCCCAAATGTGCTAGGTACCCAAAGAGGATGCAAAAACCTCCATCTTCATGTGCATTGAGTAGAAAGAGAAGTTTCGATTCCTCTCAATTAGTTTTGAGACATGGATTCGGTAATATTAAGAGTTATGTTAGTAGGGTGTTGTGAATCTAGAGATACTTGTGTTGGAGTTAGTGATTCCCGTAGCATGCATGTATGGTGAACCGCTATGTTAGGAAGTCGGAGCATAATTGATCTATTGATTGTCATCCTTTGTGTTGAGGTTGGGATCGCGCGATGGTTTACACCTACCAACTCGTCCCCTCAGAGTATGCGTTTAGCACTTTGTTTCGATTACTAATAAAAACTTTCGCAACAAGTATGTGAGTTCTTCATGACTAATGTGAGTCCATGGTATAGATGCACTTTCACCTTCCACCATTTCTAGCCTCTCTAGTGCCGCGCAATTCTCGCCGGTGCACACACCCACCAAATTCCTTCCTCAAAACAGCCACCATATCTACCTACTATGGCATTTTTATAGCCACCGAAAATCATCGTAACAAGAAGATCAAGTTCCTACGGTATGATCGTGGGGGTGAATATCTGAGTTTCGAGTTTGGTGCTCACTTAAGACAATGTGGAATTGTTTCACAGTTGACACCGCCTGGAACACCACAGCGTAATGGTGTGTCCGAACGTCGTAATCGTACTTTATTAGAGATGGTCCGGTCTATGATGTCTCTTACCGATTTGCCGTTATCGTTTTGGGGTTATGCATTAGACACAGCTGCATTCACTTTAAATAGGGCACCATCAAAATCTGTTGAGACGACACCATACGAACTGTGGTATGGCAAAAGGCCAAAGTTGTCGTTTCTTAAAGTTTGGGGATGTGATGCTTATGTCAAAAAACTTCAGCCTGAAAAGCTGGAATCCAAAGCGGAAAAATTCATCTTCATAGGTTACCCAAAAGAGACAGTTGGGTACACCTTCTATCTCAAATCCGAGGGCAGAGTGTTTGTTGCAAAAAACGAAGCTTTTCTCGAGAAGGAGTTTCTCTCGAGAGAATTGAGTGGGAGGAAGATAGAACTTGTTGAGGTTGTCGAACCTCTCATCCCTCTGGATGGTGGCGCAGGGCAAGGGGAAACCCCTGTCGTTGCGACGCCGATTGAGGAGGAAGTTAATGATGATGATCATGAAACTCCGGTTCAAGTTCCTATCGAACCGCGCAGGTCGACGAGACCACGTGCTGCTCCAGAGTGGTACGGCAATTCCGTTTTGTCAATCATGTTGTTAGACAACAATGAACCTGCAAATTATGAAGAAGCAATGGTGGGCCTAGATTCCAACAAATGGCTGGAGGCCATGAAGTCCGAGATAGGATCCATGTATGAAAATAAGGTGTGGACTTTGGAAGTACTACCTGAGGGCCGCAAGGCTATTCAGAACAAATGGATCTTTAAGAAGAAGACGGACGCTGACGGCAATGTGACCGTTTATAAAGCTCGACTTGTGGCAAAGGGTTTTTCACAAGTTCAAGGAGTTGACTACGAAGAGACATTCTCACCCGTAGCGATGCTTAAGTCCGTCAGAATCATGTTAGCAATAGCTGCATTTTTCGATTATGAAATCTGGCAGATGGATGTCAAAACGGTGTTCCTTAATGGTTTCCTTAAGGAAGAGTTGTATATGATGCAACCCGAAGGTTTTGTCGATCCTAAAAATGCTAACAAGGTATGCAAGCTCCAACGATCCATTTATGGACTGGTGCAAGCATCTCGGAGTTGGAATAAACGCTTTGATGAGGTGATCAAAGCATTTGGGTTTATACAAGTGGTTGGAGAATCTTGTATTTACAAGAAAGTGAGTGGGAGCTCTGTGGCTTTTCTAATATTATATGTGGATGACATATTAGTGATTGGAAACAACGTAGAGTTTTTGGAGAGCATAAAGGATTACTTGAATAAAAGTTTCTCTATGAAGGACCTAGGAGAAGCTGCTTACATTCTAGGCATTAAGATCTACAGGGATAGATCGAAACGCGTGATAGGACTTTCACAAAGCACATACCTTGATAAAGTTTTGAAGAGGTTCAAAATGGAACAGTCCAAGAAAGGGTTCTTGCTAGTTTTACAAGGTACGAGATTGAGTAAGACTCAATGCCGAGCAACTGATAAAGATAGAGAGCATATGAGCACCGTCCCCTATGCTTCAGCCATAGGATCTATCATGTATGCAATGCTGTGCACTAGACCGGACGTTAGCCTGGCCATAAGTATGGCAGGCAGGTTCCAGAGTAATCCAGGAGTGGATCACTGGACGGCGGTCAAGAATATCCTGAAGTACCTGAAAAGGACTAAGGAGATGTTTCTCGTGTATGGAGGTGACGAAGAGCTCGCCGTAAAGGGTTACGTCGATGCAAGCTTTGACACAGATCTGGACGACTCTAAGTCGCAGACCGGATACATATTTATTCTTAATGGGGGTGCGGTAAGCTGGTGCAGTTCCAAGCAAAGCGTCGTAGCTGATTCTACATGTGAAGCGGAGTACATGGCTGCCTCGGAGGCGGCTAAGGAGGGTGTCTGGATGAAGCAGTTCATGACGGATCTTGGAGTGGTGCCAAGCGCACTGAATCCAATAACCTTGTTCTGTGACAACACGGGTGCCATTGCCTTAGCAAAGGAACCACGGTTTCATAAGAAGACCAGACACATCAAACGACGCTTCAACCTCATCCGCGACTACGTCGAAGGGGAGGACGTAAATATATGCAAAGTGCACACGGATGTGAATGTAGCAGACCCGCTGACTAAACCTCTTCCACGGGCAAATCATGATCAACACCAGAACTGTATGGGTGTTAGATTTATTACAAGGTAATACGCATGGTGATGTGAGGGCTAGATTATTGACTCTAGTGCAAGTGGGAGACTGTTGGAATTATGTCCTAGAGGCAATAATAAATATAGTTATTATTATAATTCATGTATCAAGATAATCGTTTATTATCCATGCTATAATTATATTGAATGAAGACTTATATACATGTGTGGATACATAGACAAAACACTGTCCCTAGCAAGCCTCTAGGTGGCTAGCCAGTTGATCAAAGATAGTCAGGGTCTTCTGACTATGTACAAGGTGTTGTTGCTTGATAATTGGATCACGTCATTAGGAGAATCACGTGATGGACTAGACCCAAACTAATAGACGTAGCATGTAGATCGTGTCATTTTGTTGCTACTGTTTTCTGCGTGTCAAGTATTTGTTCCTATGACCATGAGATCATATAACTCACTGACACCGGAGGAATTCTTTCTGTGTATCAAACGTCGCAACGTAACTGGGTGACTATAAAGATGCTCTACAGGTATCTCCGAAAGTGTTCGTTGAGTTAGTATGGATCGAGACTGGGATTTGTCACTACGTATGACGGAGAGGTATCTTGGGGCCCACTCGTAATACAACATCACACACAAGCCTTGAAAGCAATGTAACTTAGTGTAAGTTGCGGGATCTTGTATTACGGAACGAGTAAAGAGACTTGCCGGTAAACGAGATTGAAATAGGTATGCGGATACTGACGATCGAATCTCGGGCAAATAACATACCGAAGGACAAAGGGAATGACATACGGTATTATATGAATCCCTGGCACTGAGGTTCAAACGATAAGATCTTCTTAGAATATGTGGGATCCAATATGGGCATCCAGGTCCCGCTATTGGATATTGACCGAGGAGTCACCCGGGTCATGTCTACATAGTTCTCGAACCCGCAGGGTCTGCACACTTAAGGTTCGACGTTGTTTTATGCGTATTTGAGTTATATGGTTGGTTACCGAATGTTGTTCGGAGTCCTGGATGAGATCACGGACGTCACGAGGGTTTCCGGAATGGTCCGGAAACGAAGATTGATATATAGGATGACCTCATTTGATTACCGGAAGGTTTTCTGAGTTACCGGGAATGACGAATGGGTTCCGGGTGTTCACCGGGGGGGGGGGGGAGCCCACCCCGGGGAAGCCCATAGGCCTTGGGGGTGGCGCACCAGCCCTTGGTGGGCTGATGGGACAGCCCAAGAAGGCCCTCTGCGCCATAGATACAAAATCAAAGAGAAAAGAAAAAAAAGGAGGTGGGAAAGAAGAGAAGGACTCCACCTTCCAATCCTAGTTGGACTAGGATTGGAGAAGGACTCCTCCTCCCTTGGTGGCGCAGCCCTTGGGGCTCCTTGAGCCTCAAGGCAAGCCTCCCCTCCCCTCCCCCTATATATATGGAGTTATTAGGGCTGATTTGAGACGACTTTTGCCACGGCAGCCCGACCACATACCTCCACGGTTTTACCTCTAGATCGCGTTTCTGCGGAGCTCGGGCGGAGCCCTCCTGAGATTAGATCATCACCAACCTCCGGAGCGCCGTCACGCTGCCGGAGAACTCATCTACCTCTCTGTCTCTCTTGCTGGATCAAGAAGGCTGAGATCATCGTCGAGTTGTACGTGTGCTGAACGCGGAGGTGCCGTCCGTTCGGCACTAGATCGTGGGACGGATCGCCGGACGGTTCGTGGCCGGATCGAGGGACGTGAGGACGTTCCACTACATCAATCGCGTTTCTTAACGCTTCTGCTGTGCGATCTACAAGGGTACGTAGATCGGAAATCCCCTCTCGTAGATGGACATCACCATGATAGGTCTTCGTGCGCGTAGGAAATTTTTTGTTTCCCATGCTACGTTCCCCAACAGTGGCATCATGAGCTAGGTTCATGCGTAGATGTCTTCTCGAGTAGAACACAAAAGTTTTTGTGGGCGGTGATGTGCGTTTTGCTGCCCTCCTTAGTCTTTTCTTGATCCCGCGGTATTGTTGGATCGAAGCGGCTCGGACCGACATTACTCGTACGCTTACGAGAGACAGGTTTCATCGCTACGAGTAACTCCGTTGCTCAAAGATGACCGGCGAGTGTCGGTTTCTCCAACTTTAGTTGAATCGGATTTGACCGAGGAGGTACTTGGATAAGGTTAAATAGCAATTCATATATCTCCGTTGTGGTGTTTGCGTAAGTAAGATGCGATCCTACTAGATACCCATGGTCACCACGTAAAACATGCAACAACAAATTAGAGGACGTCTAACTTGTTTTTGCAGGGTATGCTTATGATGTGATATGGCCAACGATGTGATGTAATATATTGGATGTATGAGATGATCATGTTGTAATAGATAATATCGTCTTGCACGTCGATAGTACGGCAACCGGCAGGAGCCATAGGGTTGTCTTTAAACTAACATTTGTGCTTGCAGATGCGTTTACTATTTTGCTAGGATGTAGCTTTAGTAGTAATAGCATGAGTAGCACGACAACCCCGATGGCGACACGTTGATGGAGATCATGGTGTGGCGCCGGTGACAAGAAGATCGTGCCGGTGCTTTGGTGATGGAGAGCAAGGAGCACATGATGATGGACATATCATGTCACTTATGAATTGCATGTGATGTTAATCCTTTTATGCACCTTATTTTGCTTAGAACGACGGTAGCATTGTGAGGTGATCTCTCACTAAAATTTCAAGACGAAATTGTGTTCTCCCCGACTATGCACCGTTGCTACAGTTCGTCGTTTCGAGACACCACGTGATGATCGGGTGTGATAGACTCAACGTTCACATACAACGGGTGCAAAATAGTTGCACACGCGGAACACTCGGGTTAAGCTTGACGAGCCTAGCATGTGCAGACATGGCCTCGGAACACATGAGACCGAAAGGTCGATCATGAATCATATAGTTGATATGATTAGAATAGGGATGCTTACCACTAAAACTATACTCAACTCACGTGATGATCGGACTTGAGCTAGTGTAAGTGGGTCATGAACCACTCAAATTACTAGAGAGATGTATTTTTGAGTGGCAGTTTAGCAAATAATTTGATTAAGTTAAACTCTAATTATCTTGAACATAGTCTAAGTCCACTTTGAATATATTTGTGTTGTAGATCATGGCTCACGCAAAAGTCACCCTGAATTTTAATACGTTCCTAGAGAAAGATAAGTTGAAACATATGGAAGCAACTTTGTAGACTGGGCTCGTAATCTTAAGTTGATCCTACAAGTTGGGAAGAAGGATTATATCCTTAATGCTGCGCTAGGAGATGAACCACCCGCTACGGCTGACCAAGATGTTAAGAATGCTTGGTTAACACGTAAGGAGGACTACTCAGTAGTTCAATGTGCAGTCTTGTATGGCTTAGAGCCGGGACTTCAACGTCGCTTTGAGCGTCATGGAGCATATGAGATGTTCCAGGAGTGGAAGTTTATCTTTCAGAAGAACGCCCGGATCGAGAGGTATGAGACCTCCGATAAATTCTATGCTTGTAAGATGGAGGAGAATTCGTCTGTCAGTGAACATGTGCTCAAAATGTCTGGGTACTCAAACCGTCTAGCTGAGCTGGGGATTTTACTCCCGCAAGAGGCTATTACCGACAGAATTCTTCAATCACTGCCGCCAAGCTATAAGGGCTTCGTGTTGAACTACAACATGCAAGGGATGAACAAGTCACCCGGCGAGTTGTTTGCGATGCTGAAAGTCGCAGAGTCTGAACTCCGTAAAGAGCATCAAGTGTTGATGGTGAATAAGACCACTAGTTTCAAGAGAAACGACAAAGGGAAGAAGGGTAATTCAAAGAAGAGCGGCAAGCCTGTTGCCAATCCGACGAAGAAACCCAAAGCTGGACCTAAGCCTGAAACAGAGTGCTACTATTGCAAGGGTATGGGTCACTGGAAGCGCAACTGCCCCAAGTATCTGGCTGATAAGAAGGTGGCCAAAGAAAAATCAGGTATATTTGATATACATGTTATTGATGTGTACTTAACCGGCTCTCGTAGTAGTGCCTGGGTATTCGATACCGGTTCTGTTGCTCATATTTGCAACTCGAAACTGGAACTGCGGAATAGGCGAAGGCTGGTGAAAGATGAAGTGACGATGCGCGTAGGAAATGGTTCCAAGGTTGATGCAATCGCCGTCGGCACAGTTTCACTTCAGTTACCATCAGGATTAGTTATGAACTTGAATAATTGTTATTTAGTGCCTGCGTTGAGCATGAACATTATATCTGGATCTTGTTTATTGCGAGACGATTACTCTTTTAAGTCAGAGAATAATGGTTGTTCTATTTCTATGAGTAACATCTTTTATGGTCATGCACCCAATGTGAGAGGATTGTTCATATTGAATCTTGATAGTGATAATACACATATACATAACATTGAGACCAAAAGAGTTAGAGTTAACAATGATAGCGCCATGTTTTTGTGGCACTACCGCTTAGGTCATATTGGTGTAAAGCGCATGAAGAAACTCCATATGGATGGACTTTTGGAGTCACATGACTTTGATTCACTTGACACGTGTGAACCATGCCTCATGGGCAAGATGACTAAAACTCCATTCTCCGGAACAATGGAGCGTGCCAGTGACTCGTTGGAAATCATACATACCGATGTGTGCGGTCCGATGAGCGTGGAGGCACGCGGCGGATATCGTTGTTTTCTCACCTTCACTGACGATTTGAGTAGATATGGTTATGTCTACTTAATGAAGCACAAGTCTAAAACATTTGAAAAGTTCAAGCAATTTCAGAGTGAAGTTGAAAATCATCATAACAAGAAGATCAAGTTCCTACGGTCTGATCGTGGGGGTGAATATCTGAGTTTCGAGTTTGGTGCTCACTTAAGACAATGTGGAATTGTTTCACAGTTGACACCGCCTGGAACACCACAGCGTAATGGTGTGTCCGAACGTCGTAATCGTACTTTATTAGAGATGGTGCGATCTATGATGTCTCTTACCGATTTGCCGTTATCGTTTTGGGGTTATGCATTACACAGAGCTGCATTCACTTTAAATAGGGCACCATCAAAATCCGTTGAGACAACACCATACGAACTGTGGTATGGCAAAAGGCCAAAGTTGTCGTTTCTTAAAGTTTGGGGATGTGATGATTATGTCAAAAACTTCAGCCTGAAAAGCTGGAACCCAAAGCGGAAAAGTGCATCTTCATAGGTTAACCCAAAGAGACAGTTGGGTACACCTTCTATCTCAAATCCGAGGGCAGAGTGTTTTTGCTAAAAACGGAGCTTTTTTCGAGAAGGAGTTTCTCTCGAGAGAATTGAGTGGGAGGAAGATAGAACTTGATGAGGTTGTCGAACCTCTTATCCCTCTGGATGGTGGCGCAGGGCAAGGGGAAACCCCTGTCGTTGTGGCGCCGGTTGAGGAGGAAGTTAATGATGATGATCATGAAACTCCGGTTCAAGTTCGTATCGAACCGCGCAGGTCGACGAGACCACGTGTTGCTCCAGAGTGGTACGGTAATCTCGTTTTGTCAATCATGTTGTTAGACAACAATGAACCTGCAAATTATGAAGAAGCAATGGTGGGCCCAGATTCCAACAAATGGCTGGAGGCCATGAAGTCCGACATAGGATCCATGTATGAAAACAAGGTGTGGACTTTGGAAGTACTACCTGAGGGCCACAAGGCTATTTAGAACAAATGGATCTTTAAGAAGAAGACAGACGCTAACGGCAATGTGACCGTTTATAAAGCTCGACTTGTGGCAAAGGGTTTTTCACAAGTTCAAGGAGTTGACTACGATGAGACATTCTCACCCGTAGCGATGCTTAAGTCCGTCAGAATCATGTTAGCAATAGCCGCATTTTTCGATTATGAAATCTGGCAGATGGATGTCAAAACGGCGTTCCTTAACGGTTTCCTTAAGGAAGAGTTGTATATGATGCAACCCGAAGGTTTTGTCGATCCTAAAAATGCCAATAAGGTATGCAAGCTCCAGCGATCCATTTATGGACTGGTGCAAGCATCTCGGAGTCGGAATAAACGCTTTGATGAGGTGATCAAAGCATTTGGGTTTATACAAGTGGTTGGAGAATCTTGTATTTACAAGAAAGTGAGTGGGAGCTCTGTGGCGTTTCTAATATTATATGTGGATGACATATTACTGATTGGAAACAACGTAGAGTTTTTGGAGAGCATTAAGGATTACTTGAATAAAAGTTTCTCTATGAAGGACCTAGGAGAAGCTGCTTACATTCTAGGCATTAAGATCTACACGGATAGATCGAAACGCGTGATAGGACTTTCACAAAGCACATACCTTGATAAAGTTTTGAAGAGGTTCAAAATGGAACAGACAAGAAAGGGTTCTTGCCAGTTTTACAAGGTACGAGATTGAGTAAGACTCAGTGCCCAGCAACTGATAAAGATAGAGAGCATATGAGCACCGTCCCCTATGCTTCAGCCATAGGATCTATCATGTATGCAATGCTGTGCACTAGACCGAACGTTAGCCTGGCCATAAGTATGGCAGGCAGGTTCCAGAGTAATCCAGGAGTGGATCACTGGACGGCGGTCAAGAATATCCTGAAGTACCTAAAAAGGACTAAGGAGATGTTTCTCGTGCATGGAGGTGACGAAGAGCTCGCCGTAAAGGGTTACGTCGACGCAAGCTTTGACACAGATCCGGACGACTCTAAGTCGCAGACCGGATACGTATTTATTCTTAATGGGGGTGCGGTAAGCTGGTGCAGTTCCAAGCAAAGCGTCGTAGCTGATTCTACATGTGAAGCGGACTACATGGCTGCCTCGGAGGCGGCTAAGGAGGGTGTCTGGATGAAGCAGTTCATGACGGATCTTGTAGTGGTGCCAAGCGCACTGAATCCAATAACCTTGTTCTGTGACAACATGGGTGCCATTGCCTTAGCAAAGGAACCATGGTTTCATAAGAAGACCAGACACATCAAACGACGCTTCAACCTCATCCGCGACTACGTCGAAGGGGAGGACGTAAATATATGCAAAGTGCACACGGATCTGAATGTAGCAGACCCGCTGACTAAACCTCTTCCACGTGCAAAGCATGATCAACATCAGAACTGTATGGGTGTTAGATTTATTACAACGTAATTCGCATGGTGATGTGAGGGCTAGATTATTGACTCTAGTGCAAGTGGGAGACTGTTGGAATTATGCCCTAGAGGCAATAATAAATATAGTTATTATTATAATTCCTGTATCAAGATAATCGTTTATTATCCATGCTATAATTGTACTGAATGAAGACTTATATACATGTGTGGATACATAGACAAAACACTGTCCCTAGCAAGCCTCTAGTTCGCTAGCCAGTTGATCAAAGATAGTCAGTGTCTTCTGATTATAAACAAGGCGTTGTTGCTTGATAACTGGATCACGTCATTAGGAGAATCACGTGATGGACTAGACCCAAACTAATAGACGTAGCATGTTGATCGTGTCATTTTGTTGCTACTGTTTTCTGCGTGTCAAGTATTTGTTCCTATGACCATGAGATCATATAACTCACTGACACCGGAGGAATGCTTTGTGTGTATCAAACGTCGCAACGTAACTGGGTGACTATAAAGATGCTCTACAGGTATCTCCGAAGGTGTTCGTTGAGTTAGTATGGATCGAGACTGGGATTTGTCACTACGTATGACGGAGAGGTATCTTGGGGCCCACTCGGTAATACAACATCACACACAAGCCTTGCAAGCAATGTAACTTATTGTAAGTTGCAGGATCTTGTATTACAGAACGAGTAAAGAGACTTGCCGGTAAACGAGATTGAAATAGGTATGCGGATACTGACGATCGAATCTCGGGCAAATAACATACCGAAGGACAAAGGGAATGACATACGGGATTATATGAATCCCTGGCACTGAGGTTCAAACGATAAGATCTTCATAGAATATGTGGGATCCAATATGGGCATCCAGGTCCCGCTATTGGATATTGACTGAGGAGTCACTCGGGTCATGTCTACATAGTTCTCGAACCCGCAGGGTCTGCACACTTAAGGTTCGACGTTGTTTTATGCGTATTTGAGTTATATGGTTGGTTACCGAATGTTGTTCAGAGTCCCAGATGAGATCACGGACGTCACGAGGGTTTCCGTAATGGTCCGGAAACGAAGATTGATATATAGGATGACCTCATTTGATTACTGGAAGGTTTTCGGAGTTACCGGGAATGTACCGGGAATGACGGATGGGTTCCGGGTGTTCACCGGGGGGGGGGGGGCAGCCCACCCCGGGGAAGCCCATAGGCCTTGGGGGTGGCGCACCAGCCTTTGGTGGGCTGGTGGGACAGCCCAAGAAGGCCCTATGCGCCGTAGATAGAAAATCAAAGAGAAAAGAAAACAAAGGAGGTGGGAAAGAAGAGAAGGACTCCACCTTCCAATCCTAGTTGGACTAGGATTGGAGGAGGACTCCTCCTCCCTTGGTGGCGCAGCCCTTGGGGCTCCTTGAGCCTCAAGGCAAGCCTCCCCTCCCCTCCTCCTATATATATGGAGCTATTAGGGCTGATTTGAGACGACTTTTGCCACGGCAGCCCGACCACATACCTCCACGGTTTTACCTCTAGATCGCGTTTCTGCGGAGCTCGGGCGGAACCCTGCTGAGATTAGATCACCACCAACCTCCGGAGCACCGTCACGCTGCCGGAGAACTCATCTACCTCTCTGTCTCTCTTGCTGGATCAAGAAGGCCGAGATCATCGTCGAGCTGTACGTGTGCTGAACGCGGAGGTGCCGTCCGTTCGGCACTAGATCGTGGGACGGATGGCGGGACGGTTCGTGGGACGGATGGCGGGACGGTTCGTGGGACGATTCGCGGGGCGGATCGAGGGACGTGAGGACGTTCCACTACATCAACCGCGTTTCTTAACGCTTCTGTTGTGCGATCTACAAGGGTACGTAGATCGGAAATCCCCTCTCGTAGATGGACATCACCATGATAGGTCTTCGTGCGCGTAGGAAAGTTTTTGTTTCCCATGCGACGTTCACCAACATATATAACTTGGCTTGTATATTCCAATGACGGGCTTCCTCAAAATTTCCCTAGGTCTTCGTGAGCAAGCAAGTAGGATGCACACCCACCAGTTTTCCTTTTGAGCTTTCACATACTTATAGCTCTAGTGCATCTCTTGTATGGCAATGCCTACTCATTCACATTGATATCTATTAATGGGCATCTCTATAGCCTATTGATACGCCGAGTCAGTGTGACCATCTCCTCCTTTTTGTCTCACAACCACCACCACACCCTATTCCACCTGTAGTGCTATATCCATGGCTTGCGCTCATGTATTGCGTGTTAGTTATAAAAAGTTTGAGAAAGTAAGAGTGCGAAAACAATTACTTGGCCAATTTCGGGGCTGTGCATGATTTACATTAGTTGTGTGAGGATGATGGAGCATAGCCAGACTATATGACTCTGTAGGGATAACTTTCTTTGGCCTTGTTATTTTGAAAGTTCATGATTACTTTGCTAGTTTTCTTGAAGTATTACTGTTTTCATGTCAATAGCAAACTATTGTTTTGAATCGTACGGATCTGAACATTCATGTCATGTGAAACAAGTTGCAAAGGACAACTATGCTAGGTAGCATTCCACATCAAATATTCATTCTTTATCACTTCCCTACTCGAGGACGAGCAGGAGTTAAGCTTGGGGCTGCTTGATACGTCTCCAACGTATCTATAATTTTTGATGGTTTCATGCTATTATCTTGTCAAACTTTGGATGTTTTGCATGCCTTTTATTTATTTTTTGGGACTAACTTATTAACTCAGTGCCAAGTGCCAGTTCCTGTTTTTTCCATGTTTTTGACCCCTTTCAGAGGAGATTTTGAAACGGAGTCCAAACGGAAGAAAATCCCCGAAAAGATTTTTTCTGGAACGGAAGAAGATCGGGGAGCTTGGGTGCCAAGGGAGGGGAGCCCCAGGGGCCCCACAAGCCCCCACCCCGCGGCCAGGCGGGAGGCCGCGCCATCCAGGCTTGTGGGCCCCCTGAGCATCCCCTAACCTAGGGGTTGCCCCTATATATTCCCAAAAATTCCCAAAAAATCAGGAGATCATTCAAAGTACTTTTCCGCCGCCGCAAGCTTCTATCTCCGCAAGATCCCATCTGGGGCATGTTCTGGTGCCCTGCCGGAGGGGGGATTCGAACACGAAGGGCTTCTTCATCAACACCATGACCTCTCCGATGATGCGTGAGTAGTTCACCATAGACCTACGGGTCCATAGCTAGTAACTAGATGACTTCTTCTCTCTCTTGGATTTTCAATACAAAGTTCTCCCTGATCTTCATGGAGATCTATCCGATATAATCTTCTTTTGCGGTGTGTTTGTCGAGAGCCAATGAATTGTGGATTTATGATTAGATTATCTATGAATCTTATTTGAGTTTCTTATGATCTCTCTTATGCATGATTTCATATCCTTGTAATTATCTTTGAGTTGTGGGTTTTGTCTGGCCAACTAGATCTATGATTCTTGCCATGGGAGAAGTGCTTGGTTTTGGTTTCATACCATGCGGTGA
Organism: Hordeum vulgare subsp. vulgare; assembly: GCF_904849725.1. Classification (NCBI taxonomy): domain Eukaryota; kingdom Viridiplantae; phylum Streptophyta; class Magnoliopsida; order Poales; family Poaceae; genus Hordeum; species Hordeum vulgare. The sequence continues at coordinate 447,507,809 of NC_058518.1, read as the reverse complement.
CCTCACCCAGTGACAGAAGGGGTAGCGAGGCACGCATCATGTTGTTGCCATCAAGGGTAAAAAGATGGGGTTTTCATCATTGGTTTGAGATTATCCCTCTACATCATGTCATCTTGCTTAAAGCTTTACTCCGTTCGTCATGAACTCAATACACTAGATGCATGCTGGATAGCGGTCGATGTGTGGAGTAATAGTAGTATATGCAGAAAGTATCGGTCTACTTGTCTCGGACGTGATGCCGATATGTATGATCATTGCCTTAGATATCGTCATGACTTTGCGCGGTTCTATCAATTGCTCGACAGTAATTTGTTCACCCACGATAATACTTGCTATTTTGAGAGAAGCCTCTAGTGAACACTATGGCCCCCAGGGTCTACTCCACACCATATTTTCAGCCTTACACTTTTTATTTCGTTGCTCTTTCCGCCTTCAGATTTCACTTTGCAAACATTCTTGAAGGGATTGACAACCCCTTCGAAGCGTTGGGTGCAAGCTTGTTTGTGTTTGCACAGGTACTTTGGACTTGACGAGGCCCTCGTTCTGGATCGATGCTGATGCAACAAAAGACCTTTCAACGGCGCCAGAAACACATGCTCACGGGAGACTATTCTTGTCTTGATACTCCTCAGCAACGGCACCAGGAATCCTTCTGCTACGGCTACGCCTTTAGGGACTTCCTTGGCAAATATGCAAAGGATTTCCCCCGTGGCCTTGGAGCCTTGCGTTGGTGTTCCCTCGAAGCGGAAAGGGTGATGTAGCACAGCGGTGGTAAGTATTTCCCTCAGTTTTGAGAACCAAGGTATCGATCCAGTGAAGGAATATCACAAGTACCTGCACAAACACAAAGAGCTTGCTCCCAACGCTATGAAGGGGTTGTCAATCCCTTATAGATTGTTTGCCAAGTGAGAACTGAAAGCAACAAAGTAACAAAGCAAAGTAAAAGCGAAGGTGGAAACGATAGATGTGAATAGACCCGGGGGCCGTAGTGTTCACTAGTGGCTTCTCTCATGAAAGCAAGTAGACGGTGGGTGAACGAATTACTGTCGAGAAATTGATAGAACCACGCAAAGTCGTGACGTCATCTATGGCAATGATTATATCTATAGGCATCACGTCCAAAACAAGTACACCGATACTTTCGGCATCTACTACTATTACTCCACACGTCGACCGCTATCCATCATGCATCTGCATCTAGTGTATTAAGTTCATGAGAACATAGTAACGCCTTAAGCAAGATGACCTAATGTAGATGGACATTCTCATATCTACGACAAAGCCCATCTTGTTACCCTTGATGGCAACAACATGATGTGTGCCTTGCAGCTCTTTCTGTCACTAGGAAAGGTCACCACACGGTATGAACCCAAAACCAAGCACTTGTCCCATTGCAAGAATCATTGATCTAGTTGGCCAAACAAAACCCAAGACTCGGAGAGACTTACACGGATATCAAATCATGCATATAAGAAATCAACAAAGACTCAAATATATATCATAGATAATCTGATCAGAAATCCATAATTCATCGGATCTCGACAAACACACCGCCAAAGAGGATTACATCGGATAAATCTCCATGAAGATCATGGAGAACTTTGTATTGAAGATCCAAGAGAGATAAGAAGCCATCTAGCTACTAACTACGGACCCGTAGGTCTGAAGGGAACTACTCAGGAGTCATTGGAGGGGCGATGATGTTGATGAAGAAACCCTCCAACTCCAAAGTCCCCTCCGGCAGGGCACTGGGAATGGTCTCCACATGAGATCTCGCGAAAACGGAAGCTTGCGGCGACAGAAAAGTGTTTTCGTGGACGCCCTGATTTTTTTCTGGATTTTTAGGGAATTTATAGGCCAAAGACCTAGGGCAGGGGAGCACCAGGGGGCTCACAAGCTTGGTTGCCGCGGCCTCCCCCCTGGCCGCGGCAACAGGGCTTGTGGTTTCCCTGTGGGCCCACTTGCTTGGCCCTCAAGCCTCCCGATCTTCTTCCGTTCTGGAAAAAATCATTTTGGGGATTTTATTCCGTTTGGACTCCGTTCCAAAATCAGATCTAAAAAGAGTCAAAAACACAGAAAAAACGGGAACTGGCACTTGGCACTCAGTTAATAAGTTAGTCCCAAAAAAGATATAGAAGGTAAACAAAACATCCAAAGTTGACTAGATAACATCATGAAACCATCAAAAATTATAGATACGTTTGAGACGTATCAAGCATCCCCAAGCTTAACTCCTGCTCGTCCTCGAGTAGGGAACTGATAAAGAATGAATTTTTGATGCTTTCATGCTACCTAGCATCGATGTCCTTTGTAACTCCTCTTATGTGACGTGAATGTTCAGATCCATTAGATTCAAAACAATAGTTTGCTATTGACGTGGAAACAATAATAATTCAAGCAAACTAGCAAGGTAATCATGAACTTTCAAAATAACAAGGCCAAAAGAAAGTTATCCCTACAAAATCATATAGTCTGGCTATGCTCTATCATTATTGCACAACGAATTTAAATCATGCACAACCCCGGTATTGGCCAAGTAATTGTTTTCACACCTTTACTTTCTCAAACTTTTTCAACTCTCATGCAATACATGAGCGTGAGCCATGGTTTTAGCACTATAAGTGGTGTGGAGTGTGGTGGAGGTTGCAAGACAAAAAATGAGAAGATGGTCACATTAACTAGGCATATCAATGAGCTATGGAGATGCTCATCAATAGATATCAATGTGAATGAGTAGGGATTGCCATACAAATGATGCACTAGAGCTAAGAGTATGTGAAAGCTCTTAAATAAAACTAGTGGGTGTGCATCCAACTTGCTTGCTCACAAAGACCTAAGGCAATTTCGAGGAAGCCTATCATTGGAATATACAAGCCAAGTTATATAATGAAAAATTCCCACTAGCTATATGGTGGTGACAAAACGAGAGACTCTCAATCATGAAGATCATGGTGCTTAATATGCACAAGTGTGGAAAGGTGGTAGCATTGTCCCTTCTCTCTTTTTCTCTCATTTTTTTGGTGGGCTCTTTAGCCTCTTTTTTTTGTGGGCATCTTTGGCCTCTTTTATTTCCTCACATGGGACAATTCTCCATCAATGATGATCATCACACTTACAACTCAAAACTTAGAGCAATGATGACTCAATATGGAATGCCTTCGGTAGTGTACCGTGACAATGATCTAGCATGGCATAGACATAAATGGACCCATCATGCTAGCTATCTTATGATCATGCAATGGCAATGTAGACGTGGTGGCACATATCATGGTGGTAGTTGCATGGCAATATATCTCGGAATGACTTTGAAAAAACCATAGTAGGTAGGTATGGTGGCTGTTTTGAGGAAGGCTAATGGTGGGTTTTGTGCACCGGCGAAAGTTGCACGGCACTAAAGAAGATAGTGATGGTGGAAGGTGAAAGTGCATCTAAACCACGGACTCAACATTAGTCATGAAGAACTCATATACTTGTTGCAAAAGTTTTATTAGTAATCGAAACAAAGCATTCAACGCATACTCCTAGGGGAAGGGTTGGTAGGTATAAACCATTGCGCGATCCCGACCGCCACACAAAGGATGACAATCAATAGAATAATCATGCTCAGACTTCATCACATAGCAGTTCACCATACGTGCATGCTACGGGAATCACTAACTTCAACACAAGTATTTCTAGATCCACAACACCTTACTAATATAACTTCAATATTACCATAACCACAACTCAAAACTAGTTGAGATGAATCAAACTTCTCTAACTATTCAATGCACATGAAGGTGGAAGTTTTCATATCCCTTTGGATAACTACCCCTTTTGAGACTACTTTCATAGCATAGATCAACTACCAAGCCACGCACCGCCGTGCTCTAAAAGATATAAGTGAAGCACATAGAGCAAAATCAACTAGCTCAAAAGATATAAGTGAAGCAGATGTGAGCTGAATTGTTTAACCAAAGGATATAAGTGAAGCTCGACAAAATCATGGTGAGTGCATGTCTCTCTATCTAGGTGTGCAACAAGGATTATTGTGACACACCAAAAATAAAAGACTCCTACGATACAAGACGCTCAAAAGCAAAACACATAACATGTGGTGAATAAAAATATAGCCCCAAGTAACGTTACCGATGGATTGAAGACGAAAGAGGGGATGCTTTCCCGGGGCATCCCCAAGCTTAGGCTTTTACGACATCCTTGAATCATCTTGGGGTGCCTTGGGCATCCCCAAGCTTGATCTCTTTCCACTCTTTATCTTTTTGTCCATAAGAACTTCACCCAAAACTTGAAAACTTCACAACACGAAACTTAAACAGAAACTCGTGATAACATTAGTATAAGAAAGCAAACCACCACTTCCTTAGGTACTGTAGCAAACTTAAATTCTACTTATGCTGATGTTGGGTTAATGTATTTTCAATCTTCCATGGCTAATACCCCCTGATACTATCCATAGTTTCATCAAAATAAGCAACCAACACAACAAAAACAGAATCTGTTAACAATAGACCAGTCTGTAGCAATCTGTATACTTCGTATACTTCTCGTACTTCAAAAATTCTGACAAATTACTACGGTCTGAAGAATTTGTGTAGCAATCAGCAGCAGAAAGAATCAGCACAAAATCTCTTACAGAAAAAAAGGAAAATTATTTTCATGAGCCGAAAGTTTCTGTCTTTTCCAGCATGACCAAACGATCATCCCCAAGACTAATCATAACGGTTTTGCTTGGCACAAACGCAAAAAGAAACACAAAAAACACAATCATAACAGAATTATGAAAGTGTGGAAAACACAAAACAGAAATAAAATGGATATATTCGTTGGGTTGCCTCCCAACAAGCGCTATTGTTTAACGCCCTTAGCTAGGCATAAGGTAATGGAATCACGCATAGTCATCCTTGGTGCTCAAACCATAAGTAGTGTGATCATTTATCATCTTAAGATCTTCATCTTTATTGGATGACTCACCGGTAGCTTTAGGAACAAAAACAGACTTCACGATCTTTTTGAGAGTGAGATTTGGAGTATTTTGCACAGCGGAAAAAGCGAAACCCAAGTTGGTTATGACATCTTCTAGTTTGCCAATTCTAGAAGAATCATTAACTATAAGTTCCTTCTCCCTTCAATTTTTCAAAACAAATTCCCACTTTGGATCCGTACTGAGTAATTTGATTGTGGATCTTTCTATCCAAACCCTCAATAAGTTCAACTGTGGCAATTTTGTTTTCAATAGCATCCAACCTTTGCATCACGTGTTCCAAGGTTAAGGTAGTTCCATTAACCATGAGTCGGGGTGAGCCTACCAAATTCATGATAGCTCCATAGGAGTCAACAGTATGGCTCCCCAAAAAATTCCCGCCTACAATGGTATCAAGGATATACCTATTCCAAGGAGAAATTCCAACATAAAAACTGCAAAGAAGAACGGTAGTGGCTTGCTTACGAGTAGATCTACTTTGAGCATTGCAAATCCTGTACCAAGCATCCTTTAAATTTTCTTCCTCATTCTGCCTAAAATTGAGAACTTCATTCTCGGGGGTATCGTTTGGAGTGGTAGGTCTAGCCATTGATGGACTATCTCACACACAAACGAGTAGGAAGAGAGAGAGTGAAACGGCCAAAAGAAACAGCAAGGGAGAAAGGCAAAAGAAAACGACAAAGAAAAAAAGGCAAAGGAGAAAGGCAATTGTGAAGTGGGGGAGAGGAAAACGAGAGGCAACTGGCAAAAAAGTAAATGCAAGAGATGAGTTTGTGAGACCTACTTGGATAGATCTCTCCTTCCCCGGCAAAGGCGCCAGAAATACTTCTGCTGATGCAACAAAAGACCTTTCAACGGCGCCAGAAACACGTGCTGACAGGAGACTATTCTTGTCTTGATACTCCTCAGCAACGGCACCAGGAATCCTTCTGCTACGGCTACGCCTTTAGGGACTTCCTTGGAAAATATGCAAAGGATTTCCCCCATGGCCTTGGAGCCTTGCGTTGGTGTTCCGTCGAAGCGGAAAGGGTGATGTAGCACAGCGGTGGTAAGTATTTCCCTCAGTTTTGAGAACCAAGGTATCGATCCAGTGAAGGATTATCACAAGTACCTGCACAAACACAAAGAGCTTGCTCCCAACGCTATGAAGGGGTTGTCAATCCCTTATAGATTGTTTGCCAAGTGAGAACTGAAAGCAACAAAGTAACAAAGCAAAGTAAGAGCGAAGGTGGAAACGATAGATGTGAATAGACCCGGGGCCGTAGTGTTCACTAGTGGCTTCTCTCATGTAAGCAAGTAGACGGTGGGTGAACGAATTACTATCGAGCAATTGATAGAACCACGCAAAGTCGTGACGTCATCTATGGCAATGATTATATCTATAGGCATCACGTCCAAAACAAGTAGACCGATACTTTCTGCATCTACTACTATTACTCCACACGTCGACCGCTATCCATCATGCATCTAGTGTATTAAGTTCATGAGAACAGAGTAACGCCTTAAGCAAGATGACATGATGTAGATGGACAATCTCATATCTACAACAAAGCCCATCTTGTTACCCTTGATGGCAACAACACGATGTATGCCTTGCTGCCCTTTCTGTCACTGGGAAAGGTCACCACACGGTATGAACCCAAAACCAAGCACTTCTCCCATTGCAAGAATCATAGATCTAGTTGGCCAAACAAAACCCAAGACTCGGAGAGACTTACAAGGATATCAAATCATGCATATAAGAAATCAGCAAAGACTCAAATATATATCATAGATAATCTGATCACAAATCCACAATTCATCGTATCTCGACAAACACACCGCCAAAGAGGATTACATCGGATAGATCTCCATGAATATCATGGAGAACTTTGTATTGAAGATCCAAGAGAGATAAGAAGCCATCTAGCTACTAACTACGGACCCGTAGGTATGTAGTGAACTACTCACCAGTCATTGGAGGGGCGATGATGTTGATGAAGAAGCCCTCCAACTCCAAAGTCCCCTCCGGCAGGGCACCGGGAAGGGTCTCCAGATGAGATCTCGCGGAAACGGAAGCTTGCGGCGGCGGAAAAGTGTTTTTGTGGACGCCCTGATTTTTTATGGATTTTTAGGGAATTTATAGGCCAAAGACCTAGGGCAGGGGAGCGCCAGGGGGCCACAAGCTTGGTTGCCGCGGCCTCCCCCCTAGCCGCGGCAACAAGGCTTGTGGGCTCCCTGTGGGCCCACTTGCTTGGCCCTCAAGCCTCCCGATCTTCTTCCGTTCTGGAAAAAATCATTTTGGGGATTTTTTTCCGTTTGGACTCTGTTCCAAAATCAGATCTGAAAAGAGTCAATAACACAGAAAAAACAGGAACTGGCACTTGGCACTGAGTTAATAAGTTAGTCCCAAAAAAGATAAAAAGGTAAACAAAACATCCAAAGTTGACAAGATAACAGCGTGAAACCATCAAAGATTATAGATACGTTTGAGATGTATCAATCGATACCTTGGTTCTCAAACTGAGGAAAATACTTACTGCTCCTGTGCTGCATCACCCTTTCCTCTTCAAGGGAAAACCGACGCAAACCAGGGAAGTAACAAGAAGAATTCCTAAGCACGAGGGAAGGACTTTTTTTGCCGCAGCAACGTACTGCCCATTACTATTGAACCTCTAAATATCATGGAGCATAATTAGCATTGCGGTGTGATCATAAGTCTGTCAATTGCCCAACTGTGATTTGTTTACCCTAGCATAGTTTTTATCATGTTTTGGGACAGAGAAATCATTAGTGAACGTCATGTGACTCCGCTCCATATCACCATCATTGTTTACACCTCCATCATTTATCGTTTTCATTTATTTTTCTGTTGCAATCACTGTTACCTTCCCGCTTGTGTTTTGATCCTTTGCAAACTACAAGGCCGGAGAGATTGACAACCTCTCTGTACTCGTTGGGAGCAAAGTTATTTGTTGTGTGTGCAGGTCCATGTCTTCTCCTAGCGCCAGGGTGGAAGACACCTACTTGTTGAGCGTAGGAGTCCTCCTGGTTTGATAAACCTTACAGTCTTCGTGTAAGGAAAATGTGTTGCTGACTACATCTCCACCTTCCACTTGGGGTAACCAACGAGGGGCGAGAAGTATATCCATCAACTCGTCATCAAGTGAATTTCTGGCGCCGTTGCCGGGGACTCCAGTATTCAAGATAGGGGAGTTGCACACTATCTTTTACCTTTTCTTTTTAATCTTGTTAGTTTGCTTTCTAGTTTTTTCTTTAGACTCTTATACCCAAAACCACAAAAAAATTAGTTGCTTTGTTCTTCCTTATTGTTGTTGCTATGGGTTCCACTGAGAACACCAAGTTGTGTGACTTCGCTAGTCACAACAACAATGATTTTATCTGCACACCTATTGCTGCTCCCGCCAGTGGAGCCACGTCCTATGAGATTAAACCTGCTTTGTTGAACCTAGTTATTAAAGATCAATTCTCCGGTGCTGGAGATGATGCTACCTTGCACTTGAACAATTTTGTTGAGCTCTCTGATATGCAAAAATATAAAGAAGTAGATGGTGATACTGTTAAACTTAAGCTTTTTTTTCCTTTCTCCTTGAGAGGAGGAGCTAAAGTGTGGCTTCAATCTTTGCCTAGGAATAGCATAGATTCTTGGGATAAGTGCAAAGATGCTTTTATTGGGAAGTATTACCCACCTGCTAAGATTGTCCAGTTGAGGAGTAATATTATGAATTTTAGGAAATTGGATAATGAACATGTTGCTCAATCTTGGGAACGTATGGAATCTCTTGTTAAGAATTGCCCTACACATGGTTTGACTACTTGGATGGTTATCCAAACTTTCTATGCAGGATAGAACTTTACCTCACGGAATTTGTTAGACTCTGCCCCGGGAGGAACCTTTATGTCAACTACACTTGGTGCTGCCACAAAGCTATTAGACGAGATGATGACGAATTATTCTCAATGGCACACCGAGAGATCTCCAACAGACAGGAAGGTAAACTCTGTTGAGGAGATTTCCTCCCTTAATGATAAGGTTGACATGATCATGACTCTACTTACTAAGCAAGCTCCTATTGATCCTCATGATGTTCCTTTAAATTCTTTGGTTGCTCAAGAAAGAGAGCAAGTGGATGTTAATTTTATTTCTAGGAACAACTTCAATAACAATGCGTATAGGAGTAATTTTGGTAGTAATCCTAGACCGTTCCCATCCAACAACTATGGGAACAACAACAACTATCCTAGCACCAAAAACTCCACTTCTGAATTAGAGAGCATGCTTAAAGATTTTATCACTTCTCAAAAAGCCTTCAACAAGAGTGTAGAAGAGAAACTAGAAAAATTAGATAGTCTTTCTTTGAAGGTGGACAACATAGCTCATGATGTAGAGATGCTTAAAAGTATAACTACCCCACTTGAGGAAAGGAACACCATACCCGTGAATGCTATCCAAGTCCAAATTAATGAGAACATAAGAATGATAGCCAAACTTAAAGAGAGATGGGCTAGAGAAAAGGAAGAGGAAGAGAGAATTAGGAGCCTTCCTACATACACTACCATTGATACTATACAAGTTGTTGAGGATCTCAAAACTTTTAGCACCCATCGCACTCCTAGTCCAAGTGGACCTATTAATGGTGATGCTAATACCTCAACTATATGACAAGAATGAGCTTAGATGACATTACTACCACTTTAATTAATGGTAGTAACCTTGGTTTTGACAATTGTAGTCTTTCCAAAGTCATCACCTTTTTGCAAAGAATGGCAAAAGACCCCCACACTAGTACGCTCAATATTTCCTTCACCAAGCATATTACCAATGCTCTTTTCAAAGCTAGGGAGGAGAAGCTCAAGCTAGAGACTTATATCCCTAGAAAACTAGAAGATGGTTGGGATCCTATGGTCAAAATAAAATTTAATAATATCTCTTGCTTTGCATTGTGTGATGTTGGAGCTAGTGCCTCCGTTATGCCCAAAACAATGTATGATATGCTTGATTGGAAACCCTATGGTCCATGTTCTTTTGGTGTTCGTCTTGTTGATTATTCCATAAAGAAAACTTTAGGGAGAATTGATGATGTTCTTATTATTGTCAATGATAATTATGTGCCCGTTGATTTTCTTATTATGGACATTCACTACTGGAATTGAGAATTTTGACGTCTGCCTTGCCTTTGCCGTCTGCTGACGCATGGCAAAGGTACTCTTTGCCGTCAGTTGGCACAGTGTTGATAGCAAAGAGGTGGCTGATGGCAAAGGTTTTATTTGCCGTCGGCCACCTCTTTGCCGTCTGCTGGCGGACGGCAAAGGTGCCCTATGCGGACGGCAAAGGGTGGGCCGACGGCAAAGCCCCCCCAACGACCGAAACCCCACCCCCACCCACCCCGCCCCTTTGCCATCCGCCACCCTCCCTTTGCAGGCGGCAGAGGGGACATGGCCCTAACGGCTTGGGCGCCTCCCCTAACGGCTCCCACCCCAACCCACGCCCTGCCCGCCTACCCCCCCCCTCTCTCTCTCGCGCGCGCACGCGCTGTCGTCTGCCCACCCGCCGCCGCGGTAGCTCCCCTCCCCAGCCACCTGCGCCGCCGCCCTCCCGACCGCCGCGCCCTCCCACCTCCCTCCCAACCGCCGCCCCTCTCCCACCTCCTTCCCGACCGCCGCCCCCCTCCCACCTCCCTCCCGGCCGCCGCGCCCCCTCCCACATCCCTCCCGGCCACCGTGGCCCCCTCCCACCTCCCTCCCGGCGCCCCCCCATCCTCCCTCCCTCCCGACCGCCGCCCCCCGCCTCCCTCCCTTCCGCCGCCGGCCCCTCCCACCTCCCTCCCGGTCGCCGCCCCAGCCACACCTCCCCTGTGCCGGCGACCCCGGCGCCCTCCCCTCCGGTTAGTGTTTTTCTTTTTTGTTTTGTTTTTGTTCCTGTTGTTTCTTCTTCTTTTTTGCTAGAAAGTCCGAATAATAAAAAGAAAAAGTAGAAAAAGTAGAAGAAGAATATGTAGTTTAGTGCTAGGTTTCGTTTTTTTTTGTTTTTATGTTAAATTAGATAGTTAGTTTATTAGGTAGAAAAGTAGATAGAAAAGAAAAAAATAGATAGAAAAAAAACTTAGAAGAAAATAAGAGAATAATAAACTAGAAGAAAAAAGAAGAAGAAGAAGAAGAAGAAGAAGAAAGAGGAGAGGAGGAGAAAGATAAAAGAAAGAAGAAGAAGAGAGAAGAAGAAGAGGAGGAGGAGAAAAAAGACGAGTGAGGTCACAAGGGATATACAAGAAGAAGAAAAAAAAGAGGAGAGAGGAGAAGAAGAAAGTAAAGGACCCCGACCCCCGACCCCACGCCCACGACCCCAGACGCCACCAACCCCCGAGGCCCGATGCCACCAACCCCCGACCCTCGACCCCCGACCCCCGACGCCACTGACACCCGACTCCCGACCCCCGACACCCGACACCACTGACCCCCGACACCCGACTCTCGACCCCCGACGCCCGACGCCACCAACCCTCGACGCCCGACGCCACCAACACCCGACCCTCGACCCCCGACCCCTGACGCCACTGACACCCGACTCCCGACCCCCGACCCCCGACGCCCGACACCACTGACCCCCGACCCCCAACTCCCGACGCCCGACACCACTGACCCCGACCCCCGACCTCCAACCCCCGACTCCCGAACCCCGACCCCCGACCCCCGACGCCATTGACCCTCGACCCCCGACCCCCTACCCCCGACCCCCGACGCCACTAACCCCCAACCCCGGGCCCCCAACACCTCTTTGGCCTCTTGTTGATCGAAAAGACCCCAACCCCCGACGCTAGTGACCCTCGGCCCCCGATGACACTGACCCCCGACCATCGACGCATTTAACCCGACTCCTGACCACCGACACCCGACATCACCGACGCTCGACGGCACTGACTCCCGACGCCACTAAGCCCCGACTCCCGACACCTCTTCTGCCTTCTGTTGAACGAGAAGGTGCTTTTCGGCCTTCTAGAGGCCCACGGGGTCATAATTTTGTAAATTATGAGTTAGGTCACATATTTTCCGATTATGTTAACTATAAAAACATCGTATTTGTGTTGATCGTGTGAATTTCAATGTGCAGTTGTTCGACGACCTCCACGTGCGTTGGACGAGCTCCGCCCTTGCGTTTGTTGGTGAGCACAAATGACTTCTCCTCCTACCCCTTTAATTTTCTCTGTCCCAGTCTTCGTGCCGATGAAACTTGCTAGCTATATGTTTCTTCAATCATGAGTATGCGTGACCAGTATGCGTCTCCCGTTCGAAAGGGCGACATCTATAAATATGCATTTCTTTGCATATTTATAACCGCCATCCTTTCGAATTGTCCAACTTTATCCATGGACAGCCCGAGTATGTGTAGATTGGGTTTGTTTTCCCGTATGGTGTGCTCCGGATCCGATGCGGAATTTCGTTAGTGCCTCCCCTGTTGTTCTCCGGGTACACATCCTCTCTGCTTATTGCCGAGACATGTATCAGGAGAACAACGGGGAGGTGCTGCCGAAATTCTGCGTCGCGTCTGGAGCAGAGCATGGGAAAATGAACCCAGTCTACACATACTCGGGCGGGATTAGGACCTATCTTTATCTATTAGCGTGTAGGTTGCATGGACGTAATAAAACTGACAAACTTGATTAGCGTATGAATATAGATGATGAATTATATATTTATTTCTTGTGCCCCCATAGGTAGCTAGGCAACATGAGTGATCGTGCTTGGATGTACACTGGTCACCCTAGTCAGAAAGACATGACCCATGAATGGTTAACAAAAACCAGGGGGTTTGTGAGAGCCGCATTTGCAAATGGCCAGCATAAAACATGGTGCCCCTATCCCAACTGCGACAACTGGAAAAAGCAGACAGAGTTTGAAATGGGTAAACACCTGCAGAAGTGGGGTTTTTACGCCTAATTATACGGTGTGGACTTTTCATGGTGAGTCTGACCAACGTGCCAGAGCTGAGGTGATTCGTCGTCGCACCGACGAGCATGGTACTGGGATTGAAGACATGGTGCAAGACTTTGATGATGCTCGTGATTCGGACGATGAGATCGAGGAATATGCAAAGGCCTTCTATGAAATGCTGGATTCTTCAAAACGTCCTCTCCACGAGCAGACTGAGCTTTGTCAGCTGGATGCCATCGCGCAAGTAATGCCTCTGAAGGCTCAATTCAACCTAGGCAGAGAATGCTACGACGCGATGATGGCGATATTTGGATGCTTTCTACCCAAAGGCCATGTACTGCCTGCAAACCTGTACCAGTCAGAGAAAATCCTCCGTGTACTTAAGATGTCCTATGAGAAGATACATGCCTGTGAGAATGGATGTGCCTTATTTCGGCTTGAGTATGCGGCCTTGAACTATTGCCCCATTAGCAATTCTTCCAGGTATATTGTGGTAGACAACGACATGGGTGAGAAGAATCAGACCAAAATCCCCATTAGTGTTCTTCGATATCTGCCAATCGTACCAAGACTTCAACGTCTTTTCATGGTCGAAGAGACGGCCAGACAGATGACATGGCACAAATTGGGCAAAAGAACCGAACTAGATGCGGATGGGAACAAGATGCTGGTACATACTTCAGATGATTTTGCGTGGAGGCACTTCAATGCATTACATAAGGATAAATCGGAAGATCCAAGGCAACCTATAGTTGCCATCAGCACGGATGGGTTCAATGTGTATGGTATGACGGCAGCACAATACAGTTGTTGGCATGTATTTGTCATTCCACTAAATTTGCCACCCGGAGAGATTATGAAAAGAAAGAACATTTTCCTGACGTTGATAATTCCAGGGCCCAACTATCCGGGGAAGAATATGAATGTGTACATGCGGCCGCTTAAGGATGAGTTGCAAGAAGCCTGGGATAATGGGATCAAGACCTACGACGCGGCTACCAAAACAAATTTCAAAATGCATGTGTGGTACATGTACTCGACGCATGATTATCCGGCGTTTGCGCTATTCGCTGGCTGGTGTGTGCATGGAAGGTTCCCCGTGCACCACATGCAAGGCAGCTCTTCAGTTCTGTTGGCTGCAGGCTGGTCGCAAGTATTCTTGCTTCGACATGCATAGACAATTCCGGGATCCTGACCATAAGTTCAAAAAAGACAAGAAGAATTTCATCAAAGGTAGAGTTGTCAAAAACACTGCACCAGCTGCGTTGATAGGCCAACAGACCCTTGATCAGTTAAACGCTCTCGAGCCTGATCCTTTGTGTCCAGGATACTTCAAAGGGTATAATACGGAACACACCTGGACTCACAAGTCATGCTTATGGGATCTCCCTTACTTCAAAGACCTCCTTTGCCCACACAACATTGACGTGATGCACACTGAAAAGAATATTGCGGAGGCCATTTTTGGTACATTGTTCGACATAGAGGGGAAGCCAAAAGATAATCCTAAGGCTAGAATCGACCTGGAGGCTCTATGTGATAGACCGTTGCAAAACTTGCGACAACGGAAAGGAAAGCAAAGCATAGCGAAGCCAAAGGCATGGTTCAATCTTGAAAGGCCAGCTATGAGGGAAATGCTATTGTGGGTGAAAATGCGGTTGATGTTCCCCGATGGGCATGCTGCGAATCTAAAGAGGGGAGCGAGTCTTGAGAAATTGAAAATATTTGGGCTCAAGAGTCATGATTGGCACATTTGGATTGAGCGGGTAATGTCGGTGATGTTGCGTGGCTTTATCCCTGAGGATGAATGGCTAGTACTGGCAGAGCTGAGCTATTTCTTCCGTTCTCTTTGTGCGAAAGAACTATCGCCTGGCGTGCTAGATGAAATGGAAGTGTTGGCGCCGGAGTTGATCTGCAAATTAGAAAAGATCTTTCCACCGGGCTTCTTTAATCCAATGCAACATTTGATTTTGCATCTCCCGACCGAGGCAAGAATGGGGGGCCCGTTCAAAATCGACGGTGCTACTCAACTGAGAGGATGCAGAAGACGCTTCGAGCTAAGTGTAAAAATAAACGTAGAATTGAAGCATCGATGGCCGAGGCATTCATTACTGAGGAGGCGGCAAACTTCGTGACAGCACACTACGAAGCCAAAAATCATCATTTGCATAACCCGAAGCCTCGGTACAATGATGGCGATAGAGAAAAAGTTCGATCCAACCTCAGCCTATTCAAAGGTAAGCTTGCACCATCCGGTGCTTCGAAAGGGAAATCGTTGGATGTCGAAGAATGGTGGACCATTTCATTGTATATCTTCACCAACCTAACAGAAGTGCGGCCGTACATCGAGTAAGTTCTCGGTAATTTATTGTTCCGCAACTTCTAATTGCTTTGAACTACTCTTATTCCCGGATATTTGATATAGTTGATACATCGCCGAATTCTCGGATGGAGCGGTCATCGAAAAGGATTCCGTCGAAGAGTATGAGCTTCTCGCAAAGCATGGAGGCGACTATCCCGGTTTCATCTCTTGGTTCAAACAAAGGGTAATTAATTACCATTAAGGGCCCATTTGATTTATTGGTCTAATTTGCGGCTAATGCATCCATTCTTTCGTATTAAACTTGTAGGCTGATGCAGAGTCTATGGACGCCGAGTTGAGACAAGTCGCTAATGGTTTTGACTATAATGTTCGTTCATTTGACAAATACAACATCAATGGGTATCACTTTCGTACCTTTGGCAAAGAGCTATCTATGCCCGACCTAAAGACTACAAATTGTTCTGTCTCTACTATCGGCGAAGGAGACACCGAGTATTATGGAAGAGTTGAAGCAATTTATGAAAACCCACCGACTGTCGTAGTCTTCAAATGTTATTGGTTTGAGCCGAGGGAGACTAGAAGGACTCATGAACATATAGGACTAGTCGAAATCAACCAAAACACCCACTTAGATGTTCCCGATGTCTATATTCCGGCTCAACAGGCGACACAAGTTTTCTATCTACCGTGGGCCTGCCAAACTGATCCAAATCTCAAAGGTTGGGATGTCGTTTATGAAATGCCACCACATTTTAGACCACCTACCCTCAATGAAGAGGATTACGAACCTCACATTAACCCAGACACATATGAAGGAGAATTCTTCCAAGAAACACGCATGTCCAAGAAACGTTTCAAGAACCGCTCTACTTCACCCCAGAACATTGAAGTAGACAGCGACAGTGAATCCGTCTTAACCCCTAAGCCCGACCAGGAAGAGCTGGAAGAAGAAGAGGTTACTGCTGCGGATGACCTGTCACTTCTTGACCGATTACATAATGGTGGCCTTCCACATGTTCTTCGTGATAGTGATGATGATGATGCATTTATTGATGATAGTGATGATCATGATGCATTTATTGACCCCGAAGCATATATAGACGAGGACGATTGTTATTAGTTCATGTCAGGTATTCAACTATTATACTATATATTAATTTTGAGTTCATGTTAGGCATTCAATTTTTATTAGTCATGTTGGTATTTATGACGATGATACACTTAAATTATATACATTTTATTACTCCTGTTGGTATTTATGTTGTACTAATTTCATTTACTCTTTGTCATGACAGGTGTTGAAAGATGGTGGGAAAGGGTCGAAAGCACTCCGCGGCTGCTTCTTCGTCGGCGGGTGATGGGATGAGTACTTCCATTCCTGCCTCGTCTCTTCGGAGAGTGTTGCTCTCTACTTTGCAAGGAGCGCCCCCCGTGAGAGGAGGTCGACCCCCCGCGAAGCCGAGTGGCACTAAAGGTAGACGTTGTATTCATGTTGGTATTTATGTTGTGCTCATGTTGTATGCATATTGGTATTTATATACATATTATTACTCATGTTGGTATTATGTTGTACTAAAGGTACACGTGGCTGCGGGAGAGGTAGGGCTACACGGTCTCCGCGAGAACTGGGTATGTGGTTTGCTTCATGCCTCATGCAATTCATTCTTAATGCTATCTTGAGCCCTTTACCAATACAATTTTCCTCTCTCTCTCTCTTTTAGGCGCGTCACAATAAGACGAAGGCGCCATAGATGTACGACCTGTATGCGATGGCCCATACTGCCTCGTACAAGAAGGTCAAGGCATTCTCTGAGTCTGACCTCGAGCATCCAGAAAACTTCACCAACATCTCCTCCCACGACAAGATCGTGAAGTACAGAGATCAGGGGAAGGCGAGGAAAGGGGAGGACTTTAACCCGAGTGAGGGGCCTATTGATCTAGAGCTGGTGATGATAGCTGGCAACGGGAGGCCCCATGGCTTGATCGCCATTGGAGACGGCCTTATACGTTGTCCTAGCACTCTCCGGCAGATAAAGGCATGCCAAACGAGCTCTTGTCCGGAGATAACACGTCGTCCACGACCAGTCGAGCTTGCCATCGAGGTTAGTTTAATGGACTCAACTATCTTTCTGCATTATGTTGTGCGTTGGAACCAATAGGATTACATTGCTAACAATGAGTTGTGTTGTAGGCTGCTATTTAGAAAGAGAGAGAGGCAATGCAGGCGGCTATGGCGGAGGAGGATAAGGAAATTCGGGAGCTGGAGGAGAGGACGACTGCATTGGTGGAGGCGGAGAGGGCACGGAATGATGCGTCTACTAGGGCCATATACGAGCTCTTCATGGTAAGTTTCTTCTTCATGTTATTTCAAACCTTGCATTTGAATGTCCGTTTCATTAATAAATAAAAAGTTTGACTTGTCGAAACCAAATGTACAGTCTATGTGCGATAAGAACGGCCAAGTCCCTCCGCCGATGCCAGTCATTAACGTGGCGGGGACGGTGAGTTTCATTTCAGTGGAGTGATCTTAAGAGTGACCTCATGCTAAATACACATTGCAAACGATGTTTGGTGCAGAATATCTCCCGAAACGCATCGCACGACCCTTGTACAGTCGAGCCTTATCCAGGGCAGCCCTCTCCAGGTGAAACAAGCCAGAGCCACCGTGCTTGACCCTTAGGTATGTTATTTCTAGTGTTTTAATAAAGGATAGCTAGATGACATAATTAGCTTAGTTAGCTCCAAAATGACCTATTTAATAAAAAATGACCCATACTTAGCTAATTATCCTTGAAATGACATAATTAGCTCCAAAAAGGCATTCTTAGCCAATTTAGCCCGAAGAAGGGGACAAGAGGAGAAGAAAGAGGAAAAATGAAAGGAAGGAAGAAGAAGAAGAGGAGAAGAAGAAGAAGGAGAGGGAGGAGGATAAGAAGAAGGAGAAGGAGGAGAAGAAGGAGAAGGAGCTCCTCCTTCTCCTTCTTCTTCCTCATTCTCCTTCTCCTTCTTCTTTTCTTCTTCTTCTCCTCTCCTTCTCCTTCTCCTCCTCCTCCTCCTCCTCCTCCTTCTTTTACTTCTTCTTCTCTTTCTCTTCTTCTACGTAGCTTAGACTCATCCAAGAAAGCCTAAATTGGCTAATTATCCATCTAAATGACATAATTAGCTTAGTTAGCTCCAAAATAACCTATTTAATAAAAAATGACCTATACTTAGCTAATTATCCTCGAAATGACATAATTAGCTCCAAAAAGGTATTCTTAGCCAATTTAGCCCGAAGAAGGGGACAAGACGAGAAGAAAGAGGAAAAATGAAAGGAAGGAAGAAGAAGAGGAGGAGAAGAAGAAGAAGGTGAGGGAGGAGGATAAGAAGAAGGAGAAGGAGGAAGAAGGAGAAGGAGCTCCTCCTTCTCCTTCTTCTTCCTCCTTCTTCCTCCTTCTCCTTCTCCTTCTTATTTTGTTCTTCTTCTCCTCTCCTTCTCCTTCTCCTCCTCGTCCTCGTCCTCCTCCTTCTTTTACTTCTTCTTCTCTTTCTCTTCTTCTACGTAGCTTAGACTCATCCAAGAAAGGCTAAATTGGCAAATTATCCATCTAAATGACATAATTAGCTTAGTTAGCTCCAAAATGACCTATTTAATAGAAAATGACCTATACTTAGCTAATTATCCTCGAAATGACATAATTAGCTCCAAAAAGGCATTCTTAGCCAATTTAGACCGAAGAAGGGGACAAGACGAGAAGAAAGAGGAAAAATGAAAGGAAGGAAGAAGAAGAGGAGAAGAAGAAGAAGGAGAGGGAGGAGGATAAGAAGAAGGAGAAGAAGGACAATGAGCTCCTCCTTCTCCTTCTTTTCCTCCTTCTTCCACCTTCTCCTTCTCCTTCTTATTTTCTTCTTCTTCTCCTCTTCCTTCTCGTTCTCCTCCTCGTCCTCCTCCTCCTCCTTCTTTTACTTCTTATTCTCTTTCTCTTCTTCTACGTAGCTTAGACTCATCCAAGAAAGGCTAAATTGGCTAATTATCCATCTAAATGACATAATTAGCTTAGTTAGCTCCAAAATGACCTATTTAATAAAAAATGACCTATACTTAGCTAATTATCCTCGAAATGACATAATTAGCTCCAAAAAGGCATTCTTAGCCAATTTAGCCCGAAGAAGGGGACAAGACGAGAAGAAAGAGGAAAAATGAAAGGAAGGAGGAAGAAGAGGAGGAGAAGAAGAAGAAGGAGAGGGAGGAGGATAAGAAGAAGGAGAAGAAGGAGAAGGAACTCCTCCTTCTCCTTCTTCTTCCTCCTTCTTCCTCCTTCTCCTTCTCCTTCTTCTTTTCTTCTTCTTCTCCTCTTCCTTCTCCTCCTCCTCCTCCTTCTTTTACTTCTTCTTCTCTTTCTCTTCTTCTACATAGCTTAGACTCATCCAAGAAAGGCTAAATTGGCTAATTATCCATCTAAATGACATAATTAGCTTAGTTAGCTCCAAAATGACCTATTTAATGAAAAATGACCTATACTTAGCTAATTATCCTCGAAATGACATAATTATCTCCAAAAAGGTATTCTTAGACAATTTAGCCTGAAGAAGGGGACAAGATGAGAAGAAAGAGGAAAAATGAAAGGAAGGAAGAAGAAGAAGAGGAGAAGAAGAAGAAGGAGAGGGAGGAGGATAAGAAGAAGGAGAAGAAGGAGAAGGAGCTCCTCCTTCTCCTTCTTCTTCCTCCTTCTTCCTCCTTCTCCTTCTCCTTCTTATTTTCTTCTTCTTCTCCTCTTCCTTCTCCTTCTCCTTCTCCTCCTCCTCCTCCTTCTTTTACTTCTTCTTCTCTTTCTCTTCTTCTATGTAGCTTAGACTCATCCAAGACAGGCTAAATTGGCTAATTATCCATCTAAATGACATAATTAGTTTAGTTAGCTCCAAAATGACCTATTTAATAAAAAATGACCTATAGTTAGCTAATTATCCTCGAAGTGACATAATTAGCTCCAAAAAGGCATTCTTAGCCAATTTAGCCCGAAGAAGGGGACAAGAGGAGAAGAAAGAGGAAAAATGAAAGGAAGGAGGAAGAAGAGGAGGAGGAGAAGAAGAAGGAGAGGGAGGAGGATAAGAAGAAGGAGAAGAAGGAGGAGAAGAAGGAGAAGGAGCTCCTCCTTATCCTTCTTCTTCCTCCTTATCCTTCTCCTTCTTCTTGTCTTCTTCTTCTCCTCTTCCTTCTCCTTCTCCTCCTCCTCCTCCTCCTCCTTCTTTTACTTCTTCTTCTCTTTCTCTTCTTCTACATAGCTTAGACTCATCCAAAAAAGGCTAAATTGGCTAATTATCCATCTAAATGACATAATTAGCTTAGTTAGCTCACAAATGACCAATTTAATAAAAAATGACCAATACTTAGCTAATTATCCTCGAAATGACATAATTAGCTCCAAAAAGGCATTCTTAGCCAATTTAGCCCGAAGAAGGGGACAAGAGGAGAAGAAAGAGGAAAAATGAAAGGAAGGAAGAAGAAGAAGAGGAGAAGAAGAAGAAGGATAGGGAGGAGGATAAGAAGAAGGAGAAGAAGGAGAAGGAGCTCCTCCTTCTCCTTCTTCTTCCTCCTTCTCCTTCTCCTTCTTCTTTTCTTCTTCTTCTCCTCTTCCTTCTCCTTCTCCTCCTCCTCGTCCTCCTCCTCCTTCTTTTACTTCTTCTTGTCTTTCTCTTCTTCTACGTAGCTTAGACTCATCCAAGAAAGGCTAAATTGGCTAATTATCCATCTAAATGACATAATTAGCTTAGTTAGCTCCAAAATGACCTATTTAATAAAAATGACCTATAGTTAGCTAATTATCCTCGAAATGACATAATTAGCTCCAAAAAGGCATTCTTATCCAATTTAGCCCGAAGAAGGGGACAAGACGAGAAGAAAGAGGAAAAATGAAAGGAAGGAGGAAGAAGAAGAAGGAGAGGGAGGAGGATAAGAAGAAGGAGAAGAAGGAGGAGAAGAAGGAGAAGGAGCTCCTCCTTCTCCTTCTTCTTCCTCCTTCTTCCTCCTTCTCCTTCTCCTTCTTCTTTTCTTGTTCTTCTCCTCTTCCTTCTCCTTCTCCTCCTCCTCCTCCTCCTCCTTCTTTTACTTCTTCTTCTCTTTCTCTTCTTTTACGTAGCTTAGACTCATCCAAGAAAGGCTAAATTGGCTAATTATCCTACGAAATGACATAATTAGCTTAGTTAGCTCCTAAATGGTCTATTTAATAAAACATGACCTATAGTTAGCTAAGTTCTCTCCTAAATGACATAATAAGGCTTACGTAGCTGCAACATGACCTATTCCCCCTAACTTAGGTATTAAATGGCCTATAATTAGCCTAGCTAGATCAAAAATGGCTTAATAACCATAGTTTGCTCCGGAATGACCTATTTTACCCAAGTTAGCTCCGAAACGACCTATAGTTAGCTAGGGTTCCACCAAAATGACATAATTAGCTTAGTTAGCTCCTAAATGGTCTATTCTTAGCTAATTTCTCTCCGAAATAACCTATATATACACTACTTCATCTAGTATTATTCTTCCAACTTTCTTATTTGTCATTTTGCAGATTACCTTCACTTCATGGGAAGCTTGGAAAATATTGATGGAATGCTTGAACATGATTTCTTGTACCATGGTTTGTATTGAAACTATTGTAGTATATGAATATATGAAACTTTGTATGCACGTGGATGAAACTGGTGTAATATATGGTTTGGTACGGATGCAACTTGAAAGCTGGATATAAGAGGTTATTTTAATATGGTTATGAGTACGGAAAGAAATTTATTTATGTGAAATATAAATAAAAAGGGGCTGGTTCCCCTCTTTGTCGTCTGCCCCCACATGACAAAGGGGGGAAGGCAGACGGCAAAGGGGGAATCTGCCCCCTCTCTCTCCCCTCTTTGCCGTCTGCCCCCACATGGCAAAGGGGGAAGGCAGACGGCAAAGGGGGAATCTGCCCCCTCTCTCTCCCCTCTTTGCCGTCTGCCCCCACATGGCAAAGGGGGGAAGGCAGACGACAAAGGGAGGAATCTGCACCCTCTCTCTCCCCTCTTTGCTGTATGCCCCCACATGGCAAAGGGGGGAAGGCAGACGGAAAAGGGAGGAGGCCTGCCGTTAACACTTAACGGGGACGTTGCAATATGTGCCGTCCCATTTATTTTGCCGTCTGCCCCCTCATGGAAAAGATTCTTTGTCGTCCGATTTGGGAAAGCAAACGGCAAAGAACCTCTTCACCGGATTTTTTTTGCCGTCTACTTTGCCGTCAGCTGACCGACGACAAAGCCTTTGCCGTCCGTGGTTGCACCCTTTGCCGTCCGCCTTGGCAGACGGCAAATTTCTGAATTTCAATAGTGATTGAATGTGATCCTTCATGTCCAATTATTTTTGGGACGTCCTTTTCTCTGCACCGTTGGTGCTATCATTGACATGAAAGAGGGAATTATTAAATTCCAATTTCCTCTTAAAAAGGGAATGGAACACTTCCCTAGAAAGAAGATTAAGTTACCTTATGAGTCCGTTACTCGGGAAAGTTATTCTTTTGGAGTTGATAATACTTGATCTTCTTGCATTATGCCTAGCTCAAAGGCATAAAAGAAACGCTTGTTGGGAGGCAACCCAATTTGTCTTTACTTTCTGTTCTAGTGGTCTTGATGTGTGTTACTACTGTAGCAACATCATTGTATCTTTATTTTTAAGCTTTGTGCCAAGTTATAGCCTCCGATTGCAAGGAAGTTCAAAAATTGTGACATGTTGTCCAGAAACAGATTAAGTCTGCTTGACAAAAGAATTCACCAAAAATCGCCAGGTAATCTTTTTGATCTGAATTGTTTTGACATCATGCTCTATATAATTTCCTTTCTCACAACTGTTCTGAGTGTTTTGATTTGAGTTGCAGAAGTGCCCCGAATAAATTATTTACTACATGTTGTTATGTTTTTCACAGATTCTGCCATGTTTTGTGTTTTCATTGTTTTGCGAATCCTAAGCTAGCTTTTTATTTGCAAAAATGTTTTGGCATTTATGTCAAGCAGTAGATTTTCGTGAAAATCTTTATTTCCAGCAGGTATTGAATTATTTTATTAAGGGTAATAACCACTCTAATCAGCTTATGATTCGTTTCGTATGAAGGGAGTTTTCAAGTATGCGATGGGAGAGATGATGAAAGAATATACAGGAGTGTCAAGCGCTCAAGCTTGGGGATGCCCCATGAATCCAAAGAAATATTCAAGGATACTCAAGCGTCTAAGCTTGGGGATGCCCCCGTGCATCCCCTTCTCTATCAACAATCACTAGGTCTTCCATCTCCATGCTATATTTTTATCACTTCATATGATATGTGCTATGCTTGGAGCGTCCCGCTATTTGCTTTTTAGTTTGTTTTAGTTTTTATTGTTGTTCATAACAAGTCGGAACCTATCCTACCTTGTTTTGGACAGACACACACTCCATTCCACTCTAGAACACAACATAGGTTTTCATGCTTATCCTTTTTGTGTGTTCTTCATCTTTTTGTAGCTACTGTCATGCTTAGCTCTTAGTTTTCATGCTTATCTTCTTAAGAGATTTTATTTAGGTTGCTTCTGGAACTCTCTTGAGTTATCATGCTTATCTTATTTAGAGAGTTGGCTCGTTGCACTGAGTTGTGTGTCTTGGATGAGTAGGTAATTGAGGCTGCTAGTTAAGTATAGTAGTAACTAGCAATAGTTTTGAGGTATTGATTTGAGTAATGTTTGGACTATTGGTGCCAAGAGCTTGAGCCTATTAGCGATAGGTGTCGTATTCTGGGAAATCCATGTGTTTTTCAAAAACTAAAAATTAGTTGATAACTCTAGCTACTAAATTGATCACTAAACTCTGGAGGGGTTGTAATATATAGAGTACCATCACGTTACCATGAGTCGAGGATGCGCAATGATAACCAAACCCCCAAACTTTCCTCCTCGGGCTACTTGTCTTTTTTGTGAATTTCCTAACTAGATAGAGAGTTACCGATAATAAGTGTATGAGTTCTTCGGACTAATGTAAGTATTCGATTTTTGGAACTTCCACCATCCATATTTTGCTAGCCTCTTCGGTACCGTGCATTGCGCTTTCTCACAATGAGAGTTGGTGCAAACTCTGCCGGTGCATCCAAACCCATGACATGATACGCTCTATCATACATAAGCCTCATTATATCTTTCCTCAAAATAGCCACCATACCTATCTATTAAGGCATTTCCATAGCCTTTCCGAGATACATTTCCATGCAACATCCACCATCTCATGACTTGATCTTCATGTCATACATGCTTTTGCTTGATCTTAGAGCCGCATGCTAGTTGGTCCTTGCCCTTATTACTGCTACATGACGCGCTAGTATCATTGCGTATCCTGCTACACCAGCATTGGTATACACATGAATACATCATGATAGTTTCACTTGTCTTTATGTTGAGTACTTCCTATAAAGTGTGATGATTTTCATTTTTATTCATGTAAAACATAGAGTGTTGCCCTTAAGAGAGGAAAAGATCCCAAAGAGGACAAACAAAAGATCCCAAAGAGGACAAATGAGAGATAAAAAGAAAGAGCCAAAGAGGCCACAAAAAAAAAGAGAGAAGGGGGCAACACTACTAATCCTTTTGGAAGATCCACACTCGTACTGCATTACTATATTGGTACTACATAGAGATTACCATTCATGCATAACTATGTGGGGATCCTTACACTATAGAACTTGGTTTGCATATTTCAATGTTGAGCCTCCTCAAATGAGCTCTAGGTCTTCATGAGCAAACAAGTTGGATGCACACCCACTAGTTCCATTGCAGACCTTACCTTAGCTCATTTGTGCATCTGTTACATGGCAATACCTACTCCTCACATCATATCTATCATTTGGCTTTGTCTCGCCGATGGTTGTCCTCATTGATGTGAGCCTTCCACACCTTTTTGTCTTCCTTCCCCATCATTATTCTATTTGCCATCCTAAGTGCCAACATATCTTGCTTTTGCTCATCCATTGCATGAGTGCTCAAAGTCGAAAGGGAGAGGATCATTTTGACTTGTGCCTCACTAGTGGTCTGGGGATGAGTCAAAATAAGATTCTGAAGGAGACTAAGTGTGAGGTTTAGTAGATTGAGTTCTCAATTAAAAAATATATTTTATGATCTCAACCCATCTCCCACTTCTTGCACGCAAACACCATTTGGAGACATTCGAGTCACAGACAGCGAGAGCTCTTGCACCTTTATGTTCTTACTTTGCTAAATTCAATACTAGATATAGACTCTTGCTTGTTATTGTCTTCACTTGAATTGCATATCTCACTTGCTTTACTTTGTAGTTCTTATATGTGTGTTAGCATGTCACCACATAAATTATTGTGTTATCATTTATCTACTCGAGGACGAGCAGAATTTAAGCTTGGGGATGTTGATACGTCCCGAACATATCTATAATTTCTGCTTGTTCCAAGATCTTTGGGTGACTGATGACCCACAAGTATAGGGGATCAATTGTAGTCCTTTCGATAAGTAAGAGTGTCGAAACCAACGAGGAGCAGAAGGATCTGACAAGTGGTTTTCAGCAAGGTAAAATCTGCAGGCACTGAAATTATCGGTAACAAGTGATTGTGTGGTGAGATGATTCGTAGCAAGCAACAAGTAACAAAAGTAGAACGATGCAGCAAAGTGGCCCAATCCCTTTTGTAGCAAGGGACAAGCCCGGACAAAGTCTTACAGGAGGAAAAACGCTCCCGAGGACACACGGGAATTTCTGTCATTCTAGTTTCATCATGTTCATATGATTCACGTTCGTTACTTTGATAGTTTGATATGTGGGTGGACCGGCGCTTGGGTACTGCCCTTACTTGGAAAAGCATCCCACTTATGATTAAACCCTCTCGCAAGCATCCGAAACTACGGAAGAAGAATTAAGACAAAGTCTAACCACAACACTAAACTAGTGGATCCAAATCAGCCCATTACGAAGCAACGCATAAACTAGGGTTTAAGCTTCTGTCACTCTAGCAACCCATCATCTACTTACTACTTCCCAATGCCATCCTCTAGGCCCAAATAATGGTGAAGTGTTCTGTAGTCGACGTTCACATAACACCACTAGAGGAAAACCAACATACAACACATCAAAATATCGAACGAATAGCAAATTCACATGACTACTATTAGCATGACTTATCCCATGTCCTCAGGAACAAAAGTAACTACTCACAAAGCATAATCATATTCATGACCAGAGAGGCAATGAGTAGCATCAAGGATCTGAACATAAACTCTTCCACCAAATAATCCAACTAGCATCAACTACAAAGAGTAATCAACATTACTAGCAACCTTACAAGTACCAATCAGAGTCGCGAGACGGAGATTGGTTACAAGTGATGAACTAGGGTTTGGAGATGAGATGGTGCTGATGAAGATGTTGATGGTGACGAGTCCCCTCCGATGAGAGGAGTGTTGGTGATGACGATGGCGATGATTTCCCCCTCCGGGAGGGAAGTTTCCCCGGCAGGATCGTCCTGCCGGAGCTCTAGATTGGTTCTGCTCAAGTTCCGCCTCGTGGCGGCGGCGAATCCACGAAAAAGCTCCTCCCTGATTTTTTCCTGGATGAAACCCTTCATATAGCAGAAGAGGGGGCAAGTGGGCCAGCAGGCTGCCCACAAGCCCTCATGGCGTGGCCTCGGGGGGTGGCCGCGCCGTGCAGGCTTGTGGCCAACCCCTAGCGCCCCTCTCGCACTTCTTCGGCCCAATATTTTTTATAAATCCGGAAAAAAATCCTCGTTGATTTTTACGGCATTTGGATTTGCACAGAATAGGTATCACAACTTTGCTCCACTTTCACGCCAGAATTCCAGTTGCCGGCATTCTCCCTCTTCATGTAAACCTTGCAAATTAAGAGAGAAAAGGCATAAGAATTGTACCGTGAAGTGAAATAACAGCCAAAGAAGAGATAAATATCAACATGAAAACATGTTGCAAAATGGACGTATCAACTCTCCCAAGCTTAGACCTCGCTTGTCCTCAAGCGAAAGCCTAGCTCAATAAATATGTCCACATGTTTAGGGAGAGAGGTGTCGACAAAACAAGATATGAACATGCATGCATCATGATCATGATCAGAACAACAATACCAACGTATAATCTCTCATGCTAAAGTGATAATTCCTTCACAAAGTAAAGCATGGATCAAGAACCTTATCGAGAAGTAACAACCGATAGCCTTTAGTCATTGAAGCAACTGCAATTTATCACAACATCAGAAAGAGTCAAATAAGGGCTTGTAAAGCAAATCCACATACTCAATCATTCTTTCGTTCTCTACAATTGCTACAACTCACGTGGTACTCATGAGATCAAAGTTTCAGCTGGACACAGAGAAAGATAGGGGCTTACAGTTTTGCCTCCCAACTGCTTACCTCAAGGGTTATGTCAACAATAAAAATTCATGAATACTTACCTCCAAGTTGACATATGAATAGAGATCTTTCCCAAGCATATGACGTTAGCCAAGACAAAGGCGAAATAAGGAATTGGTGAAGATTACCATGACTCTTTCAAGGGCAAAAAGTAAAGGTACAAGATAGGCCCTTCGCAGAGGGAAACAGAGGTTGTCATGCGCTTTTGAGGTTTGGATGCGTGTCCTCTTAGTGCGGAGGAACGTCACTTTGTATTGCCTCCTGTGATAAAGAACGTTATTATGCAGTCTTTCGCTTTTATGTCTTCCTCATCACAGGTTCGTATGAAGCTTATTTTCCACACACTAATAGATCATACATATTAGAGAGAAATTTTTATTGCTTGCACCGATGACGACTTACTTGAGGGATCTTATTCAATCCATAGGTAGGTATGGTGGACACTCATGGCAAAACTAGTTTGAAGGTTTATGGAAGCACAAGTAGTATCTCTACTTGTTGGAGGAGGTTTTGGCTAATATGAGGTGGAAGCAATCGTCCCATTCTAAGGGATATCTAATCATATAACATTGTTCAGAGCCAGGCAAACATGATTCATTACGTTGTCTTCCTTGTCCAACATCTACTTCTAGGCATGCAATAGTTTAGTGAGTGTTCAGAATCATAGATGGTGTCAGAGATGATATATTTATATGTGAACCTATCCTTCTTTATTACTTCCTATTAATTGCAACCATGACCAAGGTCTTCATTTTCCTACCCTCAACAAGTTTCAATCCTCATTCTTTTTATATGTGAAGCCATCACTTTCCATAAGATCATTACATGATCTTTCATGCTTTTGTTCTATTCTCACCCTTTTGATCATGGCAAGAGGCAAAACCCTTCAACTAAGACACTCTTTATTATATGGCTCACGAGCTCGAATACATCGGGGGTGACACAAAGCAAAACTCAAGACTAAAACACAAAGACTTTTAATCTACTAGAGAAAGAGAAAACTGAAAAGGAAAACTAAAACAAAGGTAAAGGCAAAAGATGTGATGGTGACACGATACCGGGGCAACTCCCCCAAGCTTGGCACAAGCCAAGGGGATTGCCCATACCAATGCTCAATTGTCTTCATTTGGTGGTGAAGGTGGAGGAGTTGTTGCAGAGGTCTTGAGCTTGTTTAATTTCCACTTGAGCATAAAATTCTGCTCCCTCAGATCATCATTTTCCTCTTCAAGCTTCAACACCCTTTGGCATAATTCCTGCTTACTCTCCTGCAAGAAACGAGAAGGGATAAACAAGGTCTTAGGCTTCTTCCTTGAGTCAGGTAGGCTCGACTTCTTGAACTCCACATGCGTGTGTCCAGGTTGAGGTAGAGGAGCCTCCTCTTCATCGGAACTTGTTTGTTCCTTCCCCTTCGGATCATAATCTTCTTCCTCATCGGTGGTCCAACCATAAGGATCCAAGTCCCCATAGACCTTGGGATTAGCAAGGTAATCTGCCACAAAGCTCTCCCCCTCTGAATCTTGAGAAGACATCTTGCCCTAAATCTGCGGCAGAAAACAGGCTCGAAACGAAAAACACAGGAAATCTACGTGATGCAGGGGTCAGACCAAACGGGAGTATATATAATGATTTTTTTCAGACCAGAAGGAGTACCCCGCACAAAAACGGAGTCCGGGAGGCGCACGAGGTGGCCACAAGCCCTCACGACGCGACCAGGGGGTGGGCCCGCGCCATGCAGGCTTGTCGCGTGCTCGCGCACTTTCCAGACTACTTCCAATTTTTGTATTTTTTTCAAATATTCCAAAACGGAGAAAATTTCCTACTGCAAAAGTTTTGGACTCTGTTTTCTTACCGAATCACATACCTCTTTATTTTCGGAGTCTGAAACAGGCTGATAAATATCCCTTAGGTATTCTTCCAGAGTTATGGTATTGATGATATTGCTTTCAGCATTTATGGGAGTACCTGAGATATAATGCTTGATTCTCTGCCCATTTACAACTCTCGGACAATTACCTTCCGTGTTGTTGATCTTGATAGCACCAGAACGATATACTTCCTCAACAACATAGGGACCTTCCCATTTAGAGAGATGCTTGCCTGCAAAGAATCTTAAACGAGAGTTATATAGCAAGACATAATCATCTACATTGAACTCACGCTTTTGTATCCTCTTATCATGCCACCTCTTAACCTTCTCTTTGAACAGCTTGGCATTCTCATATTCCTGAGTTCTCCACTCATCAAGCGAGCTAATATCAAATAACCTCTTCTCACCGGAAAGTTTGAAATCAAAGTTGAACTCTTTGATTGCCTAATAAGCTTTATGCTCTAGCTCAAGAGGTAAGTGACATGCTTTCCCATACACCATTTTGTACGAAGACATGCCCATGGGATTCTTATAGGCAGTCCTATAAGCCCACAGTGCATCATCGAGCTTCTTAGACCAATTCTTTCTAAACATGTTGACAGTCTTTTGTAGAATCAGTTTAATCTCTCTATTACTTAGCTCTACTTGACCACTGGACTGAGGGTGATAGGGAGACGCAAATCTACGGTTGACATCGTACTTAGCAAGCATTTTACAGAAAGCACCATGAATGAAGTGTGAACCACCATCGGTCATTAGATATCTAGGGACTCCAAATCTAGGGAAGATAACTTCTTTCAGTACCTTGATAGAAGTGTTGTGATCAGCACTACTAGTGGGGATAGCTTCTACCCACTTAGTGACATAATAAACAGCAACTAGGATATGAGTATACCCGTTGGATTTTGGAAAAGGTCCCATATAATCAAAGCCCCAGACATCAAATGGTTAAATGACAAGTGAATAGTTCGTAGGCATTTCCTGACGTTTGCTAATATTACCTATTCTTTGACATTCGTCACAAGACAAGACAAACTTACGGGCATCCTTGAAGAGAGTGGGCCAATAGAAACCTGATTGCAATACCTTGTGTGCAGTTCTATCTCCTGCATGGTGTCCTCCGTAGGCCTCGAAGTGACACTTCTGTAGGATCTGTCCCTGTTCATGTTCAGGTACACAACGTCTAATAACACTATCTACTCCTTCCTTATAAAGGTGAGGATCATCCCAGAAGTAATGTCTCAAGTCAAAGAAGAATTTCTTCTTTTGCTGGTACGTGAAACTAGGTGGTATATATTTGGCAACGATATAGTTTGCATAATCAGCATACCACAATGCAGTACGTGAAGCATTGATGACATTCAATTGCTCATCGGGAAAGCTATCATCAATAGGTTGTGGGTCATCAAGAATGTTCTCCAACCTAGACAAGTTATCTTCTACGGGGTTATCAGCACGCTTTCTGTCAACAACGTGCAAATCAAATTCTTGTAGCAAGAGAACCCATCTGATAAGTCTAGGTTTAGCATCCTTCTTCTCCATGAGGTACTTAATAGCAGCATGATCAGTGTGAATAGTGACTTTGGAATCAACTTTGTAAGACCTGAACTTTTCACATGCAAACACGACTGCTAAAAATTCCTTCTCCGTAGTGGCATAGTTTCTCTGGGCACTATCTAGAGTTTTACTAGCGTAGTGAATAACATTCAACTTCTTATCGACTCTTTGCCCTAGAACAGCACCAACAGCATAATCACTAGCGTCACACATGATTTTAAAAGGTAAGTTCCAATCAGGTGGTTGAACAATAGGTGCAGTTATCAAAGCCCTCTTAAGTATTTCGAAGGCTTCCTCACAATCCTCGTCAAAGACAAAAGGAATATCCTTTTGCAAGAGATTGGTAAGAGGCCTAGAAATCTTAGAGAAGTCTTTAATGAACCTTCTATAGAAACCGGCATGACCAAGGAAACTTCTTATCCCTTTTATATCTGTGGGGTATGACATTTTCTCGATGGCATCAACCTTAGCCTTATCGACTTCAATACCTCTTTCAGAAATTTTATGTCCTAAGACGATGCCTTCATTAACCATAAAGTGGCACTTCTCCCAATTCAAGACAAGATTGGTGTCTTTAAATCTTTGCAAGACTCGATCAAGGTTGCTGAGGCAATCATCAACGGAAGACCCATAAACGGAGAAGTCATCCATGAAAACCTCAACAATCTTTTCAAAAAGTCAGAGAATATAGCCATCATACATCTTTGAAAATGAAGGGGAACGTCGCATGGGAAACAAAAAATTTCCTACGCGCACGAAGACCTATCATGGTGATGTCCATTTACGAGAGCGGATGAGTGATCTACGTACCCTTGTAGACCGTACAGCAGAAGCGTTAGTGAACGCGGTTCCTTTGCTAAGGCAATGGCACCAGTGTTGTCACAAAACAAGGTTATTGGATTCAGTGCGCTTGGCACCACTCCAAGATCCGTCATGAACTGCTTCATCCAGGCACCCTCCTTAGCCGCCTCCGAGGCAGCCATGTACTCCGCTTCACATGTAGAATTTGCTACGACGCTTTGCTTGGAACTGCACCAGCTTACTGCACCCCCATTAAGAATAAATAAGTATCCGGTTTGCGACTTAGAGTCGTCCGGATCTGTGTCAAAGCTTGCATAGACATAACCTTTTACGGCGAGCTCTTCGTCACCTCCATACACGAGAAACATCTCCTTAGTCCTTTTCAGGTACTTCAGGATATTCTTGACCGCTGTCCAGTGATCCACTCCTGGATTACTCTGGAACCTACCTGCCATACTTATGGCCAGGCTAACATCCGGTCTAGTGCACAGCATCGCATACATGATAGAACCTATGGCTGAAGCATAGGGGACGGAGCGCATATGCTCTCTATCTTCATCAGTTGCTGGGCACTGAGTCTTACTCAATCTCGTACCTTGTAAAACTGGCAAGAACCCTTTCTTGGACTGTTCCATTTTGAACCTCTTCAAAACTTTATCAAGGTATGTGCTTTGTGAAAGTCCTATCAGGCGTTTTGATCTATCCCTATAGATCTTAATGCCTAGAATGTAAGCAGCTTCTCCTAGGTCCTTCATAGAGAAACTTTTATTCAAGTAACCTTTTATGCTCTCCAAAATCTCTACGTTGTTTCCAATCAGTAATATGTCATCCACATATAATATTAGAAACGCCACAGAGCTCCCACTCACTTTCTTGTAAATACAAGATTCTCCAACCACTTGTATAAACCCAAATGCTTTGATCACCTCATCAAAGCGTTTGTTCCAACTCCGAGATGCTTGCACCAGTCCATAAATGGATCGCTGGAGCTTGCACACCTTGTCAGCATTTTTAGGATCGACAAAACCTTCGGGTTGCATCATATACAACTCTTCCTTAAGGAAACCGTTAAGGAACGCCGTTTTGACATCCATCTGCCAGATTTCATAATCGAAAAATGCAGCTATTGCTAACATGATTCTGACGGACTTAAGCATCGCTACGGGTGAGAAAGTCTCATCGTAGTCAACTCCTGGAAGTTGTGAAAAACCCTTTGCCACAAGTCGAGCTTTATAAACGGTCACATTACCGTCAGCGTCCGTCTTCTTCTTAAAGATCCATTTGTTCTGAATAGCCTTGCGGCCCTCAGGTAGTATCTCCAAAGTCCACACTTTGTTCTCATACATGGATCCTATCTCGGATTTCATGGCTTCTAGCCATTTGTTGGAATCTGGGCCCACCATTGCTTCTTCATAATTTGCAGGTTCATTGTTGTCTAACAACATGATTGATAAGACGGGATTACCGTACCACTCTGGAGCAGCGCGTGATCTCGTCGACCTGCGTGGTTCAACAGAAACTTGAACTGGAGTTTCATGATCATCATCATTAACTTCCTCCTCAACCGGCGTTGCAACGACGGAGGTTTCCCCTTGCCCTGCGCCACCATCCAGAGGGATGAGAGGTTCGACAACCTCGTCAAGTTCTATCTTCCTCCCACTCAATTCTCTCGAGAGAAACTCCTTCTCGAGAAAAGCTCCGTTTTTAGCAACAAACACTTTGCCCTCGGCTTTGAGATAGAAGCTGTACCCAACTGTCTCTTTTGGGTAACCTATGAAGACGCACTTTTCCGCTTTGGGTTCTAGCTTTTCAGGCTGGAGCTTTTTGACATAAGCATCACATCCCCAAACTTTAAGAAACGACAACTTTGGCCTTTTGCCATACCACAGTTCGTATGGTGTCGTCTCAACGGATTTTGATGGTACCCTATTTAAAGTGAATGCAGCTGTTTCTAATGCATAACCCCAAAACGATAACGGCAAATCGGTAAGAGACATCATAGATCGCACCATCTCTAATAAAGTACGATTACGACATTCTGACACACCATTACGCTGTGGTGTTCCAGGCGGTGTCAACTGTGAAACAATTCCACATTGTCTTAAGTGAGCACCAAACTTGAAACTCAGATATTCACCCCCACGATCAGACCGTAGGAACTTGATCTTCTTGTTATGATGATTTTCAACTTCACTCTGAAATTGCTTCAACTTTTCAAATGTTTCAGACTTGTGCTTCATCAAGTAGACATAACCATATCTACTCAAATCATCAGTGAAGGTGAGAAAATAACGATATCCGCCGTGTGCCTCCACGCTCATCGGACCACACACATCGGTATGTATGATTTCCAACAAGTCACTTGCACGCTCCATTGTTCCGGAGAACGGAGTCTTAGTCATCTTGCCCATGAGGCATGGTTCGCACGTGTCAAGTGAATCAAAGTCAAGTGACTCCAAAAGTCCATCAGCATGGAGTTTCTTCATGCGCTTTACACCAATATGACCTAAGCGGCAGTGCCACAAAAATATGGCACTATCATTGTTAACTCTAACTCTTTTGGTCTCAATGTTATGTATGTGTGTATCTCTATCAAGATTCAATATGAACAATCCTCTCACATTGGGTGCATGACCATAAAAGATGTTACTCATATAAATAGAACAACCATTATTCTCTGACTTAAAAGAGTAACCGTCTCGCAATAAACAAGATCCATATATAATGTTCATGCTCAACGCAGGCACTAAATAACAA
This sequence comes from Hordeum vulgare subsp. vulgare, assembly GCF_904849725.1. Lineage (NCBI taxonomy): Eukaryota > Viridiplantae > Streptophyta > Magnoliopsida > Poales > Poaceae > Hordeum > Hordeum vulgare. The sequence continues at coordinate 447,473,193 of NC_058518.1, read as the reverse complement.
TGATTTAAGTTCATAACTAATCCTGATGGTAACTGAAGTGAAATTGTGCCGACGGCGATTGCATCAACCTTCGAACCATTTCCTACGCGCATCGTCACTTCATCTTTCGCCAGCCTTCATCTATTCCGCAGTTCCTGTTTCGAGTTGCAAATATGAGCAACAGAACCGGTATCAAATACCCAGGCACTACTACGAGAGCCGGTTAAGTACACATCAATAACTTGTATATCAAATATACCTGATTTTTCTTTGGCCACCTTCTTATCTGCCACATACTTGGGGCAATTGCGCTTCCAGTGACCCATACCCTTGCAATAGTAACACTCCGTTTCAGGCTTAGGTCCAGCTTTGGGTTTCTTCGTCAGATTGGCAACAGGCTTGCCGCTCTTCTTTGAATTACCCTTCTTGCCTTTGCCGTTTCTCTTGAAACTAGTGGTCTTATTCACCATCAACACTTGATGCTCTTTATGGAGTTCAAACTCTGCGACTTTCAGCATCGCAAACAACTCGCCGGGAGACTTGTTCATCCCTTGCATGTTGTAGTTCAACACAAAGCCTTTATAGCTTGGCGGCAGTGATTGAAGGATTCTGTCAGTGATAGCCTCTTGCGGGAGTTCAATCCCCAGCTCAGCTAGACGGTTTGAGTACCCAGACATTTTGAGCACATGTTCATTGACAGACGAGTTTTCCTCCATCTTGCAAGCATAGAATTTATCGGAGGTCTCATACCTCTCGATCCGGGCGTTCTTCTGAAAGATAAACTTCAACTCCTGGAACATCTCAAATGCTCCATGACGCTCAAAGCGACGTTGAAGTCCCGGTTCTAAGCCATACAAGACTGCACATTGAACTACTGAGTAGTCCTCCTTACGTGCTAACCAAGCGTTCTTAACATCCTGATCAGCCGTATCGGGTGGTTCATCTCCTAGCGCAGCATTAAGGACATAATCCTTCTTCCCAACTTGTAAGATTAGCTTAATATTACGAGCCCAGTCTACAAAGTTGCTTCCATCATCTTTCAACTTAGCTTTCTCTAGGAACGTATTAAAATTCAGGGTGACTGTCACGTGAGCCATGATCTACAACACAAATATATTCAAAGTGGACTTAGACTATGTTCAAGATAATTAGAGTTTAACTTAATCAAATTATTTGCTAAACTCCCACTCAAAAAGTACATCTCTCTAGTCATTTGAGTGGTTCATGATCCACTTACACTAGCTCAAGTCCGATCATCACGTGAGTTGAGTATAGTTTCAGTGGTAAGCATCCCTATGCTAATCATATCAACTATATGATTCATGATCGACCTTTCGGTCTCATGTGTTCCGAGGCCATGTCTGCACATGCTAGGCTCGTCAAGCTTAACCCGAGTGTTCCGCGTGCGCAACTGTTTTGCACCCGTTGTATGTGAACGTTGAGTCTATCACACCCGATCATCACGTGGTGTCTTGAAACGACGAACTGTAGCAACGGTGCACAGTCGGGGAGAACAAAATTTTTTCTTGAAATTTTAGTGAGAGATCACCTCATAATTCTACCTTCGTTCTAAGCAAAATAAGGTGCATAAAAGGATTAACATCACATGCAATTCATAAGTGACATGATATGGCCATCATCACGTGCTTCTTGATCTCCATCACCAAAGCACCGGCACGATCTTCTTGTCACCGGCGCCACGCCATGATCTCCATCAATGTGTCGCCATCGGGGTTGTCGTGCTACTCATGCTATTACTACTAAAGCTACATCCTAGCAAAATAGTAAACGCATCTACAAGCACAAACATTAGTATAAAGACAACCCTATGGCTCCTGCCGGTTGCCGTACCATCGACGTGCAAGTTGATATTATCTATTACAACATGATCATCTCATACATCCAATATATCACATCACATCGTTGGCCATATCACATCACAAGCATACCCTGCAAAAACAAGTTAGACGTCCTCTAATTTTGTTGTTGCATGTTTTACGTGCTGACCATGGGTATCTAGTAGGATCGCATCTTACTTACGCAAACACCACAACGGAGATATATGAGTTGCTATTTAACCTCATCCAAGGACCTCCTCGGTCAAATCTGATTCAACTAAAGTTGGAGAAACCGACACTTGCCAGTCATCTTTGAGCAACGGGGTTACTCGTAGTGATGAAACCAGTCTCTCGTAAGCGTACGAGTAATGTCGGTCCAAGCCGCTTCAATCCAACAATACCGCGGAATCAAGAAAAGACTAAGGAGGGCAGAAAAACGCACATCACCGCCCACAGAAAATTTTGTGTTCTACTCGAGAAGACATCTACGCATGAACCTAGCTCATGATGCCACTGAAGGGGAACGTCGCATGGGAAACAAAAATTTTCCTACGCGCACGAAGACCTATCATGGTGATGTCCATCTACGAGAGGGGATGAGTGATCTACGTACCCTTGTAGACTGTACAGCAGAAGCGTTAGTGATCGCGGTTGATGTAGTGGAACGTCCTCACGTCCCTCGATCCGCCCCGCGAACAATCCCACGATCAGTCCCACGATCTAGTACCGAACGGACGGCACCTCCGCGTTCAGCACACGTACAGCTCGACGATGATCTCGACCTTCTTGATCCAGCAAGAGAGACGGAGAGGTAGAAGAGTTCTCCGGCAGCGTGACGGCGCTCTGGAGGTCGGTGATGATCTTGTCTCAGCAGGGCTCCGCCCGAGCTCCGCAGAAACGCGATCTAGAGGAAAAACCGTGGAGGTATGTGGTCGGGCTGCCATGGAAAAGTCGTCTCAAATCAGCCCTAAAACCTCCGTATATATAGGTGGGAGAGAGGGGGCCTTGCCTTGGGGCTCAAGGAGCCCCAAGGCGGTCGGCCGAGCCAAGGGGGGAAGGTCTCCCCCCCCCAAACCGAGTTGGACTTGGTTTGGTGGGTGGGAGTCCTTCCTTCCCTTCCCACCTCCTCTTTTTTTATCTTTCTCTTTGATTTTTCTTAATGCGCATAGGGCCCTTTTGGGCTGTCCCACCAGCCCACTAAGGGCTGGTGTGCCACCCTCAAGGCCTATGGGCTTCCCCGGGGTGGGTTGCCCCCCCCCCGGTGAACTTCCGGAACCCATTCGTCATTCCCGATAACTCCGAAAACCTTCCGGTAATCAAATGAGGTCATCCTATATATCAATCTTCGTTTCCGGACCATTCCGGAAACCCTCGTGACGTCCGTGATCTCATTCGGGACTCCGAACAACATTCGGTAACCAACCATATAACTCAAATACGCATAAAACAACGTCGAACCTTAAGTGAGCAGACCCTGCGGGTTCGAGAACTATGTAGACATGACCCGAGAGACTCCCCGGTAATATCCAATAGCGGGACCTGGATGCCCATATTGGATCCTACATGTTCTACGAAGAACTTATCGTTTGAACCTCAGTGCCAAGGATTCATATAATCCCGTATGTCATTCTCTTTGTCCTTCGGTATGTTACTTGCCCGAGATTCGATCGTCAGTATCCGCATACCTATTTCAATCTCGTTTACCGGCAAGTCTCTTTACTCGTTCCGTAATACAAGATCCCGCAACTTACACTAAGTTACATTGCTTGCAAGGCTTGTGTGTGATGTTGTATTACCGAGTGGGCCCCGAGATACCTCTTCGTCACACGGAGTGACAAATCCCAGTCTTGATCCATACTAACTCAACTAACACCTTCAGAGATACCTGTAGAGCATCTTTATAGTCACCCAGTTACGTTGCGATGTTTGATACACACAAAGTATTCCTCCGGTGTCAGTGAGTTATATGATCTCATGGTCATAGGAACAAATACTTGACACGCAGAAAACGGTAGCAACAAAATGACACGATCAACATGCTACGTCTATTAGTTTGGGTCTAGTCCATCACGTGATTCTCCTAATGACGTGATCCAGTTATCAAGCAACAACACCTTGTTCATAACAGAAGACACTGACTATCTTTGATCAACTGGCTAGCCAACTAGAGGCTTGCTAGGGACAGTGTTTTGTCTATGTATCCACACATGTAAATGAGTCTTCATTCAATACAATTATAGCATGGATAATAAACGATTATCTTGATACAGGAATTATAATAATAACTATATTCATTATTGCCTCTAGGGCATAATTCCAACAGAAAAGTGGCAGGTGCATTACATAAGCCAAAAGGCATACGTGTATAAGCAAAGGTACCGAAAGGGCAGGTGAAAGTGGTCTTCTCCTGATCAGATTGTGCAACTGGTATTTGGGAGAATCCAGAATAATCGTCTAGAAAGCAGAAGTGTGTGTGTTTGGACAGCCTTTCTAGCATTTCGTTGATAAAAGGAAAAGGGTAATTATCTTTCCTAGTGGCTTTATTCAGTTTCCAAAAATCGATCACCATCCTATAGCCAGTAATAATCCTGTGTGGGATCAATTCATCCTTATCATTAGGAACAAGGGTAATGCCTCCCTTCTTAGGGACGCAATGCACCAGACTCACCCAATCGCTGTGAGCAACAGGATAAATGATACCTGCTTCCAGGAGCTTTAGTATTTCTTTTCTCACTACTTCTTTCATCTTAGGATTTAATCTCCTTAGATGATTAGCAACTGGTTTGAATTCAGGATCAGTTTTAATCTTGTGTTGGCATAGGGTAGGGCTAATGCCCTTAAGATCATCAAGAGTATATCCAATAGTAGCACGGTGCTTCCTCAGAGTTTTTAGTAACTTTTTTTCTTCATGCTCTGAGAGGCTAGCACTAATTATAACAGGATATATCTCCTTTTCATCAACGTAGGCATACTTAAGAGTGTCAGACAACTATTTAAGCTCGAACACAGGATCACCCTTTGGTGGGGGTGGATCCCCAAGCAGTTCAACAAGCAAGTTATTCTTAAGAATAGGATATTGTTCTAAGACAACTCTATCTATCTCATCCCTTTCATCCATATGCATATCATTTTCATGCTCAAGCAAGTATTGCTCTAAGGGATCAGTAGGAGGCACGGTAATAGAGGCTAAGGCAATAGTTTCATCCCTACTAGGCAACTCCTTTTCATGAGGTTGTCTACCAAACCTAGAGAAATTGAACTCATGTGACACACCTTCAAAGCCAACAGTGACAGTTTGCTTCTCACAATCAATATGAGCATTGACGGTATTGAGAAAAGGTCTACCAAATATGACGGGACAAAAGCTATCTTGTGCAGTAGCAAGAACGAGGAAATCAACAGGATACTTCATTTTACCACACAAGACTTCAACATCCCTAACAATTCCCACAGGGCAGATAGTATCTCTATTGGCAAGCTGAATAGTGACATCAAGAGGCTCTATCTCAACAGGTGCAATCTCATCTTTGATTTCATCATATAAGGATTAAGGTATTTCACTAACACTAGCACCCACGTCACATAAGCCATGATAACAATGATCTCCTATCTTAACAGAAACAACAGACATGCCAACAACAGGCCTATGTTTGTCTCTAGCGTGAGGTTTAGCAATTCTAGCAGCATCTTCACAGAAGTGAATATTATGTCCCTCAACATCGTCGGACAGAAGAACTTTGATAATAGCAATGCTAGGTTCAACTCTAATTTGCTCAGGGGGTGTAGGTGTTCTAATATAAACTCTACGTATCACAGTTGAAGATTTAGAATGATCCTTTATCCTAACAGGGAAAGGTGGTTTCTCAATGTAAGCACTGGGAACAACATGATCGTTATAGGCAATGAATTTCTCTTCAACTGGAGTGGGTTCAACTACATTGACTTCTAAAGGAGGATTATATTTAAACCACTTCTCTTTGGGGAGATCAATATGAGCAGCAAAGGATTCACACAATGAAGCTACTATCTCAGAGTCAAGTCCATACTTAGCACTAAAATCACTAAAGGTATTTGTCTCAACAAAGGATTTAAGACAATCAAACGTGAAATTCATACCTGACTCCTTACCTTCTTCAAGCTCCCAATCTTCAGAGTTGCGTTTAATTCTCTCCAATAAATTCCATTTGAAGTCAATATCTCTCTTCATAAAAGAACCGGTACAAGAAGTGTCAAGCATGGTGCGATCATCATGAGAAACTCGAGCATAGAAGTTCTGAATGATAATTTCTCTCGGGAGCTCATGATTGGGGCATGAATATAGCATTGATTTAAGCCTCCCCCAAGCTTGAGCGATGCTTTCTCTGTCACGAGGCCAAAAATTATAAATATAATTCCGATCACGATGTACTAAATGCATAGGATAAAACTTTTGAAGAAATTCCAATTTCAACCGATTGTAGTCCCATGATCCAGTGTCATCACATAGCCTATACCATGTCAACGCCTTATCCTTCAAAGATAAAGGAAAGACACTCTTCTTGACCTTATCCTCGGGCAAACCTGCAAGCTTAAATAAACCACAAACTTCATCTACATAGATTAGATGCAAGTCTGGATGTGATGTTCCATCTCTTGTAAAAGGATTAGCGAGCAGCTTCTCAAGCATACCCGAAGGAAATTCAAAGCAAATATTTTCAGTAGGTGCAGTAGGTTGAGGAGCAACTATTTGTGCTTCCGTTCGAGGTGAAGATACCCCGAACAAGCCCCTCAAAGGATTAGTATCCATAGTGACAAGTGACAAGTGACAATAAATTTCAGCACACTATATGAATGTTTCCTTACCAAGTTCCACTTACCATAGGCACTTCACTCCCCGGCAACGGCGCCAGAAAAGAGTCTTGATGACCCACAAGTATAGGGATCAATCGTAGTCCTTTAGATAAGTAAGAGTGTCGAACCCAACGAGGAGCAAAAGGAGCTGACAAGTGGTTTTCAGCAAGGTAAAATCTGCAGGCACGGAAATTATCGGTAACAAGTGATTGTGTGGTGAGCTGATTCGTAGCAAGCAACAAGTAACATAAGTAGAAACGGTGTAGCAAAGTGTCCAAATCCCTTTTGTAGCAAGGGACAAGCCTGGACAAAGTTTTATAGGAGGAAAAACGCTCCCGAGGACACACGGGAATTTCTGTCATGCTAGTTTCATCATGTTCATATGATTCGCGTTCGTTACTTCAATAGTTTGATATGTGGGTGGACCGGCACTTGGGTACTGCCCTTACTTGGACAAGCATCCCACTTATGATTAAACCCTCTCGCAAGCATCCACAACTACGAAAGAAGAATTAAGACAAAGTCTAACCATATCATTAAACTAGTGGATCCAAATCAGTCCCTTACAAAGCAACACATAAACTAGGGTTTAAGCTTCTGTCACTCTAGCAACCCATCATCTACTTACTACTTCCCAATGCCTTCCTCTAGGCCCAAATAATGGTGAAGTGTTATGTAGTCGACGTTCACATAACACCACTAGAGGAAAAACAACATACAACACATCAAAATATCGAACGAATACCAAATTCACATGACTACTATTAGCATGACTTATCCCATGTCCGCAGGAACAAAAGTGACTACTCACAAAGCATAATCATATTCATGACCAGAGAAGTAATGAGTAGCATCAAGGATGTGAACTTAAACTCTTCCACCAAATAATCCAACTAGCATCAACTACAAAGAGTAATCAACACTACTAGCAACCTTACAAGTACCAATAGAGTCACGAGACGGAGATTGGTTACAAGTGATGAACTAGGGTTTGGAGATGAGATGGTGCTGATGAAGATGTTGATGGTGACGAGTCCCCTCCGGTGAGAGGAGTGTTGGTGATGACGATGGCGATGATTTCCCCCTCCAGGAGGGAAGTTTCCCCGGCAGGATCGTCCTGCCGGAGCTCTAGATTGGTTCTGCTCAAGTTCCGCCTCGTGGCGGCGGCGAATCCATGAAAAAGCTCCTCCCTAATTTTTTCCTGGACGAAACCCTTCATATAGAAGAAGAGGGGGGCAAGTGGTCCAGCAGGCTGCCCACAAGCCCTCATGGCGCGGCCTGGGGGGTGGCCGTGCCGTGCAGGCTTGTGGCCAACCCCTGGCGCCCTCTGGCACTTCTACGGCCCAGTATTTTTTATAAATCCGGAAAAAAATCCTCGTTGATTTTTACGGCGTTTGGATTTGCGCAGAATAGGTATCTCAATTTTGCTCCACTTTCAGGCCAGAATTCCAGTTGTCGGCATTCTCCCTCTTCATGTAAAGCTTGCAAAATAAGAGAGAAAAGGCATAAGAATTGTACCGTGAAGTGAAATAACAGCCAAAGAAGCGATACATATCAACATGAAAACATGGTGCAAAATGGACGTATCAGTGACATTGTTGTATGGTTTGCTACACTTTTATATCATTTTACACATATTTGGACTAACCTACTAACTCAGTGCACCCAGTGCCAGTTTTTGTGTGCTGATGTCTATTTTGCTGGGGCTTTTACCCAATTTTCCGAAGCCCGAAAAAGCCAGAAAAAATATATAAAAAAATCAGTGAAACAGAAGCTTTCAGATCACCGGAGGAGGCCAGAGGGGGGCCACGGGCCTCCCAGGCGGCCTGCTGGCGCGGCTAGGCCCTACGCCGCGCCAGGAGGTCGCCTGGGTGGGTCCCACCTCCTCCGGTGCCCTCCTTTGGCCTATATTTAGAGTCCCGAGAGGAAACCCTTGCAGACTTTCTAGAATCACGAATTTCTCCATCGTTCCGCCGCCGCAGCGCTTCCGAGATCGGGAGCGTCAGGAGACCTCTTCCCGTCGCCCTGTCGGAGGGAGGATTGACCTCCGGGAGATTCTCCACCGCCATGGACACTTCCCGGACGTGCCGTAAGTAGTCCTCCTTGGACCATGAGTCCATGACCAGTAGCTATGTGATGCCTTCTCTCCAATCTTGTGCTTCAATGCTTAGTCCTTGTGAGCTTCCCTACATGATCAAGGCATGTTTGTAATTCTCTTGCTATTTCTATGCTCGGTTTGTTGGGATCCGATGGATTATGAGATTATGTTCAGATTGTCGTGAGTTATATATTTGATTATCCTTTTATATTATGTTCCTTAGTGATTCATGCATGTTCTCCGTTGCTTTTTATTGATTTGGCCAAGTAGTAGATCGTAACTCCAAGAGGGAGCGTTGTGGCACCCCGGCTCAAAGGAAACCAGAACGCCCCATATTCCAGCCGAGGGACCAGTCTTCTGGAATACGGCACCATTAGCATAGAACAAGTCAGCTCTTTATTACTATGGAAAATATTACAAGGGAACTTGGATTACATCGCCTTGGCGATACTACACCTGCCTACGGTAAATTCTATGCTAGCAACGGAACAACGATGAATGTGATGAACTCCACTCCGCGGGGACTCTGGCTGGAACGCGTATCCTAGCTCGCAACTCGGAATCCTCGACACTCAAGCAATCATGGCATGACCCACAAACTGGCATGACACGCCAGGTGAGTACTTTGAATGTACTCGCAAGCTCACAACAAACATTAGCATTAAGGCAAGACAACATCATAGCAATCAAGATTAGGTAAAGATTTATTACCACTAAAGGAGTAGTTGAAAAATAACTATACCAGGCTACTCTCACCGTACTCTGGTGATACCAACTCTTGTGATCTTACCCATAACCTTCCGTGAATATCCTTAAGACTTGTCATCGACACGGCTATTCAAATAGATTTGACACTCTGCAGAGGTTGCACACTTTACCCACAACATGGAGCACTCACCTTGTGATCCCATTCGGGTGGACCAGTGTTGCTCCAACGAAACTTGTCTGACCCGTGACTCTCCCATTGTACCACCGGCATTCATCCTCCCCCGGAGTCCTGCCCTGGGTGGCCCCTGTGTCCTCATGACACCTCCCACCGTCGTGGCCAAACAAAATTGTCCCAAACGGGGACGGGTACTCCAAACAACTCAACTGGCTCACAAGGTTATCGCCGCCTATGGTACCAAGGCAGCGCGCGCGCATAACCTTCCTTCTTTGGTGGTACCGATAAAAGAGCATGCGATCAGACCAAGTCAAGGCCGACCCATACAGGCAAATGTGGTTGCACGGATACACCCGAAGAGATGCCACTCGATCAACCAACTAAGTAGCTTATCCCTGAATAATATTTCTGTCATAGCTGACACCCCGATGTCATAGTAATCCAATGACCAATAAGCTCAAGCCACTACTATCAGTTCATATCCACAAATTGTCGGGTGAAACCCAAAGTAATCATAGATAGTAATCTCAACATCATGGCATCAACTAGTGTGTAAGACACTAGTCACTAACAATCCCGTACTCACTATGATAGTCATCTTTTCAAACAGTGCATACTCAAATTCAAGACTATAAATAGATATACTTGTGATTGAAATAGTTAATGAAACTATGATATTGCAATGCAATTACGCAAATGAGAGTTGTGGCTTGCCTGGGGATGAAGCAACCACCGGGAAGAAGTGCGAGAAGCTCGCGGAAGGAATCGCCGGAAACAATTCTCTCTCGGAAGAGTTGTTTACGGGCAAGGGCAACATGGTCATTTCCACTATGTGATCACATATTGAAAATGATACCATCTTGACGGGCTCGATGAGACGAATACGTGGGCTTTGGAATCACCGGAATCAGAGTCCTGAGCAAAAAGATATGAGAGTTTTTATGTCACGGACCTATCTGCAATAAAAATATCTGCAACTGGGTCCCTGAGAGCACAACCGCTCGCGCCTTTGAAGGAATACGTTTCCCAGAGGGGAAAACGTATTTAGCATCGTGCGCCTCTAGTTATCGTTGCTGGCAGGCTCTCTCTCACCGACAGGTGGGGTTCGGGCCCACCTGTCGGGTCCCTATTCTCTCTCCTCCACTCCTCCTTCTTCTTCCTCGCGACGATATAGGAGGGCTCGACGCAGGCGACGATCCCCGGTGGCTCCGGCCACTATTTGCCGTGCTCCGGCTACCGGCGAGCTCGTGGGACCGAGCCGCATCCGTTCCCGCATAGCACGCGTGCCGAATGGGTGTAGAACGGCGGCGGCGAGACCCACGGCGGACGGTGGCTCGGGTGGAGCTCGGGCACGTCGCCACAGTGTGTCGGAGACGAGGCTGAGAGGCGGGAGAGGGTCGCCAGACCTTCGTGGTCCCTCTGTTGAGGTCAGGAGGAAGGGGGAGAGCTCGGGTTCTTGCAATTTAGGAGGGGCTCAGCGGCGGCCATGGCGGCAATGGAGGGCGAGGAGAGCTCCGGGAGCTCATTTAACTGGTCGAGGAGGCTGCTGGGATGGGGGAGAGGAGGATGAAGGGGTCGAGGCACCTCGGGGCCGCTTAAATAGTCGCGGCGACGGGAGCAGATGAGACGGCCGCCGTGGCATCCTTAGCCACGCACTGGTGCTCCAGGGCGACGTGGATGGACGCTTGCGGCCTCGAGGAGCTTCGAGGAGGGGAGGGGACGGCTCAGGCGAGCTTGAGAGAGCTCGGGGAAGAAAACGACGACGATTGGCACAGGCAGAACATGGCGAGGCTTGTCGCGGTGTGGCACAGCAGAAATTGGAGGGGAGAGGGGTCCAGGAGGAAGGGGACGACGAGGGGGAGCTGCAAGACATGACTAGACATCGAGGGAGAGAAGAAATCGACGAGGACGAGGGCTCCACTTTGCTACTGATACTTTGCTGCAGATACTAAATCCTTCAGGTGTGGTTGAATTGACAACTCAACTCCTAATACTTGAGAATATTCTTTGGCTTCCCCTTGAGTCGAATCAATAAATTTGGGTTGAATACTCTACCCTCGAAAACTGTTGCGATCCCCTATACTTGTGGGTTATCAAGACCTTTTTCTGGTGCCGTTGCCGGGGAAGCCAAAGTCAAGAATAGTCTCCCGTCAACGTGCCTTTTCCTAGCGCCGTTGTTGGGGAAGCACAACTCTATTCTGTGAGTCACTTGGGATTTACGTCTGCTGGTCACTATGAAGAATCTGAGAGATCCAAAAACCAAAGTATTGCCCTCAACTACGAGGACAGGTAAGGAACTGCCATCTAGCTCTGCACTTGATTCACCTTCAGTCATGAGTAAGTTTGCGACACCACCTCCTGCTAGAAATCTTGATATGTCACCTTTGCCTCATGATGCTATGCTTGATACTGCTGTGCTTGATGATGCTATGCTTGATACTTCTTTGCGTGGTGATGCTATGCTTGATACTACTTTGCCACTTGGTGCATTCCTTGATGCACAAATTGCTAGAGTTGCTGCTAGATGTGATGATATTTCTAAAACTACTGATACTATTGAAGTAGAACCTGCTATTTTGCCAGCTAGAACTAGCTCTCCTAGATATGAATTGCCTGATATGCCTGAGTGTTATGTTATGAAGGGAGAGATAGCTGAGGATTTTCTTGCGTGTAAGGATAGCTATGATGTTGAGAAATTACTGCTCAAGTGGAAAAAAAAATCTCTGAACGCTAGGATGGAATACGACCCGAAGTTTGCTACTTCGCCTATCTTTCTGACCGATAAGGATTACGAATTCTCTGTCGACACTGAGTTAATCACTCTGGTCGAATCTGATCCTTTTCACGGTTATGAGTCTGAAACAGTTGTAGCCCATCTTACCAAACTGCACGATATATCCACCCTATTCACTAGTGAGGAAAAGATCTGCCACTACTATATCCTCAAGTTGTTTCCTTTCTCGCTAAAGGATGATGCTAAGACCTGGTTCACTTCTCTTGCTCCTGGTTGTGTGTGTAGCCCCCAGGATATGGTCTACTACTTCTCTGAAAAATATTTCCCTGCCCATAAGAAGAAAGTTGCCTTGCAAGAAATATACAACTTTGCGCAAGTTGAACAAGAGAGTCTCCCACAAGCTTGGGGGAGGCTCGTCCAGCTGTTGAATGCTTTTCCTGATCACCCTCTTGAGAAGAATGAAATACTTGATATCTTCTATAATGGACTTACCGATGCTTCTAAGGACCACCTAGATAGTTGTGCTAGTTGTGTTTTTAGGGAACGAACCGTAGAACAAGCTTAGATTCTATTGAATAATATCTTGTGCAATGAGATTGCTTGGACTATTCCCGAACCACCTCCTAAGCCAACTCCGAAGAAAAGAGGTATTCTATTCCTCAGTCCCGAAGATATGCAAGAAGCTAAGAAATCTATGAAAGACAAAGGCATTAAATCTGAAGATGTCAAAAATCTACCACCTATCGAAGAGATCCATGGTCTTGATAACCCGATACAGGTAGTAGAGGTAAATTATCTTCGTAGATTCGATGAGAGTGATATTCCTTCTGATAAACCTACTAGATTATGCTTGGATGAATTTGATAACTTTGTTAGCAAACAACAAAGTTTCAATTATTATGTTAGCAGATAATTGGAACAGAATGCTCGTATGCTTAGTCATTTAAGTGCTTGTGTGGACAGAAACGTCAATGATCTTAAGCTCTTGAGTAAACATGCCTTTATGGTTACTACTCAAGTAGAACAAGTACTTAAAGCTCAGAATGACTTGCTCAATGAGTTGAATGAGAATTCTGTCAGAGTCGTCACTAGAGGCGGTAGAATGACCCAGGAACCTTTGTATCCTGAGGGTCATCCTAAGAGAATTGAGTAAGATTCTCAAGGAGTTAGCACTGATGCACCTAGTCATCCTAGGAAGAAGAAGAGAGATGATAGGAACCTGCACGCTAGCAACCCTGATGCTGTTACACCTGAGAGTCCAAGCGATGTCTCTGTCTCTGATGCCAAAACACAATCTGGTGATGAACATGAGCCTAATGATAATATCAATAGTGATGTTCATGTTGATGCTCAACCTAGCAATAATAAGGATGTGGAGATTGAACCTATTGATCTTGATAACCCACAACCTAAGAACAAGAGATATGATAAGAAAGACTTCGCTGCTAGGAAGCATGGTAAAGAAAGGGAACCATGGGTTCAGAAACCCATGCCCTTTCCTCCCAAACCATCCAAGAAAAAGGATGATGAGGATTTTGAGCAATTTGTTGAAATGATTAGACCTGTATTTTTGCAAATGCGTTTGACAGATATGCTCAAAATGTCTCCGTATGCTAAGTACATGAAAGATAGTGTGACTAATAAAAGGAGGATACCTGAGGTTGAGATTTCCACCATGCTCGCTAATTATACCTTCAAGGGTGGAACTCCTAAGAAACTAGGTGATCCCGGAGTGCCCGGTATACCTTGCTCCATTAAAGGAAACACGTTAGAACTGCTTTATGCGATCTTGGAGCCAGTGTTAGTGTTATGCCTCTGTCTATTTATCGTAGGCTTGAACTGGATAAGTTGACACCCACTGAAATCTCTCTGCAAATGGCCAACAAATCAACTGCTTTCCCTATCGGCATTTGCGAGGATGTGCCTGTTGTGGTTGCTAACGTCACTATCTTAACAGACTTTGTTATTCTGGATATTCCCGAGGACGATGCCATGCCGGTCATCCTCGGAATACCCTTTTTAAACACTGCAGGGGCTGTTATAGATTGCAACAAAGGCAATGTCACTTTCCATGTCAACGGTAATGAGCATACGGTGCACTTTCCAAAGAAACAATATCGAGTACATTGCATTTATTGGGAGCTTTGAATGCCCCATTCCTCCTGTTAAGATGAAGTATGATTAGCTTGTTGGGGAGATACACATCCCCATTGAGGTAACCTAGTGACTATTCGAAAATTCTCCGTCTTCTTTTGCAATTCGAAAAAGTTTGTCAAGAAGACTTGATCAACCTCATTGACGGATTTCTTTCGATGACCATGAGATGGATGAATCGAGGAGTCACAAACCTCTGTTCCAAGTTTTCACCTTCGGTTGCTTAGAAGAAAAATGATAGATTTAGTTTAGTTTTCCCAGCTTTGTGTTTTAGCGTCCCATAGAAAAGTACCCCAAAAATAAAAGTTCTTCGAACGTCCTGAAAATCAAGTATGATTTTTTCTGGATTTTTTGAAAAATACTCAGACGAAGAGCTAGTCTGGGGGCTGCACCAGTGGGCCACAAGCCCTGGAGGCGCGGGCACCCCCTCGTCGCGCCTACCTGGCTTGTGGGGCCCACATGCACCCCCTCGACTCATTCTAGCTCCCATTTGCTTCTCCTACCTCCAGAAAAAATCGTTTCACACCTCAAACCCGTGTTCTTGCTCTTCTTGCTGGGATTTTCGATCTCCTTGCTCAAAGCACCATTCTCCGAACTGTTTTGGGGAAACTGTTCCTTGGTAAGTGACTCCTTCATTGGTCCAATTAGTTTTTGCTCTAGGGCCTTATACTTCGCGTATTTTTGCTACGTTGGTGACCTTGTTCTTGAGCTTTGCATGCTAATTTTAGCTGGTCCCAAGTAGTTTTGATGTGTAATATGGCCTCTAGGCACTTGTGGGAGTAGTTGCTATGAGTTTTGTTGAGCCCTGTTCACTTTTCCTTAGAGTCACTAAAAATTTTCAGAAAATTTCAGCGATAGAAAAGGGAAAAGATGAGGAGGTTCTTAAGAGGCTCTTCAAGCCGTGACCCCAAGGATGATGGAAGTGAGAAGAAGCCCAAGTATCCGGCCCCTCGAGTAGCAGAAGTTCGAGCGTGCGAATGGCCAAGCGATGTGTTCTTATGCGCCGCCGGACTTTATGAGGACTTTTATCACTTGGTGGAGAACGCAGGCCTTACCGCCTTTGTTGAAGATAAGTGTCCGCAATACCTCCTCCTCACTAATATTTTCGTGCAAAGCTTTAACTTCTATCCAAGGAAGAATCCTCCTATGGTTGAGTTCAAATTATATGATATCCCCCAGCGCATGTCACTCTAGGATTTTTGCAATGTTTGCAAATTACCTTATGTTGGGGATATTCATGAACCTCGTCCACGGGACTTGGAGGCTTTCATCGATACTATTGTTGTAGGAGAGGAGAGAGGAGTGTCTTGCGCTAGAGCTGCTAGCATACATTTTCCTGTGCTTCGGTACTTCTCATTATTCATGGGAAAATGTTTGATTGTCCGTGGGAAAGCTGGGTCCCTTAGCTCCCCAGATCTTGCGGTCTTGCGTGAAGCCCTTTATAATGATAAAACTTATAGCTTGGGCGCTATAGTAGCTCAACGGTTGAACGCGAACCATTCTAAAGGCGTTGTCTATGGAGGTATCTATGCTACCCGTCTTGCTAGACATTTTGAGATACCTATTAGACTGGACGAGGAAGAAGAGATTCTTCTTCCCGAAAGATATCTAGATTATGATAGCATGGTTCGCCATGACTTTCTTGATAGAGATATAAATAGAAGGATGATTTATAACCTGGTATTTAGTCAAGGTACTCGTGAGACTATTACTTTGCCTGCTCCTTCTTTGTTCAATCTTCATGCAAGGAGGTACATTATTATGCCCTCGGACATCTACGCATATTGGGACTTAGCCCAACCACAGGTGCCCGTGCCCGAGCCACCAGCCGAGTACCAGACGCCAGTTTATCAGTGGGAGCCAGAGGAGCTCACACAGCAGTGGCATCCTCAGTCCACTCCGGAGTACCCCGGAGCTGGTTATTTCCCTCCTAGGAAGTAGACCAACTTAGGCCAAAATCCTAAGCTTGGGGGAGTACGTGTTTCTCACCGACTTTATATTCTTGCTTATGCTTTCACTTTGTTCGTCGGTGTTCACACTTTGCCACTGTATCATCCATGCTAGTTTATTTTCTTTTTGTTGTTTTCTTTTCGCGTGTCTGTCTAGTTTGAGAAAACCCAAAAAGATTTTCTTTTTCTTCTTTTGCTTGTTGGGAGCTTTCCCGTGTAAACAGTTTTTCTTTTTCTTTGGGTCAAGGTAGAAGACCATGGTTACAATATTTAGTGGCTCTCTCATGCATATCTGTTTATCTGTTAAAGAGCCATATTACTTTATCTTCTCCTTTGTGTTTGCCTGCAGATCCCAACTTAGTCCAATGCATGAGCACTCTTATTATTGTTCACATCATTTTGTCGTGCAAGTGAAAGGCAATAATGACGATATATGATGAAGTGACTGAGCCTGGAAAAGCTGGTATGAACTCGATCTATTTTGTTTTTGTAAATATGACTAGCTCATCGTTCGAAATTCATCTTTGTTGTGAGAGAAACATGTTTGCAATGACAACTTAGAGATCATAGTTTCTGATGACATGCTTAATTAGCTAGGAGCTTATAATGGTTTGTCTTGGTTGCCAACATGAATTTTGAGATGACTATGATGTAGTATGATAGGATGGTATCCTCCTTTGAAGTATTCAAGTGGCTTGACTTGGCGCATGTTCACGCATGTAGTTGAAACAAAATCAACATAGCCTCTATGATATTCATGTTCATGGTGATTTATGTCCTACTCATGCTTGCACTCAATGTTAGTTAATCTCAATGCATTTTGATGGCTGTTGTCGCTCTCTAGTTGGTCACTTCCCAGTCTTTTGCTAGCCTTCACTTGTACTAAGCGGGAATACTGCTTGTGCATCCACTTCCATAAACCCAAAGTTGTTCCATATGAGTCCACCATACCTACCTATATGTGGAATCTACCTGCCGTTCCAAGTAAATTTGCATGTGCCACTCTCTAAACCTTCAAGAAATAATCTGTTTTGCACGCCCGAACCGCTCATGTGGTGACAGAGGGATATCAGTATCTTCCATGCTAGGCGCGTTATCCTCGATATGTGTTTATTCACTATCATTCACGAGAAAGGGGTCGGTAATTGGAAATCCCAGTTCCATGCTCAAATCGAAAAGATAATTGCAAACAAAACTCCCCCTGGATTGATGTTGGTATGGACGGCACCCGAGGATTCGGCTAGTCGTGGAGTGTGATTGATCGCTGGTGGGGGAGTCAAAACTTTACTTTTCTATTTGGGAACCGCCTATAGCATGTGTCGCGTGGAAGATGGTGAAAACTCTTAGTCATTGTGTTGACAATGAAAGCATGCCACCCAAAATTATTATCTTTGTTTTCAAAGCTTGAGCTCTGGCACGTCTGCAAATCAATGCTTCCCTCTGCGAAGGTCCTGTCTATTTATGTTCTTGTTGAGTCATCCTCTTCTTATAAAAGCACCAATTAGAGAGCAACTCTGTCATTTTTATGCTTTGTTTCTAACTGTATTGAGTATGATTGTGACTGGATCTTCTTTGCCATGAATTACAATGTTTAGTCAGCCCTTGGTCTTTGAAGGTGCTCTGCATTTATGTTTTCTGGTCTCAGAAAGAGCTTGCGAGATACCATCTGTTCGTACTGCTTCATGATTGTTTTGATTGAAGTGTTGACTTTGATACTTATTCATATGAGTTTATCGTGAGACCTATATGTCATTTTCTTATGTGGTTAGCTTGTGATCTTGCTGAAATTCTGGATATGAGTTAGACATAGTTGCAACAACAAGATCAAACAGAGTTCGTAAAAGTTTTTCGTTTGTCTCTTTCCGTTGGTCAACTGAATTGTTTGAGGACAAGCAAGGTTTTAAGCTTGGGGGAGTTGATACGTCTCCGTCGTATCTACTTTTCCGAACTCTTTTGCCCTTGTTTTAGACTCTAATTTGCATGATTTGAATGGAACTAACCCGGACTAACGCTGTTTTAAGCAGAATTGCCATGGTGTTGTTTTTGCGCAGAAATAAAAGTTCTCGGAATGACCTGAAAATTTACGCAGAATTTTTGTGGAATATATAAAAAAATATAGGCGCAAGAATCAGCGGAGGAAGTGGAGCATGGAGCCCACAAGCCCACCAGGGGTGGGCCCCCCTAGCCGGGCCTGGCAGGCTTGTGGGGCCCACAATGGTCCACCGCCTCCAATCTCAGCTCTATTAAGTCCGTCTCGCCCGGAAAAAAATCAAGGAGAAGAGTTCATCACGTTTTACGATACGGAGGCGCCGCCACCTCCTGTTCTTCATCTGGAGGGCAGATCTGGAGTCCGTTTTGGGCTCCGGAGAGGGGAGATCGTCGCCATCATGGTCATCAACCTTCCTTCATCGCCAATTCCATGATCCTCTTCACCGTTCGTGAGTAATATCATCGTAGGCTTGCTGGACGGTGATGGGTTGGATGAGATCTATCATGTAATCGAGTTAGTTTTGACGGGGATTGATCCCTAGTATCCACTATGTTCTCAAATTGATGTTGCTACTACTTTGCCATGCTTATGTTGGGGAACGTCGGATGGGAAACAAAAAATTTCCTACGCGCACGAAGACCTATCATGGTGATCTCCATCTACGAGAGGGGATGAGTGATCTACGTACCCTTGTAGATTGTACAGCAGAAGCGTTAGTGAACGCGGTTGATGTAGTGGAATGTCCTCACGTCCCTTGATCCGCCCCGCGAACAATCCCGCGATCAGTCCCACGATCTAGTACCGAACGGACGGCACCTCCGCGTTCAGCACACGTACAGCTCGACGATGATCTCGGCCTTCTTGATCCAGCAATAGAGACGGAGAGGTAGAAGAGTTCTCCGGCAGCGTGACGGTGCTCCGGAGGTTGGTGATGACCTTGTCTCAGCAGGGCTCCGCCCGAGCTCCGCAGGAACGCGATCTAGAGGAAAAACCGTGGAGGTATGTGGTCGGGCTGCCGTGGAAAACTCGTCTCAAATCAGCCCTAAAACCTCCGTATATATAGGTGGGAGGGAGGGGACCTTGCCTTGGGGCTCAAGGAGCCCCAAGGGGGTCGGCCGAGTCCAAGGGGGGAGGACTCCCCCCCCCCAAACCGAGTTGGACTTGGTTTGGTGGGAGGGAGTCCCCCTTCCTTCCCACCTCCTCCCTTTTTTTTCTTTTCTCTTGATTTTTTCTTCTTGGCGCATAGGGCCTTTTTGGGCTGTCCCACCAGCCCACTAAGGGCTGGTGTGCCATCCTCAAGGCCTATGGGCTTCCCCGGGGTGGGTTGCCCCCCCTGGTGAACTCCCGGAACCCATTCGTCATTCCCCGTACATTCCCGGTAACTCCGAAAACCTTCCGGTAATCAAATGAGGTCATCCTATATATCAATCTTCGTTTCCGGACCATTCCGGAAACCCTCGTGAAGTTCGTGATCTCATCCAGGACTCCGAACAACATTCGGTAACCAACCATATAACTCAAATACGCATAGAACAACGCCGAACCTTAAGTATGCAGACCCTGCGGGTTCGAGAACTATGTAGACATGACCCGAGAGACTCCTCGGTCAATATCCAATAGCGGGACCTGGATGCCCATATTGGATCCTACATATTCTACGAAGATCTTATCGTTTGAACCTCAGTGCCAAGGATTCATATAATCCCGTATGTCATTCCCTTTGTCCTTCGGTATGTTACTTGCCCGAGATTCGATCGTCGGTATCCGTATACCTATTTCAATCTCGTTTACCGGCAAGTCTCTTTACTCGTTCCGTAATACAAGATCCCGCAACTTACACTAAGTTACATTGCTTGCAAGGCTTGTGTGTGATGTTGTATTACCGAGTGGGCCCCGAGATACCTCTCCGTCACACTGAGTGACAAATCCCAGTCTCGATCCATACTAACTCAACTAACACCTTCGGAGATACCTGTAGAGCATCTTTATAGTCACCCAGTTACGTTGCGACGTTTGATACACACAAAGCATTCCTCCGGTGTCAGTGAGTTATATGATCTCATGGTCATAGGAATAAATACTTGACACGCAGAAAACAGTAGCAACAAAATGACACGATCAACATGCTACGTCTATTAGTTTGGGTCTAGTCCATCACGTGATTCTCATAATGACGTGATCCAGTTATCAAGCAACAACACCTTGTTCATAATCAGAAGACACTGACTATCTTTGATCAACTGGCTAGCCAACTAGAGGCTTGCTAGGGACGGTATTTTGTCTATGTATCCACACATGTAAATGAGTCTTCATTCAATACAATTATAGCATGGATAATAAACGATTATCTTGATACAGGAATTATAATAATAACTATATTTATTATTGCCTCTAGGGCATAATTCCAACAGCTTAATGCTTGTCACTTGGGCCCGAGTGCCATGATTTCAGATCTGAACCTATTATGTTGTCGCCAATATATGTGTCTTCTTGATCCTATCTTGCAAGTTGTAGTCACCTACTATGTGTTATGACCCGGCAACCCCGGAGTGACAACAGCAGGAACCACTCCCAGAGATGACCATAGTATTAGGAGTTCATGTATTCACCAAGTGTTAATGCATTGGTCCGGTTCTTTATTAAAAGGAGAACCTTAATATCCCGTAGTTTCCATTAGGACCCTGCTGCCATGGGAGGGATGGACAATAGATGTCATGCAAGTTCATTTCCCTAAGCACGTATGACTACATACGAAATACATGCCTACATTAGATTGACGAATTGGAGCTAGTTGCATATCTCTCCGTGTTATAACTGTTGCATGAATACGAGTCTTTTACTACTGGTCCTTGCTATGTTACTTTGCTTCTACTGTTGTCACTGCTGCTACTGTTACTCTGTTGCTACAGCAGTTACTCTGCTGCTACTGGTTACTGTTGCTACTGCTGCTATCACCCTACTTTGCTACTGATACTTTGCTGCAGATACTAAATCTTTCAGGTGTGGTTGAATTGACAACTCAGCTGCTAATACTTGAGAATATTCTTTGGCTTCCCCTTGAGTCGAATCAATAAATTTGGGTTGAATACTCTATCCTCGAAAACTGTTGTGATCTCCTATACTTGTGGGTTATCACATGTCTAGCAGGGAATCCTTCCAAGGAGGGGTCCTACTGAGGTGATATATCACCATTAGACACCAAGAGATGATGGGAGACTTCACTGGAAGTTTCCTGCATCAGACTTGGTCCTATTACTATGATCAACAGAGAGGAGATAAGGGCTAAATAAGATGTCTGGGACTTTTAGGGTAGGAAGGACTACAATCTTGTGAAAATAGGGTTCCTTTGGAACTCACTAATTTGGTCCAGAACTAGGATTTTGATGTGGCACTCACATACTGGCTTGGATGGGGCTAAAACTTGGAGGAGATGAGTTATTTAGGAATTTGAAGATGTTGTATAAATTTCATATCATCTGGATAAACCAAAGTGGTACTTCCTTCACACAGTATCCCACTGGACAGAATTTTAGGAAAAATACTGGGAATAATTGGCTTGATAAAATGAGCTCAAATTTGGCCGAGAGATGTTTTATAGATATGAGAATGCCCTGGTAAAATTTAAGAAATTATGGAGCAACATAAAGCATAGTTGCTTCACAATCCAAAATAATGACCAGAGACAAAGATTTGATGATCGATGTGGTCACATGGTTGAAGGAGTTATGCTCAAATTTTGTGGAGAGGCATTATTTCAGCATATTGAGATGATGGCAAAGTTTCAACTCATTTGAATACTCTTAGCTAGCACTTGTTTCACAAAGCTTCCTCTGGATCAGAAACTTTGGAAATTTGCCACGAATTATTCACTAGCCAAATGGAGTCGAATTTTAGCAAGAGGCAATGATATGGATAGGAAAGAGTGCCTACAAATTTTGAGAGCAAGCAAGCAAATAAAAAGGGTACTTGCTTCACAATCTGACAGATAGGGGCATAATCAGAAAAGGAATATTTGAGGAATATTTTTGAATATGGCAAGGAAGGATTTTGTCATATCTCAAGAAGATATGACCCAAAAGATTTATGAGAATTATTTGGGATTTTTTGGAATGATAGAGATGTGGGTTGCTTCACAACCCAGAGCAAACATGATTATTCCTTTAAAAGAAAAAGGGAATATTCCCAGGGAAAAGAATATTGGGGTTGTCTCAAGATGGAAATGACAAGGTCTTGGGATGGTTTGGAGGTTGGAAAGGCACTAGGGAAGAGAAACCAAGGGTGATCCCTTTAGGTTTCAAAACTATCAAGCCACGGAAAATCAAAATCATACCAAAATCAAAAGAAAAGGAAATGGGCAAAATCCAGGGTGTTACAAACCTACCCCCGTTAGAGAAATCTCGTCCTCGAGATTTGGTTGCTCAGGGGTCAAACATGAATGTCCCACTTGAGGAAACCGTTTCCAAGTCGGGTTTCCTTTTTGCCTTGGTATAATGCTCTCGGCATCAACTGACTGACTGTCTGGCTTCGGGGTGATTTGTTTCATTGGATCCTCATATGTTACTATGACTTCCATCCGTTTATGTATGCTGACTTGACCGACGGAGGTTCTGGCAGAAAGATCTTGTTCACGACAAACTGTCCTTTGATTGATTCCCATATGTGAGGACACATGCTCCAAGGTTGTTGTCCAATCATTCTGGTTGTTCCATTTGTCGACACTTTTAAATGAATAGTAGGTCGTGTAATCTTTTGACACTGTTGTTGCAATCGAACTGTTGAGTTGTCCTTACAAATTTGAATACCCTCTTTTGACGATTCTGAGCATATCTGGTTGGGCTGAGTGGGTTGACCTTATATAGGGTCCTTGCAAATGGAATAGACCCGTTGGGTGTGTACCCACGCTGACTTGTATCGAACCAGACTGTTTTGATCATCTGTACCATGTTGATCTTGCATCCAATATTATACCTGTATGGCAAATCTTGCTCCTTCATTATGGTTCTCTTGACTGGATCCTTAGCTGAAAGAGCTTGGCCTGATGTGTTCTTGATTCTCCGGATGACCATGGGTGCTGCCAGGTACAATATTTCGGCAGGCATATTACTTAACAAGTAGTAGCTGTAGGGTAACGACCGTCTGAACCCTTGGGTAAAACCGGCAAATAAATCATTAGCCACCAGAACGGTCTTTACAGCTCAGATCTTGGACATTACTGGAGTAACGCAACCTCGACTCAAGACGGCTGAAAAGCAGCTCAAAGCATGAGACGATGTCGATAAGAAGAAAGTAGCAGTTCCCTAAGACGGCCGAGAAACAGCTCAGAGCATAGGGTCACTACTACGGAAAGAAATTCAAAAGCTGCCCGAGACGGTCGAAAAGCAGCTCAGAACACGGGCCAGTTGCTAACAAGAGAAAGAAAAGTCGGCATCCACCCCGAACGGCCGAAAACAGCTCAGAGCATAGGCGTGGTTCCGTCCCCGAAGAAAGACGGGGAAGGGTTCATTCGTGTCCCATACAACTTATCCATGGGTTGTTGGTCATCTCACTAAAGTGTATAACTGGCGTTCTTCTTATCCTTACATAGCTCATGCAGTAGTCGGATTCTCACCGGGCTGGCATAATTGTATGATTAACTCATATGGCCTTGGCAACCTGTCCATCATATATATTGGGTCTATGCGGCTGAGATCTTGATTCCTGAAGGAGGCTTGTGTCCCGACTGACTTTATGCCTTATGACCAACTGTTGGGGATCTGATCCTTGGAATGAATGGTCATATGCTGCCAACTGTTAGTGGAATAACTTGTACTAGTGAGAACACGATGCCTTCCCAACAAGGGTTACTTAGTTCGTCTTGTAAGTCATCAAGAGTATCGTGTCAAGGAAGAATGGGTAGCTTGTGCTCGATGCTTTTATTGGGGCTAGCTTCTTGAAGAAGCATGGGGTACCATATCTCAAATGCTTTCCCCATTAAAGACTTGTTGGGTAAGACTCGGTACATTATGCCGGAAACTTACTGGAGAAGCATGGGTGTCTTGTATGGACAAGATCCGTGTGTCGTATTGAGGAAGCCACAAGAACCTTGTGTCATAAGCTTTCTTGGTAGCTTGCGGGGAAAGACTGGGTTGCTTATACCTGAAGCTTTCTTTTTGCCATACGCCAGCTAAGTGTATGTATATATCATTAACGTTCCTACTGTCGGTTACTTGCTGTATGCAACAGGGTCTTTGGCTATCCTTCTTGCTGAACACTAAGTTCATAGCTCATTGTGGCTTCCTTACGTAGTATAGCAGGTTTCCAATTGTATTCATAATAGACTCAATCGTGTATATGAATCATACCTTTGACTCGAATTGTACACATCCTTGCCTTCCTGCTGATACGATGATTGTTGCCACGAAAGTTGCACTGATGTATACTTGATGTTGATAACTCATTCGGTCCGGATATTCTTTATAGTCAGGCTTGATATTCCCGATATAATGCAGTCTACTGAAAATTCTATATTGCTGAACTGAGCTTCCAAATGACTGCCTCTTCACGAATTCGTTGAGTCCAGTATCGGTGAGTAACTTCCATAAGGGGAAAATAAGGTAACACCAAGGGCCCAAAGAAAGAAGCAAACGACAAACACACAAAGCAGCAAGATCACACACACGCAGTGTCATATTCTACAGCTATTCACAACAATAATATGCATTCCTACTTAAGCACAAAAATCTCGCAAGAATTCCGGCACTACGGTCTAACATGCTCTGGCGGTGTGCACGAAAGTGAATCAATGTGTGGAGGGAAGTTGGTGTAAACAAAGCTACACCAAACAGGGCCTTACACCGGTTCCGTCTGGACGGACATGGTGGCAGGGACGAACTTGGTGATCGTGGATCGGAACACAGGGGTCTCGACCACGTCATCATCAAGCGTACGGAGGAGAACCGTACTCATCCAGAGCATGGATGTCAGGGAAGGATGGCGATGGAAGGAAGGGCTTGCGGGCATTGCCCTTTTCTGATATACAAGATCAGTAAGGGTTGCCAACGCGGCTAGAGGGATGGGCAAGATCTGGGATAGAAGCATGTCTGTCACCGAGACCATAGGGCGGATGAAGAGAAGGAGTTGGTGTGGTACCGGTGCATCAATCCGACAAGGAATCGACACAACCAGGCACCTTGGCATCACTCCACTAGAGCGAAGATGACACCACACCAAGGAACAGGAATGCAAGTTGGAGAGCGCATGTGGTGAATCGAAACCGATGCCACCTAGACTCACCAGATCCATTGTTAGTGATAAATATCTAATCTATATGCATGTCATGCACAAACAAATACAACAAACAAGTGTAGCAAACCAACTTGAACCTATACTACCGGTTACTAACGCTCGCACGGTCTAGGGCGTCCTACAGCCAGACCTTCTCTGTTACCAACTCTTGTGGCACCCCGGCTCAGAGGAAACCGGAACGCCCCGTATTCCAGCCCAGGGACCAGTCTTCTGGAATACGGCACCGTTGGCATAGAACAAATCAGCTCTTTATTACTATGGGAAATATTACAAGGGAACTTGGATTACATCGCCTTGGCGATACTACACCTACCTACGGTAAATTCTATGCTAGCAACGGAACAACGACGAATGTGATGAACTCCACTCCGCAGGGACTCTGGCTGGAACGTGTATCCTAGGTCGCAACTCGGAATCCTCGACAATCAAGTAATCATGGCATGACCTGCAAACTGGCATGACACGCCAGGTGAGTACTTTGAATGTACTCGCAAGCTCACAACAAACATTAGCATTAAGGCAAGACAACATCATAGCAATCAAGATTAGGTAAAGATTTGTTAGCACTAAAGGAGTAGTTGAAAAATAACTATACCAGGATACTCTCACCGTACTCTGGTGATAACAACTCTTGTGATCTTACCCATAACCTTCCGTGAATATCCTCAAGACTTGTCATCGGCATGATGCCCAACTGTTATCATACTCAGACGACTTCTTCCATCATTAATAACATAGTTACGGATGACCACCTACTGAGGTCTAGACGTGTTGTACAATACCGTGGACACGGGGCTATTTGAATAGATATGGCACTCTGCACAGGTTGCACACTTTACCCACAGCATGGAGCACTGACCTCGTGATCCCATTCGGGTGGACCAGTGTTGCTCCAACGAAACTTGTCTGACCCGTGACTCTCCCATCGTACCACCGGCGTTCATCCTCCCCCGGAGTCCTGCACTGGGTGGCCCCTGTGTCCTCATGACACCTGCCACCATTGTGGCCAAACAAAACTGTCCCAAACGGGGAAGGGTACCCCAAACAACTCAACTGGCTCACAAGGTTATTGCCGCCTACCGGGCCAGGGCAGCGCGAACGCATAACCTTCCCTCTTTGGTGGTACCGATAAAAGAGCACGCGCTCAGACCAAGTCAAGGCCGACCCATACCGGCAAATGTGGTTGCACAGATAAGCCCGGACACGTGACTGTCCATGAACCAACTAAGTAGCTTATCCCCGAATAATATTTCTGTCATAGGTGACACCCCGATGTCATAGTAGTCCAATGACCAATAATCTCAAGCCACTGCTATTAGTTCATATCCACAAACTCTTGGGTGAAACCCAAAGTAATCATAGACAGTAATCTCAACATCATGGCATCAACTAGTGTGTAGGACACTAGTCACTAACAATCCCATACTCACTATGATAGTCATCTATTCAAATAGTGCATACTCAAATTCCAAACTATAAATAGAAATACTTGTGATTGAAATACTTAATTAAACTATGATATTGCAATATGATTATGCAAATGAGAGTTGTGGCTTGCCTGGGGATGAAGGAACCACCCGGAAGAAGTGTGAGAAGCTCGCGGAAGGAATCACCGGAAACAGTTCTCTCTCGGAGGAGCTATTTACGGGCAAGGGCAACATGGTCATTTCCATTGTGTGATCACATAGTGAAAATGGTACCAGCTTGACGGGCTCGACGAGACGAAGACGTGGGGTTTTGAATCGCCGGAATTGGAGTCCTGAGCAAAAAGATATGAGAGTTTTTCTATGAGGGACCTATTTGCAATAAAAATATCTGCAACCGGGTCCCTAAGAGCACAGCCGTTGACGCCTTTGAAGGAATACGTTTCCCAGAGGGGAAAATGTATTTAGCACCGTGATCCTCCACTTATCCTCGTTGGCAGGCCCTCTCTCACCAACAGGTGGGGTCGGGGCCCACCTATCGGGTCCCTCTTCTCTTTCCTCCACTCCTTCCTCGCGACGGTAGAGGAGGGCTCGACGCCGGCGACGACCCCCGGTGCCTCCGGCCACCATTTGCCATGCTCCAGCCACGGGCAAGCTTGTGGGACCGAGTCGCACCCGTTCCCACATAGCACGCGTGCCGAATGGCTGTAGAACGACGGCGGCGAGACCCATGGCGGACGGCGGCTCAGGTGGAACTCGGGCATGTCGCCACAGTGCATCGGAGACGAGGCTGAGAGGAGGAAGAGGGTCGCCAGACCTTCGCGATCCCTCTGGTGAGGTCAGGAGGCAGGGGGAGAGCTCGGATTGCTCCAATTTAGGAGGGGCTCGGCGGTGCCCATGGCGGCAATGGAGGGCGAGGAGAGCTCTGGGAGCTCGTTTAACTGGTCGAGGAGGCTGCTGGGATGGATGAGAGGAGGATGGAGGGGTCGAGTCACCTCGGGGCTGCTTAAATAGCCGCGGCGATGGGAGCAGATGAGGACGGCCGCTCTGGCGTCCTTAGCCACGCACTGGTGCTCCAGGGCGACGTGGTTGGACGCTTGCGGCCTCGAGGAGCTTCGAGGAGGGGAGGAGACGGCTCAGGCGAGCTCGAGAGAGCTCGGGGAAGAAAACGACGATGATGGGCACACGCAGAACAGGGAGAGGCTTGTCGAGGTGCGACAAGGCGGAAATCGGAGGGGGAGAGGGGTCCAGGAGGAAGGGGACGACGAGGGGGAGCTGCAGGACATGACTAGAGGTCGAGGGAGAGAAGAAATCGACGAGGCCGAGGGCTCCACTGCACAGAGCACGACTATTGCATGCCATCTGCATGGTCATCACGTGAGCTGGTGCACATGGGGCACCCTCGCATGCAGCACCATGTCTAGGAGGGAGTCCTTCCAAGGAGGGGTCCTACTGAGGTGATAGATCACCATTAGACACCAAGAGATGATGAGAGGCTTTACTTGAAGTTTCCTGCAGCAGACTTTGTCCTATTACTGTGATCAACAGAGAGGAGATAAGGACTAAATAAGATGTCTCGGAGGTTTAGGGTAGGAAGGACTACAATCTTGTGAAATTTGAGGAGCACAGGACCAAGATTTAATAGGGTTGCTTTGGAACTGACTAATCTGGTCCAGAACAAGGATTTTGATGTAGCACTCACATACTGGCTTGGATAGGGCTGAAACTTGGAGGAGATGAGTTATTTAGGATTATGAAGATGTTGTATAAATTTCATATCATCTAGATGAACCAAAGTGGTACTTCCTTCACACAGTATCCCACTGGACAGAATTTTAGGAAAAATAATGGGAATAATTTGCTTGATAAAATGAGCTCAAATTTGTCTGAGAGATGTTTTATAGATAGGAGAATGCCCTGGTAAAACTTAAGAAATTACGGAGCAACATAAAGCATAGTTGCTTCACAATCCAAAATAATGACCAGAGACAAAGATTTGATGTTGTGGTCACATGGTTGAAGGAGTGATGCTCAAATTTGGTGGCGAGGCGTTATTTGAGCATATTGAGATGATGGCAAAGTTTCAACTCATTTCAATACTCTTAGCTAGCACTTGTTTCACAAAGCTTCCTATGGATCAGAAACTTTTGAAATTTGCCAAGAATTATTCACTAGCCAAATGGAGTTGAATTTTGGCATTAGGCAATTATATGGACAGGAAAGAGTGCCCACAAATTTTGCAAGCATGCAAGCAAATAAAAAGGATACTTGCTTCACAATATGGCAGATAGGGCAGAATCAGAAAGGGAATATTTTTGAATATGGCAAGGAAGGATTTTGTCATATCTCAGGAAGATATGACCCAAAAGATTTATGAGAATTATTTGGGAATTTTTGGAATGATAGAGATGTGGGTTGCTTCACAACCGAGAGCAAACATGATTATTCCTTTTAAAGAAAAATGAATATTCCCTGGGAAAAGAATATTGGGGTTGGCTCAAGATGGAAATGACAAGGTCTTGGGATGGTTTGGAGGTTGGCAGTCCACTAGGGAAGAGAAACTGTCGTGGTTTTGTCACGGCAGATGTCCTCGTGAAAGGACTTAGAGATGGAGCCATCGCACCTTGGTGGCGAATCAAAGGGGGTGAGCGAAAGCAAGACTCAGATTTACGCAGGTTCGGTCCCTCGTGAGGAGGTAAAAGCCTACGTCCTGCTTTGTATGGATTAATGGTGGTTTTGATTACAAGGAGGGCGTAACTCGCTTGACCTAGCTCTCGATTCTCTCTAACTCGCCTGACCTTTCCCTGGGACTCACCTTTATATACAGGTCGAGGCCCTAGGGTTTACAAAGTCCTACCATCCTACTCTTGGTAACTTTCCTTATCTCTAAGTCGCCGTGTTTCCCATAATCAGGAGTTTCCTTGACGTTCCATCATCCACACGGTCTTCTTGAACCGCCCTACAGCTCATGGGCCATTGGACGCCTAATTAAAAGTGAGTCGCCCCTTTGGTGACCCGGCCCATTAAGGATGGGTTACCCACAGGTAATATCCCCAACATTAGGCCCCAGATTGTCGTGAATTCATTCGTGTCAATAAACTCCCATCAATCTTGGGGCGACTCTCCTCATTTCCGGCCGTCGACGAACGTTGAGCCGCCATCCGTGGTACTTAATGTGAGTCGCCATACAGTATTAAATGACGTCACCTCATCCCCTTGGTTCCAGAGCCCCAAACACTATAACCGTCAACAGATCTTTTGCCCATAATTGCTTATCCCGAAAATCTAGGTGCCATCATCACTATCTCTCACTTGTCGCCTCGATCTCCGCCTCGACAACCTCGTTTTCCATTCATGCCCTTTAAATAACAAGAGAAATGGGGGGAGAGAAGCCCCGTCACCAACCTCCATCTCGTCTTCGTCTTCTTCTTCCCTGTGCTCTTCGTCTCCGAGCACCGACATCCTGGCATCGTCTCCAAGCTCCAGCGCCCCGACGTCGTCCCCGGCTCCTGGAGTTTTTCTCCATCGACCGCGACTCTCCGGGCGCCAAGGAACACGAAGCTCCGAGCATTCGGCCCCGGCGGCAATCTCCTGTTGACAGGTACATATTTTCCCCCACTTAGGGTTAGACCAAGAATGCCATGACCGTAGCTTCCTTACGAGGTAGCTCCACAATGCGATGAACACCTCGAACTGCTTTAGATCAGTTCCCCGCTCCAGCGATTGGCTTTAAGTGTCAGCAGGCTTCGGCCATTTTAATCATGTCCTCCCGCCAGTTTAAACCCATGTACTGCTGACCAACACTCTAGTTGCGTTATATGCATAGTTCATCACCATTACTTCAGCCGATATCTTTCTATTTTAATCCGTCCGTAGATCCATAATTTACCGCCTGTCTGTAGAAACATGTTCATTCACGTGTTGAGAATATCTCTAAGGAAAAGAACACTTCTGAGAGTCGCCATTTAGCTTCAGTCTTCATAGCAACTTAGTTTCATTACTGTAGCTATGATGCCTCCTCTTCCAGTCCAAAGGGCGGGTTAGAACACTTTTTGAAGATACACGTGTAGATCGCCCAAATAGCGGGCCATGTCGTACATCGATCTTCGGCGGGTTACCAATTCTTGTACGAACGCCGTAGGCCCATGCCGGCGGGTTAGAACATCTCCTAGTATGTTACTGAGTGCCTCATACTCCATTTTTTTGTAGTCATGGCCATTACGAGGTGTGATTGGTTGACAACCAAGGTCGACGATGCCATGCTTGAAAAAATCGTTAAGGCGGGTCTCCTCGACAGTAAGGAAGTCATTGGTTGGAGAACTGCCCCGGGCGAGTTGACCCCCAACCCCGCTGCAGGAGAAGTAGTGATCTTCACGGATTACCTTGAGCGTGGGTTTAAGCCGCCTGGGTCAAAGTTTTTCCAGGATGTCCTACATTTCCTCAACCTCCATCCTCAAGAGCTGGGACCCAACTCCATTAGCAACTTATGCCAGTTCCAGGCCTTCTATGAAGTATATTTGCAGAGAGAACCCATGATCCCCTTATTCTGGAATTTCTTCCATCTAAACCGCCAAACCGAGTTCCCCAACGGTCCCAACCACAAGCTTGGAGGAGTTAACATCTAGAGACGCCGAGAACGTGGATTCCTGACAGTTCTTTTGCCCAGCCATCCCAAAGGCTGGGCCGAGTCATGGTTCTACTGCCGAGACACTTCTCCACCACGCAAGAATCCTCTCCCGGCATTCAGAATAGAATGCCTGCCTATGGACTTCAAATTTCCTGACAAGTTCACAAAATAAGAAGAGTCGGAGTTTATCCCACTCTTCTCCGATTTGAAATTCCTAAACAACAAAGGGCTCATCGGGATCGACTTGTTCCGCTGCTGGATAGAATGGGACATCCTCCCCTTGAGTCGACGCGACGGGCTGATATATGATTACGACGGCACAGTAGACCATCCACAACGCGCCAGTCCCGCCAGCTTTCAGAGAGCAAAATCGTCGGAGTCATTAAGAAACTGACTGGCGAGTCTCTGGAAGAATGCGCCAAAATTGGTCTTAAAGCCTTCTGCCGCGCCAACCCGGTGCCACCAGTAAGAATCCAAGCCGCCCTTTGTCTTATCTATGTTTAACAACTTTCATGGCTTAAGATTTGCCTCCATCCATCAGAAAACCGATGTGTTTTGGCGGAGAGGCCCCAAAACTGTCGCCCCGAAGTCCACCAAGGTGCCAACCAAGAAGAAGAAGACGGTGAGCAAAGACAAAACCACCACAAAGGATTCATCTTTTGTTGGCGACTCACACGCAGATGAGGCACATTCACAGGTAAGGGTTTTCCCTCGCTCCTTATCGATGTGTTCCGACTTAAGTTTACACCATACATCCTTATGTGTAGGGCGACGATGATGAGAGAAAGAATGATGCAGTCGAGGTAATTTCCATTTCTTCCGACTCACCTTCTCCTTCCCCTAGACCAGCCAGGCGGATCTGCAGGAAAGTGCCCATGTCTCACCCTCATGCTTATATGGACCCTGATTTCCTTTTGAAGAAAGCAAGATTTACCCCCTCATGCAAGACCCGTAGTCGCTCTGGCGACTTGATCACTGGACTGCCCGAGAAGACAATTGGTCAGAAACGCACCAGCGAGGTATATTATTGTTTTATTATATCTTTTGCCATGTGAAATATGACTCGCCACTTTGTGAACTTCAAGTCTTTGTTCTGTCAGACTTCTCCTCCCACATCTGGCGACTCGGCCATCTCTGCTCTCCCGCCGATGATTCGTGTGCAAGGGTAAGTCTTCTTTGTTAACCCAATTTTTCTAAACAATGACATGTGCTTTTAACCTTGGGGCTTTCGTCACAGGGCAGAAGCGAAGAGAAGAAAAACCGGTGACTCTCCTTTTGCACACCGAACATTTGATGCCTTAGGCACAGGCACCTCTGTTCCTGAGGCCGAAGAGGAGAAAACGGCGGATTGTGATATTCCTGCGGGTGATATTCCCGACGCCCGGGATGACTCGCCCATCATTTTAAAGGAGACCGCTGGACAGAGTAACCCGCCAAACCCTCTCAAGGCGACTGACGATCCAGACGTCGTGGTTACTGGCGTTGGCTACTCCACTCCCCCAACTGTCGTGCTTTCCAAACATACTTCGAAGGCGAGTCGCCTTTCCCCTGATGGCGACACAGAACCCCTCAAACTCCCCAATACGAGAAGCTGGAATTCGACCAGCTTTGTTCCGGCTTCACAAGTCATGTGGAGAGGGATTTTGAACTGAACAAAAGCCTGCTCCGCGTTATGAGGACCAAACACGAGGTATGTTGATGTATTTTCCTGTACCCATTAGCCTTCCAAGGGCCGGATCATCTTTTTGGAAGATGAGCCGGGTCTTGTATTAGAAAAACATCAACCTGTAGCCCCAAGGGCCGGGTCATCTTTTTAGAAGATGAGCCGGGTCCTGTATTAGAAAACTTCAACCTATAGCCCCCAAGGGTCGGGTCATCTTTTTAGAAGATGAGCCGGGTCTTGTATTAGAAAACTTCAACCTATAGCCCCCAAGGGTCGGGTCATCTTTTTAGAAGAAGAGTCGGGTCTTGTGTTAGAAAAACTTCAACCTGTAGCCCCCAAGGGTCGGGTCATCTTTTAAGAAGATGAGCTGGGTCTTGTATTAGAAAAACTTCAACCTGTAGCCCCCAAGGGTCGGGTCATCTTTTTAGAAGATGAGCGAGGTCTTTTATGTGGTATGGCTTTTGATTAAAAAAATAATACATTAGCCCCCAAGTGTCAGGAGTATTGCTTGCAAAAATTCTGAGACTTGTCTCCCCAAATATGATGTGCAGGAGTCTATGGCACAGACTCAGTCCGCGGTAGCCGATTTAAAGAAAAACCTGGCTGGTCAACATGATGCTTACTCCGAGTTGGAGATGAAATTCCGCTTGCTGTAGGCTGGTCTAGAAAAAATGAAGGCCGACCAATAAAAATTTGAGAAGAAAGCCAAGGCCGATCAAGCCGCCATCTTGAAGCGTGCTGAGCAGGCAGAGGAGAAATTGGAAGCCACCCAACAGGAGCTGACCGGCTTAAAAAAGCATGTGTCCAACATGACAGTCGCCATGTGTGGTAAGCTTTATCTTTGAACTTACTTGACTAACCAATTTGGGATCAAAAATTATCAAATACTTATTTCCCTTTTGCAGGCGCACGAGCTGTCAACCTGCCACACGACTGCCTGCTTAAGTTGAGAGCCATATACACCTTTGTTGAGCAGATGTACACCGGGGGCGTGTTATCAATCAAAGCAGTAATGGGCAGAAAGGGACCAATAATGACCATCAAGCAAAGGCTTGGCTTCTTGTCCACGCTGCCTCCTCATATAGAAGAATTAAAGAGATCAGCCGCCCGAACGGGAGTGTTGAACACCCTGAGTCAGTGCCTAGCGTATGCCCCGGAGCTCAAAACCGAGGAAATAGTCGCCGGCTACCCCGAGCTGAAAGACGACGGGTCAGAATTCACCGAGATGGACTATCACCGGACCATCATAGAATCTCGTTATGCGGCGACTCAACTGGCGGCCAGTTTGGAGCTGAAGAAGTACCAAGCCGCCTATGACGAAAACAAAAAGAAGGTGATGCCTCCCTCATATGAAACTGCTAGCCTAGTTCCTAGCCGTCCCAAGAATCCTTTTGATCTTGACTTGGATCTGTCTCTCTTCCTTGATGAGGAAGACGAGTTCATTGCCTTGTCCAAGTGTAACTGGAAGTTGGGCGACTTACGAATTCAAGGCGGAGAAAGCTCAAAGAAAGGCGACTCGGTGGCGGCTTGACTCGCCCATGGATCCTTCCTTTGTTGCGGGATGATACCCATTCTGTCCATGCGAGCCATGTAATTGTTTTGCTAGTGTGTGTGTAACACCAAACATGCCATATTGTTTTTTGGATAGAACCACTTGTAGTCCTTGAATCTTATGCATGACTTGCCTGCAACTTTTTTCATAAACCAAGAAATGGCTCAAAATTTGTCCTGGTATGTTAGGAAAATGGCAGCCGATTCAGCAAGTTCATGTCCAGGAATAAACCAGCCCCCTGGATCATGGCAAGAGATAAATTAGCCCCCGGGATATGGCGAGAGATAAATCAGCCCCCGGGTTACGACGAGAAATATGAGCCAGGGCGAGTTATAATCAAAGCCAACTCAAAGTAACAAATTTATCGACTCAATGAGTTTCGATAGGATAAGACGAGTTTGCAAAACTCTAGTGTTACCCTTAGGAAGCTTTTGCAAAAAAACCTCGTTATTTTAGACCGGCTGATCAGGCGCGAGTCAAGCTTCTGTGAAGCAGGTTCGATGAACCAATGGTTTTTCTATTTTCCATGTGTGACTCTGGCCGGTACCTTTTTATGTTTTAACCAAGACGAGTTCAGTGTCCACATAACAGATTGACTCGTCTCGAGTACATAGGTCCATGTGGTGACTTGTTCAACACATAGTCCAGTATAACCATTTGTAATGCGGTAATTTTTTGCTAGCCAAGAGGGTATTCAGGCTGAACTCAATGAGTGGAAGCCCCCAAGTGATCTATGGTTTAGGAAGAAACCAGGCATAGGATGACATAAGCGTATACGCTCTTACTGCAAAACGACTTGGGGACTAGTAGCCCCCAAGTAAGCCAGTTTACTTCTCAAAACCATATAAGGCGCCTATGTTTGAACCGTGCGATTTGGCAACGTTGGTCCTCTTTGGCGGTTTATCAAAACCCAGTTTTGAAGCAAGTGCAGCATGGCGACTTACGCTCTTTGACTTTGATAGCGTCCATGTTTGGGCGACTTATAGAACAATAAAGACTCATGCTTTCAAAAGCTGAAACGACAAAGGACCCCGAAATTCGTGGGTGCCGGCTTTATTGCTTTTCATAATTCATGGATTACAATTTGCTAAAAACTGGTAAAGGAAAGAGAGGAGCTCATTGCTCTAAGTGTAGTAAGGCCGCAAATGGGCTATGTTCTAGGGGCGAGTTGTCTCAACCTCCGTAGTTGGCCGATCTGGGCGAAGATCCATCAAATAGTATGAGCCGTTCCGAAGATTCTTGCTGACGACAAATGGTCCCTCCCATGGAGGTGACAACTTGTGCATACCGGTATGATCTTGAATCAAACGGAGCACTAAGTCGCCTTCCTGGAAAGCTCGACTCTTGACCCGACGACTATGATAACGGCGCAAGTTCTATTGGTAAATCGCCGACCGTGACGCGGCCAAGTCACGTTCCTCCTCCAAGGCATCCAGCGAGTCTTGTCGCGCCAACTCGGTGTCCTGCTCCACGTAGGCGGCGACACATGGGGAATCATGTTTGATGTCACTTGGTAACACCGCCTCTGCCCCATAGACCAGAAAGAAAGGAGTAAAACCAATGGAGCGGTTTGGAGTCGTCCTGATACTCCACAGTACTGATGGCAACTCCTCAACCCAACATCCTGGTGTGTGTTCCAAAGGTACCACGAGCCGAGGTTTAATCCCCCGTAATATTTCCTGATTCGCCCTCTGTGCCTGTCCAATGGACTCGGGATGTGCAACCGCGGAAACATCAAGTCGGATATGCTCTCGTAAACAAAACTCTTGCATTGCGCCTTTGGATAAGTTAGTACCATTGTCAGTAATCATACTATGAGGATATCCAAACCTGAAAATCAGCTTCTTCAAGAATTTGACGGTCGTATCAGCGTCACAACTACTAACAGGTTCTGCCTCCACCCATTTGGTAAATTTGTCAACTGCCACCAACAGATGGGTTTTTTTGTTGGAAGACATTTTGAAAGGACCGACCATATCAAGCCCCCAGACTGCAAACGGCCAAGTGATTGGTATCATCCGCAATTCCTGAGCCGGCACATGCATAGGGCGTCCAAACCTTTGGCAGCCGTCACATCAGCGAACGATCTCCTCTGCGTCTGCGTGAGCCATCAACCAATAAAACCCATGTCTGAAGGCTTTAGAAACCAAGGATCGGGACCCAGCATGATGACCACAGTCGCCCGCGTGAATTTCATTAAGGATCATGCATCCTTCTTCGAAAGAAACGCATCTTTGAAATACCCCTGAGGTGCTTCGTTTGTGTAACTCGCCATTGTGTATGACCATGGATTTGCACCGACGGACGATTTGTCGAGCTAGCAGCTCGTCAGCAGGTAACTCGCCTCTGGTTAGATACGCCATGTAAGGAGTCGCCCAGTCTGGAGTAGCGTGGAGAGCCGCCACGAATTGAGATTCGGGGTCTGGTACCGCTAGATCTTCGTCCGAAGGCAGTTTTATTGAAGGGTTATGTAATATATCCAAAAAGACATTGGGAGGAACCGGCTTACGCTGGGAACCAAGGCGAGAAAGAACGTCTGCTGCTTTGTTAAGCCGTCGGTCGATGTGATCCACTTGATAGCCATTGAAATGACCCGCCACATCTGACACAGCCCGTCTGTAAGCCGCCATCAGAGGGTCTCGGGAATCTTAGGTGCCAGAAAACTGCTGCGCCACCAGATCTGAATCTCCCAAGAATCTCACTCGCGTGAGGTTCATCTCCTTGGCGAGTCTCAAGCCATGGAGCAAAGCTTCGTATTCTGCTGCATTATTAGTACATGGTAACATGAGCCTGAGGACATAGCAAAACTCGTCACCGTGAGGCGAAGTTATCACCACGCCAGCCCCCGAGCCTTCCAACTGTGTGGACTCGTCGAAATAGATGGTCCAATATGTAAGATCTTGTCTCTCCTCAGGGATTTGTAACTCGGTCCAATCATTGCTGAAGTCCATGAGCGCTTGAGACTTGATAGCTGTCCGAGGCGTATACCGCACCTGATGGGGACCAAGCTCGATGGCCCATTTGGCAATCCGTCTGGTAGCCTCTCGGTTCTGTATGATGTCGCCGACGGGGGCGGAGCTGACGACCGTGACTGGGTGTTCCTGGAAGTAATGTTTCAGCTTTTGACTCGCCATGAATACCCCAAAAACCAATTTTTGCCAATGCGGGAAGCATTGCTTGGAGAGGGTGAGGACCTCGCTGATGAAATACACCGGTCTCTGGATGGGGTATTCCTTTCCTTCTTCCTTTCGCTCGACAACTACTGCCACGCTAACTGCTTTGGAATTGGCCACAATGTAGACGAGCATAGGTTCTCTGTCTGTCGGAGCCGCCAGCACTGGCGGGTTAGCTAATTGCCGCTTCAAGGCTTCGAAGGCTTCGTTGGCCTCATCTGTCCATACAAAACGATCGGTTTTCTTGAGCAGCTGGTAGAGGGGGATGGCCTTCTCCCCAAGGCGACTTATGAAACGGCTCAAGGCCGCGATTCGACCCGCCATGCACTGTACTTGGTTAATGTTGGCTGGTTTCCCAAGCGAAGTAATAGCTTCAATCTTTTCCGGGTTGGCCTCGATTCCACGTTCTGACACCAAGAAACCCAATAGCTTCCCTGCAGGGACACCAAAAACATACTTGGTGGGGTTAAGCCTCATCTGGTAAACACGCAAGTTGTCGAATGTTTCTTTGAGATCCTCCAAAAGTGACTCCTTGCGGTGAGATCTGACCACGATGTCGTCCACGTAAGCATGGACGTTACGACCTATCTGGCTGTGTAAGCAGTTTTGGATGCAGCGCTGGTAAGTCGCCCCCATGCTCTTGAGCCCAAACAACATGGACACGTAACAGAAAGCTCCGAACGGGGTTATGAAGGATGTCTTCTCATGATCCGCCACCGCCATTTTTATCTGGTGGTATCCTGAATAAACGTCGAAGAAACACAGACGTTCGCAACCCGCCGTCGAATCTATAATTTGATCAATGCGGGGAAGGGCGAACGGATCCTTCGGGCAGGCTCTATTAAGGTCCATGTACTCAATGCACATGCGAAAAGTGTCATTCTTCTTGAGTACCAAGACCGGGTTAGCCAGCCATTCTGGGTGAAAAACCTCGATGATGAACCCAGCGGCAAGGAGCCGGGCTACTTCTTCTCCGATCGCTTTACGACGCTCTTCGTTAAACCTGTGGAGGTACTGCCACACTGGCTTAACTTTGGGGTCAGTATTGAGATGGTGCTCAGCGAATTCTCTCGGTACACCGGGCATGTCAAAAGGTTTCCATGCAAAGATGTCCCAATTCTCATGGATGAATTGGATGAGCGCGCTTTCCTATTTGGGGTCGAGACCCGCCCCAATAGTGAACTGCTTGGTGGAGTCGCCCGGCGTAAAATCGATAACCTTGGTGGCATCCGCTGGTTTGAACTTGAGGGGCGGCTCAGAATCGATAGTTGGCCTTTTGAGCGGCGTCATGTCTGCCGGGTCGACATGGGATTGGTGAAACTTGAGCTCCTCGGCCGCGCAAGCTGACTCGGCATAAGCCGCATCTCCTTCTTCACACTCTTGGGCTATTTTCCTGTCATCGTGGACGGTGATGGGACCCTTGGGTCCAGGCATCTTGAGCTTGAGATAAACATAGCATGGGCGGGCCATGAACTTGGCGTAAGCTGGCCGTCCAAACAGCGCATGGTAGGGGCTCTTTATCTTGACTACCTCGAACAAGAGAGGCTCGCTCCTGTAGTTCGATTCTGTGCCAAAAGCCACATTAAGCTTGACCCGCCCAATGGGGTACGCCGACTTACCAGGGACAATACCGTGGAAGACTGTGGATGATGGCATCAGGTTCTTCTCGAGGAGGTTCATCCGCCGGAAAGTGTCGAAATATAGGATGTTGATGTTGTTGCCCCCGTCCATGAGGACTTTGGAGAGGGTGTATCCCCCGACTTGGGGAGCCACAACCAGGGCTAAGTCGCCAGGGTTGTCGACTCGGGGTGGATGGTCTTCCTGGCTCCATGTTATGGGTTGCTCTGACCAGTGAAGGTACCGAGCGAGCACTGGCTCAGCTACGAAAGTTTTGTGCTTTACCTTGTGATACCATTTACAGGTGTTGGTGGTGAACACGTGGTACTGCCCGTTGTTCAACTGTTTGGGGTTATTTTGGAACCCGCCCCGATCCTCCTGCCGCTGGGGGTATCCTTGCGGGGGGGGTGGAATATTCCCGGTGGGTGGTACTGCTGGTCATGAACTTGGTATTGACTGACATTGTGCTGCGACCCTCCATGTGGTCCTTGGTTGGGAAAACCTCCGAATGCGACCTGTCGTGACCCGGATGCGCCGGGTTGCTCCTGCCGCTGGCCCTGCTCGCCGCCTTGACTTCTTTTGAGCGCCTCGGCCCGAAACTCTTGCATCACGTAGAAATCCTCCCACGAGTGAGTCAACGTTCAATCAGCTGTGGCGTGCTGCGGGCACGGGCCTTTAAGCATTTCATGGTAGTTACGTGGTTTCTTCCCACTAAAGCCCCACTTCTTCTGACGCGGGTTTGCGTTACCAGTATTAGTATTAGCAACAAATTCCGTAGGACCTTCCTGTTGCCTCTTCTTGCCATGCCCGCCATGCTGGTTATTGCCCTGGTTCTGAAACCAGGATTGGCCTTTTTTGTAACTCGCCCTTGCGGGCGGCTCCAATTTTATCGTCGCCCTCTCCAGGATCCTTGGTGTCATCCGACTCAGCGTACCTGGTAAGGGCGTCGACTAGCTCACCCATGTCCTGTACCTTTCGCTTAAGTCTCCCTAGTTTCAACACCAGAGGCTCGTAATGGCAATTTTTCTCCAGGATCAACACCGCTTGAGCCGCCGAAACACCTTCCGATGAATGGATAACTTCCGCAACCCACCGGGTCCAGTTGTGGGCCGACTCATCCTGCCGCTGAACGCAGTGCTGTAAGTCGACGATAGGTATTGGGCGCTTGCAGGTTCCTCTGAAGTTCTTGATGAAACGCTCCTTCAGCTCCAGCCAAGTGTTGATGGAGTTGGGCGGCAGGTTTTTTCAGCCAAGTGTGTGCCGTCCCTTCGAGCATCATGGTGAAGTAATTAGCGCAGACCGCCTCGCTTACGTCAAGCATATCCATCGCGAGTTCATAGCTCTCGATCCATGACCCGGGCTCGAGATCCCGTGAGTAGTTGGGAACCTTCCTAGGCCCTTTGAAGTCCTTCGGCATGCGCTCGTTGCGCAAAGTCGGCGTGAGGCATGATACTCCAATTTGTTTGCCCCCACCGTCCAGGGGCGCGGGCGACAACGGTATGTAAGTGGGGTAGGCCTGACCCGCCACGGCCATTGGCTCCATGTGCCGCGCGGCCCGCGCTGCATCCACAATATCCTAGGCTCGTGTGTCGGGCATCCCGAGCGGATCGTGTTGGGGGAGCCGCCG
This sequence comes from Hordeum vulgare subsp. vulgare, assembly GCF_904849725.1. Lineage (NCBI taxonomy): Eukaryota > Viridiplantae > Streptophyta > Magnoliopsida > Poales > Poaceae > Hordeum > Hordeum vulgare. The sequence continues at coordinate 447,431,771 of NC_058518.1, read as the reverse complement.
CGGCCCGCTGGTCACTGCAGGGAAATCCTCGTGCCGACTTCTGGTGTGACTCGCCTGAGGCGTGGAGTGGAGCCGATCATGGCTATGGGAATACTACGCGTGCTGAACCACGGCCGTTTTCAGCATCTCGATGGTGTTTCTAGCTTCTATCTCAGCCGGGGTGTTTCCGTAAATCAGAAGGGACTCCAGGTGGCGGGTTGCTGCCAGCACATTGTCGACGGGGTTTGAGAAGTGACCCGCAGCGTCTGGAATCGAGTCGCATGGGCGTCCATGGGCTGAGCCAGCGGAGGATTGGGCGGTGGAATCGTTCCTCCCCTCGGGGCAGTTTGCAAAGGCCGATCAGGACCCGCCCCGGGGGTGCGCGGGGTGTCAAAAAGGCGAGTTGGGTGTAAGTCGGCCGGGACGCGCCCACTGTGTCTCCTTTGATGGACGGCGTCAGACGCGCGCTGTTGTATCTCGAGCCGCCAGCCTTCGGTGTTCAACCGCTCGGTCTCTGCGGCGACCACCGCTCGCTATGTCTCGATCCTCCCGGCTTCTGCTTCCATGTCGTGTTGTGCCTTGGCCATTGCCTCCTGCAGTTTGGTTAGCTCGGCATTGACCGACTCCTGATTTTCAGATGTAATCGGGGTTGCCATAAGGCTGGCTATCTCCGCTGCTAGTTCCGTCATGGTTTGCGCTGGGGGTTTGGATGTTCCCCCGGTCTCGTGGTTGCCAGTCGGATTCTGATGAGGCTGGGCTGACCCCGCCATGTAGATGGCGATTTGCCGGCGAGACCTCTCGAGGACTTCGGGATCCATTGCTAGCGACAGCCCCCCGAGCTGTCCTTCCTCAAGAGGGTGGATCGACTCTGTCTCGCCCATGGATGAATCGCCATCGGAATTGACAGGGGTGATCTCCTGGCCCACCTTTTTGTCTTGCGCGTCGCCTCCCTGCATAAAACCGATGAAAACCTGGCGACTCTTGTTCTACCGTGTAACGGGGATGACGTACCTGGCTGGCTCAACGATGTCGGTGGAGGTGTCCGGCTTAGGAACAGGCGTCCCGATCATGCCAATGAAGATGTTGATCTTGCCGAAGGGGACTCGGTAGCCAGATTCGACGAAATCGGCCTCCGATTCCCATAGCGAGTTGTCGATGTAATACTTCCCGCGGCGGCTCTTAGTCATGATGTCGACCGCATAGCTTTCTAACCCTGATAGGGCTCCCTTTGAGAACTCAACTCCACCGTGCGCAAGCCCCACGGTGGGCGCCAACTGTTGTGGTTTTCTCACGGCAGATGTCCTCGTGAAAGGACTTAGAGATGGAGTCATCGCACCTTGGTGGCGACTCAAAGGGGGTGAGCGAAAGCGAGACTCGGATTTACCTAGGTTCGGCTCCTCGTGAGGAGGTAAAATCCTACGTCCTGCTTTGTATGGATGAATGGTGGTTTCGATTACAAGGAGGGCGTAACTCGCCTGACCTAGCTCTCAATTCTCTCTAACTTGCCTGACCTTTCCCTGGGACTCGCCTTTATATACAGGTCAAGGCCCTAGGTTTTACAAACTCCTGCCATCCTACTCTTGGAAGCTTTCCTTATCTCTAAGTCACCGTGTTGCCCACGATCAGGAGCTTCCTTGACGTTCCATCATCCACACGGTCTTCTTGAACCGCCCTACAGCTCCTGGGCCATTGGACGCATAATTAAAGGTGAGTCGCCCCTTTGGTGACCCGGCCCATTAAGGGCGGGTTACCCACAGGTAATATCCCCAACAGAAACCAAGGGTGATCCCTTTAGGTTTCAAAACTATCAAGCCACGGAAAAGCAAAATGAGACCAAAATCAAAAGAAAAAAGAAATGGGCAAAATCCACGGTGTTACAAGCGTTATGCATGATTGTGGGTTCATGCCCCTCGATGTCTAGTTTGAGTGACAGAAACATGAGACTAGGGGATGTGCTTGTTGCCACCAGGGAGAAAACAACGGTGCTTGTGACCACAGTTGCAAGGATTGTTTACCTTATGCATATTTTGTTAATGCAGTTTTCCGTTGCTTTGAGTTTACACTTTGGGTGGGGCTCGCAACTTAATACTAGAGAGATCTTCTGGATAGATATCTCAAGGTGGATGATTAGTAAGTAGATGTTGATGAATAAATGGTCTACTTGTCTTGGCGTACTGCCCATTACTATTGAACCTCTAACTATCAAGTAGCATAATTAGCATTGCGGTGCGATCATAATTCTGTCAATTGCCCAACTGTGATTTGTTTACCCTAGCATAGTTGTTTGTTGTCTTTTGGGAGAGATACATCACTAGTGAACGTCATGTGACTCCGGTCCATACCACCATCATTGTTTACACCTCCATCATTTATCGTTTTCATTTATTTTTCCGTTGCAATCACTATTACCTTCCCGCTTGTGTTTTGATCCTTTGTAAAATACAAGGCCGTAGAGATTGACAACCTCTCTGTACTCGTTGGGAGCAAAGTTATTTGTTGTGTGTGCAGGTCCACGTCTTCTGCTAGCGCCAGGGTGGAAGACACCTACTTGTTGAGCCTAGGAGTCCTCCTGGTTCGATAAACCTTACAGTCTCCATGTAAGGGAAATTTTCTGCTCACAACATCTCCACCTTCCACTTGGGGTAACCAACGAGGGGCGAGAAGAATATCCATGAACTCGTCATCAATCATATCAACTATATGATTCATGCTCGACCTTTCGGTCTCTTGTGTTCCGAAGCCATGATTGTACATGCTAGGCTCGTCAAGTTTAACCCGAATGTTCTGTCTGTGCAACTGTTTTGCACCCACTGTATGTGAACATTGAGTCTATCACACCCGATCATCACGTGGTGTCTCGAAACGATGAACTATCGCAACGGTGCACAATCGGGGAGAACACAATTTTTTCTTGAAATTTTAGTGAGGGATCACCTGATAATACTACCGTCATTCTAAGAAAAATAAGGCTTATAAAAGGATTAACATCACAGGCAAATCATAAGTGACATGATATGGCCATGAACTTGTGCTTCTTGATCTCCATCACCGAAGCACCGACATGATCTCCATCGTCACCGGCGCCGCACCATGATCTCCATCATCGTGCCGCCATCGAGGTTGTCGCACTATCTATGCTATTACTACTAAATCTACAACCTAGTGATATAGTAAAAGCATCTGCAAGCACAAAAGTTAGTTTAAAGACAACCATATGGCTCCTATCGGTTGTTGTAGCATCGGTGTGCAAGTCGATATTTAACTATTACAACATGATCATCTCATACATCCAATATATTGTATCATGTCTTTGGCCATATCACATCACATGCATACCTGATACGTCTCCAACGTATCTATACTTTTTGATGGTTCCATGCTATTATCTTGTCAAACTTTGGATGTTTTGTATACCTTTTATATATTTTTTGGGACTAACTTATTAACTGAGTTCCAGGTGCCAGTTCCTGTTTTTCCGTGTTTTTTACCCTTTTCAGAGGAGAATATTAAACGGAGTCCAAACGGAATAAAACCTCCGAAATGATTTTTCCCAGAACAGAAGATACGCAGGGAGCGTGAGAACCAAGGCAGAGGCCACCAGGGGAGGCCAGAAGCCCCCTAGGCGCGGCCAGGGGGCCCGCGCCTAGCAGGCTTGTGGGCCCCCTGTGGCTTGTCTGCGCTACTTCTTCCGCCTATAAATCCCCGAAAAATCCAAAACCACGGGAGAGATCCACGAAAACAGTTCCTCCGCCGCCGCAAACTTATGTCTCCGCAATATCCCATCTGGAGCACGTTCTGGTACCCTGCTGGAGGGGCGATTCAGACACGGAGGGCTTCTTTATCAACACCATTTCCTCTCCGATGATGCGTGAGTAGTTCACCATAGACGTTCGGGTCCATAGCTAGTAGCTAGATGGCTTCTTCTCTCTCTTGGATCTTCAATACAAATCTCTCCATGATCTTCAAGGAGATCTATCCGATGTAATCTTCTTTTGCGGTGTGTTTGTTGAGATCCGATGAATTGTGGATTTATGATCAGATTATCTATGAATCTTATTTGAGTTTCTTCTGATCTCTTATATGCATGATTTCATATCCTTGTAATTCTCTTCGAGTTGTGGGTTTTGTTTGGCCAACTTGATCTATGATTCTTGCAATGGGAGAAGTGCTTGGTTCTGGGTTCATACCGTGCGGTGACCTCACCCAGTGACAGAAGGGCTAGCGAGGCACACATCATGTTGTTGCCATCAAGGGTAAAAAGATGGGGTTTATATCTATTGCATGAATTTATCCCTCTACATCATGTCATCTTTCTTAAGGCATTACTCTGTTTGTCATGAACTCCATACACTAGATGCATGCTGGATAGCTGTCGATGTGTGGAGTAATAGTAGTAGATGCAGAAAGTATCGGTTTACTTGTCTCAGACGGGATTCCTATATGTATGATCATTACCTTAGATATCGTCATGACTTTGCGCGGTTCTATCAATTCCTCGACAGTAATTCGTTCACCCACCGTAATATTTGCTATTTTGAGAGAAGACTCTAGTGAACACTATGGCCCCGGGTCTACTTCACATCATATTTTCAGCCTTACACTTTTACTTCATTGCACTTTCCGCCTTCAGATCTCACCTTGCAGTTAACCTTGAAGGGATTGACAACCCCTTTGTAGCGTTGGGTGCAAGTTTGCTGTTTTTGGGCAGGTACTTTGGAAACTTGGCTTGATACTCCTACTGGATTGATACCTTGGTTCTCAAAACTGAGGGAAATACTTACTGCTAATGTGCTGCATCACCCTTTCCTCTTCAAGGGAAAAACCAACGCAAGCTCAAGAGGTAGCAATACCCTGCAAAAACAAGTTAGACGTCCTCTAATTTGTTGTTGCATGTTTTACGTGGCTGCTATGGGTATCTTATTATGATCACATCTTACTTACGCAAAGCCACAACGGTGATATGCAAATTGCTATTTAACCTTCTCCAAGGACCGCCTCAGTCAAATCCGATTCAACTAAAGTTGAAGAAACAGACACCCGACAGTCTTCTGTATGCAACAAGTTGCATGTCAGTCGATGAAACCGGTCTCTCGTAAGCGTACGAGTAAATTTGGTCCGGGCCCCTTCAATCCAACAATACCGCCAAATCAAGAAAAGACTAAGGAGGGCAGAAAATTGAACATCAACACCCACAAACTCTTTTTGTTCTACTCGAGATATCATCTATGCATGAACCTAGCTCATGATGCCACTGTTGGGGAACGTTGCATGGGAAACAACAAATTTCCTACGCACACGCAATACCTACCCGTGGTGATGATCATCTACGGGAGGGGAGAGTGAATCTAGATACCCTTGTAGATCGCTAAGCGAAAGCGTATATAACGCGGTTGATGTAGTGGAACATCTTCGCGATTCAAATCGTAGCCCGTCCCGTGATATCATCACGACTCGTCCCGCGATCCCATCACGATCCATCCCGATCTAGTGTTGAACGGACGACACCTCCTCATTTAGCACACGTTCAGCTCGATGAAGATCCTCGCCTTCTTGATCCAGCAAGAGGGCGGAGAGGTAGATGAGTTCTCCAGCACGACGTCGTGTTGGTGGTGGTGAACTAATCTAGCAGGGCTTCGCCTAAGCACCGCCAAACTAGACTAGTGGAGAAACAGATGTAGAGAGAAGTAGAGGGAGCACGTGGCAGTTACGGCTAGCCCTCGCCTCTAAAACCTCTAGTATATATAGGAGGGAGGGAGGGTAGGAGGAAGCCTCAAACCCTCATGGTTTGGCCGAAATTGGAGGTGGAGGAGTCCTACTCCAATCCTACTAGGAGTAGGATTCCTCCTCTCCACTTGGAAACCCTTTCCACCTTTTCCACCTTTGGGTTTATTTCCTTCCCACCTCCAATCTGCCTTGGGATTTAGTGAGGGCATCGGCCATCCCACTAGAGGTTTGTCCACATTCTACCACAGCCCATGAGACCCTTTGGGGTGGGTGCGCCCACCTGGTGGACCTCCGGAACCCATTTGTCACTCCTGGTACACAGCCGGAAATGCCCGAAACTTTTCCAGAGTTGAAAACCCACTTTCCTATATATAAATCTTTACTTCTGGACCATTCTGGAGCTCCTTGTGACGTCCAGGGTCTCATTCGGGACTCTGAACAACCTTCGATTACCAACAGCTATAACTCAACTATACCAAAAACGTCACCGAACCTTAAGTGTGCAGACCCTGCGGGTTCGAGAACTATGCAGACATGACCTGAGACACTCCCCGGTCAATAACCAATAGCGGGACCTGGATGTCCATATTGGCTCCTACATATTCTACGAAAATCTCTATCGGTTGAAACTCTATGTCAAGGATTCAGATAATCACGTATGTTGTTCCCTTTGTCCTTTGGTATGTTACTTGCTCGAGTTTCGATCGTCGATATCTCCATACCTAGTTCAATCCCTTTACCGACAACTCTCTTTACTTGTTCCGTAATAAAAGATCCCGTGACTAACTCCTTAGTCACATTGCTTGCAAGGCTTATTGTGATGTTGTATTACCGAATGGGCCTCGAGATACCTCTTCGGCACATGGAGTGACGAATCCCAGTCTTGATCCATGCCAACCCAACAAACACCTTTGGAGATACCTTTAGAGCACCTTTATAGTCACCCAGTAACATTACGACGTTTCATACACACAAGGTATTCCTCCAGTGTCCGGGAGTTGCATGATCTCATGGTCATAGGAACATATACATTGACATGAAGAAAACAGTAGCAATAAACTGACAGGATCATATGTTGCGTTTATAGTTTGGGTCGTGTCCATCACATCATTCTCCTAATGATGTGATCCCGTTATCAAGTGACAACACTTGTCTATGGCCAGTACGCCTTGACCATCTTTTATCAATGAGCTAGTCAACTAGAGGCTCACTAGGGACATTGTGTTGTATATGTATCCACACATGTATTTGAGTTTCCAATCAATACAATTCTAGCATGGATAATAAACGATTATCATGAACAAGGAAATATAATAATAACCAATTTGTTATTGCATGTAGGGAGTATTGCCAACATTTTCCCACTTGCACTAGAGTCAATAATCTAGTTCACATCACTATGTGATTGCAATGAATCTGACACCCATACAGTTATGGGGTTCAATCATGTCTTGCTTGTGAGAGAGGTTTTTAGTCAATGGGTCTGAACCTTTTAGATCTGTGTGTGCTTTACAAATCTCTATCTCATCCTATAGATGCTGCTACCACACGCCATTTGGAACTATTCCAAATGTGTGACGCCCTCGATTTAATCGTACGCTAATCATACACGCAAATGTGTACGAGCAAAATCAAGGACTCACGGGAAGATATCACAACACAACTCTAGACACAAATAAAACAATACAAGCTTCATATTACAAGCCAGGGGCCTCGAGGGCTAGGATACAGAAGCTCGATAAACACACGAGTCAGCGGAAGCAAAAATATCTGAGTACAGACATAAAACCTGAGGTGCCTTAGAGAAGGCTAGCACAAAAGAAACACAATTGAACGAGGCGAGGCCTCCTGCTTGGGAACCTCCTAACTACTCCTATTCTTCAGCGGCCTCCATGAAGAATACACCATCGGGGCGGCAGGCGTTGGCAGGAAACTCCATCTCCTGGGCTCCATCATCTGGTCGCAGCAACGGATCAAGGGAACAAAGGGGAAGCAAAGCAATGGTGAGTACTCATCCAAAGTACTCGCAAGACTTACATCAGAACTATGCTAAGTATGCATCAGTATCAAAGAAGGGGGGTTTATATGTGGACTGGCTGCAGCAATGCAAGAATAGAGAGAGAAGGCCTAGTCCTATCGAAGACTGGCATCTTCAGGGTCTTGCAGCAATAGATGAGAATAGGACAAGGTTCACAATTAATAGTCATATTGTTGCAGCAATATTAATATGAGGGCACGCCCAGAGATCCTTCCTCGGTTCCGTGCAAGAAAGCAATCCCGGGGCAACTAATTCTAGTTAAGTAACAATTGTAGTTGTATAAGATCAGGGCACAACTCCAAGTCGTCCTATAACCGTGGACACGGCTATCCGAATAGTTAATTTTCATCCCTGCAGGGGTGCACCAAGTTTCTCGTCACGCTCGATAACACTCTGGTTGGACACACTTTTCTGGATCATGCCCGGCCTCAGAATATCGACACGTCACAACCCCACCTAAGACTCAACAGAGAGGCCAGCCCGCTGGTCTAAGTCCTAAGCACAAATGGTTCGTGGACCCACTTGCCCTCCGCGCTCCTGCATGATGCGTGGGCGGCCGAGGTCAGTCCTAGCACCCCTTAATCACAAGCGTGATGCATCTCGGGACCACTCGGGCGCGCGCCGCTCAATTGCTGACATTTGAAAAGCTTCGGCTGATACCGCGACATCGAGTACCCATAATTCTTCCTGTATAGTCGGTTAGGGCAAAAAGGTCTCCAACCAACCCAGATCAAATACCCAAATCCATTATCATTTTAATTAGGCCATCGACACAAACACACGGGAATCCACCCGCCTAACAACTAAACACCAAATGATCCCAGTGACATGGTTGAGTAACTGTGTGGTTGTAACATCGGGGGGAATACGAGGTATCACCCTCGTTGGATTCCGAACGATGTAATCTGTCAAGGTGGACTTAGAGGAATCACCCTCGAGGGTCCCACACTTGAGGGGTTGCACGACAAAGGCATCGTCGGGAATGGTGAAAGAGGAATCACCCTCGATAACCACGACTGACTAGCTGTACTACAGAGATATCATCAGGAGTACTTCGTGAGGTGTCACCCTCGGTACACGATAGTATCTCTATAGCGCCGCACAACTAAGGGGGTGTAAGTGTTGTGTCGGGTCTGGCTCGTCGATCAGGGATCGAGATTTGTAAACAAAGCGAGGCAACTGAACTACAAGGTCAGAGGGGATGACTGCTCCACCTATACTAAACAGTTTAAAAGTACAGTACTGAAAGTAGCAGTTCATCAAAAATAGGCTATGCATCAGATATAGGAGCTAACTACAACAGTAGCAAAATTCTAATGCAAGCATGAGGAAGAAGAATAGGCGATATAGGAATGATCAAGGGGGGGTTGCTTGCCTTGCTGCTCTGCGGCAAAAGGCTTGCCGTCAGGAGGGTAGGCGTACCCGACAACAGCGTCAGTCTCGGGGTCTAATGGTAAGAAGAGGGGGAAGAAACAATAAATAATAGCAACGGGTGCAACACTAAGCATGACATGGCAATATGCAGACTAGGCATGAGCTAACGCAGTAACATCCGTCATAGACGGGTCGGAAGAATATCTGATGATATTTTCCGGGTCTGAGGCTACTACCGGTCAGAATGAAAACGATTGAAAGGTTTCACGTTTGCTATGCTAGGGACGCATGACAAACGAATGGACCGTCTATCCGGGTTCGTCTCGTTGTGCTGATCAACTTTCATGTTGAAAATATTTTGATCTGACTTACGAATTATTTTATATTAATTTTAGAGTTTTATTCAATATTTAGGAATTAAAAAAGATTTAATTAATTTGATTAAATGCAATTATAACATCAGCATGATGTCAAGCTGACATCAGCAGTTGACTGGTCAACTAACCAGTGGGTCCCATGTGTCATAGACACAAGTTTTTAATTAGGTTTAATAGTCTAATCAGATTAATTTAGTGGGGGACCCACGTGTCATACTCTAATAGGATAATTTACTTATCGTAATTAACAGATTATCTAAATAATATATTTAATCAATTAACTAATTAATTAAATAATATATCTAATCATTTATTTATTTATTTATTTATAAAAACATATATTTTATTTTCATATTTTAACAGTGCGTGTGGGGCCTCCGTGTGAGTGAGAGTGGGGGGGTGGCCCCACCAGTAAGTGGCATTGGCCACCTACACACAAAACACACATACACATATTGTATTCTTTTTACATACATGCATATATACCCAATACATACACACATACATACATGATACGTACATACGTATAATACATTCATTTTTCATTTTTCTTTTCTCTTTCTCTCATCTCCAACCTCGTGGACATCTCTCTCAACTCACAGGAACCTAAACAAAGAGAGAAAGGAGGAAAGGTCCACCTCCACCTCCACGAGCCCAACGACACTGGAACGCGGCGGCGATCGCCGGAATGGAACCGGGAGAGGGAGGAGGAGAGGATGGCCAGGGCCCGGAGCTCATCGGCGTTGACGGGAGGGCCCGGTGTAGCCAGAGTGCACGGGGAGTCGGCGCGGTTCCGGCGAGGAGGAGCTCCCGGTGATCGTGACGACGTTGGGGAGGCGATTTCGGGCCAGTGGTGGTGAATCCGGCGACGCAGGTGGTGATGGGGCCGGCCGGGGTGATGAGGGGGGTCGGGGCCGGCCGGATCCGGCCTGAAGGTGCGGCGCCCGGATGAGGGGGGCCGTCGGTGCGGTAGGCAGGGAGCTCGGCCGGCGGGTGGTGAGGTGACGGCGTTGTGGAGAGGCGAGGGAGGAGGCAGGGCCTTCGGTGGGGCGCTGGGACATGGGAGGCAGTGGACTGCCGAGGGGAGAGGACAGGGGAGGCGCGGTGGGGAGAGGAGGCGCGGTGGGGTGTGATACGTCTCCAACATATCTATAATTTTTATGGTTTCATGCCATTATCTTATCAAACTTTGGATGTTTTGCATGCCTTTTATATTTTTTTTGGGACTAACTTATTAACTCAGTGCCAAGTGCGAGTTCCTGTTTTTTCCATGTTTTTGACCACTTTCAGAGGAGATTTTGAAACGGAGTCCAAACGGAAGAAAATCCCCGAAAAGATTTTTTTTCTGGAACGGAAGAAGATCGGGAAGCTTGAGAGCCAAGGCAGGGGAGCCTCATGGGCCCCACAAGCCCCCACCCTGCGGCCAGGAGGTAGGCCACGGCCCACAGGCTTGTGGGCCCCCTGAGCGCCCCCTGACCTAGGGGTTGCGCCTATAAATTCCCTAAAAATCAAAAAAAAATCAGGAGATCATCGAAAGTACTTTTCCGCCGCCGCAAGCTTCTGTCTCCGCAAGATCCCATCTGGGGCACGTTCTGGTGCCCTGCCGGAGGGGATTCGGATACGGAGGGCTTCTTCATCAACACCATGACCTCTCCGATGATGCGTGAGTAGTTCACCATAGACCTACGGGTCCATAGCTAGTAGCTAGATGGCTTCTTCTCTCTCTTGGATCTTCAATACAAAGTTCTCCATGATCTTCATGGAGATCTATTCGATGTAACCTTCTTTTGTGGTGTGTTTGTCGAGATCTGATGAATTGTGGATTTATGATCATATTATCTATGAATCTTATTTGAGTTTCTTCTGATCTCTCTTATGCATGATTTCATATCCTTGTAATTCTCTTCGAGTTGTGGGTTTTGTCTGGCCAACTAGATCTAGGATTCTTGCAATGGGAAAAGTGCTTGGTTTTGGGTTCATGCGTGCGATGACCTCACCCGGTGACAGAAGGGGTAGCCAGGCACGCATCGTGTTGTTGCCATCAAGGGTAAAAAAGATGGGGTTTTCATCATTGGTTTGAGATTATCCCTCTACATCATGTCATCTTGCTTAAGGCGTTACTCTGTTCGTCATGAACTCAATACACTAGATGCATGTTGGATAGCGGTCGATGTGTGGAGTAATAGTAGTAGATGCAGAAAGTATCGGTCTACTTGTCTCGGACGTGATGCCTATATGTATGATCATTGCATTAGATATCGTCATGACTTTGCGCGGTTCTATCAATTGCTCGACAGTAATTTGTTCACCCACCGTGATATTTGCTATTATGAGAGAAACCTCTAGTGAACACTATGGCCCCCAGGGTCTACTCCACACCATATTTTCAGCCTTACACTTTTTACTTTGTTGCACTTTCCGCCTTCAGATCTCACATCGCAAACAATATTGAAAGGATTGACAACCCCTTTGAAGCGTTGGGTGCAAGCTTGTTTGTGTTTGCGTAGGTACTCTTAGTCATTGTGTTGACAATGAAAGCATGCCACCCAAAATTATTATCTCTGTTTTAAAACTCTTATGCAGCACTGGAGCAGTAAGTATTTCCCTTAGTTTGAGAACCAAGGTATCAATCCAGTAGGACAATCTCGTCAAGTCCATAGTACCTGCGCAAACACAAAAGATCCTGCACCCAACCCTATAAAGGGGTTGTCAATCCCTTCAAGATTGATTGCATAGTGAGATCTAAAGGCGGAAAGTGCAACGAAGTAAAAAGTGTAAGGCTGAAAATATGGTGTGGAGTAGACCCGGGGGCCATAGTGTTCACTAGAGGCTTCTCTCAAAATAGCAAGTATTACAGTGGGTGAACAAATTACTCTAGAGCAATTGATAGAACCACGCAAAGTCATGAAAATATCTAAGGCAATGATCATACATATAGGCATCACGTCCGAGACAAGTAGACCGATACTTTCTGCATCTACTACTATTACTCCACACATCGACCGCTATCCAGCATGCATCTAGTGTATTGAGTTCATGACGAACAGAGTAACGCCTTAAGCAAGATGACATGATGTAGAGGGATAATCTCAAACCAATGATGAAAACCCCATCTTTTTACCCTTGATGGCAACAACACGATGCGTGCCTCGCTACCCCTTCTGTCACTGGGTGAGGTCACCGCACAGTATGAACCCAAAACCAAGCACTTATCCCATTGCAAGAATCATAGATCTAGTTGGCCAGAAAAACCCACAACTCGAAGAGAATTACAAGGATATGAAATCATGCATAAGAGAGATCAGAAGAAACTCAAATAAGATTCATAGATAATCAGATCATAAATCCACAATTCATCGGATCTCGACAAACACACCGTAAAAGAAGATTACATCGGATAGATCTCCATGAAGATCATGGAGAACTTTGTATTGAAGATCCAAGAGAGAGAAGAAGCCATCTAGCTACTAGCTATGGACCCGTAGGTCTATGGTGAACTACTCACGCATCATCGGGGAGGTCATTGTGTTGATGAAGAAGCCCTCCGTATCCGAATCCCCCCTCCGACAGGGCACCAGAACGAGCCCCAGATGGGATCTTGCGGAGACAGAAGCTTGCTGCGGCGGAAAAGTACTTTCGATGATCTCCTAATTTTTAATGGAATTTTTGGGAATATATAGGCGCAAAACCTAGGGAAAAGGAGCCTCACGGATCCCACAAGATAGGGGGCCGCGGGCCCCCTGGCCGCGCCATGAGGGCTTGTGGGGTCCCTGGTGGGCCTTGCTTCCAATTGCTCAACAATTAGCAATTGTCTTCCAATGGCCCACCAGCGTGTGGGATCGCAGCAGTTTTCGAGGGTAGAGTATTCAACCCAAATTTGTTGGTTCGACACGAGGGGAGTGAAAGCATATTCTCCAGTATTAGCAGTTGAGTTGTCGGCTCAACCACACCTGAAAGATTAGTATCTGCAAGCAGGATATAAGCACCAAAGGTAGAATGATAGCAACGGTGCTAGGAAAGAATCTGTTGACGGCAGATTATTCCTAACTGAAGTATCAATGGCGCTAGTAAAGTATTGTAGCAGGTAGTAGCAGTGTAACGAGTAACAGCAGTGGCAAGGAACAGCAATAGTGACAGCAATAGCAAGTAGCAACAGTAGCAAGTAACAACAGCAGCAAGTAACAGTAGTGGCAAGTAACAGTAGCAGCAACAGTAGTAACAGCAGCAGAGCAAAGCAAGTAACAACATCAGCAAGTAACAGTAGCAGCAACAGTAGTAACAGCAGCAGAGCAAAGCAAGTAATAGCAGCAGTGGGACAAACTTGTAGGCAATGGATAGGTGATTTGTTGTATGACATTCATCATGCAACAGTTATAACACGGAGAGATATGTGGCTAGCTCCCGTTCGTCAATGTGATGTAGGCATGCATTCCGTGTGTAGTCATACGTGCTTAAGGAAAAGAACTTGTATGAAATCTATTGTCCATCCTCCCGTGGCAGCGGGGTCCAAATGGGTACTACGGGATATTAAGGTTCTCCTTTTAATAAAGAACTGGACCAACGCATTAGCACTTGGTGAACACATGAACTCCTCAAACTATGGTCATCATCGGGAGTGGTTCCGGTTATTGTCACTCCGGGGTTGCCGGATCATAACACATAGTAGGTAACTACAACTTGCAAGATCGGATCTAAAACACACATATATTGGTGACAACATAATAATTTCAGATCTGAAATCATGGCACTCGGGCCCTGGTGACAAGCATTAAGCATGGCAAAGTAGTAGCAACATCAATCTGAGAACATAGTGGATACTAGGGATCAATCCCCGTCAAAACTAACTCGATTACATGATAGATCTCATCCTACTCATCACCGCCCAGCGAGCCTACGAATAGATTACTCACGAACGATGAAGAGCTTCACGGAATTGGAGAAGGAAGAAGGTTGATGATGACGATGGCGACGATCTCCTTGATCTGAAGCCCAAAACGGACTCCAGATCTGCCCTCCAAGGCAATAATGGGATGTGGCAGCGCCTCTGTATCGTAAAACGCGATGAACTCTTCTCTCCTGATTTTTTCCGGGACGAAAGGGAATAAATAGTGCTGGAATTGGGGGCGGCAGAGCCACGTGGGTGCCACAAGCCTGGTAGCCGCGGCCAGGGGGGCGCGGCTACACGGCTTGTGGCCCACTGGCCCGTCCCCTCCGGTGGATCGTTGCGCAGGTATTTTTCATATTTTCCAGAAATATTCTTCGTAAATTTTCAGGACTTTCCGAGAACTTTCATTTCTACACAAAAACAACACCATGGCAATTCTGCTGAAAACAGCGTCAGTCCAGGTTAGTTCCATTCAAATCATGCAAATTAGAGTCCAAAACAAGGGCAAAAGAGTTTGGAAAAGTAGATACGATGGAGACGTATCAACTCCCCCAAGCTTAAAACCTTGCTTGTCCTCAAGCAACTTAGTTGACAAACTGAAAGAGAAAGAAATACTTTGACAAACTCTGTTTGATCTTGTTGGTGCAACTATGTCTAACTCATAACCAGCATTTCACCAAGATCACAAGTTAACCGCATAAGCAAGTGACACATAGGTCTCACGGTAAACTAATATCAATGGCATAAACAGCTAGCGAGCAAATAATAATGAGTTTCAGATACCAACAATTCAATCAAAACAAGCATGAAGCAATATGAATAGGTGGTATCTCGCTAGCTCTTTCTGAGACCGCAAAACATAAATACATAGCACTTTGAAAGAACAAGGGCTGACTAAACATTGTAATTCATAGCAACGAAGATCCAGTCATAGTCATACTCAATATCAATCAAAAGAAAAGCGTAAAAATGACAGAGGTGCTCTCTAACTGGTGCTTATATGAGAAGAGGATGACTCAACAGGAAAATAAATAGACAGGCCCTTCGCAGAGGGAAGCATTGATTTGCAGAGGTGCCAGAGCTCAAGCTTTGAAAATAGAGATAATAATTTCGGGTGGCATGCTTTCATTCTCAACGCAATGACCAAGAGTTCTCAATATCTTCCATGCTACTCATGCTATAGGCGGTTCCCAAATAGAAAAGTAAAGTTTTAACTCCCCCACCACCAATCAATCACACTCCATGGCTAGCCGAATCCTCCGGTACCGTCCATACTAACATCAATCCGGGGGGAGTCTTGTTTTACAGTTATGTTTTCGATTTAAGCATGGAACTGGGCATTCCAATTACCGGCCCCTTTCTCGTGAATAACAATGAATAAACACATCTCGAGGATAACACGCCTAACATGGAAGATACCAATAGCCCCCTGTCACCACATGAGCGGATCGGGCATGCAAAACAGATTATTTCTTGAAGGTTTAGAGAATGGCACATGCAAATTTACTTGGAACGGCAGGTAGATACCGCAAATAGGTAGGTATGGTGGACTCTCATGGAAAAACTTTTGGGTTTATGGAAGTGGATGCACAAGCAGTATTCCACTTAGTACAAGTGAAGGCTAGCAAAAGACTGGGAAGCGACCAACTAGAGAGCGACAACAGTCATCAAAATGCATTGAGATTAACTAACATTCAGTTCAAGCATGAGCAGGATATAAATCACCATGAACACGAACATCATAGAGGCTATGTTGATTTTGTTTCAACTACATGCATGAACATGCGCCAAGTCAAGCCACTTGAATCATTCAAAGGAGAATACCATCCTATCATACTACATCATAGTCATCTCAAAATCTATGTTGGCATTCAAGACAAACCATTATAAGCTCCTAGCTAATTAAGCATGGCATCAGAAACTATGATCTCTAAGTTGTCATTGCAAACATGGTTCTCTCTAAACAAAGCTGAATCTGGGACGACAAGCTAGTCATATTTACAAAAACAAAATAGGTAGAGTTCATACCAGCTTTTCCAGTCTCAGTCACTTCATCATATATCATCATTATTGCCTTTCACTTGCACGATCGAACAATGTGAACAATAATAAGAGTGCTAGCGCATTGGACTAAGCTGAATTTGCACGCAAACACAAAGGAGAAGACAAAGTAATATGGCTCTTTAACAAATGAATGGGTATGCATGCGAGAGCCACTAAACATTGTAACCATGGTCTTCTACCTCGACTCAAAGACAAAGAAAACTATTTACACGGGAAAGCTCCCAACAAGCAAAAGAAGAAAGGAAAATCTTTTTGGGTTTTCTCAAAAGGACACAAAACAAGAAAACAAGAAAACGAAAATAAACTAGCATGGATAATACAGTGGCAAAGTGTAAACACCGACTAACAAAGTGAAAGCATAAGCATGAATGTAAAGTTGGTGCAAACACGTACTCCCCCAAGCTTAGGCTTTTGGCCTAGCTTGGTCTACTCCCAAGGAGGGAAATAACCAGCTCCGGGATACTCCGGAGCGGACTGTGGATTCCACTGCTGTGTGAGCTCCTCTGGCTCCCACTGATAAACTGGCGTCTGGTACTTGACTGGTGGCTCGGGCACGGACACCTGTGGTTGGGCCAAGCCCCAATATGCGTAGATGTCCGAGGGCATAATAATGTACCTGCATGTATAAAGGTTGAACAAAGAAGGAGCATGCAAAGTAATAGTCTCTCGAGTACCCTGACTAAATACCAGGTTATAAATCATCCGTCTACTAGCATCTCTATCCAGAAAATCATGGCGAACCATGCTGTCATAATCCAGATATTTCTCAGGAAGAAGCATTTCTTCTTCCTCCTCCAGTCTAATGGGTATCTCAAAGTGTCTGGCAAGACGGGTAGCATAGATACCTCCATAGACGACACCTTTGGAACGGTTTGTGTTCAACCGCTGAGCTACTATAGCACCTAGGCTATAAGTCTTATTGTTATAAAGGCCTTCGCACAAAACCGCAAGGTCTAGAGAGCTAAGTGATCCAGCCTCCCCACGGCCAATCAAACATTTTCCCACAAATAATGAGAAGTACCGAAGCACAGGAAAATGTATGCTAGCAATTCTAGCGCGAGACACTCCTCTCTCCTCTCCAACAGCAATAGTATCTATGAAAGGCTCCAAGTCCCGTGGACGAGGATCATGAATTCCCACATTGCAAAAATCCTGTAGTGTCATGCGCTGGGGGATATCGTATAACATGAACTCAACCATAGGAGGATTCTTCCTCGGATAAAAGTTGAAGCTTTGAACGAAAATATTGGTGAGAAGGAGGTATTGTGGGCACTTATCTTCAACGAACGCGGTAAGACCTGCGTTCTCCACCAAGTAATAAAAGTCTTCATAAAGCCCAGCGGCTCGCAAAAATTCATCACTTGGCCACTCGCACGCTCGAACTTCTGTGACTCGAGGAACCACGTACTTGGGGTGGTTCTTCTCATCCTCCTTGGGGTTACGGCTTGAAGAGCCTCTCAAGAACCTCCTCATCTTTTCCCTTTTCTAACTCTGAAAAATTCTGAAAATTTTAGAGACTTTGAAAGAAAAGTGAGTAAGGATTAACCCAACTCGTAGCAACTACTCCTACTAGTGCCTAGAGACCGTATCACGCGTTAAAACTACTTGGGACCAGCTAAAATCAACATTTCAAGCTCGAAAACAGGGTCACCAAGGTAGCAAGAATACGCGAAGGATAAAGCACTAGAGTAGAAACTAATTGGACCAATGGAGGAGTCACTTACCAAGGAGTAATTTCCCCAAAACGGTTTGGAGAATGGTGCTTTGAGCAAGGAGATCGAAAATCACAGCCAAATGAGCAAGAACACGGGTTTGAGCTGCGAAACGATTTTTTCTGGAGGTAGAAGAAGAGAATGGGAGCTGGAATGAGTGGACAGGGTCCCTGTGGGCCCCACAAGCTTGCTAGCCGCGGCTACAGGGCTTGTGGCCCACTGGTGTGGCCCCCAGGCCAGCTCTCAGTCCCAGTATTTTTCAAAAAATCCAGAAAAAATCATATTTGATTTTCAGGACCATCGAAGAACTTTTATTTTTGAGGTACTTTTCTCCGGGACGCTAAAACGGAAAACAGGAGAAACTAAACTAAATCTATCATTTTCCTTCTAAGCAACAGAAAGTGAAAGCTTAAAACGGAGGTATGTGACTCCTTGATTCATCCATTTCATGGTCATCGAAAGAAATCCATCAATGGGGTTGATCAAATCCTCATGACAAAACTTTTTCAAATCGCAAAAGGAAAGGGAGAATTGTCGAATAGCCACTAAGTCACCTCAATGGGGACATGAATCTCCCCAACAAGCAAATCATACTTCATCTTAACACGAGGAATAGGGCATTCAAAGCTCCCAATAAGAATCCATGAAGTTTTTTCGATAGTATTGATGCAATGTACTTGATATCGTTTCTTCGGAAAGTGCACTGTATTCTCATTACCGTTGACATGGAAGGTGACATTGCCCTTGCTGCAATCTATAACAGCCCTTGCGGTGTTTAAGAATGGTCTTCCAAGAATGATCGCCATGGCATCATCCTCAGGAATATCCAGGATAACAAAGTTCGTTAAGATAGTAACGTTAGCAACCACAACAGGCACATCCTCGCAAATGTCGACAGGGAAAGCAGTTGATTTGTCGGCCATTTGCAGAGAAATTTCAGTGGGTGTCAACTTATCCAGTTCAAGTCTACGATAAAGAGAGAGAGGCATAACACTAACACCGGCTCCAAGGTCAGATAAGGCAGTTCTTACGTAGTTTCCTTTAATGGAGCAAGGTATAGTGGGCACTCCGGGATCACCAAGTTTCTTAGGAGTTCCACCTTTGAAAGTGTAATTGGCAAGCATGGTGGAGATATCAAGATCTGGTATCTTCTGTTTATTGGTCACGATATCTTTCATGTACTTGGCATATGGAGACATTTTGAGCATATCAATGAACCGCATCTGCAGAAAGACGGGTCTCAACATTTCAATAAAGCGCTCAAAATCCTCATCATCCTTTTTCTTGGATGGCTTAGGAGGAAAGGGCATGGGTCTCTGAACCCATGGCTCCCTTTATTTACCATGCTTCCTAGCAGTGAAGTCATTCTTATCGTATCTCTTAGGTTGTGGGTTATCAGGATTAACTGTAGGTTCAATCTCCACATCCTTATCATTGCTAGGTTGAGCATTATTATGAACATTGTTGTCCATATTGTCACCAGGTTCATGTTCATCACCAGATTGTGTTTCTGCATCAGACGCAGAAATATCATTGGTTCTTCAGGTGTGACAGTATTTGGTGAACTGACATGTAGGTTTCTATCATCCTTCTTCTTATTCTTAGGATGACTGGGTGTATCAGCATTAATTCTATGAGAATCTTGATCAATCCTCTTAGGATGGCCTTCAGGATACAAAGGTTCCTGAGTCATTTTGCCTCCTCTAGTAATGACTCTGACAGAGTTGTCATTTAATTCATTGAGCAAGTCATTCTGAGCTTTAAGTACTTGTTCTACCTGAGTAGTAATCATAGAGGCATGTTTACTCAGAAGCTTCAGATCATTGACATTTCTGTCTACACAAGCACTCAAATGACTAAGCATACGAGTACTTTGTTCCAATTGTCTGCTAACATAATCATTGAAACTCTATTGTTTGGCAACAAAGTTGTCAAATTCATCAAAGCATAGGCTAGCTGGTTTGTCAAAAGGAATATCACTCTCATTGAATCTACGCAGAGAATTCACCTCTACTACTCGTATCGGGTTATCGAGACCATGGATCTCTTTGATAGGCGGTAGATTTTTGACTTGTTCAGATCTAATGCCTTTCTCTTGCATAGATTGCTTGGCTTCTTGCATATCTTCGAGACTGAGGAATAGAATACCTCTTTTCTTAGGAGTTGGCTTAGGAGGTGGTTCGGGAATAGTCCAAGCATTATTGTTGATCAAGATGTTATTCAGTAGGATCTCATCTTGTTCTACAGTTTGTTCCCTAAAAACACAACAGGCACAACTATCCAGGTGGTCTCTAGAAGCATCGGTAAGTCCGTTATAGAAGATATCAAGTATCTCGTTCTTCTTAAGAGGGTGATCAGGCAAAGCATTCTGTAGCTGGATGAGCCTCCCCCAAGCTTGTGGGAGACTCTCTTCTTTGAGTTGAGCAAAGTTGTATATTTCCTGCAAGGCAGCTTGCTTCTTATGGGCAGGGAAATATTTCTCACAGAAGTAATAGACCATATCCTGGGGACAACTCACACATCCAGGAGCAAGAGAAGTGAACCAGGCTTTAGCGTCATCTTTTAGAGAGAAAGGAAACAGCTTAAGGATATAGTAGTAGCGGATCTTCTCCTCACTAGTGAAAAGGGTGGCTATATCATGTAGTTTGGTAAGATGGGCTACGACCGTCTCAGACTCATAACCGTGGAAAGGATCAGATTCGACTAGAGAGATTATCTTAGGGTCGACAGAGAATTCATAATCCTCATCGGTGATAAAGATAGGTGAAGTGGCAAACTTCGGGTCGTATTTCATCCTAGCTTTCAAAGATTTTTCCTTCCACTTGAGAAGTAATTTCTCAGCGTCATAGGCATCCTTACACGCAAGAAAATTCCCAGCTATCTCTCCCTCCATAACATAACCCTCAGGTATATCAGGCAATTCATATCTAGGAGAGCTAGATCTAGCAGGAGCAAAAGCAGGTTCTATCTCAATAGTATCGACAGTTTCAGAAGCATCACGAGCATTGGCAGTAACTCTAGCGATATGAGCATCAAGGAATACCCCTAGTGGCATATCAGGCAAAGTAGTATCTCTAGCAGTATCAAGCATAGCATCATTAGGCAAAATAGCATCTCTAGCATCATCAGGCAAAGCAGTATTAAGCATAGCATCATGGATAGCAGTATCAGGCATAGCATCTCTAGCAGTATCAGGCATAGCATCTCTAGTAGTATCAGGCATAGTAGCATCATCAAGCACAGGCGACATATCAAGATTTCTAGTAGGAGGTGGTGTCGCAAACTTACTCATAATTGAAGGTGAATCAAGTGCAGAGCTAGATGGCAGTTCCTTACCTCCCCTCGTAGTTGAGGGCAAGACTTTGGTTCTTGGATCTTTCAGATTCTTCATAGTGATCAGAAAATATAAAAACCAAGTGACTCACAGAATATAGCTATCCTCCCCGGCAACGGCGCCAGAAAAGAGCTGCTTCCAGTTGCTCAACAATTAGCAATTGTCTTGGAATGGCCCACCAGCGTGTGGGGTCGCGGCAGTTTTCGAGGGTAGAGTATTCAACCCAAATTTGTTGGTTCGACACAATGGGAGTGAAAGGATATTCTCTAGTATTACCAGTTGAGTTGTCGGCTCAACCACACCTAAAAGATTAGTATCTGCAAGCAGGATATAAGCACCAAAGGTAGAATGATAGCAACGGTGCTAGGAAAGAATCTGTTGACGGCAGATTATTCCTAACTGAAGTATCAATGGCGCCAGTAAAGTATTGTAGCAGGTAGTAGCAGTGTAACGAGTAACAGGAGTGGCAAGGAACAGCAATACTGACAGCAGTAGCAAGTAGAAACAGTAGCAAGTAATAGCAGCAGCAAGTAACAGTAGCGGCAAGTAACAGTAGCAGCAACAGTAGTAACAGCAGCAGAGCAAAGCAAGTAACAACATCAGCAAGTAACAGTAGCAGCAACAGTAGTAAGAGCAGCAGAGCAAAGCAAGTAACAGTAGCAGTGGGACAAACTCGTAGGCAATGGATCGGTGATTTGTTGGATGACATTCATCATGCAACAGTTATAACACGGAGAGATATGTGGCTAGCTCCCGTTCGTCAATGTGATGTAGGCATGCATTCCGTGTGTAGTCATACGTGCTTAAGGAAAAGAACTTGTATGACATCTATTGTCCATCCCTCCCGTGGCAGCGGGGTCCAAATGGATAGTACGGGATATTAAGGTTCTCCTTTTAATAAAGAACCGGACCAACACATTAGCACTTGGTGAACACATGAACTCCTCAAACTATGGTCATCACCGGGAGTGGTTCCGGTTATTGTCACTGCGGGGTTGCTGGATCATAACACATAGTAGGTAACTACAACTTGCAAGATCAGATCTAAAACACACATATATTGGTGACAACATAATAATTTCAGATCTGAAATCATGGCACTCGGGCCCTAGTGATAAGCATTAAGCATGGCAAAGTAGTAGCAACATCAATCTCATAACATAGTGGATACTAGGGATCAATCGCCGTCAAAACTAACTCGATTACATGCTAGATCTCATCCTACTCATCACCACCCAGCGAGCCTACGAATAGATTACTCACGAACGATGAAGAGCTTCATGGAATTGGAGAGGGAAGAAGGTTGATGATGACGATGGCGACGATCTCCTTGATCCGAAGCCCAAAACGGACTCCAGATCTGCCCTCCAGGGCAAGAACGGGATGTGGCGGCGCCTCTGTATCGTAAAACGCGATCAACTCTTCTCTCCTGATTTTTTTTCCGGGATGAAAGGGAATAAATAGCGCTGGAATTGGGGGCGGCAGAGCCACGTGGGCCCCACAAGCCTGGTAGCCACGGCCATGGGGGAGGTCGCGGCTACAGGGCTTGTGGCCCACTCGCCCGTCCCCTCCGGTGGGTCTTTGCACAGGTATTTTTCATTTTTTCCACAAATATTTTCTGTAAATTTTCAGGACGTTCCGAGAACTTTCATTTCTGCACAAAAACAACACCATGGCATTTCTGCTGAAAACAGCGTCAGTCCGGGTTAGTTCCATTCAAATCATGCAAATTAGAGTCCAAAACAAGGGCAAAAGAGTTTGGAAAAGTAGATACGATGGAGACGTATCAGGCCCCTGCCCTGATTCTCCGGCTTTCCGATCTTTTTCTGTTCCGGAAAAAATCTTTTTGGCAGTTTCATCCCATTTGGACTCCGCTCAAAATCCTCCGCTGAAATGGGTCAAAAACATGGAAAAACAAGACTGGCACTTGGCATTGAGTTAATAAGTTAGTCCCAAAAAATATATAAAGGCATACAAAACATCCAAAGTTTAACAAGATAATAGCATGAAACCATCAAAAATTATAGATACATTAGAGACGTATCAAGCATCCCCAAGCTTAACTCCTGCTCGTCCTCGAGTAGGGAAGTGATAAAGAATGAATTTTTGATGTGGAATGCTACCTAGCATAGTTGTCCTTTGCAACTTCTTTCACGTGACATGAATGTTCAGATCCGTAAGATTCAAAACAATAGTTTTCTATTGACATGAAAACAATAATACTTCAAGCAAACTAGCAAGGTAATCATGAACTTTCAAAATAACAAGTCCAAAGAAAGTTATCCCTACGAAATCATATAGTCTGGCTATGCTCCATCATCCTCACACAACTAATGTAAATCATGCACAACCCCGGTATTGGCCAAGTAATTTTTTTCGCACTCTTACTTTCTCAAACTTTTTATAACTATCACGCAATACATGAGCGTGAGCCATGGATATAGCACTATAGGTGGAATAGAGTGTGATGGTGGTTGTGAGACAAAAAGGAGGAGATGGTCACATTGATTCGGCGTATCAAAGGGCTATGGAGATGCTCGTTAATAGATATCAATGTGAATGAGTAGGGATTGTCATACAAGGGATGCACTAGAGCTATAAGTATGTGAAGGCTCAAAAGGAGAACTAGTGGGTGTGCATCCAACTTGCTTGCTCACGAAGACCTAGGGCAATTTTGAGGAAGCCCATCATTGGAATATACAAGCCAAGTTATATAATGAAGATTCCCACTAGCATATGGTGGTGACAAAGCAAGAAGCTCTCAATCATGAAGAACATGGTGCTATTATGAAGCACGAGTGTGGAAAAAGATAGTAGCATTGTGCCTTCTCTCTTTTTCTCTCTCTTTTTTTGGGGCTCTTAGGCCTCTCTTTTTTCCTTTTCTCTTTTTTTGGGCTATATGGCCTCTTTTTTATTTATTTCCTCACATGGGACAATGCTCTAATAATGATGATCATCACACTTTTATTTACTCGCAGCTCAAAGCTTAGAAATGACTATATAGGAAATGCCTCCGGCAGTGTACCGGGATGTGCAATGATCTAGCTTGGCGTATGACGTTGAAACATCTCGCTAGCTATCTTACGATCATGCAATGGCAATATGAGAGTGACGGCACAAGTCATGAGATGGAACGGTGGGAGTTGCATGGCAATATATCTCGGAATGGCTATGAAAATGCCATAGTAGGTAGGTATGGTGGCTATTTTGAGGAAGGCATGTGGTGGGTTTGTGTACCGGCGAAAGTTGCGCGGCACTAGAGAGGCTAGAAAAGGTGGAAGGTGAAAGTGCATCTATACCATGGACTCACATTAGTCATGAAGAACTCACATACTTGTTGCGAAAGTTTTTATTAGTAATCGAAACAAAGTGCTAAACGCATACTCCTAGGGGAAGGGTTGGTAGGTGTTAACCATCGCGCGATCCCGACCTAACACAAAGGATGACAATCAATAGATCAATTATGCTCCGACTTCCTAACATAGCGGTTCACCATACGTGCATGCTACGGGAATCACTAACTTCAACACAAGTATTTCTAGATTCACAACACCCTACTAACATAACTCTTAATATTACTGAATCCACGTCTCAAAACTAATTGAGAGGAATCAAGACTTCTCTTTCTACTCAATGCACATGAAGATGGAGGTTTTTGTATCCTCTTGGAGTACCTATCACCTTTGGTACTACTTTCATAGTATAAGCCAACTACCAAGTCACGCACCGCCGTGCTCTAAAAGATATAAGTGAAGCACATAGAGCAAAATTATCTAGCTCAAAACATACAAGTGAAGCACATAGAGCATTCTAGCAAAATCACGATGAGTGCATGTCTATCTCTCTCAAAAAGGTGTGCAGCAAGGATGATTGTGACACAACAAAAAGAAAAGACTCCTACGATACAAGACGCTCCAAGAAAAACACATATCATGTGGTGAATAAAAATATAGCTCCAAGTAATGTTACCGATGGATTGAAGACGAAAGAGGGGTTGCCTTCCCGGGGCATCCCCAAGCTTAGGCTTTTTGGTGTCCTTGAATTTGGCTTGGGATGCCTTGGGCATCACCAAGCTTGAGCTCTTTCCACTCCTTATCTCTTTGTCCATGAGAACATCACCCAAAACTTGAAAACTTCACAACACAAAACTTAAACAGAAACTCGTGATAACATTAGCACAAGAAAACAAACTACCACCTCTTTTGGTACTGTAGAAAACTTGAATTCTATCTATATTGGTGTTGGGCTACTGTATTCTCACTTTTCCATGGCTAGTACCCCCCGATACTAACCATAGTTTCATCAAAACAAGCAACCAACTCAACAAAAATAGAATCTGTAAAAAAACAGACCGGTCTGTAGCAATCTGTATACTTCGTATACTTCTGGTACCTCAAAAATTCTGAACAATTACGACTGCCTGGGAAAAAGGCATATCAACCAGAAGCAAAAAAGAATCAACTCAAAATCTCTTTCTTAATGAAAATGAAAAATCATCTCGTGAGGGAAAAGTTTCTGTCTTTTTCCAGCAGGATCAAACAACCATTACTAAGACTAACATAAAGGTTTTTGCTTGGCTCAAACACAAAAAGAAACACAAAAAAACACAATCACAACAGAATTATGAAAGTGAGGACGCAACAAAACAGAAAGGAAAAGATAAATTCATTGGGTTGCCTCCCAACAAGCGCTATTGTTTAACGCCCTTAACTAGGCATTTATATTTCAATGATGCTCACACAAAAGACGAGAACTGAAGCACAACGAGAGCATCATAAAGCATGTGAAAATCACATCTAGGTCTAACATACTTCCTTTGCATAGGCATTTTATAGGAAAACAGATTGTCAAGACAACCAATAGTTGCCATATGCAAGGAAGAAGAAATAGACAATAGCAATCTCCACGTAACGAGAGGTAAATTGGTAACATGAAAGTTTCTACCACAATATTTTCCTCTCTAATAATAATTACATGTGGGATCATATTCAAATTCAACAATATAGATATCCCATAGGATATTCTTTTCATGATCCACATGCATGCAAAGTTGACGCTCTTCAAAAATAGTGGGATTATCATCAACTAAAGTCATGAATTCTCCAATCCCACTTTCAATATTATTGCAAATATCATATTCATCATGAGGTTTAAACAAATTTTCAAAATCATAAGAAAAATCATTACCCCAATCATGATAATTACAACAAGTAGGGGACATAGCAAAACTAGCATCCCCAAGCTTAGGGTTTTGCATATTTTTAGCATGATTGTCACTAATATAATTCATAGTGAAACCATTGCAATCATTCTTTTCATTCAATGAGCCCTCGTGAATCACTTCATGAATTTCTTCCTCATAATTTTCAGATTCACGCATCTCAAGCAAAACTCCATAATGACAGTCAAGTGCACTCAACTCACTAGCAATTGGATCAACATAATTGGATCTCTTAAAGAGATTAGCAAGTGGATGAGGATCCATATCACTAGATTTTCAGCAAGCGAAGATGCAAGCATATTGAAGGCACATGGCACACAAGCGAACAGAAAGCAAGCGAGAGAAAAGGGCGAATGAAAAAGGCAAACAAAAAAGGCAAATTGTGAAATGGGGGAGAGGAAAACGAGAGGCAACTGGCAAACAAAGTAAATGCAAGAGATGAGTTTGCAACATCTACTTGAATGAGTTCTTGACTTGATCCTCCCCGGCAACGACGCCAGAAATCCTTCTACTACGTCAACAAAAGTACTTCCCTGGCAATGGGGCCAGAGATCCTTCTGTCGTCTCTTGAACTTGCGTTGGTTTTTCCCTTGAAGAGGAAAGGGTGATGCAGCACAGGAGCAATAAGTATTTCCCTCAGTTTGAGAACCAAGGTCTCAATCCAGTAGGAGAGTCTCGTCAAGTCGAGAGTACCTGCGCAAACACAAAAGAGCTTGCACCCAACGCTATAAAGGGGTTGTCAATCCCTTCAAGATTGATTGCAAAGTGAGATCTGAAGGCGGAAAGTGCAACGAAGTAAAAAGTGTAAGGCTGAAAATATGGTGTGTAGTAGACCCGAGGGCCATAGTGTTCACTAGAGGCTTCTCTCAAAATAGCAAGTATTACGGTGGGTGAACAAATTACTATCGAGCAATTGATAGAACCGTGCAAAGTCATGACGATATCTAAGGCAATGATCATACATATAGGCATCACGTCCGAGACAAGTAGACCGTTACTTTATACATCTACTACTATTACTCCATACATCGACCGCTATCCAGCATGCATCTAGTGTATTGAGTTCATTACGAACAGAGTAACGCCTTAAGCAAGATGACATGATGTAGAGGGATAATCTCAAACCAATGATGAAAACCCCATCTTTTTACCCTTGATGGCAACAACACGATGCGTTCCTCGCTACCCCTTCTGCCACTGGGTGAGGTCACCGCACGGAATGAACCCAAAACCAAGCACTTCTCCCATTGCAAGAATCATAGATTTAGTTGGCCAAACAAAACCCACAACTCGAAGAGAATTACGAGGATATGAAATCATGCATAAGAGAGATCAGAAAAACTCAAATAATATTCATAGATAATCTGATCATAAATCCACAATTCATCGGATTACGACAAACACACCACAAAAGAAGAGTACATCGGATAGATCTCCATGAAGATCATGGAGAACTTTGTATTGAAGATCCAAGAGAGAGAAGATGCCATCTAGCTACTAGCTATGGAACCGTAGGTCTATGGTGAACTACTCATGCATCATCGGAGAGGTCATGGTGTTGATGAAGAAGCCCTCCTATCCGAATCCCCCCTCCGACAGGGCACCAGAACGTGCCCCAGATGGGATCTTGCGGAGACAGAAGCTTGCGGCGACGGAAAAGTACTTTCGATGATCTCCTGATTTTTTATGGAATTTTTGGGAATATATAGGCGCAATACCTAAGGCAAAGGAGCCTCAGGGAGCCCACAAGCCAGGGGGCGTGGGCCCCCCTGGCCGCGCCATGAGGGCTTGTGGGGTCCCTAGTGGGCCCCTGCCCTGATTCTCCGGCTTTCCGATCTTTTCCTGTTCCGGAAAAAAATCTTTTTGTCAGTTTCATTCCGTTGGACTCCGTTCAAAATCCTCCTCTGAAAGGGGTGAAAAACATGGAAAAAACAGGAACTAGCACTTGGCACTGAGTTAATAAGTTAGTCCTAAAAAAAGGCATACAAAACATCCAAAGTTTGACAAGATAATAGCATGAAACCATCAAAAATTATAGATACGTTGGAGACGTATCACCAATATATGTGTGTTCTTGATCATATCTTGCAAGTTGTAGTCACCTACTATGTGTTATGACCCGGCAACCCCGGAGTGACAATAGCCGGAACCACTCCCGGAGATGACCATAGTATGAGGAGTTCATGTATTCACCAAGTGTTAATGCGTTGGTCCAGTTCTTTATTAAAAGGAGAACCTTAATATCCCGTAGTTTCCATTAGGACCCCGCTGCCATGGGAGGGATGGACAATAGATGTCATGCAAGTTCTTTCCCTAAGCATGTATGACTACATACGGAATACATGCCTACATTACATTGACAAACTGGAGCTAGTTACTTATCCCTCCTTGTTATAACTGTTGCATGATGAATAACATCCGACATAATCATCCATCACCGATCCAATGCCTACGAGTCTTTTCCTACTGGTCCTTGCTACGTTACGTTGCTGCTACTGTTGTCACTGCTACTGTTGTTACTCTGTTGCTACTGTTGTCACTTTGTTGTTACTGGTTATTGTTGCTACTGCTGCTATCATACTACCTTGCTACTGATACTTTGCTGCAGTTACTAAATCTTTCAGGTGTGGTTGAATTGACAACTCAGCTGCTAATACTTGAGAATATTCTTTGGCTTCCCCTTGAGTCGAATCAATAAATTTGGTTGAATACTCTACCCTCGAAAACTATTGCGATCCCCTATACTTGTGGGTTATCACACACCCAGCCCAAGGCGCAGCCTAAGAGGAGAGGGGGAAAACCCTGGGCGCAGGAGAGGCCCAAGGCCCACCTAGGGCGCCCCCTTTTCCCTGCCCTGGCCACCGCACCTCCCATCTGGGAGGGCTGCCGCACCACCTAGGGTGGGAACCCTAGGGGTGGCGCACCCCCCTCCCCTCCTCCTATATATAGAGAGGGTTTTGGGGTTGTTTGACACACGGTTTTCCATCTCCCTCGGCGCAGCCCTGCTTCCCACCTTCCTCCTCTCCCACGATGCTTGGCGAAGCCCTGCCGGGAGACCTCATCTCTCCATCGACACCACGCCGTCATGCTGCCGGAGATCTTCCCCAACCTCTCCCTCCTCCTTGTTGGATCAAGGTGCGGGAGACGTCACCGGGCTGGACGTGTGTTGAACGCGGAGGTGTCGTGGTTCGGCACTAGATCGGAATCACACCGCGATCTGAATCGTCGCGAGTACGACTCCATCAACCGCGTTCTAGCAACGCTTCCGCTTAGCGATCTTCAAAGGTATGAAGATGCACTCACCCCTCTCTCGTTGCTGGTCTCTCCATAGGAAGATCTGAATATGGCGTAGGAAAATTTTGAATTTATGCTACGTTCCCCAACATATATACACATGATCATTACCGTGAACATCGCATAACTACCAAATTTTCTCTCAACTGCCCAGGAGTAATTTGTTTACCCACTGTATGTTGCTTTCATGAAAGATGTTATTAGGGAACACTATGGTCCCCGGGTCTATTCACTTATATATTTTCAAAGCTTATCTTTACCTTGATGCCTTTATTTAATTTTTATTTTATTTTGCAATTTATAATAATCTACAATTATCTACACACCTCACTTGCTTGCAAATAATGAGGTCAAGGGGATTGACAACGCGCCACCACTGCCAGCACAGCCATGTGCCAGCCCACCGCCTGGAGCTCTCCATGTTGCGGCCCCGCCGCCGGTGCCGCCTTGTCCTCCACAACGCAGCGCCCCACCCGGAGCAGTCGTCCCTCGCCGCCCACCATCACGTGAAGGGGAGAGAAAGCCCCGCCATCGCCGCCACCGACCGAGCTTTGCCCGTCGGCGAGCTCTGGTGGCAGCGAGGAGAGGGAAGGGAAGGTGGGGACGAGGGAGCGGCGACAAGGGTTGGCCCCCGTCACTCGCAGGAGGGACCAAGGCGGGTCAAGTCATTCATTCACTCATGGAAGATGCTTTGAAGAAGAAGAAAAATCCAAGAAGGTTTGCAATCAATTTGATCAATCCTCGAGAAGTTTTATCTATGAGAAACTTAGAGCTTCAAATATTTTGAACAGAGAAAGTACTAAGAACGTGAGCGAAAATCTTGAAGCATGACAAACTATGGAACTGCTTGATGGACATCAGTATGCATTTTCTTTGTAAAATAAAGTTTTTCCGGTTCCACGGCCCCGCCGCCCGAGTTTTGGCGAGCTTGTGCCTCTCCTAGTCAAATGGCGGCCGGAATCCCCATGGTTCTGTTGGAAGAATGGAAATAGGTGAAGGTGTTTAGACGCTCATGAATTGTGATGATGTACGAAGAGGAGAACTTCCTTGATAAAAGAAGCTTCCCGCACAGTGGTTGAAGTGGGTGGTTCATTGGACAATGATATCACATCTTTGATAAATTACATTTCACGGTTCAATGACTGAAATGCTGTTAGAAACTGCGAAATATAATTAGTATATTCATTTCAGCAATGTGACTGTAGCTACATCTACATTTGAGAATGAACTCAATTTTCTCCTGGAAAGGAGGAGGAGAAATGTAATTGTATCTACCTACATCTACATTTGAGAATGAACTCAATCAGTACTTCATGGTATATTTGAGAATGTTTTTTTCCTGAAGTTCCTTTTCTGCACTCCATGGTATATTACCACCACGAACATTTTCAGTTAAATGAGGAGGAAATTTCAGTTATGATAATAGCAGGCGCTTTGTGCGGCGAATCCAGGAGTCAGGGGTTAAGGAGGCTTTAAATAGGATGAAAGGATGCAAGGTGATGGGCGCTGATTGTA
This sequence comes from Hordeum vulgare subsp. vulgare, assembly GCF_904849725.1. Classification (NCBI taxonomy): domain Eukaryota; kingdom Viridiplantae; phylum Streptophyta; class Magnoliopsida; order Poales; family Poaceae; genus Hordeum; species Hordeum vulgare. The sequence goes on along the minus strand of NC_058518.1, from coordinate 447,400,254 downwards.
TCCCCATTGAGGTGTGGAGAGGCCTCAGGGACATAGCGATAGTATGGCTAACCAAACTTTTCAACCTCATTTTTCGGGCAAACAAGATGCCAGAAGAATGGAGACGGAGTATATTAGTACCAATCTTCAAGAACAAGGGGGGTGTCCAGAGTTGTACTAATTACCGTGAAATTAAATTGATGAGTCATACAATGAAGCTATGGGAGAGAGTCATTGAGCACCGCTTAAGAAGAAAGACAAGCGTGACCAAAAATCAGTTTGGTTTCATGCCTAGGAGGTCGACCATGGAAGCTATTTTCTTCGTACGATAACTTATGGAGAGATATATGGAGCAAAAGAAGGACTTGCATATGGAGTTCGTTGACTTGGAGAATGACTATGATAAGTTACCGCATAATGTTATGTGGTGGGCTTTTGAGAAACACAAAGTCCTAGCAAAGTATATTACCCTCATCAAGGACAAGTACGATAATGTTGTGACAAGTGTTCGAAGAAATGATGGTGACACTGATGACTTCCCGATTAAGATAGGACTACATCAAGGGTCAGCTTTGAGCCCTTATATTTTTGCCTTGGTGATGGATGAGGTGACAAGGGATATACAAGGAGATATCCCATGATGTATACTCTTTGCGGATGATGTGGTGCTAGTGGATGATAGTCGGCCGGGGGTAACAGGAAGTTGGAGTTATGGAGGCAAACCTTGGAATCGAAAGGTTTTACACTTAGTAGGACAAATACCGAGTACATGAGGTGCGCTTCTAGTACTACTAGACACGAGGAGGAGGGGATGTTAGCCTCGATGGGCAAGTGGTGGCTTAGAAAGACACCTTTCGATATTTGGGGTCAATGTTGCAGAAGGATGATGAAGTGGCGCCAGGCTTCTCGCATTCTCTGTGACAAGAGGGTGCCACAAAAGCTAAAAGGCAAGTTCTATAGGACAACAGTTCGACCCGCAATGTTGTATGGCGTTGAGTGCTGACCGACTAAATGGCGACATGTGCAACAGCTAGGTGTGACGGAGATGCGCGTGTTGAGATGGATGTGTGGCCACACAAGGAAGGACCGAAGCCGGAACGATGATATATGAGATAGAGTTGGGGTAGTGTGAATTGAAGAGGAACTTGTCCAACATCGTCTGAGATGGTTTGAGCATATTCAGCGCAGGCCTCCAGAAGCTGGAGTGCATAGTGGACGGCTAAAGCCTGCTGATAATGTCAAGAGAGGTTGGGTAGACCGAGCTTGACATGAGAAGAGTCCGTAAATAGACATCTAAAGGATTAGAGGATCACCAAAGAACTAGCCATGGACACGGGTGCGTGGAGGCTTGCTATCCATGTGCGAGAACTTATGGATTTTGCCTCTAGCCTACCCCAACTTGTTTGGGACTAAAGGCTTTGTTGTTGTCATTTTTGTTGTCGTTGTTGTTGTGGATATGTATAGCAGCTTTTTCTAGCTTTCAGTTGTTGTTGTTACACTGTTCTTTCTAGCTTTTGATTTGAGGTGGGGATAGATAGAGAATGATTTGCTTCCCTTGATTACAATGTACATCAGTGTTACATATATATATATGAGAGAGGTGGAGTGGCTCCCAAGATAAGTGGCACGCAGGCCTTGGAACTGGTCCTAGATCCTATGTACAAGGAGGACTAAGTAGTGTCTGTTAACACCCCCCCCCCCTCAGTCGGGACACCATATGGGTGGACGTTCAGACTGGAGCGAAATTCGTTGAACACTGGTGTTGGCAGTCCTTTGGTGAACAGATCCACAAACTGTGAGCTGGATGGCACATGTAGAACACGTGTGTCGCCGAGAGCTACCTTGTCATGAACGAAGTGTAGGTCGATCTCGATGTGTTTGGTGCGCTGGTGCTGTACCGGATTGTTGGCGAGGTACGAGGCGCTCACATTGTCGCAGTAGACGATCGTTGCTCGAGTCGGTGGTCGGAGAAGCTCGTGAAGGAGCTGACGAACCCAGCAAGTTTCGGCAACGCAGTTTGCAATGCCTCTGTACTCCGCTTCGGCACTGGATCTGCTAACTGTGACCTGCCGTTTGGACGACCAGGAGACGAGGTTCTGTCCGAGGAAAACACAGAACCCAGAGGTTGATTGTCTGGTATCGGGACAGCCGGCCCAATCGGCATCTGTGTAGGCGAGGAGATGCGGGGAGGAAGCTTTGTATAGTTGAATGCCGAAGTGAGATGTGCCCTTGATGTAGCGAAGAACACGCTTGACTAGCTGCATGTGAGTGTCATGTGGCTGGTGCATAAACAGGCAAATCTGCTGGACGACGTAGGATATATCTGGGCGTGTGAGGGTGAGGTATTGCAGCGCGCCGGCAAGGCTCCTGTAATGCGTTGGGTTGGTCAGTACACGGCCGGCGGAAGCAGAGAGTTTGGAGGATGTATCGATGGGTGTGGGCACGGATTTGCAGTTGAGCATGTCAGCACGATCAAGGATCTCAAGGGCATATTGTTGTTGGCACAAGAACAGACCGGAGGAGTTGGGAGTGACATTGATCCCGAGGAAGTGATGAAGTTCCCCGAGTTCAGTCATGGAGAATTCCCGTTTGAGTGACTGAATGACATGCTGAAGAGTGGTAGAGGAGCTGGCTATGAGAATTATGTCGTCTACATAGACCAGGAGATAGGCAACCGAGTCTCCACGGTGCAGGATAAAGAGGGAGGTGTCGCATTTGGAGGAGGTGAACCCCAGCGACACTAGGAAGGAGCGGAAGCGGTGGAACTAGGTGTGTGGCGCCTGTTTGAGGTCGTAGAGGGATTTTCGAAGAAGGCATACGTGGTTCGGAGAGTGCGGATCGAGGAACCCCGATGGTTGAGCACAGTAGACGGTTTCCTGGAGATCGCCATGGAGGAAGGCGTTCTTCACGTCGAGTTGGTGAATGGGCCAGCTGATGGAGCTGGCCAGACTCAAGACAACACGAATGGTAGCTGGTTTGACAACCGGGCTGAACGTCTCGTTGTAGTCGACCCCTGCTTGCTGAGTGAAGACGCGTACAACCCACCGTGCCTTGTAGGGTGCCAAGGAGCCGTCTGGATTGAATTTGTGGCGAAATATCCACTTGCCTGTCACCACATTGACACCTGCAGGATTTGGAACCAAATACCAAGTCGAGTTCTGAATTAAATTGTTAAACTCATCTTGCATTGCGAGTCGCCAATGGGGATCCTTTAGAGCGGAGCGATATGTTGGAGGAATAGGTCATATGGATGTGGTTGGTGTGGCAGTCATGAACAGCCGTTTTGGTTGGCAAAAACCAGCCTTTGATCGGGTGCGCATCAGATGGGAATTCAGTGGAGGGGCTGTTGGTATGGCATGTGGAGGGAAACGAGGTGGGGTGGTGTGGCCTGGCGTGGAAACTGAGGCGGATCTGTGGGCGGGAGTAGGCGCGGCAGGTGAGACAGGCACGGGATCCAAGGAGGATGGCGTGGCAGGGGCGACAGAGGCGGGAAGTGGCGAGTCACGCGGATTGCCGGTGGGGTCAGCGGGCGCAGCTGAGTGCGAAGCGGCAGTCGAGGAAGATGCGGTCGAGGGGAAGCCAGGTGGGGGGCTGGGTGTGGGCGCCGTGGGTGCAATGATTGCGGCGGGTGGGTGGGGTTGGACGGGAGCGGCAGGTGCGGGCGGGTTTAGTTGGACTGGAGCGGCAGGGGCATCGGGATCGGGTGGTACGAGGTAGGTGGGAGAGGTGGCGCAGGTGGTGGTGGTAGGTAGCGGATCTGGTGGGTGGGATTTGTTGTGGCTGGCGGGTTTGCTGGCCACGGTGTGTGTAGACCGTAGGGGAAGGTAGCTTCGTCAAAAATGACGTGGCGAGAGACGATGACGCGCTGCGATGTGAGATCGTAGCAACGGTATCCCTTGTGCTCGAGAGGGTAGCCGAGGAACACACAACGTGTGGACCGAGGTGAGAGTTTGTGATCGGTGGTGGCGTATAGATTTGGGAAACAAAGACAACTGAAGACGCGGAGGTGATCGTATGTTGGGTGTGTGCCGTGAAGGCGGAGGTGGGGTGTGTGGCCATCGATGGCACTGGATGGTCGTCTGTTTAGCAGATGAGTAGCGGTGTGTTGGGCCTCGACCCAAAACGGGGGGGAAGGCTGGCTTGGACGAGAAGGGTTCGGATGATATTGTTTGTGGTGCGTAGGAGTCGTTCGGCCTTACCGTTTTGAGGAGAGGTGTGAGGGCATGAGAACCGATAGGTGATGCCGTTGAGAGAGAAGAAGGAACGGAGGTGTGCGTTGATGAACTCACCACCGTTGTCACATTGGAGGGCTTTGATTATCACATTATATTGTGTGCGGACGAATGAGAAGAAGCGTTCGAGGATGAGAGAAGTCTCGGATTTGTGTCGTAGGGAAATGTCCAGGAGAAATGAGAGTAATCATCCAAAATAACCAAATAATATTTGTAGCCTGAAAAGCTTACAACGGGCGATGTCCAAAGATCACAATGGATCAATTCAAACGGAGAGTAGGTGCGACTAGTAGAGGAGGGGAAGGAGAGGCGGGGTTGCAGGCCTAATTGGCATGCAGTACATGGGGTGGCCGGAGCTTTATTACAATGTGAAAGAAAATCACTAGTCATGGAGGTGAAGGACTGGGAGCCAGGGTGGCCGAGGCGGCGATGCCATAGGTCGGCGGTGGAGGTGGTGGCGGAGAGCGCAGCTGGCCACGACGAGTTATTGCCGAAGAACGGGTAGAGATCACCGGAGCTAGCAGAGATCATGAGAACCTTCCTGGTGCATAGATCCTTGAAAAGAAAGCCAAAAGGGTAAAATTCAATTGAGCAGGAGTTATCGCGTGTAAATTGGCGGACATAGATGAGGTTGGTGACAATGTGTGGGGAGAAGAGGACGTCGCGAAGATGGAAGGGGGAGGGGAGAGGCGTGTGGTGCCGGTGCCGGTGATCGGAAGGTGCTGCCCATTGCCGACGACAACGCTAGATAAGTTAGGCTTTAATGGAGAAGATGAGATGGTGAGGTTACCAGGGTTGCCGGTGATGTGGGACGTTGCGCCGCTGTCGAGGTACCAGTTGTTGTTGGTGGAGCCCGCGGGCGGCTGGTTGTTGGCGCTGTAGGCGGCGTGGAGCATGGCGAGATGATCCCATGCGGGCTGATGAGGTGGCGGAGGTGGACTAGCCGGCAGGTGGTGAGCATGGTACGCCTGAGCATGGGAGCCCAGTGCTGGCCCAAGGACACCGGCGGAGTTCGGGGGAACCCAGCCAGGGCGAGGGGGAGGGATCGCCATGTCGTAGGGTGCGAAGAACCCCATGTAGGGGTTGTGCGGGAGTTGGAGAGGATGACCACGACCGCTGGGATCGCCGCGGCCACGACCCCTACCGCGGCCACGATCACCACCGTCCTGGCCACGGCCACGACCCTGGGGCTCGCTGGATCCGCGATCGGTGGAGCCGGCGGGACGATCAGCAGATCGTGGGGTGGAGGATCCGTTGGGGACACCACTGGTGACGGCGAGGATGGTGGCGCGATCGTCGGCCTCCCGCTGGGAGAGATTCTCTTCGTCGAGTTTGAGCCGACAGAAGACTGTCTCAAACGGGGGGAGAGGCACCGTGTCACCGAGGACGACGCGGATTGTGTCGAGCCGTTTGTCGATGCCGTGGAGAAACTGAGTGGTAAGATCCACCTCAGTGACCGGGTAGTCGATGTCGGCGAGACCGGCGGTGAGGAGCTTCATGCGGCGAGCGTATTCGGCGACGGAGAGGTCCCCTTGTTTCAGGTTGCGGTATTGGCGATTGAGGGTCATGTACCTGGCGGCGCGATTGGCAAGGAAATAGTCGCGGATGCGCCCCCATAGATCGAAGGTGGTGGTGGCGCCGACAACGTGATCGATGAGGGGGTCGGCCAGAGTGGAATAGATCCAGAGAACAAGGTGGGCGTCGAGTTCACGTAGGTGGGCGTCGGCGTTGGGTGGGAGTGGTTGCTCGATGAAGTGGGAGACGCCATAGCGAAGAAGAACAAGGAGGAAGAAAGACTTCCACTTGTGATAGTTGTGGTCGTCGGGATTAAGTTGGAACTTGATATGGTTTTGGATGCTTTCATGGAAGATGGGGTGGCGGGGCTGAAGAACAGCGGGTGGTGGAGGCGGCGCGGTGGAGATCGGCGCGGTGGTAGTGGAGAAGAGAGGGGCGAAGGAAGAGGGGGCAGAGGGTGTGGCGTGGACGAAAGGAGAGGAGGCGGCGGTGGCGGCAGGGCTAGGCGCCGCTGCGGCGTCGACGATGGTCGCCGAGGAGGAGGAGCTGTGGCCGGAGCCGGTGGCCGGCATGGAGGGGAGATCGTTGGTCATGAGGGAACCTGAGAATCTGATACCAAGATAGAGAATGATTTGCTTCCCTTGATTACAATGTACATCAGTGTTACATATATATATGAGAGAGGTGGAGTGGCTTCCAAGATAAGTGGCACGCAGGCCTTGGAACTGGTCCTAGATCCTATGTACAAGGAGGACTAAGTAGTGTCAGTTAACAGGGATAACAGTTCTTTCTAGCTTTCAGTTTAAGTTTGCGCACAGATCAGCTAATAATGCTGCCACTGTGTGTCGGCTGAGAGGCACAAGGTGTGCTTGTATGTAACTCTGCACTTTTCAGTAGAAAAGAAAAGAAAAGAAAACATAAACAAAAGAAAAAAGAACTGGAACGCATGTGGTAAAAAGGAATATTCTGAATTCGATTCAAACTAGTATGAACTGTTGTCGTTACACTGAAGACAACAAATAGTCTGGTGTATCGCATCACATACTCTGAACATACAGAGCAAGTACAACCCAGCTCTCTTGATTCGAAAGCCAAGCAAATCATACTTTGAATGAAGTCGATTCAAACATATGAATGAACATACTCTGAACATACAGAACAAATAGTCTAGTGTATCGCATCACATACTCTGAACATACAGAGCAAGTACAACCCAGCTCTCTTGATTCGAAAGCCAAGCAAATCATACTTTGAATGAAGTCGATTCAAACATATGAATGAATATATTGGCTGTTGTACACCCTGGTGTATCATCAGATAGTAAACCAAGCTTTCTGGATCAAGACTTCAAGAGCCAGGCAGCAAATCCTAAAAGCAGACCACTAAATCCCACTAGGCCAGACGCTGAGGAGCGGCAACTGCTGGGGGGCGGAGGGCCACACGTCCGTACTGCTCGCTGGAGTACTTCCTGTAGATGGCCTTGAGCTTGCTCTCGGGAGCGGTGGCGTGAGCCATGACCAGCACCCTGGCAGGCTCCCTGAAACCAACAACAGAGAGAATTTACATGAATTCCAGCTCATTCAGCCAAGTTCATCAGGCAGGTACAGAGAGACAAGAGAGTGAATGACTTACAGGAGCTGCGCTTCCGTGAGTCCGGTGTGGTGCTTGAGGGTTTCTGTCCAGATGGGGCTTCTTTTCAGCGTGCACCGAGCGGCATAGACGGCAGAGGCAGCCACCAGCGAGGGGCGCGCCGTCACCAGCCCGTACTCCATGAGCGCCATCTCGGCGAAGAAGAAAATCATTTCTTCAAGCTGCGTTCGTTCACAAGAACGGACAAGCAGGAAACGAAATTCAGCACATTTATCTGACGTGCAACTTCAGAGATCATCAGAATCTGAATCCAGTTCTTCTTACCTCCTTGTCGCTCCCGGCGGCCTTGGCGAACCGCACCAGGAAGACGTACGGGGTGGGCACAGTGAGGTTCCACTCCATGCTGTTGAGCATGTTCTTCTCCATGGACAGGACCTGCTGCCTCGAGTATGCGTTGTCCGCGATGGAAATGAAATCGTTTACCTGCAAACACAAAGCAAGCCGCCACTTGAGATTCAGAGTTCGTTCCTTCAGATTGAGGCAGCTGCTCGAACGAACAGGCGATCGATGGATGCAAAGGGGATGAGAGAAAGGGTTTGGCCATACCTCGGGCGCCCAGATCTCTTCATATTTGCAGGCGATGAGCATGGCCGCCATGCCGACGAGCTGCAGCTCCCGCCGTGGCACCGCCTGCAAGGAGAGGAACCTGTCGATGGCGTACATTGTGAGGTATAGGCTCTCGGGCATAAGCTCAAACTTATGGGTTACTTCCACAAGCCAGTCCGTCAAAATGGCCCTCATCTTGGGGCTGATCTCGGGCTGGCTCCCCATGTAATCGATGGGCCGGCACTCGTGCTGCAACACGTACAGATTGGTCAAACATCGTCAGAACAATTGCTTGCAGTGTGTCGCTTGAACAGACAGACATGCTGAACAGGGGGAAGCTATGTAGTAGTTACCTGGGCGACCTTGTAATACTTGTAGATGTCGTCGATGTAGTCGACGACGGCGAGCTCATTGTCGCTGTCAAGCTTGTCGATGTCATGGACGCAGGCCTCCTGCCATTCACATCGAGAGCAGACAGGGTTCAGGCACTGCGATGAGCGGCAAGGACAGAGAGACGTGATGGACAGGGCCGCTCACCTTGGAGCGATGGTTGAGCACAGTCGTGAGGGTGTGTACGGCCTTCTTCCTGGAGATCTTGGGGGCGCCGCCCTCGGACGGCTTCCTGTTTTCGTCGGAGGCGGTGACGATCTTGGCCGCCGGCTCAGGGCGAGGTGCGGCGGGCTTGACAGGGACCTTCCTGGCAACCGGCTTCAGGGCGGCCCGCGCTGCTGGAGGAACAGCTAGGCCGTTCTGCAAACCACCACATCGATTTGGATTAGAATCCATCACCAACAAATTGGTTTGAAATCCATCATCAAGAAATTGGTTTCTAAATCCATCATCAAGAAATTGGTTTCGAAATCCATCATCAAGAAATTGGTTTCGAAGGCATGGAGGATCAGAAAGGGGGCTCGTGTCCGTACCTTAGATGGCTCGGCATTCTTCAAGAGCTGAGCGCCGAAGCTCCGGGTGATTGGCCGATTGATCCCCGCCGGCAGCTCGATCTTGCTGTTGCAAGGAACAAGAAGAGATTCAGTTCAGGACATGGAACATAAAGAAAAAGCACCCGCCTGATTGATTTTCTTACCCGTCGAGGACGTTGGCGTGGACGACGTTGCCGATGTCCCCGAGCACCCGCCTGTTTCCTCCCGCAACGCGGCCATAGGCGGCGGCGCCTTTCTGCTTCCCTGCCGGGCCTGCGGCACCTGGACATCACGAAGGAGAAACATGAGTGAAAGATCAAGGAATTGCTTGTTTGGACCAGGCAAGAAACTCGCTCGCATCGGACTCTCCTGGTTGCAAACATCAATAAAAACCCCATCTTGGCTAACTAGACTCTCGTATGAACCGCGATCGAACAGATCGAGAACTCGAAAGAAAGAAAGAAAGCCGCGAGAAAGAAACCCAACGGTGCCGGCAGAACCAAATCGAGAACCCTAGAGCGACGCAGCGCGGCGAGAAAGATAGATTCGGCGGGCGGGCGGGCCGACGGGTGGCTCACCTCTGTTGGCCGGCTGCGGAGCGGCAGCCGCGTGCTGGTCATGGATGGTCGCCATGGGGACCTGCTGCTCCGGCTCCGTTCAAAGCCCCGAGGTGCTTCCGGCGAGCGCTTGAAGAGAACGGGGAAGAGCGGGGAGCGGACCTCTCTCCCTCCAGTCCCTCTCTGCTGCTAGTTGGGGATTGCTCTCGTTGGACAGGAGAGACGCGAAGCTTTATAGGAGCGGACGGCCTGGCCGTGGGGTTGAGGCGGCGGCGGCAGAAAGTAGCCGTTGGGGTTCTTTGTTCTTGGAAAGGAAAGTTTGGGATTATCACCCACGACTCGTGAGCTGTGGAACTCTGAACGTAGTAATACGGAAATGCAACCTGGCGACCGTTCGACAGAAGGCCAACCCCAGCGGACGCTTTCATCCCCGTTGCATTTATATTATCTTTACGAATGCTACATTCCATGTACTCCCGTTCCTAAATATTCTACCCCGTATGTCTCAAAATAATTGTCCAACTTTATACTGCTTTAGTACAAAGTTATAGTAAATTTAAAACATTTATTGTAAGACGGAGGAAGGTCTCATTAAAAAACTACGTACAGATGTATATGTATACATACTTTAAAATGTAAATTCACTCATTTTGCTTCATATATAGTCTTTCAGTGAAATTTCTAAAAAGACTTATATTTAGAAACGAAGGGAGTAAGTCATTCATGGTTTCATGGTGAACCTTCTTTTTTCTCTTGAGAATGTGCGGACTAAGTAGTGGGCCCTATTTACGGGCCCAGGATGCGCTTGCCAACCGACAACAGGGCTACTATGTTTGAAAGCCATGTCCGGTTCATCTTCCATCTTCGCAGGAAGAGGACATCAAAAGGATGACCATGAGAGCAGAAAAATGGCTCTGAAGCAGATGTTGATTCCCAAGGATGATTCGTTCATGCACGTACTAATGATGCATTCATTCGCACATGAGGTGTAAGACGTCCACTGTGTTTTGCTACATCTCTAAGCATAATGATACAACGATGGACTCCACGAGGCGGGGTCACCGGGCGCCACGAATCTCTTGGCCTAGAACTGTCGGGGATTGAGATTGGCCTCGAAAGTTGACGAAATAAGAGACCTGGTTAGGTAATACAACCCAGCGATGGTGTTTTTTTTGTGAGACTCTCAAGAAAGGACATGCAATGGAAAGGCTAAAATGGAGTCTAGGGTTTAAGCATGGGGTCGCGGTGTAGGGAGAAGTGGTGGTCTGACATTATACTGGAAGGACCATGTGGAGGTTACACTGCGGCCGTAGTGCCAATACTTTATCAATGCAGAGATGGTGTGGGAAGGGAAAACCTAAAGATTCACTTGGTTTTATGGAGAACCCAAAACGGTGCTACAGAAGAAATCGTGGGATGCGATTAGGTATCTTCGGGCTCAAGATGATCTTCCTTGAATTTGTGTGAGTGATTATAACAAAGCTTTGTTTCAAACAAATCAAAGGTTGGGGGCGAGGAGCTTCATACACATGGAGAATTTCCGAGACTGCCTTGCTGAGTGTGGATTAGCGAATCTAGGCTCCTGTGGCTATCAATTCACATGGGACAACAAGAGGAACGGTGCAGATAACATCCAGCTTCGGCTCGATATGGCGAGTTGCTACGACAAGTTTCTGGATCTCTTCCGAGAGACGACCATCGAACACATTATGAGGGAGGAGTAGGATCACCAAGCAATACTAGTATGCGCAACGGAGACAACTCCTCATGTGCGCATGCATGACGAACGCCATTCTGGTTTGAGGAATCTTGGTGTGGCCGGCCGTTTTTTTTTGGAAAATAATTTTCAGAAAACATGCCCTTGTGTTCACCAGCCCTAAGATTACCGTTAGCTGGTGGACGCTCACTTGATAGAGAAATACCAAGCAAAATTACAAAATTTGGGTACAAGACAATGAAGCTCCATAGGGTTGAACAAAAGTCTGAGGCTGAGGGCGGAAGCGACTCGAGGAATCTCTAGTGCCATGGGACTCAATTCCCACAGGAACAGCTGAACTCGATAATTCCTATCTCACAAGGCTGATATCCTCGACTCGTAGGTTCCGGGGTTGACGACATTGTGCTCCTCTTCGAATGCAATCTGGCCAAGACAATAGTCAGGGACAAGCCAGTGAGTACTTTGAATGTACTCACAAACATCATGAAACTAGATAAGTTAAAATAGATGAGATGCATGCATAAATCTTCTAGTAACTTTGTCATGCCATACAAATTAATTTACGGATGCAATTAGAGAGATAAGTCATTTTCACCAATGATGTATAGACAAACAAGGAAGAAAGTAATGGTCAAATATATGCGTGTCGATCGGGCGTGTGAGGTGACACCTTAGAAGGACAAGTAATACAAGTCATAGTCGTGCGTCTTGGCGACACCACATAAAGTGACTTGTTAATGAAATAATACTATACATGTGGCAGTTGGGCGTGAGAAGAGACACCACAAAAAGGGCTTATTAGACATTAACGATGCATAAGTAATAGCATTGGATGCTCTAACAAATCCATACACCACTAATGGTTAGTCCATGGCAAAATTCATAATAGTTATGGTTATTAAACCATTTCATAGGTATCATCCTGTTTCAATTTAATTCCTCCAAAGACCGACTCTCAGACCAACACTTGACCTGTCAACCAGTCGTTCGTGACCATGGATGCGGCAACTCGAATAGTTTTGACTCTGCAGAGGGTGTACTCTTTAACCACATCCCACGGGTTTCAACAGTCATTCAGACTAATTCAGTGTACGGTATTTTAGAAGTAACCATTCAAAACCGGCACACACCCATTTTTACCCTAGCGAGATCCAGAATCTTCCGGACTACACTTCCAGGGAAAAACCATAAGACAGCGAGGCCAACATCCTCGAATAGCATGGGATCACATTTATATCAAGCGCTAGAAGGGAAGAGCTCTTCCCCTCTCAGTCCCAAACTGAAAACACCCATGCCCCCTGACCAGATGAATGGCATTATTCCAGGTCCATGGAACCTTCATACCGGCCCCTCTACTTGGTGTGCACATGGTAATAGGATTACGACCCCTCTACTTGTTGTGCACATGGTAATAGGATTACGAACTACTGAACAATATTCCCTTTCGGGAAGACCTGTGGCAGCACGAAAGGTAAGGTCACACACTGACAAGACTCGATCGACGGTCGACTTAGGAGGTTTAAGTTTTCCTGCAAGGGTTAGCACCACACAAATTGTTGAATGATATACCATAGTGTTACCACCCTCACACCTCGATTTGCCCTCATTGATCACTCTCGTCCCAACAAGATATCAGTTTCGTGGTCACACATCTACCACGACAAACCTTCCTCTGAGGTTGTCCAGACCAGCATGACATACGAGGCATGAGATAGTGCCCACTCACCATCTGCATCCCATCTTCCACAGCAAGAAAGCACCCCATCACATGCATTTATGCAAAGTATGATTTTATGTTGGGGCTTTTATCTACATAACACAATCATGCACTCCATGCATCGCAGCAAGCAATCACAGAACTTAAGCCAGATCAGAGTTCAATATGCTTTCCTTTGGAGTGAAGAAGGGTGGTGTGCACTCCAAGGATCTTGAAATAATTCTCAAAATATTCAATTTAACACACAATTCCAAAACAGCATAGAAAAGTTGTTTGAATTTTTTTAGTTAAATCTTAAAATAAATTAGATGAAATTTGAGGGAGGTAGGAAAAAGAATCAAATCATTTGGAGTTTTATTTTAAACATTATGAGGAGTCAAAGTTTTGGTCAAATATGGTTTTCTAATTAAAATAGAAAAAGCAAAACGTTCCAGTAGGAAAGGCGCTTACTGGAATAGAAAGCGTATTGCAGAGTAATACACTTCTCTCGGGGGAACACGGCTAACAGGGATTGCACACACGGTGTGGGAGTGGCTCGCCGACAGGTGGGGCCTGCCTGTCGGGTATCTCTTCCACCTCTCGCGCGTAAGGACGGAACCAGAGGTGGGGCGCCGACGATAAATGCTGGCGTTAGGAGGCTTCGTTCCCAGAGCTGAGCACACCGGCGTGCTCAGGGGGAAGGAACTCGTCCTCTAGAGGGCACATGGGTAGCCGGAGAGGTCGGGGGCGAGCACATCTCCGACGACGATGGACGGAGAGCTCCGACGCACTGGTGATTCGCCTACGGTCTTCTATGTGGCCGTGGATAAGCACGGCGGCGACCAACTCTGAGGTAGCACACGGGCGGCAGGAGCAAGCTAGCGGGGGTGGCAGCATGAGGACGATAGCAGCAATGGTGCAGCGGCTAGCTAGCGCGCGGGAAGAGCTCGGGCGACGCCGGCCACTTCAGCGGTAGAGCGGACACCGGCTAGCCGCCACGGCTACCGTGCTGCTGCTCTGAGCGGCGTAGGGCAGAGAAGACCAATGGTCGGGGCTTCGGGCGGCTTTGCGGGCTGTCCAAGGGGCAAGGGGAGCAGGGTTGGTGGCGCGGCGGCTTGGGCACGCTGGCATGCAGAAGACGCGCTCTGGACGCACCCAAAGCACACTCGCAAGGTGCTCGGCAAAATTCCACGGCACTCCAAATGACTCCACTGCCCCTGGGGCTTAGCAGGGGTAGCTTTAGGGGCAAGGTGATTCTGTATGACATGATGGTTGGGCCGGGGGAGCAACTCCATAGTGCAAAATCAAAACCATGCGAGATCTCGCGATGCACAACACGTGTTTGACAAAATGCCAAGGGCATCTAGGAATCTCTTCTGCCCTCCACAATTCCTAGATCAAAGTCTCTTTGGACACTAAAAGTGGTGGTGTGGTTGGTTTGGCAAAAATGAAAACTTGCTAATGCAAATTTTCGGAAAACAATTTGTGGTCAGAAAGTTCACGCTGATATTCTATGCACTTAAAATAATCCAATGGGGCTCAACTCATGGACTTAAGGGTTTGGTAGGGTGAAAAACAAATATTAAAAATCCCATGGGCATTGGGACAATTTAAAATGGGGTTGCAGTTCAAAACCTCAAACTGGACCAGAATGGAAATGAGGTTGTGCTGCTCAAAATTTTTAAAGGACATCCATGGGGTTTTCCATAAAAGTGAGTCTCATGAACCCCTTGACATCTCCATTTTTTTTGGAATTTTCAAATGAATTTATGACAGGGTTGCAGTGCAACTGAAGCTCTTAAAAGAATGAAAAAGCCTTTTAAAAGGATTTAAATTGGCAAGCTTTATTAAAACAAATGTTTCCATTAAATTGAATAGGAGAAATAAAATGATCTCAAGCAATGGCTCAAGCACACAATGATCTTTAAAATGCTACTTAAAAGGAAAAGTTTTTGGAAAGAGGCTTTGAAATGAGCAATGGAACAAATTATTTTTCAAAAAAATTATTCTAGGCAGTATTTTAATTTATAAAAATATGATTAAATTTTCGGGGTGTGACAGCACTGCCCCCCTTAAAAATAAGGGATACAAGGCACGAGCGATGGGGCTCCTAGAGATTGTATCCCTGGTCGGAGAAAACACATTTGGCTTCTTCTAGAAGGAGTTCGGAGAACGTGTCCCCTTTGGTGTGGCAACAACAGTCTACCGAGAGAGTCCGAGGATTCTCAACAGCAAGGGTGTGGAATTACTCCACTGACTGCTGGGCCAAATGTTACTCACGATGACATGCAAGACAGGGGTGGTCACACACGGACTGCTCTACATCGGGCTACGAGGCAACGCGGTCACTATCACGGGGTTGCATCCAGGAATCCCGAATGAATCCCAATGGGCCGCCATGTGAAAAAACTGGCTCTGGGCAGTGCACTTGGTGAGGAGTGCTAGGGATGTTCATGGGTGTGGTCTCGAATGGCGTGCCTGGTCTAGGGGCACACAATATAACACTAGTGTGACCTGATCACCTGGGCAGGATCTCGGGTATTGCTACTGCAACAAAAGACCTTCCAACGGCGCCAGAAACAAGCGTGCTGACGGGAGACTATTCTTGTCTTGATACTCCTCAGCAACGGCACCAGGAATCCGTCTGCTACGGCTACGCCTTTAGGGACTTCCTTGGCAAATATGCAAAGGATTCCCCCGTGGCCTTGGAGCCTTGTGTTGGTGTTCCCTCGAAGCAGAAAGGATGATGTAGCACAGCGGCGGTAAGTATTTCCCTCAGTTTTGAGAACCAAGGTATCAATCCAGTGAAGGATTATCACAAGTACCTGCACAAACACAAAGAGCTTGCACCCAACGCTATGAAGGGGTTGTCAATCCCTTATAGATTGTTTGCCAAGTGAGAACTGAAAGCAATAAAGAAACAAAGCAAAGTAAAAGCGAAAGTGGAAACGATAGGTGTGAATAGACCCGGGGGCCTGTTGGAAATATGCCCTAGAGTCAATAATAAATTAGTTATTATTATATTTCTTAGTTCATGATAATCGTTTATTATCCATGCTATAATTATATTGATTGGAAACACAATACTTGTGTGGATACATAGACAAAACACTGTCCCTAGTAAGCCTCTAGTTGACTAGCTCGTTAATCAAAGATGGTCAAGGTTTCCTGGCCATAGGCAAGTGTTGTCACTTGATAACGGGATCACATCATTAGGAGAATCATGTGATGGACTAGACCCAAACTAATAGACGTAGCATGTTGATCGTGTCATTTTGTTGCTACTGTTTTCTGCGTGTCAAGTATTTATTCCTATGACCATGAGATCATATAACTCACTGACACCGGAGGAATGCTTTGTGTGTATCAAACGTCGCAACGTAACTGGGTGACTATAAAGATGCTCTACAGGTATCTCCGAAGGTGTTAGTTGAGTTAGTATGGATCAAGACTGGGATTTGTCACTCCGTGTGAACGGAGAGGTATCTCGGGGCCCACTCGGTAATACAACATCACACACAAGCCTTGCAAGCAATGTAACTTAGTGTAAGTTGCGGGATCTTGTATTATGGAACGAGTAAAGAGACTTGCCAGTAAACGAGATTGAAATAGGTATACGGATACTGACGATCGAATCTCGGGCAAGTAACATACCGAAGGACAAAGGGAATGACATATGGGATTATATGAATCCTTGGCACTGAGGTTCAAACGATAAGATCTTCGTAGAATATGTAGGATCCAATATGGGCATCCAGGTCCCGCTATTGGATATTGACCGAGGAGTCTCTCGGGTCATGTCTACATAGTTCTCGAACCCGCAGGGTCTGCACACTTAAGGTTCGACGTTGTTTTATGCGTATTTGAGTTATATGGTTGGTTACCGAATGTTGTTCGGAGTCCCGGATGAGATCACGGACGTCACGAGGGTTTCCGGAATGGTCCGGAAACGAAGATTGATATATAGGATGACCTCATTTGGTTACCGGAAGGTTTTCGTGCATTAACGGAAAAGTTTCGGGCTCATCGGTAGTGTACCGGGAGTGCCGGGAGGGGTGCCGGGGACCATCGGGAGGGGTGTCACGCCCCAAGGGGTCTCATGGGCTATGTAAGAGATAAACCAGCCCCTAGTGGGCTGGAATAAGTTCCCACTAAGGCCCATAAGGTTTGAGAAGGAAAAAACACAAGGTGGAAAGAGTTTCCAAGTGGGAAGGTGGAATCCTACTCCAAGTAGGATTGGAGTAGGACTCCTCCACCTCCAATTTCGGCCAAACCTTTAGGTTTTGAGGCTGCCTCCTCCCCTCCCTCCCACCTATATATACGGAGGTATTAGGGCTGATTTGAGACGACTTTCTCACGGCTGCCCGACCACATACCTCCATAGTTTTTCCTCTAGATCGCGTTTCTGCAGAGCTCGGGCGGAGCCCTGCTGAGACAAGATCATCACCAACCTCCGGAGCGCCGTCACGCTGCCGGAGAACTCTTCTACCTCTCCGTCTCTCTTGCTGGATCAAGAAGGCCGAGATCATCGTCGAGTTGTACGTGTGCTGAACGCGGAGGTGCCGTCCGTTCGGTACTAGATCGTGGGACTGATCGCGGGATTGTTCGCGGGGCGGATCGAGGGACGTGAGGACGTTCCACTACATCAACCGCGTTCACTAACGCTTCTGCTGTACGATCTACAAGGGTACGTAGATCACTCATCCCCTCTCGTAGATGGACATCACCATGATAGGTCTTCGTGCGCGTAGGAAATTTTTTGTTTCCCTTGCGACGTTCCCCAACAGTGGCATCATGAGCTAGGTTCATGCGTAGATGTCTTCTCGAGTAGAACACAAAAGTTTTTGTGGGCGGTGATGTGCGTTTTGCTGCCCTCCTTAGTCTTTTCTTGATTCCGCGGTATTGTTGGATTGAAGCGGCTTGGACCGACATTACTCGTACGCTTACGAGAGACTGGTTTCATCGTTACGAGTAACCCCCTTTGCTCAAAGATGACTGGCAAGTGACTGTTTCTCCAACTTTAGTTGAATCGGATTTGACCGAGGAGGTCCTTGGATGAGGTTAAATAGCAACTCATATATCTCCGTTGTGGTGTTTGCGTAAGTAAGATGCGATCCTACTAGATACCCTCGGTCACCACGTAAAACATGCAACAACAAAATTAGAGGACGTCTAACTTGTTTTTGCAGGGTATGATTGTGATGTGATATGGCCAACGATGTGATGTGATATATTGGATGTATGAGATGATCATGTTGTAATAGAAATATCGACTTGCACGTCGATGGTACGGCAACCGGCAGGAGCCATAGGGTTGTCTTTATACTAACGTTTGTGCTTGCAGATGCGTTTACTATTTTGCTAGGATGTAGCTTTAGTAGTAATAGCATAAGTAGCACGACAACCCCGATGGCAACACGTTGATGGATGATCATGGTGTGGCGCCGGTGACAAGAAGATCGTGCCGGTGCTTTGGTGATGGAGATCAAGAAGCACGTGATGATGGCCATATCATGTCACTTATGAATTGCATGTGATGTTAATCCTTTTATGCACCTTATTTTGCTTAGAACGACGGTAGCATTATGAGGTGATCTCTCACTAAAATTTCAAGACGAAGTTGTGTTCTCCCCGACTGTGCACCGTTGCGACAGTTCTTCGTTTCGAGACACCACGTGATGATCGGGTGTGATAGACTCAACGTTCACATACAACGGGTGCAAAACAGTTGCACACGCAGAACACTCGGGTTAAGCTTGACGAGCCTAGCATGTGCAGACATGGCCTCGGAACACATGAGACCGAAAGGTCGAGCATGAATCGTATAGTTGATATGATTAGCATAGGGATGCTTACCACTGAAACTATCCTCGACTCACGTGATGATCGGACTTGAGATAGTGGATTTGGATCATGTACCACTCAAATGACTAGAGAGATGTACTTTTTGAGTGGGAGTTCTTAAGTAATATGATTAATTGAACTAATTGTCATGAACATAGTCTAATGGTCTTTGCGAATTACGATGTAGCTTGCGCTATAGATCTACTGTTTTTTTATGTTCCTAGAGAAAATTTAGTTGAAAATTGATACTAGCAAACTTTGCAGACTGAGTCTGTAAAACCGAGGACTGTCCTCGTTGCTGCGCAGAAGGCTTATCTCCTTAATGCACCACTCGGTGTGCTGCACCTCGAGCGTCGTCTGTGGATGCTGTGAACATCCGACATACACGTTTCTGATGACTACACGATAGTTCAGTGCAAAGTACTTAATGGCTTAGAAGCAAGGCACCGAAAACGTTTTAAACGTCACGGAACATAAGTGATGTTCTAAAGAGATGAAATTGTGATTTCATGCTTGTGCCCTTGTTAAGAGGTACGAGACCTCCAACAAAATTCTTTGACCACAAAGTAAAGGAGAAAAGCTCAATCGTTGAGCGTGTGCTCAGATTGTCTGAGTACGACAATCACTTGAATCAAGTGGGAGCTAATCTTCCAGATGAGATAGTGATGGTTCTCCAAAAGTCACTGCCACCAAGCTTTGAGAGCTTCGTGATGAACTATAACATATCAAGGATAGATACAATGATCTTTGAGAGATTCGCGACGTTTGACACTGCGAAAGTAGAAATCAAGAAGGAGCATCAATAGTTGATGGTTTGAAAAACCACTAAGTTTCAAGAAAGGCGAGGGCTAGAAGGGATACTTCGTGAAACGGCAAAACAGTTGCTGCACTAATGAAGAGACCCAAGATTAAACCCAAACCCGAGACCAAGTGCTTCTGTAATAAGGGGAACAGTCACTGAGGCGGAGCAACTCTAGATACTTGGTAGATAAGAAGGCTGGCAAAAGTCGAGAGAAGTATATTTGATATACATAATGTTGATGTGTACTTTACTAGTACTCCTAGTAGCACGAGGGTATTGGATACTGGTTCGGTTGCTAAGTGATTCGTAACGCGAAATGAAAGCTACGGCATAAACGGAGACTAGCTAAAGGCGAGGTGACGATACGTGTTGGAAGTGTTTCCAAGGTTGATATGATCAAACGTCACACGCCCCCTTTACCATCGGGATTGGTGTTGAACCTAAATAATTGTTATTTGGTGCTTGCGTTAAGCATGAACATGATTGGATCGTGTTTATTGCAATACGATTATTCATTCAAAAGGAATAATGGTTACTCTATTTGCTTGAATAATCACCTTCAATGGTTTATTGAATCTCGATTGTAGTGTTACACATTGGTGCCAAAAGATACGAGTTAAATGATGATAGTACCACTTACTTGTGGCACTGCCGCTTGAGTCATGTTAGTATAAATTGCATGAAGAGGCTCCATGCTGATGGATCTTTACTCACCTGATTTCGAATCACTAGTGACATGCAGATCATACCACATGAGCAAGGCCTTGTTTTCATTGAGATGAAACAAGATAGTAACTTGTTGGAAGTGATACATTTTGATGTATGCAGTCCAGTGAGTGTTGAGGCACGCAGTGGATATCATTATGTTCTTACTTCACTGACGACTTGAGTAGATACAGGAGTATTTACTTAATGAATCACAAGTCTGAAATATTGAAAAGTTCAATTCTGTTTCAGAGTGAAGTTCGTCGTAACAAGAGGATGAACTGTCTACGATATGACCATAGAAATGAATATCTGAGTTACGAATTTTTGGTACACAGTTAAGACAATGTGGAAATTGTTTCACAGTTCATGCCACCTGGAACATCATGGTGTGATGATGTGTCTGAACGTCATAGCCACGCACTATTTAGTATGGTGCATGCTGGGATGTCTCTTATCGAATTACCACTATCGTTTATGGGTTATGCATTAGAGACAACCACATTCACTTTAAATGGGGCACCGCGTATTTCCTTTGAGATGACACAGTATAGACTGAGGTTTAGAGAAATCTAAACTGTCGTTTCTTGAAAGTTTGGGGCTTCGAAACTTATGTGAAAAAGTTTCAGTCTGATAAGCTCGAACCCAAAGCGGATAAATGCATCTTCACAGGATATCCAAAACAGTTGGGTACATCTCCTATCTCAGATCCGAAAGCAAAGTGTTGGTTTCTAGAAACGGATCCTTTCTCGAGAAAAGGTTTCTCTCGAAAGAATTGAGTGGGAGGGTAGTAGAACTTGATGAGGTTATTGAACCATCACTTCAACCAGTGTGTAGCAGGGCGTAGGAAGTTGTTCCTGTGGCGCCTACACCAATTGAAGTAGAAGCTGATGATGGTGATCATTAAGCTTCGAATCAAGTTACTACAAACCTCGTAGGTCGACAAGGTCGCGTACTGCTGCAGAGTAGTACGGTAACCCTGTCTTGGAGGTCATGTTGTCGAGCAACAGTGAACCTACGAGTTATGGAGGTAGCGATGGTGGGCCCGGATTCCGACAAATGGCTGGAAGCCATGAAATCCGAGAGAGGATCCATGTATGAAAACAAAGTGTAGACTTTGGAAGAAATACTTGATGGTCGTAGGACTGTTGAGTAAAGATGGATCTTTAAAAGGAAGACAGACAATGATGGTGATAAGTCACTATTAAGAAAAGCTCGACTTGTCGCAAAGATGTTTCCGACAAGATCAAACAGTTGACTATGATGAGACTTTCTCACTCGTAGCGATGCTAAAGGTCTGTTAGAATTATGTTAGTTGTTGATGCATTATTTATGAAATATTGCACGTAGGATGTCAAAACATTGTTTTCTCGACGGTTTCCTTGAGCAAACATTGTATGTGATACAACCAGAAGGTTTTGACGATCCTAAAGATACTAGCAAGTATGCAAGCTCCAGTGATCCTTCAATGGACTGGTGCAAGCATCTCGGAGTTGGAATATACACTTTGATGAGATGATCAAAGATTTTGGGTTTGTACAAGGTTTATGAGAAACTTGTATTTCCAAAGAAGTGAGTGGGAGCACTATAGAATTTCTGATAGGTATATGTGGTTGACATATTGTGGATCAGAAGTAATGTAGAATTTCTGTAAAGCATACAAGGTTGTTTGAAAGAAGTTTTCAAAGGAGTACCTGGATTACGCTACTTGAACGTTGAGCATCAAAGATCTATGGAGATAGATCGAAAGCGCTTAATAGAAGTTTCAACAAGATGCATGCCTTGACAAGTTTTTGAAAGAGTTCAAAATAGACCAGCAAAGAAGGAGTTCTTGGTTGCGTTGTGAGGTGTGAATTTGAGTAAGACTCAAAACCCGACCACGGCAGAATAAAGAGAATAGACGAAGGTCGTCTTCTATGCCTTAGCCGTAGAATCTAAAGTATGCCATGCTGTGTACCGCACCTGAAGTGTGCCTTGACTCAAAGTATGTTGAGAGGTACAGAGAGTGATCCATGATTGAATCACTAGCAGCGGTCGAAATTTATCCTTAGTAACTAATGGACTAAGGAATTTTTCTCGATTATGGAGGAGGTTAAAGAGTTTGTCGTAAAGGGTTACGTCAATGCAAGCTTTGACACTAATCCGGATAACTATGAGTAGTGAAACGGATTCGTATAGTAGAGTAGATATTTGGAGCATTTCCGAATAGCACGTAGTAGCAGCATCTATAAGATGACATAAAGATTTGTAAAGAACGCACGGATCTGAAAGTTTCAGAACCGTTGACTAAAACCTCTCTCACGAGCAAGACGTGATCAGACCCCATAACTATATGGGTGTTGGATTCGTTGGAATCACACGGTGATGTGAACTAGATTATTGACTCTAGTGCAAGTGGGAGACTGTTGGAAATATGCCCTAGAGGCAATAATAAATTAGTTATTATTATATTTCTTAGTTCATGATAATCGTTTATTATCCATGCTATAATTGTATTGATTGGAAACACAATACTTGTGTGGATACATAGACAAAACACTGTCCCTAGTAAGCCTCTAGTTGACTAGCTCGTTAATCAAAGATGGTCAAGGTTTCCTGGCCATAGGCAAGTGTTGTCACTTGATAACGGGATCACATCATTAGGAGAATCATGTGATGGACTAGACCCAAACTAATAGACGTAGCATGTTGATCGTGTCATTTTGTTGCTACTGTTTTCTGCGTGTCAAGTATTTATTCCTATGACCATGAGATCATATAACTCACTGACACCGGAGGAATGCTTTGTGTGTATCAAACGTCGCAACGTAACTGGGTGACTATAAAGATGCTCTACAGGTATCTCCGAAGGTGTTAGTTGAGTTAGTATGGATCAAGACTGGGATTTGTCACTCCGTGTGAACGGAGAGGTATCTCGGGGCCCACTCGGTAATACAACATCACACACAAGCCTTGCAAGCAATGTAACTTAGTGTAAGTTGCGGGATCTTGTATTATGGAACGAGTAAAGAGACTTGCCAGTAAACGAGATTGAAATAGGTATACGGATACTGACGATCGAATCTCGGGCAAGTAACATACCGAAGGACAAAGGGAATGACATACGGGATTATATGAATCCTTGGCACTGAGGTTCAAACGATAAGATCTTCGTAGAATATGTAGGATCCAATATGGGCATCCAGGTCCCGCTATTGGATATTGACCGAGGAGTCTCTCGGGTCATGTCTACATAGTTCTCGAACCCGCAGGGTCTGCACACTTAAGGTTCGACGTTGTTTTATGCGTATTTGAGTTATATGGTTGGTTACCGAATGTTGTTCGGAGTCCCGGATGAGATCACGGACGTCACGAGGGTTTTCGGAATGGTTCGGAAACGAAGATTGATATATAGGATGACCTCATTTGGTTACCGGAAGGTTTTCGTGCATTAACGGAAAAGTTTCGGGCTCATCGGTAGTGTACCGGGAGTGCCGGGAGGGGTGCCAGGGACCATCGGGAGGGGTGTCACGCCCCAAGGGGTCTCATGGGCTATGTAAGAGATAAACCAGCCCCTAGTGGGCTGGAATAAGTTCCCACTAAGGCCCATAAGGTTTGAGAAGGAAAAAACACAAGGTGGAAAGAGTTTCCAAGTGGGAAGGTGGAATCCTACTCCAAGTAGGATTGGAGTAGGACTCCTCCACCTCCAATTTCGGCCAAACCTTTAGGTTTTGAGGCTGCCTCCTCCCCTCCCTCCCACCTATATATACGGAGGTATTAGGGCTGATTTGAGACGACTTTCTCACGGCTGCCCGACCACATACCTCCATAGTTTTTCCTCTAGATCGCGTTTCTGCAGAGCTCGGGCGGAGCCCTGCTGAGACAAGATCATCACCAACCTCCGGAGCGCCGTCACGCTGCCGGAGAACTCTTCTACCTCTCCGTCTCTCTTGCTGGATCAAGAAGGCCGAGATCATCGTCGAGTTGTACGTGTGCTGAACGCGGAGGTGCCGTCCGTTCGGTACTAGATCGTGGGACTGATCGCGGGATTGTTCGCGGGGCGGATCGAGGGACGTGAGGACGTTCCACTACATCAACCGCGTTCACTAACGCTTCTGCTGTACGATCTACAAGGGTACGTAGATCACTCATCCCCTCTCGTAGATGGACATCACCATGATAGGTCTTCGTGCGCGTAGGAAAATTTTTGTTTCCCTTGCGACGTTCCCCAACAGGGCCGTAGTGTTCACTAGTGGCTTCTCTCATGAAAGCAAGTAGACGGTGGGTGAACGAATTACTGTCGAGCAATTGATAGAACCGCGCAAAATCGTGACGTTATCTATGGCAATGATTATATCTATAGGCATCACGTCCAAAACAAGTAGACCGATACTTTCTGCATCTACTACTATTACTCCACACGTCGACCGCTATCTAGCATGCATCTAGTGTATTAAGTTCATGAGAACAGAGTAACGCCTTAAGCAAGATGACATGATCTAGATGGACAATCTCATATCTACGATAAAAGCCCATCTTGTTACCCTTGATGGCAACAACACGATGCGTGCCTTGCTGCCCCTTCTGTCACTGGGAAAGGTCACCACACAGTATGAACCCAACACCAAGCACTTCTCCCATTGCAAGAATCATAGATCTAGTTGGCCAAACAAAACCCACGACTCGGAGAGACTTACAAGGATATCAAATCATGCATATAACAAATCAGCAAAGACTCAAATATATATCATAGATAATTTTATCACAAATCCACAATTGATCGGATCTCGACAAACACACCACCAAAGAGGATTACATCGGATAGATCTCCATGAAGATCATGTAGAACTTTCTATTGAAGATCCAAGAGAGAGAAGAAGCCATTTAGCTACTAACTACGGACCCGTAGGTCTGAAGTGAACTAATCATGAGTCATTGGAGGGGCGATGATGTTGGTGAAGAAGCCCTCCAACTCCAAACTCCCCTCCGGCGGGGCACCGGGAAGGGTCTCCAGATGAGATCTCGCGGAAACGGAAGCTTGCGGCGGCGGAAAAGTGTTTTCGTGGATGCCCTGATTTTTTCTGGATTTTTAGAGAATTTATAGGCCAAAGACCTAGGGCAGAGGAGCGCCATGTTGGAATTATGCCCTAGAGGCAATAATAAATATAGTTATTATTATAATTCTTGTATCAAGAAAATCGTTTATTATCCATGCTATAATTGTATTGAATGAAGACTCATTTACATGTGTGGATACATAGACAAAACACCGTCCCTAGCATGCCTCTAGTTGGCTAGCCAGTTGATCAAAGATAGTCAGTGTCTTCTGATTATGAACAAGGTGTTGTTGCTTGATAACTGGATCACATCATTAGGAGAATCACGTGATGGACTAGACCCAAACTAATAGACGTAGCATGTTGATCGTGTCATTTTGTTGCTACTGTTTTCTGCGTGTCAAGTATTTATTCCTATGACCATGAGATCATATAACTCACTGACACCGGAGGAATGCTTTGTGTGTATCAAACGTCGCAACGTAACTGGGTGACTATAAAGATGCTCTACAGGTATCTCCGAAGGTGTTAGTTGAGTTAGTATGGATCAAGACTGGGATTTGTCACTCCGTGTGACGGAGAGGTATCTCGGGGCCCACTCGGTAATACAACATCACACACAAGCCTTGCGAGCAATGTAACTTAGTGTAAGTTGCGGGATCTTGTATTACGGAACGAGTAAAGAGACTTGCCGGTAAACGAGATTGAAATAGGTATGCGGATACTGACGATCAAATCTCGGGCAAGTAACATACCGAAGGACAAAGGGAATAACATACGGGATTATATGAATCCTTGGCACTGAGGTTCAAACGATAAGATCTTCGTAGAATATGTAGGTGTTGGAAATATGCCCTAGAGGCAATAATAAATTAGTTATTATTATATTTCTTTGTTCATGATGATCGTTTATTATCCATGCTTTAATTGTATTGATTGGAAACACAATACTTGTGTGGATACATAGACAAAACACTGTCCCTAGTAAGCCTCTAGTTGACTAGCTCGTTCATCAAAGATGGTCAAGGTTTCCTGACCATGGGCAAGTGTTGTCACTTGATAACGGGATCACATCATTAGGAGAATCATGTGATGGACTAAGACCCAAAGTAATAGACGTAGCATGTTGATCGTGTCATTTTGTTGCTACTGTTTTCTGCGTGTCAAGTATTTATTCCTATGACCATGAGATCACATAGCTCACTGACACCGGAGGAATACTTTGTGTGTATCAAACGTCACAACGTAACTGGGTGGCTATAAAGATGCTCTATAGGTATCTCTGAAGGTGTCCGTTGAGTTAGTATGGATCAAGACTGGGATTTGTCACTCCGTGTGACGGAGAGGTATCTCGGGGCCCACTCGGTAATACAACATCACACACAAGCCTTGCAAGCAATGTGACTTAGTGTAAGTTGCGGGATCTTGTATTACGGAACGAGTAAAGAGACTTGCCGGTAAACGAGATTGAAATAGGTATGTGGATACTGACGATCGAATCTCAGGCAAGTAACATACCGAAGGACAAAGGGAATGACATACGGGATTATATGAATCCTTGGCACTGAGGTTCAAACGATAAGATCTTCGTAGAATATGTAGGGTCCAATATGGGCATCCAGGTCCCGCTATTGGATATTGACCGAGAAGTCTCTTGGGTCATGTCTACATAGTTCTCGAACCCGCAGGGTCTGCACACTTAAGGTTCGACGTTGTTTTATGCGTATTTGAGTTATATGGTTGGTTACCGAATGTTGTTCGGAGTCCCGGATGAGATCACGGACGTCACGAGGGTTTCCGGAATGGTCCGGAAACGAAGATTGATATATAGGATGACCTCATTTGATTACCGGAAGGTTTTCGGAGTTACCGGGAATGTACCGGGAATGACGAATGGGTTCCGGGAGTTCACTGGGGGGGCAACCCACCCCGGGGAAGCCCATAGGCCTTGAGGGAGGCACACCAGCCCTTAGTGGGCTGGTGGGACAGCCCACAAGTGCCCTATGCGCCATAGAGATAAAAATCAAAGAGAAAGAAAAAAAAGGAGGAGGTGGGAAGGAAGGGGGACTCCCTCCCACCAAACCAAGTCCAACTCGGTTTGGGTGGGGGGAGTCTTCCCCCCCTTGGACTCGGCCGACCCCCTTGGGGCTCCTTGAGCCCCAAGTCAAGGTCCCCTCCCTCCCACCTATATATACGGAGGTTTTAGGGCTGATTTGAGACGACTTTTCCACGGCAGCCCGACCACATACCTCCACAGTTTTTCCTCTAGATCGCGTTTCTGCGGAGCTCGGGCGGAGCCCTGCTGAGACAAGGTCATCACCAACCTCCGGAGCACCGTCACGCTGCCGGAGAACTCTTCTACCTCTCCGTCTCTCTTGCTGGATCAAGAAGGCCGAGATCATCGTCGAGCTGTACGTGTGCTGAACGCGGAGGTGCCGTCCGTTTGGTACTAGATCGTGGGACTGATCGCGGGATTGTTCGCGGGGCGGATCGAGGGACGTGAGGACGTTCCACTACATCAACCGCGTTCTCTAACGCTTCTGTTGTACGGTCTACAAGGGTACGTAGATCACTCATCCCCTCTCGTAGATGGACATCACCATGATAGGTCTTCGTGCGCGTAGGAAATTTTTTGTTTCCCGTGCGACGTTCCCCAACACGCCAGGGGGGCCACAAGCTTGGTTGCCGCGGCCTCCCCCCTGGCCGCGGCAACAGGGCTTGTGGGCTCCCTGTGGGCCCCTGCCTTGGCCCTCAAGTCTCCCGATCTTCTTCCGTTCTGGAAAAAATTATTTCGGGGATTTTATTCCGTTTAGACTCCGTTCCAAAATCAGATCTGAAAAGAGTCAAAAACACAGAAAAAACAGGAACTGGCGCTTGGCACTGAATTAATAAGTTAGTCCCAAAAAGGATATAAAAGGTAAACAAAACATCCAAAGTTAACAAGATAACAGCGTGAAACCATCAAAAATTATAGATACGTTTGAGACGTATCAGGGACCAACCGAGGTGTGTATATACCTACATTTGTTGCCCATGTATCGAACAACTCTCGACGTTGGCTGGCACAAGCTGACCACGATTGGGATCTCATGTCCAAGCTTAACTCTTGCTCGTCCTCGAGTAGGGAAGTGATAAAGAATGAATTTTTAATGCTTTCATGCTACCTAGCATAGATGTTCTTTGTAACTCCTCTTATGTGATGTGAATGTTCAGATCCATTAGATTCAAAACAATAGTTTGCCATTGACGTGGAGACAATAATAATTCAAGCAAACTAGCAAGGTAATCATGAACTTTCAAAATAACAAGGCCAAATGAAAGTTATCCCTACAAAATCATATAGTCTGGTTATGCTCTATCATCATTGCACAACGAATTTAAATCATGCACAACCCCGGTATTGGGCAAGTAATTGTTTTCACACCTTTACTTTCTCAAACTTTTTCAACTCTCACGTAATACATGAGCGTGATCCATGGTTTTAGCACTATAAGTGGTGTGGAGTGTGGTGGAGGTTGCAAGACAAACAAGGAGAAGATGGTCACATTAACTAGGCATATCAATGAGCTGTGGAGATGCTCATCAATAGATATCAATGTGAATGAGTAGGGATTGCCATACAAATGATGCACTAGAGCTAAGAGTATGTGAAAGCTCTTAAAGAAAACTAGTGGGTGTGCATCCAACTTGCTTGCTCACGAAGACCTAAGGCAATTTTGAGGAAGCCTATCATTGGAATATACAAGCCAAGTTATATAATGAGAATTTCCCACTAGCTATATGGTGGTGACAAAACAAGAGACTCTCAATCATGGTGCTTAATATGCACAAGTGTGGATAGGTGGTAGCATTGTCCCTTCTCTCCTTTTCTCTTTTTTTTGGATGGCCTCTTTGGCCTCTTTTTTTTTGGTGGGCATCTTTGGCCTCTTTTATTTCCTCACATGGGACAATGCTCCATCAATGATGATCATCACACTTACAACTCAAAACTTAGAGCAATGATGACTCTATATGGAATGCCTTCGGTAGTGTACCGTGACAATGATCTAGCATGGCATGGACATTAATGGAAACATCATGCTAGCTATCTTACGATCATGCAATGGCAATGTAGACGTGGTGGCACATGTCATGGTGGTAGTTGCATGGCAATATATCTCGGAATGACTTTTAAAAAGCCATAGTAGGTAGGTATGATGGCTGTTTTGAGGGAGGCTAATGGTGGGTTTTTGCACCGGCAAAAGTTGCACGACACTAAAGAAGATAGTGATGGTGGAAGGTGAAAGTGCATCTAAACCATGGACTGAACATTAGTCATGAAGAACTCATATACTTGTTGCAAAAGTTTTAGTAGTAATCGAAACAAAGCATTCAACGCATACTCCTAGGGGAAGGGTTGGTAGGTAGAAACCATCGCGCGACCCCGACCGCCACACAAAGGATGACAATCAATAGACTAATCATGCTTAGACTTCATCATGGCGGTTCACCATACGTGCATGCTACGGGAATCACTAACTTCAACACAAGTATTTCTAGATCCACATCACCTTACTAATATAACTTCAATATTACCATAACCACAACTCAAAACTATTTGAGATGAATCAAACTTCTCTAACTATTCAATGCACATGAAGGTGGAAGTTTTCGTATCCCTTTGGATAACTACCCCTTTTGAGACTACTTTCATAGCATAGATCAACTACCAAGCCACGCACCGCCGTGCTCTAAAATATATAAGTGAAGCACATAGAGCAAAATCAACTAGCTCAAAAGATATAAGTGAAGCACATGTGAGATGAATTGTCTACGAAAGGATATAAGTGAAGCTCGACAAAATCACGGTGAGTGCATGTCTCTCTCTCTAGGTGTGAAGCAAGGATGATTGTGACACAACAAAAGTAAAATACTCCTACGATACAAGATGCTCCAAGCAAAACACATAACATGTGGTGAATAAAAATATAGCCCCAAGTAACGTTACCGATGGATTGAAGACGAAAGAGGGGATGCCTTCCCGGGGCATCCCCAAGCTTAGGCTTTTATGACATCCTTGAATCACCTTGGGGTGCCTTGGGAATCCCCAAGCTTGAGCTCTTGCCACTCTTTATCGTTTTGTCCATAAGAACTTCACCCAAAACTTGAAAACTTCACAACACGAAACTTAAACAGAAACTCGTGATAACATTAGTATAAGAAAGCAAACCACCACTTCATTAGGTACTGTAGCAAACTTAAATTCTACTTATGTTGATGTTGGGTTACTATATTTTCAATCTTCCATGGCTAATACCCCCCGATACTATCCATAGTTTCATCAAAATAAGCAACCAACACATCAAAAACAGAATTTGTTAACAGCAGACCAGTCTGTAGAAATCTGTATACTTCGTATACTTCTGGTACTTCAAAAATTCTTAAAACTTACGACAGTCTGAAGAATTTGCGTAGCAATCAGCAGCAAAAAAAATCAACTCAAAAGCTCTTACAGAAAAAAATGAAAATTATTTTCGTGAGCAGAAAGTTTCTGTCTTTTCCAGCATGACCAAACGATCATCCCCAAGACTAATCATAACGGTTTTGCTTCGCACAAACGCAAAAACAAACAAAAAAAACACAATCATAACAGAATTATGAAAGTGTGGAAAACAAAAAATAGAAATAAAAAGGATAGATTCGTTGGGCTGCCTCCCAACAAGCGCTATTGTTTAATGCCCTTAGCTAGGCATAAGGTGATGGAATCACGTATCGTCATCCTTGGTGCTCAAACCATAATTAGCCCTCATCATAGATTCATAAGGCAATCTTATTTTCTTTCTAGGAAAATTCTTCATGCCCTTCTTTAGGGGAAATTGAAATCTAATATTCCCTTCCTTCATATCGATGATAGCACCAATAGTCCTTAGGAAAGGTCTACCAAGAATAATTGGACATGAAGGATTGCAATCTATGTCAAGTACAATGAAATCCACGGGTACATGGTTCTTATTTGCAACAATAAGAACATCATTGATCCTTCCCATGGGTTTCTTGACAGTATAATCCGCAAGATGCAAATTAAGAGAACACTCTTCAATCTCATGAAAACCAAGAATATCACATAAAGACTTTGGAATCGCGGAAACACTAGCACCCAAATCACACAAAGCATTGCACTCATAGTTTTTTATCTTGATTTTTATAGTAGGTTCCCACTTATCATGAAGTTTTCTAGGTATAGAGACTTCTAGTTCGAGCTTCTCTTCAAGAGATTTCATCATAGCATCTACGATATGCGCGGTAAAGGCTTTGCTTTGGCTATAAGCATGTGGAGAGTTTGCAATGGATTGCATCAAAGGAACGCATTCAAACAAGGAGAAACTATCATAATTGAATTCCTTGAAATCCAAAGTGGGAGTTTCATTACTACCCAAAATTTTGATTTCTTCTACTCCACTCTCCACACCTTTGTCATCAAGATAGGTGGACTCCGAATCATTGGGGCGTTTTTCAACCAAAGTGGATTCATATCCAGCCCCTTCATCAATAGGTTTGACACGCGAAAACAAAGATTCAAGAGGAGTCACACCAAGCACTTTAAGATCTTCGTGATTTGCATCACTAGAACGCACCCTTTTAAACCATTCATGCCTAGCGCGAATTTGGGCGGTTCTTTCTTTGCTCTCATTCATGGAGACACGCATAGCTTTCAAAGTTCCATCCAAGTTGACCTTGGGAGGAGCACATCTAACTTTCAAAGCATCAATATCACAAGACATCCTATCAACGTTCTTAGCCAAATCGTCAATTTTGAGTAGTTTTTCCTCTATGGACGCATTGAAAATATTTTGAGAGTTGATGAACTCTTTGATATTACTCTCTAAATCAGAGGGTAATTTGTTGTGATTTCCATAAGTATTGTTGTAGGAATTGCCATAATTGTTAGAGGAGTTACTAGGAAAAGGCCTAGGAACATAGTTTCCTCTAAAAGTATTGTTGTTGCCAAAATTGTTCCTACCAACAAAATTAACGTCCAAACTAGCATTGCTACTCTCAATCAAGGAAGATAGTGGCATGTCATTAGGATCTAAAGGAGCATTTCTACTAGCAACCAAATTCATCAACTCGTCCATCTTAGTACTAAGCGAGTTAATTTCTTCTATAGCGTGTACCTTTTTGCTAGCAGGTGACCTTTCAGTGTGCCACTGAGAGTAGTTGGTCATGATATTGTCTAGGAGTTTTGTAGCGTCTCCTAACATGATTTCCATGAACGTTCCACCTGAGGCGGAGTCCAAGATATTGCGAGAGGCAAAATTCAGTCCAGCGTAAAAGATTTGTGTAATCATCCACAAACTCAAGCCATGAGCGGGACAATTTCTAATCATTAACTTCATCCTCTCCCAAGATTGTGCAACGTGTTCATGATCAAGTTGCTTGAAATTCATGATATCGTTACGTAAGGAGATAATCTTAGCCGGCGGAAAAATACTTGGATATGTAAGCATCTTTGCACTTATCCCAAGAATCGATACTATTTTTAGGCAAAGAAGAAAACCAAGTTTTTGCGCGATCTCGCAACGAGAAAGGAAAAAGCTTCAACTTAATCACGTCATTATCCACATCTATTTTCTTTTGCATATCGCAAAGCTCAATGAAGGGATTGAGATGGGATGCGGCATCTTCACTAGGAAGGCCAGAGAATTGCTCTTTCATAACAAGATTCAGCAAAGCTGCGTTGATTTCATACAATTCCGCACTAGTGGCGGGAGAAATCGGAGTACTAATAAAATCATTATTATTGGTACTTGAGAAGTCGCAAAGTTTGGTGTTTTCAGCCATGATGACTTCAACAAACAAACAAGCACACAAGCAAGCAAGAAAACCGGCAAAGGAAAACGGCAAAAAGGCAAAAGGCAAAAGAAAACGGCAAAGGAAAAGGCAAATAAAAACGGCAAATGTGAAGTGGGGGAGAGGAAAACGAGAGACAACTGGCAAAAAAGTAAATGCAAGAGATGAGTTTGTGAGACGTACTTGGATAGATCTCTCCTTCCCCGGCAACGGCGCCAGAAATACTTCTGCTACTACAACAAAAGACCTTCCAACGGCGCCAGGAACAAGCGTGCTGACATGAGACTATTCTTGTCTTGATACTCCTCAGCAACGGCACCAGGAATCCTTCTGCTATGGCTACGCCTTTAGGGACTTCCTTGGAAAATATGCAAAGGATTCCCCCGTGGCCTTGGAGCCTTGCATTGGTGTTCCCTCGAAGCAGAAAGGGTGATGTAGCACAGTGGCGGTAAGTATTTCCCTCAGTTTTGAGAACCAAGGTATCGATCCAGTGAAGGATTATCACAAGTACCTGCACAAACACAAAGAGCTTGCACCCAAGCTATGAAGGGGTTGTCAATCCCTTATAGATTGTTTGCCAAGTGAGAACTGAAAGCAACAAAGAAACAAAGCAAAGTAAAAGCGAAACTGGAAACGATAGGTGTGAATAGACTCGGGGGCCGCAGTGTTCACTAGTGGCTTCTCTCATGAAAGCAAGTAGACGGTGGGTGAATGAATTACTATCGAGCAATTGATAGAACCGCGCAAAGTCATGACGTTATCTATGGCAATGATTATATCTATAGGCATCACGTCCAAAACAAGTAGACCGATACTTTCTGCATCTACTACTATTACTCCACACGTCGACCGCTATCCAACATGCATCTAGTGTATTAAATTCATGAGAACAGAGTAACGCCTTAAGCAAGATGTCATGATGTAGATGGACAATCTCATATCTACGATAAAAGTGTTGGGGAACGTCGCATGGGAAACAAAAATTTTCCTACGCGCACGAAGACCTATCATGGTGATGTCCATCTACGAGAGGGGATGAGTGATCTACGTACCCTTGTAGATCGTACAGCAGAAGCGTTAGAGAACGCGGTTGATGTAGTGGAACGTCCTCACGTCCCTCGATCCGCCCCGCGAACAATCCCGCGATCAGTCCCACGATCTAGTACCGAACGGACAGCACCTCCGCGTTCAGCACACGTACAGCTCGACGATGATCTCGGCCTTCTTGATCCGGCAAGAGAGACGGAGAGGTAGACGAGTTCTCCGGCAGCGTGACGGCGCTCCAGAGGTTGGTGATGACCTTGTCTCAGCAGGGCTCCGCCCGAGCTCCGCAGAAACGCGATCTAGAGGAAAAACCGTGGAGGTATGTGGTCGGGCTGCCGTGGAAAAGTCGTCTCAAATCAGCCCTAAAACCTCCGTATATATAGGTGGGAGGGAGGGGGCCTTGCCTTGGGGTCCAAGGACCCTCAAGGGGGTCGGTCGAGCCAAGGGGGAGGACTCTCCCCCCCCAAACCGAGTTGGACTAGGTTTGGTGGGAGGGAGTCCCCCTCCCTTCCCACCTCCTCCCCTTTTTTTTCTTTTTCCTTTGATTTCTTATCCTTGGCGCATAGGAACCTTTTGGGCTGTCCCACCAGCCCACTAAGGGCTGGTGCGACACCCTTATGGCCTATGGACTTCCCCGGGGTGGGTTTCCCCCCCCCCCCCGGTGAACTCCCGGAACCCATTCGTCATTCCCGGTAACTCCGAAAACCTTCCGGTAATCAAATGAGGTCATCCTATATATCAATCTTCGTTTCCGGACCATTCCGGAAACCCTCGTGACGTCTGTGATCTCATCCGGGACTCCGAACAACATTCGGTAACCAACCATATAACTCAAATACGCATAAAACAACGTCGAACCTTAAGTGTGCAAACCCTGCGGGTTCGAGAACTATGTAGACATGACCCGAGAGACTCCTCGGTCAATATCCAATAGCGGGACCTGGATGCCCATATTGGATCCTACATATTCTACGAAGATCTTATCGTTTGAACCTCAGTGCCAAGGATTCGTATAATCCCGTATGTCATTCCCTTTGTCCTTCGGTATGTTACTTGCCCGAGATTCGATCGTCAGTATCTGCATACCTATTTCAATCTCGTTTATCGGCAGGTCTCTTTACTCGTTCCGTAATATAAGATCCCACAACTTACACTAAGTTACATTGCTTGCAAGGCTTGTGTGTGATGTTGTATTACCGAGTGGGCCCCGAGATACCTCTCCGTCACACGGAGTGACAAATCCTAGTCTTGATCCATACTAACTCAACTAACACCTTCGGAGATACCTGTAGAGCATCTTTATAGTCACCCAGTTACGTTGCAACGTTTGATACACACAAAGCATTCCTCCGGTGTCAGTGAGTTATATGATCTCATGGTCATAGGAATAAATACTTGACACGCAGAAAACAGTAGAAACAAAATGACACGATCAACATGCTACGTCTATTAGTTTGGGTCTAGTCCATCACGTGATTCTCCCAATGACGTGATCCAGTTATCAAGCAACAACACCTTGTTCATAATCAGAAGACATTGACTATCATTGACCAACTGGCTAGCCAACTAGAGGCATGCTAGGGACGGTGTTTTGTCTATGTATCCACACATGTAAATGAGTCTTCATTCAATACAATTATAGCATGAATAATAAACTATTATCTTTATACAGGAATTATAATAATAACTATATTTATTATTGCCTCTAGGGCATAATTCCAACAGTCTCCCACTTGCACTAGAGTCAATAATCTAGCCCTCACATCACCATGTGAATTACATTGTAATAAATCTAACACCCATACAGTTCTGGTGTCGATCATGTTTTGGCCGTGGAAGAGGTTTAGTCAGCGGGTCTGCTACATTCAGATCCGTGTGCACTTTGCATATATTTACGTCCTCTTCCTCGACGTAGTCGCGGATGAGGTTGAAGCGTCGTTTGATGTGTCTGGTCTTCTTGTGAAACCGTGGTTCCTTTGCTAAGGCAATGGCACCAGTGTTGTCACAAAACAAGGTTATTGGATTCAGTGCGCTTGGCACCACTCCAAGATCCGTCATGAACTGCTTCATCCAGGCACCCTCCTTAGCCGCCTCCGAGGCAGCGATGTACTCCGCTTCACATGTAGAATTTGCTACGACGCTTTGCTTGGAACTGCACCAGCTTACTGCACCCCCATTAAGAATAAATAAGTATCCGGTTTGCGACTTAGAGTCGTCCGGATCTGTGTCAAAGCTTGCATAGACGTAACCTTTTACGGCGAGCTCTTCGTCACCTCCATACACGAGAAACATCTCCTTAGTCCTTTTCAGGTACTTCAGGATATTCTTGACCGCTGTCCAGTGATCCACTCCTGGATTACTCTGGAACCTACCTGCCATACTTATGGCCAGGCTAACATCCGGTCTAGTGCACAGCATCGCATACATGATAGAACCTATGGCTGAAGCATAGGGGACGGAGCGCATATGCTCTCTATCTTCATCAGTTGCTGGGCACTGAGTCTTACTCAATCTCGTACCTTGTAAAACTGGCAAGAACCCTTTCTTGGACTGTTCCATTTTGAACCTCTTCAAAACTTTATCAAGGTATGTGCTTTGTGAAAGTCCTATCAGGCGTTTTGATCTATCCCTATAGATCTTAATGCCTAGAATGTAAGCAGCTTCTCCTAGGTCCTTCATAGAGAAACTTTTATTCAAGTAACCTTTTATGCTCTCCAAAATCTCTACGTTGTTTCCAATCAGTAATATGTCATCCACATATAATATTAGAAACGCCACAGAGCTCCCACTCACTTTCTTGTAAATACAAGATTCTCCAACCACTTGTATAAACCCAAATGCTTTGATCACCTCATCAAAGCGTTTGTTCCAACTCCGAGATGCTTGCACCAGTCCATAAATGGATCGCTGGAGCTTGCACACCTTGTCAGCATTTTTAGGATCGACAAAACCTTCGGGTTGCATCATATACAACTCTTCCTTAAGGAAACCGTTAAGGAACGCCGTTTTGACATCCATCTGCCAGATTTCATAATCGAAAAATGCAGCTATTGCTAACATGATTCTGACGGACTTAAGCATCGCTACGGGTGAGAAAGTCTCATCGTAGTCAACTCCTGGAAGTTGTGAAAAACCCTTTGCCACAAGTCGAGCTTTATAAACGGTCACATTACCGTCAGCGTCCGTCTTCTTCTTAAAGATCCATTTGTTCTGAATAGCCTTGCGGCCCTCAGGTAGTATCTCCAAAGTCCACACTTTGTTCTCATACATGGATCCTATCTCGGATTTCATGGCTTCTAGCCATTTGTTGGAATCTGGGCCCACCATTGCTTCTTCATAATTTGCAGGTTCATTGTTGTCTAACAACATGATTGATAAGACGGGATTACCGTACCACTCTGGAGCAGCGCGTGATCTCGTCGACCTGCGTGGTTCAACAGAAACTTGAACTGGAGTTTCATGATCATCATCATTAACTTCCTCCTCAACCGGCGTCACAACGACAGAGGTTTCCCCTTGCCCCGCGCCACCATCCAGAGGGATGAGAGGTTCGACAACCTCGTCAAGTTCTATCTTCCTCCCACTCAATTCTCTCGAGAGAAACTCCTTCTCGAGAAAAGCTCCGTTCTTAGCAACAAACACTTTGCCCTCGGATTTGAGATAGAAGGTGTACCCAACTGTCTCTTTTGGGTAACCTATGAAGACGCACCTTTCCGCTTTGGGTTCCAGCTTTTCAGGCTGAAGCTTTTTGACATAAGCATCACATCCCCAAACTTTAAGAAACGACAACTTTGGCCTTTTGCCATACCACAGTTCGTATGGTGTCGTCTCAACGGATTTTGATGGTGCCCTATTTAAAGTGAATGCAGCTGTTTCTAATGCATAACCCCAAAATGATAACGGCAAATCAGTAAGAGACATCATAGATCGCACCATCTCTAACAAAGTACGATTACGACGTTCGGACACACCATTACGCTGTGGTGTTCCAGGCGGTGTTAACTGCGAAACAATTCCACATTGTCTTATGTGAGCACCAAACTCGAAACTCAGATATTCACCCCCACGATCAGACCGTAGGAACTTGATCTTCTTGTTACGATGATTTTCCACTTCACTCTGAAATTGCTTGAACTTTTCAAATGTTTCAGACTTGTGCTTCATCAAGTAGACATAACCATATCTACTTAAATCGTCAGTGAAGGTGAGAAAATAACGATATCCGCCGCGTGCCTCTACGCTCATTGGACCACACACATCGGTATGTATGATTTCTAACAAGTCACTTGCACGCTCCATTGTTTCGGAGAACGGAGTCTTAGTCATCTTGCCCATGAGGCATGGTTCGCACGTGTCAAGTGAATCAAAGTCAAGTGACTCCAAAAGTCCATCAGCATGGAGTTTCTTCATGCGCTTTACACCAATATGACCCAAACAGCAGTGCCACAAAAATATGGCGCTATCATTGTTTACACTAACTCTTTTGGTCTCAATGTTATGTATATGCGTATCGCTATCAAGATTCAATATGAACAATCCTCTCACATTCGGTGCATGACCATAAAAGATGTTACTCATAGAAATAGAACAACCATTATTCTCAGACTTAAAAGAGTAACCGTCTCGCAATAAACAAGATCGAGATATAATGTTCATGCTCAACGCAGGCACTAAATAACAATGATTTAAGTTCATCACTAATCCCGATGGTAGCTGAAGTGACACTGTGCCGACGGCGATTGCATCAACCTTGGAACCATTTCCTACGCGCATCGTCACTTCGTCTTTCGCCAGCCTTCGTCTATTCCGCAGTTCCTGCTTCGAGTTGCAAATGTGAGCAACAGAACCGGTATCGAATACCCAGGCACTACTACGAGAGCCGGTTAAGTACACATCAATAACATGTATATCAAATATACCTGATTTTTCTTTGCCCGCCTTCTTATCTGCCAGATACTTGGGGCAATTGCGCTTCCAGTGACCCATACCCTTGCAATAGAAGCACTCTGTTTCAGGCTTAGGTCCAGCCTTGGGTTTCTTCGGCGGATTGGCAACAGGCTTGCCGCTCTTCTTCGAATTGCCCTTCTTGCCTTTGTCATTTCTCTTGAAACTAGTGGTCTTGCTCACCATCAACACTTGATGCTCTTTACGGAGTTCAGACTCTGCGACTTTCAGCATCGCAAACAACTCGCCGGGAGACTTGTTCATCCCTTGCATGTTGTAGTTCAACACAAAGCCTTTATAGCTTGGCGGCAGTGATTGAAGGATTCTGTCAGTGATAGCTTCTTGTGGGAGTTCAATCCCCAGTTCAGCTAGACGGTTTGAGTACCCAGACATTTTGAGCACATGTTCACTGACAGACGAGTTCTCCTCCATCTTGCAAGCATAGAATTTATCGGAGATCTCATACCTCTCGATCCGGGCGTTCTTCTGAAAGATAAACTCCAACTCCTGGAACATCTCAAATGCCCCATGACGCTCAAAGCGACGTTGAAGTCCCGGTTCTAAGCCATACAAGACTGCACATTGAACTATTGAGTAGTCCTCCTTACGTGCTAACCAAGCGTTCTTAACATCCTGATCAGCCGTAGCGGGTGGTTCATCTCCTAGCGCAGCATTAAGGACATAATCCTTCTTCCCAGCTTGTAAGATTAGCTTAAGATTATGAGCCCAGTCTACAAAGTTGCTTCCATCATCTTTCAACTTAGCTTTCTCCTGGAACGTATTAAAATTCAGGATGACTGTCGCGTGAGCCATGATCTACAACAC
The DNA here is from genome assembly GCF_904849725.1 of Hordeum vulgare subsp. vulgare. NCBI lineage: Eukaryota > Viridiplantae > Streptophyta > Magnoliopsida > Poales > Poaceae > Hordeum > Hordeum vulgare. The sequence goes on along the minus strand of NC_058518.1, from coordinate 447,360,409 downwards.
AAATATATTCAAAGTGGACTTAGACTATGTTCAAGATAATTAGAGTTCAACTTAATCAAATTACATGCTAAACTCCCACTCAAAAAGTACATCTCTCTAGTCATTTGAGTGGTTCATGATCCACTTACACTATCCCAAGTCCGATCATCACGTGAGTTGGGTATAGTTTCAGTGGTAAGCATCCCTATGCTAATCATATCAACTATATGATTCATGATCGACCTTTCGGTCTCATGTGTTCTGAGGCCATGTCTGCACATGCTAGGCTCGTCAAGCTTAACCCGAGTGTTCCGCGTGCGCAACTGTTTTGCACCCGTTGTATGTGAACGTTGAGTCTATCACACCCGATCATCACGTGGTGTCTCGAAACGACAAACTGTAGCAACGGTGCACAGTCGGGGAGAACACAATTTCGTCTTGAAATTTTAGTGAGAGATCACCTCATAATGCTACCGTCGTTCTAAGCAAATTAAGGTGCATATAAGGATTAACATCACATGCAATTCATAAGTGACATGATATGGCCATCATCACGTGCTTCTTGATCTCCATCACCAAAGCACCGGCACGATCTTCTTGTCACCGGCGCCACACCATGATCATCCATCAACGTGTTGCCATCGGGGTTGTCGTGCTACTTATGCTATTACTACTAAAGCTACATCCTAGCAAAATAGTAAACGCATCTGCAAGCACAAACGTTAGTATAAAGACAACCCTATGGCTCCTGCCGGTTGCCGTACCATCGACGTGCAAGTCGATATTTCTATTACAACATGATCATCTCATACATCCAATATATCACATCACATCGTTGGCCATATCACATCACAATCATACCCTGCAAAAACAAGTTAGACGTCCTCTAATTTTGTTGTTGCATGTTTTACGTGGTGACCATGGGTATCTAGTAGGATCGCATCTTACTTACGCAAACACCACAACGGAGATATATGAGTTGCTATTTAACCTCATCCAAGGACCTCCTTGGTCAAATCCGATTCAACTAAAGTTGGAAAAACCGACACTTGCCAGTCATCTTTGAGCAAAGGGGGTTACTCGTAACGATGAAACCAGTCTCTCGTAAGCGTACGAGTAATGTCGGTCCAAGCCGCTTCAATCCAACAATACCGCGGAATCAAGAAAAGACTAAGGAGGGCAGCAAAACGCACATCACCACCCACAAAAACTTTTGTGTTCTACTCGAGAAGACATCTACGCATGAACCTAGCTCATGATGCCACTGTTGGGGAACGTCGCATGGGAAACAAAAATTTTCCTACGCGCACGAAGACCTATCATGGTGATGTCCATCTACGAGAGGGGATGAGTGATCTACGTACCCTTGTAGACCGTACAGCAGAAGCGTTAGAGAACGCGGTTGATGTAGTGGAACGTCCTCACGTCCCTCGATCCGCCCCGCGAACAATCCCGCGATCAGTCCCACGATCTAGTACCGAACGGACGGCACCTCCGCGTTCAGCACACGTACAGCTCGACGATGATCTCGGCCTTCTGGATCCGGCAAGAGAGACGGAGAGGTAGAAGAGTTCTACGGCAGCGTGACGGTGCTCCGGAGGTTGGTGATGACCTTGTCTCAGCAGGGCTCCGCCCGAGCTCCGCAGAAACGCGATCTAGAGGAAAAACCGTGGAGGTATGTGGTCGGGCTGCCGTGGAAAAGTCGTCTCAAATCAGCCCTAAAACCTCCGTATATATAGGTGGGAGGGAGGGGGCCTTGCCTTGGGGTCCAAGGACCCTCAAGGGGGTCGGCCGAGCCAAGGGGGAGGACTCTCCCCCCCCCAAACCGAGTTGGACTAGGTTTGGTGGGAGGGAGTTCCCCTCCCTTCCCACCTCCTCCCCTTTTTTTTTCTTTTTCCTTTGATTTCTTATCCTTGGCGCATAGGAACCTTTTGGGCTGTCCCACCAGCCCACTAAGGGCTGGTGCGCCACCCTTATGGCCTATGGGCTTCCCCGGGGTGGGTTGCCCCCCCGGTGAACTCCTGGAACCCATTCGTCATTCCCGGTACATTCCCGGTAACTCCGAAAACCTTCCGGTAATCAAATGAGGTCATCCTATATATCAATCTTCGTTTCCGGACCATTCCGGAAACCCTCGTGACGTCCGTGATCTCATCCGGGACTCCGAACAACATTCGGTAACCAACCATATAACTCAAATACGCATAAAACAACGTCGAACCTTAAGTGTGCAGACCCTGCGGGTTCGAGAACTATGTAGACATGACCCGAGAGACTCCTCGGTCAATATCCAATAGCGGGACCTGGATGCCCATATTGGATCCTACATATTCTACGAAGATCTTATCGTTTGAACCTCAGTGCCAAGGATTCGTATAATCCCGTATGTCATTCCCTTTGTCCTTCGGTACGTTACTTGCCCAAGATTCGATCGTCAGTATCCGCATACCTATTTCAATCTCGTTTATCGGCAAGTCTCTTTACTCGTTCCTTAATACAAGATCCCGCAACTTACACTAAATTACATTGCTTGCAAGGCTTGTGTGTGATGTTGTATTACCGAGTGGGCCCCGAGATACCTCTCCGTCACACGGAGTGACAAATCCCAGTCTTGATCCATACTAACTCAACTAACACCTTCGGAGATACCTGTAGAGCATCTTTATAGTCACCCAGTTACGTTGCGACGTTTGATACACACAAAGCATTCCTCCGGTGTCAGTGAGTTATATGATCTCATGGTCATAGGAATAAATACTTGACACGCAGAAAACAGTAGCAACAAAATGACACGATCAACATGCTACGTCTATTAGTTTGGGTCTAGTCCATCACGTGATTCTCCCAATGACGTGATCCAGTTATCAAGCAACAACACCTTGTTCATAATCAGAAGACACTGACTATCATTGACCAACTGGCTAGCCAACTAGAGGCATGCTAGGGACGGTGTTTTGTCTATGTATCCACACATGTAAATGAGTCTTCATTCAATACAATTATAGCATGGATAATAAACTATTATCTTGATACAGGAATTATAATAATAACTATATTTATTATTGCCTCTAGGGCATAATTCCAACAAAAAGCCCATCTTGTTACCCTTGATGGCAACAACACGATGCGTGCCTTGCTGCCCCTTCTGTCGCTGGGAAAGGTCACCACACGGTATGAACCCAAAACCAAGCACTTCTCCCATTGCAAGAATCATAGATCTAGTTGGCCAAACAAAACCCAAGACTCGGAGAGACTTACAAGGATATCAAATCATGCATATAAGAAATCAACAAAGACTCAAATATATATCATAGATAATCTGATCACAAATCCACAATTCATCGGATCTCGACAAACACACCGCCAAAGAGGATTTCATCGGATAGATATCCATGAAGATCATGGAGAACTTTGTATTGAAGATCCAAGAGAGAGAAGACGCCATCTAGCTACTAACTATGGACCCGTAGGTCTGAAGTGAACTACTCACGAGTCATTGGAGGGGCAACGATGTTGATGAAGAAGCCCTCCAACTCCAAAGTCCCCTCCGACAGGGCACCGGGAAGGGTCTCGAGATGAGATCTCGCGGAAACCAAAGCTTGCGGCAGCGGAAAAGTGTTTTCATGGATGCCCTGATTTTTTCTGGATTTTTAGGGAATTTATAGGCCAAAAGCCTAGGGCAGGGGAGCGCCAGGGGGGGCACAAGCTTGGTTGTCGCGGCCTCCCCCCTGGCCGCGGCAACAGGGCTTGTGGGCTCCCTGTGGGCCCCCTGCCTTGGCCCTCAAGTCTCGCGATCTTCTTCCGTTCTGGAAAAATTTATTTGAGGGATTTTATTCCGTTTGGACTCTATTCCAAAATCAGATCTGAAAAGAGTCAAAAACACAGAAAAAATAGGAACTGGCACTTGGCACTGAATTAATAAGTTAGTCCCAAAAAAGATATAAAAGGTAAACAAAACATCCAAAGTTAACAAGATAACAGAGTGAAACCATCAAAAATTATAGATACGTTTGAGACGTATCAGGTATCAACTCCCAAAGTGACACATCACTCGGGTAGCTGGTTTGGTATCTCTCATGGTCAAGCCCAAAATTTATTCTAAGGTCATGCTAACTAAGCTACGCAGGTTATGCAAATCTTACCGTTAAAATAATGGTGTGCAGGCATCCTGCAACTTTATTTAAAATAGGCTTATTTCAAATATGCGAATACAACATCACCGGGTGACATGGCTACTAGGGTCTCACAGCTACTCTGACTGATTCTCTCTGCCTTCGTTGGCCTCTGAGCGAACGTGCTCAGTAATGAATAAGGCTTCTCCGTTTGCCATAGTTCCAGACTTGACTGGGCCATGGGGCGGGGTTGCAGGGTTGCGGTGACGACGACGTCTCGGACGACACGCCCTCGACACAACTTCATTGCAGAAAGCATCTAAACTGGGGGGGGGGGGAAGCTCTAGCGAGGTCATGATCAGGCTGGCTAACGGAAAGGCCGGGGCAGACCTCAGGGATCTAAAAGGTCTTCCAATTAATACGGGCTGGTTGGTGGAGGTGGTTGCAGCTTCAGTGCTTGCTGGGGTCCGACGAGAAATTGACGTGCGGTTCACAACCAGGTCAAAGGTGATCTGATCGAATAGTGCCTCCTGCGCTCTCAAATAGCGCACAACCTGCACCAATGCAGGTTCTTCCTCAAAGTCTTTGCTGGAAACTTGGGTCGGGCTACCATAGCCTTCACGACTACGGTAGTAGCAGAACGGTCGGATATTCGTCCAAGGTGACAAATGTCACAACTGGACTAATAAAAAATGGGCATGGATGGGTCACCAAGCACGACGGAAAAAAAAGATAATCCATGATCATTTTTCCAAGATCATGAAGAGAGGCCCTTGATGCCACAAAGACTTCAAATGGGATGAGCTAAATCTGGAGCCTCTTGACCTGCAGGATCTTGGCTACCCAATGGCCGAGAGTGAGGTCCTTGATGCAATCAATGACATGCGAAGCGACAAGGCACCGGGGTCGGATGGTTTCACAAGCCTCTTTCTCAAGAGGTGCTGGAACATCATCAAGCCTGACCTCATGAGGGTCATCATGCATTTTGACTCCCTCGACACCGCAAATGTGGTGCTCTTGCCCAAGAAGGAGGGGGTGGTGGGGATCGCCGACTATATACCTATTAGCCTCATCCACGCGATCGCAAAGATTATTGCGAAGTTGCTATCCATGAGGCTAGGCCCACATATGAAAAATCTTGTCTCTAATAAGCGCCTTCATCAAAATAATAAGCATCCATGACAATTTCTTGCATGTCAGCAACCTTGCCCGGTGCCTTCACAAGAGGAAGACTCCATCCCTCCTCTTCAAGCTTGACATATGCAAGGCCTTTGACTCCGTGAGGTGGGAATACTTGCTTGATATCCTCCAATGATGAGGATTCCCAAGTAAATTTAGGGATTGGATTGCAGCCCTACCTAGCTCCCCCTCCTCCACGAGGATCCTTCTGAATGGTATTGCCGGCTACCCAATAAAGCATGGAAGGGGGCTTCGACAGGGAGACCTTATTTCCCCGCTTCTGTTTGTCATCGCCATCGACCCGCTCCAAAAAATTCTTGATGTGGCAACACAAAAGGGGCTCCTCCATCAAATTTGGGGTTGGGGAGCCATGATGAGGATTTCTCTCTATGCACATGACGTGGTCGTCTTTCTGGCACCGATCAAGCAGGATGTTGATAACTTTGCTCCCATCTTGAGGGGGTTTGGTGACGTAACCGTCCTCTGCACCAACTTCCAAAAGAGCTCGGTCGTTCCCATTCGTTGCACCATATTGATTTGGATCACCTAACTCAAAGATTGTCGGCTGCGTGGGCCTCTTTTCTGTTGCGATACCTGGGACTTCCCCTCTTCGTGTGGAAGATGAAATTGATGGACCTTCAATTCCTCGTGGACAAAGTGGCACGCAAGCTGCCAACATATGATGGCCGGAACATCACCACCATCGGGCGAATGACCCTCATCAAGTCTGTGCTCACTTCCCAACTGGTCTACCCCGCCACCACGTTGATCATCCTGCCAACCATCCTCCACAACATCAACAAGCTTGAAAGATGAACTGGGAGAAAGTGTATCGGCCACTTTCATATGGTGGGCTCGGGGTGCTCAACACCGACAAGTTCACGAGGGTTCTTTGGTTGCGATGGCCATGGTATGAATGGAAAGAACCCACCAAAACATGGGTGGGATTGGGGAACCCATGTGATGCGGAGGACCCGAGTCTTTTCTATGCTTCCACCACCATCGCCATTGGTAACGGCGCGAGGACACCCTTTTGGGACTCTCCCTGGCTTCTTGGGTGCATGCCAAAAGATATTGCCCCTCTCATTTATGAAGCTTCCAAGAGAAAAAAAATGGAAGGTCAGGGAGGCCCTCAAGCACAACGCATGGATCCTCAAGATCAAAACCCCCACCAACGTCACCGCCGAGCACGTCACGCGGTTCTTCACTCTTTGGATGCTTCTCAATGAGGTTCACCTTGACGAGCTCACCGATGATGAAATCATCTGCAAGCATACAACCAGCGGGCAGTACTCGGCAACCTTAGCATACAAGATGCAATTCCTAGGGATGGTCCTTTCGCCCATGGACATGATGGTCTCGAAGGTTTGGGCACCCCCAAAAGTAAAATATTTTGCTTGGCTCGCTCTTTAGGATAGAATGTGGACTGCGGATTGACTGGCAAAGCGGAGATGGCCAAATTGTGATGTTTGCCCTCTCTGCACGAGGGTGCAAGAGTGTGGGCCCCATCTCTTCTTCAAGTGTTGCTACACCTGGTGCCTTTGGTCTTTGGTCAATGGGAAATTCCCCATGCTCGGGCTAGGCACTTCCGCTTGGCCCATGTTTGACACGGTTGAAGATTGGTGGGCAAGCACTTGTGTTCAAGGAACACCAGATCGACAAGCCAAGGCCTCCATCACCATGCTTGTCTCTTGGACAGTCTGGAACGAGCGAAATGTGAGGGTTTTCAAGCATAAGAGTGCCCCACCGCCAATATTGCTTGCCTCCATCTCCGCGAGTAATTGATGGAGCAAAGAAACTAGGGCTTTTATTCAGCGCGAGTAATCCACATGTCGTGTATTTGGGTGGCATGTAACAAACTCTATTCTCTCTTATTTCATGGATGAGCCAAAGCTTTTGCCTCTGTTTAAGAAAAACATTTCACGGTTCAATGACTGAAATGCCGTTAGAAACTGCGGAATATGATTAGTATGTTCATGTGAGCAATGTGACTGTAGCTACATCGGCATTTGAGAATGAACCCAATTTTCTCCTGAAAAGGAGGAGAAATGTAATTGTCTGTAGCTGCATCTATATTTGAGAATGAACTCAGTGAGTACTCCGTGGTATATTTGAGAATGATTTTTTTCCTGAACTTTCTTTTTTGCACTACGTGGTATATTACCACCATGGACATTTTCAGTCCAATGAGGAGGAAATTTCAGTTATGGATATGTATAACAGTTCTTTCTAGCTTTCAGTTTAAGTTTGCGCACAGTTAATGTTGCTGCTACCGTGTGTCGGCTGAGAGGCAAAAGGTTGCTTGTATGTAACTCTGCACTTATTCAGTACTAGAAAAGAAAAGAAGAAAACAGAAAGAAAAGAAAAAAGAACTGGAACGCATGTGGTAAAAAGGAATACTCTGAATTCGATTCAAACTAGTATGAATTGTTATTGTTACAATGAAGACAACAAATACTGTGAATATACGGAGCAAGTAAAATAAAACCCAGCTCTCTTGATTCGAAAGCCAAGCAAATCGCTAAACAATACTTTGAACGAAGTCTATTCAAATATATGAATGAATATATTAGCTGTTGTACACCCTGGTGTATCATCACTTCATCAGATAGTAAACCAAGCTTTCTGGATCAAAACTTCAAAAGCCAGGCAACCGCTGGGGGGCGGAGGGCCACACGCCCATACTGCTCGCTGGAGTACTTCCTGTAGACGGCCTTGAGCTTGCTCTCGGGAGCGGCGGCGTGAGCCTTGACCAGCGACCTGGCAGGCTCCCTGAAACCAACAAGCAGATAGAATTTCCATTCCATGAATTCCAGCTCATTCAGCCAAGTTCACTAGCCAAGTTCATCAGGCAGGTACAGAGAGACGAGAGAGTGAATGACTTACAGGAGCTGCGCTTCAGTGAGTCCGGTGAGTCCGGTGTGGTGCTTGAGGGTTTCTGTCCAGATGGGACTTCTTTTCAGCGTGCACCGAGCAGCATAGACGGCAGATGCGGCCACCAGCGAGGGGCGCGCCGTCACCAGCCCGTAGTTCATGAGCGCCATCTCGGCGAAGAAGAAAATCATTTGTTCAAGCTGCGTTCATCCACAAGGACGGACAAGCAGGAAACGAAATTCAGCACATCTATCTGACGTGCAACTTCAAAAGATCATCAGAATCTGAATCCAGTTCTTCTTCTTACCTCCTTGTCGCTCCCGGCGGCCTTGGCGAACCGCACCAGGAAGACGTACGGGGTGGGCACAGTGAGGTTCCACTCCATGCTGTTGAGCATGTTCTTCTCCATGGACAGGATCTGATGCCTCGAGTATGCGTTGTCCGCGATGGAAATGAAATCGTTTACCTGCAAACACAAAGCAAGCCGCCACTTGAGACTCAGAGTTCGTTCGTTCAGATTGAGGCAGCTGCTCAAACGAACAGGCGATCGATGGATGCAAAGGGGATGAGAAAAAGGGTTTGGCCATACCTCGGGCGCCCAGGTCTCCTCATATTTGCAGGCGATGAGCATGGCCGCCATGCCGACGAGCTGCAGCTCCCGCCGGGGCACCGCCGCCTGCAAGGAGAGGAACCTGTCGATGGCGTACATTGTGAGGTATAGGCTCTCGGGCATAAGCTCAAACTTATGGGCTACTTCCACAAGCCAGTCCGTCAAGATGGCCCTCATCTTGAGGCTGATCTCCGGCTGGCTCCCGATGTAATCGATGGGCCGGCACTCGTGCTGCAACACGTACAGATTGGTCAAACATCGTCAGAACAATTGCTTGCAGTGTGTCGCTTGAACAGACAGACAGAACAGGGGGATGCCATGTAGTAGTTACCTGGGCGACATTGTAATACTTGTAGATGTCGTCGATGTAGTCGACGACGGCGAGCTCATTGTCGCTGTCAAGCTTGTCGATGTCATGGACGCAGGCCTCCTACCATTCACAAGAACACGACGAGAGCAGAGTTCAGGCACTGCGATGAGCGGCAAGGACAGAGAGAGGTGTTAGTTGGTTGGACAGGGCCGCTCACCTTGGAGCGATGGTTGAGCACAGTCGTGAGGGTGTGTACGGCCTTCTTCCTGGAGATCTTGGGGGCGCCGCCCTCGGATGGCTTCCTGTTTTCGTCGGAGGCGGTGACGATCTTGGCCGCCAGCTCAGGGCGAGGTGCGGCGGGCTTGACAGGGACCTTCCTGGCAACCGGCTTCAGGGCGGCCCGCGCTGCTGGAGGAACAGCTAGGCCGTTCTGCAAACCACCACATCGATTTGGATTAGAATCCATCACCAATAAATTGGTTTCGAAATCCATCATCAAGAAATTGGTTTCGAAATCCATCATCAAGAAATTGGTTTCGAAATCCATCATCAGAAAGGGAGCTCGTGTCCGTACCTTTGATGGTTCGGCCTGGGCCTTCTTCAAGAGCTGAGCGCCGAAGCTCCGGGTGATTGGCCGATTGATCCCCGCCGGCAGCTGGATCTTGCTGTTGCAGCGAACAAGAAGGGAATCAGTTCAGGACATCCAACAGAAAGAAAAAGCAGAGGACGGGATTGGATCCTTGCGCTGATTGATTTTCTTACCCGTCGAGGACGTTGGCGTGGACGACGTTGCCGATGTCCCCTAGCACCCGCCTGTTTCCTCCCGCAACGCGGCCACCGGCGGCGGCGCCCTTCTGCTTCCCTGCCGGGCCTACGGCACCTGGACATCACGAAGGAGAAACGTGAGTAAAAGATGAAGAAATCGCTTGTTTGGCGCACGGATCGGGCAAGAAACTCGCTCGCATCAGACTGTCCTGGTTGGAAACATCAATAAAAATCCGATCTTGGCGAACTAGACTCTCGCATGAACCGCGGGCGAACAGATCGAGAACTCGAAAGAAACCCAACGGCGCAGGCAGGACCAAATCGAGAACCCCTAGAGCGACGCGGCGCGGCGAGAAAGAAAGATTCGATGGCGGGCGGGCGGGCGGGCGGGAGGGCGGGCGGGTGGCTCACCTCTGTTGGCCGGCTGCGGAGCGGCAGCCGCGTGCTGGTCATGGATGGTCGCCATGGGGACTTGCTGTTCCGGCTCCGTTCAAAGGCCGACGGTCGGTGCTTCCGGCGAGCTCTTGATCAGAACGGGGAAGAACGGGCCTCTCTCCCACCGATCCCTCTCTGCTGCTAGTTTTTGCTCTCGGTGGACGGGAGAGGCGTGAAGCTTTATAGGAGCGGACGGCCTGGCCGTGGGGTTGAGGCGGCGGCGGCGGCGGCGGTAGAAAGTAGCCGTTGGGGTTCTTTGTTCTTGCAAAGGAAAGTTTCCGTCTGCTGGTTTGCTGTGCCGGTCTGGGAAGCTGGGAACTCCGGAACGTAGTAATACGAAAATGCCATGTCGCGACCGTTCGTGAGAGTGTCAACCCCTGCAAACGCTTCCATCGCCGTTACACTTGTCATTACGAATGCCCCCATGCCACGTAAGTCAGCTCGATCCCTTTATTGTTTCATACTCCCTCCATCATCCGAAATTATTTGTCTAAGAAATGATTGTATCTAGATATTTTTTAGTTCTAGATACTTCTATTTATATCCTTTTTAGATGAAACAATTCTACTCTCTTCGTTCCTAAATATAAGTCTTTTAAGACATTCCATTAGAGATTACATACAGATGTATATAGACATATTTTAGAGTATAAATTCATTCATTTTACTTCGTATGTAGTTCCTTAGTGAAATCTTTAAAAATACTTATATTTAGGAACGAAGGGAGTAGTTGTCTAGCATGGAGGTGGCCAAACAAGTCTAGAAGGTCCGGTTTGATAACCTTCCACAAGATGTGATAGAACTCAGCTAGAAAATTGTCTGGAGCACATGATCAGTCAGTGAGTTTAGTCTGGGAGGAACGAACCACATGGTTAGTCTAATCATCGTAACTTTTGTGAAAATTTGAAAACACACATTAAGGAAGCAGATATCTCCATATTGTTGTATCCTTACAGCCTCAAGCCTTAGGTAATAAAATTAACTCACCAAAGTTTAGGTGAAATAATTCTAGTTGTCCAGCATGGAGGTGTAGAAGGTCTCGTTTGATAACCTCCCATAAGTTTTGATAAAACTGAGCTAGAAAACCACTTGGACCAAGGGACTTGTTGTGTTCGAGTAGGAGAATTGCCTTCCTTCACTAGTGGAGAACGGGCCTTTAGCCCCAATTAGGAACGGACTTTAGTCCCGGTTCGCCAACCGTGACTAAAGGATCGACCACACTTCGGACTAAAGTCCATCCACGTAGCAACGAGCGTACGGTGGGGGTGAAGGACCTTTAGTCCCGGTTGGTGTCATCAACCGGGACTAAAGAGTTTTTTGTTGGGGTTTAGGGATAATAGTTTGTATTTCCTTTTCATTTTGTGATTTTCATTCAATTCTTTTTTATTTCAAACATATTTTACGCTAATACATACTATACACGTTGATGCATAATACAATTTCTCGTACAACCATACACACACACACACACATATATATATATATAATTTGTCATGTACAATTTGGAGATCATTACATGTTATGATATTCTCCGCCTCGAGGTATGACTGAGGGAGTCCAGGACTAAGGGGCCTCGGACGATCGGCCCATTTCTTACACGCTGACCTAGTGGGTCGCATTATTGAAGACCGGACTGCATGGGAAAGCTCCAAAGGCTGGTGTGTCATCCAAGTTAAGTAGGCTAGATTGGCGCATCTGTCCCCGGCTGGAGGTCGGTTATGTGTAACCCCAGGAACCCATGGTGTCTATATAAACAAGAGGGTTGCATCCTCATAGGCAAGTTGACTCATCTAGGGTTTTAGATCATGCGATCTCGAGGTAGATCGACTCCGTAATTCTCCTCCACATCAATATAATCAAGCAGGATGTAGGGTTTTACCTCCTCCAGAGGGCCCGAACCTAGGTAAACATTATCTCCTTCGCCCCGTGTAACCCATCGATCGAAGGTCCACAGGTCGGGACCCCCTACCCGAGATCGGCTGGTTTTGACACTGAGATTGGTGTTTTTACCGAGAGTTTCGCTGTGAGATCACCGAAAGGATTGATGGCTCGCTTAATCATCAGCGATCGAATCAGCAAAGTGGACATCTTCATTCCCGGGCAAGTTCTCGCGTTTGGCAGTGTCATCCTGCGCGCCGACCCGAGCGGCCGCCTCGACCGGACCGAAAGCTTCATCCCTGATCAGAAGATAAGGTTCGGGAATCTCGAATTCTCCGCCGACTCTCAGGGCGATCTTTTCCCTGCTAAGATCACAGTTTCGTCCGATGAGCTCCAAAATCCCGAAGCCTTGAGTGCCCGAGCAATAGAAAATGACCATTGCCGAACACGCGTCCCTCGCGGAAGCCATGGAGGTCAACTCTGAAAAGCGTTAAGATATCGATCAGGACAACCTCTCGATGTTAAACGAGACACTCGACCGGACCCAATCATTGAAGATCACGGACGACCTGAGCCCGACCTATACTTGGATCGGTCCGGATGCGGATTATGAGGACTTTTATGGCCCACTCACCACCCACTTGGTAGATACCGTCGAAGACTTAACTGTCATGTTGGATTACGCCTTCGAGGAGGTTGAAGACATGGATGATGAGGCCGATGAACCCAGCCCTGTAAATATGGGGCAGTGGACTGCCACCTCCACCTACGACGACTACATGGTGGACACACCCGACAACAATGGCGATCATACCCCAAACAAATGGCGATAAGTTCGGGGAGAAGCCATCAAAGCGCCGAAGGCAGCGTAAGCAAGCCAAGGCGAACAAGGGAAGGGGGGCCATACAGGGCACTGAGGAAAATATAAACTCGGAGGACCACGACAACCTCGGAGTTCCAAAGCAGTCACTAGAGGACCCGAACAAGCCCGAGGGCCAGTCCGATCCTGACGACCTTGACGATTCAGACAACGACAACTGCCCCCCCTTGTCGACGCGGAAAATAGGCGAGAGGTCGACGACTTCATAGTTCTCAAGGACCTGGAGGATGAGGAATGGTTCAGGCAATATCACATAGCTACAACCTGCAGCCTACAAGCAAACCAACAACGGCTCCACGCCAAACAAGATACGACCTACGACACGACTTGGACAATACAACAAGTCGCAACAGGTCCATCTATGGATCTAGAAGGTACTCTCCCACTCGATGGGATGGAGACCAACCTCGTTTTACCCACAGCAACAGAGATCGGGAACCGTACCGGGCACAACCAACATCCGATCTCCGGCACAATATAGCCCGGGCCAGAGGCGCCGCCCACCCACTGTGTTTTATAGATGAGGTCATGCATCACCAATTCCCGGAGGGTTTAAACCCGTGAACATAGAATAATACGACGGGACTACAGACCCCGTCGTGTGGATAGAAGATTTCCTTCTCCACATCCAAATGGCTAGGGAGATGACCTCCACGTCATTAAGTACCTACCCCTAAAGCTGAAAGGACCAATGTAGCACTGGCTAAACAGCTTACCCAAAAATTCCATCGGAAGCTGGGAAGAGCTCGAAGAAGCCTTGCTATCTATTTTCCAGGGGACTTATGTCCGACCGCTGGATTCCTCCCACGTGAGTAATGTCGTCCAAAAGGTGGGAGGATCGTCCAGAGAATTCTGGAATCGGTTCCTAACCAAGAAGAACCAAATCGTGGACTATCCAGATTCTGAGGCGATATCCTCCTTCACGCATAATATCAGGGACAAATGGTTGGCTCGCCAGCTCAGCCAGGATAGGCTGAGAACAATGTCCGCTCTCACTTCCATCATGAACCGCTTTTGCACGGACGAGGACAATTGGCTAGCTCGGTGCAGCAATATTGGATGACCCCGGTACCTCTGAATTTTGGGATGGAAATGGCAAGACAATACGAAACAAGAACAAACACCGCCACCGTAACGGTGACACCTATGACACAACCATAAATGCTGGCTTCCACAACTCAAAATCTGGGCAGTGGAAGAAACCCCTTAAAGGGAACAGGGATGGATTGACTCCATTTGATAAAATCATGGAAAGGCCGTGCGAGATCCATGGCACTCAAGACAAGCCTGCCACCCACACTAACCGTAACTATTGGATGTTTAAACAGGTCGGCATACTAGCAACTAAGGAACAAGGCAAGGGCCCACGAAGAAAAGACGACGACAATCCCTACGGTCCAAACACTGGGGGCCAGAAACACTTCCCCCAAGAGGTGAAAAATATGAATATGATATAAGTTACTCACATACCAAAGAAGGAGAGGAAGCGAGCCCTTCGGGAGGTATACGACATAGAGCCCGTAGCCCCGAAGTGCAACCCATGGTCGGCTTGCTCGATCACCTTCGACTGTAGGGATCATCCGACCTGTATCCGTCATGGAGGGTCGTCCGCCGTTGTCCTAGACCCCATCATAGATGGGTACCACCTCACTAGAGTCCTTATGGACGGAGGAAGTGGCCTTAACCTGATTTACTCGGATACAGTGAAAAAGATGGGCAACAGTACCATTAAAGGAGTGATCCCAGGCGTCGAAGCCCGCTGCTGCGGCACTGTAACACTGGAGGTCGTGTTTGGATCACCCGACAACTTCTGCAGCGAGGACATAATCTTCGATGTCGTCTCCTTCCGCAGCGGGTATCACGCACACTCGGTAGCACATCATGTTGGGGATCGTAGTAATAATTCAAAAAAATTCCTACGTCAGACCAAGATCAAACTAGAAGAAACCAACAACGAGAGAGGTAGAGCATCTTCATACCGTTGAAGATCGCAAAGCGGAAGCGTTACTACGAACGCGGTTGATGGAGTCGTACTCGCGGCTATCCGATCAAACACCGAACGTTCGATGTCTCCGCGTTCAACACACCTATAGCCCGGGGACGTCTCCTCCTTCTTGATCCAGCAAGGAGGGAGGAGAAGTTGAGGGAGAACTCCGGCAGCACGACATCGTGGTGGCGATGGAGTTTGTGGCTCTCCGACAGGGCTTCACCAAGCACCACGGAGGAGGAGAGGTGGAGAGGTTGGGCTGCACCGAGGGAGAGAGAGATGTGTGTGTGCAGCCCTCCCAATACCTCCACTATTTATAGGAGGGAGGGAGAAGGGGTGCGGCCACCCCTAGGGAAACCCTAGGTGGTGCGGCAGCCCTAGGAGGAGGAGGGGCGGCGCTCTAGGGGGTGGCTTGCCACCCAAGGCACCCACCATGCCCTAAGGTTTGGCCCCTTGCGCCTTGGGCCTCCTCCATTGGCTCGCACCAGCCCACCAGGGGTTGGTTCTCTTCTCCTTTCAGCCCATGTAGCCCTCCGGGACAGGTGGACCTTCCCGGTGGACCCCCGGTACCCTTTCGGTGGTCCCGATACAATACCGTTAAACCCCGAAACTTTTCTAGCGACCGAAACTGGACTTCCCATATATAGATCTTTGCCTCTGGACCATTCCGGAACTCCTCATGATGTTCGGGATCTCATCTGGGACTTCGAATAACCTTCGGTAACCACACATACAATTCCCATAACAACTCTAGCGTCACCGAACCTTAAGTGTGTAGACCCTACGGGTTCGGGAACCATGCAGACATGACCGAGATATCTCTCCGGCTAATAACCAACAACGGGATCTGGATAGCCATGTTGGCTCCCACACTTCCACGATGATCTCATCGGATGAACCATGATGTCGAGGATTCACTTAATCCCGTATGCAATTCCCTTTGTCTATCGGTATGACACTTGCCCGATATTCGATCGTCGGTATCCCTATACCTTGTTCAACCTCGTTACCGGCAAGTCTCTTTACTCATTCCGTAACACATCATCCCGTGGCTAACTCATTAGTCACATTGAGCTCATTATTATGATGCATTACCGAGTGGGCCCAGAGATACCTCTCCGTCACACGGAGTGACAAATCCCAGTCTCTATTCGTACCAACCGAACAGACACTTTCGGAGATACCTGTAGTGCACCTTTATAATCACCCAATTTTGTTGTGACGTTTGATACACCCAAAGCACTCCTATGGCATCGGGGAGTTGTACAATCTCATGGTCTAAGGATATGATACTTGACATTATAAAAATTCTAGCAGACGAACTATACGATCTTGTGCTATGCTTAGGATTGGGTCTTGTCCATCACATCATTCTCCTAATGATGTGATCCCGTTATCAATGACATACAATGTCCATGATCAGGAAACCATGACCATCTATTGATCAACGAGCTAGTCAACTAGAGGCTCACTAGGGGCATGTTGTGGTCTATGTATTCACACATGTATTACGGTTTCTGGTTAGGGCAACTCCAACGGGGCGACCCAAACAGACATAGATTGTGTTCGTCTTGCGTCCGTTTGGGTCGCCTGTCCACCTAGTGGGCATGTGGCGGATAAGATGGACACCCAACGCACGAATGCAAAAGCGTACAGAGCGGACCCTTGCGCCGCCCTCCTCCTCCCTCGCGCCGCACCTCTTCCTCCTCCCTCGCGCCGCACCTCCTCCTCCCTCGCGTCGCACGTCATCCTCCCTCGAGGGCCACTCCTGCTGCGGGTCCAGGTCTCCAGCTCTCTGCGTGGGCCGCACCTCCTCCTCCCTCGCGGGCCACTCAGCCGACCCTGGATCTGGCTCTCTGCGCTAGTCCAGATCTCCGGCTGGCCGCCCCTCCTCCCGCCCCTATGCATCTCCCTCTTCCTCGCTAGTCCAGATCTCTGGCTGGCCCCTCCTCCTCCCTCGCACCGCACCTCCTCCTCCCTCGTGGGTCGCTCCTGCTGCGGGTCTACTTCGTCCACGACGGGCAACGACTCTGTCTCTCCACGCTAGTCGAGATCTCCGGCTGGCCGCCCCTCCTCCTCCCTCATGCCACCCTTCCTCACTGATAAATGGGACCAGGGGCGGACATGAGCAGACGACAGCGGTTGACGAGAGCGTCCGCTTGCGTCCGCCTCATACCCATTTCTTCCCATTTTTGCGTCAGGTTTGGGTCGGGATAGCGGACAATCGGACAGCAGACGGACACATGCGTCCGTTTGGGTCATTCTGTTGGGCCAGCTTTTGTGTCCGGATGACCCAAATGGAAAAAATGGGTCGCTGCGTTGGGGTTGCTCTTAGTACAATTATAGCATGAATAATAGACAATTATTATGAACAAAGAAATATAATAATAACCACTTTATTATTGCATCTAAGGCATACTTACAACACAACATTTCCCCGCTTCAGCGTTGTGCCTCATTAGGCCTACCTAAAGCTCAAGATGCCCGGACCCAGGGGAGTTATCACCGTCAACAACAACATAGAACGCTCCCTTTGTACCGAGGAGCACAAAGCATCCCTGGCAACTGAATGCCAATACGACAGTGAAGCATCAAGCCACAAGCTAGCCATCAAGGCGCGGCAGGCGGGCAAGCAAGCTCGAGCTCAATCGGATCACCAGAGACATCTCCAACTCAAAGCAAATAGGGATACGCTCCCCACGGCATGGCACGGTCACCCATAAGGTATGTCCCTCGTAGACACAATTTTGCTCTTAAAATACCATGGGAAGCTGTGGGGATCCACTACCAAGGACCATATGTTCGGTTCGACCAAATTACAACCCAAACGTCTTCACGGACAAAAATGAGATGCCATTAAGGATCTTCCAAGCATCAAGCTCACCCACACCACGGCAGCTTATCAAAACCCTCTATTCCAGGTTCATCTGCCGATAGCAACCACCTCTAAAGGATACTACACCTCCCTTCTAGGAAGCATAGGAGAAATCATCCAGCCAGAAACAGGGCGGACGTCAAGTCACCCATGGAAGGCCGGGGGGGAACGTTGCTTTGAAATATGTTGTTCAAAACAATAGTTATCTGTAACAGCTACCTTGGTGATACGTCTCCAACGTATCACCAATTTTTGATGGTTTCATGCTATTATCTTGTCAAACTTTCGATGTTTTGCATGCATTTTATATATTTTTTGGGACTAACTTACTAACTCAGTGCCAAGTGCCAGTTCCTATTTTTTCCATGTTTTTGACCCCTTTCAGAGGAGATTTTGAAACGGAGTCCAAACGGAATAAAATCCCCGAAAAGATTTTTTCCTTAACGGAAGAAGATCAGGAGACTTGAGAGCCAAGGCAGGGGACCGAGGGGCCCCACAAGCCCCCACCCTGCGGCTAGGGGGGAGGCCGCGGCCCACAGGCTTGTGGGCCCCCTAGACGTCCTTTGCCCTAGGTTTTGCGCCTATATATCCCCAAAAATTCCACAAAAAATCAGGAGATCATCGAAAGTACTTTTCCGCCGCCGCAAGCTTCTGTCTCCGCAAGATCCCATCTGGGGCACGTTCTGGTGCCCTGTTGGAGGGGGGATTCGTATACGGAGGGCTTCTTCATCAACACCATGACCTCTCCGATGATGCATGAGTAGTTCACCATACACATACGGGTCCATAGCTAGTAACTAGATGGCTTCTTCTCTCTCTTGGATCTTCAATACAAAGTTCTCCATGATCTTCATGGAGATCTATCCGATGTAATCTTCTTTTGCGGTGTGTTTGTCGAGATCCGATGAATTGTGGATTTATGATTAGATTATATATGAATCTTATTTGAGTTTCTTCTGATCTCTCTTATGCATGATTTCATGTCCTTGTAATTCTCTTCGAGTTGTGGGTTTTCTTTGGCCAACTAGATCTATGATTCTTGCAATGGGAGAAGTGCTTGGTTTCGGGTTCATACTGTGCGGTAACCTCACCCAGTGACAGAAGGGGTAGCGAGGCACGCATCGTGTTGTTGCCATCAAGGGTAAAAAGATGGGGTTTTCATCATTGGTTTGAGATTATCCCTCTACATCTTGTCATCTTGCTTAAGGCGTTACTCTGTTCGTCATGAACTCAATACACTAGATGCATGCTGGATAGCGGTCGATGTGTGGAGTAATAGTAGTAGATGCAGAAAGTATCGGTCTACTTGTCTCGGACGTGATGCCTATATGTATGATCATTGCCTTAGATATCGTCATGACTTTGCGCGGTTCTATCAATTGCTCGACAGTAATTTGTTCACCCACCGTGATATTTGCTATTTTGAGAGAAGCCTCTTGTGAACACTATGGCCCCCGGGTCTACTCCACACCATATTTTCAGTCTTACACTTTTTACTTCGTTGCACTTTCCGCCTTCAGATCTCACTTTGCAAACAATCTTGGAGGGATTGACAACCCTTTTGAAGCCTTGGGTGCAAGTTCGTTTGTGTTTGTGCAGGTACTCTGGACTTGATGAGACCCTCGTACTGGATCGATACCTTGGTTCTCAAACTGAGGGAAATACTTACTGCTCCTGTGCTGCATCACCCTTTCCTCTTCAAGGGAAAAACCGACGTAAACAAGAGAAGTAGTAAGAAGAATTCCTGGCATTGCCGGGGAAGGACTTTTGTTGCCATAGCAGAAGAATTTCTGGCGCTGTTGCCGGGGAGGATCAAGTCAAGAACGCATCCAAGTAAGTGTCGCAGACTCATCTCTTGCATTTACTTTGTTTGTCAGTTGCCTCTCGTTTTCCTCTCCCCCACTTCACAATTTTCCCTTTTCGTTTGCCTTTCCTTTGCTTGTGGGCTATGTGCCTTCAATATGCTTGCATCTTTGCTTGCTGAAAATCCATTGATATGGATCCTCACCCTTTAAGAGATCCACTTATGTGGAACCAATTGCTAGTGAGTTGAGTGTACTTGACTTTCTCTATGGAGTTTTGCTTGAGATGCGTGAATCTGAAAATCATGATGTAGAAATTCATGAAGTAATTCGTGAGGGTTCCTTGAATGAAAAGCATGATTGCAATGGTGTCACTATGAATTCTATTAGTGACAATCATGCTAAAAATATGCAAAACCCTAAGCTTGGGGATGCTAGTTTTGCTATGTCCACTACTTGTTGCAATAATCATGATTGGGGCGATGATTTTTCTTATGATCTTGAAAATTTGTTTAAGCCTCATGATGAATATGATATTTGCAATATTATTGAAAGTGGGTTTGGAGAAGTCATGACTTTAGTTGATGATAATCCCACTATTTTTGCAGAGCATCAACTTTGCATGCATGTGGATCATGAAAAGAATATCCTATGGGATAGCTATATTGTTGAATTTGATTATGATCCCACATGTAATTTCTATGAGAGAGGAAAATATTGTGGTAGAAACTTTCATGTTACGAAATTACCTCTCGTTATGTTGAGATTGCTATTGTCTCTTTCTTCTTCCTTGCATTTGGTAACTATTGGTTGTCTTGCCAATTTGTTTTCCTATAAAATGCCTATGCATAGGAAGTATGTTAGACTTAGATGTGATTTTCACATGTTTCATGATGCTCTCTTCGTGTCCGATTGCTATGTTTTGTGTGAGCATCATTGAAATCCTTATGCCTAGCTAAGGGCGTTAAACAATAGCGCTTGTTGGGAGGCAACCCAATGAATTTATCTTTTTATTTCTGTTTTGTTGCGTCCACACCATCATAATTGTGTTGTGATTGTGTTTTTTGTGTTTCTTTTTGTGTTTGAGCCAAGCAAAACCTTTATGACTAGTCTTGGTGATGGTTGTTTGATCCTGCTGGAAAAAGACAGAAACTTTTCGCTCACGGGATTATTTTTCATTTTTATTCAGAAAGAGATTTTGAGTTGATTCTTTTTGCTGCTGGTTGATATGACTTTTTCCCAGGCAGTCGTAAGTTTTTAGGTTTTTTGAGGTACCAGAAGTATACGAAGTATACAGATTGCTACAGACTAGTCTGTTTTTGACAGATTCTATTTTTGTTGAGTTGGTTGCTTGTTTTGATGAAACTATGGTTAGTATCGGGTGGTACTAGCAATAGAAAAGTGAGAATTCAGTAACCCAACACCAATATAGATAGAATTCAAGTTTGCTACAGTACCAAAAGAAGTGATAGTTTGTTTTCTTGTGCTAATGTTATCACGAGTTTCTGTTTAAGTTTTGTGTTGTGAATTTTTCAAGTTTTGGGTGATGTTGTCATGGACAAAGAGATAAGGAGTGGAAAGAGCTCAAGCTTGGGGATGCCCAAGGCATACCAAGCCAAATTCAAGGACACCAAAAAAGCTTAAGCTTGGGGATGCCCCGGGAAGGCATCCCCTCTTTCGTCTTCAATCCATCGGTAACATTACTTGGAGCTATATTTTTATTCACCACATGATATGTATTTTGCTTGGAGCGTCTTGTATCTTAGGAATCTTTTCTTTTTGTTGTGTCACAATCATCCTTGCTTCACACCTTTTTGATAGAGATACATGCACTCATCGTGATTTTGCTAGAATGCTCATAGTGCTTCACTTACATCTTTTGAGCTAGATACTTTTGCTCTATGTGCTTCACTTATATCTTTTAGAGCACGGCGGTGCGTGACTTGGTAGTTGGCTTATGTTATGAAAGTAGTCCCAAAGGTGATAGGTACCCAAAGAGGACGCAAAAACCTCCATCTTCATGTGCATTGAGTAGAAGGAGAAGTCTTGATTCCTCTCAATTAGTTTTTAGACGTGGATTTGGTAATATTAAGAGCTATGTTAGTAGGGTGTTGTGAATCTAGGAATACTTGTGTTGTAGTGACTGGTTCCTGTAGCATGCACGTATGGTGAACCGCTATGTTAGAAAGTCGGAGCATAATTGATCTATTGATTGTCGTCCTTTGTGTTGAGGTCAGGATCGCGCGATGGGTAACACCTACCAACCCTTCCCCTAGGAGTATGAGTTTAGCACTTTGTTTCGATTACTAATAAAAACTTTCACAACATGTGAGTTCTTCATGACTAATGTGAGTCCATGGTATAGATGCACTTTCACCTTCCACCATTGCTAGCCTCTCTAGTGCCACACAATTCTCGCCGGTACACAAACCCATCATATGCCTTCCTCAAAACAGCCACCATACCTACCTACTATGGCATTTTCATAGCCATTCCGAGATATATTGACATGCAACTCCCACCGTTCCGTCTCATGACTTGTGCCGTCACTCTCATATTGCCATTGCATGATCGCAAGATAGCTAGCGAGATGTTTCAACGTCATACGCCATGCTAGATCGTTGCACATCCCGGTACACTGCCGGAGGCATTTCCTATAGAGTCATCATCGTTCTAAGCTTTGAGCTGTGAGTAAATAAAAGTGTGATGATCATCATTATTAGAGCATTGTCCCATGTGAGGAAATAAAAAAAAACAGGCCAAGGAGCCCAAAAAGAAAATAAAAAAGAAAAAAAAGGCCTAAGAGCCGAAATAAAAAAAAGGAGAGAGAGAAAGAGAGAAGGGACAATGCTACTATCTTTTTCCACACTTGTGCTTCATAATAGCACCATGTTCTTCATGATTGAGAGCTTCTTGCTTTGTCACTACCATATGCTAGTGGGAATCTTCATTATATAACTTGGCTTGTATATTCCAATGATGGCTTCCTCAAAATTTCTCGAGGTCTTCGTCAGCAAGCAAGTTGGATGCACACCCACTAGTTCTCCTTTTGAGCTTTCACATACTTATAGCTCTAGTGCATCCCTTGTATGGCAATCCCTACTCATTCACATTGATATCTATCAATGGGCATCTCCATAGCCCTTTGATACGCTGAGTAAATGTGACCATCTCCTCCTTTTTGTCTCACAACCACCACCACACTCTATTCCACCTATAGTGCTATATCCATGGCTCACGCTCATGTATTGCGTGATAGTTATAAAAAGTTTGAGAAAGTAAGAGTGCGAAAACAATTACTTGGCCAATACCGGGGTTGTGCATGATTTACATTAGTTGTGTGAGGATGATGGAGCATAGCCAGACTATATGATTTTGTAGGGATAACTTTCCTTGGCCTTGTTATTTTGAAAGTTAATGATTACCTTGCTAGTTTGCTTGAAGTATTATTGTTTTCATGTCAATAGCAAACTATTATTTTGAATCTTACGGATCTGAACATTCATGTCACGTGAAAGAAGTTGCAAAGGACAACTATGCTAGATAGCATTCCACATCAAATATTCATTCTTTATCACTTTCCTACTCGAGGACGAGCGGGAGTTAAGCTTGGGGATGCTTGATAGGTCTCCAACGTATCTATAATTTTTTATGGTTTCATGCTATTATCTTGTCAAACTTTGGATGTTTTGCATGCCTTTCATATATTTTTTGGGACTAACTTATTAACTCAGTGCCAAGTGCTAGTTCCTGTTTTTTCCATGTTTTTAACCCCTTTCAGAGGAGATTTTGAAACAGATTCCAAACGGAATAAAATCCCCGAAAAGATTTTTCCCATAACGGAAGAAGATCATGAGACTTGAGAGCCAAGGCACGGGCCCCATGGGCCCCACAAGCCCCCACCCCGCGGCCAGGGGGGAGGCCGCGGCCCACAGGCTTCTGGGCCCCCTGGACGTCCTTTGCCCTATGTTTTGCGCCTATATATCCCCGAACATTCCACAAAAAATCAGGAGATCATCGAAAGTACTTTTCCGCCGCCGCAAGCTTCTGTCTCCGCAAGATACCATCTGGGGCACGTTCTCGTGCCCTGTCGGAGGGGGGATTCGGATACAGAGGGCTTCTTCATCAACACCATGACCTCTCCGATGATGCGTGAGTAGTTCACCATAGACCTACGAGTCCATAGCTAGTAACTAGATGGCTTCTTCTCTCTCTTGGATCTTCAATACAAAGTTCTCCATGATCTTCATGGAGATCTATCCGATGTAATCTTCTTTTGCGGTGTGTTTGTCGAGATCCGATGAATTGTGGATTTATGATCAAATTATCTATGAATCTTATTTGAGTTTCTTCTGATCTCTCTTATGCATGATTTCATATCCTTGTAATTCTCTTCGAGTTGTGGGTTTTGTTTGGCCAACTAGATCTATGATTCTTGCAATGGGAGAAGTTCTTGGTTTAGGGTTCATACCGTGCGGTGACCTCACCCAATGACAGAAGGGGTAGCGAGGCACGCATCGTGTTGTTGCCATCAAGGGTAAAAAGATGGGGTTTTCATCATTGGTTTGAGATTATCCCTCTACATCATGTCATCTTGCTTAAGGCGTTACTCTGTTCGTCATGAATTCAATACACTAGATGCATGCTGGATAGCGGTGGATGTGTGGAGTAATAGTAGTAGATGCAGAAAGTATCGGTCTACTTGTCTCGGACGTGATGCCTATATGTATGATCATTGCCTTAGATATCGTCATGACTTTGCGCGGTTCTATAAATTGCTCGACAGTAATTTGTTCACCCACCGTGATATTTGCTATTTTGAGAGAAGCCTCTAGTCAACACTATGGCCCCCGGGTCTACTCCACACCATATTTTCAGTCTTACACATTTTACTTCGTTGCACTTTCCGTCTTCAGATCTCACTTTGCAAACAATCTTGGAGGGATTGACAACCCCTTTGAAGCGTTGGGTGCAAGTTCGTTTCTGTTTGCGCAGGTACTTTGGACTTGACGAGACCCTCCTACTGGATCGATACCTTGGTTCTCAAACTGAGGGAAATACTTACTACTCCTGTGCTGCATCACCCTTTCCTCTTCGAGGGAAAAACCGACGCAAACAAGAGAAGTAGCAAGAAGAATTCCTGGCATTGCCGGGGAAGGACTTTTGTTGCCGTAGCACTTGGCGCCACGAATTGTAAAAATTCCTAGAAAATATTATTTATAGACTCTTTTACAATATTTTTACATATATATGTCTCCTGCTCATTGGCGCCGAAAGGTAAATATGTTCAATACATATCAAGTGCGACCGGCTAATAGACCGGAGGCTTGGCTGAAGATACCGCCCCAAGCACAACCCCGTCACTACCTTTGAAGTGTTCGGTTTCTCGGATATTACTTTATATGAACCGGTTCTGAATTATGTCTTGGGTCAATAGTTCGGCTGCCCTGCTCTTGTGCTTGCTCCCTAAAGTTTTGCTAGTTCGGCTAAAGGGGTAAAGGGAGAACCACTGTGATTGTATTCCCAGCTGGCCTGGCTAAAAACACCTCATTGGAGAAAGCCGAAAACCGACTATCATAATAAGCAAGAACTCATCTGCAATGCGAGCATAAGTACGAAAAACCGGTGGAGGTTATTCCGTGTTATACGAGGGGCTTGTACCTTTGCAAACCATGTGGTAATTGTTTCAAAATCCAGTTTATCCGACTACCACAAAAAATGGGCTCATTACGAGCCCTCGAATTCAAGCTCCTCATGTTAAGTGAAAGCGATAAAGACACATAGTCTGATTGCCTCATTTCCTTCACACACTACCGCCTCTGGGCACCGATATATAGGCTAAGGGTCATATTGCGGATGTCAAAACACCCCTTGTAGTCTCTACATGGGGGTTGAAGCCGATGGCTGGAAACTTTCATATTAAATAGACGAATAGGAGTCAAAATAAATAAAAAAGTGTATTACACTAGGACAAGAATCATAATAATAAATTGTTCCAAGGCACACGACAATACCCTCACTCATAAATTACATCTATGGAACAACGGGCTTCTATGGCCCGAGCACCCTCCGCCGCGGTAGAGAAATAAAGCTCAGGACACATGTGCTCCTTTCGAGGAGGCGGAGGTGCAATTGCCATTGTGCAGGGCTTCACCCCTGGCCAGTGCATCATGGTCCTCACGAAAGCCATCCGAGCTGCCTCTATGCAAGCAGAGCGCTTCAGGACCTCAATATGAGGCACAACGTCGTACAACTTTCGCACTTAGCCGAAGTAACTGCTCGAAAGAGGCTCGGCAAGCCATAACCGGATGAAGAGGTCCTTCATGGATGGCTCTGCCATCCTGTGCAATCCATGAGTTGTTTCATCTGGTAGATGAGAGGGGGTTGGGCTCGGGAGTCTAAAACTATGCCCAGAAAAGCCTCTGCTCAGTGTCCCCGTCTTGGGCCGTGTAGTGCTTGGCCGCGTCTGCTGCACTCCACGGGAGGTCCGTGAAGGCGCCTGGGGAACGCCATAGCCGTGTAAGAAAGGCAAACCTGTTTTCACCAAAGGCACATTGCAGTAAGTATGGCTTACCATCCGTAATCTTCTTGGCTTGGCGCACTTCTTCTTTGAAAAACTTCTTGTCTACCTGCTCCTATTTGAGCTTGGAGGACAGATTGGATAGCTCAGCCGCTTGTTTTTGATTGTTTTTAAGGCCTTTCTCTTCGCACTCGCATCTTGAAGCTCCCGCTGAACCTCGTCCACTCTAGCCTCGTGCGTGCCGCTCTCAACCTTCAGCGAGTTTAGCTTAACGGCTGCATGTTCGACCACCATCTTATGAGCGGCGGCCTCCTGCTTGGCCTTCTCCAATTTGGCCTTGAGTTTATATAACTCTATGTCCATAGCTGATTACATAATCAGAATCAAGATGTCATATACAAAATCCACATAGTTCTAAACTATTGAGGATAACAAGAGTCTTAGCGTCACACATCAATCTTACCCTGCTTCTCTTCAAGCCGACTGTTCAGACGGTTGAGCTCTTTATTGGAAACCTTGAATTTCCGGTTTAGCTCGGCAAGTTCAAGGGTGTTGGTAGCCACAGCTGAGGACGAGGCCTGCAATACAAGTTATGTATTAATAAGCATCCGAGCTATTGGGATTGGGACACTCGACCAAAGTACTCCCGTGAGTTTTTATAGTTCAAAGGGTCCTTGAATTGTTTTTGTTCATGATTGTAAGTTATTTTGATCCACGAGTAAGTTTTTAAACTCACCCATGGCTCGGAGGCTATTATACCCATGAGGCATGTAAAACCTTATAAATAAATCTAACACTAGATGGTTTACCTTGAAGCCCGCCAGCAAACCACTGAAGGCTTCCTTCAGTCTGATATCAACGGACTGAATGATTTGTAGAACCGCACACATAAGGGTGTGATGTTCATCCGCAATGAATGAGCTGGATAAAGCCTCCTCCATCATTGCAGGCCACTCGGCCGCAGCCCGTTCTATCATGGGTGGCACCGGTGGCAGCTTCTCGTCTTCCCCTGCCGGCGGAGGCAATGTTGAAGACACAAGAGGGCCGGAGCTCCCTGGAGTTGTCTTCGAAGGAAGCTCGGACGAATCGCGTCCCCCTGTTCACTCGCTGGGAGGGGATCAACCTTCTTGGTTTCAGTGACCGATGCATGAAGCTCGGTCTTCCGTAGCTGACATACGAACCTTGGCCATCACCACCTCATCCCCTGTGTTTGAGGGGCCTGGTGGGATATCACCTTCGCGGCCTCGTCCAAGGCCTGGGGAAGGGTAGTACAGGATGCATCCCGCTTAGGCCTTGTTCGGTTCCTCCAAAATTGAAGGGGTTTGGAGGGGATTGGGAGGGATTAAATCCCCTACAAGTCAAATTCCACCTCAATCCCCTCCAATCCTCTTCAATCCCCTCCTCGGTGGGATTAACCGAACAAGCCCTTAGCTTGTCCGGCAGTGAACCCCCCTCCGAGACCTGGTCCATTGGGAGATTTCGGGCACGACTGTGTTTGTGAAAAGGGCACGTGTATTTATTAATAACAACTCAGTATAACTCCATTAGATAAAGTTCGGATTCCATACCTTTGGGCCGGAGGCTTGATCCTAGGGGTCCTTCAGGGAACCCTCTAAAAGGCCTCAGAGTCTTCATCGGAATCTGAGATGTTGTCGGGTAGGATGACCTTTCTCCTGTAGGGACTTTTGGAGCCTGAGGAGGCAAGCCCTCCTCGGCCTCCTCCGGCACCACCCTCTTTCTTATTTGAGCGGACTCTTTCTCCTTCCCGTCCTCCGCATCTTATTCCTCATAGGTGGAGGAAGTGCGGGTGTCTCTGGACTTGGTATCCGGATCACCCCTCGAGCGGAGGCCCCTGCGGGTCTCCCACTTCTTCTTTTCTTTTTTCTCTGGCGCCACGTATGGTTCCACAACTAGCATCGTAGACAACAATGGCGACCTGGGGTCCTCAGGTAGACGGGCTGGGCCGTTTATTTTCACGACCTTGTCCAGCTAGCCCTGCAGGAACTGTGGGGGAAAGGATAAGATCCTTCTAAAAACTAAAGCTTTGAATAAGTGTAAAAGCTCGATCATACATTCAAACGAGGGTTATCGGCATCTAAGCCGACGTCTTCTTCCCCGAGCGGCCATTCCACTTGAGGTCTGAATAATGCTACCTCTTCAGCTTGCGTTGGATTTTCCCTTGAAGAGGAAAGGGTGATGCAGCATAGTAGAAGTAAGTATTTCCCTCAGTTTGAGAACCAAGGTATCAATCCAGTAGGAGTATCAAGGCAAGTCTCCAAAGTACCTGCGCAAAAACAGCAAACTTGCACCCAACGCTACAAAGGGGTTGTCAATCCCTTCACGATTGATTGCAAGGTGAGATCTGAAGGCGGAAAGTGCAACAAAGTAAAAGTGTAAGGCTGAAAATATGATGTGGAGTAGACCCCGGGGCCATAGTGTTCACTAGAGGCTTCTCTCATGATAGCAAATATTACGGTGGGTGAACGAATTAGTGTCGAGCAATTGATAGAACCGCACAAAGTCATGACGATATCTAAGGTAATGATCATACATATAGGCATCACGTCCGAGACAAGTAGACCGATACTTTCTGCATCTACTACTATTACTCCACACATCGACCGCTATCCAGCATGCATCTAGTGTATTGAGTTCATAACAAACAGAGTAACGCCTTAAGCAAGATGACATGATGTAGAGGGATAAATTCATGCAATATATATCAACCCCATCTTTTTACCCTTGATGGCAACAACACGATGCGTGCCTCGCTACCCCTTCTATCACTGGGTCAGGTCACCGCACGGTATGAACCCAAAACCAAGCACTTATCACATTACAAGAATTATAGATCAAGTTGGCCAAACGAAACCCACAACTCGAAGAGAATTACAAGGATATGGAATCATGCATATAAGAGAACAGAAGAAACTCAAATAAGATCCATAGATAATCTGATCATAAATCCACAATTTACTGGATCTCGACAAACACACCCCAAAGAAGATTACATCGGATAGATCTCCATGAAGATCATGGAGAAGTTTGTATTGAAGATCCAAGAGAGAGAAGAAGCCATCTAACTACTAGTTATGGACCCGAAGGTCTGTGGTGAACTACTCACGCATCATTGGAGAGGCAATAGTGTTGATGAAGAGGCCCTCCGTGTCCGGATCCCCCCTCCGGCAGGGTACCAGAACGTGCCCCAGATGGGATCTTGCGGAGACAGAAGCTTGCGGCGGCGGAAAAGTATTTTCGTGGCTCTCTCTCGTGGTTTCAGATTTTTTGGGGATTTATAGGCGGAAGAAGTAGGGCAAAGGAGCCACGGGGGGCCCACAAGCCTGCTAGGCGCCTCCCCCAGGCCGCGGCTAGGGGGCTTGTGGCCTCCCCCGGGACCCTTTGCCTTGGTTCTCAAGCTCCATGCGTATCTTTTGTTCCGAAAAAAATCTTTTTGGAGGTTTTATTCCGTTTGGACTCCGTTTGATATTCTCCTCTCAAAAAGGTCAAAAACACGAAAAAACAGGAACTGGCACTTGGCACTGAGTTAATAAGTTAGTCCCAAAAAAGATATAAAATGCATACAAAACATCCAAAGTTTGACAAGATAATAGCATGGAACCATAAAAAATTATAGATACGTTGGAGACGTATCAAGCATCCCCAAGCTTAACTGCTGCTCGTCCTCGAGTAGGGAAGTGATAAAGACTGAATTTTATATGTGGAATGCTACCTAGCATATTTGTCCTTTGTAACTTCTTTCATGTGACATGAATGTTGAGATCCGTAAGATTCGAAACAATAGTTTGCTATTGACATGAAAACAATAATACTTCAAGCAAACTAGCAAGGTAATCATGAACTTTCGAAATAACAAGGCCAAAGAAAGTTATCCCTACAAAATGATATAGTCTGGCTATGCTCCATCATCCCCACACAACGAATTTAAATCATGCACAGCCCTAGTATTGGCCAAGTAATTGTTTTCGCACTCTTACTTTCTCAAACCTTTTTCAACTCTCAGACAATGCATGAGTGTAGGCCATGGATATGGCACTTATAGGTGGAATAGAGTGTGGTGGAGGTTGTGAGGCAAAAAGGAGGAGATGGTCACATTGACTCGGCGTATCAAAGGGCTATGGAGATGCCCATCAATAGATATCAATGTGAATGAGTAGGGATTACCATGAAACGGGTGCACTTAGAGCTATAAGTGTGTGAAAGCTCAAAAGGAGAACTAGTGGGTGTGCATCCAACTTGCTTGCTCACGAAGACCTAGGGAAATTTTGAGAAAGCCCATCATTGGAATATACAAGCCAAGTTACATAATGAAGATTCCCACTAGTATATGGTGGTGACAAAAAAAGAGACTCTCAATCATGAAGAACATGGTGCTATTGTGAAGCACAAGTGTGGAAAAAGATAGTAGCATTGTCCCTTCTCTCTTTTTCTCTCTTTTTTGTTTGGGCTCTTTGGCCTCTTTCCATATTATTATTTTTTTGTGGGCAACTTTGGCCTCTTTTTTTTTTATTTCCTCACATGGGACAATGCTCTAATAATGATGATCATCACACTTTTATTTACTCACAGGTCAATGCTTAGAACAATGATGACTCTTATAGGAAATGCCTCCGGCAGTTACCGGGATGTGCAACGATCTAGCTTGGCGTATGACGTCGAAACATCTCGCTAGCTATCTTACGATCATGCAATGGCAATATGTAAGTGACGGCACAAGTCATGAGACGGAACGGTGGGAGTTGCATGGCAATATATCTCGGAATGGCTATGAAAAGGCCATGATAGGTAGGTATGGTGGCTGCTTTGAATAAGGTTTATGGTGGTTTTGTGTACCGACAAAAGTTGCGCTGCACTAGAGAGGCTAGCAATGGTGGAAGGTGAAAGTGCATCTATACCATGGACTCACATTAGTCATGAAGAACTCATATACTTATTGCGGAAGTTTTTATTAGTAATCGAAACAAAGTGCTAAACGCATACTCCTAGGGGAAGGGTTGGTAGGTGTTAACCATCGTGCGATCCCTACCGCAACACAAAGGATGACAATCAATAAATCAATTATGTTTCGACTTCCTAACATACTGGTTCACCATACGTGCATGTTAGGGGAATCAATAACTTCAACACAAGTATTTCTAGATTCACAACACCCTACTAACATGACTCTAATATTACCAAATCCATGTCTCAAAACTAATTGAGAGGAATCAAACTTCTCTTTGTAATCAATGCACATGAATATGGAAGTTTTATTATATCCTCTTCGGATGCCTATCATCTTTAGGACTACTTTCATAGCACAAGCCAACTACTCAACTACTCAAAGAGAGCAGTCTCAAAAAGACATAAGTGAAGATCGAGAGTTCTTATTTCTCCAAAATATGACACCGCCGTGCTCTAAAAAGATCTAAGTGAAGCACTTCGAGCAAAGTTATCTAGCTCAAAAAATATAAGTGAAGCACATGTGAGCTAAATTTCCTAACTCAAAAGATATAAGTGAAGCTCAATGAGAATTCTAGCAAATTAACGATGAGTGCATGTCTCTCTCGAAAGGTGTGCAGCAAGGATGATTGTGACACAACAAAAAGAAAAGACTCCTATAATACACGACGCTCCAAGCAAAACACATATCATGTGGTGAATAAAAATATAGCTCCAAGTAATGTTACCGATGGATTCAAGACGAAAGAGGGGATGCCTTCCCGAGGCATCCCCAAGCTTAGGCTTTTTGGTGTCCTTGGATTTGTCTTGGGATTCCTTGGGCATCACGAAGCTTGAGCTCTTTCCACTCTTTATCCCATTGTCCATGAGAACGTCACCCAAAACTTGAAAACTTCACAACACGAAACTTAAACAGAAACTCGTGATATCATTAGCATAAGAAAACAAATCACCACCTCTTTAGGTACTGTAGCAAACTTGATTTCTATTTCTATTGGTGTTATATTATTGTATTCTCACTTTTCCATGGCTAGTACCCCCCCAATACTATCCATTGTTTCATCAAAATAAGCAATCAACACAACAAAAACAGAATCTGTCAAAAACAGACCAGTCTGTAGCAATCTGTATACTTAGTATACTTCTGTTATCTCAAAAATTCTAAAAAATTATGACAATTAGGGAAATTCGCATATAAACCATCAGCAAAAAGAATCAACTCAAAAGATCTTTCTGGATAGGAAATAAAAATAATTTCATGAGCGAAAAGTTTCTGTGTTTTTGAACAAGATCAAACAACCATCACTAAAACTAGTCATAAAGGTTTTACTTGGCTCAAACACAGAAAGAAACACAAAAACACAATCATAACAGAATTATGATGGTGTGGACACAACGAAACAGAAAGAAAAAAAGCAAAGATAAATTCATTGGGTTGCCTCCCAACAAGCTCTATTGTTTAACGCCCTTAGCTAGTCATTGATAATTCAATGATGCTCACATAAAAGATAGCCATCGGACACGAAGAGAGCATCATGAAACATGTGACAAACATATCTAAGTCCAACATACTTCCTAGGCATAGGCATTTTATAGGAAATCAAATTGTCAAGACAACCAATAGTTAACATATGCAAGGAAGAAGAAAGAGACAATAGCAATCTCAACATAACGAGAGTTGATTTAGTTATATGAAAGTTTCTACCACAATATTTTTCTCTCTCATAACAATTACATGTGGGATCATATTCAAATTCAACAATATAGCTATCACATAGGATATTCTTTTCATGATCCACATGCATGCAAAGTTGACGCTCTTCAAGAATAGTGGGATTATCATCAACTAAAGACATGACTTCTCCAAACACATTTTCAATATTATTGCAAATATCATATTCATCATGAGGCTTAAACAGTTTTTCAAGATCATAAGAAAAATCATTACCCCAATCATGATCATTGCAACAAGTAGTGGACATAGCAAAACTAGCATCCCCAAGCTTAGGGTTTTGCATATTTTTAGCATGATTGACATTAATAGAATTCACAGTGAAACCATTGCAATCATGCTTTTCATTCAAGGAGCCCTCGTGAATCACTTCTTAAATTTCTTCATCACAATTTTCAGATTCACGCATATCAAGCAAAACTTTATAAAGATAGTGAAGTGCACTCAACTCACTAGCAATTGGTTCAACATAATTGGATCTCTTAAAGAGATTAGCAAGTGGATGAGGATCCATATCAATAGATTTTCAGCAAGCGAAGATGCAAGCATATTGAAGGCACTTAGCACACAAGCAAAGGAAAGGCAAATGAAAAAGGCAAATATTTTTGTAAACTTTTGTTTTTTGAAGTGGGGGAGAGGAAAACGAGAGGCAAAATGCAAAAAAAAGTAAATGCAAGAGCTGACTTTGAGACATTTACTTGGATAAGCTTCACTTAGAATAGTCCCCGGCGCCAAAAATTGTCACGTTGAAGGAAGACCATTCTTGACTAGATACTCCCCGGCAACGGCGCCAGAAATTGGCACGTTGATGGGAGACTATTCTTGACTTGATCTTCCCCGGCAACGGTGCCAGAAATTCTTCTTGCTACCTCTTGAGCTTGCGTTGGTTTTTCCCTTGAAAAGGAAAGGGTGATGCAGCACAGTAGCAGTAAGTATTTCCCTCAGTTTGTGAACCAAGGTATCAATCTAGTAGGAGTATCAAGGCAAGTCTCCAAAGTACGTGCGCAAAAACAGCAAACTTGCACCCATCGCTACAAAGGGGTTATCAATCCCTTCACGATTGATTGCAAGGTGAGATCTGAAGGCGGAAAGTGCAACAACGTAAAAGTGTAAGGCTGGAAATATGATGTGAAGTAGACCCGGGGGCCATAGTGTTCACTAGAGGCTTCTCTCATGATAGCAAATATTACGGTGGGTGAACAAATTACTGTCGAGCAATTGATATAACCGCGCAAAGTCATGATGATATCTAAGGCAATGATAATACATATAGGCATCACGTCCGAGACAAGTAGACCGATACTTTCTACATCTACTACTATTACTCCACACATCGATCGCTATCCAGCATGCATCTAGCGTATTGAGTTCATAACAAACAGAGTAACGCCTTAAGCAAGATGACATGATGTAGAGGGATAAATTCATGCAATAGATATAAACCCCATCTTTTTACCCTTGATGGAAACAACACGGTGCGTGCCTCGCTACCCCTTCTGTCACTGGGTGAGGTCACCGCACGATATGAACCCAAAACCAAGCACTTCTTCCATTGCAGGAATTATAGATCAAGTTGGCCAAACGAAACCCACAACTCGAAGCGAATTACAAGGATATGAAATCATGCATATAAGAGATGAGAAGAAACTCAAATAAGCTTCATAGATAATCTGATCATAAATCCACAGTTCATCGGATCTCGACAAACACACCGCAAAAGAAGATTACATCGGATAGATCTCCATGAAGATCATGGAGAACTTTGTATTGAAGATCCAAGAGAGAGAAGAAGACATCTAGCTACTAGCTATGGACACGAAGGTCTGTGGTGGACTACTCACGCATCATCGGAGAGGCAATGGTGTTGATGATGAAGCCCTCCATGTCCGGATCCCCCCTCCGGCAGGGCACCAGAACGTGCCCCAGATGGGATCTTGCGGAGACAGAAGCTTGCAGCGGCGGAAAAGTTTTTCGTGGCTCTCTCTCGTGGTTTTAGATTTTTTCGGGGATTTATAGGCGGAAGAAGTAGGGAAAAGGAGCCACGGGGGGCCCACAAGCCTGCTAGGCGCCCCCAAGCCGCGGCTAGGGGGCTTGTGGCCTCCCCCGGGACCCTTTGCCTTGGTTCTCAAGCTCCCTGTGTATCTTCTGTTCCGGAAAAAATCTTTTCGGAGGTTTTATTACGTTTGGACTCCATTTGATATTCTCCTCTGAAAAAGGTCAAAAACACGGAAAAACAGGAACTGGCACTTGGCACGGAGTTAATAAGTTAGTCCCAAAAAAGATATAAAATGCATACAAAGCATCCAAAGTTTGACAAGATAATAGCATGGAGCCATAAAAAATTATAGATACGTTGGAGACGTATCAAATAACACCTTCCACAACTTTTTGTGGGTAGTGTGGTAGAACTGGCGCACAGTGTCGGGGTGGCCGAGCTTGTAGGGCCACATTGGAGTATCTCGACGTTGGCAGGGTAGGATGCGGCGGCGAATGTGACCTGAGTCATATTGGTCAGCTTGATATTCGCCTCCAACATCTACGTGATGCACTTCTGAAGCGCCTACACCTCTGAGGCTGATCCCCAATCAAGGCCTTTTCTAACCCATGAGGTTAGCCTCTCGGGGGTCCAAATCTGAACTCGGCACACGCCGACCAGATGGTTTTTCGAGGTTCGGTGATGTGAAACCACTCTTTTGGCTATGCTTTGATGGTATTAATAAAAGTACCCTCCAGCCATTCGACCCAGGGGAGTTTGCTGATCATGGCTCCATCGTAGTTGGCGTGTGGGCCCCTAACTGACTTTGGCTTGACGTTGAAAGTTTTGAGCCATAGGCCGAAATGCATTTTAACCCACAGGAAGGCCGCACAAAGGGTGATGAAAGCTGAGATGTGCTGAAATGAGTTTGGGGGGAGATCGTAAATATCTAATCCATAGAAAAACATCAGGCCCCTAACGAAGGGGTGGAGCAGGAATCCAAGTCCCCGGATGAAGCAGGGACCGAACACCACCCTCTTGCCTGGCTTTGGTGTAGGAACCACCTGGCCTTCCTAAGGCGCACAGTGGGAAATGTGAGGCGAGAGATAGTCGGCATCCTTCAACTCCCGGATATCCTTGTCGGAGATGCATGAGACCTCCTCCTACTTCTTGAGCTTGCGTTGCTTTTCCCTTGAAGAGGAAAGGGTGATGCAGCAAAGTAGATAAGTATTTCCCTCAGTTTGTTGAGAACCAAGGTATCAATCCAATAGCAGGAACAAGCAAGGCCCCAATCGTAGTACCTACACAAACAATCAAACACTTGCACCCAACACTAAAAAGGGGCTGTCAATCCCTTTAGAGTTATTTGCAAGGATGAGATATGATAGAGATAGATATAAAAGACTGCGGAAACAAAAGTAAATAAATTTCAACAAGATATTTTTCGTATTTTTGGTTTATACATCTGAAAGTATAATATGAAAAATAGACTTGGGAGCCATAGGTTTCACTTGAGGCTTCTCTCATAAAGGAAAATAATACGATGGGTGAACAAATTACTGTCGAGCAATTGATAGAAAAGCGAATAATTATGAGGATATCCAAGGCAATGACTATGCATATAGGCATCACGTCCATGTCAAGTAGACCAAAATGATTCAGCATCTACTACTATTGCTCCACACATCGACCGACTCCTGCGTGCATCTAGAGTATTAAGTTCATGAAGAACAGAGTAACACATTAAGTAAGATGACATGATGTTGAGGGATAAACTCAAGTAATATGATGAAAACCCCATCTTTTTATCCTCGATGGCAATAATACAATAGGTGCCTTGCTACCCCTACTATGTCACTAGGTGAGGACACCGCAAGATTGAACCCAAAACTAAGCACTTCTCCCATTGCAAGAATTACCAATCTAGTTGGCCAAACCAAACCAATAACTTGAAGAGACTTGCTAAGATATGAGATCATGCATATAAGAATTCAACAGAGATTCAAATAATATTAACAGATAATCTGAACATAAACTCACAATTCATAGGATCTCGACAAACACACCGGAAAAGAGTATTACATCGAATAGATCTCCATGAAGATCATGAAGAACATGGTATTGAAGATCAAAGAGAGAGAAGAACCCATCTAGCTACTAGCTATGGACCCGTAGGTCTGTGGTGAGATACTCACTCATCAACGAAGGGGTAATGTAGTTGATGTAGACGCCCTCCGTGATTAACTCCCTCCCCGGCAGATTACCGGGAAAGGCTCCCAGATTTGATCTCACGGAAACAGAGGCTCTCGGCGGCAGAAAAGTATATTCGTGGCTCTATTTAGCGATGGGGGAATATTTGGGAATTTATAGGCTGAAGAATAGGGTTAGGAGACCTGCAGGGGACCCACAAGCCAGGGGCGCGCCCTCTAGGCTTGTGGCCTTCCGGCAGGTGTCCTACCCCCTATTCCAAGTCTTCTGGGTTTCTTCTGGTCCAAGAAAAACCATTCTGGAGATTTTATTCCGTTTTGACTCCATTTAATATTCCTTATCTGCAATACTCAAAAACATGGAAAAACAAAAACCGACACTAGGCTCTAGATTAATAGGTTAGTCCCAAAAATAATATAAAATAACATATTAATGCATATAAAACATCCAAAATAGATAATATAATAGCATGGAACAATCATAAGTTATAGAGACATTGGAGACGTATCACCTCCCACTTGCATTGGGAGCCTAAGCCGGCCGTGGCTGAGCTTGGGGAAGGGCGGCTAGGAGAGGACAGAAAAGGAAATGGATCTGGGCGCTTGGAGCTTGAATGAAGGGGGTCGTGTCTCGAATGCTTCTGGTGGCCTTGAGGATCATTTTCCCCTTCTATGGGGGGCGTAAGGCCAAGTGTTCCCAGTTACAGCATCGCATGCCCTGCCACTTCCCGAAATGACCACGCCAGTGAATGTGCGTGGGATTACCCAGACCATTATTGTATCCCCTTAAACGCAGCGCACGATCTCCTCATTGATAAGACGTGCCCATGGGAAAGCGACCTCGAACCACGAATCGAGTTTTTGTCATAACTAGCTATCACGAACTTTTGTCACAAAGGCTGTCATATGAGGAACTGTTCACACCCGGGCTTTTAAGCCTTCAATTAAGCAATGCTTGTTTCAAAGGCGCGACATCACCAAAACGACCAACTCAAAACCAGACGAACATGAAGGGAACTCGCCTTGCAAGCCGATTACTCTGGATAAGAGGAGGTGCCAAAAACCATATACATCGGTGTTGGAGTCCAGTTCGGGGGCTATGGAGGGAACCGGGACTAATGGGTCCTCGGAGGGTCGGCCCATTTCTCATAGGCCGACCTAATGGGCCACATTGTTGAAGACCGTACTGCATGATGACCTCGTGTTGAGGAAGGAACGCTCCGAAGACTAGAATGTCATCCAAGTTAAGTAGGCTAGATCGGCGCATCGATCCCCGACTCGAGGTCGGTTATGTGTAACCCTAGGAACCCCTGGTGTCTATATAAACCAGAGGGTTAAATCCACATAGGCAAGTTGACTCATCTAGGGTTTTAGCTCATATGATCTCGAGGTAGATCGACTCTATAATTCTCCTCCACATCAATATAATCCAGCAGGATGTAGGGTTTTACCTCCTTCGTCCCCTGTAACCCATCGATCCAAGGTCCACATCTCGGGACCCCCTACCCGAGATCCACCAGTTTTGACACCGACAATGACCTCATTAAGGAAAAATCCCGCAATGTCCTCTTGAATTGCTTGTCGTGGTATTTCTGCGGCACATGCCAGGGGTGGCTTAGATCGTGGTTTGAGGCCAACGGGAGCCGGCGACATCTGGGAACGGGTGTAGGCGCAAGACACATGATGCCGATCTAGCCAGGTTCAGGGCCCTCTGATGAGGTAAAACCCATAGTCCTACCGGTGTGACTATAAGTGATCATAGTACAATGGTGCTCCTCGAGCTGTTCGTGAGGGAGGAGACGGAGCTCTTGCTACCGGCCTCGCTGCCCCTCGGGTGTGCTATGTGGGGGGTTCTATGGATCGAGCGTTCGCCAGCCCCTCTCTCAGGGGGTTGGGGTTTGGCTTTATAGTCTAGCCAGAAGAATACAATAGTGGGGAAAATTGGGGGCGGGGACTAGCCGTGAGCGTCTCCGGCTGGCCGAGAGGCCCGCCGACTGTCGGGTCTTGTCCACCACGGAGCCCGCCGGCCGAGTGCGACAATGGTTGGCATGCCGGCCGTTAGGGAGTAGGTAGGGGTAACCATGGCTACAGGGTTGCATCGCCTGGTCAGCCTCAGGAGCGACGGGTGGCCGTGTTGCCTTGCTGACCTCACATCATTACGCATGTGGCCATGTCGGGCCTGTCAGCGCTCACTGTGGCCACGAGTGCCTCTGCGTCAAGCATCGGGTCCTGTAATCGTATGCTGGTACGGATGGATAGACGGGTGCTGACCCACCGGTTACCGTTCGGCGAGCCGCACTGGCCGGTTGTTGCCAGCCGGCTCGGAGCGTAATGTCCGGATGGGCCGGCTATCACCAGCCTACCATAAATGTCTTGGAGAAGATTTCCTCCGCCTTGGTATACCCAAGGGTCATTACCCCGTCAGTAGCCCCCAAAACCATTGGGGTCCAGAGGCCTCCGGGCGAGGGGGCAGCGGTTTCCCCACATCCCCGGAGAGTGATCATCATTGAAGTTGAAGCACCTATCAGAGTGAGCAGGTGAGATGTCCGGTCGGCTGGGGCAGCTGCCGGTTGTAGGCGAGCCGCACACCGTGGTGTGTGGGGTGGCCGCCATATGCAGGTCAATCGAATGTCGCGCGCCTTGGGTCCCGGACCGACGCCTCGGGCCAATGCTAGTCGAGGCGCGCCACATGTGGCATGGTGGCGGGCCCGCCACTACACGCGCGACGAGACACCGCCGCAGGCCTGGCCAGCCAGGCCTCACCCCACGCGCGGGATTTTCTGCGGCCTCGAGCAACCGGTTGGGTCCCCCCCGCGTGATTAATGTGGGGAAATGTGGGACGTGGGCGTAACTGATCACATGCCCCCACGCCCCCCGAGCTTTAAAAGGGGGAGGGGAGGCCGAGCTTGTAGGGCCACACATCTCCCACATCGCCCGTGCTTCGAATTTCGCCGTCGTTGCCCTTCCTCCTTGCCCGTCGTCGCTGCCCCTCCCTCCTCGGGACCGCAGTGCTCGCCGCTGCCGGTCCTCACTCCTTGCACCAAAGTGCCTTCCCGTGGTCGACCCGCTGGGGAGCCGCGTCTCACACTCTTTCTCTCCCGCTCTACCATGGATGAGCGCCGAGATGGCGGCACCATCGCTCGGTTCGTGGGAGGGCTCCGTCGTAACCGATGCGCATATCGACTATCTCTGGTGGACGTGGAAGATCCAGTCCGTGGAGTTCGCCGAGGCGCGCGTGCCCGGAGGCGAGCGCCTACGGGAGCCCCGCGCCAGCGAGCGCATCGCCTTCGGCACTCACTTCATCGTTGACTTCGGGTTGCCGGCGAGCCGCTTCTTGCGGAAATTCTTGGACTTCTTCGGGTTCCAAATGCACCATCTAGGGTTGAACTCCTGTTGTACCTTGCCTGCCTCACCACTCTGTGCGAGGGGTACCTGGGATTTTGGGTATTTAGCGCTCTGTTCCATCTCTTCTTCCACTTCCACGCCTAGAAGAACGACAACGTGCCATACTCCTGTGGCGGCGCACTGGTGTACGCGCGACGCAACGTTTTTTTTTGCCGAAGATGAGGTGGATCGAATCCTTCGAAAAGTGGCAGCGCTCCTTCCTCTATGTTCGCATCAATGAGGAGGGGCGGGATTGGATGAACCTCCCGCCATTCTCCGGCACGCCGCCGACTGGCACAAACTGGAACCTCGAGGTGTGCAATGACGAGATGACGATGATCGCGCTCCGGCTGATTGAGCTCAAGGCCTCCCACATGCTAGTGCCCTCGGACCTGGTGGCAGCCTTCATCTTGTGCAGGGAGCTGCCGCTGCAAGAGCGGCCGCACCAAATCTGCGACATGGACCTGCACAAGGACCCCTGGTGGCTGTCGACCATGTTGCTGCTGCCGAACAAGGTCGCCGCCAGGGTGAATGCCATCACCCGATTCAGGCTGGATGAGTAGGCGTCGTGGTTCAGCATGGAGTTGTTCTATCGCATGATCCGCATCCCCCAGGTAAGCTATGTCCAATCAAAAGCACGTACCAGTGAATTTATAAAAATCCTGGATTGAGAGCAAAAGTTTTTGTTTTTCAGCAGAATCAACTTGCAAACACCGTGGACCATCCCAAAGGTTTTACTTGGCTCAGACACTAACTAAAACAAGAAAACACAATTATTACATAATTAATAATTTGTGCAGCACACAAAAACATAAACAAAAACAAAAGTAAAGCAAATAAAATTCGGTTGCCTCCCAACAAGCGCTATTGTTTAACGCCCCTAGCTAGGCATAACGCAATCAATCTAGATATTATCATCTTTGGTATGCAATTCCTCAATTGCGCACTTGTGAACCCTAGGAAATCCTGTGATTTTAGCAATAATCATACTCCTAGGTGAGAAATCCAGAATTTCACTTGTGGTAATAAGTTCCTTAATAAAGCTAGGGTGAACGCTTATCATCTTAAGATCGTCATCACCTTTTCTAGAGGATTCACCCTTATTTTTAGGAACATAAATAAACTTGGCAGTTCTAGGAGGAGGAGTGGTTTGAATTGAGGCAAAGGAGGAACCCAAGTTGGTAATAATGTCCTCAAGCTTTTCAATTCTAGAAGATCTTGATCCAATTTTTCGTTAACTATGGGTTCCTTTTCCCTTAGGTTTTTTAGAGTAACTCCTACCTTAGATCCAAATTGAGTAATATGATTATGAATATTTGTGTCCATGTTTTCAATGAGCTCAACGGCAGCAACTTCATTTTCAATAGCATCAAGCCCACGCATCACATGTTCCAAAGTTAGGATTGTTTCATTAACCATGAGTGGCGGTGAACCTACCAGATTTGTCATAGCATTATAAGAATCAAAGGTATGGCTACCCAAAAAGTTCCCTCCCATAATGGTGTCTACAACAAATCTATTCCAAGGAGAGACACCCACATAAAAATTGCAAAGGAGAACGGTAGTAGATTGCCTACGAATAGATCTATTTTGAGCATTGCAAATTCTGAACCAAGCATCTTTTAAGTTTTCTCCCTCCCTTTGCTTAAAATTAAGAACTTCATTCTCATGAATACTAGCGATAGTAGCAAGGCCATCCATGAGTTTAAGCAATCTAACACCTAAGCAAACGAGAAGCGAACGAAAAGACAAACAGAAAAAGGGCGAATAAGAAGGCAAATCTTTTTGTATTTTCTGAAAATCGTTTTAGAAGTGGGGAAGAGGAAAACGAGAGGCAAATGGAAAATAAACTAAATGCAAGAGATGAGTTTGTGATGGGTACTTGGTTGGCGTGATCTTGCTATGTATCCTCCCCGGCAACGGCACCACAAATCCTTCTTGCTACCTCTTGAGCTTGCGTTGGTTTTCCCTTGAAGAGGAAAGGGTGATGCAGCGAAGTAGATAAGTATTTCCCTCAGTTTGTTGTGAACCAAGGTATCAATCTAGTAGGAGGAACAAGCAAGGCCCCAATGGTAGTACATGCACAAATATCAAACACTTGCACCCAACGCTATAAAGGGGTTGTCAGTCCCTTGAGAGTTATTTGCAAGGATGAGATCTGTTAGAGATAGATATAAAATATTGATAGATCTGAAAGTAAGACTGAAGTAAATAAATTGCAGCAAAGTATTTTTGGTATTTTTGATTTATAGATCTGAAAATATAATATGGAAAATAGACCCGGGGGCCATAGGTTTCACTAGAGGCTTCTCTCATAAAGGAAAATAATGCGGTGGGTGAATAAATTACTATCGAGCAATTGATAGAAAATCGAATAATCATGAAGATATCTAAGGAAATGATTATGCATATAGGCATCACGTCTGTATCAAGTAGACCGAAACGATTCTGCAACTACTACTATTACTCCACACATCGACCGACTCCTGCCTCCATCTAGAGTATTAAGTTCATGAAGAACAAAGTAACGCATTAAGTAAGATGACATGATGTAGAGGGGTAAGCTCAAGCAATATGATGAAAACCCCATCTTTTTATCCTTGATGGCAACAATACA
The DNA here is from genome assembly GCF_904849725.1 of Hordeum vulgare subsp. vulgare. Lineage (NCBI taxonomy): Eukaryota > Viridiplantae > Streptophyta > Magnoliopsida > Poales > Poaceae > Hordeum > Hordeum vulgare. The sequence continues at coordinate 447,317,330 of NC_058518.1, read as the reverse complement.
ATACGTGCATCGCCACCCCTATTGTCACTCGGTGACGACATTGCAAGATTGAACCCAAAACTAAGCACTTCTCCCATTGCACGAATTACCAATCTAGTTGGCCAAACCAAACCAATAACTCGAAGAGACTTGCAAAGATATGAAATCATGCATATAAGAATTCAGAAGAGACTCAAATAATATTCATAGATAATCTAAACAGAAACTCACAATTCATCAGATCTCAACAAACAGACCGCAAAAGAGTATTACATCGAATAGATCTCCATGAAGATCATGAAGAACATGGTATTGAAGATCAAAGAGAGAGAAGAAGCCATCTAGCTACTAGTTATAGACCCGTAGGTCTGTGGTGAACTACTCACGCTTCATCGGAGGAGCAATGGAGTTGATGTAGATGCCATCTGTGATCAATTCCCTCTCCGGTAGATTACCGGAAAAGGCTCCCAGATTGGATCTCTCGGAAACAGAGGCTCCCGCTGGCGTAAAAGTATTTTCATGGCTCTTTTTGGCGATACAAGAATATTTGGAAATTTATAGGACAAGAATTAAGGTTAGGAGACCTGTAGGGGACCCACAAGCCAGGGGGCGCGACCACTCCCCTAGGGTGCGCCCTGCAGGCTTGTGGCCTCCCGGCAACTGCCTTGCCCCCCTACTCCAAGTCTGTTGCATGCCTTCTAGTCTAAGAAAAATCTTTCCAAAGATTTTATTCCATTTGTACTCCTTTTAATATTCCTTATCTGCAATATTCAAACGTGGAAAAAACAGAAACTGCACTAGGCTCTAGATCAATAGGTTAGTCCCAAAATAATATAAAATAGCATATAAATGCATATAAAAACATCCAAAACAAATAATATAATATCATGGAACAATAAAAAATTATAGATACGTTGACGACGTATCAGGGACCCTCTTGATGTCCTTGCCAGCGGCCGCATGGAACTGGGCCTCCACAGCCGGCAGCTTCAGTTTTGGCTCGGACATGGCCACCGGCTCGCGGGGGAGGGCCACGATCCGGTAGATGCTTGTTGTTCGGCTGCGGAGCGGCAACCACATGCTGGTGATGGTTGGTCGCCATGGGGACTTGCTGTTCCGTCTCCGTTCAAAGGCCGACGGTCGGTGCTTCCGGAGAAGAGCAGGGAGCGGACCTCTCTCCCTCCGATCCCTATCTACCACTAGTTTTTTCTCTTGATGCACCGGAGAGGCGTGAAGCTTTATAGGAGCGGATGGCCTAGTTGTGGGGTTGAGGCGGCGGCGGCAAAAAGCAGCCGTTGGGGTTCTTTGTTCTTAGAAAGGGAAGTTTCCGTCTGCGGGTTTGTTGTGCCAGTCTCGAAAGTTGGGAACTCCGGAACGTAGTGAAACAAAAATGCCATCTTGCGACCGTTCGCTAGAGGGCCAACCCCAGCGAACGCTTCCAACCCCAGCGAAAATGCCACGTAAGTCAGCTCGAGCCCTTCAGTGTTTCATATTGTATTTTTGTGGCGAATGTTTTTTTCTAGAAAATGCAGACTAAGTTGTGCACCCTATTTGCGGGCCGAGGGCGCGCTTGCCAACCGACAACAGGGTACTATATGTTAGAAAGTCACGTCCGGTTCATCTTCCATTTTCGCACGGGAGAGCATATCAAAGAGATGACCACGAGAGCATAAATAGGGCTCCGAAGCAGATGTGGATTCTGAAGGATGATTCGTATAGGCATGTTGCTAGTGATGCGTTCATTTGTGACATGAGGGGTAAGACGTCCACTATGTTTGACAGGAAGAGCTCGAGGAGGGTCTTCCCCATCAATCATGGGAACTGGGATTTGGCTCAACCATAATGTGCATAATATGATGTTACATTCATAGTGTGCATTTGCTACAATCAGCATACTGATTTGCTACATGTTGCATACTAATTGCTGCATTCATAGTGTGTATTTGCTACAACGAGCATATCAATTTGCTACAAGTTGCATCCATGGTGTGCATTTGCTACAACCAGCATACTAATTTGCTACATGTTGCATCCTAATTGTTGTATTCATAGTGAGCATTTGCTACAACCAACATACTAATTTGCTACATGCTGCACCATAGTGTGCATCCTAATTGACACACCGCGAAACCTTAGCGAGAATGAGGGGAGAGGGGGGAAATTAGGGAGAACGAGAGGGGTTACCTTCCGGGGGAGCCATAGATCGCTCGAGAACGCTCTCGCCGCTTCTAATTTCTAGGCGCGACCGCCATCGTCGTCCTCCAGTCGCCGGAGCCGCCGCCGCCCCTGTTGCCAAGTAGAACGCCCGAAATTGAGTCGACCCGATGAGCGGTTGTAGCAAAGGAATCCCCTTGTAGCAATCGGTTGGGAGTTCAAAAAACTAAGAAGGTGCCCATGTGACGCTGCGGGGCCTTTGGATCACGGTAGATTCCAACGTTTCAACCGACGCTTCGGTTGGAAACGATTCCCTTCTATATATCCAAAAGCTTCATCCCACTATGTTATTTACCTTAACATGAAACCTATTCACCTCAGCAGCCTTGCCACTTCAGCAACTCTAATGCCATGTCATGCATGCGGTTAGCACTTACACATGGGACTACCACAAGCTGACGAGCAGCGGCTAGAATTTTTGTCCAAAAGGGCCCCCTCTCGAACGTCATTGCCAGAAAAGACCACAAGCAGCAGAAAAAAAGGAAAGGACCCCCTCCCTGCGTGGCGGCAGGCACGCCAGGCGGCATGGGGACCTGCCGCCACCGCCCGAGGCGGCTGGGGCCTGCCGGCACCAGCGCAGGCGGCCGGCTACGGATCCCGTTCCCACCACGCCGCGCCATAACGGACACGAGCTGGGTGGGCCCTGCCGCCACCACCCCAGGTGGTCGGCCGAGAATCTCGGCTCCTGGGCGATTGCACTGACTCCGAGGCTGCAACTCTAATTTTTCCCGCCACATGCACGCGATAAAGGCTGATTGCACTAACTCCGAGGCTGCCTGCTGTATTTTTTCCCGCCACATGCACGCGATAAAGGCGGACGAGTAGTGCAATTTTTCCCGCCTAAGTTTCCCGCGTTATTTTCCCGCCTAAGTTTCCCGCGTGGATCGCTTAAGTTTCTCGTTTTCGCGTCGTTTTTTCCCGCGTAGACATCCGGCAGAGCCTATAAAAGGAGGCAGGGAGTGAAACTCTCTTCACCATCAGCCAGACTTCAAAGCACCTGCACCTCCATAGTCAGTATGAGTTTGCCTTGTTCGGATCAGAGCATTAGGCCTAGGAAAATGCAGAGTGCAAGCTTGCCTCGGGGGGTGGAAGCAGTTCGATGTTGGTGCGGTGATGTGTGCAAGGTGAAGGAGGTGACGGATTTTTCAGATTGGTTGGGCATGAAGTTTTTCATGTGCGCCAATTATGAATCTGATCCACCCGAATCTATTTCTACGTACATCAGGCCTCCGGTATGCTCAAGTCATCCAGATTATTGTTTACTTAATATTATTGTTTACTTGAATCTGATCCATCCTTTAGTCTCCTCCTCTTCTCTGCATGTACTATCGCTGGATTGACACGGAAATGCCTGACTGGGCGGTGACTGAGATTCGTGAAAGAGGTCGCCGTGCATGGGCTAGCTTGGACTTGGAAGAGCGCCGCGAGAAGGCTGAAGCAGAGGAGAAAGCAGAGCAGAAGAAAGAGTGGGAAGAGTACTGTGTGGAGCAGAGGGCTTTTATTGATGAGATGAAAAGGAAAAATTAAGAAGAGAAACTTCGGCTGGAGGAGGTTTACAGACAGCGGGAACAGGCCCGTGAAGCTGAGAGGGAGAGAAAGAGAGAAAGGGCTCGTGTGGCCAAGGCAGCAGAAGAAGCTGGTGGTGGAAAAGGAAAATATCCACGTTGGACTCAGTAGATTTATTTGTGTTAGTTGTATCTTAATTTCTGTTAGTTGTATCTTAATTTCTGCAAGTTGTATCTTAATTTCGGCAAGTTGTATCTTATTTTCAGCAATGTGTATCTTAATTTCGGCAAGTTGTATCTTCAGTTCCGCCATGGGTATCTTAATTTCAGCTACGTGTATGTTCATTTTATCCCGCCATTTATTTTCCGCCTCGCTTTCCCGCCATTTTTTCCTGCGTATAGCTTTGCCGCCATTTTGTTCCCGCCTCGCTTTTCCGCCATTTATTTCACGCCTCGCTTTCCCGCCATTTCTTTCCCGCCATTAGTTATTCGTCTCGCTCTGCTGCACCTATAAAACCCCCTCCAGACCAAGGTGGGTAAGGAGTGTCCTGAAAATGTCTCATTATCCTTTCGATCGTAGTTTTCACAGTGGTATGTCCGAGTGTCTTCTGCGCTTAGGTAGCAATTTCAAGATAGATAATAGAATAGTTTCATGGGACGAACTCATCAGTAGTGACACGCTAATGAATGAGGTTGCCCACGCATTAGCTAGGAAGGGGTGGCCTGCAAGGACATATGAGGAGATTCGGAAAGAACTTCTGCAGTTGAATGAAAGATGGAAGAAGATAGGCCAACACATACACGGTGGAGGTGGAGTGAAACATCCCTTTTTATGGATTGATGATAGTGAGGACGAAGACGATATCTTCATGCCGAGTACCAAGGTCAAGAGCGCATCATCGACGAAGGACAAGAGCGCATCATCGACGAAGGCCAAGAGTAGCGCTTCGTCAAAGGGCGAGAGCTCTGCATCGTCGAAGGATGACGACGACTTTATGCAGTTTTTTTATGAACTCTACATCTTAATGTATCTTATTTTATGTATGTTCTTTTATGTATGTTATTTTATGTATCTTATTTTATGCAAGCAACTTTAAATTGAAAAAATGCGTCGAAATATATCGAGAACTTTTATTTCATCAAACTACATAGATGTCTTGTACGTACATCTGAAAGTTTGAAACTGACATAGAGAGATACAATAGTTCACACACATAGATAGACGAATCACCCTATGCGACGACGACCAGCTGGCCTTGCCCGACGACCGGAGGGTGACAAGTGTTCAGGGGGTCTGTGTTCACGAAGACCACGGTCGTACTGTCCCTCGTGTTCCTGTGTCTGCGACTCATGCATAGGTGGTGGAGTCTGAAATCCATATTGAGATGATGATTCTAAATTGTAGGTGAATGGCTGTGACTCAGAATTGATATAAGATGGACCAATAACGTCCTCCCCGAAAAAAAATCATTTAGCATTCCTGGGAGCGTGCATTGAGTATCATGGGTTTCTATGAGTATTTCTTTCTGTACGCCATGCTGGGTATGTTCATCTTCCCATGATGAATCATTAATTTCCTGCGTCAAAAAATTGTGTGTAAAAAAGTTATGTAAGATGAAAAATTATGTGTAAATAGAAGTTATGTAATTGCTTATTATAATTGTACATACCTGAACGCTGTTGTAGCTTTGTGCTCCCTCGCTTGTCTTCAACCCAACGATTCTCCTAGGGCATCCTAATCCCTCGCGTGGGCGGATATGGCTGAGATCCTTGAGTGTGTGCGCCATATGCTGTATATGCATCCTATTCCACGAAATGAGTCTGTTCGGGCGTCAAACCTAAATCTGGAGCATGTACCTGTGATGTCTGCCCATGTAGTGGTAGAGACGAGTCATGTCGTGGAAGTGTCGATGTAGTACTAGGACCCTCTCCCCACCGCATGGACGACAACGACGCCGCACTCGGTCTAGCTGACCTTGGTTCCGGAATGTTGTATGCTCCAGTGGCAACGTCGTTCTCTGTACCGCATCTCGTAAACCATGTGCTGACGAATTCGCTAATTCTTTTAAAGAAGGACCTGCCTTTAGGATCAATTCCCTAGGCTCGCATTCCTTCCCTCGCCATCGCTTGTACTTGGGTGCAAATATCAATCTGAAAAAAACGTTGTTGGTTGGTTGAATTGTTCATGAAATGATGGACCTGAATAGCAAGATGTTGATGATTACCGTGGAGTCACGATAGTAAGCTGATGATGTGTCTATCTGTCTCTGCAACTGTTCCATATGCGTTGGATGTGTTGGCATCGTAGGTGGTTCACTCGTCAGTCTAGTACGCGTGCTCATGCGATACCAATTATAGTACGCTTCTGTCGTAGTTGCATCGTATGGTCTGCATAAATAAATAATTACATCACATTCTGTATTTTATAAGTACATAATTAAATTAACATGAGTAAAATTACCGTTGCTGAGGCACTATATTTTGTACCATCAATTTATACAACCGGACGACAATGCTTGAATGCTTGTATAGTCTGGGCGAATGCCCAGAATAAGCGGTCCAGGATTTGCTCGTCCGGGTTCAATGGATTTGGACGTTCTTTCCGGAAAACTTGAGTCTCCCTGTTAGCAACTGAAATCTGATGTAGCATTCTGGGGGCAAAAGAGTACGCCTCCTCATAGGTTCCATACAACCTCTGCAATATCTTTTATTTTGCATGATGAGCCTTGTTATAGCTGACAGGGAAACCAATCAGATCAGATGCAGTTGCACGCAAAGCCCTAATACTAATATTAAGACTTTGCTGCACAATGGTTTGCATGACCTGTGACACATATTCTGCAGTCACATTGCGATGGTCTGAAAGCATGCCGGTTTGCTCACAGCCATGTTGCTCTATTTTTGTGACATGCCATGACTGACATACCCCAGGCTTCTGACGAGCAATAACTCTTCCGCGGCAACCCGCTTCGCGATGGATGCATATGAGCTTCAACTCCTTTTTATCAGACTGCTTCACTCTATGTTGCCTGTGTATAGCAATTGCATAGCTATGTATTACTTGTTTAGCAGATTTCTTATATGGGAAAATCTGTCCAACGGTCAGACTTCCCGTTTCTAGGCCAGCAACAGAGTGAAATTCATTGGTGATGCTCATAACCTGTAAAAACTCTGGGTTGATTGGTGCAGCGACCGCCTTCTCAGGAGGAACAACTTCATCATCATCTGATTCCAAAGAGGCAGAAGAATGACCATCATCGTCATCATCTAGCGCCTCCGGCAATCCCTCGACATGTTCGCTCATGTCAACGACCGCAGACCAATATCCCGTGTCATACACTTGTTGGCCACCTGTTGGTTCCGATTGGACGGTGTCAGGGCTACAGTTATGGCCACTTGTTGGCCACCCCTTGGTTCCGATGGGTCGGCGTCGGGGGCTACAGTTATGGCCAACTCGGCCTCATCGGCATCGCTACTACACTCGGCGACATTACTGGCAGAAATGAACTCCACATAAACCATGGGTTGTCCATACATGGAGTTATTGGGATTGCTTGCAAAACCCATGTACGACGCCCATGCTCTTTCACCAGTAACCCGCCGCAGAACCCAACGATTTCCTCCCTTAACCACGAAAGCCTCCATGGTCATTTTTTACCATTCATCGCTGAACCAAACACCGCTCGGATGCACCTTCTAACTGCCACATACTCTACATTAACCATGTCTCTTACTACAACCGTAGTCATCCCGCACCTAGACACATCCACACCAGAAGGACCCTCACGTACGATGTGCCCATAAAACACTAACAAATTTTCCATAGTACCTAACGAGCAGCCATATTTACATCGTTAGTCCATTAAAAATCATATTATTATATTTATATTGTACTAACATCCATTACCTATCTATTTTTACATATAACAATTTAACAAATAATCACAGACGGCTGTACATCTACGCATAATAATTTATATTGGAAACATCATATTATTTTATTTATATTGTAATAACATCCATTACTTATCTTTTTTACATATAACAATTTAACAAATACTCACAGACAATTATACATCTACGCATAGTAATTTATATTGTACCATTTGTCGCGACACTACATCTACAAAATAAATACAAGATAAATTACAATATGTCATTCATACCTCTGGTTTAATAAGGATATCCTTCTGAATACAAAATATCACCAGTATAATATCAGCGAATTCACCTATTATCATATGAACAAAAATATTACACACATAATTTTTTTCCCTTCTAGCAAAAGTTTTAAAATACATAGTCCATGCATATACATATCACGAATCATAAATCTACGGGGTTGACAAATTATCAAATAAAAAAATATTACACAAGCGTCTTGCATGTAATAATACTAATATAGTTAACATATTATTACATTTTTTTTGGGTGCTTTCTAAATATGAGTTGCATGCAAACACGAATAAATCACCGGTAATATATGAACAGAGTCGACCTATTATCACATGAACACAAATATGAACAGAGTCTCATACCTTCATCTTCAACTTAGTAGTTCATATCGCATGACAAAATAGTTTCAAAAAAGTGATAATACGCTCCCTAAGACAAAAGAAAACACATACTTACAAACTAATCAAACAAAATAAAAACATCATGCATGCAAACACGACCAACACAAATGGAAAGCTCTTACCTTGATCTATCTTTTCTTCAACTACAACGTCTTCAAAATAGTTCCACAAAAGTGATAATACACTACCTAAAACAAAAGAAAACACATACTTAGAAACTAATCGAACAAAATAAATACATCATGCATGCAAACACGACCAACAGAAATGGAAAGCTCTTACCTTGATCTATCTTTTCTTCAACTACAACGTCTTCAAAATCTAACTTTAAACCGTCCTAAATCGCCACTTAAACCTTCATATGGAGTAGCTCTTGAGAGAAAGAGAAAATAGTGAGAAAGAGAAAGAGAAGAGAGTGACACAGGAGGCAACGGCAGGAGAAGAGAGTGAGAGAGGAGGCAGCGACGCAGTTCGCTTATAAAGAAGAAGTTTCGCACTACAGTTCATCAACATGACATAGTGTTTCTATTACATGTAAATAATGCTTTCATCTCGTGGGACAATGTTTCACCTCCTACAGTAAGTGCTTCCTAATTTTGCTTCTATAATGCCTTTTTAGTACTTTGCTAGTGCGTACTCCTATAATGCTTTGCTAGTAATCATATGATATTTTAGCTATCACAGCAATGTGCTTCCCTTTTTATTTCTGGTGCAAATTATAATGTCTATGGAAGCAATGTTTGATGCATGATTGTTATATGTAGGAAGCATGAAGCAATGTTTCTTGCACAATGTCATGAGCAACAACAGAGGTGGCCATGTACGCTTTGTTTAGGGCTTCTCTGTGGCCATCAACGATCAGAGTGTGTGAACGACCACATCAAGGTGGCTGCTTGGGGCGCGGAGGCAATGGCGAGGATGTCGGCTAAAAACAGAAAGGACACAATGAGGAGTCGTCTTATTAGTCGTGTTCCTCCATTGATGGTTTTCTTCTCCAACTCCCCCACCAACGTCAGCGGCTTACTCAACACCTTCGTCGGGTTCACCCTCCAACAACGACATCGCACTCTCCCATCAGCGGCTATGCCCACAATACTAATCATGAATTAAAGCAATATATAATGAAAGAATGTGCGTATGTGTTGTTCTACTATTGAAGCATGTAATGAAAGTAAATGAAGCATTTTGTTGTTGACGAAACACAAAATCATAACAAGTGAAGCTTTGCAAAATTCTGAAGGAAGCAAGTAACTTCGAGCTTAACATATTAAGCATGCAATGACAATGGTTACAACGATAATTCAAAGCACGAAAGGATATGTGAACACTGAAATATTGTTACTGGAGAATTCGAGTCAATGATGACATATCATCTCTCTAAAACACAAAAATAGAACTATTTTTAATTAAGTCACAGAAATTTGACGAATTGATTTTGTTGGTGCCGAAGCAATAAATTGATAAATTAAATCAAAGAATTGGAAGCATAATACATAGAAACATGGTGTATACAAAAATAAAGGAAGCACGCCACATGATGCTCAAAGATTTTCTTTTGCTATAGAGTACATATTATGAAACGTCATTATAGTGTTGGAATCATGATTTCCGTATAACAGAAATATATGTGTATCTATGAAGCACGGTTTGCAATGTTAGAAGCAGAAATATCGATGTGGTTTATTGAGAGAAATTAGTGGCATGCATCACAGAAATTGTTGGTGCATGGGAAATATGGATTGTGCGTGATTCATGGAGCAGTTTTCACTTATGCACGGAAATTACGGAAGCCTACTTAACTACTGAAGGCCCACATCCAGCTACTCTTTTACTCCTAGATCTCATGCTTAAAATCAACTTAATCGTAGGCAGTGCACTAGTCTCATGGATTGCTAGGGATCACTAGTCTGATCCCTAGTGGTACCCCATAAGAATTCCATAATTAAACAAGTTATCATAGCAAGCATTATCTATCATATGCAAGGTGATGCGACCTTCAATAGAAAACCGCCGACGCGAATATTTTTTTTGATCTTTCACGGTACACTGATCTCAGATGCAATCTTTCCTTGTATAACTTCCCAAACAATCAAGCAACAAAAACAACACTAGACAAATCAGAAACCAGGTTTACCAGATGCAAACCTAATCAAACAACACGCACACCCCCTGTAGCAACAACGTGGGCGATGCTGAAAGAACCAGCAACAAACTAAAGGCCTTGCCTCCAATCTCCTTGCCAAAACGCACAAAGAATTCAACTTTTTCAACTTGTATCAACTAGTCAAGGGAAGATACCCAGACTTGACTCTGTCCATGCAATGGAAAAATAGCCTAATAGGCAAAACACCTCCCTATATGGTCGTGGCTGGCCTTTTATATAAGCGATAAAAACTGAACCGACTTAAACAGGAAAAAAACGTCCTCCACACTTGTGGCAAATAACATTACGGTGATGAGATGACGTCACACTAGATGAAACTTAAGAAACCTCCTTTGGCGCAGCAACCGCTTTGGTTTGTTGAATGCTTTCTGACTTATATGAAGTAGCCAGTTTAGCACTAAACCCACCCTCTATAGGAGAAGAACCACGTCGCCCACTGTTGTAAGTTGGACGAGTTTCTGAAGCTTGCTTTTCTAATATCCAATGTTCAGCATGCTCCGCTTGATGAAGTAACTAATGAATATCACTATATTGCATCAAATCAATGCGGTCATGAATCTTTTCTTATGACCCCTCAAAGAAATGTACCATGGTCGCCTCCGCAGACCCATCAAAACTTGCATCTCTTTATAGCATTCATCAACTGATTTTGTACCTTGCACTAGATGACGTAGTCTATAATGAAGCCGGCGAGGGTAATAAACAACCACAAATTATTCCCTCATAATTCGCTTCATGTCAGCCCATGTCACTGGTCGCTCGTGAGTACGGTTCTTATTATCCCGTACAAGAGCATACTCTGTCAATTCCATTGACGCGACACGAACCTTCTTATCTTCAGAGTAGTTGTGATCATAAAAAATCTAATGTACGCGCATCTCCCACTCTAGATATTCCGGTACTCCAGATATTTCGGTGGGTCAGAACAATGTCACGAGAATTCAGGTATGGTTATCTTGATTCGACCCAATCCATCATCCTCCGGGGCACCATTGCCACCATGGTCACGCCGCCGACGAGCATGGCGGTGAGCCCCGACCTCATGCCATGGTCGGTGAGGTAAGCCTCCACGAGCATCGGAGTCCTAAAAAAATCACCAACATCGTCGTTGTCGTGGTCATGACATCGTTGTGGTGAGAAGGACCATCGGGGTGCTACATCTCTTGCTTGAAGGCGCTGAATTGTTGCGGTGAGATGATTAAGACTTTGAATCACCACCTGTAGACTATAAGTGCGTTGTCGGTCACTGGCAGCCAAACGCTCGTTCAACCTGTCCTCGACGCCTACAATATTTGTAGACAACTCATCAACCCTTGTCCCAAGACTCTTGTTGGCTCCCTTGATCGACATCAGATGGACACACAAATCATCACTTATCTTCGGATCCTCCGAAAGTTCATCGCCCTCCTCATGATCAGATTTCTCATGCTATGAGTTCACCATCTTTCAAATAATTGAATCAAATAGCAAAAAAAAAATTGTATCGTGATCAACCTTGCTCTGAATACCACTTGATGCGACCTTCGACAGAAACCTCTGACGCGAATAATTTTCCCGATCCTTTACGGTACACTGATCTTAGATGCAACCCCTCCTCGTCTAACTTCCCAAAAAATCAAGCAGGAAAAAAACACTGAATAAACCGGATACTAGCAAGGCCGGTCCTGAGATTTCAGGGGCCCGGGGCGAAACTATAATTTGGGCCCTTCGGGGCCTTTTAGTATAAATGTCTAACTAATAACCATAATATATAGATATAATTTTATTAAAGAAAACAATTGAGTACGTTCAAAATCAGTGTGCGTATCACATAATGTATTACATATTACCGTAAAACAATTCTCATAACATTCTAAGATGCAAAATCACTAATGATAGTATCAATATCAATTTCATCAAGCATTTTTCTAGAGTAATGGTTGTAAATATGTCAGGGAAGTATCATCCAAAGGATATTTAGTGTTTTCTTCTTCCCTTTTAGCCCCCACTTTTTCACTAATATGTCCCTTGCTTTGTTATCAAGACTACCCGAGCTGCTTGGATCATAAATATCCACATTAATAACCGGTTCCTCATCGACGCTAGCAAATTATGTCGTAGATGGATTAAATATGGGCGCATGATCACTCACATTTGTGTCATCCATGTAGATGTCAACATCATCTTCAGTAGGAGTATGACCGTCATCTTCCCGATTGGCAATAGTTTGGTCATCCGCGGGAACTATCATGCTAGCTATCTTACCATCATGGAATGGCAATGTAGACGTGGTGGCACATGTCATGGTGGTAGTTGCATGGCAATATATCTCGGAATGACTTTGAAAAAGCCATAGTAGGTAGGTATGGTGGCTGTTTTGAGGGAGGCTAATGGTGGGTTTTGTGCACCGGCGAAAGTTGCACGTCACTAAGAAGATAGTGATGGTGGAAGGTGAAAGTGCATCTAAACCATGGACTCAACATTAGTCATGAAGAACTCATATACTTGTTGCAAAAGTTTTATTAGTAATCGAAACAAAGCATTCAACGCATACTCCTAGGGGAAGGGTTGGTAGGTATAAACCATCGCGCGATCCCGACCGCCACAGAAAGGATGACAATCAATAGACTAATCATGCCCATACTTTATCACATAGCGGTTCACCATACGTGCATGCTACGGGAATCACTAACTTCAACACAAGTATTTCTAGATCCACAACACCTTACTAGCATAACTTCAATATTACCAAAACCACAACTCAAAACTAGTTGAGATGAATCAAACTTCTCTAACTATTCAATGCACATGAAGGTGGAAGTTTTCGTATCCCTTTGGATAACTACCCCTTTTGAGACTACTTTCAAAGCATAGATCAACTACCAAGCCACGCACCGCCGTGCTCTAAAAGATATAAGTGAAGCACATAGAGCAAAAGTATCTAGCTCAAAAGATATAAGTGAAGCACATGTGAGCTGAATTGTCTACCAAAGGATATAAGTGAAGCTCGACAAAATCACGGCGAGTGCATGTCTCTCTCTCTAGGTGTGCAGCAAGGATGATTGTGACACAACAAAAATAAAATAATCCTATGAAAAAAGACGCTCCAAGCAAGACACATAACATGTGGTGAATAAAAATATAGCCCCAAGTAACGTTACCGATGGATTGAAGACGAGAGACGGGATGCCTTCCCGGGGCATCCCCAAGCTTAGGCTTTTACGGCATCCTTGAATCTCTTGCGGTGCCCTGGGCATCCCCAAGCTTGAGCTCTTGCCACTCTTTATCTTTTTGTCCATAAGAACTTCACCCAAAACTTGAAAACTTCACAACACGAAACTTAAACAGAAACTCGTGATAACATTAGTATGAGAAAGCAAACCACCACTTCCTTAGGTACTGTAGCAAACTTAAATTCTACTTATTCTGATGTTGGGTTACTGTATTTTCAATCTTACATGGCTAATACCCCCGATACTATCCATAGTTTCATCAAAATAAGCAACCAACACAACAAAAACAGAATCTGTTAACAGCAGACCAGTCTGTAGCAATCTGTATATTTCGTATACTTCTGGTACTTCAAAAATTCTGAACAATTACGACAGTCTGAATAATTTGCGTAGAAATCAGCAAAAAAAAGAATCAACTCAAAAGCTCTTACAGAAACAAAATGAAAATTCTTTTCGTGAGCAGAAAGTTTCTGTCTTTTCCAGCATGACCAAACAATCATCCCCAAGACTAATCATAACGGTTTTGCTTGGCACAAACGCAAAAAGAAACACAAAAAACACAATCATAACAGAATTATGAAAGTGTGGAAAACACAAAACAGAAAGAAAATATATATATTCGTTGGGTTGCCTCCCAACAAGCGCTATTGTTTAACGCCCTTAGCTAGGCAAAAGGTGATGGAATCACGTATAGTCATCTTTGGTGCTCAAACCATAAGTAGCCCTCATCATAGATTCATAAGGCAATCTTATTTTCTTTATTGGGAAGTGCTCCATGCCCTTCTTTAAAGGAAATTGAAATCTAATATTCCCTTCCTTCATATCGATGATAGCACCAATAGTCCTTAGGAAAGGTCTACCAAGAATAATGGGACATGAAGGATTGCAATCTATGTCAAGTACAATGAAATCCACGGGTACATAGTTCTTATTTGCAACAATAAGAACATCATTGATCCTTCCCATGGGTTTCTTGACAGTAGAATCCGCAAGATGCAAATTAAGAGAACACTCTTCAATCTCATGAAAACCAAGAATATCACATAAAGATTTTGGAATCGCGGAAACACTAGCACCCAAATCACACAAAGCATTACACTCATAGTTTTTGATATCATTTTGATAGTAGGTTCCCACTCATCATGAAGTTTTCTAGGTATAGAGACTTCTAATTCGAGCTTCTCTTCAAGAGATTTCATAATAGCATCTATGATATGTGCGGTAAAGGCTTTGCTTTGTCTATAAGCATGTGAAGAGTTTGCAATGGATTGCATAAAAGAGATGCATTCAAACAAGGAGCAATTATCATAATTGAATTCCTTGAAATCCAAAGTGGGAGTTTCATTACTACCCAAAATTTTGATTTCTTCTACTCCACTCTCCACACCTTCATCATCAAGATAGGTGGACTCCGAATCATTGGGGCATTTTTCAACCAAAGTGGATTCATATCCAACCCCTCCATCAATAGGTTTGACACACAAAAACAAAGATTCAAGAGGAGACACACCAAGCACTTTAAGATCTTCGTGATTTGCATCACTAGAACGCACCCTTTTAAACCATTCATGCCTAGCGCGAATTTGGGCGGTTCTTTCTTTGCTCTCATTCATGGAGACACGCATAGCTTTCAAAGTTTCATCCAAGTTGACCTTGGGAGGAGCACATCTAACTTTTAAAGCATCAATATCACAAGACATCCTATCAACGCTCTTAGCCAAATCGTATATTTTGAGTAGTTTTTCCTCTATGGACGCATTGAAAATCTTTTGAGAGTTGATGAATTCTTTGATATTACTCTCTAAATAAGAGGGTAATTTGTTGTGATTTCCATAAGTGTTGTTGTAGGAATTGCCATAATTGTTAGAGGAGTTACTAGGAAAATGCCTAGGAACATAGTTTCCTCTAAAAGCATTGTTGTTGCCAAAATTGTTCCTACCAACAAAATTAACGTCCAAACTAGCGTTGCTACTCTCAATCAAGGAAGATAGTGGCATGTCATTAGGATCTAAATGAGCGTTTCTACTAGCAACCAAATTCATCAACTCGTCCATCTTAGCACTAAGCGTGTTAATTTCTTCTATAGCGTGTACCTTTTTGCTAGCAGGCGACCTTTCAGTATGCCACTGAGAGTAGTTGGTCATGATATTGTCTAATAGTTTTGTAGCATCTCCTAACGTGATTTCCATGAACATTCCACCTGAGGCGGAGTCCAAGATATTGCGAGAAGCGAAATTCAAACCAGCGTAAAAGATTTGTATAATCATCCACAAACTCAAGCCATGAGCGGGACAATTTCTAATCATAAGCTTCATCCTCTCCCAAGATTGTGCAATGTGTTCATGATCAAGTTGCTTGAAATTCATGATATCGTTACGTAAGGAGATGATCTTAGCCGGCGGAAGATACTTGGATATGTAAGCATCTTTGCACTTATCCCAAGAATCGATACTATTTTTGGGCAAAGAAGAAAACCAAGTTTTTGCGCGATCTCGCAACGAGAAAGGAAAAAGCTTCAACTTAATCACGTCATTATCCACATCTCTTTTCTTTTGCATATCGCAAAGCTCAATGAAGGTATTGAGATGGGATGCGGCATCTTCGCTAGGAAGGCCAGAGAATTGCTCTTTCATAACAAGATTCAACAAAGCTGTGTTGATTTCATACGATTCCGCACTAGTGGCGGGAGCAATCGGAGTACTAATAAAATCATTATTATTAGTGCTCGAGAAGTCGCAAAGTTTGGTGTTTTCATCCATGATGACTTCAACAAACAAACAAGCACACAAGCAAGCAAGAAAACCGGCAAAGGCAAAAGAAAACGGCAAAGGAGAAAGGCAAATGAAAACGGCAAATGTGAAGTGGGGGAGAGGAAAACGAGAGGCAACTGGCAAAAAAAGTAAATGCAGGAGATGAGTTTGTGAGACCTACTTGGATAGATCTCTCCTTCCCCGGCAACGGCGCTAGAAATTCTTCTTGCTACTGCGACAACAGACCTTCCCTGGTACAGCACCAGGAATCCTGCTGCAGCGGCTACGCCTTAGGGACTTCCTAGGCAAATATGCAAAGGATTCCCCGTGGCCTTGGAGCCTTGCGTTGGTGTTCCCTCGAAGCGGAAAGGATGATGTAGCACAGCGGCGGTAAGTATTTCCCTCAGTTTTGAGAACCAAGGTATCGATCCAGTGAAGGAGTATCACAAGTGCCTGCACAAACACAAAAAGCTTGCTCCCAACGCTATGAAGGGGTTGTCAATCCCTTATAGATTGTTTGCCAAGTGAGAACTGAAAGCAACAAAGTAATAAAGCAAAGTAAAAGCGGAGGTGTAAACGATGGGTGTGAATAGACCCGGGGGGCGTAGTGTTTACTAGTGGCTTCTCTCATGAAAGCAAGTAGACGGTGGGTGAACGAATTACTGTCGAGCAATTGATAGAACTGCGCAAAGTCGCGACGATATCTATGGCAATGATTATATCTATAGGCATCACGTCCAAAACAAGTAGACCGATACTTTCTGCATCTACTACTATTACTCCACACGTCGACCGCTATCCAGCATGCATCTAGTGTATTAAGTCCAAAAGAAAAGAGTAACGCCTTAAGCAAGATGACATGATGTAGATGGACAATCTCATATCTACGACAAAGCCCACCTTGTTACCCTTGATGGCAACTATACGATGTGTGCCTTGCTGCCCCTACTGTCACTAGGAAAGGTCACCACATGGTAAGAAGCCAAAACCAAGCACTTATCCCATTGCAAGAATCATAGATCTAGTTGGGCAAACAAAACCCAAGACTCGGAGAGACTTACAAGGATATCAAATCATGCAAATTAGAAATCATCAAAGACTCAAATATATAACATAGATAATCTGATCACAAATACACAATTCATCGGATCTCGAAAAACACACCGCCAAAGAGGATTACATCGGATAGATGTCCATGAAGATCATGGAGAACTTTGTATTGAAGATCCAAGAGCGAGAAGAAGCCATCTAGCTACTAACTACGGACCCGTAGGTCTGAAGTGAACTACTCACGAGTCATTGGAGGGGCGATGATGTTGATGAAGAGGCCCTCCAACTCCAAAGTCCCCTCCGGCAGGGCACCGGGAAGGGTCTCCAAATGAGATCTTGCGGAAACAGGAACTTGCGACGGCGGAACTCCCTATCTCTGTTTCTTTCTAAGGGTTTCGGAATTTATAGGACCATATGGCGGTGGAGTTGCATCAAGTGGGCCCCCGAGGGGGCCACAAGCTTGATTGGCGCGACCTAGGGGGGCCGCGGCGATAGGGCTTGTGGCGCCCTCGTGACCCCCCTCCGGTATCTTTTTCTTCCGGTATTTTTGATATTTTCCATAAAAAATCATCGCGAAAGAATTATTCCGTTTGGACTCCGTTCCAAAATCAGATCTGAAAAGAGTCAAAAACACAGAAAAAACAGGAACTGGCGCTTGGCACTGAGTTAATAAGTTAGTCCCAAAAAAGATATAAAAGGTAAACAAAACATCCAAAGTTGACAAGATAACAACGTGAAACCATCAAAAATTATAGATACGTTTGAGACGTATCAATATTCTCCTCCCGCGCTTCTCAGGAACAGGCTAACCCTTGTTGATCACATCACCTTTTCTCGATTCCCCCTCACCGGTTTTTTGTGTCTTCAGTTGGTGTACTAAATCCGGAAGGTGACAAGTGCCCCACGCTCTCTGTTGTTGCTGCACTTTTAACTGCCCCCTCGACAAGTTCATTAAAGTAAAGGTTGCCCCAATCAATTCCCCACTCGATATCTTTTGTGGCAGGTGTGTTTGCCACCCCCCTTAAACTCTACTGCATTGCCCTCCTTGCTTTTATTTTCCTCTATTCCATCTATGCCGAGATCGAAAGGTGGAGTTGGACAGTAATCATCCCAAACAACACTTCCAGACTTTGATCTTTGTAGCAACAGTGGTTTGCTTCACATGAATAAGGTGCTCCTTTATTTGCTGATAGATTAATGAGAGGGGGTGCCCGTATTACTGGTATGCTCCCAGCAGATTTACTTCTCACGAGCGATGGCATCAACCTTGTGTTGATTCACTTATCCAACAACTCATTGATGTCCCTAATATCGTCAACTAAGATTTCTTTGCCTTTTGCAGAGCATGGTTGCTTGGCGGGAACGAGTGAAGGCTTGTCTATTGATTGTGGTGCACCCGCCTCTATAATTGTGTGAATCAACTCAGGAGTTGCTTCCTCGAGCACATTAGTTCCTCCAAACTCTCTCGACTCCTGACAAATGCTTGCTTCTCTTGTTTGTTTGGCAATCACTTAATTATTTGGTAGTATTTCTGTTGAAGCTTTTATTAAATCCTTCTCCTGTACAATGACAAGTGCACTCTCCTCCATTGACTCAATATGTTTCCTCGGAGGAGCTGTTGCCTGCATACTCACTAGAGTTTCTTGAATTTTTTTCTTAGTTGCTTACGAAATGTCAGCAATTTCTCTCTTTTGCTTCTTTCCTGCTTGTTTCCGATAAACCTTTGTTTTTGGAGGTGTTATGACTTTCTGAGTTGCCACTTCATCTGTTTACCTCTGAACTATTGGAGCTTGCTAACTGGTTTTCGTAGTTGCAACACTTTAACCTGTCGCAACCGACCTTGCTTCCAGGGACAGAACGATAGCCTTAACTGCCCTATGGCTTATTTTCTTAACCTTCTTCCAGGCCCCCTTCTTCTCCTCCTGTAGTCTATGTTTCCTTCTCTTTTCGGGCAAAAGTTGGTGCTTTTAACCCATCATCCGACATCTCAAGGCCGAAATCGATGGCACAATTTTTTTCTCAAGTGACAGCACGTGCACCGGGAAAAGAGGGATATCTAGAACCTTAGGGATGCCATCTTCTTTCTGTACTCTGACTCTACGATCCTCATCACATCCATGACTGTAATAGAAGGCTTCTTGTCTACCTCAAATGGCTCCTTCCACAAGTCAATCTTAACGAAACTGCTTTGAAAAAGTTATCACCGCTTCCTTGTGTGCTTTTAGCAGACATCCTTTGCTCTAATTGCTATTGGTCCTTGGCACTACGCTTGATTTTCTTCAAGATCGTACTAAGCGATACCTCGTCGTTATCACTGCCCGTGGGCCACCCATGATTTTGTGCACCTCCCTCATCATGGCAGCCGTTGCCGCTGGTCTTGTCGGTGCTATCATTGTCACTTGCGTCGCCATCATCCTCTTCCTAATTCCCCTTATTCCCACCCGCACCATCTTCCTCCTCCTCCTCACTATCCTCTTCATATACACCTTCATCCTCTATATCTTCCTCCTCCTCTTGTTTGTCATATTCCTCCTTTTCATGCTCTTCATTTTGTTATCCTCTATTTTCCCCTCTTCATTTTCCCCTTCATTCTCTTTTTCCTTGCCCTCTTCCTAATTTTTCTCCTTGTCTTCATTCTATTCCCCACTAATACGTCTCCAACATATCTATAATTTTTTATGGTTTCATGCTATTATCCTGTCAAACTTTGGATGTTTTGTATGCCTTTTATATCTTTTTGGGACTAACTTATTAACTCAGTGCCAAGTGCCAGTTCCTGTTTTTTCTGTATTTTTGACCCTTTTCAGAGGAGGATTTTAAACGGAGTCCAAACGGAACGAAACTTCCAAAAAGATTTTTTCCGAAACAGAAGAAGATCGGGAAACTTGAGAACCAAGGGGCAGGGGGCCACCAGGGACCCCACAAGCCCCCTAGCCGCGGCCAGGGGGGCCGCGCCTCCCAGGCTTGTGGGCTCCCTGGGCCACCTCTGCCCTAGGTCTTTCGCCTATATATTCCCAATAATTCCAGAAAAAATCAGGAGATCAACAAAAATACTTTTCCGCCGCCGCAAGCTTCTGTCTCCGAAAGATCCCATCTTGGGCACGTTCTGGTGCCCTGCCGGAGGGGGGATTCGGATACGGAGGGCTTCTTCATCAACACCATGACCTCTCTGATGATGCGTGAGTAGTTCACCATAGACCTACGGGTCCATAGCAAGTAGCAAGATGGCTTCTTCTCTCTCTTGGATCTTCAATACAAAGTTCTCCATGATCTTTATGGAGATCTATCCGATGTAATCTTCTTTAGCGGTGTGTTTGTCGAGATCCGATGAATTGTGGATTTATGATCAGATTATCTACGAATCTTATTTGAGTTTCTTTTGATCTCTCTTATGCATGATTTCATATCCTTGTAATTCTCTTCGAGTTGTGGGTTTTGTTTGGCCAGCTTGATCTATGATTCTTGCAATGGTAGAAGTGCTTGGTTTTGGGTTCATATCGTGCGGTGACCTCACCCAGTGACAGAAGGGGTAGCGAGGCACGCATCGTGTTGTTGCCATCAAGGGTAAAAAGATGGGGTTTTCATCATTGGTTTGAGTTTATCCCTCTACATCATGTCATCTTGCTTAAGGCGTTACTCTGTTCGTCATGAACTCAATACACTAGATGCATGCTGGATAGCGGTCGATGTGTGGAGTAATAGTAGTAGATGCACAAAGTATCAGTCTACTTGTCTCGGACGTGATGCCTATATGTATGATCATTGCTTTAGATATCGTCATGACTTTGCACGGTTCTATCAATTGCTCGACAGTAATTTGTTCACCCACCGTAATATTTGCTATTTTGAGAGAAGCCTCTAGTGAACACTATGGCCCCCGGGTCTACTGCACACCATATTTTCAGCCTTACACTTTTTCTTCGTTGCACTTTCCGCCTTCAGATCTCACTTTGCAATCAATCTTGAAGGGATTGACAACCCCTTTATAGCGTTGGCTACAAGCTCTTTTGTGTTTGTGTAGGTACTCTAGACTTGACGAGATTCTCCTACTGGATTGATACCTTGGTTCTCAAACTGAGGGAAATACTTACTGCTCCTCTGCTGCATCGCCCTTTCCTCTTCAAGGGAAAAACCAACGCAAGCTCAAGAGACGACAGAAGATTTCTGTCGCCGTAGCAGAAGAATTTCTGGCGCCGTTGCCGGGGAGGATCAAGTCATGAACTCATCCAAGTAAGTATCGCAAACTCATCTCTTGCATTTACATTTTTTGCCTCTCGTTTTCCTCTCCCCCACTTCTGAAAAACAAAAATTTACAAAAAATATTTGCCTTTTTCGTTTGCCTTTTTCGTTCGCCCTTTTTCTCTCGATTGCTCTTTGCTCGCTTGTGTGCTTGCTTGCTTGCTGAAGTCACTATGACTGAAAACACAAAACTTTGTGACTTCTCGAATACTAATAATAATGATTTTATTAGTACTCCGATTGCTCCCTCCACTAGTGCGGAGTCATACGAAATCAATGTCGCTTTGCTGAATCTTGTTATGAAAGAGCAATTCTCCGGCCTTCAAAGTGAAGATGTCGCATCCCATCTTAATACCTTCATTGAGATTTGTGATATGCAAAAGAAGAAAGATGTGGATAATGATGTGATTAAATTGAAGCTTTTTCCTTTCTCGTTGTGAGATCGAGCAAAAACTTGGTTTTCGTCTTTGCCCAAAAATAGTATTGATTCTTGGAATAAGTGCAAAGATGCTTACGTATCCAAGTATTTTCCGTCGGCTAAGATTATCTCTCTCCGTAATAGTATCATGAATTTTAAGCAACTTGATCATGAACATGTTGCACAATCTTGGGAGAGAATGAAATTGATGATTAGAAATTGTCCCGCTCATGGCTTGAGTCTTTGGATGATTATACAAATCTTCTACGCTGGCTTGAATTTCGCTTCTAGAAACATCTTGGACTCCGCCTCTGATGGAACATTCATGGAAATCACGTTAGGAGAAGCCACAAAACTCCTAGATAATATCATGACGAACTACTCTCAGTGGCACACTGAAAGGTCACCTACTAGTAAGAAGGTACACGCTATAGAAGAAATTAACTCGTTGAGTGCTAAGATGGATGAGTTAATGTATTTGGTTGTAGTAGAAGTGCTCCTTTAGATCCTAATGATATGACCTTGTCTTCCTTGATTGATAGTATCAATGCTAGCTTGGACGTTAATTTTGTTGGAAGGAATAATTTTGGCAACAACAATGCTTTTAGAGGAAACTATGTTCCTAGGCCTTTTCCTAGTAACTCCTTTGATAACTTTGGCAACTCCTACAACAATACTCATGGAAATTACAATAGATTACCCTCTGATCTAGAGAGTAATATCAAAGAGTTTATTAACTCACAAAAGATTCTCAATGCGTCCATAGAGGAAAAACTACTCAAAATCGACGATTTGGCTAGGAGCGTTGATAGAATGTCTAGTGATATTGATGCTTTGAAAGTTAGATGTGCTCCTCCCAAGATCAATATGGATGAAACTTTGAAAGCTATGCGTGTTTCCATGATTGAGAGCCAAGAAAGAACCGCCCAAATTCGTGCTAGACATGAATGGCTTAAAAAGGTGTGTTATCGTGATAAGAATCACGAAGATCTTAAAGGGCTTGGTGTGACTCCGATTGCATCTTTGTTTTCTTGTGTCAAACCTAATGTTGATGGGGCTGGATATGAATCCACCTTGGTTGAAAAACGCCCCAATGATTCGGAGTCCATCTATCTTGATGCTAAAAGCATTGAAAGTGGAGTAGAAGATATTAAAACTTTGAGTAGTAATGAAATTACTACTTTGGATTTCAAGGAATTCAATTATGATAGTTGCTCCTTGATTGAATGCATTTCCTTGATGCAATCCATGCTAAACTCTCCACACGCTTATAGCCAAAACAAGGCCTTTACCGATCATATCGTCGAAGCTATGATAAAATCTCTTGAAGAGAAAGTTGAATTGGAAGTATCTATCCCTAGAAAGCTTCATGATGAGTGGCAACCTACTATCAAAATCAAAATCAAAAACTATGAATGCAATGCTTTGTGTGATTTGGGTACTAGTGTTTCCGCGATTCCAAAGTATTTATGTGATGTTCTGGGTTTTAATGAGATTGAGGAGTGTTCTCTTAATTTGCATTTTGCGGATTCTACTGTCAAGAAACCCATGGGAATGATCAATGATGTTCTTATCATTGCAAATAGGAACTATGTACCCATGGATTTCATTGTGCTTGACATTCATTGCAATCCTACATGCCCTGTTATTCTTGGTAGACCTTTCCTAAGGACTATCGGTGCTATCATTGATATGAAGGAAGGGAATATCAGATTTCAATTTCCTTTAAAGAAGGGCATGGAGCACTTTCCTATAAAGAAAATAAGATTGCCTTATGAATCCATGATGAGGGCTACTTATGGTTTGAGCACCAAAGACGACGATACGTGATTCCATCACCTTATGCCTAGATATGGGCGTTAAACAATAGCGCTTGTTGGGAGGCAACCCAACGAATTTATCTTTTTATTTCTGTTTTGTTGAGTCCACACAATCATAATTCTGTTGTGATTGTGTCTTTTGTGTTTCTTTATGTGTTTGAGCCAAGCAAAACCTTTATGACTAGTCTTGGTGATGGTTGTTTGATCCTGCTGGAAAAAGACAGAAACGTTTCGCTCACGAGATATTTTTCATTTTTATTCCGAAAGATATTTTGAGTTGATTCTTTTTGTTGCTGGTTCATATGCCTTTTTCCCAGGCAGTCGAAATTTTTCAGATTTTTTGAGGTACCATAAGTATACGAAGTATACAAATTGCTACAGACCGATCTGTTTTTGACAGATTCTGTTTTTGTTGAGTTGGTTGCTGTTTTGATGAAACTATGGATAGTATCGGGGGGGGGGGGGTACTAACCATGTAGAAGTGAGAATCCAGTAATCTAACACCAATATAAATATAAATCAAGATTGCTACAGTACCTAAAGAGGTGGTAGTTTGTTTTCTTGTGCTAATGTTATCACGAGTTTCTGTTTAAGTTTTGTGTTGTGAAGTTTTC
The DNA here is from genome assembly GCF_904849725.1 of Hordeum vulgare subsp. vulgare. NCBI lineage: Eukaryota > Viridiplantae > Streptophyta > Magnoliopsida > Poales > Poaceae > Hordeum > Hordeum vulgare. Next base: position 447,292,788 of record NC_058518.1, on the reverse strand, counting down.
AAATTTTGGGTGATGTTCTCATGGACAAAGAGACAAGGAGTGGAAAGAGCTCAAGCTTGGGGATGCCCAAGGCATCCCAAGCCAAATTCAAGGACACCAAAAAGCCTAAGCTTGGGGATGCCCCGGGAAGGCATCCCCTCTTTCGTCTTCAATCCATCGGTAACATTACTTGGAGCTATATTTTTATTCACCACATGATATGTGTTTTGCTTGGAGCGTCTTGTATCGTAGGAGTCTTTTCTTTTTGTTGTGTCACAATCATCCTTTCTGCACACCTTTTGAGAGAGACATGCACTCATCGTGATTTTGCTAGAATGCTCATAGTGCTTCACTTATATCTTTTGAGCTAGATAATTTTGTTCTATGTGCTTCACTTAGATCTTTTAGAGCACGGAGGTGCGTGACTTGGTAGTTGTCTTGTGCTATGAAAGTAGTCCCCAAAGGTGATAGGTACCCAAAGAGGATACAAAAACCTCCATCTTCATATGCATTGAGTAGAAAGAGAAGTTTTGATTCCTCTCAATTAGTTTTGAAACGTGGATTTGGTAATATTAAGAGTTATGTTAGTAGGGTGTTGTGAATCTAGAAATACTTGTGTTGAAGTTAGTGATTCCTGTAGCATGCACGTATGGTGAACCGCTAGGTTAGGAAGTCGGAGCATAATTGATCTATTGATTGTCATTCTTTGTGTTGCGGTCGGGATTGCGTGATGGTTAACACCTACCAACCCTTCCCCTAGGAGTATGCATTTAGCACTTTGTTTCGATTACTAATAAAAACTTTCGGAACAAGTATGTGAGTCCTTCATGACAAATATGAGTCCATGGTATAGATGCACTTTCACCTTCCACCATTTCTAGCCTCTCTAGTGCCGCACAATTCTCGCCGGTGCACAAACCCACCATATGCCTTCCTCAAAACAGCCACCATACCTACCTACTATGGCATTTTGATAGCCATTCCGAGATATATTGCCATGCAACTCCCACCGTTCCGTCTCATGACTTATGCCGTCACTCTCGTATTGCCATTGCATGATCGTAAGATAGCTAGCGAGATGTTTCAACGTCATACGCCATGCTAGATCGTTGCACATCCCGGTACACTGTCGGAGGCATTTTCTATAGAGTCATCATCGTTCTGAGCTTTGAGCTGTGAGTAAATAAAAGTTTGATGATCATCATTATTAGAGCATTGTCCCATGTGAGGAAATAGAAAAAAAGAGGCCAAAGAGCCCAAATAAAAAAAAGAGATAAAAAAGAGAGGCCCAAGAGCCCAAATAAAAAAAGAGAGAAAAAGAGAGAAGGGACAATGCTACTATCTTTTTCCACAATTGTGCTTCATAATAGCACCATGTTCTTCATGATTGAGAGCCTCTCGTTTCATCACCACCATATGCTAGTGGGAATCTTCATTGTATAACTTGGCTTGTATATTCCAATGATGGGCTTCCTCAAGATTGCCCTAGGTCTTCGTGAGCAAGCAAGTTTGATGCCAACCCACTAGTTCTCCTTTTGAGCTTTCACATACTTATAGCTCTAGTGCATCCTTTGTATGGCAATCCCTACTCATTCACATTGATATCTATTAATGGGCATGTCCATAGCCCTTTGATACGCCAAGTCAATGTGACCATCTCCTCCCTTTTTGTCTCACAACCACCACCACACTCTATTTCACTTATAGTGCTATATCCATGGCTCACGCTCATGTATTGCGTGATAGTTATAAAAGGTTTGAGAAAGTAAGACTGCGAAAACAATTACTTGGCCAATACCGGGGTTTTGCATGATTTAAATTAGTTGTGTGGGGATGATGGAGCATAGCCAGACTATATGATTTTGTAGGGATAACTTTCTTTGGCCTTGTTATTTTGAAAGTTCATGATTACCTTGCTAGTTTGCTTGAAGTATTATTGTTTTCATGTCAATAGCAAACTATTGTTTTGAATCTTATGGATCTGAACATTCATGTCACACGAAAGAAGTTGAAAGGACAACTATGCTAGGTAGCATTCCACATCAAAAATTCAGTCTTTATCACTTCCCTACTCGAGGACGAGCAGGAGTTAAACTTGGGGATGCTTGATACGTCTCCAACGTATCTATAATTTTTTATGGTTTCATGCTATTATCCTGTCAAACTTTGGATGTTTTGTATGCCTTTTATATCTTTTGGGACTAACTTATTAACTCAGTTTCAAGTGCCAGTTCCTGTTTTTCCGTGTTTTTGACCCCTTTCAGAGGAGGATTTTAAACGGAGTACAAACGGAACGAAACTTCCAAAAAGATTTTTTCCGAAACAGAAGAAGATCGGGAAACTTGAGAACCAAGGCAGGGGGCCACCAGGGACCCCACAAGCCCCCTAGCCACGACCAGGGGGCCCGTGCCTCCCAAGCTTGTGGGCTCCCTGGGCCACCTCTGCCCTAGGTATTTCGCCTATATATTCTCAATAATTCTAGAAAAAATCAGGAGATCATCGAAAGTACTTTTCCGCCGCCGCAAGCTTCTGTCTCCGCAAGATCCCATCTGGAGCACGTTCTGGTGCCCTGCCGGAGGGGGGATTCGGATACGGAGGGCTTCTTCATCAACACCATGACCTCTCCGATGATGCGTGAGTAGTTCACCATAGACCTACGGGTCCATAGCTAGTAGCTAGATGGCTTCTTCTCTCTCTTGGATCTTCAATACAAAGTTCTCCATGATCTTCATGGAGATCTATCCGATGTAATCTTCTTTTGCGGTGTGTTTGTCGAGGTCCGATGAATTGTGGATTTATGATCAGATTATCTATGAATCTTATTTGAGTTTCTTCTGATCTCTCTTATGCATGATTTCATATCCTTGTAATTCTCTTCGAGTCGTGGGTTTTGTTTGGCCAGCTTGATCTATGATTCTTGCAATGGGAGAAGTGCTTGGTTTTGGGTTCATACCGTGCGGTGACCTCACCCAGTGACAGAAGGGGTAGCGAGGCACACATCGTGTTGTTGCCATCAAGGGTAAAAAGATGGGGTTTTCATCATTGGTTTGAGTTTATCCCTCTACATCATGTCATCTTACTTAAGGCGTTACTCTGTTCGTCATGAACTCAATACACTAGATGCATGCTAGATAGCGGTCGATGTGTGGAGTAATCTCTACTAATAAAGGGGCAGTTGGTAGCCGGATCTCACCGGTTAATTTTCGTCTCTCCTTTTATTGGTTTTTTTCGTCACTCCTCCCACCGTCTTTTTTTCATCACTCCTCCCACCATTGGTTTTTCCCTCGCCCCCTCCACGATCCCTACCCCACTCCTCGCATCTCTCCCTCCTCCTCCTCCAGGAGCATCCGCCGCCGCCAGTGCGTTAGCTGCCTCTCTCCCTCAAGCGTGGGCCACCTCCCTTCCCCAATAGTCGGTCGCCTCCCTCCATCAGATACCAGCCTCCCTTCACCAGATGCCGGCCGCCTACTTCCCCTCGCCTACCGCTTACATCCTAGCCGCCGGCCATGTCCTTCTACCGTGCGTCGGCAGCATCCGTGTCGCGGTCGCCTCCTTCCCCTCCCTTCACCACCCGCCGGCTGCCGGATCTTGCCGTCGAGCGCATCGGTGTCCCAGACCACCAACCTCGCGTCACCCGCTGCCGCGTCATCCCCTACACATGTACATTGTTCTTGATTTGGCTGAGGAAAGGATTGCGTCGTCGTGTTGGGTGAAACCCACGGCCTCTTTGTTTGATTTGTTCCTCCCGATTTGAATCTTAGTGGAGTTATTTCATTCCTCACTGGAACGTGCATACCTCTCAGTTGGATGTTTCAAGGAGCAGGGTACCCTATGATGAAAGAGGATGGTTGTAAATAGATTGAATTGTACTACAAAGAGACTGTACTTGCTACACATTGTATTTGACCTGACATTGTTTGTTTTTCAATTTCAGCTTTGGATCACGACTAAACTGTAGCCAAGAAAGAACCTGAATCCCAAGGTGAGAGGCACCTTGTCCCTTAATAGTAGAGATGTGAACAAATACGTTTCTTATTTGATAAGTGAATTCACAGGTAGTTTCATTCAACGGGCTTTATGTGAGATGTGAGCACGTACTAAGATACACTGCACACAATATCTATTTTCTATGTGCAGTTTCAGACCTATATAGATCTCATAAGTGGGAGCTAAGCGCCTAAACTGGATAGTATTGTAGTTTCTTTGTGCTATTCTTTTTAACTTAGTCTAAATTCTGGTTCATTAACATCTTTTCTTTTTTCCATTTTTAAGGTTTTAAGAACTCCGATATCATTGCATACTCTTGGGCGCATTTTCATTTATTCTGAAAAACATATAGATAAAGGTGCACCTATTTTACCGGAGGCATACCTGATATTTCCAGTGAGAGTTAGGCAGCTTAAAAATGCAAAATAATTTATGCTACCTACAATTTGATGTTATTTTCTTAATCAGGTACATGAAGTTCAATCAAATCCAATGAAAGGACATACGCTGACAAAATGATTCAGACTAGGAATCTATAGTAGATGTTATGAATTCTAGAGTAGAAGGCCTGTCACACGGGGAAATTGTTGTTCATATTTGCCGTCAGCCTCACCTGGTAAAGCGTAAAGAGAAGATTAGTAATATCTTGGAGGTAGATATAAAGGCTTTGTAAACTAAGAGAGACAGCCAGCGGTGGAAGATGTTGGTTTTAAATGCTAGCAGGGACAATCGGTGGTAAATAATGTGGTTTTAAAGGATTTCTTTCAATTTAGGTGGAAATCTGTTCGGCGGACAAATCTGTTGGAATTATGCCCTAGAGGCAATAATAAATATAGTTATTATTATAATTCTTGTATCAAGATAGTCGTTTATTATCCATGCTATAATTGTATTGAATGAAGACTTATATACATGTGTGGATACATAGACAAAACACTGTCCCTAGCAAGCCTCTAGTTGGCTAGCCAGTTGATCAAAGATAGTCAGGGTCTTCTGATTATGAACAAGGTGTTGTTGCTTGATAACTGGATCACGTCATTAGGAGAATCACGTGATGGACTAGACCCAAACTAATAGACGTAGCATATTGATCGTGTCATTTTGTTGCTACTGTTTTCTGCGTGTCAAGTATTTGTTCCTATGACCATGAGATCATATAACTCACTGACACCGGAGGAATGCTTTGTGTGTATCAAACGTCGCAACGTAACTGGGTGACTATAAAGATGCTCTACAGGTATCTCCGAAGGTGTTCGTTGAGTTAGTATGGATCGAGACTGGGATTTGTCACTCCGTGTGACGGAGAGGTATCTCGGGGCCCACTCGGTAATACAACATCACACACAACCCTTGCAAGCAATGTGACTTAGTGTAAGTTGCGGGATCTTGTATTACGGAACGAGTAAAGAGACTTGTCGGTAAACGAGATTGAAATAGGTATGCGGATACTGACGATCGAATCTCGGGCAAGTAACATACCGAAGGACAAAGGGAATGACATACGGGATTATATGAATCCTTGGCACTGAGGTTCAAATGATAAGATCTTCGTAGAATATGTGGGATCCAATATGGGCATCCAGGTCCCGCTATTGGATATTGACCGAGGAGTCACTCGGGTCATGTCTACATAGTTCTCGAACCCGCAGGGTCTGCACACTTAAGGTTCGAAGTTGTTTTATGCGTATTTGAGTTATATGGTTGGTTACCGAATGTTGTTCGGAGTCCCGGATGAGATCACGGACGTCACGAGGGTTTCCGGAATGGTCCAGAAACGAAGATTGATATATAGGATGACCTCATTTGATTACCGGAAGGTTTTCGGAGTTACCGGGAATGACGAATGGGTTCCGGGTGTTCACCGGGGGGGGCAACACACCCCGGAGAAGCCCATAGGCCTTGGGGGTGGCGCACCAGCCCTTAGTGGGTTGGTGGGACAGCCCAAGAAGGCCCTATGCGCCATAGGAAGAAAATCAAAGAGAAAAGAAAAAAAGAGGAGGTGGGAAAAGGGGGAAGGACTCCTCCTTCCAAACCTAGTTGGATTCGGTTTGGAAGGGGAGGACTCCCCCCCTTGGCTCGGCCGAACCCCTTGAGGGTCCTTGGACCCCAAGGCAAGGCTCCCCCTCTTCCCCCTATATATACGGAGGTTTTAGGGCTGATTTGAGACAACTTTACCACGGCAGCCCGACCACATATCTCCACGGTTTTACCTCTAGATCGCGTTTCTGCGGAGCTCGGGCGGAGCCCTGCTGAGATTAGGTCACCACCAACCTCCGGAGCACCGTCACGCTGCCGGAGAACTCATCTACCTCTCCGTCTCTCTTGCTGGATCAAGAAGTCCGAGATCATCGTCGAGCTGTACGTGTGCTGAACGCGGAGGTGCCGTCCGTTCGGCACTAGATCGTGGGACTGATCGCGGGACGGTTCGCGGGGCGGATCGAGGGACGTGAGGACGTTCCACTACATCAACCGCGTTCACTAACGCTTCGGTTGTGCGATCTACAAGGGTACGTAGATCGAATATCCCCTCTCGTAGATGGACATCACCATGATAAGTCTTCATGCGCGTAGGAAATTTTTTGTTTCCCATGTGATGTTCCCCAACAAAATCTTCCTTTTGATGACTGCTCACAAGGAGGTAAGACAAACAATATGCAGACAAGTATGTTTTCTACACTGGGCCTCCTATTTTGTGTTTGACTAAATTTTCAAAACATTGTCATTCAACTTATATATTATTTTCCTTGGTAATTTCCTTGCTTGATTAAACTGATTGTGCATATGAGAACCATTTCGAGTAATTTCCTTGAAGAGTGCAATGGCTTCTTAAAACACTCTGGCGGATGTCCTAATAGTCATTTCATATATGAACAAACTGCAAAAGATATGGACTGATATATATCTTTAGGGAGGGGGGTCAATACATAAAGTCAACTACGCGAGTGCCCCGAGTTTGCTACTCGATAAGCCAGCTTCAAAATAAGAGCAGCATGAAGTTGTACCAGTTGTAAATGGATGTGGCAAACTACATGTTTTGAATAGGAATTTTCATATAGAACACCCTAGGCTCATAGATGTATTAACCATTGATATTCTTGTGACATACCATCTCATCTAAGCATGACCTAGCTTGCGATGTTACCTCCAGCACAACTTGCTCATTTCTCGAAACAGGCTTTCGCCCCGCTTTATATATAAAGCAACAACCATACAGAGTACACAGCCGAATGATAGAAGGAGATGAGGTGACCCCATACGCGGCCGATCCCAAGATAACCGGATCATGCAGAACGCATGCGACTACGCAATCGAAATAAAGTACATGATGGACTAAAGCAACACCGCGCTAAGCCCTATAACACCTAAGCTCCACGGCAAGGCCCCCAGGAGGGATAACGGCGCTAGGCGTCGCCGTTGCCGAGTCTGCAATAGACAAAGGTTTTCACCCGGAACTCGGACACAGAGAGGAACACCATGACGACGTCTTCAAGAAGATAACGGCGCCCGCAAGCGTCGCCGTCGTCAGCGACAAAGCGCGGAGCTTTCACTCGGCAGCTCCCCCGCATCACCACGAGGTCTCCACGGCACGCGCGCGAGGCAAAGAACATCCAGATCCGGATCGGGGCACGACTACTGCCAGAGTCACAGAGCACGTCCGAGCCACCCGCGGCATGACCTCTCTCCGCCCACACGACCAAGAGGTAGTGCCATCCCCGCCGCCATGGTACCCGCTGGAGAGCCAACCATGCGGACCGCCATCCAGGGCCGCCACTCCGGCATCCATGTCCAGGACACCATCGATCGTCCACATCTTGGCGCACCTGCCATGGATGGAAGAGCAAAAGGTGACACCTTTCGCTCTTAGCCCGGCATCAGCCACAGAGTATGGATGGACGCATCCACAGTAGGAGGCATCCACGCCTGGATCCCCAGCCGTACCCAGTGGATGGGGGAGACCCTACTCCGTGACTACCGACGGCCGCCGCCGAGCCCGCTCGCACGACGCCATGACCATGGCCCTTGACGCCGATCTGCCCGACAAAGTAACAGAGCCCCGACCACCACCAACGTCCACCGTACCCGCGAGGAGAGGGGCCTCACCAACCACGGGCACCTCCCGGATCGAGCCCAAATGTACCTACCCAGAGAAAGATCTCCGACTCACCCGGGGCACCATCCAGATCCGCCCGAGCACAAGCCTCGGCTCGCAGCCATGTCGGCCTAGAACCAGGGGAAGGAGGCCTGCTGCACCACCACCCAGTGCCACCGGCAGAGACACGACACCCAGCATGACGCGTCGCCTCCCCATCGATTCACACCATCCGCTCCCAGACGCGGTCACCATAGCCCTAGAGCCACCGGACCACCCTAGCAAGGAGCACGCCGCCACGCCGGACACCTCCAGCGGCCACAGCCACCAGCGGCGGCCGGCCTATGCCGCCTCAGCCCGCGCAGCGTGCTGGCAGAGCATCCGCCAGATCCAGATCTGGGCCAGGACGCCCAAAACCGCCAACTGCGCAGGCACGCCCCACCTCGCCCCCGACGAACAGCCGCCCGCGCCTCCACCCCAGTACACCATCGTCGTGCCGTCCCGGTCGCAGCCGCACCGCGCCGTCCTGCAGAACCGCGCGCATCCGAGCCATGGCGCCGTCCCGCGCCGGCCCACCGCGAGGAAGGGGAAGAGGCCCTGCCGCCACCGACGCCGGCCGGGCTTTGCCCGGCAGCGCGAGCCGGCGGCGGCGAGGGAGGGGCGGAGGGCAGGGGAGGCTGGAGCCGGCGGCGCTAGGGTTTGCCTCCCCGCTCGCGGGAGCGGGCGAGATGACGCGGGGTTTTTTCCTTCTAGGTATTATCGTCTTTCTCCACAACGGCTCATTTCATTGAAGTAATTAAAAATAATTAGCATAATGCTCTATTCCTCCTTATTTGTTGCAATTTCAAGTTCTTATAGTTGAGTAGCGGTTATCTTAGTTTTATAAGATTTTCAGTGCAAGTTTCCATCAGGATATGCCAATGCCGACATCAACAACTCATTGTTTGATGTTGATTTGGACGAGAGGACTCGGGTCGTGAGAAACCAGTGGGCAGGTATTTCCTTCACCCGACCAGTCAATTTTATTCCCTTCGATCAGACCAAAAATGATAATAACCAAATTAAGATCGATGGCTTTCTTGATCTTGATGTGTCGTTTGCTGTCCGTGTATCGGGGGTTGAGTGGTCCGTTTTTTCCTACGTTGAGTTGACATTCTCAGGACGGCCGGACAGACGGCCTCGCTACAGAGCACGGTGTCGGTATATGCACTCATTCCATGATTTATCTTTACTTTAACTACTTACATCATCTCATGGTTGCTGGGCACGATGGGTTTCACTGGCGTTGTGGTCCAGATATAATAATTCTTTGAAGTAGTGCCGTAGTGGAGTGATGTAAAAAAAGTGTGATGTGCCACCAATTGATGAAGTGATTTCTAGCTGCTATGAGGAACTCCGATTGGTGTACTATTGCATGGCTATAATATTTTTGGTGTCGGTGTTGAACTCCTCATTTTTGTAGGGGCGGTTTACTAAGATAAGTTTTTGACCTCTCAAGTGATAGCGAGATGCTGCCAAGCCTAACACCCTGGGTGTAAAAATAGAATCTCTCCCTAGAGTATATAAGATTCTGTAAAAATAAAAGCCGTTGCGGGATGAGCAGGACAAGGAAGACAAGATGATCGAGATGGACATCAACGATGAAGACTTTCTGTAAATGATTGAACGGAGTGAAGTCAGCTAACCTGCTACTGCGGCCATGTCGCTCGTCGAATTAAGTCAAAATGAGGCAACAATTAAAGGTATCCAAATTTCAAAATTTTGACTGCATTAGTTCCATATATTTGAGCCAGAATCAAATTCTTTATGTGTTTATTAGCTATCCAAATTTCAGAATTTTGACTGCATTAGTTCGAGTGTGCATGACTCTTATATTTCGTTTCTTCAACATAGAGGAAAAACAACTTGTTCATAGATCTTATTAGATTTTTTTTCATGCCTCGTGAATTTTTCTTTCATGTCTCAAGTACTTCATATCTACTTCAGTCTGGATTACTGAAAATATGCATCATGGTGTGCCATCAAGTGCTACACTATGGAATTTGATTTCACCTTCCTGCAATGTTGTAGGATCTAGGTTTGTACTGGAAGCATTTAATTCCTATTATTTTGCTTATTGTGACAGCCCTTGTAGATGGATCATTAGGCATAACCTCCATTGATGGCATTACAAGGAAATTCTTCACTGTTATTGCCTAACACCTCTTTTGTCGCTAGGAGCGACTGAACCTGCCTGGTTATGTTTGCTCAAGTCAGAGAATACTTTGGAGCGACTCGGAGTGGAGTTGGGCGATGTTGAGCCAAAAGTGCAGCTCGATGGCTGGTATATATCTATAGCCTAGATATTTATATATCCTTCGTCGATTTTTAGTCTCATGGATTTCTACCATCGAACAATTTCTATTCCTGGTATGCTGCCATGAGGCTGTATGTAAATTAGTATTATTTGAAACAAACTGTTGTATGGAGCCGACAGAAAAAATAGAGATATTTTTGTGGGTCATGTTCACTATTTTGCATGATCGTTAAATAAAATTTCATTTAATTCCACGGTCAAAACTTTTACTGAGATGCTTCTTTGCCCCATTACAAGTTACAAATATGAATCTTTGAAGTTGGTTGTCATTTTTATTTCACAACTTTCTTTTTGTAACAGAAGTGGAAACTATTTGCAATTAGCAGATGGTATTAATCATCAGTCGCCATGCTTTCTGGGTTTGCTTGCAGTTCAGGTTTAGTCACTTGATTTCCTGCCCCAACACCTCTAATAATTGAGTATCATCAATTAATCTGTGTTTGTTCGCTCTAATCCTCTGCTAAACATGCTTTCTGGACAGTTGAATTACTTGCTATTGACCGGAGAAAAATTATTGATGATCAGTACCCAGAGTGCGTGTAAGTGTCTAAATTTACAATTTAGATTATCATATTGCGTGGCTACCCTTCCAAAGGTAAAACAATAGCATTATTTCACTTATATTGTAGATTTTTGAGTGTCATTGCACCTTTACCATCTGAGATTTGCATAATTATTTTGAGAATGGGGAGGGTTGTGCCCATGGTAGCCCACTGTCGTAGCATGTCAATATGCCGCTGAAATTGCCGGAATAATAAACATGTCGACAAGAAGACATGTCTGTGTTAGTTTCTCTACTCTCCAGCAAATTTTAATACCATAAATGGGAGGCATATTCACCTTCATATGAACAAGCCTATGCCCACATTCACCTTTATATGAACATGCATCTTCTACCCCCCTCCATCATGTGTGGAATCACCAATACATGCCTCCATGAACAGGTGCATATACTAAATATATTTCACTTTGGTACGTCTGAAAGAATTACCTTTTCTAGCACATGTGAGTTTATAGGATTTATGTTTTATTAATCCATGTACACAAAGGCAATGTTTTCCATAAAAAGAAAGATTATGCTTATACTTCATTATGCATCTTGTACATATATAATGGTACAGATAATTCCATTGTGTGTGAATGAACAGAGCATTGAGAATGGCGCCGGAACAAAACCCATGGAAGAGAACTCCTTTTGCTCATATCACAACTTTTTTGTCATGGTGCAAAAGGAGAACAAGTGCAGGTGTGTGTTCAGATATGATGAAACCAAATAAGGTTGCAACAAACATGTTATATTGTCTTTCAGTTATGATCTTTATGGCACTGATGGTTCCCAAGTTTGGTAAGAATTTGGACAAAATATAAGGAAAATGTCTCACGCTATACTAGAAGATGTAATTACTTCTCTCAGTTTGTAGTGCTTGACTAGATGGGGTATTCCTCTGTATAGCTTGATTGAATACATATGAATGTTTAATTATAATATGCAAGGCTAGATGGATTTCTTTGTCTTGTCCTTGGTTAATTTATTTGTCTGTTTAGATTAGTAGTATTCTACCACATGAAAATATATGCACTTCTATTACTTTTATAGTTTAGATTAGTAGTATTCTACCACATGAAAATATATGCACATCTATTACTTTTATGTTCTTGTGACAATCACATAACCTCTACTGGAATGCATCATTTATATGAACATTGTAATGCTTATTTGTAATGATCATCTAATTCCGCATGATGATCATGAAAAGGTAGCAGCTGACACCATACTCTTTTATTATTAGCTTGCCCTATGTTAACCTAAAAAGGCATCTTAAAATTGTGAACATATGTGTCACTAACATAACAAGGTGAAATCTTGATTTTTCTTGGTACAAAGTGATGGCATTATAGTTGACTTCCTTGTCTGATTTTATCAATAAATTTACTTTTGATACATTTGCTAACTTGCTAATTGCCTTCTTACATCCCATGGCGGATCTGTGTATGAAAATGTGATCAGCTATAAACATGAAAAAAACTACGAATCAAATAGTAGACCGTACTTCATGTGTGCATTGAGATGAACTGATTTTTAGATGCATCCAAGGTAATATCTATTTTAGAAAAGAAGAGAGTGTAGACCATTTCATATATAGACAGCAAAAGCACATTGTGGTGGACGCCCTCGGTTGACGACGTACATTCCTTGCATTGGGAATCACCTTGGAATGCCTTAGAGGGGAGAGGAGGGGGAAGGCGTTGCCGTGAAGGGAAGGGGAGACGACGTTGGAATGTCGTGGCGTGCTTTGATGCCAACAACATCAGTGAGGAGAGAAGTTGGGGGCATGCGACATGAGTGTGAGCGTTGTTGGGAAATGCGATATGAGTGTAAGCGTTGCTAGGGAATGCGATATGAGTGTGAGAGTTGTGCCATGCGATGAGAGAATGAGAGAGTGGATTACTATTTTTAAATAAAAATAAAAGGAGCGACACTTTTTTAGGGAAAGTGTTTGATTGCTATGAGAGGAATGACATATACTTTTATATAGTGATATAGGGAAAGCGATTGTTTGCTATGAGAGAAATGTCATATACTTTTATATAGTTAAAAATATCAGATACCCTAACAAGTCACATTTATGATGAACCGGACCAAAAAATCATTGAGTTTTAACAATCATAAGAGATGCATACAAATAATGGTTCTTAATATATTTGATGTGCATGATAATACAAAAGGTGTGTTTACATATATTATATAAGTGTATGAGAGAGATGAAGGTGGATTATGTTGAAAGAAGGCCAAAAATTCATCTTCATGGATGTAGAGACGAAGTCATTGAAAGAGGTCAAAAATTCATCAAGTTTTATAGTACAACATAAGGCCCGTAGCAACGCACGGGCATTCTACTAGTAGTAGTAGATGCAGAAAGTATCGGTCTACTTGTCTCGGACGTGATGCCTATATGTATGATCATTGCCTTAGATATCGTCATGACTTTGCGCGGTTCTATCAATTGCTCGACAGTAATTTGTTCACCCATCATAATATTTGCTATTTTGAGAGATGCCTCTAGTGAACACTATGGCCCCCGGGTCTACTTCACATCATATTTTCAGCCTTACATTTTTTCTTCGTTGCACTTTCCGCCTTCAGATCTCACTTTGCAATCAATCTTGAAGGGACTGACAACCCCTTTATAGCGTTGGGTGCAAGCTCTTTTGTGTTTGTGCAGGTACTCTGGACTTGACGAGATCCTCCTACTGGATTAATACCTTGGTTCTCAAACTGAGGGAAATACTTACTGCTCCTGTGCTGCATCGCCCTTTCCTCTTCAAGGAAAAAACCAACGCAAGCTCAAGAGACGACAGAATTTTTCTATCGCCGTAGCACCCACCGTCTTCACCAAGAACTGATCACGTGGAGTTGTCAAGATACATGCGCTCTAACTCATCGTTACCAGCTTTTGTTGCTGGTGGTGGGCTGTTATGTACAGGATCATCATCGTCGTCGGCATCATCACCGTCATTGTCATTGCCTCCCCCTTCCTCGTTCAATGCCCCCTCTTCATATTTGTCCTCATTTTCCCTCCCTCCTCTTGTTCTTCTTCTGAAGATTCAAGTACTTCCTAATCCGTTTCCTGCTCCTCGTCATCGGATGACCAAAGTCTCTCCTCATAACTGGTGCTACTCCCCCTTCCTTTCTTCTACCTTGCAACCTTTTGTTGTTTGGGACTTGTCTCTGCTCTTTTCCTCCTTTCCTTGCTCACTGATTGGGGTGTGTCGGCAATCCTTGAAGCACTTGTGTCTGCCACTTCATCCTCCTCCCCATGTAGCTTGCCCACACCTTGAACGAACTTCCCCATTTGGTTTGATATTTCAGAGCACATATCGTGCAACAACAATGACAACTTCATTTTTTTCTGCAAAACAAAGTATAAAAAATAAACAAATGCAAATGCAGAAAAAGATGAATGAGAAAAATATATAACACAAGGATGAAAAAAGAGGAAGTGTGGTTTCATAGAATTAAAAAAAGAGGCATAAAAATACATTGTTGTTGCAGTTTTGAGGGAGCCTCAGAGCGACGAACTTCTGGATGTGATCCATGCTCCCAAAAATACAATCTTCTGCGCATCTCGAGAACTCACCTTTTAGCTGTTTTTGTTCAAAAAAATGCACATGAAAACACTCAACAAAAACTGAATGAAGTGAAAAAGGGTTGGCTGGGAAAAACAAAGACAAAAATGATACTAAATTTAGTGGTTGAGCAACTGGCTACCGAACTTAGGGCAACATAAGCCCTATTGATGGGAAACTGCAATTATGATCATCAACAAAAACACACTACATTTTCATGCATGGGTACTGAAAAAAAGCTCATTCAACTGAAGAACATGCAAACTACAAAGAAAAACATGCTCGTCAAATTACAACAACTACAACCCCTCGATGATGGGCGACGCCAAATTATGATTATTGGCAACTATAAGATAGGAAAATAGAATGTGTTGGGAAAATGAGGATGATTACCGTGCTAATTTTCACTAAAACTTTCATTTAGTAGCTAAGGAGCTGACTCCCTAGGTTAGAGCAACAAGAGCCCTATAGATGGGCAACTACAATTTTGATCATGCAAAAAACAAAAAGAAAGAAAATATCCTACTGGTCAAATTAGTACAACTACAAAAACCTAATAATGGGCAACTCCAACTCTTATTATGAGAAATTGTATGCTTCAAAAACAAAAAGTGTGAGTGTTGGGATGATAACCATGCTTATTTTTCAAAAAAAACACTACATGCATCCTTCATAAACGTGGGTTCTCTACATACTGCAAAACCATGAAAAAATGTGCAAAAAAAGAAAGAAAAACTTACTCACATTCCTAAGCATGCCCTCCTTAATGACGGCCTTGATGAGACTCTCGTTCCATGCTTTAACCCTTGGAAGAACATTTGGCGTGCTCGCATCGACAAAATTCTTCTGGATTGACCTATAGTCCACATCGAGTGAGTCAAGGTAAAGGCGACGAACTTCTGGATGTGATCCATGCTCCCAAAAATACAATCTTCTGCGCATCTCGAGAACTCACCTTTTAGCTGTTTTTGTTCAAAAAAATGCACATGAAAACACTCAACAAAAATTGAATGAAGTGAAAAAGGGTTGGCTGGGAAAAACAAAGACAAAAATGATACTAAATTTAGTGGTTGAGCAACTGGCTACCGAACTTAGGGCAACATAATCCCTATTGATGGGAAACTGCAATTATGATCATCAACAAAAACACACTACATTTTCATGCATGGGTACTGAAGAAAAGCTCATTCAACTGAAGAACATGCAAACTGTTGGGGAACGTCGCATGGGAAACAAAAAATTTCCTACGCGCACGAAGACCTATCATGGTGATGTCCATCTACGAGAGGGGATGAGCGATCTACGTACTCTTGTAGATCGTACAGCAGAAGCGTTAGAGAACGCGGTTGATGTAGTGGAACGTCCTCACGTCCCTCGATCCGCCCCGCGAACAATCCCGCGATCAGTCCCACGATCTAGTACCGAACGGACGGCACCTCCGCGTTCAGCACACGTACAGCTCGACGATGATCTCGGCCTTCTTGATCTAGCAAGAGAGACGGAGAGGTAGAAGAGTTCTCCGGCAGCGTGACGGCGCTCCGGAGGTTGGTGATGACCTTGTCTCAGCAGGGCTCCGCCCGAGCTCCGCAGAGACGCGATCTAGAGGAAAAACCGTGGAGGTATGTGGTCGGGCTGCCGTGGAAAAGTCGTCTCAAATCAGCCCTAAAACCTCCGTATATATAGGTGGGAGGGAGGGGAGGAGGCAGCCTCAAAACCTAAAGGTTTGGCCGAAATTGGAGGTGGAGGAGTCCTACTCCAATCCTACTTGGAGTAGGATTCCACCTTCCCACTTGGAAACTCTTTCCACCTTGTGTTTTTTCCTTCTCAAACCTTATGGGCCTTAGTGGGAACTTATTCCAGCCCACTAGGGGCTGGTTTATCTCTTCCCATAGCCCATGAGACCCCTTGGGGCGTGACACCCCTCCCGATGGTCCCCGGCACCCCTCCCGGCACTCCCGGTACACTACCGATGAGCCCGAAACTTTTCCGGTAATGCACGAAAACCTTCCGGTAACCAAATGAGGTCATCCTATATATCAATCTTCGTTTCCGGACCATTCCGGAAACCCTCGTGACGTCCGTGATCTCATCCGGGACTCCGAACAACATTCGGTAACCAACCATATAACTCAAATACGCATAAAACAACGTCGAACCTTAAGTGTGCAGACCCTGCGGGTTCGAGAACTATGTAGACATGACCCGAGAGACTCCTCGGTCAATATCCAATAGCGGGACCTGGATGCCCATATTGGATCCTACATGTTCTACGAAGATCTTATCGTTTGAACCTCAGTGCCAAGGATTCATATAATCCCGTATGTCATTCCCTTTGTCCTTCGGTATGTTACTTGCCCGAGATTCGATCGTCAGTATCCGTATACCTATTTCAATCTCGTTTACTGGCAAGTCTCTTTACTCGTTCCGTAATACAAGATCCCGCAACTTACACTAAGTTACATTGCTTGCAAGGCTTGTGTGTGATGTTGTATTACCGAGTGGGCCCCGAGATACCTCTCCGTTCACACGGAGTGACAAATCTCAGTCTTGATCCATACTAACTCAACTAACACCTTCGGAGATACCTGTAGAGCATCTTTATAGTCACCCAGTTACGTTGCGACGTTTGATACACACAAAGCATTCCTCCGGTGTCAGTGAGTTATATGATCTCATGGTCATAGGAATAAATACTTGACACGCAGAAAACAGTAGCAACAAAATGACACGATCAACATGCTACGTCTATTAGTTTGGGTCTAGTCCATCACATGATTCTCCTAATGATGTGATCCCGTTATCAAGTGACAACACTTGCCTATGGCCAGGAAACCTTGACCATCTTTGATTAACGAGCTAGTCAACTAGAGGCTTACTAGGGACAGTGTTTTGTCTATGTATCCACACAAGTATTGTGTTTCCAATCAATACAATTATAGCATGGATAATAAACGATTATCATGAACTAAGAAATATAATAATAACTAATTTATTATTGCCTCTAGGGCATATTTCCAACAGCTGTTGGGGAACGTCGCAAGGGAAACAAAAAATTTCCTACGCGCACGAAGACCTATCATGGTGATGTCCATCTACGAGAGGGGATGAGTGATCTACGTACCCTTGTAGATCGTACAGCAGAAGCGTTAGTGAACGCGGTTGATGTAGTGGAACGTCCTCACGTCCCTCGATCCGCCCCGCGAACAATCCCGCGATCAGTCCCACGATCTAGTACCGAACGGACGGCACCTCCGCGTTCAGCACACGTACAACTCGACGATGATCTCGGCCTTCTTGATCCAGCAAGAGAGACGGAGAGGTAGAAGAGTTCTCCGGCAGCGTGACGGCGCTCCGGAGTTTGGTGATGATCTTGTCTCAGCAGGGCTCCGCCCGAGCTCCGCAGAAACGCGATCTAGAGGAAAAACTATGGAGGTATGTGGTCGGGCAGCCGTGAGAAAGTCGTCTCAAATCAGCCCTAAAACCTCCGTATATATAGGTGGGAGGGAGGGGAGGAGGCAGCCTCAAAACCTAAAGGTTTGGCCGAAATTGGAGGTGGAGGAGTCCTACTCCAATCCTACTTGGAGTAGGATTCCACCTTCCCACTTGGAAACTCTTTCCACCTTGTGTTTTTTCCTTCTCAAACCTTATGGGCCTTAGTGGGAACTTATTCCAGCCCACTAGGGGCTGGTTTATCTCTTCCCATAGCCCATGAGACCCCTTGGGGCGTGACACCCCTCCCGATGGTCCCCGGCACCCCTCCCGGCACTCCCGGTACACTACCGATGAGCCCGAAACTTTTCCGGTAATGCACGAAAACCTTCCGGTAACCAAATGAGGTCATCCTATATATCAATCTTCGTTTCCGGACCATTCCGGAAACCCTCGTGACGTCCGTGATCTCATCCGGGACTCCGAACAACATTCGGTAACCAACCATATAACTCAAATACGCATAAAACAACGTCGAACCTTAAGTGTGCAGACCCTGCGGGTTCGAGAACTATGTAGACATGACCCGAGAGACTCCTCGGTCAATATCCAATAGCGGGACCTGGATGCCCATATTGGATCCTACA
Organism: Hordeum vulgare subsp. vulgare; assembly: GCF_904849725.1. NCBI lineage: Eukaryota > Viridiplantae > Streptophyta > Magnoliopsida > Poales > Poaceae > Hordeum > Hordeum vulgare. The sequence continues at coordinate 447,274,172 of NC_058518.1, read as the reverse complement.
TGTTCTACGAAGATCTTATTGTTTGAACCTCAGTGCCAAGGATTCATATAATCCCGTATGTCATTCCCTTTGTCCTTCGGTATGTTACTTGCCCGAGATTCGATCGTCAGTATCCGTATACCTATTTCAATCTCGTTTACTGGCAAGTCTCTTTACTCGTTCCGTAATACAAGATCCCGCAACTTACACTAAGTTACATTGCTTGCAAGGCTTGTGTGTGATGTTGTATTACCGAGTGGGCCCCGAGATACCTCTCCGTTCACACAGAGTGACAAATCCCAGTCTTGATCCATACTAACTCAACTAACACCTTCGGAGATACCTGTAGAGCATCTTTATAGTCACCCAGTTACGTTGCGACGTTTGATACACACAAAGCATTCCTCCGGTGTCAGTGAGTTATATGATCTCATGGTCATAGGAATAAATACTTGACACGCAGAAAACAGTAGCAACAAAATGACACGATCAACATGCTACGTCTATTAGTTTGGGTCTAGTCCATCACATGATTCTCCTAATGATGTGATCCCGTTATCAAGTGACAACACTTGCCTATGGCCAGGAAACCTTGACCATCTTTGATTAACGAGCTAGTCAACTAGAGGCTTACTAGGGACAGTGTTTTGTCTATGTATCCACACAAGTATTGTGTTTCCAATCAATACAATTATAGCATGGATAATAAACGATTATCATGAACTAAGAAATATAATAATAACTAATTTATTATTGCCTCTAGGGCATATTTCCAACAGCTGTTGGGGAACGTCGCAAGGGAAACAAAAATTTTCCTACGCGCACGAAGACCTATCATGGTGATGTCCATCTACGAGAGGGGATGAGTGATCTACGTACCCTTGTAGATCGTACAGCAGAAGCGTTAGTGAATGCGGTTGATGTAGTGGAACGTCCTCACGTCCCTCGATCCGCCCTGCGAACAATCCCGCGATCAGTCCCACGATCTAGTACCGAACGGACGGCACCTCCGCGTTCAGCACACATACAACTCGACGATGATCTCGGCCTTCTTGATCCAGCAAGAGAGACGGAGAGGTAGAAGAGTTCTCCGGCAGCGTGACGGCGCTCCGGAGGTTGGTGATGATCTTGTCTCAGCAGGGCTCCGCCCGAGCTCCGCAGATACGCGATCTAGAGAAAAACTATGGAGGTATGTGGTCGGGCAGCCGTGAGAAAGTCGTCTCAAATCAGCCCTAAAACCTCCGTATATATAGGTGGGAGGGAGGGGAGGAGGCAGCCTCAAAACCTAAAGGTTTGGCCGAAATTGGAGGTGGAGGAGTCCTACTCCAATCCTACTTGGAGTAGGATTCCACCTTCCCACTTGGAAACTCTTTCCACCTTGTGTTTTTTTCCTTCTCAAACCTTATGGGCCTTAGTGGGAACTTATTCCAGCCCACTAGGGGCTGGTTTATCTCTTCCCATTGCCCATGAGACCCCTTGGGGCGTGACACCCCTCCCGATGGTCCCCGGCACCCCTCCCGGCACTCCCGGTACACTACCGATGAGCCCGAAACTTTTCCGGTAATGCACGAAAACCTTCCGGTAACCAAATGAGGTCATCCTATATATCAATCTTCGTTTCCGGACCATTCCGGAAACCCTCGTGACGTCCGTGATCTCATCCGGGACTCCGAACAACATTCGGTAACCAACCATATAACTCAAATACGCATAAAACAACGTCGAACCTTAAGTGTGCAGACCCTGCGGGTTCGAGAACTATGTAGACATGACCCGAGAGACTCCTCGGTCAATATCCAATAGCGGGACCTGGATGCCCATATTGGATCCTACATATTCTACGAAGATCTTATCGTTTGAACCTCAGTGCCAAGGATTCATATAATCCCGTATGTCATTCCCTTTGTCCTTCGGTATGTTACTTGCCCGAGATTCGATCGTCAGTATCCGTATACCTATTTCAATCTCGTTTACTGGCAAGTCTCTTTACTCGTTCCGTAATACAAGATCCCACAACTTACACTAAGTTACATTGCTTGCAAGGCTTGTGTGTGATGTTGTATTACCGAGTGGGCCCCGAGATACCTCTCCGTTCACACGGAGTGACAAATCCCAGTCTTGATCCATACTAACTCAACTAACACCTTCGGAGATACCTGTAGAGCATCTTTATAGTCACCCAGTTACGTTGCGACGTTTGATACACACAAAGCATTCCTCCGGTGTCAGTGAGTTATATGATCTCATGGTCATAGGAATAAATACTTGACACGCAGAAAATAGTAGCAACAAAATGACACGATCAACATGCTACGTCTATTAGTTTGGGTCTAGTCCATCACATGATTCTCCTAATGATGTGATCCCGTTATCAAGTGACAACACTTGCCTATGGCCAGGAAACCTTGACCATCTTTGATTAACGAGCTAGTCAACTAGAGGCTTACTAGGGACAGTGTTTTGTCTATGTATCCACACAAGTATTGTGTTTCCAATCAATACAATTATAGCATGGATAATAAACGATTATCATGAACTAAGAAATATAATAATAACTAATTTATTATTGCCTCTAGGGCATATTTCCAACAGTCTCCCACTTGCACTAGAGTCAATAATCTAGTTCACATCACCATGTGATTCCAACGAATCCAACACCCATATAGTTATGGGGTCTGATCATGTCTTGCTTGTGAGAGAGGTTTTAGTCAACGGTTCTGAAACTTTCAGATCCGTGCGTTCTTTACAAATCTTTATGTCATCTTATAGATGCTGCTACTACGTGCTATTCGGAAATGCTCCAAATATCCACTCTACTATATGAATCCGTTTCACTACTCATAGTTATTCAGATTAGTGTCAAAGCTTGCATCGACGTTACCCTTTACGACGAACTCTTTAACCACCTCCATAATCGAGAAAAATTCCTTAGTCCATTTGTTACTAAGGATAAATTTTGACCGCTGCTAGTGATTCAAACATGGATCACTCTCTGTACCTCTCAACATACTTTGAGTCAAGGCACACTTCAGGTGCGGTACACAACATGGCATACTTTAGATTCTACGGCTAAGGCATAGAAGACGACCTTCATCTATTCTCTTTATTTTGCCGTGGTCGGGTTTTGAGTCTTACTCAAATTCACACCTCACAACGCAACCAAGAACTCCTTCTTTGCTGGTCTATTTTGAACTCTTTCAAAAACTTGTCAAGGCATGCATCTTGTTGAAACTTCTATTAAGCGCTTTTGATCTATCTCCATAGATCTTTGATGCTCAACCTTCAAGTAGCATAATCCAGGTACTCCTTTGAAAACTTCTTTCAAACAACCTTGTATGCTTTACAGAAATTCTACATTACTTCTGATCCACAATATGTCAACCACATATACCTATCAGAAATTCTATAGTGCTCCCACTCACTTCTTTGGAAATACAAGTTTCTCATAAACCTTGTACACACCCACAATCTTTGATCATCTCATCAAAGTGCTTATTCCAACTCCGAGATGCTTGCACCAGTCCATTGAAGGATCACTGGAGCTTGCATACTTGCTAGTATCTTTAGGATCGACAAAACCTTCTGGTTGTATCACATACAATGTTTGCTCAAGGAAACCGTCGAGGAAACAATGTTTTGACATCCTACGTGCAATATTTCATAAATAATGCAGCAACTACTAACATAATTCTAACACTCAACAAAAATTGAATGAAGTGAAAAAGGGTTGGCTGGGAAAAACAAAGACAAAAATGATACTAAATTTAGTGGTTGAGCAACTGGCTACCGAACTTAGGGCAACATAATCCCTATTGATGGGAAACTGCAATTATGATCATCAACAAAAACACACTACATTTTCATGCATGGGTACTGAAGAAAAGCTCATTCAACTGAAGAACATGCAAACTACAAAGAAAAACATGCTCGTCAAATTACAACAACTACAACCCCTCGATGATGGGTGACACCAAATTATGATTATTGGCAACTATAAGCTAGGAAAATAGAATGTGTTGGGAAAATGAGGATGATTACCGTGCTAATTTTCACTAAAACTTTCATTTAGTAGCTAAGGAGATGACTCCCTAGGTTAGAGCAACAAGAGCCCTATAGATGGGCAACTGCAACTTTGATCATGCAAAAAACAAAAAGAAAGAAAATATCCTACTGGTCAAATTAGTACAACTACAAAAACCTAATAATGGGCAACTCCAACTCTTATTATGAGAAATTGTATGCTTCAAAAACAAAAAGTGTGAGTGTTGGGATGATAACCATGCTTATTTTTCAAAAAAACACTACATGCATCCTTCATAAACGTGGGTTCTCTACATACTGCAAAACCATGAAAAAATGTGCAAAAAAAGAAAGAAAAACTTACTCACATTCCTAATCACGCCCTCCTTAATGACTGCCTTGATGAGACTCTCGTTCCATGCTTTAACCCTTGGAAGAACATTTGGCGTGCTCGCATCGACAAAATTCTTCTGGATTGACCTATAGCCCACATCGAGCGAGTCAAGGTAAAGGAGATGTTTCACACACCAAAAAGCACCGACAACAAGGAGAGAGGAACACATGCTAGTTTGCAAATACTATGAAGAACAGGATGGAATAAAAAGCAATGAATCGGAAAAAGCCGGGGGTCTAGATCATTTTACCACTAGGTGGAAGAGGCAACAACGTATAGTATTCGTCTTGTCTCCCAACCCCATGAAAGAAATCCTAAGTTGGTTGACAAAGAAGTGGAAAACAGCTAAACTCACGATGTCATGTCGATTCAATGCAGCTGAGTAGGCACGCGGGACACCTTCAAGCTGGTTGTCGGTGCAAGGAAGTGGCTGAAAACAACGACAAGTCGTGCGCTTAAGAACTTCTCATCAGCAATAACTCCCATATCCTTTATCATATCACACGACTTGGTCAATGTTGGCGCATGTCCTGAGGGAATGTTGTACATCTCACTAAACAACCTAACTATGTGTGGCTCCATTTCATTCAAAACCTTCTTTTGCCCCCTTGGCAATCCCCATATCCTTTCAACATTGTGTGTGTCAACTGGGATCTCACCCCTCTTAGGGATAATAAGCTGCGACAACTTTGGATGATAACACTTCATGAAAAACTTCATGGGACCTCACTTTCATTGTTCTTATTCCAATGTCAAGCACGCCGCCAAAACTTATCTCACCAATGTCATCCTTTTGTATCGTGTTGAGAGAATTGTTTAGAATGAATAGTCTTAAAGATGACACCCTGTTCCTTGGTGGCGGCGCACTACTACCAACCTACTAAAAAATGCAATTGTGCTACTGTGTCTGATAAACCGGGCAACTACAACTACATTATAATGCAACTGCTACTACTATGCTAGGCAACTACTACTGATATGCTAGGCAACTACTATATTGTTATTTTGCTTCTTGTCCCGAATAAGGTGAAGATAAAAACTAACATGATGGTTTTTCAACAAGCAAAAATAATAGCAAAAACAAATAGAAAGAACTATAAAAATTTAGGAACATTGAGCATTATATATTCAAAAAACACGTAATGTCCCTGATTTGAACAACCCCGTGTATATTCAGATAAACTAGAACAAACCATCCTCCCCAAGGCCCGCTTCCGATTCCATGTTATTTTAAAAATACCTCGTGTCTACCTTTCTTCGCAGGTTTTCGACGCCCCCTTCTTCATCACGAGGGGCGGAGTTGGTGGCCCGTTTCCCCGCCCGCCCACCCTAGGCATGATTCGCCTGCCAACGCTTGCGTCCAACATTGTGTGTCGTTTATGCCACCTGCTCTTCTCTATTAGTTCTTTCTGCTATCCTTTTTCTTTTTCATCTCATTTTGTAAAACAAAATACACAAGACCTAAGAAAATGCCATGTTGGTGAAAAAATACAATACATAAAAGCAGAAATCTGCTTCTAGATAAAAAAATGTGTGACTTCACCATCATTGGTGGGTAAAAACTATGTCCATATTTAACATCTCCTAACTTCATCGCCATTACTACTTAAAGTTGTCTGTTATTCCCGATGATATATCATCTCCTATTGCTACTACTTGTAAAAAGCAACTTGGTGGTGAATCTAGGCAACAACAGACTATTTTGTAGGCAACTTGTAAGAACAAAATAACAAGCACCTTCACTGGTACATTGTGTCACCAGCACACAAAAACAACCAACACCACAGTTTCCTCTTCATCACAAACAAACCACATATTCATCTTCATCACACTGCTTGCCATCAACAAAAAACAGAAAGACAAAAAGGTTCTACTCATGGATAGTAAATATGGAATGCACTAACGAAAATCGACCAACCACGAAATTGTCTTCCAAAATACAGTGATGTTGAATGTTAAAAAAAGCAAATAGTTCCCTATTTCATTGCGAATTCCGACACGAAGTACTACCATTTCCTCCTTCCCATTTGCGACTGGATTAAACAAATAAAACAACTACACTCATATATCCATGCAACTGCATGTGGAGATTCAAGCAACTCCACAATAACAAAAATGGACACCCCCATCGCCAGGAACCTGCCGTCGTGCAGATGGCATATGCATCACCAGAACCTCGCCCCTTACCCTATCCCTCCACCCCTTCAATTCAACTTGTGGCAAGCTATGTGACACACCCGCCCGCATACCCCTGCCATGGCAACGCCATGCCCGCGGACGCCATGGACAGCCTTCGTGCTTGTCTATCTTGCGCGCCACCGATATATCTCCAACATACCTATAATATTTTATTGTTCCATACTATTATATTATCATTCTAGGATAATTTTCAAGCATTTACTTTCTGATTTATATCATTTTTTAGCACTAACCTATTAACCAAGTGTCAAATGTCAGTTGTTGTTTTCTGCATGTTTTTGAATTTTCAGGAATACTGTACCAAACGGAGTCCAAATACCACGAAACTATCTGATGATTTTTTTCTGGACAAAAATAAGACATGGAAGCTTCGGAGGAAGACCAGAGGGAACACTAAGTTCCCCTAAGCCAACAGAGTGCGCCCAGGGGGATGGTTGCGCCCTCATGGATTGGGGACACCTCACAGCTCTCCAACCCTCGTTATCTGGCCTACAAATTCACATATGTTCAAAAAATCCTAGCGAGCCTCCCAAAGCACTTTTCCTCCGTCGCAAGTCTCTGTTTCTCCGTGTGCCCATCTGGAGCCCTGTTCCTATGCCCTGTCAGAGGGGAGATCGATCATGAAGGGCTCCTATGTCAACCTTGCTCCTTCCATGGTGTTGTCTCAGTAGTTCACTATAGACCTTCGGGTCCATAGTTAGTACCTACGTGGCTAGCTCCCTGTGTGTGTTCTTCATTGCCATGATCACCGCAATTCCCGCGGTGATCTATCTTATGTAATCACTTTTGTGTGGTGCGTTTGTTGGGATCCGATGAATTATAGGTTTATGTTTATATTATTAATGAGATTGTATTGAGTTCCTTGCTGGTATTTCATATATATGCATGATATGATAGCTTCGTAATTCTCACCGATCTATTGATTTAGTTTGGCCTACTAGATTGATTTATCTCCAATAGGAGAGGTGCGTTGTAGTGGGTTCAATATTGCGGTGCTTAATCCCAATGACAGAAAGGGACATGACACGTATTGTATTGTTTCCATTAAGGGTAAAATGATGGCTTTACTCATATTAATTGGATTTGCTTTTTCTACATCATGTCATCATCCTCCAAGCATTACTTCGTTTTACTTAATACTCTACAAGTAGATGCAGGCAGGAGTTGGTCTTCTTGTTTACGGACGTGATGCCTATATGTGTGATTGTTGCCATGAATAAATATTGCATAACTATGCTCTTTTCTATCAATTTCCCAACAGTAATTTATCTATCCACCGTATGCTTTCCTCGAGAGAGAAGCCCCTAGCGAAAACAATGGCCCCGGGTCTATTAAAAAATATATTTACAAAAACTATAAATACCTTGCTACCATTATTTGTTCTATTTTTATTTTCAATTTATATTTATTAAACTATATATCTACCACTATTTATAGCTTGCAAGTAACGAGTTCAAGGGGATTAACAACCCTCTTGCCCATCTTGGGTGCAAGTGTGTGCTCTTTTGTGTGTAGGCACTGAACATAGGAAATTTCGTGCTTATCCTATTGGTTCAATAACCTTGGTCTCACTGAGGGAAATACTTACCTCTACTCCGATACATCATCCCCTCCTCTTCAGGGAAAAAACCAACGCAAATCACATGTATCAGGAAGGATTTCTGGCGCCGTTGTCGGGCCGTATCATCAATTTCCTATCAAGTACCTTCTCACAAATTATCATTGACTTGTTATACTTTTTATTTTATGTTATATTTTTCTTGCTATGAAAATCAAAATTACAAAAGTATTTATCTTTGCTAGTTTATTTGTTTGCTTCCTATACTTGCTAGTTTACTTGCTTTACTTGTTACTTTGCTTGCTTGGTCACCATGTCTCAAGATAATACCAAGTTGTGTGACTTCTCGAATAATAATTACAATGATTTTATTTACTCCTATATCTCCCACCACTAGTGCGGAATTTTATGATAATAATGTTGCATTGCTAAATCTTGTGATGAAGAACAATTTTCTGAAAGTCGTAATGAGGATCCAGCTGCGCATCTCAATACTTTTGTTGAATCATGTGATATGAAAAATAAAAATGATTTGGGTAATGATGTGGTGAAATTAAAATTATTTCCTTTTTAACTAAGAGATAAAACTAAAACTTGGTTTTCGTCTTCACCACGTAATAGTATTGGAACATGAGATAAATGTAAAGATGCTTCCATTACCAAGTATTTTCCTCCTACTAAGATCATCTCCCTTAGAAATCAAATTATGAATTTTAAGCAACATTATATAGAACATATTGCACAAGCTTGGGACATGATGAAGTTGACGATTAAAAATTGCCCTACTCATGGCTTGAACTTATGGGTGATTATACAAAATTTCTATGCGGGACTAAACTTTGTGTCTAGAAATCTTCTAGATTCTGCTGTAGGTGGTACCTTTATGGAGGTGACATGAGGAGAGGCCACCAAACTTCTGGATAACATCATGACAAATTATTCTCAATGGAACACGGAGAGAGCTCCAACTGGTAAGAAGGTAAATTCTGTTGAGAAAATCTCTACTTTGAGTGAGAAAATGGATGCTCTTATGAATATATTTGCTAGTAAACATGCTCATGTTGATACAAATGATATTACTTTGTCCACCATGATTTATAAAAATGATGATGCTATTGATGTGAACTTTATCTCATGAAACAATTTCAACAACAATGCTTATATAGGAAATTTCAGTGCTAGACCATATTTCGGTAATTCTTCTAATAATTATGGTAATTCTATGGAAATTATTCTAAAAATTATAATAGGATATCCTTTTATATTTATAACACCATTAAATAATTTATTAGTTCTCAAAGATTTTTAATACTATGCTAGAAGAGAAGTTGCATAAAGTTGATCATAGGGACTAGGAATATGGATAGAATTGCTCTTGATGTGGAAACACTTAAAATTAAAAAAATTCCACCAAATAATGATATCAATTAGTCCATTAAATACATACAAATATATATTAATGAAAGTAAGGAGAGGATCGCAAGGTTGAGAGCCAAACGAGAATTCTTAGAAAAGGATCTTCCACCCGGGTTTTACCGTAATCATGATGAAGATCTTAAAATGCTTGGTACTTCTCCCATTGAATATTTCTTTACTAATATGAAAATAGATGCTATATGTACTAGATATGAGTCAACTATAGCTCGAATGCATCCCATTTGTTCGAAGGGTGATGATTCTAATGATAAAAATGAAAAAAAGTGGGTTTGGAGAGGTCAAACCTTTAACTAGTGATGCACCCACTATCTTGGATTACAAGGACTTTAATTATGAGCACTATTATTTAGTAGAATTTATTTCCCTGTTGCAATCCATTATTAGCTCACCAATTCCTACGAACAAAATAAAGCTTTTACTAAACATATAGTAGAAGCGATGATAAAAGCTTATGATGAGGAACTTGAGCTAGAAGTTTCTATACCTAGAAAATTGCATGATGAATGGGAACCTACTATCAAAATAAAGCTTAAAGAATATGAATGCAATGCTTTGTGTGACCTTGGTGCTAGTGTTTTAACTATACCTAAATCTCTTTGTGATGTGCTTGGTCTCACCAATATACAAGATTGCTCCCTTAACTTGCATCTTGCGAATTCTACCATTAAGAAACCTTTGGCTAGAATAAATGATTTTCCTATTATTGTAGATAGAAATTATGTTCCTGTAGATTTCATTGTGCTTTATATTGAATGCAATCTGTCTTGTCCAATAATACTTGGAAGACCTTTCTTACGAACTATATGTGCCATTATTGATATGAAAGAGGGAAACATAAGATTACAATTACCATTAAAGAAAGGGATGGAACACTTCCCTAGGAATATAACTAAACCACCTTATGAATCTATCATGAGGGCTACTTATAGATTGGGTGCGAAAGATAACAACACTTGAAACTATGCATTACGCCTAGCTAGATGGCTGCTTAGGCCGCCGGGGAAGCTGACTACGATGACGAGGTAACAACCGAGACCGCCGGGGAAGCTAACTATGATGACGAGGTGGCCGCTCAGGCCACTGGGGAAGCTGACTACGATGATGAGGTGGCCTCCGAGGCTGTCGGGAATCTGATGATGTCGAGGATTCAAGACAACGAGCTTGCTTGTGGATGTACATCTACGTGGCTGGCTAGGACATCAAGCTCATCAACGGTGATGTCTTGACGCATATTATGTCATACGTTAAGTGGTCCACCCCAAACCCTCGGGTTCAACTCCCGTCGACCTCGGGCAAGGCCCAACAGCTGATCTTCTCTGCTTCGTTGTCAAGAATTTGCCTTCCTTCATGGCCATCGAGCCCCTTTTGTCATTTCTGAAGGACATGTTCTATGGCGGTGGCTCAGCATTGTCATCTGCCAAGTCAGACCTCATCCATGACGCCGACGCCGACAAGGGCACCCTATTCATCTCTTCTAAGGGGAAATAGCCCATCTGTGACATCGGGGAGGGCACCCAGTAGCCGTGCTCTTCCAAGGGGAAGGAGCCCATCTGCGACATCATAGAGGGCACCCTGCATCCATGCTCTTCCAAGGGGAAGGAGCCCATCTGCGAGAACAGGGAGAACACCCAGAATCCATGCTCTTATAATGGGAAGGAGCCCATGTGTGAAAGGTGGGAAACCCATGTCTTGTTTAACTATTTCACTCATGCTAAATGTATGGACTATGTAGTTGAATTTCATCAATACTTGTATCAAAACTCGTATGTGGTCCCTGTTAAACCTGGTGTAGTTAACACGTCAAATGTTTATTTCAGTTCTTTCACATGTGATGTTCAGTTATATAATTGATGTTTAAGCACCAGCTACGGTCTATGAAATTTGAAAAGTACACTATGAATGGCTATTTTTGGTTGCTATTAAGCCTCTTGTAGTGAGCATATGCCTTATTTAACTATTTTTCATTGCTCGGTTGTTTGTAGTGGGCATATGTCCAAATTCAATTGCTATATAGTATGCCTTGTTTACTTCCGTTATTCACATTGTGAAGTTCTGTATGTGCAAGTATGTACTTTCTAGTTCAATTTTATCATACCAGTTTCAACGGCCAAATGTGGTTCCTATTAAGCCTGGTGTAGTTAACATGCTCACTGTTTATTTCTGTTTTTTCACAATGTGATGTTTAGTTACACAATTTGATGTTTAAGCACTAGCTACGTTCTATGGAATTTCAATAGTACCACTATTAATGACTATATTTGGCTGTCATTAAGCCTCTTGCAATGAGCATATGCCTTTCCATTTTTATGTAACAATAACTAGTGTGCTTAAACCTACACAATAGCAGTTTGAATGACTATATTTTGTTGTTGTTAAATGTTAAGCCTATTGCAGTTAAACACTTCTTATTTACTTACCTCGTGTGCTTCAACCTACACACTGAAGCTATCATTTTGTGATCATGTTGTTTAGCATGCATATTTACTTACTTCGTGTACTTAACATGCCTTTTGATGTACTTACCCAGGACAATATTGGGAACGACTGTTGTTTTCCATCGAGGTTAGTTTCATCACATGGCATACATATACTCCCTCCACCCCATAGTATAAGATATTAATACATCAAATATGTTAGTATTATGGATGTAATAAGATCTTATATACTAGGACAGGGAATATTGTACTACATCATTGTGTAATTTTAGTTTACCTTCTAATACTAACTTGTTGCTTGTATGTACATATGTCACTTGTAAAGATCTGCGCGTCCACCCTTTTTGCGTATGGGACAATGAGATATTCATGAATAAAATCAAATGAGGAAACCAATAAAGATTGTTAATAATATGGGACAAAATATGTCAACTAAACTATTTTGTACAGCTTATCCAAGACAACAGTGAACTACAAGATAATAACTAAGAACTCTCTACCCTTCTTTGTAGTGTCCATAATGAGTTTTACAATGTATGGATCTTTTTTATAGTGGTTCCCAAAGTAGTTTACTCAAGATTACTTCTCAAACTAATGATTGGTGGACGTGCAAAGGTTAAAGTATATCTACCAGGCCACGACGACTATCTAGATATCCTCATCAAGACACAGAAGGATGGGTGGTCCGTCATCACAAGGGGCTGACCTAGAGTCGTACGTGCTTGTATTCTGCATGGAGGAGGCCACAATATGGGCATTCCTCTTCACCTTGTACAACTACCAAAATATCTTTCGCCTCTTTATTTACCGTATTTAATACAAGTATGTAAGTGTGGTTTATCATTCTTTATTTGGTACTCATGTATTTATTATTTCATGTTGTAATTCTTGAACATATGTACTTGTGAATGGAATAATGCATTGGTTATTGAACCTATATCTATACAAGATGGATATGAAAAATGTCATAGACTATTTTGAAATTCAAATTCAGTAAAAAATTAAATTGCGTCGATTAAATTAGTGGAAAAATATGCTTTGCTGGTCATTACACTGCACACAGTTGTAAAGCAGAACATGTGTGATATACCTCATGATTCAACATGTTTCACAGAGAGAGAAACTATGTGCGACAATGCACACAATTACCATCTCAAAACCGTGTGTGATGTTAGACTATATCAGAAATGGTTAAACTGACCTAAATGTTTGTGATAGTCTCCTTATCATACACACTTTATAATGTTTATTAATTGTTTTTATGTTGTATGCATCCGACACGGCACTATTGTGGGATGGTCCAAACGCGACACTACAATCAGAGACCCTTCGATGAAACTATGTCTCAGGGATTAATCGCAAACGGTGCTGTAAATAACCGTCAAAAAATATGCAAAACGTTTGCGATGGCGGAGACATCAAACACGATTCAGATTAGAGTTGTGTGTGCGATGTGTGGCATACGGTTCACTCCAATGAACTGTTTGCGATGAGGCAGAACAACAGTAACAGGCAGCCATATGAAGGAGTGTGTGATATACGACATACAATTCACTCATATGAACTATTTGCGATTAGGCAACACAACAGAAACGGTCAGCCAGATCAAGGTGTGTGCGATATACGACATACGGTTGACTAGGGCGAACTGTTTTTGATTAGGAAACACAACAAAAATGGTTAAGATGTGTGTGATATGCGGATACAGTTCACATAGATGAACTGTTTGCGATGAGCCAAAAGAACACAAACGATTTGCGATGAGAAAATATAACACATACATTTACTACCTTTAATTCGTGTGTTATTCTGTGTGTAGAAAAAACTTTGCAAAATGCAAACTAGTTAAGCATCCAAATAACAACATGATAGCATAATCCAATTAAGCATCCAAATACATAAGTGACTACACACATAACTTTGGCGCACACCTCAATACACTATTACATGCATAATAAATTTAGCCTATTAAAGGTATAAATATTTTGGCACAGGGTGAGTATGGGAAACGATCAACACATCATCTACTTCTTGTGACACTTGCCACCACCACTCTGCTTGTGACTCAATCCCTCGACGTATTCAGGTAGGGGGTAGTTCCTCATGTCAACGATCCGCTTGAAGATCTCGTAGCATGTGTATGCTTCCTTGGTTGTGGTCTGGAGGTGATGTTCATCCAGTCTCTTCACTCATGCACTGTGCCAAACAAGCTTATTCTTCTTGCCTTCGGTCTTCATGTCTTTGTAGTAGGGGTCGATGATGGCCTCGTCCAGGTCAACATGGGAGTCCATATCCTTCTTGCTGCCCGAGATCTTGTAGTGGTCGCGGATGTCGACAAGCTTCTCGCAGGCCAAGCCCGAAGTCTTGAGCACCTTTCGGTCGTTGGTGATGTCCACCATAGCGAACCCGTAGTCGGGGCTGTTGACAAACCTGGTGAAATGCTCGCAAGGCACTTTGGCCAGGCAGTAGTGGTAGAGGGGAACATGACGGTGCACGTGAAACTGGGTGACGATAACCTTCTGATCATGATGGTGCACGACCGCCGGTGTAAGCGAGGTCAAAGCCGACCACTTTGTACTTGTCATCCTCAGCAAGCAACCGCTCCATAGTGTCGATGGAGTCCTCCACCATGACCGGGTTGTTCGTGTACACCACCGTGAGGTCCATCTTCCTCATGTGGGTCTCCATAAGATGCACGCCGAAACTCCATTGCAGCGTTGTTGGATATCCTCTCTATATGAGTCGTCAAGGGTGTGCTTATTGTGTTGTGGGGCACAATTGAAAGTGTGAAGAGATTATTGTTAATGGCCGTGGATATAATTGGGGGCCAGCCATCCTGGAAAATAGGCACGGGGCGATGCTTGTGGCACAACAGCGTGCATATGGAGCCCCGATGATCGTGGGCACGCCCCAACCGTTGGCAGAGCATCATACGTTTCACTCAGACGAACTGTTTTTGATTAGAGAACACAACAAAATGGTTCAACTTAACCAGATGGGTTGTGCGCTGGCAACTTGGTGCCTAAATGGCGAGCAGAGCGCGCGGAGGACGTGAGCAGAGCCATATGAAGGTGTGTTTCGGGATTCGAGCCCAAAACCATCAATAAATTTTGAGCTTGTTTCTCGTCACATCCTAGATTACCCCGCAATAAGTAATTGCAAATCTGTTCACACCGATCAAACCTAACCATGTTCACACTTAGCACTGGGCTATAAAAACTACCCACTCGAAAATTACTTCTCATTTCCTCTCCTCGTCATCCACTAAACATGTCTTTCCTAGCAAGACATTTCGCCATGACCGGTAGGAGGAGTACTTTTGGGTCGACATATAACCAGGAAGCAAAGACCAAAGCCACAGAATCAACAAAGAGGTCCCCCTGCTACCGAGTAGGCAAAACAAAGATGTCCTGGCGCGTTGCCGAGCCCTCGAATGAGCTCTCACCGGCAGGCGAGAGCTCTCGCAAGTGCACTCATCGCATCGTCGAACGCGATGAAATGACGGTGCTGAAGTCCTGAGCCATCGACGATGCTAGTCTCGCTCGCCTAATTAGGCTTGAAGAGTTGCTCGACTGATTGATGAAGCTCCTCAAGATTAGCAATGCCTTGGCTGAGAAGGCGACTGGACTAGTCGTGCGACTCATGGGTGAAAATGCAAAGATCTTCAAGGAGCTCGCCAAGAAGGAGGAGGAGGCTGCCGGCTGGAAGAAGCTGCATGAGCAGAGGAGTGCCTCGAGGATGACGTTGAAAGCGACGGTCGAGGAACGCATGGATGACTTAAGGAAGCTCCGCATCGAGCGTGAGCAGGAGGTGGACGAATCTGTGGCTGTTGTCAAGCAAAGTCGTGATGATTTGAAGAATGAGCTGGAGGAACTCGTCGCCCGGGGATCCATCAAGGAGTAGAGACAGTAGCGACCCAGATCGTTGTCTGCGATTTCCATCTTCTCTTGCCCATGTGTCTTTCGTGCCTTGCCGCGTGTGGCATTTAAAATTATGGGGAATATGTAAGACAATTATTATCCGCGCCATGGTAAATTTATCCTTGTATTATCAGTTGCCATTTTATTTTGTCATCGTATTATCCATTGCTGCATGTGGCATTTTAAATTATCCAGAATATGAGTTGGAAAAAAGCTAAAATCACGTTCTCAACGAGGCACGAACAAAGCAACTGCTTAACGTTGAGAGGGGCCATGGGATGACAAGCAAACACCCTCAGCCCGGGTGCTTTAATTAATCGCATGTTAAACAACAGCTCGGACTGCTCACACGCGTCCCGTCAATCCCGCGCGGCAGACTGCTTGCACTCAATCCATCAAATCAAACAGTTGCATGCACGCCACCAACTATGGTTAAATTTTTGCACAAAATACAAAGAGGACAAATGAACCAGGATCGAGGTGGTACTCTCCAATAAAAAGAGGGACGCATGGTTGTACTTAAATCGGTACAAGAACACACACGGTTCATAAAATACAATCGTTTGCGATAGTAACGTGTCAGCCATTTGTCCTAAAGGACTACGTTGGGTATTAATGTGTGTGCCTTGTCAAAAATTGGATGATTTTTTACCACGTCATATATGTGCCATGTCATGAAACTGTTGGAAATATGCCCTAGAGGCAATAGTAAAATGGTTATTATCATATTTCCTTGTTCATGATAGTTGTCTATTGTTCATGCTATAATTGTATTAACAGGAAACAGTAATACATGTGTGAATAAATAGATCACAATGTGTCCCTAGCAAGCCTCTAGTTGGCTAGCTCGTTAGTCAATAGATGATCATGGTTTCCTGATCATGGGCATTAGATGTCATTGATAACTGGATCACATCATTGGGAGAATGATGTGATGGACAAGACCCAATCCTAAGCATAGCACTAGATCGTATTGTTCGTATGCTAAAGCTTTTCTAATGTCAAATGTCTTTTCCTTCGATCGTGAGATGGTGCAACTCCCAGATACCGTAGGAGTGTTTTGGGTGTATCAAACGTCACAATGTAACTGGGTGACTATAAAGGTGCACTACGGTATCTCTGAAAGTGTCCGTTGGGTTGGTACGAATCGAGATCGGGATTTGTCACTCCGTGTGACGGAGAGGTATCTCTGGGACCACTCGGTAGAACATCATCATGAGCTCAATGTGACTAAGGAGTTAGTCACACGATGACGTGCTACGGAACGAGTAAAGGGACTTACCGATAACGAGATTGAACAAGGTATATGTATACCGACGATCGAATCTCGGGCAAGTTCTATACCGACAGACAAAGGGAATTGTATACGGGATTGATTGAATCCTTGACATCGTGGTTCATCCGATGAGATCATCATGGAGCAAGTGGGAGCCACCATGGATATCCAGACCCCGCTGATGGTTATTGGCCGGAGAGGTATCTCGGTCATGTCTGCCTGTCTCCCGAACCCGTAGGGTCTACACACTTAAGGTTCGATGACGCTAGGGCTATAGGGAATTGTTATACGAGGTTACCGAAAGTTGTTCGGAGTCCCGGATGAGATCCCGGACGTCACTAGGAGCTCCGGAATGGTCCGGAGGTAAAGATTGATATATAGGACGGATGGTTTTGGACACCGGAAGTGTTTCGGGCGTCACCGGTAACGTACCGGGACCACCGGGACCACCAGAGGTGGCCCCGGGGGTCCACCGAAGGGGGGCAACGACCTCGGGAGGTAAGGTGGGCCAAGTGGGGGAGGGAACTAGCCCCTAGGTGGGCTGGTGCGCCTCCCCACTCAGCCCAATGCGCGGGGGAGAGGGAAGGGGGCAAACCCTAGGCACAGGTGGGCCTTAGGCCCACCAGGTGGTGCGCCACCCCCTCCCACCCTAGCCGCCACCTCCTTTCCCATCTGGTGGCTGCCGCACCACCTAATGGGGAACCCTAGGGGTGGCGCACCCCCATCCCCTCCTCCTATAAATAGAGAGGGGTTTTGGCCCTTGGGAGATAGACTTCTCCCTCTCCCTCGGCGCACCCTGCCCTTATTCCAACTCCTCTCCGCCAGTGCTTGGCGAAGCCCTGCCGGGAGACCTCGTCTCTCCATCGACACCACGCCGTCGTGCTCCTGGAGTTCTTCCCCAACCTCTCCCTCCCCCTTGCTGGATCAAGGTGCGGGAGACGTCACCGGGCTGCATGTGTGTTGAACGCGGAGGTGCCGTAGTTCGGCACTAGACGGAATCACACCGCGATCCGAATCGCTGCGAGTACGACTCCATCAACCGGGTTCTATCAACGCTTCCGCTTAGCAATCATCAAAGGTATGAAGATGCTCTTACCCCTCTCTCGTTGCTGGTCTCTCCATAGGAAGATCTGAATATGCGTAGGAAAATTTTGAATTTATGCTACGTTACCCAACAGTGGTATCAGAGCTAGGTTTTCTATGCGTGGATTCTATGCACGAGTAGAACACAAAAGTTGTGAGCGATGATTTGTCAATTTGCTTGCCGCTACTAGTCTTATTCTTTTCCGGCGGTATTGTGGGATGAAGCGGCCCGGACCGACTTTACATGTACGCTTACGTGAGACTGGTTCCACCGACAGACATGCACACCGTGCATAAAGGTGGCTAGCGGGTGTCTGTCTCTCCTACTCTAGTCGGATTGGATTTGATGAAAAGGGTCCTTATTGTTGGGGAACGTCGCATGGGAAACAAAAAATTTCCTACGCGCACGAAGACCTATCATGGTGATGTCCATCTACGAGAGGGGATTTCCGATCTACGTACCCTTGTAAATCGCACAGCAGAAGAGTTAGTGAACGCGGTTGATGTAGTGGAACGTCCTCACGTCCCTTGATCCGCCCCGCGAACCGTCCCGCGATCCTTCCCACGATCTAGTGCCGAACGGACAGCACCTCCGCGTTCAGCACACGTACAGCTCGACGATGATCTCGGCCTTCTTGATCCAGCAAGAGAGACGGAGAGGTAGATGAGTTCTCCGGCAGCGTGACGGCGCTCCGGAGGTTGGTGATGATCTAATCTCGGCAGGGCTCCACCCGAGCTCCGCAGAGACGCGATCTAGAGGTAAAACCGTGGAGTTATGTGGTCGGGCTGCCTTGGAAAAGTTGTCTCAAATCAGCCCTAATTGCTCCATATATATATAGGAGGAGGGAGGGGAGGCTTGCCTTGAGGCTCAAGGAGCCCCAAGGGCTGCGCCACCAAGGGAGGAGGAGTCCTCCTCCAATCCTAGTCCAACTAGGATTGGAAAGTGGAGTCCTTCTCTCCTTCCCCACCTCCTTTTTTTTCTTTCTCTTTGATTTTCTATCCTTGGCGCATAGGACCTTCTTGGGCTGTCCCACCAGCCCACCAAGGGCTGGTGCGCCACCCCCAAGGCCTATGGGCTTCTCTGAGGTGGATTGCCCCCCCGGCGAACACCCGGAACCCATTCGTCATTCCCGGTACATTCCCGGTAACTCCGAAAACCTTCCGGTAATCAAATGAGGTCATCCTATATATCAATCTTCGTTTCCGGACCATTCCAGAAACCCTCGTGACGTCCGTGATCTCATCCGGGACTCCGAAAAACATTCGGTAACCAACCATATAACTCAAATACGCATAAAACAACGTCGAACCTTAAGTGTGCAGACCCTGCGGGTTCGAGAACTATGTAGACATGACCCGAGTGACTCCTCGGTCAATATCCAATAGCGGGACCTGGATGCCCATATTGGATCCCACATATTCTACGAAGATCTTATCGTCTGAACCTCAGTGCCAAGGATTCATATAATCCCGTATGTCATTCCCTTTGTCCTTCGGTATGTTACTTGCCCGAGATTCGATCGTTAGTATCCACATACCTATTTCAATCTCGTTCACCGGCAAGTCTCTTTACTCGTACCGTAATACAAGATCCCGCAACTTACATTACGTCACATTGCTTGCAAGGCTTGTGTGTGATGTTGTATTACCGAGTGGGCCCCGAGATACCTCTCCGTCACACGGAGTGACAAATCCCAGTCTCAATCCATACTAACTCAACGAACACCTTCGGAGATACCTGTAGAGCATCTTTATAGTCACCCAGTTACGTTGCGACGTTTCATACACACAAAGCATTCCTCTGGTGTCAGTGAGTTATATGATCTCATGGTCATAGGAACAAATACTTGACACGCAGAAAACAGTAGCAACAAAATGAAACGATCAACATGCTACGTCTATTAGTTCGGGTCCAGTCCATCACGTGATTCTCCTAATGACGTGATCCAGTTATCAAGCAACAACACCTTGTATATAATCAGAAGACCCTGACTATCTTTGATCAACTGGCTAGCCAACTAGAGGCTTGCTAGGGACAGTGTTTTGTCTATGTATCCGCACATGTATATAAGTCTTAATTCTATACAATTATAGCATGGATAATAAACGATTATCTTGATACATGAATTATAATAACAACTATATTTATTATTGCCTCTAGGGCATAATTCCAACAGTCTCCCACTTGCACTAGAGTCATTAATCTAGCCCTCACATCATCATGCGAATTACATTTTAATAAATCTAACACCCATACAGTTCTGGTGTTGATCATGCTTTGCCCGTGGAAGAGGTTTAGTCGCGGGTCTGCTACATTCAGATCCGTGTGCACTTTGCATATATTTACGTCCTCCCCTTCGACGTAGTCGCGGATGAGGTTGAAGCGTCGTTTGATGTGTCTGGTCTTCTTGTGAATCCGTGGTTCCTTTGCTAAGGCAATGGCACCCGTGTTGTCACAGAACAAGGTTATTGGATTCAGTGCGCTAGGCACCACTCCAAGATCCGTCATGAACTGCTTCATCCAGACACCCTCTTAGCTGCCTCCGAGGCAGCCATGTACTCCGCTTCACATGTAGAATCTTATACGACGCTTTGCTTGGAACTGCACCAGCTTACCGCACCCCCATTAAGAATAAATACGTATCCGGTCTGCGACTTAAAGTCGTCCGGATCTGTGTCAAAGCGTAACCCTTTACGGCGAGCTCTTCGTCACCTCCATACACGAGAAACATCTCCTTAGTCCTTTTCAGGTACTTCAGGATATTCTTGACCGCCGTCTAGTGATCCACTCCTGGATTACTCTGGAACCTGCCTGCCATACTTATGGCCAGGCTAACGTCCGGTCTAGTGCACAACATTGCATACATGATAGAACCTATGGCTGAAGCATAGGGGACGGTGCTCATATGCTCTCTATCCTTATCAGTTGCTGGGCACTGAGTCTTACTCAATCTCGTACCTTGTAAAACCGGCAAGAACCCTTTCTTGGACTGTTCCATTTTGAACCTCTTCAAAACTTTATCAAGGTATGTGCTTTGTGAAAGTCCTATCAGGCGTTTCGATCTATCCCTGTAGTTCTTAATGCCTAGAATGTAAGCAGCTTCTCCTAGGTCCTTCATAGAGAAACTTTTATTCAAGTAATCCTTTATGCTCTCCAAAAATTCTACGTTGTTTCCAATCAGTAATATGTCATCCACATATAATATTAGAAACGCCACAGAGCTCCCACTCGCTTTCTTGTAAATACAAGATCCTCCAACCACTTGTATAAACCCAAATGCTTTTATCACCTCAACAAAGTGTTTGTTCCAACTCCGAGATGCTTGCACCAGTCCATAAATGGATCGCTGGAGCTTGTACACCTTGTTAGCATTCTTAGGATCGACAAAACCTTCGGGTTGCATCATATACAACTCTTCCTTAAGGAAACCGTTAAGGAACGCCGTTTTGACATCCATCTGCCAGATTTCATAATCGAAAAATGCAGCTATTGCTAACATGATTCTGACGGATTTAAGCATCGCCACGGGTGAGAATGTCTCATCGTAGTCAACTCCTTGAACTTGTGAAAAACCCTTTGCCACAAGTCGAGCTTTATAAATGGTCACATTGCCGTCAGCGTCCGTCTTTTTCTTAAAGATCCATTTGTTCTGAATAGCCTTACGGCCCTCAGGTAGTACTTCCAAAGTCCACACTTTGTTTTCATACATGGACCCTATCTCGAACTTCATGGCCTCCATCCATTTGTTGGAATCTGGGCCCACCATTGCTTCTTCATAATTTGCAGGTTCATTGTTGTCTAACAACATGATTGACAAAACGGGATTACCGTACCACTCTGGAGCAGCACGTGGTCTCGTCGACCTGCGTGGTTCGATAGGAACTTGAACCGGAGTTTCATGATCATCATCATCAACTTCCTCCTCAACCGGCGTCGCAACGACAGGGGTTTCCCCTTGCCCTGCGCCACCATCCAGAGGGATGAGAGGTTCGACAACCTCATCAAGTTCTATCTTCCTCCCACTCAATTCTCTCGAGAGAAACTCCTTCTCGAGAAAAGCTCCGTTTTTAGCAACAAACACTTTGCCCTCGGATTTGAGATAGAAGGTGTACCCAACTGTCTCTTTTGGGTAACCTATGAAGACGCACTTTTCCGCTTTGGGTTCCAGCTTTTCAGGCTGAAGATTTTTGACATAAGCATCACATCCCCAAACTTTAAGAAACGACAACTTTGGCCTTTTGCCATACCACAGTTCGTATGGTGTCGTCTCAACGGATTTTGATGGTGCCCTATTTAAAGTGAATGCAGTTGTGTCTAATGCATAACCCCAAAACGATAACGGCAAATTGGTAAGAGACATCATAGATCGCACCATCTCTAATAAAGTACGATTACGACGTTCGGACACACCATTACGCTGTGGTGTTCCAGGAGGTGTCAACTATGAAACAATTCCACATTGTCTTAAGTGAGCACCAAACTCGAAACTCAGATATTCACCCCCACGATCAAACCGTAGGAACTTGATCTTCTTGTTACGATGATTTTCAACTTCACTCTGAAATTGCTTAAACTTTTCAAATGTTTCAGACTTGTGCTTCATTAAGAAGACATAACCATATCTGCTCAAATCGTCAGTGAAGGTGAGAAAATAACGATATCCGCCGCGTGCCTCCACGCTCATCGGACCGCACACATCGGTATGTATGATTTCCAACAAGTCACTGGCACGCTCCATTGTTCCGGAGAACGGAGTTTTAGTCATCTTGCCCATGAGGCATGGTTCGCACGTGTCAAGTGAATCAAAGTCAAGTGACTCCAAAAGTCCATCGGTATGGAGTTTCTTCATGCGCTTTACACCAATATGACCTAAGCGGCAGTGCCATAAAAACATGGCGCTATCATTGTTAACTCTAAATCTTTTGGTCTCAATGTTATGTATATGTGTATCATCACTATCAAGATTCAATATGAACAATCCTCTCACATTGGGTGCATGACCATAAAAGATGTTACTCATAGAAATAGAACAACCTTTATTCTCTGACTTAAAAGAGTAACCGTCTCGCAACAAACAAGATCCAGATATAATGTTCATGCTCAATGCAGGCACTAAATAACAATTATTCAAGTTCATAACTAATCCCGATGGTAACTGAAGTGAAATTGTGCCGACGGCGATTGCATCAACCTTGGAACCATTTCCTACGCGCATCGTCACTTCATCTTTCGCCAACCTTCGCCTATTCCGTAGTTCCTGTTTCGAGTTGCAAATATGAGCAACAGAACCGGTATCGAATACCCGGGCACTACTACGAGAGCTGGTTAAGTACACATCAATAACATGTATATCAAATATACCTTATTTTTCTTTGGCCGCCTTATTATCAGCCAGATACTTGGGGCAGTTGCGCTTCCAGTGACCCATACCCTTGCAATAGTAGCACTCTATTTCAGGCTTAGGTCCAGCTTTGGGTTTCTTCATCGGATTGGCAACAGGCTTGCCGCTCTTCTTTGAATTACCTTCTTGCCTTTGCCGTTTCTCTTGAAACTAGTGGTCTTATTCACCATCAACACTTGATGCTCTTTACGGAGTTCAGACTCTGCGACTTTCAGCATCGCAAACAACTCGCCGGGTGACTTGTTCATCCCTTGCATGTTGTAGTTCAACACAAAGCCCTTATAGCTTGGCGGCAGTGATTGAACAATTCTGTCAGTGATAGCCTCTTGCGGGAGTTCAATCCCCAGCTCAGCTAGACGGTTTGAGTACCCAGACATTTTGAGCACATGTTCACTGACACACGAATTCTCCTCCATCTTGCAAGCATAGAATTTATCGGATGTCTCATACCTCTCGATCTGGGCGTTCTTCTGAAAGATAAACTTCAACTCCTGGAACATCTCATATGCTCCATGACGGTCAATGCGACGTTGAAGTCCCGGTTCTAAGCCATACAAGACTGCACATTGAACTACTGAGTAGTCCTCCTTACGTGTTAACCAAGCGTTCTTAACATCCTGGTCAGCTGTAGCGGGTGGTTCATCTCCTAGCGCAGCATTAAGGACATAATCCTTCTTCCCAGCTTGTAGGATCAACTTAAGATTACGAGCCCAGTTAAAAAGTTGCTTCCATCATCTTTCAACTTAGGTTTCTCTAGGAACGTATTAAAATTCAGGGTGACTGTCGCGTGAGCCATGATCTACAACACAAATATATTCAAAGTGGACTTAGACTATGTTCAAGATAATTAGAGTTTAACTTAATCAAATTACTTGCTAAACTCCCACTCAAAAAGTACATCTCTCTAGTCATTTGAGTGGTTCATGACCCACTTACACTAGCTCAAGTCCGATCATCACGTGAGTTGAGTATAGTTTCAGTGGTAAGCATCCCTATGCTAATCATATCAACTATATGATTCATGATCGACCTTTCGGTCTCATGTGTTCCGAGGCCATGTCTGCACATTCTAGGCTCGTCAAGCTTAACCCGAGTGTTCCGCGTGTGCAACTGTTTTGCACCCGTTGTATGTGAGCGTTGAGTCTATCACACCCGATCATCACGTGGTGTCTCGAAACGACGAACTGTAGCAACGGTGCACAGTCGGGGAGAACACAATTTTGTCTTGAAATTTTAGTGAGAGATCACCTCATAATGCTACCGTCGTTCTAAGCAAAATAAGGTGCATAAAAGGATTAACATCACATGCAATTCATAAGTGACATGATATGGCCATCATTACGTGCTCCTTGATCTCCATCACCAAAGCACCGACACGATCTTCTTGTCACCGGCGCCACACCATGATCTCCATCAACGTGTCGCCATCGGGGTTGTCATGCTACTCATGCTATTACTACTAAAGCTACATCCTAGCAAAATAGTAAACGCATCTGCAAGCACAAACGTTAGTTTAAAGACAACCCTATGGCTCCTGTCGGTTGCCGTACCATCGACGTGCAAGTCGATATTATCTATTACAACATGATCATCTCATACATCCAATATATCACATCACATCGTTGGCCATATCACATCACAAGCATACCCTGCAAAAACAAGTTAGACGTCCTCTAATTTTGTTGTTGCATGTTTTATGTGGTGACCATGGGTATCTAGTAGGATCGCATCTTACTTACGCAAACACCACAACGGAGATATATGAATTGCTATTTAACCTTATCCAAGGACCTCCTCGGTCAAATCCGATTCAAATAAAGTTGGAGAAACCGACACTTGCCAGTCATCTTTGAGCAACGGGGTTACTCGTGGCGATGAAACCAGTCTCTCGTAAGCGTACGAGTAATGTCGGTCCAAGCCGCTTCAATCCAACAATACCGCAGAATCAAGAAAAGACTAAGGAGGGCAGCAAAACGCACATCACCGCCCACAAAAACTTTTGTGTTCTACTCGAGAAGACATCTACGCATGAACCTAGCTCATGATGCCACTGTTGGGGAACGTCGCATGGGAAACAAAAAATTTCCTACGCGCACGAAGACCTATCATGGTGATGTCCATCTACGAGAGGGGATTTCCGATCTACGTACCCTTGTAAATCGCACAGCAGAAGCGTTAGTGAACGCGGTTGATGTAGTGGAACGTCCTCACGTCCCTCGATCCGCCCCGCAAACCGTCCCGCGATCCGTCCCACGATCTAGTGCCGAACGGATAGCACCTCCGCGTTCAGCACACGTACAACTCGACGATGATCTCGGCCTTCTCGATCCAGCAAGAGAGACGGAGAGGTAGATGAGTTCTCCGGCAGCATGATGATGCTCCGAAGGTTGGTGATGATCTAATCTCGGCAGGGCTCCGCCCGAGCTCCGCAGAGACGCGATCTAGAGATAAAACCATGGAGTTATGTGGTCGGGCTGCCTTGGAAAAGTTGTCTCAAATCAGCCCTAATTGCTCCATATATATAGGAGGAGGGGGCAGGCTTGCCTTGAGGCTCAAGGAGCCCCAAGGGCTGCGCCACCAAGGGAGGAGGAGTCCTCCTCCAATCCTAGTCCAACTAGGATTGGAAAGTGGAGTCCTTCTCTCCTTTCCCACCTCCTTTTTTTCTTTCTCTTTGATTTTCTATCCTTGGCGCATAGGACCTTCTTGGGCTGTCCCACCAGCCCACCAAGGGCTGGTGCGCCACCCCCAAGGCCTATGGGCTTCCCCGGGGTGGGTTGCCTCCCCCCCCCCCCCCCCCCGGTGAACAACCGGAACCCATTCGTCATTCCCGGTACATTCCCGGTAACTCCCAAAACCTTCCGGTAATCAAATGAGGTCATCCTATATATCAATCTTCGTTTCCGGACCATTCCGGAAACCCTCGTGACGTCCGTGATCTCATCCGGGACTCCGAACAACATTCGGTAACCAACCATATAACTCAAATACGCATAAAACAACGTCAAACCTTAAGTGTGTACACCCTGCGGGTTCGAGAACTATGTAGACATGACCCGAGTGACTCCTCGGTCAATATCCAATAGCGGGACCTGGATGCCCATATTGGATCCCACATATTCTACGAAGATCTTATCGTCTGAACCTCAGTGCCAAGGATTCATATAATCCCGTATGTCATTCCCTTTGTCCTTCGGTATGTTACTTGCCCGAGATTCGATCGTTAGTATCCACATACCTATTTCAATCTCGTTTACCGGCAAGTCTCTTTACTCATACCGTAATACAAGATCCCGCAACTTACATTAAGTTACATTGCTTGCAAGGCTTTTGTGTGATGTTGTATTACCGAGTGGGCCCTGAGATACCTCTCCGTCACACGGAGTGAAAAATCCCAGTATCGATCCATACTAACTCAACGAACACCTTCGAAGATACCTGTAGAGCATCTTTATAGTCACCCAGTTACGTTGCGACGTTTGATACACACAAAGCATTCCTCCGGTGTCAGTGAATTATATGATCTCATGGTCATAGGAACAAATACTTGACACGCAGAAAACAGTAGCAACAAAATGACACGATCAACATGCTACATCTATTAGTTTGGGTCCAGTCCATCACGTGATTCTCCATATGACGTGATCCAGTTATCAAGCAACAACACCTTGTATATAATCAGAAGACCCTGACTATCTTTGATCAACTGGCTAGCCAACTAGAGGCTTGCTAGGGACAGTGTTTTGTCTATGTATCCACACATGTATATAAGTCTTCATTCAATACAATTATAGCATGGATAATAAATGATTATCTTGATACAGGACTTATAATAACAAATATATTTATTATTGCCTCTAGGGCATAATTCCAACACTTATGAAGGGTAAATAGGTTTGGCATATCATCGTTGTGGCTTTCCCGTAGGTAAGAAGGCGTTCTTGCTAGAAACGCAAATCAGACATGTAAAACTTGCAACAACAATTAGAGGATGTCTAACTTGTTTTTGCAGGGTTTGACATGTGATGTGATATGGCCAAAGTTGTGATGTTGCATGTATGATGTATGAGATGATCATGTTATTGTAATAGGTTTCACGACTTGCATGTCGATGAGTATGACAACCGGCAGGACCATAGGAGTTGTCTTAATTTATTGTATGAGATGCAACGCCATGTGCTTACTACTTTTACTTCATTGCTAACAGTTAGCTATAGTAGTAGTGATAGTAGTTGTTGGCGTGACGACTTCACGGAGACACGATGATGGAGATCATGATGATGGAGATCATGGTGTCACGCCGGTGACGATGATGATCATGCGATGCCTGAAGATGGAGATCGAAAGAGCAAAGATGATAATGGTCATATCATGTCACTATATGATTGCATTGTGATGTTTATCATGTTTTACATCTTATTGCTTAGAACGACGGTAGCATAATAAGATGATCCCTCTTAAAATTTCGAGAACGTATTCCCCTAAGTGTGCACCGTTGCGAAGGTTCGTTGTCTCGAAGCACCACGTGATGATCGGGTGTGATAGATTCTAACGTTTGCATACAACGGGTGTAAGCCAGATTTACACACGCGAAACACCTAGGTTGACTCGACGAGCTTAGCATGTACAGACATGACCTCGAATACAAGAGACCGAAAGGTCGAACATGAGTCGTATGGTTGAATACGATCAGCATGAAGTTGCTCACCATGGTGACTACTCCGTCTCACGTGATGATCGGACACGGGTTAGTCAACATGGATCATGTATCACTTAGATGACTAGAGGGATGTCGATTTAAGTGGGAGTTCATACTTAATTTGATTAAATGAACTTAATTGTCATGAACTTAGTCTAAAAGTTGTCTTTATAAATATTGTAGATGGCCAATGTCAACCTCAATTTCAACGCATTCCTAGAGAAAAACAAGCTGAAAGATGATGGTAGCAACTATGCGGACTGGGTTCGCAACTTGAAGCTCATCCTTGAAGCAGCTAAAAAGGCTTATGTCCTTGATGCGCCGCTAGGTGACCCTCCCGCTCCCGCAGCAGCCCAGGACATTCTGAACGTCTGGCAAACACGGAGTGATGACTACTCTCTGGTTAGGTGTGGAATGTTATACAGTTTAGAAACGGGGCTCCAAAGGCGTTTTGAGCAACACGGAGCATATGAGATGTTCCAGGAGCTGAAGCTAGTTTTTCAAGCTCATGCCCGTGTTGAGATATATAAAGTCTCCGACAAGTTCTTTAGCTGTAAGATGGAGGAGAACAGTTCTGTCAGTGAGCACATACTCAAAATGTCTGGGTTACACGGTCGTCTGACTTCACTTGGAGTCGAACTTCCGGATGATGCTATAATTGACAGAATCCTCCCGTCTCTCCCACCAAGCTACAAAGGCTTTGTGCTTAACTACAACATGCAAGGGATGGAAAAGACCATTCCCGAGTTGTACTCGATGCTCAAGTCTGCAGAAGTAGAAATCAAGAAAGAGCATCAAGTGTTGATGGTCAACAAGACCACTAGTTTCAAGAAAGGCAAGGGTAAGAAGAACTTCAAGGAAGACGGCAAAGGTGTTGCCGCGCCCGGTAAGCCAGATGACGGGAAGAAGAAAAAGAATGGACCCAAGCCTGAGACTGAGTGCTTCTATTGCAAGGGAAAAGGTCACTGGAAGCGGAACTGTCCCAAATACTTAGCGGACAAGAAGGCCGGCAATGTTAAAGGTATATGTGATATACATGTTATTGATGTGTACCTTACCAGCGCTCGTAGTAGCTCCTGGGTATTTGATACCGGTGTTGTTGCTCACATTTGCAACTCAAAGCAGGAACTGCGGAATAAGCGGAGACTGGCCAAGGACGAGGTGACGATGCGCGTCGGGAATGGTTCAAAGGTCGATGTGATCGCCGTCGGCACGCTACCTCTACATCTACCGTCGGGATTAGTTTTAAACCTTAATAAGTGTTATTTAGTACCAGCTTTAAGCATGAACATTGTATCAGGGTCTTGCTTAATGCGAGACGGCTACTCATTTAAGTCAGAGAATAATGGTTGTTCTATTTATATGAGTGATATGTTTTATGGTCATGCTCCGCTGGTGAATGGTTTATTCTTGATGAATCTCGATCGTGATGTTACACATATTCATAGTGTGAGTACCAAAAGATGTAAAGTTGATAATGATAGTCCCACATACTTGTGGCACTGCCGCCTTGGTCATATCGGCGTTAAGCGCATGAAGAAGCTCCATACCGATGGACTATTAGAGTCTCTTGATTTTGAATCATTTGACACATGCGAACCGTGCCTCATGGGCAAGATGACTAAGACTCCATCCTCAGGAATAATGGAGAGAGCAACCGACTTATTGGAAATAATACATACTGATGTGTGTGGTCCAATGAACGTTGAAGCTCGCGGTGGCTATCGTTATGTTCTCACTCTCACCGATGATTTGAGTAGGTATGGGTATATCTACTTGATGAAGCACAAATCTGAGACATTTGAAAAGTTCAAGGAATTTCAGAGTGAGGTCGAGAATCAACGTGACAGAAAAATCAAGTGTCTACGATCTGATCGTGGAGGAGAAATTTGAGTCACGAGTTTGGCACACACCTAAGGAAGTGTGGAATCGTTTCACAATTGACGCTGCCTGGCACACCGCAACGCAACGGAGTGTTTGAACGTCGTAATCGCACTTTATTAGATATGGTACGATCTATGATGTCTCTTACCGACTTACCACTATCATTTTGGGGATACGCATTAGAAACTGCAGCATTCACTTTAAATAGGGCATCGTCTAAATATGTTGAGACGACACTGTATGAACTATGGTTTGGCAAGAAACCTAAGTTGTCGTTTCTTAAAGTTTGGGGCTGCGATGCTTATGTGAAGAAACTTCAACCAGAAAAGCTCGAACCCAAAGCGGAGAAATGTGTATTCGTAGGATACCCTAAGGAAACTATTGGGTATACCTTCTATCTTAGATCCGAAGGTAAAACCTTTGTTGCCAAGAACAGATCCTTTCTAGAGAAAGAGTTTCTCTCGAAAGAAGTAAATGGGAGGAAGGTAGAACTTTATGAGGTAATTACACCCCCTCTCGAACAGGATAGTAGCACAGCGCGGGAAGTTGTTCCTATGGCGCCTACACCAACTGAAGAGGAAGTTAATGATTATGATCATGAAGCTTCGGATCAAGTTAATACTGAACCGCGAAGGTCCACAAGGGCACGCTCCGCACCACAGTGGTACGGCAACCCTGTGATGGAAATCATGTTGTTAGACAACGGTGAACCTTCGAACTATGAAGAAGCGATGGCGGGCTCGGATTCCAACAAATGGCTTGAAGCTATGAAATCCCAGATAGGATCCATGTATGAGAACAAAGTATGGACTTTGGTGGACTTGCCCGATGACCGGCGAGCCATAGAAAATAAATGGATCTACAAGAAGAAGACTGATGCAAATGGTAATGTAACCGTTTATAAAGCTCGACTTGTCGCAAAGGGTTTTCGACAAATTCAAGGAGTTGACTACGAAGAGACTTTCTCTCCCGTAGCGAAGCCGAAATCAGTCCGAATCATGTTAGCAATTGCCGCCTTTTATGATTATGAAATTTGGCAAATGGACGTCAAAACAGCATTCCTTAACGGGAACCTTAAGGAAGAGTTGTATATGATGCAACCAGAAGGTTTTGTCGACCCTAAGGGTGCTAACAAAGTGTGTAAGCTCCAGCGCTCCATCTATGGGCTGGTGCAAGCATCTCGGAGTTGGAACATTCGCTTTAATGAGGTGATTAAAGCGTTTGGGTTCATACAGGTTTACGGAGAAGCCTGTCTGTACAAGAAAGTGAGTGGGAGCTCTGTAGCTTTCCTCATACTGTATGTGGATGACATATTATTGATGGGGAACAATACAAAAATGTTGGAGAGCATAAATACCTATTTGAACAAGAGTTTTTCAATGAAGGACCTTGGAGAAGCTGCATACATATTAGGCATCAAGATCTATAGAGATAGATCAAGACGCCTCATAGGTCTTTCGCAAAGTACATACCTTGACAAGATATTGAAGAAGTTCAATATGGAAAACTCAAAGAAAGGGTTCTTGCCAGTTTTGCAAGGTATGAGATTGAGTAAGACTCAGTCGCCGACCACGGCAGCAGAAAGAGAGAAGATGAGTTCTGTCCCCTACGCTTCAGCCGTGGGCTCTCTAATGTATGCCATGCTGTGTACCAGACCTGATATAAACCTTGCCATAAGTTTGGTGGGGAGGTACCAAAGTGATCCCGGTATGGAACACTGGACAGCGGTCAAGAATATCCTTAAGTACCTGAAAAGGACTAAGGAAATGTTTCTCGTCTATGGAGGTGACGAAGAGCTCGTCGTAAAGGGTTACGCCGACGCTAGCTTCGACACAGATCCGGATGACTCTAAGTCACAGACCGGATACGTATATGTGTTGAATGGTGGGGCAGTGAGCTGGTGCAGCAGCAAGCAAGAAGTCGTGGCAGCATCTACATGTGAAGCGGAGTACATAGCTGCTTCAGAAGCAGCTCATGAAGGAATTTGGATGAAGGAGCTCATCACCGACCTTGGAGTGGTTCCAAGCGCGTCGGGTCCAATGACACTCTTCTGTGATAACACTGGGGCCATTGCCATAGCCAAGGAGCCCAGGTTTCACCGGAAGACGAAGCACATCAAACGCCGCTACAACTCCATCCAGGACCATGTCCAGAGTGGAGTGATAGATATTTGTAAAGTACACACGGATCTGAATATTGCAGACCCGTTGACTAAACCTCTTCCACGAGCAAAACATGATCAACACCATAATGCTATGGGTGTTCGATACATCACAATGTAACTAGATTATTGACTCTAGTGCAAGTGGAAGACTGTTGGAAATATGCCCTAGAGACAATAATAAAATGGTTATTCTCATATTTCCTTGTTCATGATAATCGTCTATTGTTCATGCTATAATTGTATTAACAAAAAACAGTAATACATGTGTGAATAAATAGATCACAATGTGTCCCTAGCAAGCCTCTAGTTGGCTAGCTCGTTAGTCAATAGATGATCATGGTTTCCTGATCATGGGCATTAGATTTCATTGATAACGGGATCACAACATTGGAAGAATGATGTGATGGACAAGACCCAATCCTAAGCATAGCACTAGATCGTATTGTTCGTATGCTAAAGCTTTTCTAATGTCAAGTGTCTTTTCCTTCGACCGTGAGATTGTGCAACTCCCGGATACCGTAGGAGTGATTTGGGTGTATCAAACGTCACAACGTAACTGGGTGACTATAAAGGTGCACTACGGGTATCTCTGAAAGTGTCCGTTGGGTTGGTACGAATCGAGATCGGTATTTGTCACTCCGTGTGACGGAGAGGTATCTCTGGGACCACTCGGTAGAACATCATCATGAGCTCAATGTGACTAAGGAGTTAGTCACACAATGACATGCTACGGAACGAGTAAAGAGACTTACCAGTAACGAGATTGAACAACGTATAGGTATACCGACGATCGAATCTCGGGCAAGTTCTATACCGACAGACAAAGGGAATTGTATACGGGATTGATTGAATCCTTGACATCGTGGTTCATCCGATGAGATCATCGTGGAGCAAGTGGGAGCCACCATGGGTATCCAGACCCCGCTGATGGTTATTGGCCGGAGAGGTGTCTCGGTCATGTCTGCGTGTCTCCCGAACCCGTAGGGTCTACACACTTAAGGTTCGATGACGTTAGGGTTATAGGGAATTGTTATACGAGATTACCGAAAGTTGTTCGGAGTCCCGAATGAGATCCCGGACATCACGAGGAGCTCCGGAATGGTCCGGAGGTAAAGATTGATATATAGGACGGATGGTTTTGGACACCGGAAATGCTTCGGGCGTCACCGGTAACGTACCGGGACCACCGGAGGTGGGCCCGGGGGTCCACCGAAGGGGGGCAACGACCCCGGAAGGTAAGGTGGGCCAAGTGAGGGAGGGAACCAGCCCCTAGGTGGGCTTGTGCGCCTCCCCACTCAGCCCAATGCGCAGGGGAGAGGGAAGGGGAGGCAAACCCTAGGCACAGGTGGGCCTTAGGCCCACGAGGTGGTGCGCCACCCCCTCCCACCCTAGCCGCCGCCTCCTTTCCCATCTGGTGGCTGCCGCACCACCTAAGGGGGAACCCTAGGGGTGGCGCACCCCCATCCCCTCCTCCTATAAATAGAGAGGGGTTTTGGCCCTTGGGAGATAGACTTCTCCCTCTCCCTCGGCGCAGCCCTGCCCTTCTTCCTCCTCCTCTCCGCCGGTGCTTGGCGAAGCCCTGCCGGGAGACCTCGTCTCTCCATCGACACCACACCGTCGTGCTGCTGGAGTTCTTCCCCAACCTCTCCCTCCTCCTTGCTGGATCAAGGTGCGGGAGACGTCACCGGGCTGCATGTGTGTTGAACGCGGAGGTGTCGTAGTTCGGCACTAGATCGGAATCACACCGCGATCCGAATCGCTGCGAGTATGACTCCATCAACCGCGTTCTAGCAACGCTTCCGCTTAGCAATCTTCAAAGGTATGAAGATGCTCTTACCCCTCTCTCGTTGCTGGTCTCTCCATAGGAAGATCTGAATATGCGTAGGAAATTTTGAATTTATGCTACGTTACCCAACAGAAACCATGCCAAGTTTCATGATTTTTGGGTGAGTTTTGCTTTACTTGGATTTATAAACCAAGATTCTCAATGTTTCACGACGACAAGACCTATGTAATTCATTCCCATTCCTTCAATGCGACCTAAACATGCACCCAGGGACACATGTAGTATTTTTCTAGCCATTTTGGTGGACTAGGGCATGTATTTGTAGTTCAGATTTGAATTAGAAAAAAAATACAAGGCAAGAAGAGGCGGCAATTGATTATCGTTTCTCCCACAAGGGGGGCGTTTCCCTATTGGGACCACGTGGGTTCTTGCGATAAGCTCCGGTTTGTAAGAGGTTTGTAATAAAGATTGGTCCAAATTGGACAATTTTTTTACATGACATATATGTGCCATGTTGTGACACCATACCAATTTTAATGTTTTTCTGGTGAGTTTTGGATTTACGGGGACATAAAAAACTGAGATTCCTAGTGTCTGAGGCCGAGCCATGTCAGGACTGGTTTCCAAATAAAATAATTTATGTCACCAGTGTAGAAAAATATTTCCCACTAAAAGACTCATCATGATACAGAAAACCTGTAGTACTTAATATTAAACAGAGTAGAGCGGAGGTCGCTCTACAAATTATTACAACATGTTCAAGTCTCGCGCGGACGAATATGTTATAGTGGTAAAGGGGATAACTCTACTGCTCGTAATAAAGGGGACACGTCACATCAGAGTAATGTGACATGTCAAGTACTATGATGCGCCAAGCGTCATAGTGAGGCTTGACGATTTATTCGTGGTGGCGGAAGCGGTGAAATAATACAGCGGCGGACTCCAAGATCGCAAGACTGACTGGGACTCCACTAGACTTCGGACTCGCTATCGAACTCTTCATCCATGAGGTCTTCTTCATCCATATCTGGCCACATCAACAAGCCAGTGAGTACTTCGAAAAGTACTCGCAAACAGTTTGCACAAAAAATGGGATGCATGCAGCAAAATTTTAATATGCATGGTTCAGATCATAATTTATCATAATAAAGATGTTAGTAGCAGTTAAGTTAGTGGATAAGTCGGGCGGTAATCCTCTCGAAATATCGAAATAGAAAATAAAATGCATCGATCAAGTGTGTGGAGCAACGCCTTGAAAAGTTAAAAGGTAAATAAATCACCACTATCGGGCGTCTAAGCGACACCTCATACAGGGCACAAAATAAATAACAAGCCGCAGTCGGGCGTCTTAGCGACACCGCGGAAAGAGCATAAAAATGATAACAAGTCGCAGTCGGGCGTCTTAGCGACACCACAGAAAGGACATAAAATAAATAACAGATCACAGTCGGGCGTTTTAGTGACACCACAGAAAAGGCATAAAATAAACAAAGGATTATCCGCGTGGTACAACCAACCTTCAGGGTAATCTTAGAACCAGGATATTAATAGTAGTTTTTTCACAACACCGTTAGATGTCCATAACCATCATCATTAAACCATACTTGTGCTCGAGGGACCGAATCTAAGACCGACACTTGACCTGTCAAACGATCGTCCTTGACCATGGACACAACTACCCGAATAGTTTTGACTCTGTAGAGGGTGTACTCTTTGCCCATAGCTCACGGTTTCCGATAGTCAATATGACTAATACCGTGTACAGTGTTTTAGAAGCAGATGCTCAAAATCATCACACACCCATTTTACCCCCGCGAATACCGGCTTCATCCGGACTACGCTCACAGGGAAAAACCATAAGACGGGGAGGCTCCGACCTCGACTAGCATGGGATCAAATTTATATCGCACGCTACAAGGAAGTGCCCTCCCTCTCGGTCCTAGGCCGGAAACACCCATGCCCCCTGACCGGATGACTGTATTTAGTCCAAGGCCATGGATACCTTCATACCGGCCCCTCTACTTGGTGTGTAACTGATAATAGGCCTACGACCGACTATACCGAATCCTCTTTCAAGAAACTGTGGCAGCACAATAATAAAGGTAAGACACTGACAAGACTCGATCTAGGTCGATACTGGAGTTATCACTTTCTTTGCATCATTGTCATGCACTCGTCATGACCAGGCGACAACCTATCACATTCCGTGTGACTAAGTTATCCATGGCCTCTCACAACCATAATGTTGCCATAGTCATATATTAACTTTGTTTGTGAGAGATGCAATATGCTTGATTAATGCAATGGATGAATATTAAATTTGTTATTGAGCAAGGAACACATCAAAAGTTCAAACATGTTTGCCTAGTTCCACGTAGTCGGGATCGAGCTCGGTGAAGTTAACGTCGGCGTTTCCTTCGTTGGAATCTACGGTATACAACATATATCATCGTAAGAGCTAGTGCCTAGCTACTGTCTCCAAACCCGTGAATCCATCGAGATTTATTTCGGGCACCTAGGCTCTGATACCAATTGTTACGCAATCTGCTAACACCAGCGTTTCCGACCCACATGTGTGAACCAGGCCCAACCGGAGATCAAATGCCGACTTATGAGAGGCCTTGGGCCCTCACCCCTCCTAAAAGACTACACTATTTGGAGGGGACACCCCCGCTCTCGTTACGCAATCCCTGGTCCGCTAACACCAGCGTTTTCGACCCACATGTGTCAAGCAGGCCCAACCGGAGAGCAAATGCCGACTTATGAGAGGCCTTGGGCCCTCTCCCCCCAAAGACTAGTCTATTAGGAAGGGACACCCCCGTCCTTATAAGTTGAGTTATGTCTCCTCCCACAACCGATGTGGGACTAAAGCCAACAACAGGAGAGGGCCTACCGCCTACATTTGAAGTCGCAACATCTGAAGGAAGAGCACGCACGGACCGAGTGCCACATGGAGCTGGAAAGTCCATGGGCGCGGGAGGAGGAGGAGGAGGAGCGTTTGAAGAGGAAGGCGGAGGAGCGCGCCCGACAGCCTGCGCAGCTCGGGCCTGGAGGCAGCATTCCCTGGGCTGGCCCGGCTCCGAAGCTCATCGACCTCACCGGTCCGAAGGAGGACGACAACGCCTAGGGTAGCGCACGGGGTTTTATATTTAATTATTGTTTTAGATATGTTTATGTGGACTTGGGTCGGCTTTTGACCGGTATTTTAATGTTTATTATCGTAGTCTGGATTTTTTTATGATTTTCTAATATATTTTTTAGTCCACGTTTGTAAATTTGTGACCTAAGTTGGATACGCGCGTCGATCCAAATGAAAATACGAACGTTCACTCGACAAATCCAAACAAATAAAAAACGGATAAATCACGCGTGGAGTTGCTCCCATGAACGAGCTCTAATAACCGAAAAGAAAATTCAGCGGCAGCGCAGATGACCACATGAGCATGGCAACGTAGAAAACGACTGCTCATATCAGATCAGAAATGTTTTCCTAACACGCACGTGATCGCCACGTACGGTTGCACAGTCCTATCCAGAGAGCAGTGTACCCATCGGTACAGGTCAGATCTTTATCCCGTTCCCCATAGCGACCCATCTCACTTTGCCCCCTCATGATCAGGATGAGGTATCGCCGCTGTTCAGAGTCCCCCACCGGGGTTTCCTCTCCTCAAGACGTCAGACAATATCATCTTCGGTCACCAATTTGTTACTAGCACACAGACTGATTAGTTTCAGTTAGCACGGTTTCAGGAAATTAACTGATAGCCAGTAACGCATAAAAGCAGCAAATAATCAACATGAATGTCACTGGTTGATCCTCGCGCGGCATTTATCACTGGCAAACATAGATGATTTCGTGATGCAGAAAGCTATCATCCCATTAATTCCCGTCCCTTCTGGTGATGGTCTTCGACGCAACCGTACGTGTCCCTCAAGGCGGACAATGACATTGTACTGGCCACCTAGATGGATGGGGGGTAACATAACACACAAGATTTCATTATACTGAAAAAAAAAAGTCATTATCCACAAGTAATGAAATTGGGTCCACGGCAAAGAGTAAGAGACAAGATTTATTATGTATAAATGAATCAAGGGATTCAACGGGTGATGCGGTTTAAGAGGGCAATCACAGGTTACCATGTGTATAAGAATAATGTTTCCAAAGATGGCCGGTGGCATGCTGCAGTACTGTGGTACCAAAGATAGCTATGCAAGTATATGTAGATGTAGGCTGCTGAGTCATAAAGCTGAAGAGCACATGCTCCGTCCTTGCAAGGTTGGGGCTTACTCGGAACAAAAAGGTTTCTTGCAAGCAACTTTTTGATACATATAACCATGAGTTCATAACAAGAAGGCATTCTCTACCACTCCATTCCATTCCCCACAAGCAGAGGGAGAGAGAGTGAGAGGGGGAAGGGAAAGGGGGAGCTGAAGGCATGGAGGGCAAGCACACCGATCAGGTATGTTCTGGTACCCAGCCCCCCCCCCCCCCCCCCCCCCCCCCCCGCGCGTTCCTCAAGATTTGAACCAGGATTTTGAGTTTAGGTAGAAGCTAGAACAGACAGAGTGCGAAAAACCTGAGTTATTCAGCGGTATCTGAACTTTCTAATTCCTGCTTCTTGTGGTCACATGAAAAGAAAATCTGCTGAGGTTCTCGTACAGATGCTAAAACTAGCTGATTTCTGCTGTTTTTGGATCGATTATGCGATCAGATACATGTACTAGATACTACTCCCTCCGTTCCTATTTTTTTTAAAGATTTCACTATTGGACTACATGCGGATGTATATAGACGTATTTTAGAGTGTAGTTTCATTCATTTTGTGTCGTATGTAGTCCTCTATTGGAATGTCTAAAAAGACTTATATTTAGGAACGGAGTATGAATTAAGCCATCCAGTACTATTTCAAAATTAAAAAAAAAACATGAAATTTCAGTTTAACCTCACCTGAATACCTATCTTGTTCATCTGCTACAAAGGCAAACGTGAAGGCAAAGCACTCCAAGGTGATCTGCTGCAAGCTTTACATCTCTGAAAGCCGGAATGCGGCGATTGTGGATGCCATCAGCCGCATAGGCCAGAAAAACCCTGAGGTGGTTCTGCTCAGCAAGTTTGATGACAAGTACTACAACCGTGTCCGCTACACGCTCGTCTCCTACATCACCAGCGAAAGCTCAGCCGGTGAAGCTGTGTTCGGCCCAATCAGGAAGGTACTGCTGGAGATGATCGAGGCTGCATTTTCAGCCATAAATCTCCAAGCGCACAGCGGGACTCATCCACGCATTGGTGTCGTGGATGACATCTCATTCCACCCCTTGAGCCCCGCGGCCACAATGGAGGATGCCGCTCAGCTGGCTAAGCTGGTGGCCTCTGACATTGGAAATGGCTTGCAAGGTGTGTTGTTCGACAAGATCTTATATAGTATAACTCACTACCAACATACAAATATTCTGATCCTTTCCCCTCCCTGCTCTGTATGCAGTTCCAGTGTTCCTCTACGCGGCAGCACACCCCACCAGCAAGAGCGTCAGTGCAGCACGGCGTGAGCTCGGCTACTACCGGCCAAACCACAAGGGCGTCCAGTGGGCAGGCCAGGTGCTCCCCCATACTCTACCGGTAAAGCCGGATGTTGGGCCAGCTCATGTCTCTCGCGAAAGAGGCGCCACCATGGTTGGAGCTACACCTTTCGTGGACAATTACAATGTGCCGATATTCTGCAAGGATGTCCCGACCGTGAGAAGAATCACCCGGAGGGTGACTGGACGGAGCGGAGGGCTCCCAACGGTACAGGCGCTTGCTCTCTTCCATGGCGACAATTGCACGGAGATTGCGTGCTTGCTGGATCCAGATCATGTCGGTGCCGATCAGGTTCAGTGGCTGGTTGAGCAGATTGCAGAAGAGCAAGGGCTTGAGGTTGACAAGGGCTATTTCACCGACCTGTCCAAGGATATGATGCTGGAACGGTACTTCGAGATGATTTCTGCAGCTGATTGACATGACCACAATTTTCTTATTGTAATCATGCATGTCTGCACTTCCATGTATGCTGCTGTTTAAACTGTGGCACCAACTTGGACCCCGGACCGACCAATTCCAACATTTTGTATATACTTAGTTATATCTGCACTGAAGATGGTCTCTAGAAACTTCACCCGAGTAACTGCCAGATAACAGGTCTGGTCACTGAATGAGAATCCTGTTTTCAGTCATTCTAATATGGCAACTTGCCAAGGCAGCATTCCTTAATGCCAACTGACAAAATGTTTTCTTGGGGGGGGGGGGGGGGGGGGGGGGGAGGCATTTTTGCGTAGAAGTTTGGAGCAGAAAAGATTAGAGGGTAAAGATTAATATATAAATATATGTGAAAAATATGAATAATGTGAAAAATGAGAATCCTGTTTTCAGTGAAGTAGGCAAATGAGCAAGTACTGGATTCAACATTTGAACGGAAGCATAATATATAATTCGAAGTGAAACTACACCTATAGAGTTGGGTACCATATGGTGAGAAAGATCGGGGGCGGAGGCAAGAAAACTCTGTTCCATGCCAGCCATCGGGATTTACGTAGACTTTTCGCAGCACCATGTACCTGTCAAATGGGTAATTGAGCATCCTCAATCATCTAAATTCACACAATGAGCAACTGTGGCAATTTTACTAGCAACATCAACAGCAATGGCAGCAGTAGATTCAATAAATATCCCACTAAAAATATAAGCACGAAAAAGAAGGGCGTATCAAAAAC
Source organism: Hordeum vulgare subsp. vulgare (assembly GCF_904849725.1). Lineage (NCBI taxonomy): Eukaryota > Viridiplantae > Streptophyta > Magnoliopsida > Poales > Poaceae > Hordeum > Hordeum vulgare. Next base: position 447,233,189 of record NC_058518.1, on the reverse strand, counting down.
TCCAAAGTTTTTGAAAGATAGAGCACGTAAGTAGATTCAGTATCTTTATTGGAAAAAGAAAGTAGATCCAATATACTGAGAAAGGAATAATACAAATATATAGGTGATCAATTGTTATATTTGTTGTCCGGGGAACTAATTGCTATAGTTGGTAAAGCTAACAAAAATACTTGCAACTCAGTGGAAGAAAGGCCATAGAAAATTCTTGGACTATAAGCTAGCAAGCATTACTCTTGCATTGTTCGATATTCATGTACATTCGTCCTAAGATGTACGGAGTACATTTTAGTTGAAATTCGAGACAATGTTAGCACGGATTTCACAGAATAATGCAATATGCCTGCAACTAACAAGCAGGGCTGTGGTTGAACCCCACACTCCAAAGTAGCTAACTGATCTTGCAGATTGTGATCTGGGATGAAGCACATCAGATCTCGAAGCCACAACAGGGCATTTTGTTCCAAGAATCAGATGAACTGGCCAGAACTTGGATACAAGAAGAGGCCGACGTAACAAATCTTGGTCCAGACGTGAAATTTAGAGCAGGGGGGGAACAGCACTTGGATTTACCAGCAGATTGGAGCCGCGCGTGGCCAAATCAGTAGAGGCTCCTCGGCACACGCCCGGTTGCTTTTATTATGGGGAGTACCAGCTGAGCCAAAGCGTTTCCACCGCTGGTGGAGGTGGAGGTGGAGGTGGAGGCGGAGTGCGCGGCGCTGGAGGTCAGCGGCATGCCCAATGGTCGATGGCGTCCGTGCGCCGAACGGCGGTGAGGAGCACCGGAAGGCAGGCAGAGTTTTTTTTTTTTTTTTTTAGAAAAGGGAAGGCACATAGAGTGGGTTGGGCACCACGAAAGGGAAGGCCCCCAACACGCCCAGTGGGCCGGCGGCCGGCCCACAAGTGTTTCTGCACCTCAGCAAACGTGGTGGGACGAATGGTTTTCTTGTGTTTTGCCTAAAAGAATAGAATGGTTTTCTGGTTTCCCTAGAAAAGAATGGTTTTCTCGTAATTGACACAAAAACCCTTTTATCGCGGGTTCCCAAGAGGTGCCTGTCCGGACAACTACTAGCAAAAGGCCCGTGCGTTGCAACGGAAGAAAAAATATCACACGCTTTTAATTTTTATAATCATTTTGATTTATAAAAATAATAAGCTAACTAACTAATGTAGTAAGTCCTATCCTATTTTCTTGGAAAATCAACCCTTCCATTGTTAATTCCATCATGATGAGAAATTGAGCGGGATAAGCAAAGCAAAACAAAGAGGCTACCTGAATTGATCAATGGACTGTTATCTTATTTCACTCATGGGGTAGAGAATGTGGGATCAGATGACAAACTGAAGGTGGTGTTCCATTCTCTCTCTCTACAACAATGCAATCTTACATTAAATACATTCATTCATCAGCAAACAAATTCCCACAAAACAAAATTTCTTGCTTGGAGGCATGGGGAGGGGATCTCACCAGATGATGAGTTCCTGCCAGAGGAGGGGATACATTGAGGGGAGCAAGGGTTAGGCGCCTCTATCTGGCCATAAGGAGTCGCCGTTGCCGCGCCATAACCTCGGAGTTCCCCGTGTGAGCCATGGAGGCCCGCCTCCACCTAAAAAGTACTTCGCTCCGTCGTGCCTTATCCGCGCGCCACCGCCGTTCTGCATCGAGCGGACGCATCATCCCAAGTCGTTCTAGCTATCGCGTTGATTTGATCCAGAAGCTGTGCTCGAGCGCCGAAACGGGGGCAGCAAGCAGGCAGAGGTACGACCGCGGAGGCGGATGGGTTGAGATCGACAGCAGTGGTGGTTGAGGTTGGCCGCGGCGGCGAGTGGTGTGGCAGCGGCCTGGACACAGGCCAGGGTGGACCAGGGTCGACGCGATGTGCTCGAGCGCCGCAACGGGGGCAGTGAGCGGGGAGAGGTACAGCCGCGAAGGCGGGTGGGTTGAGATCGGCAGCGGTGGCGGTTGAGGTCGGCCGCGGCGGCGAGTGGTGTGGCGGCGGCCTGGGCACAGGCCAGGGTGGCCCAGGGTCGACGGGAGGAGGCGATGCGTACGGGTATAATTTTTGCAGCGAATCGTTTTTTCCTTTTGCGTTGCAAATAAATGATGGAGCGCGGGTTGAATAACAAAAATTACAGGGGCTTTTTTATAAAAATATCGTGGTGGGTTTTCCGACGGAAGCAATAGCCGCTTTATTATTAGGTATAGACTAGCAAAAGGGCCTGTGCGTTGCAACGGGAGAAAAAAAATCGTATGTTCTTAATTTATAAAAAATGGTCTATAATCTGAGTCTTCGTAGTTACGACACAAACAGATATAGTCTTACCCTACAAAACTCCAGTTCAAGATTTCACAGGTCTTCTATTTTAACACGGCTTGCATGTAGATTTAATACATATAAAAAAACGGGCAAGTAACCTTCAATTTCATCTCTAATTCAGATTTTGTTGACGTGTTCATCCCCAATCGGGATTAGTACCGCTATGAAAGAAAGACGAATAACGAATTATTTATTAAAATTGCATCCTAGATAATTTTTTATTAAATGTTTAACATGTAAAATAACATCATATTTAAATTCTACATATTTTTTCTAATCAAATTTCATATATAATATGTTAAATTTAGAGTTATGATTTAAAAGATATGAGTATTTTAAAAAACATTTAATATATATTGCGGTTTAATGTTAGAAACATCAGAGGGTTTTCTATAAAATAGCAAGATGGACTAAGAATAGCTATTTCTTTTATTAGTAGGTATAGATTACTTCCTTCGTTCCTAAATATAAATCTTTCTAAAGATTTCACTACAGACTACCTACGAAGCAAAATGAGTGAATCTACACTTTAAAATATGACTATATACAACCGTATGTAATCTGTAGTGAAATATCTAAAAAGATTTATAATTAGGAAAGGGGGGAGTATGTTGGAACCGCCGGGGTTTGAATAAGATCACGACAGTTCGTTGGTAGGGATACAACACGGAGTGTGCCTGGATGTGTTGTTCCTTTCTGAAACGCATCTGAGTAAAGCTAAGGCAGGAAAAGTGATGAGGCGGCTGAACTTTGATGAGATGGAGATCCATAAAAGTGATGGTCGTAGTGGGGGATTATTGATGTTATGAAACAGAGGCATAAATGTTACGTCTCGAGAGGTACACTCAAACTATAATACTATATTAATATTCGGGTCGATGAGATGTCGGAATTGAGATGGTGTTTCACATGCATCTATGGTGAACCAAATGGTGAACAAAAGCACCTCACATGGGACTATATGAGAGATCCTAGTGCTATGGTAAATCTTCCCTGGACTATCCGAGGTGATTTTAATGAAGCCTTATTTGAAGATGAAAAGGAGGGTGGAAATGTATGCCCCTTGAGGTGTCTGCAACGGTCGGCTTAACCTTATCAAAGACAAACGAGAAGTCTTCGTACACGTGCCCCTAAGGAACAACGCTCTGCAGCCGCACTCGTCATTCTTGAACCCTTAAATAAATATGAAACACCTGACACTTATTTTATTTTTTGGTATTACTCGTCGTTGTTCAATCCTTAAATAGATATGAAACACCTGACACATATTTTCCGACACCTAGCTTTGTGTGGGCTTGTTCGTAAAATACGCATATTTATAACTTGTAGAAAAATGCACATAATGCAAGAATGGCAACGCCAACCCCTAAGATCAAGAGCAAGCACTGCACATCCTTGGACCTTGGGTCAGGATGGGAATGGGCCGGGTCGGCCCACTGGGTCACTGACCCGACCCAAAAAGTCAAGGCCAATGGCCCAGGTGGGTCGGCCTCAAAACATACATGGTCCAGTAAAGCCGGCACCGTGCAACCCAATGGGTCACACGGGTCGACCCAGCCAGGTTACCCTAGCCCGTGTCCGACTCGAGCAGTCGAGCTGCCCCTGAGGCCGATGGACGCCCTCGACCACCTGTGCTGTCGCCGCCCCTGACCATCTCCGTCGTCGCCCCTGACCATCTCCATCGCCGCCCTCGACCATTTCCGCCGCCGCCCTCTGCCGGTGGACGCCCTCGACCACCTGTGCCGCAGCCGGACGCTGGACGCCCCCGACCACCTGTGTCGCCGTCGCCGTCGCCGTCGGACGCCCCCGAGTATCTCTGTTGTCGCCGGCGTTTCGCCTCGAGTATGTCGTCCCGGACGCCGTCGAGCACGCCATCCCGGTCGCCGTTCTCTCCAACTTGTCGGAGGTAAAACTTTCTTGATGGTTTCCTTCCAAGACCGAGTTGAATCTCATGTTCTGCTCCTGCGTGATTCCAAGACCTCGTTGAATCACGATTTCTAGCAGTCAATTTGGTAGATAGGCTGTTGTGCTTTCTTCCTAATCGCATTGTCTAGCAGAGTAGCAGAGTTGATGTTACTGCAAAATGTAACCTGATACAGTTATTATGCATATCTGATGTTACAGCAAAATAACCTGATACAAACATTATTCAGGCAATTCCTCTGATACAGTTCAGGCATTTGATGTTACAGCAAAATGTAACCTGCAGTTGATGAATTTTCTAGGAGATCAGGAGCCAGCTCATTAAAACTGTCTGGCTGTCTACCAACAAAAAAAGTGAGAAACAGTTCATCAAAAGTTTGATCCAGGATCTAAGATGAGACAAATAAATAGCCTTTGTGTAAAATCATAACTTCTGGATTTTCATTCAGGAAACAGTTTCTACATTTGTGTAAAAGCAAGAGTCACTTTTTGTTTGTGATTGCCTGAAACATTTATGCATATCTGATAAATATTAATTGACTATTATAACAGAACATGTGTAATCAGAAAGCTTACGCTGATGTATGCTATATTTCTCTATGATCATCTTCTTGTACATTGCAGTTTCTTGTACATTGCAGAACATCTTCTTGTACATTGCAGTTTCTTCAAGTTTTGTGGGTGTTGGTCCTTGTAATGATCCTATATTTCTCTATGATCAGAAACATGGAAGAGCAAGAAGGGGACCAGGAGGCATACCGAAGTGGCAGTTCATCGTTGATATCCGGTGCGACAATGAGAAGGGCTCAACCACCTCCAGGGTTGTCTCCTTCTTCGATAAACATTTGCAAAGCTTATCATGGTGAGCATTTTCAACCTTTCTTTTTCTAAGGATGCAACTTAAGAGTTGATAAGTTATTATCTAACTACAATGTTAACACTTGTGTCCTTTACTCAGCAGGACGTTCACATGACACTCCTATGGTTGATTTTGAGGAAGATGAGGCCGATGAAGAAGATATTGACTATGATGAAGAAGAGGAAGGAGAAGAAGATGAGGATGATGAAGAAGATGATGAAGAAGATGAAGAGGGAGGAGTTGATATCATTGACATGGGATCATTTTCTGAACCAGGAAGAAAGTTTTTGTCTAAAGTGTGGAAAGAATATGAGCCTATTCGTGTTGATGGCATAGTTGTAGCTGCTGAGTGCAAACATTGTGCAAGGAATATTTGTGCTGAGCATAAACATGGAACAAGTTCATTGCGCAAACATTTGAAGAGATGCAAGGAAAGGAAGAAGGTTCTTAGAGTTTCTGGGCAGCTGAGTGCTTCTATAGTGAGTCCGGATGGAGTTGCAATGGGGCTTTGGACCTTTAATCAGGCATTAGCACGTCGAGAGCTCATGAGGATGACCGTGTTGCATGAGTTGGCATTCTCATTGCTGGAGTATGATGGATTCAGAAGATTTGTTTCTAGTCTAAATCCAAATTTCAAAATGATATGCAGAAAAACAGTGAAGGATGATTGCATGAAAGCATTTAAGGATTCTCAGATGGGCACAACAGTCAAATATATGAAGAGAAAATTCAGAAGGTATTGGAAAATGACATGGTTGAGCCTCTGTATTCCCGTGATTTTGGACCCACAATTCAAGTTGAAATATATTGAGTTTCGATTTGGCCTAGAGTTTGGGAATGAAGCTGCAACAATGATTGCTAAAATAAAAAATGTGTTTCAAGGGTTGTTCAAGGAATACCTCCAATGGAATGACAGTTTCTCAAATCCCATGTCACAAGGAGGTGATCATGACATGGCTGTAAATGGTGAAGATCCTATGGCTGATTGGGACCATCATGTCACCCTCACTGCTCGATCAACAAATTTGGATTCTACTGAACTAGATTCATACTTATCAAAGGTACCCGTCCGTCGAAGTGATCAATTCAATATCCTTGCATGGTGGCAGACGAACTCAGCTGAATATCCAACATTGAGTCGCATGGCAGCAGATATCTTGGCGGCCCTGCCTCTTCGGTGGCATCTGAGTCCGCCTTCAGCACAGGGAAGAGAGTCCTCTCAAATTTTCGAAGTCGAATGACCCCAACGACACTTGAAGCTCTGGTTTGCCTACAAGATTGGATAAGAGCCACATGTTCAGCCATACGACACAATTTTTTTCTTTGTTTCTTATTAATGCAAATTCATGAATCTTTTATATTTATTTGTCTGCAGCTAATACTCGGCTCAGCTTGGCTTCAGTTCATGACATTATACTAGACTTGCAAGGTATAATCCTCTGGGTTTCACTTGGTTATTCAACTGAACTTTGTATTGATGGATATTTCTTAGTAGCAAGTGATTTTCTATCGAGCTTAGATAGCCATGCTGCTTGAGATGTTATCTTTCTGCATCACCATTGTCTATTTGGATGTTATCGATTGGTACACCAAGCAGACCGTAATGACCTTCATAAATAGGTTTCTTAGTAATTTACTTCTAGTATGTTACCTTTTCTGCTGACTCTCACACACACAAAATGGTCCTGATCCAGTAGATGGCCACTGTGTGACAGTGTGAGCACTCTGCTACTATGTTACCTTTCTGCTGACTCTCACACACACTCTCTGGACTGTTAAGAAGAAGAAATGTTAGCTGGTCGGTATTCTTCTTCTGTGGCAGGGAAGAAATACATTTTGTAATGTAAATCATCAAGTATGTGTGATATAGTAGTTCATAAAGATGCAACATCTGATTTGTGTACAGGCCCTCCCTCTAACACAACCTTGTCCATCAACTAATTAATTGTTAATATGGCGACATCCGCTGACTGCTGCATCTCAGCAGTTTTTAGAGGGTGACTTGAGTTGCTTTGCTGTTCGATATATTAGCAGCATTCTTTCCCAACTTGATTTTGTTTCATTTGTTCTTGAACCAGCTGTCAATGGCATCTGTTTGCTTGCGTGTTACGAGGCTCTCGCACATAAACAGATAAACTACCTCTTACTGAAAATATGCATGATATGAGGGCGGTCTCTAGTCAGTGTCAGCTTTGAACATTTTTTTTACACTTTTAGTCACTGTTAATTATCATTTTTTTACCCATTTTTGTTGGTATTTGCCTATGCAAGTTTAATTCCAGCATCCTGAAGCACATAATTACTCTTGTAACATTTCCTTTTAAATACAGACAATGAGGACTGAAGCTTTTTGCCGTAATTGATGTTAACCTCCAGTAGATGATGAAGCAAAAAGATGTGAGCTTTCTCTATAATCTGCTGAAGTTTCAAAATGTAATCGCTGCTCCTTGAAAGATGTAGCTAAATGCTCATAAAACTGGTTGTAAAAAGAGTTGAAATATCGTCAACAAATGTCATTGTCTTGTATTGGCTGTAAAAAGAGTTGAAATGGACTGACGCTTGTTTGGTAACTTGTATTTATTTCGTATTATCATGCATGTTTAGTTAATTATTTGTTGTCTTGTTATAATATTAGTTAGAAAATGTTCTCTGTGTGTACGTAGCTAAAAAACTGTGAAACTATTACTGATTTTTGGGTCGGCCCTGGTGTACCCAATGGGCCAACAAGGCCACACAACTTTCTTAGAATGGGTCGACCCATGGCCCCTGAAATTGGCTTTGAGGCCACGGGGCCAGGTCCAAGGCCAGGTCCGGGCCGGCCCATTCCCATTCTGAATGAGGACTGAAGCTTTTTGCCATAATTGATGTTAACCTCCAGATGATGAAGCAAAAAGATGTGAGCTTTCTCTATAATCTGCTGAAGTTTCGAAATGTAATCGCTGCTCCTTGAAAGATGTAGCTAGATGCTCATAAAACTGGTTGTAAAAAGAGTTGAAATATCGTCAACAAATGTCATTGTCTTGTATTGGCTGTAAAAAGAGTTGAAATGGACTGACGCTTGTTTGGTAACTTGTATTTATTTCGTATTATCATGCCTGTTTAGTTAATTATTTGTTGTCTTGTTATAATATTAGTTAGAAAATGTTCTCTGTGTGTACGTAGCTAAAAAACTGTGAAACTATTACTGATTTTTGGGTCGGCCCTGGTGTACCCAATGGGCCAACAAGGCCACACAACTTTCTTAGAATGGGTCGACCCATGGCCCCTGAAATTGGCTTTGAGGCCACGGGGCCAGGTCCAAGGCCAGGTCCGGGCCGGCCCATTCCCATTCTGAATGAGGACTGAAGCTTTTTGCCGTAATTGATGTTAACCTCCAGATGATGAAGCAAAAAGATGTGAGCTTTCTCTATAATCTGCTGAAGTTTCGAAATTTAATCGCTGCTCCTTGAAAGATGTAGCTAGATGCTCATAAAACTGGTTGTAAAAAGAGTTGAAATATCGTCAACAAATGTCATTGTCTTGTATTGGCTGTAAAAAGAGTTGAAATGGACTGACGCTTGTTTGGTAACTTGTATTTATTTCGTATTATCATGCCTGTTTAGTTAACTATTTGTTGTCTTGTTATAATATTAGTTAGAAAATGTTCTCTGTGGTACGTAGCTAAAAAACTGTGAAACTATTACTGATTTTTGGGTCGGCCCTGGTGTATCCAATGGACCAACAAGGCCACACAACTTTCTTAGAATGGGTCGACCCATGGCCCCTGAAATTGGCTTTGAGGCCACGGGGCCAGGTCCAAGGCCAGGTCCGGGCCGGCCCATTCCCATTCTGAATGAGGACTGAAGCTTTTTGCCGTAATTGATGTTAACCTCCAGATGATGAAGAAAAAGATGTGAGCTTTCTCTATAATCTGCTGAAGTTTCGAAATGTAATCGCTGCTCCTTGAAAGATGTAGCTAGATGCTCATAAAACTGGTTGTAAAAAGAGTTGAAATATCGTCAACAAATGTCATTGTCTTGTATTGGCTGTAAAAAGAGTTGAAATGGACTGACGCTTGTTTGGTAACTTGTATTTATTTCGTATTATCATGCCTGTTTAGTTAATTATTTGTTGTCTTGTTATAATATTAGTTAGAAAATGTTCTCTGTGGTACGTAGCTAAAAAACTGTGAAACTATTACTGATTTTTGGGTCGGCCCTGGTGTATCCAATGGGCCAACAAGGCCACACAACTTTCTTAGAATGGGTCGACCCATGGCCCCTGAAATTGGCTTTGAGGCCACGGGGCCAGGTCCAAGGCCAGGTCCGGGCCGGCCCATTCCCATTCTGAATGAGGACTGAAGCTTTTTGCCGTAATTGATGTTAACCTCCAGATGATGAAGAAAAAGATGTGAGCTTTCTCTATAATCTGCTGAAGTTTCGAAATGTAATCGCTGCTCCTTGAAAGATGTAGCTAGATGCTCATAAAACTGGTTGTAAAAAGAGTTGAAATATCGTCAACAAATGTCATTGTCTTGTATTGGCTGTAAAAAGAGTTGAAATGGACTGACGCTTGTTTGGTAACTTGTATTTATTTCGTATTATCATGCCTGTTTAGTTAATTATTTGTTGTCTTGTTATAATATTAGTTAGAAAATGTTCTCTGTGGTACGTAGCTAAAAAACTATGAAACTATTACTGATTTTTGGGTCGGCCCTGGTGTATCCAATGGGCCAACAAGGCCACACAACTTTCTTAGAATGGGTCGACCCATGGCCCCTGAAATTGGCTTTGAGGCCACGGGGCCAGGTCCAAGGCCAGGTCCGGGCCGGCCCATTCCCATTCTGAACGAGGACTGAAGCTTTTTGCTGTAATTGATGTTAACCTCTAGATGATGAAGCAAAAAGATGTGAGCTTTCTCTATAATCTGCTGAAGTTTCGAAATGTAATCGCTGCTCCTTGAAAGATGTAGCTAGATGCTCATAAAACTGGTTGTAAAAAGAGTTGAAATATCGTCAACAAATGTCATTGTCTTGTATTGGCTGTAAAAAGAGTTGAAATGGACTGACGCTTGTTTGGTAACTTGTATTTATTTCGTATTATCATGCCTGTTTAGTTAATTATTTGTTGTCTTGTTATAATATTAGTTAGAAAATGTTCTCTGTGTGTACGTAGCTAAAAAAGTATGAAACTATTACTGATTTTTGGGTCGGCCCTGGTGTATCCAATGGGCCAACAAGGCCACACAACTTTTTTAGAATGGGTCGACCCATGGCCCCTGAAATTGGCTTTGAGGCCACGGGCCAGGTCCAAGGCCAGGTCCGGGCCGGCCCATTCCCATTCTGAATGAGGACTGAAGCTTTTTGCCGTAATTGATGTTAACCTCTAGTAGATGATGAAGCAAAAAGATGTGAGCTTTCTCTATAACCTGCTGAAGTTTTGAAATGTAATCGCTGCTCCTTGAAAGATGTAGCTAGATGCTCATAAAACTGGTTGTAAAAAGAGTTGAAATATCGTCAACAAATGTCATTGTCTTGTATTGGCTGCAAAAAGAGTTGAAATTGACTGACGCTTGTTTGGTAACTTGTATTTATTTCGTATTATCATGCCTGTTTAGTTAATTATTTGTTGTCTTGTTATAATATTAGTTAGAAAATGTTCTCTGTGTGTACGTAGCTAAAAAACTGTGAAACTATTACTGATTTTTGGGTCGGCCCTGGTGTATCCAATGGGCCAACAAGGCCACACAACTTTTTTAGAATGGGTCGACCCATGGCCCCTGAAATTGGCTTTGAGGCCACGGCGCCAGGTCCGGGCCGGTCCATTCCCATTGTGAACCTTGGGTAGCTGAACCTGGGTGAGATCATGCCGCCATTCGGAGAATAGAATGCGCGCACGCGCAAGAAATTTGGTGGACGAAACGGACGTGCACCTCGGGGCACCAGCGGAGACCACGCACCGAACCGCAAAGCCAAAGGATACCAGTCACAGTCAGTCATGCTACCGCAAAGCCAAAGGATACCAGTCAGTCATGCCGCTGATCCAGCCGCGTGTCCGGCCCACAGAAAATCATGCCCCCGGTAGCGCACATCCATCGCCCTCCCACCAAACATCAACCATGGAAGATGGAGCTGCGAAGTAGCAAAAGGAAGTGTGAGAAAATAGCCATCTGGACACCCAATCAGAGGAAACAAGTTATGATTATACTCCGTATGATACAATCTCAATCCACGCGTGCCTCTATGCATGCCAGCAGAAGCGGTTGCAGCTGGGGCAACTGCCTGTGCGGGTGATTTGGAGAAGAAAATAACCATGAAAAAAGGAACAAAAATTTAAAAGCAGTGACATATGGAATATCCGTTTTTACCGTAGAAACTTGTGCTGTCCGTTCTACCATAGATTGTACGGTACCATAAGACAGTTTTTAGATTTCTTTTATAGTGGTTTTACATTTTTAGATTTCTCTTATAGTAGTTTTACGGTATCATGACATAAGGGATCTTCTAGACATGCTCTTACACAGTATGGATACTATTTGAATCATAGAACCATGAAAAATGGTTTCATTAACGACGCTATGGTATTCCTGGAACTTCCCTGAAATACCCAAGATTGGGTTACTTTTTTAATAGGCATCCTAATCCAATCAGCCTACTCTCTATTTCTCGAGATCTCATCCCCTCGATCCCTTTCCTACAGCCCTGCTTGCTGCTCCCCTCCCCTTCTCTCGTTCCCTCCCCTGCTGGCCTGCTCCCAAGTCCCAACCCTAACCTGCGCTTCGTCGGCCCTTTCCCTTGCCAATCCGGCCAGCCCTCTCCCTCTCCTCCAATCCGGCTCTCCTTCTCGCCCCTCCGACAGTCCAGCGACTCGGTGACGACCTCCGGCCGGCCGCTCCCCTGCTGGTTGTAGGCGGCTGCCTGCTGCCCATCACTGCAGCAGCCGCTGGCCGCCCCCCTACAGCCCTGCTCCAGTTTACCACGGCACCACTTCCATGACAACTAAATATGTATCTCTCCCTACTAATAAACCAAATAGGGTTTCTGGTCGTCCATAATGAAAATTACCCCTAAAGTTTGCATAAATTACCCACCATGCCATCGATAAGTAATAGAAAACGTTTCACAAAGCAAAAAATCTTGGACTGGACCGGCCCATGTAAAAACCTCCTATATTACGCTTTGCATGCTGGGAGAATATCCAGCACACCGTATGGGCCGGCCCATGCACAGGCGTCTGCTTTTAGTTCCGTTTATTTATTTATTTTCAGTTCCGTTTTATTTTTTATTTTAAATAATTTAGAACTTTAAATAATCTTTAAAATTTTAATAAACTGAAAATTATAAATCAACATATTTAAAAAATAAAATGTTTGTGACTTCAAAAACTGTCCGGAGTTTTGTATAAAATGCTGGCATATACAATAAAATGTTGCAATTTTAGAAAAATATTTGTACAATAAGAAAAGTCCATGATTTTAAATACAATTCCATGTAGTCAAAATTATTAAAGGCATTTAACAAAATGCTTTCTAATTGAAAATCTGTTAATGCATTAAGAAATGTTCTAAAATTTTAAAAATAGCTAATGCCTGTTTTGATAGTTTCTTTTTTTATTCAAAATTTTCCATTCCATTTTTGTTTATTTCTAATTTAAATAATTTAGAATTACATATACTTTTGCATATTAAAAAATAGGAATTTTGAAATAAAATGCTGACGAAAACAAAATGTCCATGAATTTAATAAATATATTACTGATTTATAACAATGTCCATGAATTTAATAAATATATTACTGATTTATAAAAATGTTTGTTTATTTAGAAAAACTTCATGCATTTCAAAAAAAGTTGGTGAATTTAAAATAAAATCCTTCAACATAGAAAATTATGTTCGCCTTTTTTCGAATTGGTCGCCAATTCAAAAGAAAATATTTAAACCCATTCAAAATATAAAAAATATTCACGATGATGATGATGATGTCATCAAGTGAAGGATTTTTCAATCAAGTGAAGGATGATGATGTCATCAATCTCTTTCAAAAAGGCGACCACGGAGTTATATTATAAGGATATCATCACTTTATCAATCAAAAGGTACATATGTATTCATGTTGTTATGGTCCGATACATTAAAATATTGCTATTGCCGTTATGTTAGCGTTGTTTTGTTCATACATTGCTAGTGTTGTGTTGTTTGATTCATATATTACATATAGAGGAAAAAAATTGAATTAATAGCCAACCTTCATTCCCTGGCACCGTCGCAATGCTAGACATTTTTTGTTGAAATTTGGAGGTGGGCCTTAGGCCCATTAGAGAATTTTAGAAAATCTACAAGGGCCCATGTAGGTGGTGGCATGGTAAGGTGGTGGGAGTTTAGTCCCACCCCGCTAGTGGAGGAGAGTTTGGACCCCTTTATAAGGGTCTCTCTTCCACATGCTATTGGAGAGTGAGAAGAGAAGGTGCCCTCGCGCACTCCTCCTCCGCCGCCCGCCTCGCCACGCCTCGTCACGACGCGGGTTGCGGGAATGAGCCGAGCCGAGCTCATACCTACGCGCTTATTTTTGCCGGTCAGGAAGCTCTCCGGTTCCTGTACGGGAGAGGGGCGATTAGGTTTTTGGGGAGCGATCATGCGACTGCTCGCCTCCGTCCGTCTGCTTCGTCTACGTCCGCGTCGCCCTCGTCATCGCCATGTCTTCACCAAGCGAAGCTGATCGTCTCCGCGAGGAAGCCGAGAAGAAGACGGCAGAGGATACTGCCGCCGCCGCCGCCGCTGCTGCTACGGCCAACTGGCCGATTGGAGGGTATGACTCGTTTATCCTCATGTTCGTATTTATCCTAGCAGTACTACTTGTTTGCATAGATGTATCCACTATATGCGTAGTATGTGCTAGGTTAGCTCAAGATCAGTATGTCATTAGTCTAGTCAATGCCATGCTAGTTATTATTCTGTGGATTAATGTACTCGGAAAATTGCCTATTTACTCAACAATCCAAAAACCTAATGTCTATAGGAATTTTTCGAGTAATGGTTTTGCTGCTGCACTGAAACCGGATAAGTTTACCGGTACTTTTTTCAAGTGTTGGCAAACGAGAACCACCTTATGGCTCACGGCTATGAACGTGTTCTGGGTAGCCGGTGTCACTCCTACGGAAACTATCACTCCTGAACAGGAGAAGATGTTTAAGGAGGCCACCGTCCTATTCCTTGGAGCAGTCATTAGCGTGATCGGAGATAAGCTGGTTGATGCATATTTACATATGCATGTTGCCAAGGACTTGTGGGAGGCGCTCGAATCTAAATTCGGGGCCACCGATGCTGGGAGTGAGATGTATGTTATGGAGCAGTTCCACGATTACAAGATGGTTGACAACCGTTCTGTATTGGAACAAGCTCATGAGATAATATGCATAGCTAAGGAACTTGAGGTTCTGAAGTGCAATTTGCCGGGCAAGTTTGTCGCGGGCTGTATAATTGCTAAGCTCCCTAATTCCTGGAGGAACTTTGCTACTACTCTGAAACATCAGAGGCGTGAGTTCTCAGTAGAGGACATCATCGGCCATCTGAGTGTTGAGCAGAACTCGAGAGCAAAGGACTCCAATGGAAAAGCGGTGGAAAGCTCTTCTGCTGCCAATATGGTACATCAGAGGAACTTCAATTCTCACAAGCCCAAGGGAAAGAACTCTGTCCAACAGAATACCGACTTCAAGAAGAAGGGGAAGAAGCCCTTCAAGAAGAATAAGAAGGGAGATGGCTGCTATACTTGTGGTTCAGAGGAACATTGGGCGAACAAATGCCCAAACAAGTACAAGAAGCCGGCGCAGGACTCCAAGTCTGCAAACATGATTGTGGGCAACAATGAAAGTGGTGCATCTGGGTACGGTAATTTACTTACTGTATTTACAGTTTGTCAGTCCACCGATTGGTGGGTGGACACGGGTGCAAATATTCATGTGTGTGCTGACTTATCTTTGTTCTCTTCTTATCAGGCCACCGGTCGCGGGTCCGTATTGATGGGGAATGGCGCGAATGCTTCTGTTCTTGGTGTTGGCACGGTCGATCTAAAGTTTACTTCGGAAAGGATCGTGCAGCTGAAGAACGTGCAGCATGTCCCCGCCATCAAGAAGAATCTCGTTAGTGGCTCCCTTCTGTGTAGAGAAGGGTTTAAGTTGGTGTTCGAGTCTAATAAAGTAGTAGTTATGAAAGATGGACTTTTCGTTGGAAAAGGTTATGAATGCGGAGGTCTGTTCCGCCTTTCTCTAGCAGATTTTTGTAATAAAGTCGTGAACAATATTCATTCGAGTGTTAATGAATCTGAAGTTTGGCATTCACGTCTTTGTCACATAAGTTTCGGTGTTATGTCGCGGCTAGCAAAACTGAATTTAATCCCAACTTTCACTTTAGCCAAAGGTTCTAAGTGCCACTCGTGTGTGCAAGCAAAGCAACCTCGCAAGCCTCACAAGGCTGCAGAGGAGAGACATTTGGCACCATTAGAACTCATACATTCTGATCTTTGTGAGATGAATGGTGTGTTGACTAAAGGTGGAAAGAAATACTTCATGACATTGATAGATGATTCCACTAGATTTTGCTATGTGTATCTGTTAAATACTAAAGATGAGGCTCTACACTACTTTAAAATCTATAAGGCAGAAGTTGAGAATCAACTTGAAAAGAAAATTAAACGAGTCCGGTCTGATCGTGGTGGAGAGTACTTCTCAAACGAATTTGATCCATTTTGTGCGGAACACGGCATTATTCATGAGAGGACGCCTCCCTATTCACCCCAGTCAAACGGGGTTGCCGAGCGGAAAAACCGTACTCTAACTGATTTGGTTAACGCCATGTTAGATACATCGGGTTTATCCAAGGCATGGTGGGGGACGCTATATTGACCGCGTGTCATGTCCTGAATAAAGTTCCTACAAAAGATAATGAGGTCACTCCCTACGAGGAGTGGTCGAAGAGAAGGACGACACTCTCGTACTTACGTACTTGGGGCTGCTTGGCGAAAGTCAATGTACCGATCCCCAAGAAGCGTAAGCTTGGACCAAAGACTGTGGATTGCGTTAATTTGGGATACGCTAAGAATAGCGTAGGCTATAGATTTCTAGTAGTGAAATCTGAGGTACCTGACGTGAAGGTCGGTACAATAATGGAGTCGAGGGATGCTACGTTCTTTGAGGATATATTTCCCATGAGAGATATGCAAAGCACTTCTAGACAGGAATCTGAGATAACTCCTGAACCTGCCATTCCTATGGAATATTATGAACAAACACATGATGAAAATCCTGAGGAGGATGACGAGGAAGCCCGTGGTAGGGGCAAGAGACAAAGGACTGCAAAGACCTTTGGTGATGATTTCTTCGTATACCTCGTGGATGATAATCCCACTTCTATTTCAGAAGCGTATGCTTCTCCAGATGCTGATTACTGGAAAGCTGCTGTCCGTAGCGAGATGGACTCCATCATGGCTAACGGGACATGGGAAATCACTGATCGTCCCTATGGTTGCAAACCATTGGGATGCAAGTGGGTGTTCAAAAAGAAGCTTAGGCCCGACGGTATGATTGAAAAGTACAAGGCTAGGCTTGTGGCCAAGGGCTATGCCCAGAAAGAAGAGGAAGATTTCTTCGATACTTATTCACCTGTGGCTAGACTGACCACCATTAGAGTACTACTCTCATTGGCGGCCTCTCATGGTCTTCTCGTTCATCAAATGGACGTTAAGACGGCTTTCCTGAATGGAGAGCTAAATGAGGAAATCTATATGCAACAGCCAGATGGCTTTGTGATAGAAGGTCAGGAAGGAAAGGTGTGTAAGTTGCTGAAATCTTTATATGGTCTGAGACAAGCACCTAAGCAATGGCATGAGAAGTTTAATACAACTCTGACATCTGTTGGCTTCGTTGTTAATGAAGCTGACAAATGTGTATACTATCGCCATGGTGGGGGCGAAGGAGTTATATTGTGCTTGTATGTTGATGACATACTGATATTTGGAACCAACCTCAAAGTAATTGAGGAGGTTAAGTCTTTTCTGTCTCAAAACTTTGAGATGAAGGACCTTGGGGTGGCTGATGTTATCTTGAACATCAAGCTGTTGAGAGATGATGAGGGTGGGATTACACTTCTGCAATCCCACTATGTTGATAAGATTTTGAGTCGCTTTGGATATTCAAACTGCAAAATTTGTCAAACACCATATGATCCTAGTGTGCTTATTCGAAAGTTTAAAGGCACAGCTATAGATCAATTGAGATTCTCTCAAATTATCGGTTCACTTATGTACCTAGCTAGCGCAACGAGGCCTGACATCGCGTTTGCTGTGAGCAAACTTAGCCGGTTTGTTGCAAACCCGGGCGATGTTCATTGGCGTGCTGTTGAAAGAATTATGCGCTACTTGAAAGGTACTGTCAACCACGGGCTTCACTATACGGGATTCCCATCGGTACTTGAAGGGTATAGTGATGCGAATTGGATCTCTGATGCTGATGAGATGAAGGCCACTACTGGGTATATGTTTACTCTTGGGGGTGGTGCTGTTTCCTGGAAGTCTTGCAAGCAAACGATCTTAACAAGATCGACAATGGAAGCAGAATTAACAGCATTAGACACATCTGGTGTCGAAGCAGAATTTCTTCGAGATCTTTTGATGGACTTACCTGTGGTTGAGAAGCCGGTTCCGGCTATCCTTATGAACTGCGATAATCAGACGGTTATTGTTAAAGTGAAGAGTTCAAAGGACAATATGAAGTCCAACAAACATATAAGAATGAGATTGAAGTCTGTCAGACGTTTGAGAAACTCCGGAGTGATAGCGTTGGATTATATCCAAACGGCTAAGAATCTGGCAGATCCCTTTACTAAAGGGCTATCACGTGTTGTGATAGATAGTGCATCGAGGGAGATGGGTATGAGACCCACATGAGTTGCCATGGTAGTAACCTAACCTATATGATCGGAGATCCCGTGAAGTAGGACCTGAGAAAACAAGCCAGTGGTGAACTGAGGAGAGTAACTTTACTAACCCACTCCGTTGGAGATGCAGTACTCTCGGATATTGTACGGTAGGATGACTACTGTCTTAATGTGTTCTAAAGCTTACATGTAAGCAAGATGCTGTCCTACAGAGCGATCTTTGGAGGAACACACCTATATGAGCTTGACTGCTGGTCACAGTCTATGAGGTTTGGGTGATCTCTAGTAAACTCATGAATAGGCCAGGAGTGTGACTAATATGCTCCACCCGAGGGGTCACCTTCGGCAGTCTAGTACTAGTAAGACTTGTGGTGAAGCTCTTTTACGCCAAGCTGACAATTCAAGGCATAGTCCATTGTTCAGTTGTAAAGGAGTGTAGCTACTTGTTCTAGGTGAAGCTCAACCTTAATAGGTCTTCACTGAAATGCTGGTATATTAAAACAGTGATTGGAACGAGGGAACACGATGTGCCCTTGAGATCTGGTGGGGGATTGTTGAAATTTGGAGGTGGGCCTTAGGCCCATTAGAGAATTTCAGAAAATCTACAAGGGCCCATGTAGGTGGTGGCATGGCAAGGTGGTGGGAGTTTAGTCCCACCCCGCTAGTGGAGGAGAGTTTGGACCCCTTTATAAGGGTCTCTCTTCCACATGCTATTGGAGAGTGAGAAGAGAAGGTGCCCTCGCGCACTCCTCCTCCGCCGCCCGCCTCGCCTCGCCTCGTCACGACGCGACGCGGGAATGAGCCGAGCCGAGCTCATACCTACGCGCTTATTTTTGCCGGTCAGGAACGGAGAATACGTAACGGACAAGGAACGATCCGAGACGTCGGATCGTGGCTGTTACCGACTCGGACGTGGGCTTGGCCCACGTCTCTCCACCCAGCCGCCTTTATAAGCACGCGATCGCCTACCCTAGCCGTCACGAGAATCAGATCACATCTGCCTCACGCCTTCGTTCCTTGACTGCTGCTGCCGCCGGCGACTCCGTCCCGTTTACCGCGTACACGGTCGACGGGAGAGCAGGCCTCCGAAACCTCGCCTCTCCGGTTCCTGTACGGGAGAGGGGCGATTAGGTTTTTGGGGAGCGATCACGCGACTGCTCGCCTCCGTCCGTCTGCTTCGTCTACGTCCGCGTCGCCCTCGTCATCGCCATGTCTTCACCAAGCGAAGCTGATCGTCTCCGCGAGGAAGCCGAGAAGAAGACGGCAGAGGATACTGCCGCCGCCGCCGCTGCTGCTGCTACGGCCAACTGGCCGATTGGAGGGTATGACTCGTTTATCCTCATGTTCGTATTTATCCTAGCAGTACTACTTGTTTGCATAGATGTATCCACTATATGCGTAGTATGTGCTAGGTTAGCTCAAGATCAGTATGTCATTAGTCTAGTCAATGCCATGCTAGTTATTATTCTGTGAATTAATGTACTCGGAAAATTGCCTATTTACTCAACATTTTTCATATAGTCAACCAGCCCAAAGACTTTCAGGGGACCTGGAAATGAAATCAGCAGCAGCACCCGGTATCGGCCGGAGGTTGGTGAGCCCTCCGCAAAGACAGAGTAACCAGACAATGGCCAGTTTTTTTCTTCTGCCTGTGTCTGAAATGAAATGTTTCCCCTCTTTCTCATGTCATCTAGGCTGGTTGAAGTGTGGCAAATGAGTTGCTGTGAAGGTTAGCACAAAATGAGCATCAAACATGGTGATAATCCACTACACCAATGGCAGTAGGCATGCAGCAGTAGCAGCAGTACAATTTACTACTGTACTTAGAATTCAGAAGAAGCAGCTCTGCGTCTCTGACCCCACTCACCTACCGCCAACCGCCCCCATCGGCTCCTTCCCTTGCTCCACCACCGTATAAAGTCAGCGAGGTCCGCCGAGCACCACCAGCTCCTCCACCACCGTCTCCACCAACCCCGCAACAGAGCAGAGCCACAATGGACATGGACATGGCGTCGCTGCTGCCGTTCGTGCTGGCGCTGGTGGCGATCCCGATCTCGCTGGCGCTGCTGGACCGGCTGCGGCTGGGCCGCCTGCCGCCGGGCCCGCGCCCGTGGCCGGTGGTGGGCAACCTGCGGCAGATCAAGCCCGTGCGGTGCCGCTGCTTCCAGGAGTGGGCGGAGCGGTACGGGCCCATCCTCTCCGTCTGGTTCGGCTCCTCGCTCACCGTCGTCGTCTCCACCTCCGAGCTGGCCAAGGAGGTGCTCAAGGAGCACGACCAGCAGCTCGCCGACCGCCCCCGCAACCGCTCCACCCAGCGCTTCAGCCGCAACGGCCAGGACCTCATCTGGGCCGACTACGGCCCGCACTACATCAAGGTGCGCAAGCTCTGCAACCTCGAGCTCTTCACCCAGAAGCGCCTCGAGGCGCTGCGCCCCATCCGCGAGGACGAGGTCACCGCCATGGTCGAGTCCGTCCACCGCGCCGCCGCCGGCCCCGGTAAGCTGCTAGCTCTAACCCAGATCGCACGCACCCCTTCTTTCCTTTTCCTTTTCCTTTCCCCCCCACCGCACATCTCGGAGACGCTGAGCGTGTCATTTTGGAGAAAGCGAGGGTGGTTGCTGCAAAACAAAGCCAGGGAGGTTATCTTTTGTCTCAAGCATAGTGGAGGTGCTGTCCTCCTCGTGTTTGGTGGGTTTGGTCGACCAGTTTGCTCTGCTGTGTGTTGACGATGCCGACGATGCGCAGACGTTCCAAAATGCCAGGCCTGGGTCGGTCATTTCGTGTTAATCTTGACAGATTGTTTGCGGTGCCAAATTTGCAATGGATCGCAGGAACAATTGTTTATTCTTGACAGATTTGGTGCTAGAGTAAACGGAGCTGATCCGTTGAAATGCCTCCATGGGGTGCATTCCTGTTGAGTGGCCACATGGCAAGCACGTTGCTAGTGCACTGAATCCTTAATTAAGGTATAGATTAAAATGCATTGACACAAATAAACCATCGTTGGTCTCTTCTAGTCTGTTGAGGGGCCTTGGGTTTATTTTATTATTCCGCAGACTCGATCTCGACACGATCATGGTGGTTGCATGTTATACAAGTAGGCTGCGCTTCACATGGGGCTTAGTACACATGGGGGTAGTAATAGTAATCTCGATTTGATATGCCATTTAAGCTTCAGATTAAGACAATCTGCTGCTTTCTGCACTACTGTTAGTTCAGATAATTCGATGCCACAAATAGACCGTGACGCTACTCCATTCCTTTATCGGCAGAACAGTTTGTCTTATTGTGTACTAGAGCCGAGCGGATGATCCGGTACTTGAATAACTGTATGACATTTTGGCCTTCCAGAGAGTCAGTGTCATGACAAGCACACTCCTTGTGGTAATAAGCCATTTTTAATGACACAATGCTATTTTAGGCTCAAGCATTGTCTTGTGGCATAATACCTGTTTAGCCAAGCCGGAAATCTTGACTTAACTATCATAGCCACACAAATAACATATAGAGTGCTATTGTTATCTTATCTTTTAGTGTCACCAATGCAATGGATGTAGCTCCATATTGGTACAGAACTGATGTAGTTTATGTGTACAATTTGGGATAAATTTATATGTTGTGAGTATAGGAGCAGCTTACCTTGTACTGTTTGGCAACAATGCCCATGTTTATCTGCCCAAAAATCTTAGCTTGATGTCCAACAGACTGAGCTTTTGTTAATAGCAATGGACCTATACTGGTATAAGTACTAAAACAGATCAGATTAATGATAGCTTCAGGTGTGACTTTGACTGCAATCAGTATAGGCTTTAGTCCTTGGGCAGTCTTACTACAGCAGTTGGGTTACTGGTAATTGATTGAGAGCAGTTAGTCCAGATCGTTATTTCATTGAGTTAATTGGTATCACAAGTCCAAAAAATGGGAGTCCAATTATGAAATGTTTTATCAAGGTACTAGAACATTGAAATGGCAAGGCATCTTTGTTCAGTAAGCAAAATGGAATGCTTGATGTGCTTCAGACATAAAAAAGGGGCAACACATCCTTCCTATTACATCTCATTGATGATCTCTGGTTAGTGGTCAGTGGCACGCACACAAATTACAACTTGCTTTCACTTATTGTACTGTGCATGATGCTCCACATGCCAAGGCATCTTTGTTCAGTAAGCAAAATGGAATGCTTGATGTGCTTCAGACATAAAAAAGGGGCAACACATCCTTCCTATTACATCTCATTGATGATCTCTGGTTAGTGGTCAGTGGCACGCACACAAATTACAACTTGCTTTCACTTATTGTACTGTGCATGATGCTCCACATGCCAAGGCATCTTTGTTCAGTAAGCAAAATGGAATGCTTGATGTGCTTCAGACATAAAAAAGGGGCAACACATCCTTCCTATTACATCTCATTGATGATCTCTGGTTAGTGGTCAGTGGCACGCACACAAATTACAACTTGCTTTCACTTATTGTACTGTGCATGATGCTCCACATGCATGCTGCCTCATCAGGAATATGCTAGACTAATTAAATGCCATTTCATGCTTCCCTCCTTTGCCTCAAGACCTCAACCCTATTATTTCAACCTTAATAGGAATACTTTAACTTATTTTTCACCCTTCTCTTTCTTTGAAATACATCTGGCATCGCATTTAATTTCATATTCAGTGTGTGTTTCAGTATTAATGTAGCATATTCATGCGAATGTATAGTCTTGTGCGTTAAGCATAGCCTTCTCTCTGATAACATGTTGATTTGTAATAGGAA
The DNA here is from genome assembly GCF_904849725.1 of Hordeum vulgare subsp. vulgare. Classification (NCBI taxonomy): domain Eukaryota; kingdom Viridiplantae; phylum Streptophyta; class Magnoliopsida; order Poales; family Poaceae; genus Hordeum; species Hordeum vulgare. The sequence continues at coordinate 447,210,420 of NC_058518.1, read as the reverse complement.
TGTTTTTTCGAAAAGGATTACGATAGGAATATAAGCTAGCAGATATCCAGAAGAAGAAGAAAAATACAAGTTTAGCTTTATTTTCTTGGGACATTCTTTGTCAGTGAACACCAATAATTGGCCTGCTGTGTGGATTGTGTTCAACTGGATATCCACATGGATCCTTTGCAACAATGTTTAGGTATTTGCGGTTGTCGTGCAAAACATTAATTGGTATATACCCCTCAATTTTATGTTATATTAGGTTTTTGGCATAATTTAGCAAAACATTTATTGTTCTATATTGTTGGCTGTTACTGTTAGTTCATGAGCCAGCCTCACAAAACGGAAACATGGCATATCCCGCATGACATACACAATGTAACAGTTTATATTACTTAATCACTTTAATCCGTAAACCAGCTTGGGCTCTTTCCTAACAGTATTGACTATTACTTAAAAAAAAACAGTATCGACTATTGAGTTTTACATTGACAGTATTTCCTAACAGTATTATCTATTCATATGTTCTTTCAGGTAATGAAGGAAAGCCATTGGTAGTGAGGAATCACCTTGCTATGGTGTCTTTCAACAATATAACAAGGCTAGCTTTTGGGAAGCGGTTCATGAATGCAAATGGTGACATTGACGAAGAAGGGCAGGAATTCAAGCTTATTGTCAACAATGGGATCAAAATTGGTGCATCTCTCTCTGTTGCTGAATACATTTGGTACCTGAGATGGCTGTGTCCACTTAATGAGGAGCTTTACAAGACCCACAATGAGAGAAGGGATCGTCTGACCAAGAAGATCATTGAAGAGCATGCGCAGGCCCTCAAGGAGAGCGGTGCTAAACAGCACTTTGTGGATGCACTGTTCACTCTCAGAGAGAAGTATGACCTTAGTGATGACACAGTTTTCGGACTTCTATGGGTATGTAGGATGCCCCTTCATAACTAAGTAATTTATCTTATATTCCATTTCCTTTTAATTTCAAATGAGATGCCCTGCTAATTTTTAATATGGAATGAGATAGCATCGCCTTCTTAGTTCTTCCATTCTTCGCACAAATGCTACATAATAGCTTTCATTAAATTGATTGATTTATGGATCAAGAGAAATCTCATTAAGTTTTGTTAGATTTAGTAGGTAACTTAGGTGAGATGCCACTGTCTCAAGGTTGGTATAGTATGCTGGGATTGTAAAATGTATGTTTACTTTCGAGTCGGATATTAGGTAGTGCTTTGATCTTTATCGTTACAATCATTCAACTACCAAAAATGGTTTGCAAGAGTTTATAAGCTACTCAGCTATTTATTAATTATTTCATTGGATGCCTCTTCATATTTCTATCTTGCACATGCCAAACTTAATAAACTTGTTCATGCCGGCAAATCTATACCATAGAAGTACTGCTATTTACTGAAATTCAAGCCTGGTAATCTCATCTCTTACCAAAATACCATCCCTTTCTTATGTTCAGGACATGATCACCGCTGGGATGGACACGACAGTCATATCAGTCGAATGGGCCATGGCAGAGCTGGTCAGGAATCCCAGGGTGCAGCAGAAGCTGCAAGAGGAGCTCGACAATGTCGTCGGCCGTGACCGCGTCATGGCCGAGACCGACTTCCAGAACCTGCCGTACCTGATGGCCGTCGTCAAGGAGTCCCTCCGTCTGCACCCGCCGACGCCGCTCATGCTGCCCCACAAGGCCAGCGCGAGCGTCAAGGTCGGCGGCTACAACATCCCCAAGGGTGCCAACGTCATGGTGAACGTGTGGGCGGTGGCCCGAGACCCCAAGGTGTGGAGCAGTCCGCTGGAGTTCAGGCCGGAGCGCTTCCTGGAGGAGAGCATCGACATCAAGGGCAGTGACTTCAGGGTGCTGCCCTTCGGCGCGGGCCGGAGGGTGTGCCCCGGCGCGCAGCTCGGGATCAACCTCGTCGCCTCCATGATCGGGCACATGCTGCACCATTTCAAGTGGTCTCTGCCGGAAGGCACCAGGCCGGAGGACATTAGCATGATGGAGTCCCCCGGGCTCGTCACCTTCATGGGCACGCCGCTGCAGGCCATCGCCACGCCGCGCCTGGAGAAGGAGGAGCTGTACAAGAGGGTCCCGGTTGAGATCTGAGCGGCATGTGCTGCTTTCCTTGGAGTGTTGTTACACCGCTCGCTGCTTTCAGTTAGGTCCTGGATGGAGCTCGTGTTGTTGTAAATCGTGAGTTGTTGAACTGCCTTTTTTGAATCTCATAAAGTGACGACGGCAGATCGTTTCTACCTTTATTAGTTGTTCCTTCGCATATAGTTTTCTTTTTTATGTTAACAGTTTAACACAACTGTTAAGCTTCATGTTGTTCCTTCGCATATAGTTTTGTTTTTCTGTTAAAGCTTCATGTTGTTCCTTCGCATATAGTTTTGTTTTTCTGTTAAAGCTTCATGTTGTTCCTTTGCATATAGTTTTGTTTTTCTGTTAACAGTTTAACACAATTGTTAAGCTTCATGCATTAGTCAACGCAACCTCTCATGTGTGATGGGGAAGACAAGTTAACACGTACAATCGGAAGAGAGCGATGGTGCGCGAAACTCACATATGACTCAAGAGGCCTCTGCGTGGACAAAAAGGAGGGCTATCAGCAATTTTTTAATAAATTGCAAAAACCAGGACTTAAACTCAAGACCTTAGCTTTCATATCATGTTAAAGCTTCATGCACTAGCCAACGCAACAAAAAACCCGAACTGATGGAAAGGGCTAGTGCAACCCACATATACTGTAACAACAACAAATCATACTAGGCAATATATCTTCTTGTAGACTGATATTCGGCGATGATAACACATTCAGGCCCTGTTAAAGAAACCTATTGTATAAAATTTAGAGGAGGATACATCCGAGTATCCTTTAGTGGAGTATACCTCTTTAAAAGAAAGGTTTTAAAGAGTCGTTTCTAATTGATCCTCTAAACTTAATGGAGTAACTTTGTTTATCAAATCTTTTTAGTTTACACAGTACTTTTAAATTGCATTTGCACACGTATTAAATCCAAACATGATAATTAAGGTTCACACAATTCACTAATTCAAATGCAAACACGCGGAAGAGTTGAAATGAAGTAAAGAGCATGATAAAATCACAACTATGAAGTTTTATGGAGATGCCACTTATGCTCGACAAGATCATCTTGGAGGTGGATATGAACTTCTGGGTTCTCGATGTTTTTTTTTGACAAGAATGGGTTCTCGATGTTGCGATGCATTGTGACGAATCTTTATATCCTATTTGCAGTGCGCTCCGGCTCAACATTAACATCATGCCCATTGGAAGTGTAGAAAGTTCTCATAAATGTCTCTCTCATCTTCAGCGATCATGTTATGTAGTTGATACAACATGCGAAAAGTGCAAATAGAGCCCGGGCTCCAGAAAGGACTTTAAAAAAACATATTTCCACATCACAAAAAAGTCAAAAAATTTATACATATGCAAATACATATATAACACGTTGAGGAAAAAGTTCATAACAACATACTTTCATACGTGGCGTATACATAAAAAACAAAAACACAAATGAAAATGGGTCCTTTTTTGTTGTTCTTGGGCCGGAATTTTGTTATTTTTGTGCAGCTTGCAAAAAGAAAAACAAATGAACGAAATTTTACAGATCCACTGCAAATATGTATAAGTTTTCACATATTGTTTTTTAGATTTTTTTGAAACATAGAAATATCGTTTTTTGAATCTGTTCAAATAAAGTCCTCCAATGCCCCGTCCACCAAAACTCTACGCTCATACAACATGTCACTATTTGCCATAGAACCTTGGGGTTCAATACTCGGCAAGGCCACGAATGATGGCAAAGCGCTTCTGAAGCACACTGAAGGATCTCTTCACATTCTTCCTTGTCGACTCTTGACGCGTCGCAAAGTGAGATATCTTGTTACCTTTATGTCACACCCAGTGTTTTGTACCACATTGCTATGCTTATAAAGTTTAATTTTTGTGATCAATTAAAACTTTTTGTGTAATTATGATGCTTGATTGCTTTGTCATTGCTTGTTTCCTTGGTTATGCTTTAATTCACAAAAATCCTCCTACCCTCAAGACTCATCTCCTTAATCCAACACTTTGCCCAATGATCATACCATGTGCATATGATATAAAAATATTTTTATAAATATTAGTTTGTCCAAAAAACATTTATTTGAATTAGGTTTTCAAAAAACCGTGAACTCAGGTTTGTAATACAAGTCCTCAAATTAGGGTAAATATTTTGCCCCAAATATTTTATTTGGAACCTATTATCTATAATACTTCCAAAAACCACAAAATATTTATTTTAAAAGTTAGTTTTGTATTTTATTTAAATGCCCTTTTACAAGGCCAGAAATGGTCTTTTATAGGGAAAATTTATTATAATGTGTAAAAAATATTTTAGAAAATTTAGGGAAACTCATAGGACATATATTTTTCATATATGTGAGTTTTAACACATTGTCGTGTTCAAAATATTGGACAGAACCCTTCAAAACCCTTTCTGCATATTTCAAGTATTTGAAATATTTCTATAATAAATATTGTCAAATAAGTCCAGGAAAATTGCAGCAAGTCACATATGCCTCATATGAAGATCTTGACAAGTTTCATATCATTATAAACTATTTTTGTTCATCAAAGTGTCCCTAAACTCTCTTTGTCCAGATCTAAAGTTGAACAACTCTTCATTGCCAATTGTCACCATTTGATCTCATACTTTATGGGCATGATCTAATCCCCTAATTATGCATCTACACCAAGTGGTATATCAAGGAGAACAGATTAGCCTAGCTAGATCAAAGAAAACCCATTTCTATTGATTTCTAGGGTTTGCAAAAGCTGCATTGGACACTTTCTTCGTTTGAGCTAAAAATTTGTGGGAAAGGCTAATTTGAACATGCCAGTTTTGGACCGGGCCTTTATACCCCGTTTTCCCTCCCGCCTGTAGCCTAGGATTTGCTTTTTTACCGCTTAAGCACGCGTAGCTCTCGCTTGACCAACGCTTAGCGCTAAAGCGACCTCTAAATCTCGTTTTTCCGCTCAACGCTAAAAGTTGCGCCTAGGACAGAAGCGAAACATTTAGCTGTCGCTTAGCGCTTAAGAGCATCTCCAAGAGCATACCCATATTTTGGGTAGTCAAAACCATTATGGATAGAGGAGAGAGAAGGTTTGGGTATCAAAAAATTTCTGCTTTTCAAGCTTACCCATATTTGGATACCCAAAAACTTGATAGCCCAAAATTACCTTGCAAGCAAACCGACGAACACCTTGCGGGCGGCGGCGGCGATTTGCGCCGGCGAGGGCGTCAGGGACACGGCGGCTGTCGGGGACGTGGGGAGGGAGGCGGCGAGGACTTCGGGCAAGCGGACGCGGCCGCACGCCGCTCCTCCTGCCGCCGCGATGAGGTCGTCGGCTGCCGCACGAGCTTGGCGCCGCGTGAGCTCGCCGCTGCCGGCCGAGGCGGGGTGGAGGTCCTGAAGGCGGGGCGGAGGTCCAGGAGGCGTGCTGGAGGTCGGGGAGGCGGAGGGAGAGTCGCCGGCGCCAAGAATCGGCCGCCCCGCGCCGGGCTACGGGGCCTCGATGCGGCGGACGGGCGGCTCGATGCGGTGGCGTCCGTGCTCGCCGGTGGCCGGAGGAGGGAGGCAGGGGTCAGGGAGGGGTCGGGGACGGAGCGCCGATGGCCGGAGGGGGCGGCGGCGGCGGCGGCGCGGCGGCGGGGTCGTGCAGGCGGGGGTCAGGGAGGAGTCGGGGAAGTTTCCTCTCGGGCAGTTGGTACTCCCGCGCTGATTTTGGGTCAGATGGGTATTTGCCCCACAATACCATATATGCCAATTCTGGGCTAGATTATGGGTAGTGACCCAAATTTTTTTGTGTGGGGATCATTTATGGGTATGCTCTTGGAGCTAGTTTTTTTGCCCCCAATACCTGAAAAAAGCAGTTTTTGGGTATTGAGAGCAAATATGGGTATGCTCTTGGAGATGCTCTAAGCGTCGACTATAAACGTTTTCTTGAACACTGATAATACATATAGTTTTGACACTTTTGAAGGTGTTACACCATTATCTTGTCGAATGCGTGACACAAAGATGAGAATCAAATCACTTGCAACATATATCACACCTGCAACAACTTGGCACGCATGCAACGTATCAGGAGTGAATTACAAAAAACACACATTTGAAGTTCAATTTCAAGCTTGCAACCACATTCGTTGGGCGCTACAAAGGTTTTCTTACAATTTTCACCTACGACCGGTTTGTGCCGAACTAATCCAATTTCTGATAGGAAGGCCCGCTGGTCAGGTCCAGCGCGGCCACCAAGTCACGGTCTGCAGCGGCCAATGGCAGAACCCGACTGCGCGCGGCGATTTCTGGCGAGCAGCCGAACAGCGCTCTCCGGCGGGGCTGCCAACGGCGTCTCAGCGTTGACCTCCCGACCCTGTTGCTCTCCCGGCGTGGCGTCATCTCCCAGCGGCTGCGGCAGAGGAGCTGGCGTGGGAGGGAGAGGGATGACAGTCAACAAATGGTTTTGGCTATTTTTACCATGTCATCGCTTATAGGCAGGCCCTTGTCAGAAATCAGGCTAATTCGGCCAAACCGGTCATAAGTGTTTACTGAGAAAATGAGTAAGAAACCCCATAGTTTTTTTGTTGTGGCCTAGGAATGTGGTCGCAAACCTGGACTTGAACTTAAAATGTGGCGGTTTTTTTACAATTCATTCATCGCATCAGGCACAAACAAATTAAGGACTGTTACACAAGCACCGGCCAACTGAACTGAACAAGCATGTACAATGCACAAAATAATGAAACTTGCATTGTCTTGGCCATCTCTAATACCAAGGCGAGTCAGGGACTGCGGTGATCACGCTCTTGACCTGCATGTACTTGTCGATGGCCATCATGCCCTGGTCCCGGCCGAAGCCGCTCATCTTGTACCCGCCGAAGGGCGCCTCGGGGTCGAAGGCGAAGTAGCAGTTCACCCACACTGTCCCCGCGCGAACCGACCTTGACACCTTGTTGGCGATGTCCAAGTTCTTGGTGATGATCCCGGCGGCCAGCCCGTACTTGGTGCAGTTGGCCTTCTCTATCGCCTCATCGACCGTCCTGCAGACACAGGCACAGGCGGGCAATAAAAAGGCACTTTGTCAGACATTAGAAGTTCATAACCCAAGAATTAATAACCAATTTAACTTTTGTTAGGTGACATTGTGAAAACTTTGGCGTACTTGAACTTCATGAGGGACATCACGGGGCCGAAGATCTCGTCTTGAGCGATCTTCATGTCCTCCTGTAGAAGCCACGTGAGCATGTGTTAGTGTCAAACTGTCATCTAAATGTACGATTGTTTTTCCCTTGAGTAATATGATGTGTACACCTTCTCTCTTGTACTGTACATCTAGAAGTTAAAATTATGTACCTTGACGTCTGCAAATATGGTAGGCTCAATGTAGTATCCTTTGTCGCCGGCAGGTTTGCCGCCGGTGAGGAGAGTCGCTCCCTCGCTCTTGCCGTGCTCAATGTACCTTAGGACCCTCTCAAATTGCTCCTTGTCAACCTAGATTCAAGCAAAGCAACGGTTGAATATTTATATTTGCCACTTCCTTTCCGGCCATGAACTCGACTAGTTTTTTGGCGCGTTTTCCTCAAATTTGAGCATGCATGGCTGATGAAAAATGAAGGCGTAATAATGTACCTGGGGACCCATGTTGGTGGCCACATCGAACGGATCTCCGACTTTCCAGTTCTGGGCAGCCACCACAGCCTTCTTCACGAACTCGTCGTATATCCCTTCCTGAACATAAACACGAGACCCCGCAACGCAAACCTCTCCCTGGAAGTTCAGATTAATTCAGATGGCAGTATATATGGTCGTGACTGTCTCTTGCTCTGTGGAAATGTTTACTCTTGGTAATCCTATCCTGTGTGAAGAGAATGCCATGTATTGGAGTACCTTGTTGAAGAATATGGCAAGCCTTGAGAGCTCGACCGCCATGTCGACGTCGGCGTCATCGAAGATTATCAGAGGCGACTTGCCGCCGAGCTCCAGCGATACCGTCTTGAGGTTGCTCCGGGCAGATGCCTCCATGATGAGGCGGCCTACTTCACCAGAACCAGTGAAGGCAACCTGATCGACGCGGTAGTAGTATCTTTCATCAGGACATAAGGACAGTGTAAAAGAGAGCCGAACTGCATGGCACGGAACAAGTTCGTAGTACTAGCAATGATCATTTGTGCTCACGCTGTCAACGTCCATGTGGGAGGCGATGGCGGCGCCGGCCGTCGGGCCGAAGCCAGGGACGACATTGAGCACTCCGTCCGGAATGCCAGCCTGAAAAATGTGTACATGCGAGGACAGGATGAGTTTCAGTTCATGTCGACAGTGTATGGAACGGAAGGGCGTTAACTTGCAGAGAGATCCATTAATTACCAGCTTTGAAAGGTGCGCATAGTAGAGGGCGGAGAGGGGCGTCTGCTCGGCGGGCTTGACGACGACGGTGCATCCGGCGGCGAGCGCCGGGCTGATCTTGAGGAAGAACATGAGGCTGGGGAAGTTCCACGGGATGATGATGCCGGCGACCCCGATGGGCTCCTTGAGGGTGTACCCCTGGTACTTGCCGGTCACGCGCAGCGACTCGCCGTGGATCTTGTCGGCGGCGCCGGCGTAGTAGCGCAGCATATGCACCGCCGCGGGGATGTCGATGATCTTGCCCACCAGCAGCAGCTTGCCGGCGTCGGCGCCGTCCAGCGCCGCCAGCTCCTCGATGTGCTGCTCCATCAGGTCAGCCAGCTTGTGCATGGCCCTGCCCCTCTCCTGCATGCATGCATGCATGCATGGACGCCGGCGACGAGTGAGTGAGTTGTCAGGCAAATTGTCGGATGAGCAGGGGCGGGAGTGCCGGATTACGTACGTAGCCTGACATGCGGGGCCACTTGCCATGCTCGAAGGCCTCCCTGGCGGCGTTGACGGCGAGGTCCACGTCGGCTTTGTCCGCCTCTGCGATGTGGGCCATCACCTCGCCTGTCCGTGGGTCCCTCGTCTCGAACGTCTTGCCTGAAAAACGAAATCCACCAGCAAATCACATCGGCATTTCTTTCTCTCTCGTTTGCGGCCAGCAGTCGCCAACGTCGACCGGTAGGCGGTATGTAGCTTGCATATTCAAACATCAAGTGGCGGCAATCAAAGGGATAGCAGACAATAATTTCGTAAGTTATGGGATGCTTTTGTTGAATCTCGTGAGCGTGACAGGTTGGTTATATCGATGGGGAGAGCAAGCAGATATTTTACACGCAAAACCATATATTTCTGGGCTTCATCCAAAAGGATATTATAGGCAAGTCAGTCCATATTGTGATTAGAATACATTTGCAAAGTCAACAAAGGCATGTGTCCCTCCTTGTGGCGACACTGTTCCAAGGGAGGCAGGGGAAGGAGAAAATTATACTATCTGTTTTACAAAGGGATTGTTTTTTTTCCCCTCTCTTTTGGCGGTAGCAACCGAAGATATCTCTATCTACTGTAGTTCCTATATAGAATGTTCATATACTGATGTTTCCATGTCAAGTCATTCGGTCATAATTAAGAAACAACGGCCGGCGAGCCAAGCCAAGCCAAGCCAAGCCAAGCCACAATCAAATTTAACTTCAGTTGTTTTGGGTTTATTCCCTGACAGACGTTTAGGAAATCTAAGTAGGGGCGACTGGTCGAAAACACCATGCATATGAAGGCTAACTTGGTTCAGGCGGGGAATATCTGAGCATGCTTTGTACTCCAGTAGATACTTGCATGAACTGTATATCTATAAAATTACCGTCAGAAAAAAATATTAACATGCAGTCTGCATCAAAGATAAGGATAAGAAACTATAGAGTCGTCCCGCAAACAAAAGCTATAAAGCCAACTATGTTGAGCTGGGTCCATCTCAAATACTCAATCTTATCTGACATGCATCCCATCTACAACAAGATAAAATTGCCAGTATATCTTTCGGTGCATATGTAAGTTCCTAGGTATCCATCAAATTGAGATTGGAGCACAGCCAGTATAAATATTTTCACATGCACAAGGTAATTGATCATGACGACGTACCGGAGGCAGCATCGACGAACTCGCCGTTGATGAAGAGCTTGGTGTGCTTGATCTCCGGCACCACCAGCGTCTGCTTCCAGCCGTCGTTGCTCCCCATTGTGATGCGTGTCTCAACTCAGCAACACAAGCTTGCTATTCTCTACCGGAGAAAAGTCTTGTACGACTTGAGTTGCTTATATAGAGATGGCTCTGGTTTCAGGCTACGGCGTTTCTTCTTTGAGAACAGTCTGGCAACAGCTTGGTCAAGTACTGTGATGGGACTTGAAAACTCTCTTGTCCTCCACCTTGTATTATCAGTTGTATGGCTGCTAGCGCGTGGGGCGGAGACAGGGGGACACTTTCTCCTATACGTTATGGCCGACTAATGACTTTATTAACGACAGCCCAGCTTGATTTTGGGGCTATATGAAAGGTAAACGCTGCCGGTCGCGCGCCTTGCTGGTAGGTTCATGCAATATTTCGAGCGCCTCGCTGGTAGGTTCATGCAATATTTTTTCGTCAAATTTGCTGCAACCATGTGTTATTTTCATACAAACGTTTTTCATATAGCCTTTTTCCGGTTTAAATTTGTTGCAACCAACGTTCATATTTGCTATAAACGTTTTTTATTTACTATATTTGTCCAGCAAAAAAGTTGCATATACGTTTGGTTGCAACTCGAGTTTGTTGGATTTTTGCTACAACCGGCGTTTTGATTTTTGCTACAATTTTTGCTACAACCATCATTATTTTTTGCGGCAACACGTCACGTAGATATTTGCTACAACCGGCGTTTGACTTTTGCTACCACGCATCATCTTCTTCGTATTTTTGCTACGATCACGTAGATATTTTTTTTGCCACAATTTTTTTGTTGTTGCAACCGTTGACGAAAATTGACGATGCGCATGGGAAATTGTTCCAAGGTTGATGCAATCGCCGTCGGCACAGTTTCACTTCAGTTAGCATCAGGATTAGTTATGAACTTAAATAATTATTATTTAGTGCCTGCCTTAAGCATGAACATTATATCTGGATCTAGTTTATTGCGAGACGATTACTTGTTTAAGTCAGAGAATAATGGTTGTTCTATTTCTATGAGTAATATCTTTTATGGTCATGCACCCATTGTGAGAGGATTGTTCATATTGAATCTTGATAGCGATGATACACATATACATAACATTGAGACCAAAAGATGTAGAGTTAGCAATGATAGCTTCATGTTTTTGTGGCACTGCCGCTTAGGTCATCTTGGTGTAAAGCGCATGAAGAAACTCCATTCCAATGGACTTTTGGAGTCACTTGACTTTGAATCACTTGACACGTGCGAACCATGCCTCATGGGCAAGATGACTAAGACTCCGTTCTCTGGAACAATGGAGTGTGCAAGTGACTTGTTGGAAATCATACATACCGATGTGTGCGGTCCGATGAGTGTGGAGGCGCGCAGCGGATATCGTTATTTTCTCACCTTCACTAACGATTTGAGTAGGTATGGATATATCTACTTGATGAAGCACAAGTCTGAGACGTTTGAGAAGTTTAAGCAATTTTAGAGTCAAGTTGAAAATCATCGTAACAAGAAGATCAAGTTCCTACGTTCTGATCGTGGGGGTGAATATCTGAGTTTCGAGTTTGGTGCTCACTTAAGACAATGTGGAATTGTTTCACAGTTGACACCGCCTGGAACACCACATCGTAATGGTGTGTCCGAACATCGTAATCGTACTTTGTTAGAAGTGGTGCGATCTATGATGTCTCTTACCGATTTGTCGTTATTGTTTTGGGGTTATGCATTAGAAATAGATGCATTCACTTTAAATAAGGCACCATCAAAATCCGTTGAGACGACACCATACGAATTTTGGTATGGCAAAAGACCGAAGTTGTCGTTTCTTAAAGTTTGGGGATGTGATGCTTATGTCAAAAAGCTTCAGCTTGAAAAGTTGGAACCCAAAGCGTAAAAGTGTGTCTTCATAGGTTACCCAAAGGAGACAGCTGGGTACACCTTCTATCTCAAATTCGAGGGCAAAGTGTTTGTTGCTAAGAACGGAGCTTTTCTTCAGAAGGAGTTTCTCTCGAAAGAATTGAGTGGGACGAAGATATAACTTGATGAGGTTGTCGAACCTCTAGTCCCTCTAGATGGTGGCGTAGGGCAAGGGGAAACCCCTGTCGAAGCGACGCGGTTGTGGAGGAAGTTAATGATGATGATCATGAAACTTCGGATCAAGTTCATATCGGACCTCGCAGGTCCTCAAGATCACGTACTACTCCTGAGTGGTACGGTAATCCTGTCTTATCAATCATGTTGTTAGACAACAATGAACCTGCGAATTATGAAGAAGCAATGGTGGGCCCGGATTCCAACAAATGGCTGGAGGCCATGAAGTCCGAGATAGGATCTATGTATGAAAACAAAGTGTGTACTTTGGAAGTATTACCTGAAGGCTGCAAGGCTATTCAGAACATATGAATCTTTAAGAAGAAGACGGACGCGGACGGTAATGTGACCGATTATAAAGCTCGACTTGTGGCAAAGGGTTTTTCACAAGTTCAAGGAGTTGACTATGATGAGACGTTCTCACCGGTAGCGATGCTTAAGTCCGTCCGAATTGTTGGGGAACGTCGCATGGGAAACAAAAAAATTCCTACGCGCACGAAGACCTATCATGGTGATGTCCATCTACGAGAGGGGATTTCCGATCTATGTACCCTTGTAGATCGAACAACAGAAGCGTTAAGAAACGCGGTTGATGTAGTGGAACGTCCTCACGTCCCTCGATCTGCCCTGCGAACCGTCCCACGAACCGTCCCGCGATCCGTCCCACGATCCACTCCGATCTAGTGCCGAACGGACGGCACCTCCACGTTCAGCACACGTACAGCTCGACGATGATCTCGGCTTTCTTGATCCAGCAAGAGAGACGGAGAGGTAGATGAGTTCTCCAGCAGCGTGACGGCGCTCCGAAGGTTGGTGGTGATCTAATCTCAGCTGGGCTCCGCCCGAGCTCCGCAGAAACGCGATCTAGAGGTAAAACCGTGGAGGTATGTGGTCGGGCTGCCGTGGCAAAAGTTGTCTCAAATCAGCCCTAAAACCCCACTATATATAGGAGGGAGGGAGGGGAGGAGGCAGCCTCAAAACCTAAAGGTTTGGCCGAAATTGGAGGTGGAGGAGTCCTACTCCAATCCTACTTGGAGTAGGATTCCACCTTCCCACTTGGAAATTCTTTCCACCTTGTGTTTTTTTTCTTCTCAAACCTTATGGGCCTTAGTGGGAACTTATTCCAGCCCACTAGGGGCTGCTTTATCTCTTCCCATAGCCCATGAGACCCCTTGGGGCGTGACACCCCTCCTGATGGTCCCCGGCACCCCTCCCGGCACTCCCAGTACACTACCGATGAGCCCGAAACTTCTCCGGTAATGCACGAAAACCTTCCGGTAACCAAATGAGGTCATCCTATATATCAATCTTCGTTTCCGGACCATTCCGGAAACCCTCGTGACATCCGTGATCTCATCCGAGACTCCGAACAACATTCGGTAACCAACCATGTAACTCAAATACGCATAAAACAACGTCGAACCTTAAGTGTGCAGACCCTGCGGGCTCGAGAACTATGTAGACATGACCCGAGTGACTCCTCGGTCAATATCCAATAGCGGGACCTGGATGCCCATATTGGATCCTACATATTCTCCGAAGATCTTATCGGTTGAACCTCAGTGTCAAGGATTCATATAATCCCGTATGTCATTCCCTTTGTCCTTCGGTATGTTACTTGCTCGAGATTCGATCGTCAGTATCCGCATACCTATTTCAATCTCGTTTACCGGCAAGTCTCTTTACTCGTTCCGTAATACAAGATCCCGCAACTTACACTAAGTCACATTGCTTGCAAGGCTTGTGTGTGATGTTGTATTACCGAGTGGGCCCCGAGATACCTCTCTGTCACACGGAGTGACAAATCCCAGTCTCGATCCATACTAACTCAACGAACACCTTCGGAGATACCTGTAGAGCATCTTTATAGTCACCCAGTTACGTTGCGACGTTTGATACACACAAAGCATTCCTCCGGTGTCAGTGAGTTATATGATCTCATGGTCATAGGAACAAATACTTGACACGCAGAAAACAGTAGCAACAAAATGACACGATCAACATGCTACGTCTATTAGTTTGGGTCTAGTCCATCACATGATTCTCCTAATGATGTGATCCCGTTATCAAGTGACAACACTTGCCTATGGTCAGGAAACCTTGACCATCTTTGATCAACGAGCTAGTCAACTAGAGGCTTACTGGGGACAGTGTTTTGTCTATGTATCCACACATGCACTGTGTTTCCAATCAATACAATTATAGCATGGATAATAAACGATTATCATGAACAAAGAAATATAATAATAACTAATTTATTATTGCCTCTAGGGCATATTTCCAACAGTCTCCCACTTGCACTAGAGTCAATAATCTTAGTTCACATCACCATGTGATTCCAATGAATCCAACACCCATATAGTTATGGGGTCTGATCACGTCTTGCTTGTGAGAGAGGTTTTAGTCAACGGTTCTGAAACTTTCAGATCCGTGTGTTCTTTACAAATCTTTATGTCATCTTATAGATGCTGCTAGTATGTGCTATTCGGAAATACTCCAAATATCTACTCTACTATACGAATCCGTTTCACTACTCATAGTTATTCGGATTAGTGTCAAAGCTTGCATCGACGTAACCCTTTACGACGAACTTTTTAACCACCTCCATAATCGAGAAAAATTCCTTAGTCCATCAGTTACTAAGGATAAATTTTGACCGCTGCTAGTGATTCAATCATGGATCACTCTCTGTACCTCTCAACGAACTTTGAGTCAAGGCACACATCAGGTGCGGTACCCAGCATGGCATACTTCAGATTCTACGGCCAAGGCATAGAAGACGACCTTCGTCTATTCTCTTTATTCTGACGGGGTCGGGTTTTGAGTCTTACTCAAATTCACACCTCACAACGCAACCAAGAACTCCTTCTTTGCTGATCTATTTTGAACTCCTTCAAAAACTTGTCAAGGCATGCATCTTGTTGAAACTTCTATTAAGCGCTTTCGATCTATCTCCATAGATCTTTGATGCTCAACGTTCAAGTAGCGCAATCCAGGTATTCCTTTGAAAACTCCTTTCAAACAACCTTGTATGCTTTACAGAAATTCTACATTACTTCTGATCCACAATATGTCAACCACATATACTTATCAGAAATTCTATAGTGCTCCCACTCACTTCTTTGGAAATACAAGTTTCTCATAAACCTTGTACAAACCCAAAATCTTTGATCATCTCATCAAAGTGTATATTCCAACTCCGAGATGCTTGCACCAGTACATTGAAGGATCGCTAGAGCTTGCATACTTGCTAGTATCTTTAGGATCGACAAAACCTCCTGGTTGTATCACATACAATGTTTGCTCAAGGAAACCGTCGAGGAAACAATGTTTTGACATCCTATGTGCAATATTTCATAAATAATGCAGCAACTACTAACATAATTCTAAGAGACTTTTAGCATCGCTACGAGTGATAAAGTCTCATCATAGTCAACTGTTTGATCTTGTCGGAAACATCTTTGCGACAAGTCGAGCTTTTCTTAATAGTGACTTATCACCATCATCGTCTGTCTTCCTTTTAAAGATCCATCTTTACTCAACAGTCCTATGACCATCAAGTAGTTCTTCCAAAGTCTACACTTTGTTTTCATACATGGATCCTCTCTCGGATTTCATGGCTTCCAGCCATTTGTCGGAATCCGGGCCCACCATTGCTTTCTCCATAACTCGTAGGTTCACTGTTGCTCAACAACATGACCTCCAAGACAGGGTTACCGTACCACTCTGCAGTAGTACGCGACCTTGTCAACCTATGAGGCTTGTAGTAACTTGATCCGATGCTCGATGATCACCATCATCAGCTTTCACTTCAATTGGTGTAGGCGCCACAGGAACAACTTCCTGCGTCCTGCTACACACTGGTTGAAGTGATGGTTCAATAACCTCATCAAGTTCTACCACCCTCCCACTCAATTTTTTTCGAGAGAAACCTTTACTCGAGAAAGGATCCATTTCTAGAAACAAACACTTTGCTTTCGGATCTGAGATAGGAGATGTACCCAACTGTTTTGGATATCTTATGAAGATGCATTTATCCGCTTTGGGTTCGAGCTTATCAGACTGAAACTTTTTCACATAAGTGTTGAAGCCCCAAACTTTCAAGAAACGACAGTTTAGATTTCTCTAAACCTCAGTCTATACTGTGTCATCTCAACGGAAATACGCGGTGCCCTATTTAAAGTGAATACGGTTGTCTCTAATGCATAACCCATAAACGATAGTGGTAATTCGATAAGAGACATCATAGAATGCACCATACCAAAGTGAATCCTGTTGTTCCTTGTGCTTACACTGAGAAACCACCATACCCTGCTAGGATGAAGGATTATTCTAAAGCTCCAACTGTGATACGTAGGGGTTACATTAGACCACTTGCACCCCCTGAGGAGATTAGAGTTGAACCTAGTATTGCTATTATCAAAGATCTCTTAGCCAAAGACATAGATGGGCATGTTATCAAATTCCGTGAGGACTCTGCTAGAATCGCTAAACCTCACGCGAAAGACAAGCACAGACATGTAGTTGGCCTGCCCGTTGTTTCTGTTAAGATAGGAGATCACTGTTACCATGGTTTATGTGATATGGGAGCTAGTGTTAGTGCAATACCCCGTTCTCTCTATGATGAAATCAAAGATGAGATTGCACCTGCCGAGTTAGAACCCATTGATGTCACTATTACGCTAGCCAATAGAGACACTATCTGCCCTCTGGGAATTGTGAGAGGCGTAGAAGTCCTGTGTGGTAAGACGAAGTATCCTACTGATTTCCTCGTCCTTGGTACTGCACAAGATAGTTTTTGTCCCATCATATTTGGTAGACCCTTTCTCAACACTGTCAATGCTCACATTGATTGCATTAAGCAGACTGTCACGGTAAGTTTCGAGGGTGTGTCTCATGAATTTAACTTCTCCAAGTTTGGAAGACAACCCCATGAAAGAGAGTCGTCTGGTAGAGATGAAATCATTGCTCTTGCCTCTATTGCCGTACCTCCTAGAGACCCTTTAGAGAAATATCTGCTTGAGCATGAAAATGATATGCATATGGAGGAGAGAGATGAGATAGATAGAATTGTCTTAGAACAACATCCTATTCTCAAGAATAATCTGCCTGTTGAACTGCTTGGGGATCCTCCCCCACCAAAGGGTGATCCTGTGTTCGAGCTTAAACAGTTGCGTGATACTCTTAAGTATGCCTATCTTGATGAGAAGGAGATAAATCCTGTCATTATTAGTGCTCTCCTCTCAGAGCGCGAAGAGAAGAAGTTACTAAAAACTCTGAGGAAGCACCGCGCTGCTATTGGATATACTCTTGATGATCTTAAGGGTATTAGTCCTACTCTATGTCAGCACAAGATTAAAACCAATCCTGACTTTAAACCAGTTGCTGATCATCAAAGGAGATTAAATCCTAAGATGAAAGAGGTCGTTAGAAAAGAAATATTAAAGCTTCTGGAAGCAGGAATCATTTATCTTGTCGCTCATAGTGATTGGGTAAGTCCAGTACATTGCGTACCTAAGAAGGGAGGTATCACCGTAGTTCCTAATGATAAGGATGAACTAATCCCACAAAGGATTATTACCAGCTATAGAATGGTGATAGACTTCCGAAAACTGAACAAGGCAACCAGGAAAGATCATTATCCTTTGCCGTTCATCGACCAAATGCTAGAAAGGCTATCAAAACACACACACTTCTGCTTTCTAGACGGTTATTCAGGTTTCTCGCAAATACCTGTTGCACAATCTGATCAAGAGAAAACCACTTTCACCTGCCCCTTCGGTACCTTTGCCTATAGACGTATGCCTTTTGGCTTATGTAATGCACCGGCCACTTTATGTATGATGGCTATATTCTCTGACTTTTGTGAAAAGATTGTTGAGGTTTTCATGGATGACTTCTCCGTTTACGGGTCTTCCTTTGATGATTGCCTCAGCAACCTTGATCGAGTCTTACAGAGATGCGAAGAAACCAACCTCGTCTTGAATTGGGAGAAGTGCCACTTTATGGTTAATGAAGGTATCGTCTTAGGACACAAAATCTCTGAAAGAGGCATTGAAGTTGATAAGGCTAAGTTTGATGCAATTGAGAAAATGCCTTGCCCCACAGATATCAGAGGTATACGAAGTTTCCTAGGTCATGCTGGTTTCTATAGAAGGTTCATTAAAGACTTCTCTAAGATTTCTAGGCCTCTCACCAACCTCTTGCAGAAGGATGTTCCTTTTGTTTTTGATGAGGATTGTGAGGAAGCTTTCGAAATACTTAAGAAGGCTTTGATAACCGCACCTATTGTTCAACCACCTGACTGGAACATGCCCTTTGAAATCGTGTCTGGCGCTAGTGATTATGCTGTTTCTGCTGTTCTAGGACAAAGAGTTGACAAGAAGTTGAATGTCATTCACTACGCTAGTAAAACTCTAGACAGTGCCCAAAGAAACTATGCCACTACGGAGAAGGAATTTTTAGCAGTCGTGTTTGCATGTGAAAAGTTCAGATCTTACATAGTTGACTCCAAAATCACTATTCACTCTGATCATGCTGCTATTAAGTACCTTATGCAGAAGAAGGACGCTAAGCCTAGGCTGATGAGATGGGTTCTCCTGCTATAGGAATTTGATTTGCACGTCGTTGACCGAAAAGGTGCTGATAACCCTGTAGCAGATAACTTGTCTAGGCTAGAGAATGTCCTTGATGACCCACTACCAATTGATGACAACTTTCCTGATGAGCAATTAAATGTAATCCGCACTTCACATAGTGCATCGTGGTATGCCGATTATGCAAACTATATCGTAGCCAAATACATACCACCCAGTTTCACCTATCAACAAAAGAAGAAATTCTTATTTGATTTGAGACACTACTTTTGGGATGATCCTCACCTTTATAAGGAAGGAGTAGATGGTGTTATTAGACGTTGTGTGCCTGGACATGAACAGGGACAGATCCTGCAGAAGTGTCATTCCAAAGCCTACGGAGGACACCATGCTAGAGATAGAACTGGCCATAAGGTATTGCAATCAGGTTTCTATTGGCCCACTCTCTTCAAGGATGCCCGTAAGTTTGTCTTGTCTTGTGACGAATGCCAAAGGATAGGGAACATCAGTAAGCGTCAGGAGATGCCTATGAACTATTCACTTGTCATTGAACCATTTGATGTTTGGGGCTTTGATTATATGGGACCCTTCCCGAGTCCCAATGGGTACACTCACATCTTAGTTGCTGTGGATTACGTTACTAAGTGGGTAGAAGCTATCCCCACTAAAAATGCTGATCAGCACACCTCTATTAAGATGCTTAAAGAAGTCATATTCCCAAGATTTGGAGTCCCTAGATACTTGATGACTGATGGCGGTTCACACTTCATTCATGGTGTTTTCCACAAGATGCTAGCTAAGTATGATGTCAACCATAGAGTTGCATCTCCTTATCATCCTCAGTCTAGTGGTCAAGTTGAGTTGAGTAATAGGGAGATCAAGTTGATCCTACAAAAGACCGTCAATAGATCTCGAAAGAACTGGTCTAGCAAACTTGACGATGCACTATGGGCTTATAGGACTACTTATAAGAATCCCATGGGCATGTCACCGTATAAAATGGTTTACGGTAAGGCCTGTCATTTACCTCTTGAGCTGGAACACAAAGCTTATTGGGCAATCAAAGAGCTCAACTTTGATTTCAAACTTGCCGGTGAGAAGCGGTTGTTTGATATCAGCTCGTTGGATGAATGGAGAGCCCAGGCATATGAGAATGCCAGGTTGTTCAAGGAATAGGTTAAGAGATGGCACAACAAACGAATACAGAAACGAGAGTTCAATGTAGGTGATTATGTCTTGCTATACAATTCTCGTTTGAGATTCTTTGCATGCAAGCTTCTCTCTAAATGGGAAGGTCCCTATGTTGTCGAGGAAGTATATCGTTCCGGTGCCATCAAAATCAATAACACGGAAGGAAATTTTCCTAGAGTGGTAAATGGGCAAAGAATCAAGCATTACATCTCTGGTACTCCCATAAATGTTGAGACCAATATCATCAATGTCATAACTCCAGAGGAGTACATAAGGGATGTTTATCAGCCTGTTTCAGACCTTGAAAACGAAGATGTATCTGTTTCGGCAAGAAATTGGACGCCCATACTTTTTCAATAGGAAATTTCTTCCGTTTTGGAATTTTTGGAAAATTAGAAAAATAAAAAGCAGTCCGGAGAGCAAACGAGGCAGCCACAAGGGCCCACTCCGCCACCACCCCCTGGTGGCGGTGGGCAAGCTTGTGGGCACCTCGTGTGCCTCCCGGACTCCGTTTTCTTACGGAGGACTCCTTCTGGCCCAGAAAAAAAATCAATATATAGTCGCTCGAAGGTTTTGATCTCCGTATCACGTAGTTTTCCTCAGTTTTCGTTTTGAGCTTGTTTCTGCCGCAGATCTAGATCATCATGACTTCCCCAAATGCTCCTAAGGACAAGATCTTCGAGAAGGTCATCAATCCCTACCTCACGGAAGTGCTGAAACACCCTCGATCTATCAAGATGAGCAAGGGGATGTTGCACATCCGTGATGTTGAGGGGCCTAAGAAGACCGGAAGCGTGGAGTCGAGGCTCGAAGCAATTGAGCAACAAGTCTTCAAGTACCAAGGGATGGTGGAGCGTGGACTTAACGCCAACCACACGATGATCACAGAGTTCACTAGCAATCACAAGATGGATGCCATTGATATTGGGAAACACCTCTCCAGGCTTTACGATAGGGTTGACCAACTTCAGGGCCAGATCTATGACCTGCAGAATCAAAACTGTGAGTATGAGTACAGATTTAAATCAATAAGGTTGGCTGCAGATTTGAGGATTCTGGCTACTCGTTCATCCTGCCATGATGGAGCACCTATGCCTTGGAAGACGGAGGACCAGACTACTCCGACAACAACACCACCATCACCACCAAAGGAAGACAACTAAGCATTGGTATGAGCAATCCCCTTGGCTTGTGCCAAGCTTGGGGGAGTTGCCCTGGTATCGTATCACCTTTATATCTTTTGCTTTTACCTTTGTTTTAGTTCTTTCCTTTTCAGTTTTTATTTCTTCTTTTAGAGGAATAAGTCTTTAGTTTTTAGTTTGAGTCTATGGATTGAATAAGATCCTTCAAGTAAGTTGTCATTGGTGCAAGCAATAAAAATTGCTCTCTAATATGTATGATCTATTAGTGTGTGGAAAATAAGCTTTGTATGAACCTGTGATGAGGAAGACATAAAAGCGACAGACTACATAATAAAGTTCTTTGTCACATGAGGCAATATAAAGTGACGTTCCTCCGCACTAAGAGGACACGCATCCAAACCTCAAAAGCGCATGACAACCTCTGCTTCCCTCTGCGAAGGGCCTATCTTGTACCTTTACTTTTTACCCTTGTAAGAGTCATGGTGATCATCACCAATTCCCTATTTTTGCCTTTGTCTTGGCTACCGTCACATGTTTAGGAAAATTCTATATTCATATATCAACTTGGAGTTGAGTACTTATGCTTTATTGTTGTTGACTTTACCCTTGAGGTAAACCGTTGGGAGGCAAAACTATAAGCCCCTATCTTCCTTTGTCTCCAGCTGAAACTTTGACACCATGAGTACCACGTGAGTTGTAACAATTGTGGAAAACGAAAGAAATGATTGAGTATGTGGGTTTGCCTTACAAGCTCTTATTTGACTCTTTCTGATGTTGTGATAAATTGCAATTGCTTCAATGACTATGGATTATTGTTGGTTACTTCTCGGTAGGGTTTTTTGCTTCATGCTTTGCTTTGTGAAGGAATTGTTACTTTCTAATAAGAATCTTTATGATATATTGTTGTTCTATGTGTGATCATGATGCCCTCATGTCTGTATTATGTTTTATCGACACCTTCGTCCCTCAACATGTGGACATGTTTATGGAACTTGGTTTTCGCTTGAGGACAAGCGAGGTCTAAGCTTGGGGGAGTTGATACATCCATTTTTCATCATGCTTTCATGTTGATATTTATTGCTTTTTGGGCTGTTATATTACTTGTGGTACCATATTTATGCCTTTTCTCTCTTATTTTGCAAGGATTATTTGAAGAGGGAGAATTCACGCAGCTGGAATTCTGGACTGGAAAAGGAGCAAATCCTATTTCACTATTCTGCACATCTCCAACTGCCCTGAAAATTTACGTGGATTTTTTATGGAATATAATAAAAATACTGGGAGGAACAACTACCGGAGGGGGGCCACCAGGGCCCCACAAGCCCCCACTCCGCCACCACCCCCTGGTGGCGGTGGGCAAGCTTGTGGGCTGCCTGAAGGCCCACTAGCCCCCCTCTTTTGCTATATGAAGCGTCCTGGTCTGGAAAAAATCAATCGGGAGCTTTTTCGTGGTTTCGCTGCCACCACGAGGCGAAACTTGAGCAGATCCAATCTAGAGCTCCGGCAGGACGATCCTGTCGGGGAAATTTCCCTCCCGGAGGGGGGAATAGTCGCCATCGTCATCACCAACACTCCTCTCGTCGGAGGGGAGGCATCTTCATCGACATCTTCATCAGCACCATCTCCTCTCCAATCCCTAGTTCATCTCTTGTAATCAATCTTCGTCTCGCGACTCCGATTGGTACTTGTAAGGTTGCTAGTAGTGTTGATTACTCTTTGTAGTTGATGCTAGTTGGATTATTTGGTGGAAGAGTTTATGTTCAGATCCTTGATGCTATTCATTACACCTCTGGTCATGATTATTATTATGTCTTGTGAGTAGTTACTTTTGTTCCTGAGGACATGGGATAAGTCATGCTGATAATAGTCATGTGAATTTGATATTCGTTCGGTATTTTGATATGATGTATGTTGTTTTTCCTCTAGTGGTGTTATGTGAACGTCGACTACATAAAACTTCACCATATTTGGGCCTAGAGGAAGGCATTGGGAAGTAGTAAGTAGATGATGGGTTGCTGGAATGACAGAAGCTTAAAACCCAGTCTATGTGTTGCTCCGTGAGGGGCTGATTTGGATCCACTAGTTTAATGCTATGGTTAGACTTTGTCTTAATTCTTTTTTTGTAGTTGCGGATGCTTGCGAGAGAGGTTAATCATAAGTGGGATGCTTGTCCAAGTAAGGGCAGTACCCAAGCGCCGGTCCACCCACATATCAAACTATCAAAGTAACGAACGCGAATCATATGAACATGATGAAACTAGCATGATAGAAATTCCTGTGTGTCCTCGAGAGCGGTTTTCCTCCTATAAGACTTTGTTCACGTTTGTCCCTTGCTACAAAAGGGATTGGGCCACTTGCTGCACCGTTGCTACTACTTGTTACTCTTTGCTTGCTACGTTTCACCTCGCTACACAATCACTTGTTACCGCTACTTTCAGTGCTTGCAGTTATTACCTTGCTGAAATCCGTTTATCAGAGCCTTCTGCTCCTCGTTGGGTTCGACACTCTTACTTATTGAAAGGACTACGATTGATCCCCTATACTTGTGGGTCATCAAAGATCGCGCCGGTGCTTTGGTGATGGACATCAAGAAGCACAAGATGATGGCCATATCATGTCACTTATGAATTGCATGTGATGTTAATCTTTTTATGCACCTTATTTTGCTTAGAACGATGGTGGCATTATAAGGTGATCTCTCACTAAAATTTCAAGACGAAATTGTGTTCTCCCCGACTGTGCACCGTTGCTATAGTTTGTCGTTTCGAGACACCACGTGATGATCGGGTGTGATAGACTCAACGTTCACATACAACGGGTGCAAAACAGTTGCACGTGCGGAACACTCCGGTTAAACTTGACGATCCTAGCATGTGTGGACATGGCCTCGGAACACATGAGACCGAAAGGTCGAGCATGAATCGTATAGTTTATATGATTAGCATATAGATGCTTACCACTGAATCTATTCTCAACTCACGTGATGATCGGACTTGAGTTAGTGAATTTGGATCATGTACCACTCAAATGACTAGAGAGATGTACTTTTTGAGTGGGATTTTAGCAATTAATTTGATTAGTTAAACTCTAATAATCT
The DNA here is from genome assembly GCF_904849725.1 of Hordeum vulgare subsp. vulgare. NCBI lineage: Eukaryota > Viridiplantae > Streptophyta > Magnoliopsida > Poales > Poaceae > Hordeum > Hordeum vulgare. The sequence continues at coordinate 447,186,156 of NC_058518.1, read as the reverse complement.
TGAACATAGTCTAAGTCCACTTTGAAATATTTGTGTTGTAGATCAATGGCTCACACGACAGTCATCCTGAATTTTAATACGTTCCTAGAGAATGCTAAGTTGAAAGATGATGGAAGCAACTTTCTAGACTGGGCTCATAATCTTAAGTTGCTCGTGCAAGTTGGGAAGAAGGATTATGTCCTTAATGCTGCGCTAGGATATGAATCACCCGCTACGACTGATCAAGATGTTAAGAACGCTTGGTTGACACGTAAGGAGGACTACTCACTAGTTCAATGTGCAGTCTTGTATGGCTTAGAGCCGGGACTTCAACGTCGCTTTGAGCGTCATGGAGCATATGAGATGTTCCAGGTGTTGAAGTTTATTTTTCATAAGAACGCCCGGATCGAGAGGTATGAGACCTCCGATAAATTCTATGCTTGCAAGATGGAGGAGAATTCGTGTGTCAGTGAACATGTGCTCAAAATGTCTGGGTACTCAAACCATCTAGCTGAGCTGGGGATTGAACTCCCGCAAGAGGCTATCACTGACAGAATTCTTCAATCACTGCCACCAAGCTACAAGAGCTTTGTGTTAAACTATAACATGCAAGGGATGAACAATTCACCCGTCGAGTTATTCGCGATGCTGAAAGTCGCAGAGTTAGAACTCCGGAAAGAGCATCAAGTGTTGATGGTCAATAAGACCACTAGTTTCAAGAGAAACAACAAAGGCAAGAAGGGTAACTCCAAGAAGAGCGGCAAGCCTGTTGCCAATCCGACAAAGAAACCCAAGGCTGGACCTAAGCCTGAAAAAGAGTGTTATTATTGCAAGGGACTCGGTCAGTGGAAGCGCAACTGCCCGAAGTATTTGGCTGATAAGAAGGCGGCCAAGGAAAAATCAGGTATATTCGATATACATGTTATTGATGTGTACTTAACCAACTCTCGTAGTAGTGCGTGGGTATTCGATACCGGTTCTGTTGCTCATATTTGCAACTCGAAAGAGGAACTGCGGAATAAACGAAGGCTGGCGAAAGATGAAGTGACGATGCACGTGGCAAATGGTTCCAAGGTTGATGCAATCGCCGTCGGCACAGTTTCACTTCAGTTACCATCAGGATTAGTTATGAACTTAAATAATTGTTATTTAGTGCTTGCGTTAAGCATGAACATTATATCTGGATCTAGTTTATTGCGAGACGGTTACATGTTTAAGTCAGAGAATAATGGTTGTTCTATTTCTATGAGTAATATCTTTTATGGTCAAGCACCCAATGTGAGAGGATTGTTCATATTGAATCTTGATAGCGATGATACACATATACATATCATTGAGACCAAAAGAGTTAGAGTTAACAATGATAGCGCCATATTTTTGTGGCACTGCCGCTTAGGTCATATTGGTGTAAAGCGCATGAAGAAACTCCATTCCGATGGACTTTTGGAGTCACTTGACTTTGATTCACTTGACACGTGCGAACCATGCCTCATGGGCAAGATCACTAAGACTCCGTTCTCCAGAACAATGGAGCATGCAAGTGACTTGTTGGAAATCATACATATCGATGTGTGCGGTCCGATGAGTGCGGAGGCGCGCGGCGGATATCGTTATTTTGTCACCTTCACTGACGATTTGAGTAGATATGGTTATGTCTACTTGATGAAGCACAAGTCTGAAACGTTTGAGAAGTTCAAGCAATTTCAGAGTGAAGTTGAAAATCATCGCAACAAGAAGATCAAGTTCCTGCGGTCTGATCGTGGGGGTGAATATCTGAGTTTCGAGTTTAGTGCTCACTTAAGACAATGTGGAATTATTTCAAAGTTGACACCGCATCGAACACCATAGCATAATGGTGTGTCTGAATGTCGTCATCGTACTTTGTTAGAAATGCTGTGATCTATGATGTCTCTAACCGATTTGTTGTTATCATTTTGGGGTTATGCATTAGAGACACATGCATTCACTTTAAATAGGGCACCATCAAAATCTGTTGAGACGACACCATACGAGCTCTGGTATGGCAAAAGACCAAAGTTGTCGTTTCTTAAAGTTTGAGGATGTGATGCTTATGTCAAAAAGCTTCAGCCTGAAAAGCTGGAACCCAAAGTGGAAAGGTGCGTCTTCATAGGTTACCCAAAATAGACAGTTGGGTATACCTTCTATCTCAAATCCAAGGGGAAAGTGTTTGTTGCTAAAAACGGAGCTTTTCTTGAGAAGGAGTTTCTTTCGAAAGAATTGAGTGGGAGGAAGATAGAACTTGATGAGGTTGTCGAACCTCTAATCCCTCTGGATGGTGGCGCAGGGCAAGGGGAAACCCCTGTCGCTGCGACGCCGGTTCAGGAGTGCTACGACCCCGGACAACAGCGCCACAAATTGACACGTTTACGGAGACTGGGCTTGCGTTGTTTTTTCCCTTGAAGAGGAAAGGGTGATGCATCACAGGAGCAGTAAGTATTTCCCTGAGTTTGAGAACCAAGGTATCGATCCAGAAGGAGGGTCACGTCAAACACAAACAAGCTTGCACCCAACGCTTTAAAGGGGTTGTCAATCCCTTTAAGATTGTTTGCAAAGTGAGATCTGAAGGCGGAAAGTGCAACGAAGTAAAAAGTGTAAGGCTGAAAATATGGTGTGGAGTAGACCCGGGGGCCATAGTGTTCACAAAAATGCTTCTCTCAAAATAGCAAATATCACGGTGGGTGAACAAATTACTGTCGAGCAATTGATAGAACCGCGCAAAGTCATGACGATATCTAAGGCAATGATCATACATATATGCATCACGTTCGAGACAAGTAGACCGATACTTTCTGCATCTACTACTATTACTCCACACATCGACCGCTATCCAGCATGCATCTACTGCATTGAGTTCATGACGAACATAGTAACGCCTTAAGCAAGATGACATGATGTAGAGGCATAATCTCAAACCAATGATGACAACCCCATATTTTTACCCTTGATGGCAACAACATGATGCGTGCCTCGCTACCCCTTCTGTCATTGGGTGAGGTCACCACACGGTATGAACCCAAAACCAAGCACTTCTCCCATTGCAATAATCATAGATCTAGTTGGCCAAACAAAACCCACAACTCGAAGAGAATTACAAGGATATGAAATCATGTATAAGAGAGATCAAAAGAAACTCAAATAAAATTCATAGATAATCTGATCATAAATCCACAATTCATCGGATCTCGACAAACACACCGCAAAAGAATTGGAATTATGCCCTAGAGGCAATAATAAATGTATAGTTATTATTATAATTCCTGTATCAAGATAAAATTTTATTCTCCATGCTATAATTGTATTGAATGAAGACTCATTTACATGTGTGGATACATAGACAAAACACCGTCCCTAGCATGCCTCTAGTTGGCTAGCCAGTTGATCGATGATAGTCAGTGTCTTCTGATTATGAACAAGGTGTTGTTGCTTGATAACTGGATCACGTCATTGGGAGAATCACGTGATGGACTAGACCCAAACTAATAGACGTAGCATGTTGATCGTGTCATTTTGTTGCTACTGTTTTCTGCGTGTCAAGTATTTATTCCTATGACCATGAGATCATATAACTCACTGACACCGGAGGAATGCTTTGTGTGTATCAAACGTCGCAACGTAACTGGGTGACTATAAAGATGCTCTACAGGTATCTCCGAAGGTGTTAGTTGAGTTAGTATGGATCAAGACTGGGATTTGTCACTCCGTGTGACGGAGAGGTATCTCGGGGCCCACTCGGTAATACAACATCACACACAAGCCTTGCAAGCAATGTAACTTAGTGTAAGTTGCGGGATCTTGTGTTACGGAACGAGTGAAGAGACTTGCTGGTAAACGAGATTGAAATAGGTATGCGGATACTGACGATCGAATCTCGGGCAAGTAACATACCGAAGGACAAAGGGAATGACATACGGGATTATACGAATCCTTGGCACTGAGGTTCAAACGATAAGATCTTCGTAGAATATGTAGGATCCAATATGGGCATCCAGGTCCCGCTATTGGATATTGACCGAGGAGTCTCTCGGGTCATGTCTACATAGTTCTCGAACCCACAGGGTCTGCACACTTAAGGTTCGACGTTGTTTTATGCGTATCTGAGTTATATGGTTGGTTACTGAATGTTGTTCGGAGTCCCGGATGAGATCACGGACGTCACGAGGGTTTCCGGAATGGTCCGGAAACGAAGATTGATATATAGGATGACCTCATTTGATTACCGGAAGGTTTTCGGAGTTACCGGGAATGTACCGGGAATGACGAATGGGTTCCGGGAGTTCACCAGGGGGGGGGCAACCCACCCCGGGGAAGCCCATAGGCTTTGGGGAGACACACCAGCCCTTAGTGGGCTGGTGGGACAGCCCCAAGGGGGCCTATGCGCCAAGAGAAAGAAATCAAAGGAAAAGAAAAAAAAAGAGGGAAGAAGTGGGAAGGGAAGGGGACTCCTCCCACCAAACCAAGTCCAACTCGGTTTGGGGGGGGGGGAGTCCTCCCCCCCTTTGGCTCGGCCGACCCCTTGGGAGTCCCTTGGACCCCAAGGCAAGGTCCCCCTCCCTCCTCCTATATATATGGGGCTTTTAGGGCAGATTTGAGACGACTTCCTCACGGCTGCCCGACCACATACCTCCATAGTTTTTCCTCTAGATCACGTTTCTGCGGAGCTCGGGCGGAGCCCTGCTGAGACGAGATCATCACCAACCTCTGGAGCGCCGTCACGCTGCCGGAGAACTCTTCTACCTCTCCGTCTCTCTTGCTGGATCAAGAAGGCCGAGATCATCGTCGAGCTGTACGTGTGCTGAACGCGGAGGTGCCATCCGTTCGGTACTAGATCGTGGGACTGATCGCGGGATTGTTCGCGGGGCGGATCGAGGGACGTGAGGACGTTCCACTACATCAACCGCGTTCTCTAACGCTTCTTCTGTATGATCTACAAGGGTACGTAGATCACTCATCCCCTCTCGTAGATGGACATCACCATGATAGGTCTTCGTGCGCGTAGGAAAATTTTTGTTTCCCATGCGACGTTCCCCAACAGTGGCATCATGAGCTAGGTTCATGTGTAGATGTCTTCTCGAGTAGAACACAAAAGGTTTTGTGGGCAGTGATGTGCGTTTTGCTGCCCTCCTTAGTCTTTTCTTGATTCCGCGATATTGTTGGATTGAAGCGGCTTGGACCGACATTACTCGTACGCTTACGAGAGACTGGTTTCATCGTTACGAGTAACCCCCTTTGCTCAAAGATGACTGGCAAGTGTCGGTTTCTCCAACTTTAGTTGAATCGGATTTGACCGAGGAGGTCCTTGGATGAGGTTAAATAGCAACTCATATATCTCCGTTGTGGTGTTTGCGTAAGTAAGATGCGATCCTACTAGATACCCTTGGTCACCACGTAAAACTTGCAACAACAATATTAGAGGACGTCTAACTTGTTTTTGCAGGGTATGATTGTGATGTGATATGGCCAACGATGTGATGTGATATATTGGATGTATGAGATGATCATGTTGTAATAGAAATATCGACTTGCACGTCGATGGTACGGCAACCGGCAGGAGCCATAGGGTTGTCTTTATACTAACATATGTGCTTGCAGATGCGTTTACTATTTTGCTAGGATGTAGCTATAGTAGTAGTAGCATAAGTAGCACGACAACCACGATGGCAACACGTTGATGGATGATCATGGTGTGGCGCCGGTGACAAGAAGATCGTGCCGGTGCTTTGGTGATGGAGATCAAGAAGCACGTGATGATGGCCATATCATGTCACTTATGAATTGCATGTGATGTTAATCCTTTTATGCACCTTATTTTGCTTAGAACGACGGTAGCATTATGAGGTGATCTCTCACTAAAATTTCAAGACGAAATTGTGTTCTCCCCGACTGTGCACCGTTGCTACAGTTCGTCGTTTCGAGACACCACGTGATGATCGGGTGTGATAGACTCAACGTTCACATACAACGGGTGCAAAACAGTTGCGCACGCGGAACACTCGGGTTAAGCTTGACGAGCCTAGCATGTGCAGACATGGCCTCGGAACACATGAGACCGAAAGGTCGATCATGAATCATATAGTTGATATGATTAGCATAGGGATGCTTACCACTGAAACTATACTCAACTCACGTGATGATCGGACTTGGGATAGTGTAAGTGGATCATGAACCACTCAAATGACTAGAGAGATCTACTTTTTGAGTGGGAGTTTAGCATATAATTTGATTAAGTTGAACTCTAATTATCTTGAACATAGTCTAAGTCCACTTTGAATATATTTGTGTTGTAGGTCATGGCTCACGCAAGTGTCATCCTGAATTTTAATACGTTCCTAGAGAAAGCTAAGTTGAAAGATGATGGAAGCAACTTTGTAGACTGGGCTCGTAATCTTAAGCTAATCTTACAAGCTGGAATGAAGGATTATGTCCTTAATGCTGTGCTAGGAGATGAACCACCCACTACGGCTGATCAGGATGTTAAGAACGCTTGGTTAGCACGTAAGGAGGACTACTCAATAGTTCAATGTGCAGTCTTGTATGGCTTAGAACCGGGACTTCAACGTCGCTTTGAGCGTCATGGAGCATTTGAGATGTTCCAGGAGTTGAAGTTTATCTTTCAGAAGAACGCCCGGATCGAGAGGTATGAGACCTCCGATAAATTATATGCTTGCAAGATGGAGGAAAACTCGTCTGTCAGTGAACATGTGCTCAAAATGTCTGGGTACTCAAACCGTCTAGCTGAACTGGGGATTGAACTCCCGCAAGAAGCTATCACTGACAGAATCCTTCAATCACTGCTGCCAAGCTATAAAGGCTTTGTGTTGAACTACAACATGCAAGGGATGAACAAGTCTCCCGGCGAGTTGTTTGCGATGCTGAAAGTCGCAGAGTCTGAACTCCGTAAAGAGCATCAAGTGTTGATGGTGAGCAAGACCACTAGTTTCAAGAGAAACGGCAAAGGCAAGAAGGGCAATTCGAAGAAGAGCGGCAAGCCTGTTGCCAATCCGCTGAAGAAACCCAAGGCTGGACCTAAGCCTGAAACAGAGTGCTTCTATTGCAAGGGTATGGGTCACTGGAAGCGCAATTGCCCCAAGTATCTGGCAGATAAGAAGGCGGGCAAAGAAAAATCAGGTATATTTGATATACATGTTATTGATGTGTACTTAACCGGCTCTCGTAGTAGTGCCTGGGTATTCGATACCGGTTCTGTTGCTCACATTTGCAACTCGAAGCAGGAACTGCGGAATAGATGAAGGCTGGCGAAAGACGAAGTGACGATGCGCGTAGGAAACGGTTCCAAGGTTGATGCAATCGCCGTCGGCACAGTGTCACTTCAACTACCATCGGGATTAGTGATGAACTTGAATCATTGTTATTTAGTGCCTGCGTTGAGCATGAACATTATATCTGGATCTTGTTTATTGCGAGACGGTTACTCTTTTAAGTCTGAGAATAATGGTTGTTCTATTTCTATGAGTAACATCTTTTATGGTCATGCACCGAATGTGAGAGGATTGTTCATATTGAATCTTGATAGCGATACGCATATACATAACATTGAGACCAAAAGAGTTAGAGTAAACAATGATAGCGCCATATTTTTGTGGCACTGCCGCTTGGGTCATATTGGTGTAAAGCGCATGAAGAAACTCCATGCTGATTGACTTTTGGAGTCACTTGACTTTGATTCACTTGACACGTGCGAACCATGCCTCATGGGCAAGATGACTAAGACTCCGTTCTCTGGAACAATGGAGCGTGCAAGTGACTTGTTGGAAATCATACATACCGATGTGTGGTCCAATGAGCATGGAGGCACGCGGCGGATATCGTTATTTTCTCACCTTCACTGACGATTTAACTAGATATGGTTATGTCTACTTGATGAAGCACAAGTCTGAAACATTTGAAAAGTTCAAGCAATTTCAGAGTGAAGTGGAAAATCATCGTAACAAAAAGATCAAGTTCCTACGGTCTGATCGTGGGGGTGAATATCTGAGTTTCGAGTTTGGTACTCACTTAAGACAATGTGGAATTGTTTCGCAGTTAACACCGCGTGGAACACCACAGCGTAATGGTGTGTCCGAACGTCGTAATCGTACTTTGCTAGAGATGGTGCGATCTATGATGTCTCTTACTGATTTGCCGTTATCATTTTGGGGTTATGCATTAGAAACAGCTGCATTCACTTTAAATAGGGCACCATCGAAATCCGTTGAGACGACACCATACGAACTGTGGTATGGCCAAAGGCCAAAGTTGTCGTTTCTTAAAGTTTGGGGATGTGATGCTTATGTCAAAAAGCTTCAGCCTGAAAAGCTGGAACCCAAAGTGGAAAAGTGCGTCTTCATAGGTTACCCAAAAGAGACAGTTGGGTACACCTTCTATCTCAAATCCGAGGGCAAAGTGTTTGTTGCTAAGAACGGAACTTTTCTCGAGAAGGAGTTTCTCTCGAGAGAATTGAGTGGGAGAAGATAGAACTTGACGAGGTTGTCGAACCTCTCATCCCTCTGAATGGTGGCGCAGGGCAAGGGGAAACCTCTGTCGTTGCGACGCCGGTTGAGGAGGAAGTTAATGATGATGATCATGAAACTCCAGTTCAAGTTTCTGTTGAACTACGCAGGTCGACGAGATCACGCGCTGCTCCAGAGTGGTACGGTAATCCCGTCTTGTCAATCATGTTGTTAGACAACAATGAACCTGCAAATTATGAAGAAGCAATGGTGGGCCCAGATTCCAACAAATGGCTAGAAGCCATGAAATCCGAGATAGGATCCATGTATGAGAACAAAGTGTGGACTTTGGAGATACTACCTGAGGGCCGCAAGGCTATTCAGAACAAATGGATCTTTAAGAAGAAGACGGACGCTGACGGTAATGTGACCGTTTATAAAGCTCGACTTGTGGCAAAGGGTTTTTCACAAGTTCCAGGAGTTGACTACGATGAGACCTTCTCACCCGTAGTGATGCTTAAGTCCGTCAGAATCATGTTAGCAATAGCTGCATTTTTCGATTATGAAATCTGGCAGATGGATGTCAAAACAGCGTTCCTTAACGGTTTCCTTAAGGAAGAGTTGTATATGATGCAACCCGAAGGTTTTGTCGATCCTAAAAATGCTGACAAGGTGTGCAAGCTCCAGCGATCCATTTATGGACTGGTGCAAGCATCTCGGAGTTGGAACAAACGCTTTGATGAGGTGATCAAAGCATTTGGGTTTATACAAGTGGTTGGAGAATCTTGTATTTACAAGAAAGTGAGTGGGAGCTCTGTGGCGTTTCTAATATTATATGTGGATGACATATTACTGATTGGAAACAACTTAGAGCTTTTGGAGAGCATAAAAGGTTACTTGAATAAAAGTTTCTCTATGAAGGACCTAGGAGAAGCTGCTTACATTCTAGGCATTAAGATCTATAGGGATAGATCAAAACGCCTGATAGGACTTTCACAAAGCACATACCTTGATAAAGTTTTGAAGAGGTTCAAAATGGAACAGTCCAAGAAAGGGTTCTTGCCAGTGTTACAAGGTACGAGATTGAGTAAGACTCAGTGCCCAGCAACTGATGAAGATAGAGAGCATATGCGCTCCGTCCCCTATGCTTCAGCCATAGGCTCTATCATGTATGCAATGTTGTGCACTAGACCGGATGTTAGCCTGGCCATAAGTATGGCAGGTAGGTTCCAGAGTAATCCAGGAGTGGATCACTGGACGGCGGTCAAGAATATCCTGAAGTACCTGAAAAGGACTAAGGAGATGTTTCTCGTGTATGGAGGTGACGAAGAGCTCGCCGTAAAAGGTTACGTCGATGCAAGTTTTGACACAGATCCGGACGACTCTAAGTCGCAAACCGGATACGTATTTATTCTTAATGGGGGTGCAGTAAGCTGGTGCAGTTCCAAGCAAAGCGTCGTAGCAGATTCTACATGTGAAGCGGAGTACATGGCTGCCTCAGAGGCGGCTAAGGAGGGTGTCTGGATGAAGCAGTTCATGACGGATCTTGGAGTGGTGCCAAGTGCACTGGATCCAATAACCTTGTTCTGTGACAACACTGGTGCCATTGCCTTAGAAAAGGAACCAAGGTTTCAGAAGAAGACCAGACACATCAAATGACGCTTCAACCTCATCCGCGACTACGTCGAGGAGGAGGACATAAATATATGCAAAGTGCACACGGATCTGAATGTAGCAGACCCGCTGACTAAACCTCTTCCACGGCCAAAACATGATCGACACTAGAACTGTATGGGTGTTAGATTTATTACAATGTAATTTACATGGTGATGTGAGGGCTAGATTATTGACTCTAGTGCAAGTGGGAGACTGTTGGAATTATGCCCTAGAGGCAATAATAAATGTATAGTTATTATTATAATTCCTGTATCAAGATAATAGTTTATTATCCATGCTATAATTGTATTGAATGAAGACTCATTTACATGTGTGGATACATAGACAAAACACCGTCCCTAGCATGCCTCGAGTTGGCTAGCCAGTTGATCGATGATAGTCAGTGTCTTCTGATTATGAACAAGGTGTTGTTGCTTGATAACTGGATCACGTCATTGGGAGAATCACGTGATGGACTAGACCCAAACTAATAGACGTAGCATGTTGATCGTGTCATTTTGTTGCTACTGTTTTCTGCGTGTCAAGTATTTATTCCTATGACCATGAGATCATATAACTCACTGACACCGGAGGAATGCTTTGTGTGTATCAAACGTTGCAACGTAACTGGGTGACTATAAAGATGCTCTACAGGTATCTCCGAAGGTGTTAGTTGAGTTAGTATGGATCAAGACTGAGATTTGTCACTCCGTGTGACGGAGAGGTATCTCGGGGCCCACTCGGTAATACAACATCACACACAAGCCTTGCAAGCAATGTAACTTAGTGTAAGTTGCGGGATCTTGTGTTACGGAACGAGTAAAGAGACTTGCCGGTAAACGAGATTGAAATAGGTATGCGGATACTGACGATCGAATCTCGGGCAAGTAACATACCGAAGGACAAAGGGAATGACATACGGGATTATACGAATCCTTGGCACTGAGGTTCAAACGATAAGATCTTCGTAGAATATGTAGGATCCAATATGGGCATCCAGGTCCCGCTATTGGATATTGACCGAGGAGTCTCTCGGGTCATGTCTACATAGTTCTCGAACCCGCAGGGTCTGCACACTTAAGGTTCGACGTTGTTTTATGCGTATTTGAGTTATATGGTTGGTTACCGAATGTTGTTCGGAGTCCTGGATGAGATCACGGACGTCACGAGGGTTTCCGGAATGGTCCGGAAACGAAGATTGATATATAGGATGACCTCATTTGATTACCGGAAGGTTTTTGGAGTTACCGGGAATGTACCGGGAATGACGAATGGGTTCCGAGAGTTCACCGGGGGGGGGGGGGCAACCCACCCCGGGGAAGCCCATAGGCTTTGGGGAGACACACCAGCCCTTAGTGGGCTGGTGGGACAGCCCCAAGGGGGCCTATGCGCCAAGAGAAAGAAATCAAAGGAAAAGAAAAAAAAAGAGGGAAGAAGTGGGAAGGGAAGGGGACTCCTCCCACCAAACCAAGTCCAACTCGGTTTGGGGGGGGAGTCCTCCCCCCCTTTGGCTCGGCCGACCCCTTGGGAGTCCCTTGGACCCCAAGGCAAGGTCCCCCTCCCTCCTCCTATATATATGGGGCTTTTAGGGCAGATTTGAGACGACTTTCTCACGGCTGCCCGACCACATACCTCCATAGTTTTTCCTCTAGATCACGTTTCTGCGGAGCTCGGGCGGAGCCCTGCTGAGACGAGATCATCACCAACCTCCGGAGCGCCGTCACGCTGCCGGAGAACTCTTCTACCTCTCCGTCTCTCTTGCTGGATCAAGAAGGCCGAGATCATCGTTGAGCTGTACGTGTGCTGAACGCGGAGGTGCCGTCCGTTCGGTACTAGATCGTGGGACTGATCGCGGGATTGTTCGCGGGGCGGATCGAGGGACGTGAGGACGTTCCACTACATCAACCGCGTTCTCTAACGCTTCTGCTGTACGATCTACAAGGGTACGTAGATCACTCATCCCCTCTCGTAGATGGACATCACCATGATAGGTCTTCGTGCGTGTAGGAAAATTTTTGTTTCCCATGCGACGTTCCCCAACAAAAAGAAGATTACATCGGATAGATCTCCATGAAGAGCATGGAGAACTTTGTATTGAAGATCCAAGAGGGAGAAGAAGCCATCTAGTTACTAGCTATGGACCCGTAGGTATATGGTGAACTAGTCACGCATCATCGGAGAGGTCATGGTGTTGATGAAGAAGCCCTCCGTGTCCGAATCCCCCCTCCGGCAGGGCACCAGAACGTGCCCCAGATGGGATCTTGCGGAGACAGAAGCTTGCGGCGGCGGAAAAGTACTTTCAATGATCTCCTGATTTTTTTCGGATTTTTAGGGAATATATAGGCGCAACCCCTAGGGCAAAGGGCGTCCAGGGGTCCCACAAGACTGTGGGCCGCGTCCTCCCCCTGGCCGCGGGGTGAGGGCTTGTGGGGCCCCTGGGCCCCGCTGCCTTGGCTCTCAAGTCTCCTGATCTTCTTCCGTTACGAAAAAATTCTTTTCGGGGATTTTATTCCGTTTGGACTCCGTTTCAAAATCTCCTCTGAAAGGGGTCAAAAACATGGAAAAAACACGAACTGGCACTTGGCACTGAGTTAATAAGTTAGCCCCGAAAAATATATAAAAGGCATGCAAAACATCCAAAGTTTGACAAGATAATAGCATGAAACCATCAAAAATTGTAGATACGTTGGAGACGTATCAAGCATCCCCAAGCTTAACTCCTGCTCGTCCTCGAGTAGGGAAGTGATAAAGAATGAATTTTTGATGTGGAATGCTACCTAGTATAGTTGTCCTTTGCAAATTCTTTCATGTGACATGAATGTTCAGATCCGTAAGATTCCAAACAATAGTTTGCCATTGACATGAAAACAATAATACTTCAAGCAAACTAGGAAAGTAATCATGAACTTTCAAAATAACAAGGCAAAGAAAAGTTATCCCTACAAAATCATATAGTCTGGCTATGACCATCATCCTCACACAACCAATGTAAATCATGCACAACTCTGGTATTGGCCAAGTAATTGTTTTCGCACTCTTACTTTCTCAAACTTTTTATAATTATCATGCAATACATGAGCTTGAGCCATGGATATAGCACTATAAGTGGAATAGAGTGTGGTGGTGGTTGTGAGACAAAAAGGAGGAGATGGTCACATTGACTCGTCGTGTCAAAAGGCTATGGAGATGCCCATTAATAGATATCAATGTGAATGAGTAGGGATTGCCATACAAGAGATGCACTAGCGCTATAAGTATGTGAAAGCTCAAAAGGAAAACTAGTGGGTGTGCATCCAACTTGCTTGCTCACGAAGACCTAGGGAAATTTTGAGGAAGCCCATCATTGGAATATACAAGCTAAGTTATATAATGAAGATTCCCACTAGCATATCGTAGTGACAAAGCAAGAAGCTCTCAATCATGAAGAACATGGTGCTATTATGGAGCACAAGTGTGGAAAAAAAGATAGTAGCATTGTCCCTTCTCTCTTTTTCTCTCCTTTTTTTCAATTGGGCTCTTAGGGCTCTTTTTTATTTTTTTATTTTTGGGCTCTTTGGCCTCTTTTTATTTTTATTATTTTATTTCCTCACATGGGACAATTCTCTAATAATGATGATCATCACACTTTTATTTACTCACAGCTCAAAATGATGATGACTCTATAGGAAATGCCTCCGGCAGTGTACCGGGATGTGCAACGATCTAGCATGGCGTATGACGTTGAAACATCTCGCTCGCTATCAATGGCAATATGAGAGTGATGGCACAAGTCATGAGACGGAACAGTGGGAGTTGCATGACAATATATCTCGGAATGACTATGAAAATGCCATAGTAGGTAGGTATGGTGGCTATTTTGAGGAAGGCATATGGTGGGTTTGTGTACCGGCGAGAATTGCGCGGCACTAGAGAGGCTAACAATGGTGAAAGGTGAAAGTGCATCTATACCATGGACTCACATTAGTCATGAAGAACTCACATACTTGTTGCGGAAGTTTTTATTAGTGATCGAAACAAAGTGCTAAACGCATACTGCTAGGGGAAGTGTTGGTAGATGTTAACCATCGCGCGATCCCGACCTCAACACAAAGGATCACAATCAATAGATCAATTATGCTCCGACTTCCTAACATAGCGGTTCACCATACGTGCATGCTACGGGAATCACTAACTTCAACACAAGTATTTCTAGATTCACAACACCCTACTAACATATCTCTTAATATTACCAAATCCACGTCTCAAAACTAATTGAGAGGAATCAAAACTTCTCTTTCTACTCAATGCACATGAAGATGGAGGTTTTTGCATCCTCTTTGGGTACCTATCACATTTGTGACTACTTTCATAGCATAAGACAACTACCAAATCACGCACCGCCGTGCTCTAAAAGATATAAGTGAAGCACAAAGAGCAAAAGTATCTAGCTCAAAAGATATAAGTGAAGCACCATGAGCATTCTAGCAAAATCACGATGAGTGCATGTATCTCTCTCTCAAAAAGGTGTGCAACAGGGATGATTGTGACACAACAAAAATAAAAGACTCCTAAGATACAAGACGCTCCAAGCAAAACACATATCATGTGGTGAATAAAAATATAGCTCCAAGTAATGTTACCGATGGATTGAAGACGAAAGAGGGGATGCCTTCCCGGGGCATCCCCAAGCTTAGGATTTTTGGTGTCCTTGAATTTTGCTTGGGATGCCTTGGGCATCCCCAAGCTTGAGCTCTTTCCACTCCTTATCTCTTTGTCCATGAGAACATCACCCAAAACTTGAAAACTTCACAACACAAAACTTAAACAGAAACTCGTGATAACATTAGCACAAGAAAACAAACTACCACTTCTTTTGGTACTATGGCAAACTTGAATTCTATTTATATTGGTGTTGGGCTACTGTATTCTCACTTTTCCATGGCTAGTACCCCCCGATACTAACCATAGTTTCATCAAAACAAGCAACCAACTCAACAAAAACAGAATCTGTCAAAAAAAATTGTATAATTTGTATACTTCTGTTACCTCAAAAAATCTGAAAACTTATGACGTTCTGGGAAAAAGGCATATAAACCAGCAGAAAAAGAATCAACTCAAAAGCTCTTTCCGAATAAAAATGAAAAATCATCTCGTGAGCGAAAAGTTTCTGTCTTTTCCAGCAGGATCAAACAACCCTTACCAAGACTAGTCATAAAGGTTTTGCTTGGCTCAAACACAAAAAGAAACACAAAAAACACAATCACAACAGTATTGTGATGGTGTGGACGCAACAAAACAGAAAGAAAAAGATAAATTCATTGGGTTGCCTCCCAACAAGCGCTATTGTTTAACGCCCCTAGCTAGGCATAAAAGCAATAGAATCACGTATCGTCGTCTTTGGTGCTCAAACCATAAGTGGCCCTCATCATGGATTCATAAGGAAATCTTATTTTCTTTCTAGGAAAGTGTTCCATGCCCTTCCTTAAAGGAAATTGAAACCTTATATTCCCTTCCTTCATATGAATGATAGCACCAATAGTCCTTAGGAAAGGTCTACCAAGAATAATAGGGCTTGTAGGATTGCAATCAATGTCAAGCACAATGAAATCCATGGGTACATAGTTCCTATTTGCAATAATAAGAACATCATTGATCCTTCCCATGGGTTTCTTGATAGTAGAATCAGCAAGATGCAAATTAAGAGAACACTCTTCAATCTCATTAAAACCCAGAACATCACATAAAGACTATGGAATCGCAGAAACACTAGCACCCAAATCACACAAAGCATTGCACTCATAGTTTTTGATTTTGATTTTGATGGTAGGTTCCCACTCATCTTGAATCTTTCTAGGGATAGAGACTTCCAATTCAAGTTTCTCTTGAAGAGATTTTATCATAGCTTCGACGATATGATCGGTAAAGGCCTTGTTTTGGCTATAAACATGTGGAGAGTTTAACATAGATTGCATCAAAGAAATGCATTCGATCAAGGAGAAACTATCATAATTGAATTCCTTGAAATCCACAGTAGTAATTTCATTACTACTCAAAGTTTTAACATCTTCTACTCCACTTTCAATGCTTTTAGCATCAAGATAGATGGACTCCGAATCATTGGGGCACTTCGCAACCAAAGTGGATTCATATCCAGCCCCATAATCATTAGGTTGACACAAGAAAACAAAGATTAAATGGGAGTCACACCAAGCACTTTAAGATCTTCGTGATTCTCATCACGAGAACACGCCTTTTTAAGCCATTCATGTCTAGCACGAATTTGGGCGGTTCTTTCTTGGCTCTCAATCATAGAAACACGCATAGCTTTTAAAGTTTCATCCATGTTGGTTTTGGGAGGAGCACATCTAACTTTCAAAGCATCAACATCACTAGACATTCTATCAACGCCCTTAGCCAAATCGTCAATTTTGAGTAGCTTTTCCTCTATGGACGCATTGAAAATCTTTTGAGAGTTGATGAACTCTTTGATATTACTCTCTAGATCAGAGGGTAATCTGTTGTAATTTCCATGAGTATTGTTGTAGGAGTTGCCAAAATTATTAGAGGAGTTACTAGGAAAAGGCCTAGGAACATAGTTTCCTCTAAAAGCATTGTTGTTGCCAAAGTTATTCCTACCAACAAAATTAACGTCCAAGCTAGCGTTGCTACTCTCAATCAATGAAGACAAGGGCATATCATTAGGATCCAAAGAAGCACTTCTACTAGCAACCAAATTCATTAACTCGTCCATCTTAGCACTCAACGAGTTAATTTCCTCTATAGCGTGTACCTTCTTACTAGTAGGTGACCTTTCAGTGTGCCGCTAAGAGTAGTTCGTCATGATATTGTCTAGGAGCTTTGTGGCTTCCCCTAACGTGATTTCCATGAACGTTCCACCTGAGGTGGAGTCCAAGATATTTCTAGAAGCGAAATTCAAGCCAGCGTAAAATATTTGAATAATCATCCAAAGACTCAAGCCATGAGCGGGACAATTTCTAATCATTAATTTCATTCTCTCCCAAGATTGTGCAACATGTTCATGATCAAGTTGCTTGAAATTCATGATATGATTAGAGAGAGAGATAATCTTAGCCGGCGGAAAATACTTGGATATATAAGCATCTTTGCACTTATCCCAAGAATCGATACTATTTTTGGGCAAATAAAAAAACCAAGTTTTTGCGCGACCTCGCAACGAGAAAGGAAAAAGCTTCAATTTAATCACTTCATTATCCACATCTCTCTTCTTTTGCATATCGCAAAGCTCAATGAGGGTATTGAGATGGGATGCGGCATCTTCACTAGGAAGGCCAGAGAATTTCTCTTTCATAACAAGATTCAGCAAAGCGGCATTGATTTCATATGACTCCGCACTAGTGGCGGGAGCAATCGGAGTACTAATAAAATCATTATTATTAGTATTCGAGAAGTCACAAAGTTTGGTGTTTTCATTAATGGTGACTTTGGCAAGCAAGAAAGCAAACAAGCAAACAAAGAGCAAGCGAGGAAAGAGGGTGAACGAAAAAAGGCAAACGAAAAAGGCAAATTGTGAAGTGGGGGAGAGGAAAGCGAGAGGCAACTCGCAAACAAAGTAAATGCAAGAGATTAGTTTGCAACACCTACTTGGATGAGTTCTTGACTTGATCTTCCACCCCGGCAACGACGCCAGAAATTCTTCTGCTACGGCCCCAGACAACAGTGCTAGAAATTGACATGTTGACGGAGACTAGGCTTGCGTTGGTTTTTCCCTTGAAGAGGAAAGGGTGATGCAGCACAGGAGCAGTAAGTATTTCCCTCAGTTTGAGAACCAAGGTATCGATCCAGAAGGAGGGTCTCGTCAAGTCCATAGTACATGCACAAACACTAACAAGCTTGCACCCAACGCTTTAAAGGGGTTGTCAATCTCTTCAAGATTGTTTGCAAAGTGAGATGTGAAGGCGAAAAGTGCAACGAAGTAAAAAGTGTAAGGCTGAAAATATGGTGTGGAGTAGACCCGGGGGCCATAGTGTTCACTAGAGGCTTCTCTCAAAATAGCAAGTATCACGGTGGGTGAACAAATTACTGTCGAGCAATTGATAGAACCGCGCAAAGTCATGACGATATCTAAGGCAATGATAATACATATAGGCATCACGTCCGAGACAAGTAGACCGATACTTTCTGCATATACTACTATTACTCCACACATCGACCGCTATCCAGCATGCATCTAGTGTATTGAGTTCATGACGAACAGAGTAACGCCTTAAGCAAGATGACATGATGTAGATGGATAATCTCAAACCAATGATGAAAACCCCATCTTTTTACCCTTGATGGCGACAACACGATGTGTGCCTCACTACCCCTTCTGTCACTGGGTGAGGTCACCGCACGGTATGAACCCAAAACCAAGCACTTCTCCCATTGCAAGAATCATAGATCTAGTTGGCCAAACAAAACCCACAACCCGAAGAGAATTACAAGGATATGAAATCATGCATAAGAGAGGTCAGAAGAAACTCAAATAAAATTCATAGATAATATGATCATAAATCCACAATTCATCGGATCTCGGCAAACACACCGCAAAAGGAGATTACATCGGATAGATCTCCATGAAGAGCATGGAGAACTTTGTACTGCAGATCCAATAGAGAGAAGAAGCCCTCTAGTTACTAGCTATGGACCCGTAGGTCTATGGTGAACTACTCACGCATCATCGGAGAGGTCATGGTGTTGATGAAGAAGCCCTCCGTATCCGAATCCCCCTCCGGCAGGGCACCAGAACATGCTCCAGATGGGATCTTGCGGAGACAGAAGCTTACGGCGAGGGAAAAGTACTTTCGATGATCTCCTGATTTTTTTTGGATTTTGAAGGAATATATAGGCGCAACCCCTAGGGCAAAGGGCGTCCAGGGGTCCCACAAGCCTGTGGGCCGCGGCCTCCCCGCCTGGCCGTGGGGTGAGGGCTTGTGGGGCCCCTGGGGCCCCCTACCTTGGCTCTCAAGTCTCCTGATCTTCTTCCGTTACGGAAAAATTCTTTTCGGGGATTTTATTCCGTTTGGACTCCATTTCAAAATCTCTTCTGAAAGGGGTCAAAAACATGGAAAAAACAGGAACTGGCACTTGGCACTGAGTTAATAAGTTAGTCCCAAAAAATATATAAAAGGCATGCAAAACATCCACAGTTTGACAAGATAATAGCATGAAACCATCAAAAATTATAGATACGTTGGAGACGTATCAAGGAGGAAGTTGATGATGATGATCATGAAATTTCGGATCAAGTTCCTATCGGACCTTGCAGGTCGACAAGATCACGTACTGCTCCTGAGTGGTACGGTAATCCTGTC
Organism: Hordeum vulgare subsp. vulgare; assembly: GCF_904849725.1. Classification (NCBI taxonomy): domain Eukaryota; kingdom Viridiplantae; phylum Streptophyta; class Magnoliopsida; order Poales; family Poaceae; genus Hordeum; species Hordeum vulgare. Next base: position 447,166,739 of record NC_058518.1, on the reverse strand, counting down.
TTATCAGTTATGTTGTTAGACAACAATGAACCTGCAAATTATGAGGAAGCAATGGTGGGCCCGGATTCCAACAAATGGCTAGAGGCCATGAAGTCCAAGATAGGATCCATGTACGAGAACAAAGTGTGGACCTGAGGGTTTTCATGTGCGTAGGAAATTTTTTGTTTCCCATGCAACGTTCCAAAACGGCCCACCCACCCGGGAGTGAGCCCATGGCCTTAGGGTGGCGCACCAAGTCCTTAGTGGGCTGGTGGAGCCAGCCCAAGAGGGCTATGGCGCCACAAGTAAAAATACCAAAGGAAAAAAAGGAAAGAGGGAGGTGGGAAGGAAGAGGAGGACTCCTCCTTCCCAAACCAAATTGGAGGAGTCCTCCTCCACCCCTTCGGCTGGCGCACCCTTGGGGTCCTTGTTCCCCAAGGCTAGCCCCTCCCCTCCTCCTATATATATATATTGGTGGTTCTAGGGTTTTTGAGACACAACTTTGCCACGTGCAACTCAAACCTATTCCACACAGTTTTACCTCTAGATCGGATTTCCGCGGAGCTCGGGCGGTGCCCTACAGGAGTAGATCATTGATACGTCCATTTTGCATCATGCTTTTATGTTGATATTTATCTCTTCTTGGGCTGTTATTTCACTTCACGGTACAATACTTATGCCTTTTCTCTCTTATTTTGCAAGGTTTACTTGAAGAGGGAGAATGCCGGCAGCTGGAATTCTGGCCAGAAAAAGGAGCAAAGTTGAGATACCTATTCTGCGCAACTCCAAACGCTGTAAAAATCAACAAGGATATTTTTTCTGGATTTATAAAAAATACTGGGCCAAAGAAGCGCCACAGGGGCGCCAGCAGGTGGCCACAAGCCTGCTACGTGCGGCCACCCCCCTAGCCGCGCCTAGGGGGCTTGTGGGCACCCAGCTAGTCCTCTAGCCCCCTCTTCTGCTATATGAAGGGTTTCGTCCGGGGAAAAATCAAGAGGAGGCTTTTTCGAGGATTCGCCGCTCCCACGAGGCGGAACTTGAGCAGAACTAATCTAGAGCTCCGACAGGACGATCCTGCCGGGGAAACTTCCCTCCCGGAGGGGGAAATCGTCGCCATCGACATCACCAACACTCCTCTCATCGGAGGGGACTCATCACCATCAACATCTTCATGAGCACCATCTCATCTCCAAACCCTAGTTCATCACTTGTAACCAATCTCCGTCTCACGACTCCGATCAGTACTTGTAAGGTTGCTAGTAGTGGTTAATGTTTGTAGTTGATGCTAGTTGGATTACTTGGTGGAAGAGTTTATGTTCAGATCCTTGATGCTACTCATTACTTCTCTGGTCATGAATATGATTATGCTTTGTGAGTAGTTACTTTTGTTCCTGAGGACATGGGATAAGTCATGCTAATAGTAGTCATGTGAATTTGGTATTCGTTCGATATTTTGATGTGTTGTATGTTGTTTTTCCTCTAGTGGTGTTATGTGAACGTCGACTACATAACACTTCACCATTATTTGGGCCTAGAGGAAGGCATTGGGAAGTAGTAAGTAGATGATGGGTTGCTAGAGTGACAGAAGCTTAAACCATAGTTTATGTGTTGCTTCGTAAGGGGCTGATTTGGATCCACTAGTTTAATGCTATGGTTAGACTTTGTCTTAATTCTTCTTTCGTAGTTGCGGATGCTTGCGAGAGGGGTTAATCATAAGTGGGATGCTTGTCCAAGTAAGGGCAGTACCCAAGAGCCGGTCCACCCACATATCAAACTATCAAAGTAACAAACGCGAATCATATGAACATGATGAAACTAGCATGACAGAAATTCCCGTGTGTCCTCGGGAGCGTTTTCCTCCTATAAGACTTTGTCCAGGCTTGTCCCTTGCTATAAAAGTGATTGGGACACTTTGCTGCACTGTTGCTACTTTTGTTACTTGTTGCTTGCTACGAATCATCTCACCACACAACTACTTGTTATCGATAATTTCAGTGCCTGCAGATATTTCCTTGCTGAAAACCACTTGTCAGATCCTTCTGCTCCTCGTTGGGTTCGACACTCTTACTTATCAAAAGGACTACGATAGATCCCCTATACTTGTGGGTCATCAATCATCACCACCACCGGAGCACCGTCACGCTGCCGGAGAACTCATCTACTTCTCCGTCTCTCTTGCTGGATCAAGAAGGCCGAGATCATCATCGAGTTGTATGTGTGTTGAACGCGGAGGTGTCGTATGTTCGGCACTAGATCAGAACGGATCGTGGGACGACGGTGATTTGAATCACGAAGCTGTACCACTACATCAACCGCGTTTCTTAACGCTTCCCGCTTAGCGATCTATAAGGGTACGTAGATCCACTCTCCCCTCGTAGATGGACATCACCATGATAGGTCTTCGTGTGCGTAGGAATCTTTTTGTTTCCCATGCAACATTCCCCAACAAACTCTTCTCTTTGTTTGTGGGGAGCTGAGCACTAATTTGAAAAGTGTCCGGGCTTTCCACAGTTGTAGCAGTTTTGGTGAGGACTAGACGAACGCTTCTTATCATATCTTGAGCTTGAGCTTCTCTTTTCCTTTACTCTTGTAGAACTTGTTGAATTTTCTAACCATGAAGATGATCTCTTCATTGGTAACAAGGTTGTCACTTGAAGTACCGGGGCCATAGCTTGAAGCTTTGTAAGCACCGCTTGACTTGTTGTGCAACTCATCTTTGTATTTGAGAGATATTTCATGAGCAACAATCCTTCCAATGACTTCAGCTGGTTTGAGATCCTTGTAGTTTGGCATCATTTGGACTAATGTGCACACACTGTCGTATCTTCCACCCAAGGCTCTAAGTATCTTCTTTGAAGATGAATTTGTCGGTCATCTCTTCACTTCCTAAGCCGACAATCTCATTTGTGATGAGAGCTAGACTAGAATACATCTCAGCGACTCCTTCACCATCCTTCATCTCGAACTTGTCAAGGTGACTCTGAAGCACATCCAACTTAAATTCCCTGACAGAATCATTTCTTCGTGCATATCAATCAAAGTATCCCAAATTTCCTTTGGATTCTCAAGGCGACTGATTTTGTTGAATTCTTCGGGACACAAGAAGTTGAACAGAATATCAGAGGCTTGAGCATTGAATTGCAGCATCTTCAGTCCTTCCGCTGTCGCATCACGATCCAGTTCTTTTCCTTCTCCGAAGAAATCACCTTGCACACCACACGAACAATAGCCTAAATGGCCCGATTATGACCAAGAATATGCATTTTCATCTTATGCTTCCAACTAGCAAAACTAGTGCCATTGAAATATGGACCTCTCCAGAGATAATTTCCCTCACTAAACGCCATACTCTCTAAGGTTGTGAAACCAATGCAATGGAGTCCAAACCTCTGATACCACTTGTAGGATCGAAAGTATGTCTAGAGGGGGGAGATTAGACTACTTGACAAGATAAAAACTTAGCCTTTTCCCAATTTTAATTGTGGGCCAGTGTTAGCAATTATGACTAGTAAAGTACACCCTACGCATGCACATCTAAGAGTATAGCAGCGGAAAGTAAAACATGCAAGTATAAAGTAGATGGTAAGGTAGGGAGATCAAACGGAAAGGTTGACACGACAAATTTTGGCATGGTTCCGATAGGTGGCCCTATCGTACGTCATGTTAGTGGAGACTTCAACCCACAAAGGGTAACGAGTGCGAGAGTCCACAGAGGGTTCCACCCACAATGGGTCCACAAAGAAGCACCCTTGTCTATTCCACCACGGCTTCCGTCCACATAGGACTAGCCTCACTCACGATAGATCTTCATGAAGTAGGCGATCTCCTTGCCCTTACAAACATCTTGGTTCAACTCCACAACACGAATTAGGAGGCTCCCAAGCGACACCTAACCAATCTAGGAGGCACCACCCTCTTAAAGGTAATAGATGTGGTAGAACAGTGAACTCCTTGTTCTTGTGCTTCTAACGATAGTCTCCTCAACACTCACTCACTCTCTTTCAGATTTGGCACGGGTAAGGGAGATTGATCTTGTGTAAAGTAACTTGGGGAGGCTAGAAATCAAGGTTCAAATGGTTGGAATGGAATCTCTTGATCTCAACACATGAGTAGGTGGCTCTGTCTTAGAAAATTGGATATCGCAAGTGTAAATGTGTTTTGAGTGCTTCCTCTACGAATGAGAGGTAGGTGAAGGGGTATATATAGGCATCCCCCAAAATCCAAACATTGCAACACTATTGCCTGATGACTGTGATCTGCGTTGGGTTTTCCATGAAGAGGAACGGGTTATCGCAGCACAATTTGGGTAAGTATTTCCCTCCGTTAGGAAACCAAGGTTTATCGAACCAATAGTGGTGACTTATCAACGCTGCATCCAAAATTGCCTACACAACCAGATCGGGCGCAACGTTCATGCCTACGTTGACGACATAGTGGTCAGATCCCAGAAGAAAGAATCACTTCTGGAGGACCTCAGGGAGACTTTCGACAATTTGCGCATGTAGCAGATGAGGCTTAACCCTACCAAGTGTGTTTTTGGTGTTCCCACAGGAAAGTTATTGGGTTTCGTGGTGTCAGAACAAGGCATTGAAGCTAACCCGGATAAAATTGAAGCGATAGTTGGAATTATGCCCTAGAGGCAATAATAAATATAGTTATTATTATAATTCCTGTATCAAGATAATCATTTATTATCCATGCTATAATTGTATTGAATGAAGACTCATTTACATGTGTGGATACATAGACAAAACACTGTCCCTAGCAAGCCTCTAGTTGGCTAGCCAGTTGATCAAAGATAGTCAGTGTCTTCTGATTATGAACAAGGTGTTGTTGCTTGATAACTGGATCACGTCATTAGGAGAATCACGTGATGGACTAGACCCAAACTAATAGACGTAGCATGTTGATCGTGTCATTTTGTTGCTACTGTTTTTCTGCGTGTCAAGTATTTGTTCCTATGACCATGAGATCATATAACTCACTAACACCGGAGGAATACTTTGTGTGTATCAAACGTCGCAACGTAACTGGGTGACTATAAAGATGCTCTACAGGTATCTCCGAAGGTGTTCGTTGAGTTAGTATGGATCAAGACTGAGATTTGTCACTCCGTGTGACGGAGAGGTATCTCGGGGCCCACTCGGTAATACAACATCACACACAAGCCTTGCAAGCAATGTGACTTAGTGTAAGTTGCGGGATCTTGTATTACGGAACGAGTAAAGAGACTTGCCGGTAAACGAGATTGAAATAGGTATGCGGATACTGACGATCGAATCTTGGGCAAGTAACATACCGAAGGACAAAGGGAATGACATACGGGATTATATGAATCCTTGGCACTGAGGTTCAAACGATAAGATCTTCGTAGAATATGTAGGATCCAATATGGGCATCCAGGTCCCGTTATTGTATATTGACCGAGGAGTCTCTCGGGTCATGTCTACATAGTTCTCAAACCCGCAGGGTCTGCACACTTAAGGTTCGACGTTGTTTTATGCGTATTTGAGTTATATGGTTGGTTACCGAATGTTGTTCGGAGTCCCAGATGAGGTCACGGACGTCACGAGGGTTTCCGGAATGGTCCGGAAACGAAGATTGATATACAGGATGACCTCATTTGATTACCGGAAGGTTTTCGGAGTTACCGGGAATGTACCGGGAATGACGAATGGGTTCCGGGAGTTCACCGGGGGGGGGGGGCAACCCACCCCGGGGAAGCCCATAGGCCTTGGGGTGGCACACCAGCCCTTAGTGGGCTGGTGGGAAAGCCCAAGAAGGCCCTATGCGTCATACGAAGAAAATCAAAGAGAAAAGAAAAAAAAGGAGGAGGTGGGAAAGGAAAGAAGGACTCCACCCACCAAACCAAGTAGGACTCGGTTTGGGGGGGAGACCTTCCCCCCTTGGCTCGGCCGACCCCCTTGGGGCTCCTTGAGCCCCAAGGCAAGGCTCCCCGTCTCCCACCTATATATACGGAGGTTTTAGGGCTGATTTGAGACGACTTTTCCACGGCAGCCCGACCACATACCTCCACGGTTTTTCCTCTAGATCGCGTTTCTACGGAGCTCGGGCGGAGCCATGCGGAGACGAGATCATCACCAACCTCTGGAGCGCCGTCACGCTGCCAGAGAACTCTTCTACCTCTCCGTCTCTCTTGCTGGATCAAGAAGGCCGAGATCATTGTCGAGCTGTACGTGTGCTGAACACGGAGGTGCCGTCCGTTCGGCACTAGATCATGGGACTGATCGCGGGACGGTTCGCGGGGCAGATCGAGGGACGTGAGGAAGTTCCACTACATCAACCGCGATCACTAATGTAGGGGAACGTCGCATGGGAAACGAAAAATTTCCTACGCGCACGAAGACCTATCATGGTGATGTCCATCTACGAGAGGGGATATTCGATCTACGTACCCTTGTAGATCGTACAGCAAAAGCGTTAGTGAACGCGGTTGATGTAGTGGAACGTCCTCACGTCCCATGATCCGCCCCGCGAACCGTCCCGCGATCAGTCCCACGATCTAGTGCTGAACGGACGGCACCTCCGCGTTCAGCACACGTACAACTCGACGATGATCTCGGCCTTCTTGATCCAGCAAGAGAGACAGAGAGGTAGAAGAGTTCTCCGGCAGCGTGACGGCGCTCCGGAGGTTGGTGGTGATCTTATCTCAGCAGGGCTCCGCCCGAGCTCCGTAGAAACGCGATCTAGAGGAAAAACCGTGGAGGTATGTGGTCGGGCTGCCGTGAAAAAGTCATCTCAAATCAGCCCTAAAACCTCCGTATATATAGGGGGAAGAGGGGGAGCCTTGCCTTAGGGTCCAAGGACCCTCAAGGGCTTCGGCCGAGCCAAGGGAGCAACCCTCCCCTTCCAAACCGAGTCCAGCTAGGTTTGGAAGGAGGAGTGCTTCCCCCTTTTCCCACCTCCTCTTTTTTTTCCTTTTCTCTTTGATTTTCTTCCTATGGCGCATAGGGCCTTCTTGGGCTGTCCCACCAGCCCACTAAGGGCTGGTGCGCCATCCCCAAGGCCTATGGGCTTCCCCGGGGTGGGTTGCCCCCCGGTGAACTCCCGGAACCCATTCGTCATTCCCGGTACATTCCCGGTAACTCCGAAAACCTTCTGGTAATCAAATGAGGTCATCCTATATATCAATCTTCGTTTCCGGACCATTCCAGAAACCCTCGTGACGTCTGTGATCTCATCCGGGACTCCGAACAACATTCGTTAACCAACCATATAACTCAAATACGCATAAAAAGAACGTCGAACCTTAAGTGTGCAGACCCTGCGGGTTCGAGAACTATGTAGACATGACCCGAGAGACTCCTCGGTCAATATCCAATAGCGGGACCTGGATGCCCATATTGGATCCTACATATTCTACGAAGATCTTATCGTTTGAACCTAAGTGCCAAGGATTCATATAATCCCGTATGTCATTCCCTTTGTCCTTCGGTATGTTACTTGCCCGAGATTCGATCGTCAGTATCCGCATACCTATTTCAATCTCGTTTACCGGCAAGTCTCTTTACTCGTTCCGTAATACAAGATCCCGCAACTTACACTAAGTCACATTGCTTGCAAGGCTTGTGTGTGATGTTGTATTACCGAGTGGGCCCCGAGATACCTCTCCGTCACACGGAGTGACAAATCCCAGTCTCGATCCATACTAACTCAACTAACACCTTCGGAGATACCTGTAGAGCATCTTTATAGTCACCCAGTTACGTTGCGACGTTTGATACACACAAAGTATTCCTCCGGTGTCAGTGAGTTATATGATCTCATGGTCATAGGAACAAATACTTGACACGCAGAAAACAGTAGCAACAAAATGACACGATCAACATGCTACGTCTATTAGTTTGGGTCTTGTCCATCACATGATTCTCCTAATGATGTGATCCCGTTATCAAGTAACAACACTTGCCTATGGCCAGGAAACCTTGGCCATCTTTGATCAACGAGCTAGTCAACTAGAGGCTTACTAGGGACAGTGTTTTGTCTATGTATCCACAGAAGTATTGTGTTTCCAATCAATACAATTATAGCATGGATAATAAACGATTATCATGAACAAAGAAATATAATAATAACTAATTTATTATTGCCTCTAGGGCATATTTCCAACAGTCTCCCACTTGCACTAGAGTCAATAATCTGGTTCACATCACCATGTGATTCCAATGAATCCAACACCCATATAGTTATGGGGTCTGATCACGTCTTGCTCATGAGAGAGGTTTTAGTCAACGGTTCTGAAATTTTCAGATCCGTGTGTTCTCTACAAATCTTTATGTCATCTTATAGATGCTGCTACTATGTGCTATTCGGAAATACTCCAAATATCTACTCAACTATATGAATCCGTTTCACTACTCATAGTTGTTCGGATTAGTGTCAAAGCTTACATCGACGTAACCCTTTACGACGAATTCTTTAACCACCTCCATAATCGAGAAAAAATCCTTAGTCCATCAGTTACTAAGGATAAATTTTGACCGTTGCTAGTGATTCAATCATGGATCACTCTGTGTACCTCTCAACAGACTTGCTGCAAGGCACACATCAGGTGCGGTACTCAGCATGGCATACTTTAGAGTCTACGGCTAAGGCATAGAAGACGACGTTCGTCTATTTTCTTTATTCTGCCGTGGTCGGGTTTTGAGTCTTACTCAAACTCACACCTTACAACGCAACCAAGAACTCCTTCTTTGCTGATCTATTTTGAACTCCTTCAAAAACTTGTCAAGGCATGCATCTTGTTGAAACTTCCATTAAGCGCTTTCGATCTATCTCCATAGATCTTTGATGCTCAACGTTCAAGTAGCTCAATCCAGGTATTCCTTTGAAAACTCCTTTCAAACAACCTTGTATGCTTTACAGAAATTCTACATTACTTCTGATCCACAATATGTCAACCACATATACTTATCAGAAATTCTATAGTGCTCCCACTCACTTCTTTGGAAATACAAGTTTCTCATAAACCTTGTACAAACCCAAAATCGTTGATCATCTCATCAAAGTGTATATTCCAACTCCGAAATGCTTGCACCAGTCCATTGAAGGATCGCTAGAGCTTGCATACTTGCTAGTATCTTCAGGATCGACAAAACCTCCTGGTTGTATCACATACAATGTTTGCTCAAGGAAACCGTCGAGGAAACAATGTTTTGACATCCTACGTGCAATATTTCATAAATAATGCAGCAACTACTAACATAATTCTAACAGACTTTTAGCATCGCTACGAGTGAGAAAGTCTCATCATAGTCAACTGTTTGATCTTGACGGAAACATCTTTGCGGCAAGTCGAGCTTTTCTTAATAGTGACTTATCACCATCATTGTCTGTCTTCCTTTTAAAGATCCATCATTACTCAATAGTCCTATGACCATCAAGTAGTTCGTCCAAAGTCTACACTTTGTTTTCATACATGGATCCTCTCTCGGATTTCATGGCCTCCAGCCATTTGTCGGAATCCGGACCCACCATTGCTTTCTCCATAACTCGTAGGTTCACTGTTGCTCAACAACGACATGACCTCCAAGACAGGGTTACCGTACCACTCTGCAGTAGTACGCGACCTGGTCAACCTACGAGGTTTGTAGTAACTTGATCTGATGCTTGATGATCACCATCATCAGCTTTCACTTCTATTGGTGTAGGCGCCACAGGAACAACTTCCTGCGCCCTGCTACACACTGGTCGAGGTGATGGTTCAATAACCTCATCAAGTTCTACCACCCTCCCACTCATTTCTTTCGAGAGAAACCTTTCCTCGAGAAAGGATCCGTTTCTAGAAACAAACACTTTGCTTTCGGATCTGAGATAGGAGATGTACCCAACTGTTTTGGATATCCTATGAAGATGCATTTATCCTCTTTGGGTTCGAGCTTATCAGACTGAAACTTTTTCACATAAGTGTCGAAGCCCCAAACTTTCAAGAAACGACAGTTTAGATTTCTCTAAACCTCAGTCTATACTGTGTCATCTCAACGAAAATATGCGGTGCCCTATTTTAAAGTGAATGCGGTTGTCTCTAATGCATAACCCATAAACGATAGTGGTAATTCGATAAGAGACATCATAGCATGCACCATACCAAATAGTGTGTGGCTATGACGTTCAGACACATCATCACACTATGATGTTCTAGGTGGCATGAACTCCGAAACAATTTCCACATTGTCTTAACTGCGTACCAAAACTCGTAACTCAGATATTCATTTCTATGATCATATCGTAGACAGTTTATCCTCTTGTTACGACGAACTTCACTCCGAAACAGAATTGAACTTTTCAATATTTCAGACTTGTGATTCATTAAGCAAATACTCTAGTATCTACTCAAATCGTCATTGAAGTAAGAACATAATGATATCCACTGCGTGCCTCAGCACCCATTGGACTGCATACATCAAAATGTATCACTTCCAACAAGTTACTATCTTATTTCATCTCAATGAAAACAAGGCCTTGCTCATGTGGTATGCTTTGCATGTCACTAGTGATTCAAAATCAAGTGAGTATAAAGATCCATCAGCATGGAGCCTCTTCATGCAATTTATACCAACATGACTCAAGCGGCAGTGCCACAAGTAAGTGGTACTATCATCATTACCTCGTATCTTTTGGCACCAATATCATGAACATGTGTAACACTATGATCGAGATTCAATAAACCATTGAAGGTGATTATTCAAGAAAATAGAGTAACCATTATTCTCTTTAAATGAATAATCGTATTGCAATAAACACGATCCAATCATGTTCATGCTTAACGCAAGCACCAAATAACAATTATTTAGGTTTAACACCAATCCCGATGGTAGAGGGAGCGTGCGACGTTTGATCATATCAACCTTGAAACACTTCCAACACGTATCATCACGTTGCCTTTAGCTAGTCTCCGTTTATGCTGTAGCTTTCATTTCGTGTCACTAATCACTTAGCAACCGAACCGGTATCTAATACCCTTGTGCTACTAGGAGTACTAGTAAAGTACACATCAACATCATGTATATCAAATATACTTCTTTCGACTTTTGCCAGCCTTCTTATCTACCAAGTATCTAGAGTTGCTCCGCCTCAATGACTGTTCCCCTCATTACAGAAGCACATAGTCTCGGGTTTGGGTTTAATCTTGGGTCTCTTCATTAGTGCAGCAACTGTTTTGCCGTTTCACGAAGTATCCCTTCTAGCCCTTGCCATTCTTGAAACTTAGTGGTTTTACTAACCATCAACTATTGATGCTCCTTCTTGATTTCTACTTTCGCAGTGTCAAACATCGCGAATCTCTCAAGGATCATTGTATCTATCCTTGATATGTTATAGTTCATCACGAAGCTCTCACAGCTTGGTGGTAGTGATTTTGGAGAACCATCACTATCTCATCTGGAAGATTAACTCCCACTTGATTCAAGCGATTGTCGTACTCAGACAATCTGAGCACATGCTCAACGATTGAGCTTTTCTCCTTTACTTTGTGGACAAAGAATCTTGTCGGAGGTCTCGTACCTCTTAACAAGGGCACAAGCATGAAATCACAATTTCATCTCTTTAGAACATCACTTATGTTCCGTGACGTTTCAAAACGTCTTCGGCGCCTTGCTTCTAAGCCATTAAGTATTTTGCACTGAACTATCGTGTAGTCATCAGAAACGTGTATGTTGGATGTTCACAGCATCCACAGACGACGCTCGAGGTGCAGCACACCAAGTGGTGCATTAAGGACATAAGCGTTCTGCGCAGCAACGAGGACAATCCTCTGCAAAGTTTGCTACTATCAACTTTCAACTAAATTTTCTCTAGGAACATATAAAAACAGTAGAGCTATAGCGCAAGCTACATCGTAATTCGCAAAGACCATTAGACTATGTTCATGACAATTAGTTCAATTAATCATATTACTTAAGAACTCTCACTCAAAAAGTACATCTCTCTAGTCATTTGAGTGGTACATGATCCAAATCCACTATCTCAAGTCCGATCATCACGTGAGTCGAGAATAGTTTCAATGGTAAGCATCTCTATGCTAATCATATCAACTATACGATTCATGCTCGACCTTTCGGTCTCATGTGTTCCGAGGCCATGTCTGCACATGCTAGGCTCGTCAAGCTTAACCCGAGTGTTCTGCGTGTGCAACTTTTTTGCACCCGTTGTATGTGAACGTTGAGTCTATCACACCCGATCATCATGTGGTGTCTCGAAACGAAGAACTGTCGCAACGGTGCATAGTCGGGGAGAACACAATTTCGTCTTGAAATTTTAGTGAGAGATCACCTCATAATGCTACCGTCGTTCTAAGCAAGATAAGGTGCAAAAAGGATTAACATCACATGCAATTCATAAGTGACATGATATGGCCATCATCATGCGCTTCTTGATCTCCATCACCAAAGCACCGGCACGATCTTCTTGTCACCGGCGTCACACCATGATCTCCATCATCATGATCTCCATCAACGTGTCGCCATCGGGGTTGTCGTGCTACTCATGCTATTACTACTAAAGCTACGTCCTAGCAATATAGTAAACGCATCTGCAAGCACAAACGTTAGTTTAAAGACAACCCTATGGCTCCTGCCGGTTGCCGTACCATCGACGTGCAAGTCGATATTAACTATTACAACATGATCATCTCATACATCCAATATATCACATCACATCGTTGGCCATATCACATCACAAGCATACCCTGCAAAAACAAGTTAGACGTCCTCTAATTTTGTTGTTGCATGTTTTACGTGGTGACCATGGGTATCTAGTAGGATCGCATCTTACTTACGTAAAAACCACAACGGAGATATATGAATTGCTATTTAACCTCATCCAAGGACCTCCTCGGTCAATTCCGATTCAACTAAAGTTGGAGAAACTGACACTTGCCAGTCATCTTTGAGTAACGGGGTTACTCGTAGCGATGAAACCAGTCTCTCGTAAGCGTACGAGTAATGTCGGTCCAAGCCGCTTCAATCCAACAATACCGCGGAAGCAAGAAAAAACTAAGGAGGGCAGCAAAACGCACATCACCGCCCACAAAAACTTTTGTGTTCTACTCGAGAAGACATCTACGCATGAACCTAGCTCTGATACCACTATAGGGGAACGTCGCATGGGAAACAAAAATTTTCCTACGCCCACGAAGACCTATCATGGTGATGTCCATCTACGAGAGGGGATATTCGATCTACGTACCCTTGTAGACCGTACAGCAAAAGCGTTAGTGAACGCGGTTGATGTAGTGGAACGTCCTCACGTCCCTCGATCTGCCCCGCGAACCGTCCTGCGATCAGTCCCACGATCTAGTGCCGAACGGACGGCACCTCCGCGTTCAGCACACGTACAGCTCGACGATGATCTCGGCCTTCTTGATCCAGCAAGAGAGATGGAGAGATAGAAGAGTTCTCCGGCAGCATGACGGCGCTCCGTAGGTTGGTAGTGATCTTATCTCAGCAGGGCTCCGCCCGAGCTCCGCAGAAATGCGATCTAGAGGAAAAACCGTGGAGGTATGTGGTCGGGCTGCCGTGAAAAAGTCGTCTCAAATCAGCCCTAAAACCTCCGTATATATAGGGGGAAGAGGGGGAGTCTTGCCTTGGGGTCCAAGGACCCTCAAGGGCTTCGGCCGAGCCAAGGGGGGCAACCCTCCCCTTCCAAACCGAGTCCAACTAGGTTTGGAAGGAGGAGTCCTTCCCCCTTTTCCCACCTCCTCTTTTTTTCCTTTTCTCTTTGATTTTCTTCCTATGGCGCATAGTGCCTTCTTGGGCTGTCCCACCAGCCCACTAAGGCCTGGTGCGCCACCCCCAAGGCCTATGGACTTCCCCGGGATGGGTTGCCCCCCCCCCCCCGGTGAACTCCCGGAACCCATTCGTCATTCCCGGTACATTCCCGGTAACTCCGAAAACCTTCCGGTAATCAAATGAGGCCATCCTATATATCAATCCGGGAACCCTCTGACGTCCGTGATCTCATCCGGGACTCCGAACAACATTCGGTAACCAACCATATAACTCAAATACGAATAAAACAACGTCGAACCTTAAGTGTGCAGACCCTGCGGGTTCGAGAACTATGTAGACATGACCTGAGAGACTCCTCGGTCAATATCCAATAGCGGGACCTGGATGCCCATATTGGATCCTACATATTCTACGAAGATCTTATCGTTTGAACCTCAGTGCCAAGGATTCATATAATCCCGTATGTCATTCCCTTTGTCCTTCGGTATGTTACTTGCCCGAGATTCGATCGTCAGTATCCGCATACCTATTTCAATCTCGTTTACCGGCAAGTCTCTTTACTCGTTCCATAATACAAGATCCCGCAACTTACACTAAGTCACATTGCTTGCAAGGCTTGTGTGTGATGTTGTATTACCGAGTGGGACCCGAGATACCTCTCCGTCACACGGAGTGACAAATCCCAGTCTCGATCCATACTAACTCAACTAACACCTTCGGAGATACCTGTAGAGCATCTTTATAGTCACCCAGTTACGTTGCGACGTTTGATACACACAAAGTATTCCTCCAGTGTCAGTGAGTTATATGATCTCATGGTCATAGGAACAAATACTTGACACGCAGAAAACAGTAGCAACAAAATGACACGATCAACATGCTACGTCTATTAGTTTGGGTCTAGTCCATCACATGATTCTCCTAATGATGTGATCCCGTTATCATGTAACAACACTTGCCTATGGCCAGGAAACCTTGGCCATCTTTGATCAACGAGCTAGGCAACTAGAAGCTTACTAGGGACAGTGTTTTGTCTATGTATCCACACAAGTATTGTGTTTCCAATCAATACAATTATAGCATGGATAATAAACGATTATCATGAACAAAGAAATATAATAATAACTAATTTATTATTGCCTCTAGGGCATATTTCCAACAACTAACGCTTCTGTTGTACGGTCTACAAGGGTACGTAGATCACACATCCCCTCTCGTAGATGGACATCACCATGATAGGTTCTCGTGCGCGTAGGAAAATTTTTGTTTCCCATGCGACGTTCCCCAACAGTGGCATCATGAGCTAGGTTCATGCGTAGATGTCTTCTCGAGTAGAGCACAAAAGTTTTTGGGGGCGGTGATGTGCGTTTTGCTGCCCTCCTTAGTCTTTTCTTGATTCCGCGGTATTGTTGGATTGAAGCGGCTTGGACCGACATTTACGCTTACGAGACACCGCTTTCATCGCTACGAGTAACCCCGTTGCTCAAAGATGACTGGCAAGTGTCAGTTTCTCACATTTAGTTGAATCGGATTTGATCGAGGAGGTCCTTGGATGAGGTTAAATAGCAACTCATATATCTCCGTTGTGGTGTTTGCGTAAGTAAGATGCGATCCTACTAGATACCCATGGTCACCACGTAAAACATGCAACAACAAAATTAAAGGACGTCTAACTTGTTTTGGCAGGGTATGCTTGTGATGTGATATGGCCAACGATGTGATTTGATATATTGGATGTATGAGATGATCATGTTGTAATAGATAATATCGACTTGCACGTCGATGGTACGGCAACCGGCAGGAGCCATAGGGTTGTCTTTATACTAACGTTTGTGCTTGCAGATGCGTTTACTATTTTGCTAGGATGTAGCTTTAGTAGTAATAGCATGAGTAGCACGACAACCCCGATGGTGACACGTTGATGGAGATCATGGTGCGGTGCCGGTGACAAGAAGATCGTGCCGGTGCTTTGGTGATGGAGATCAAGGAGCACGTGATGATGGCCATATCATGTCACTTATGAATTGCATGTGATGTTAATCCTTTTATGCACCTTATTTTTCTTAGAACGACGGTAGCATTATGAGGTGATCTCTCACTAAAATTTCAAGACGAAATTGTGTTCTCCCCGACTGTGCACCCTTGCTACAGTTCGTCGTTTCGAGACACCACGTGATGATCGGGTGTGATAGACTCAACGTTCACATACAACGGGTGCAAAACAGTTGCGCACGCGGAACACTCGGGTTAAGCTTGACGAGCCTAGCATGTGCAGACATGGCCTCTGAACACATGAGCCCGAAAAGTCGATCACGAATCATATAGATGATATGATTAGCATAGGGATGCTTACCACTGAAACTATGCTCAACTCACGTGATGATCGGACTTGAGCTAGTGTAAGTGGATCATGAACCACTCAAATGACTAGAGAGATGTACTTTTTGAGTGGGAGTTTAGCGAATAATTTGATTAAGTTAAACTCTAATTATCTTGAACATAGTCTAAGTCCACTTTGAATATATTTGTGTTGTAGATCATGGCTAACGCGACAGTCACCCTGAATTTTAATACGTTCCTAGAGAAAGCTAAGTTGAAAGATGATGGAAGTAGCTTTGTAGACTCGGCTCGTAATCTTAAGCTAATCTTACAAGCTGGGAAGAAGGATTATGTCCTTAATGCTGCGCTAGGAGATGAACCACCCGCTACGGCTGATCAAGATGTTAAGAACACTTGGTTAGCACGTAAGGAGGACTACTCAGTAGTTCAATGTGCAGTCTTGTATGGCTTAGAACCGGGACTTCAACATCGCTTTGAGCGTCATGGAGCATTTGAGATGTTCCAGGAGTTGAAGTTTATCTTTCAGAAGAACGCCCAGATCAAGAGGTATGAGACCTCCGATAAATTCTATGCTTGCAAGATGGAGGAGAACTCGTCTGTCAGTGAACATGTGCTCAAAATGTCTGGGTACTCAAACCGTCTAGCTGAGCTGGGGATTGAACTCCCGCAAGAGGCTATCACTAACAGAATCCTTCAATCACTGCCGCCAAGCTATAAAGGCTTTGTGTTGAACTACAACATGCAAGGGATGAACAAGTCTCCCGGCGAGTTGTTTGCGATGCTGAAAGTCGCAGAGTCTGAACTCCGTAAAGAGCATCAAGTGTTGATGGTGAATAAGACCACTAGTTTCAAGAGAAACGGCAAAGGCAAGAAGGGTAATTCAAAGACGAGCGGCAAGCCTGTTGCCAATCCGACGAAGAAACCCAAAGCTGGACCTAAGCCTGAAACAGAGTGTTACAATTGCAAGGGTATGGGTCACTGGAAGCGCAATTGCCCCAAGTATCTGGCAGATAAGAAGGCGGGCAAAGAAAAATCAGGTATATTTGATATACATGTTATTGATGTGTACTTAACCGGCTCTCGTAGTAGTGCCTGTGTATTCGATACCGGTTCTGTTGCTCATATTTGCAACTCGAAACAGAAATTGCGGAATAGACGAAGGCTGGCGAAAGATGAAGTGACGATGCGCGTAGGAAATAGTTCCAAGGTTGATGCAATCGCCGTCGACACAGTTTCACTTCAGTTACCATCAGGATTAGTTATGAACTTGAATCATTGTTGTTTAGTGCCTGTGGTGAGCATGAACATTATATCTGGATCTTGTTTATTGCGAGACGGTTACTCTTTTAAGTCAGAGAATAATGGTTGTTCTATTTCTATGAGTAACATCTTTTATGGTCATGCACCCAATGTGAGAGGATTGTTCATATTGAATCTTGATAGCGATACACACATACATAACATTGAGACCAAAAGAGTTAGAGTTAACAATGATAGCGCCATATTTTTGTGGCACTGCCACTTAGGTCATATTGGTGTAAAGCGCATGAAGAAACTCCATGCCAATGGACTTTTGGAGTCACTTGACTTTGATTCACTTGACACGTGCGAACCATGCCTCATGGGCAAGATGACTAAAACTCCGTTCTCCGGAACAATGGAGCATGCAAGTGACTTGTTGGAAATCATACATACCGATGTGTGTGGTCCGATGAGCGTAGAGGCACGCGGCGGATATCGTTATTTTCTCACCTTCACTGACGATTTGAGTAGACATGGTTATGTCTACTTAATGAAGCACAAGTCTGAAACATTTGAAAAGTTAAAGAAATTTCAGAGTGAAGTTGAAAATCATCGTAACAAGAAGATCAAGTTCCTACGGTCTGATCGTGGGGGTGAATATCTGAGTTTCGAGTTTGGTGCTCACTTAAGACAATGTGGAATTGTTTCACAGTTGACACCGCCTGGAACACCACAGCGTAATGGTGTGTCCGAACGTCGTAATCGTACTTTATTAGAGATGGTGCGATCTATGATGTCTCTTACCGATTTGCCGTTATCGTTTTGGGGTTATGCATTAGAAACAAATGCATTCACTTTAAATAGGGCACCATCAAAATCCGTTGAGACGACACCATACGAACTGTGGTATGACAAAAGGCCAAAGTTGTCGTTTCTTCAAGTTTGGGGATGTGATGCTTATGTCAAAAAGCTTCAGCCTGAAAAGCTGGAACCCAAAGCGAAAAAGTGCGTCTTCATAGGTTACCCGAAAGAGACAGTTGGGTACACCTTCTATCTCAAATCCAAGGGCAAAGTGTTTGTTGCTAAAAATGGAGCTTTTCTCGACAAGGAGTTTCTCTCGAGAGAATTGAGTGGGAGGAAGATAGAACTTGACGAGGTTGTCGAACCTCTCATCCCTCTGGATGGTGGCGCAGGGCAAGGGGAAACCTCTGTCGCTGCGACGCCGGTTGAGGAGGAAGTTAATGATAATGATCATGAAACTCCGGTTCAAGTTTCTGTCGAACCACGCAGGTCGACGAGACCACGTGGTGCTCCAGAGTGGTACGGTAATCTCGTCTTATCAATCATGTTGTTGGACAACAATGAACCTGCAAATTATGAAGAAGCAATGGTGGGCCTAGATTCCAACAAATGGCTAGAAGCCATGAAGTCCGAGATAGGATCCATGTATGAGAACAAAGTGTGGACTTTGGAAGTACTGCCTGAGGGCCGCAAGGCTATTCAGAACAAATGGATCTTTGAGAGGAAGACGGACGCTGACGGCAATGTGACCGTTTATAAAGCTCGACTTGTGGCAAAGGGTTTTTCACAAGTTCAAGGAGTTGACTACGATGAGACATTCTCACCCGTAGCGATGCTTAAGTCCGTCAGAATCATGTTAGCAATAGCTGCATTTTTCGATTATGAAATCTGGCAGATGGATGTCAAAACGGTGTTCCTTAACGGTTTCCTTAAGGAAGAATTGTATATGATGCAACCCGAAGGTTTTGTCGATCCTCAGAATGCTAACAAGGTATGCAAGCTCCAGCGATCCATTTATGGACTGGTGCAAGCATCTCGGAGTTGGAACAAACCCTTTGATGAGGTGATCAAAGCATTTGGGTTTATACAAGTGGTTGGAGAATCTTGTATTTACAAGAAAGTGAGTGGGAGCTCTGTGGCGTTTCTAATATTATATGTGGATGACATATTGCTGATTGGAAACAACGTAGAGTTTTTGGAGAGCATAAAGGATTACTTGAATAAAAGTTTCTTTATTAAGGACCTAGGAGAAGCTGCTTACATTCTAGGCATTAAGATCTACAGGGATAGATCAAAACGCCTGATAGGACTTTCACAAAGCACATACCTTGATAAAGTTTTGAAGAGGTTCAAAATGGAACAGTCCAAGAAAGGGTTCTTGCTAGTTTTACAAGGTACGAGATTGAGTAAGACTCAGTGCCCAGCAACTGATAAGGATAGAGAGCATATGCACACCGTCCCCTATGCTTCAGCCATAGGTTCTATCATGTATGCAATGCTGTGCACTAGACCGGACGTTAGCCTGGCCATAAGTATGGCACGTAGGTTCGAGAGTAATCCAGGAGTGGATCACTGGACGACGGTCAAGAATATCCTGAAGTACCTGAAAAGGACTAAGGAGATGTTTCTCGTGTACGATGGTGACGAAGAGCTCGCCGTAAAAGGTTACGTCGATGCAAGCTTTGACACAGATCCGGACGACTCTAAGTCGCAAACCGGATACGTATTTATTCTTAATGGGGGTGCGGTAAGCTGGTGCAGTTCCAAGCAAAGCGTCCTAGCAGATTCTACATGTGAAGTGGAGTACATGGCTGCCTCGGAGGCGGCTAAGGAGGCTGTCTGGATGAAGCAATTCATGACGGATCTTGGAGTGGTGCCAAGCGCCCTGAATCCAATAACCTTGTTCTGTGACAACACGGGTGCCATTGCCTTAGCAAAGGAACCACGGTTTCACAAGAAGTCCAGACACATCAAACGACGCTTCAACCTCATCCGCGACTACGTCGAAGGGGGGGACGTAAATATATGCAAACTGCACACGGATCTGAATGTAGCAGACCCGCTGACTAAACCTCTTCCACGGGCAAAGCATGATCAACACCAGAACTGTATGGGTGTTAGATTTATTACAATGTAATTCGCATGATGATGTGAGGGCTAGATTATTGACTCTAGTGCAAGTGGGAGATTGTTGGAATTATGCCCTAGAGGCAATAATAAATATAGTTATTATTATAATTCCTGTATCAAGATAATCGTTTATTATCCATGCTATAATTGTATTGAATGAAGACTCATTTACATGTGTGGATACATAGACAAAACACTGTCCCTAGCAAGCCACTAGTTGGCTAGCCAGTTGATCAAAGATAGTCAGTGTCTTCTGATTATGAACAAGGTGTTGTTGCTTGATAACTGGATCACGTCATTAGGAGAATCACGTGATGGACTAGACCCAAACTAATAGACGTAGCATGTTGATCGTGTCATTTTGTTGCTACTGTTTTTCTGCGTGTCAAGTATTTGTTCCTATGACCATGAGATCATATAACTCACTAACACCGGAGGAATACTTTGTGTGTATCAAACGTCGCAACGTAACTGGGTGACTATAAAGATGCTCTGCAAGTATCTCCGAAGGTGTTCGTTGAGTTAGTATGGATCAAGACTGGGATTTGTCACTCCGTGTGACGGAGAGGTATCTCGGGGCCCACTCGGTAATACAACATCACACACAAGCCTTGCAAGCAATGTGACTTAGTGTAAGTTGCGGGATCTTGTATTACGAAACGAGTAAAGAGACTTGCCGGTAAACGAGATTGAAATAGGTATGCGGATACTGACGATCGAATCTCGGGCAAGTAACATACCGAAGGACAAAGGGAATGACATACGGGATTATATGAATCCTTGGCACTGAGGTTCAAACGATAAGATCTTCGTAGAATATGTAGGATCCAATATGGGCATCCAGGTCCCGCTATTGGATATTGACCGAGGAGTCTCTCGGGTCATGTCTACATAGTTCTTGAACCCGCAGGGTCTGCACACTTAAGGTTCGACGTTGTTTTATGTGTATTTGAGTTATATGGTTGGTTACCGAATGTTGTTCGGAGTCCCGGATGAGATCACGGACGTCACGAGGGTTTCCGGAATGGTCCGGAAACGAAGATTGATATACAGGATGACCTCATTTGATTACCGGAAGGTTTTCGGAGTTACCGGGAATGTACCAGGAATGACGAATGGGTTCCGGGAGTTCACCGGGGGGCAACCCACCCCGGAGAAGCCCATTGGCCATGGGGGTGGCACACCAGCCCTTAGTGGGCTGGTGGGAAAGCCCAAGAAGGCCCTATGCGCCATAGGAAGAAAATCAAAGAGAAAAGAAAAAAAGGAGGAGGTGGGAAAGGAAAGAAGGAGTCCACCCACCAAACCAAGTAGGACTCGGTTTGGGGGGGGAGACCTTCCCCCCTTGGCTCGGCCGACCCCCTTGGGGCTCCTTGAGCCCCAAGGCAAGGCTCCCCCTCTCCCACCTATATATACGGAGGTTTTAGGGCTGATTTGAGACGACTTTTCCACGGCAGCCCGACCACATACCTCCACGGTTTTTCCTCTAGATCGTGTTTGTGCAGAGCTCGGGCGGAGCCCTGCTGAGACGAGATCATCACCAACCTCCGGAGTGCCGTCACGCTGCCGGAGAACTCTTCTACCTCTCCGTCTGTCTTGCTGGATCAAGAAGGCCGAGATCATCGTCGAGCTGTACGTGTGCTGAGCGCGGAGGTGCCGTCCGTTCGGCACTAGATCGTGGGACTGATCGCGGGACGGTTCGCGGGGCGGATCGAGGGACGTGAGGACGTTCCACTACATCAACCGCGTTCACTAACGCTTCTGCTGTACGGTCTACAAGGGTACGTAGATCACACATCCCCTCTCGTAGATTGACATCACCATGATAGGTCGTCGTGCGCGTAGGAAAATTTTTGTTTCCCATGCGACGTTCCCCAACAGCGATCACTTTGCTAGGCAAGCCAGCCAATATCAATCAAGTTCAGCGCATGGTGGGAGGCATTGCGGCCCTAAGTCGGTTCATAAGTCGCCTTGGGGAGAAATCCATCCCTCTCTATCAGCTTCTCAAGAAAACTGATCACTTTGTTTGGACGGACGAAGCTAATGAAGCTTTCGAAGCCTTGAAGAAACAACTGGCTAAACCGCCTATCTTGGCTGCTCCGACTGACAAAGAGCCCATGCTCCCGTACATTGCTGTCAATTCTAAAGCGGTAAGTGTGGCAGTGGTCGTCGAGTGCAAAGAAGAAGGGAAGGAATACCCGGTTCAAACACCGGTCTACTTTATCAGCGAAGTCCTAACCCTCTCCAAACAATGTTATCCACATTGGCAGAAGCTAGTTTTCGGGGTGTTCATGGCGAGCCGGAAATTGAAACACTACTTTCAAGAGCATCCTATCACGGTGGTCACTTCTGCTCCACTTGGTGATATCATACAGAATCGAGAGGCGACTGGGCGGATTGCTAAGTGGGCTATTGAGCTTGGACCCCATCATGCGAAATATACCCCTCGCACAGCCATTAAGTCTCAAGTACTAGTTTATTTCATCAACAATTGGACCGAATTGCAAATTCCGGAAGACAAACCTGATCACATGTATTGGACTATCCATTTTGATGGGTCTAGGCAGCTGGAAGGCTCGGGGGCTGGCGTGGTATTGACTTCGCCTCAGGGTGACAAGTTTTGCTATGTCCTCCGACTCATGTTCCCATGTACCAACAATGTGGCGGAGTATGAGGCCTTGCTCCATGGGTTGCGAATCGCCAAAGAAATGAACCTCAGCCGAGTGAGATGTTTGGGCGACTCAGATCTAGTAGCACAACAAGTTTCTGGCAAATGAGATTTGAGAGATCCCTTGATGGCGGCTTATAGGCGTGCCGCGTCGGACGTGGCGGGTCATTTTCATGGCTATCAGGTGGACCACATCGATCGTCGACTCAATGAGGCGGCGGATGATCTTTCATGACTCGGTTCACAGCGTAAGCTGGTTCCCCCTAACGTCTTTTTGGATGTATTGCGTAACCCGTCGGTAAAACTGCCTTCAGAGGAAGACTTGGTGGTTCCTGATCCTGAGTCGCAACTTGTGGCGGCTCTCCGTGCTACCCCGGATTGGGCAATCCCCTACATGGCGTATCTGGCACGAGGCGAGTTACATACTGATGAGTTGTTGGCCCGCCAAATCGTCCATCAATGCAAGTCCATGGTCATACATAACGGCGAGTTACACAAGCGAAGCATTTCTGGAGTTTTTCAAAGGTGCATCTCCTCTGAAGAAGGGTGTGCGATTCTTAACAAGATACATGTGGGCGACTGTGGTCATCACGCCGGCTCACGCTCTCTGGTATCCAAAACCTTTAGGCATGGATTTTACTGGTTGACAGCTCATGCAGATGCTGAGGATATAGTTCGTAGATGTGATGGTTGCCAAAAATTTGGACGTCACATGCATGTGTTGGCTCAGGAATTACGGATGATTCCAATTACATGGCCGTTTGCGGTCTGGGGGCTGGACATGGTTGGTCCTTTCAAGATGTCATCCAATAAAAAGACTCACCTATTGGTGGCAGTTGACAAGTTTACCAAGTGGGTTGAAGCGAAGCCAGTTAGCAGCTATGATGCAGACGCGACCGTCAAGTTCCTCAAAAAGTTAATTTTTTGCTTCGGGTATCCTCATAGTATTATTACTGATAATGGTACTAATTCATCCAAAGGTGCCATGAAAGAGTTTTGCGCAAAGGAGCACATCCGGCTTGATGTTTCTGCACTTGCACTCCCCCAGTCCAATGGACAGGCAGAAAGGGAAAATCAAGAAATATTGTGAGGAATCAAGCCCCATCTTATGGTACCTCTGGAACGCACTCCGGGATGTTGGGTTGAAGAATTGCCTTCAGTTTTATGGAGCATCAGAACCACCCCTAATCGATCTACCAGTTTCACGCCATTTTTCTGGTCTATGGAACAAAGGCAGTATTACCAAGTGACATCAGACACGACTCACCACGAGTCGCCGCCTATGTGGAACAAGACAACGAGCTAGCACGTCAAGATTTGTTGGACGCCTTGGAAGAGGAGCGTGATTTGGCCGTGTCACGATCGGCGATTTATCAACAAGACTTGCGACGCTATCATAGTCGATGTTTCAAGAGGGTGACTTAGTGCTCCGCTTGATTCAGGATCATACTAGTATGCATAAGATATCCCCTCCATGGGAAGGACCTTTTGTTGTTAGTAAAAACTCCACAACGGTTCATATTACCTGGTGGATCTTCGCCCAGATAGGCCAACAACAAAGGCTAAGACAACCCGCCCATGGAACATCGCCCACTTGCGGCCATACTATACTTAGAGCCACTAGCTCCTTACCTATGTTTAAAATTTTGACTTTGTAATCTCTTATTTTATTTATAAAGCAATAAAGCCGACACCCACGAACTTCGGGGTCTTTTGCCGTTCCAGCTTCTTGAAAGCATGAGTCTTTATTGTTCCATAAGTTGTCCAAACATGGACGCTATCAGCATCAAAGAGCATAAGTCGCCACGTTGCGCTTATTTCAAAACTAGATGTTGATACGCCAAAGAGGACCAAAGTTGCCATGCTACATGGTTCAAACATGGGCACCTTATATGGTTTTGAGAATTAAGCCGGCTTACTTGGAGGCTACTAGCTCCCAAGTCGTTTTGCAGTAAGAGCGTATACGCTTCTGCAATCCTATGTCTGGCTTTTCCCTAATCATAGGTCACTTGGGGGCTTCCACTCACTGAGTTCAGCCTGAATACCCTCTTGGATAGCGAAAAATTAACGCATTACAATGGTTATACTGGACTGTGTGCTTGGCAACTCGCCCTATGGTCCCATGTACTCTTGGCGAGTCAATCCACTTTTGGACCCTGAACTTTCCTTGGTTAAAACATGAAAGGTACTGGCGAGAGCCGGCACATGGAAAATAGACAAACCATGGGTTCACTGAACCTGCTTCACTGAAGCCTGACTCGCGCCTGATCAGCCGGTCTAAACAACTTGGGTTGTTGCAAAAGCCTTCTTGGGGTAGCACTAGAGTTTTGCAAACTCGTCCTATCCTGTCGTAACTCATCGAGCCGACGAACTTTATGACTATCTTTGTGGCCTCCGAAAACAATTTATAACCCGCCGCAACTCACTGAGCTGGCCTATTGTTTTTTCTATGATAAACAGGGCAAATATTATTTTTTAAACATGACGAAGCTTTGGGAAAAGAGATTCATATTAATGAAGGCTGAAACTTCCAAACACCATCACAAGGATCAAAATATGCTTGGAGGGTAAACTTCATGACAATTTGGTTCAAGCCGCCTCGGGGTTACCCTGCCTCAAGCTTTCGCCATCTTCGATCTGTAAGTTGCCCAATTTCCAATTGCAATTGGTCAAGGCAACGAACTCGTCTTCATCAGTCAAGATGGTGGACAGATCAATGTCAAGGTCGAAAGGATTCTTACGGCATCGTGGAGTCAGGCTCGTGACTTCATACGACGGAGGAGTCACCCTTTTGCTGTGTTCATCATAAGCCGCCTGGTATTTGCCTAAGTCCAGGCCGGCTCCTAGCTGAGTCGCTGCAAAACGAGACTCTTTCACACAATGGTGGTAGTCCTCGGTGAAATCTAACGCGTCATACTTTAATTCTGGAAAGCCACCGGCTACCTCTTCGGGCTTAAGTTCAGGGCATAGGCCAAACACCGGCTTAGGGTGGTTAGCGCTCCTTTACGGGCGGCCGACCTTTTTAACTCCTCCACCTGGGGCGGCAGTGTTGACAAGCAACCCAGCATGTGCTTGATGGATCTTATGGGTTCCCTGTTGCCCATCACGGCCTTCATAGTCATCATACCACCCGTGTATAGTTGTTCTGTTAAAGTATAAATTGCTTCCAGCTTCAGAATGCAGTCATTCTGCAGGGTGGCGGCTCGTGGACCTACGAGTGACAAAACAAAGATACTTAGCATTTGCAATATGCTTTGCAACAATTTTTTTAGAAGAAGGTAATTGACCCTTACCAAATATAGCTTGCGTCATGTTGGAGATATGATGCTTCAAGCCGGAGAGTTCCTGAAGAGCGGCTTTCAGCTTTTCTTTGGCTTGTTCCGCCCATTTCACGACGGCGACCTGCTCAGCATGGGCTTTATCTTCGAACCTTTTATGTTCGTCTTTTATTTTCTCCATATCAGAAAGGGCAAGACGAATTTTTTCTTCACACTTAGCCTGAGCGTCCTATTGTTCAGCTAAGCTCTCTTTTAAGCCGGCCACAGTTGAGTCGGCCCGAGTCAAGGATTCTAGCAACAAAACATTGGGAAAGCAAGTTTCAGGACCATTGCAAGCAACACCCGTTACACTTGGGGGTCTAATGTATGACTCAATTCTTTTAAGGTCATACCTTCATACAAGACACGACTCATCTTTCGAAAGATGACCCGGCCCTTGGGGGTTAGAGGTTGAAGAAATTTTATATATTCAAATACAATTTCAAGACCCGGCTCATCTTTCAAAAGATGACCTGGCCCTTGGGGGCTACAGGTTGAAGAAATTTTATATATTCAATTACAAGTTTAAGACCCGTCTCATCTTTCAAAAGATGACCCGACCCTTGGGGGCTATAGGTTGAAGCTGTTATTTGGCAATATAAGTTCAAGACCCGGCTCATCTTTCAAAAGATGACCTGACCCTTGGGGGTTACAGGTTGAAGTTGTTCTTTGCCAATGTAATTTCAAGACCCGACTCATCTTTCAAAAGATGACCCGGCCCTTGGGGGCTTTAGGTTGCAGAATGATACAAAAGTACGATTCATCATGGATGACCCGTCCTTTCGAGGGCTAACGGGAGTATATATTAACAAAGGTAAAGATGTCATACCTCATGTTTGATCCGCATCAAGTTGGCCAGGATTTTCTCCATCTTGCGGCTTGTTTCCAGGCGTCTCACAAAACCGTAATATAATTCTTCAAACTCCAATTTTTCATAATGAGGAAGCTTCAGCTTGGCGACATCCTTCTGTGCAAATGTTTGGGCATCTTTTGGCATGTGTTTGGTTAACACCGCGGTTGCAGGCTTAGAATAACTAGTACTAGTAACAATGAGTGTGTCTGGATCTTCAGGCGCCCTAGCAGGACTGGGCGGGTTGATGTTTTCAATCACCTCCTTCTGAGGGCTTGAAGGCTTGACCCGGATATCAGGAATATCATCAAAAATATTGTCCTAAATTTCAGCTGTTTCTTCTGGAGCCTCTGGGATGGAGGTACCTTTACCAGAAGTTTCAGTCGCTTTGGGAGCTAAAGATGAGTCGCCTATTTTCCTTTTCTTTGCTTGTGCTCTGAGAAACAAAGGTACCAATGTTGGAACAAGGACATTGATGTTGGAAAGAACATGTTAGTAAAGAAACTTACCCCTGAACACGAATCATTGGGGGGAGAGTCGACATTGCTGAGTCGCCAGATGAAGGAGGTGAAACCTGATGAACAAGGATTCAAGGATTGAGTATTGCAAAAATATCTGACACAAGAAGGAAAAGATGCTCGCGGAAACATACCTCGCGTTGCCGCTTTCGACCAGTTGTTCTTTCAGTTAAGCCGAACACTAGGTCTCTGGAATGGCTTTGAGTATGACATTTAGGTGTGTAACTTGCCTTCTTCAAAAGTAAATTGGGGTCTAGATGAGCATCTGGGTGAGACATGGGAACTTTCTTACAAATTCGCCTCGCCAGCTTGGGGAGAGAAGAAGTTGAGTCAGGAGAAACAGAAATTACCTCGACATTTTCATCTTGGCTCTCATAGTCATCATCCTATAAACAAAGGCGGTAAAGCATGAGTGCAAGTTAGAATGAAGCAATAGAGACGAGAAATTTTACCTCTGACTGTTCCTCAAAGACCCGAGACTCGCCAACGGCGGGTGACTCTTTAACTGCAGCTTTGCATTTGCTCTTCTTCTTCGTCTTAGAGGGGGCTTTTGTTGTCTTCTTGACAGTTGTCTTGGTTCTCCGGGTCCACGCCGAATCCCTTTGATTAAACATGATGAAAGGCTCAAGACCAGAAACATAAATGAGTATATGGAAAGGTTACATTTTGGAGGCGGGTTGTTTACCTCTAGAGCCGGGTTGGTGATGCAAAAGGGTTTAAGCCCAATTTTGGAGCAATTCTCAATAGACTCGCCACATAGCGACTTTATGATATCAGCAATGTCTTTTTCCAAGAGTCTCACATTGTAAAAAGCATTGGGGGTGGTTCAAGCTGCCATCATACTCACACATCAAACCATTTCGGCGGCTTAAGGGCAGAATCATCCACTCTACCCAGCAGCGGATCAGATCAATCCCGGTAAGACCGTTGGTGGTAAGGGCCCTCAGCTTACCAAAGATAGGGACAAATGTGGCCTCCTCTTCTTCAGTCAATTTTTTGGGCTATTCGAAGTCCATAGGTAGGGGATCTTCCCTGAAGCCTGGCAGAGGGTTTTCGTTGGATGGAGAAGTGTTGCGGCAGTAGAACCAAGTCTTTGCCCAGCCTTTGGGATGACTAGTTAATGTTGCAGCCTGAAACCCGCATTCACGATGCCGCTGAATATTGACTCCACCCAGCTCTAAGCTAGGCCCATGGGCAAACTCTGTCTGGCGGTTCAGACAGAAAAACTTCCGGAACAATAGCACAGTGGGCTCTATTTGCAGATAAGCCTCACTGAATACTTGAAACTGACAAAGGGTACTGATGGAATTTGGTCCCAAGTCTTGAGGATGAAGGTGGAAGAAATGCAGGGCGTCTCTAAATTATTTTGAGCCGGGCGGCTTGAAGCCTCGCTCCACGTGATCAGCAAACACGACAACCTCCCCTTTGGCGGGTTGGGGAATTGTTTCCCTGAAGGCAGTCCGCCACCCAATGATCTCCTTGGGATCTAGGTTACCCGTTTTCACAAATTTATCAAGATAAGAATCGTTGACCTCTGTTGGCAACCAGTTGCATTTCGAGATGGTGCCCATAACTACAAAAAGAAAGAGAGGGGCGGGTTGTCAGGAACTACGGAGTGGCACCTCGCCGGCTAAATGATCGAAGATGTATCTACAAGGATATTGTAACTCGCCATAGCGAAAGGAGACGGGTTACAGCTCTAAGAGGTTTCCTTAGGAATATTCTCGAGTGAGGACAAACATGTTTTCAACATCAAGCGATAATTTATGGATATACAGGTGATTCCGATGGAGAAAATAATGCTCACCGAAGGATCAAGCACTAAGAATACAAAAGAACACTACGAAAAATAGTGTGTAGATCTATGGGCAACAGAGGAGGAACGACGAATCGCTGGGGAACATGACAAGAACTACCGCACCTATCATTACATGTATGGATCTACAATGCCGTATTCGGATGGATTAAAAGGCAAGGGGATACAGTGTTCGTGGAGCTGCCCTAAGAAATGCAAAGGATCAGGATCTACTCCTAATGGAAGAAGGAGACTTACCTGAAGGAATGAGGAGATGCCGGGAGAAGATTGAGGAAGTCCCGTGATGGTGGCCGCACCTTCGATTGGCTTGGGAAGCAGCTGGACCACGATGACCTGCGACGAGGCTTCGGCGACGACGAGGTGGTGAGGTCCGGGCTTGAAGAAGACAATGCGGCTGAAGGGAAGAAATGGGGGTAGGTGGCGGTGCCCTCCCACTCCCGTGCGGATATTTAAAGGCCTAGGGCAAGGCAGAAAACGGCAGGCGTAGGAATCGAGGCGACAGATTGAAAACCGAAGATGATGGCGCCTAAATTTTTGGGGTGACATGATAAGGATGAAAAAGATCCGTTGGAAAGTGATGTCACCAGAATTCCGGGAATGGTGGAGAAGGTGACGTCACCAACAAATGACCTGCCGACTCAAGCAAATTGAGGAAGCTGGCGGCTTGTCACTCATTGAAGAAAAGACAGAGGTGATATGAGTCACCGAAGATAAGAGTAAAGGTTTGTTGGCGTGAATAAATTCAAGTGAAACTGGGGCCTAATGTTGGGGATATTACCTGCGGTATGACACGCCCTATTGGGCCAGGCCAGGAAAGCGGCGACTCATACATACATGGTCAATGTAAGAATTGGCCCAGGCCTTAGGCGTGTTGAGAAATCTTTGTCAGAAAGCCGCCAGGGCCCATGAGCCAGATGGCGATTCGGGATCGATGAAGAAGATAAATCGCCAAGGAGGTTTCCTCGCTTGGCAAACACGGCGACTTAGAGATATTGAAGGCCACGATTTGTAACATGGCCAGGACTTTGCAAACCCTAGGGCCTAGATCTGTATATAAAGGCGAGTCTCTGGGGTTGATAGATTAAGTTAGAAATCATCGAGAGCTAGGTCAGGCGAGTTATGCCCTCCTTGTAATCGTATCCACTATCAATATACACAAAACAGGACGTAGGCTTTTACCTCCACAAGAGGGGCCGAACCTGGGTAAATCTGAGTCTCGCTTCCGCTCACCCTCTTTGAGTTGCCACCAAGGTGAAATGGCTCCTTCACTAAGTCCTTTCACGAGGACATCTGCCGTGACAAAACCACGACAAATAGGAATACCAATCCTCAACCATCTTCAGCGAATGCACACAAAGAAACAAACAACATGCACCCAATGCGGGCAAGAGGGTTGTCAATCCCCTTGATCTCGTTATTTGTAAGAAAATGAGGTGTGTAGATAATTGTTGATCATTGTAAATTGCAAAAAAGCACAAATAATAGTAGCAAGGTAATAGTAGCATTTGTAAATATATAAGTGAATAGACCCCGGGGTCGTAGTGTTCCCTAGTGTCATCTCTCATGGCAAAGGCATATGGTGGGTAAACAAATTACCGTTGGGCAATTGATAGAACATCGAATAATTATGCGATTTTCATGGCAATGATCATCTGTATATAGGCATCACGTCCATAAGCAAATAGGCCGACTCCTGCCTGCACCTATTACTGTTACTCCACTTCAAGAACGCTTCTATGCTTGCCTCTCTATGTATTAAGTAAAAATAGAGTAATGATTGGAGAAGAATAATGACATGATGTAGATAAAGTAAACTCAATTAATATGAATAAACCCCATCGTTTTATCCTTAGTTTCAGCAACACAAAGATGCATCTTGTCCCCTTCTGTCACTGGGATATAAAAATTTGCCAGGTTGAACCTACTACAACGCACCACTCCCACTGAAGAAATATTAATCTAGTTGGCCAAACTATCTCAATAGGTCAGAGAGCATTATGAAGCTATGATGATCTTGCAATTAAGAATCATAATAATTAGAGGTCACTCAAATACTTCTCATGAATAATCTGAACATAAACCCACAATTCATCGGATCCCAACAAACACACCATCCATAGTGATTACATCATATAGATCAAAGCAAAGATGCGATGAATATGGTATTGAAGATCATAAGAGAGAGATTGCCATCTAGCTACTGCCTATGGACCCGTAGGTCTATGGTGAACTACTCACACATCATGGTGAGGGGCAGCAAGGTTGATGTAGAGGTCCTCCGTGATTGAACTCCCCTCCGACAGATCACCGAAATGGAGGTTTAGATGGCCTCCCATCAGAACAGAGACTTGCAGCGATGGAAAAGGTGTTTCGGGAGTGCTTGATACATCTCCAACGTATCTACAATTTTTGATGGTCCAATGCTATTATCTTGTCAACTTTGGATGTTTTGTATGCATTTTATATCTTTTTTCGGACTAACCTATTAACTCAGTGCCAAGTGTCAGTTTCTGTTTTTTTCCGTGTTTTTGACCTTTTTCAAAGGAGAATTTCAAACTGAATCCACACGGAATAAAATCTTCGGAATGATTTTTTCCATAACAGAAGATACGCATGGAACTTGAGAACCAAGGCAAAGGATCCCAGGGGAGGCCACAAGCCCCCTAGCCGCGGCCTGGGGGGCCTACCAGGCTTGTGGTCGCCCCGTGGCTCCTTTGCCCTACTTCCTCCGGCTATAAATTCCCTAAAAATCCAAACCTGCCAGAGAGAGCCACGAAAATACTTTTCCGCCGCCGCAAGCTTCTGTCTCCGCAAGATCCCATCTCGGGACCGTTCTGGTGCCCTGCCGGAGGGGGGGATTCGGACACGGAGGGCTTCTTCATCAACACCATTGCCTCTCCGATGATGTGTGAGTAGTTCACCACAGACCTTCGGGTCCATAGCTAGTAGCTAGATGGCTTCTTCTCTCTCTTGGATCTTCAATACAAAGTTCTCCATGATCTTCATGGAGATCTATCCGATGTAATCTTCTTTTGTGGTGTGTTTGTCGAGATCCGATGAATTGTGGATTTATGATCAGATACGTAATACTTGCTTTCATGAGAGAAGCCTCTAGTGAACACTATGGCCCCCGGGTCTACTTCACATCATATTTTCAGCTCTACGCTTTCACTTTGTTGCACTTTCCACCTTCAGATGTCACCTTGCAATTAATCGTGAAGGGATTGACAACCCCTTTATAGCGTTGGGTGCAAGTTTGTTTGTTTTTGCACAGGTACATTGGTGACTTGCCTTGATACTCCTACTGGATTGATACCTTGGTTCTCAAACT
This sequence comes from Hordeum vulgare subsp. vulgare, assembly GCF_904849725.1. Lineage (NCBI taxonomy): Eukaryota > Viridiplantae > Streptophyta > Magnoliopsida > Poales > Poaceae > Hordeum > Hordeum vulgare. The sequence goes on along the minus strand of NC_058518.1, from coordinate 447,134,002 downwards.
GAGGGAAATACTTACTGCTACTGTGCTGCATCACCCTTTCCTCTTCAAGGGAAAAACCAACGCAAGCTCAAGACGTAGCAAGAATAATTTTGGCGCCGTTGCCGGGGAGTATCAAGTCAAGAATAGTATTCCTTCAACGTGTCAATTTTTGGCACCGGGGACTATTCTAAGTGAAGCTTATCCAAGTAACTGTCGCAAACTCAGCTCTTGCATTTACCTTTTTTGCCTTTTGCCTCTCGTTTTCCTCTCCCCACTTCTGAAAAACAAAAAATTACATTTTTTTGCCTTTTTCTTTTGCCTTTCCTTTGCTTGTGGGCTATGTGCCTTCAATATGCTTCCATCTTCGCTTGCTGAAAATCTATTGATATGGATCCTCATCCACTTGCTAATCTCTTTAAGAGATCCAATTATGTTGAACCTTTGCTAGTGAGTTGAGTGCACTTGACTTTCTCTATGGAGTTTTGCTTGAGATGCGTGAATTTGAAAATCGTGATGAAGAAATTTATGAAGTGATTCACGAGGGCTCCTTGAATGAAAACCATGATTGCAATGGTCTCACTATGAATTCTATTAATGGCAATCATGCTAAAAATATGCAAAACCCTAAGCTTGGGGATGCTAGTTTTGCTTTGTCCACTACTTGTTGCAATGATCATGATTGGGGTAATGATTTTTCTTATGATCTTGAATATTTGTTTAAGACTCATGATGATTATGATATTTGCAATAATATTGAAAGTGGGATTGGAGAAGTCATGACTTTAGTTGATGATAATCCCACTATTTTTGAAGAGCGTCAACTTTGCATGCATGTGGATCATGAAAAGAATATCCTTTGTGATAGTTATATTGTTGAATTTGAATATGATCCCACATGTAATTATTATGAGAGAGGAAAATATTGTGGTAGAAACTTTCATGTCACTAAATCACCTTTCGTTATGTTGAGATTGCTATTGTCTCTTTCTTCTTCCTTGTATATGGTAACTATTGGTTGTCTTGACAATCTGTTTTCCTATAAAATGCCTATCCATAGGAAGTATGTTAGACTTAGATGTGATTTTCACATGCTTTATTATGCTCTCGTTGTGCTTCAATTCTTGTCTTTTATGTGAGCATCATTGAATTATCAATGCCTAGCTAAGGGCGTTAAACAATAGCGCTTGTTGGGAGGCAACCCATTGAATTTATCTTTGCTTTTTTGGTTTCTGTTTTGTTGTGTCCACACCATCATAATTCTGTTATGATTGTGTCTTTTGTGTTTCTTTTTGTGTTTGTGCCAAGTAAAACCTTTATGACTAGTTTTGGTGATGGCTGTTTGATCTTGCTGAAAAAGACAGAAACTTTGCGCTCACGAAATTATTTTTAATTCCTATCCAGAAAGAGATTTTGAGTTGATTATTTTTTCTGCTGGTTGATATGCCAATTTCCCTAATTGTCATAAGTTTTCAGAATTTTTGAGATGCCATAAGTATACGAAGTATACAGATTGCTACAGACTGGTCTGTTTATGACACATTCTGTTTTTGTTGTGTTGATTGCTTATTTTGATGAAACTATGGATAGTATCGGGGGTACTAGCCATGGAGAAGTGAGAATACAGTAATATAACTTCAATCTAATATAAATCAAGTTTACTACAGTACCTAAAGAGTTGGTAGTTTTTTTTCTTGTGCTAATGATATCACGAGTTTCTCTTTAAGTTTTGTGTTGTGAAGTTTCCAAGTTTTGGGTGATGTTCTCATGGACAATGGGATAAAGAGTGGAAAGAGCTCAAGCTTGGGAATGCCCAAGGCATCCCAAGCCAAATTCAAGGACACCAAAAAGCCTAAGCTTGGGGATGCCCCGGGAAGGCATCCCCTCTTTCGTCTTCAATCCATCGGTAACGTTACTTGGAGCTATATTTTTATTCACCACATGATATGTGTTTTTCTTGGAGCGTCGTGTATTATAGGAGTATTTTATTTTTGTTGTGTCACAATAATCCTTGCTGCACACCTTTTTGAGAGAGACATGCACTCATCGTGAATTTGCTAGAATACTCATTGAGCTTCACTTATATCTTTTGAGTTAGGCAATTTAGCTCACATGTGCCTCACTTATATCTTTTGAGCTAGATAACTTTGCTCTAGTGCTTCACTTAGATCTTTTTAGAGCACGACGGTGTCATATTTTGGAGAAATAAGAACTCCCGATCTTCACTTATATCTTTTTGAGAGTGCTCTCTCTGAGTAACTTGGTAGTTGGCTGGTGCTATGAAAGTAGTCCTAAAGATGATAGGCATCCAAAGAGGATATAACGAAAACTTCCATATTCAAGTGCATCGATTAGTAAAGAGAAGTTTGATTCCTCTCAGTTAGTTTTGAGACATGGATTTGGTAATATTAGAGTTATGTTAGTAGGGTCTTGTGAATCTAGAAATACTTGCGTTGAAGTTAGTGATTCCCGTAGCATGCACGTATGGTGAACCGCTATGTTAGGAAGTCGGAGCATAATTGATTTATTCATTGTCATCCTTTGTGTGGCGGTCGGGATCGCACGATGGTTAACACCTTCCAACCCTTTGATACGTCTCCGACGTATCTACTTCTCCGAAATCTTTTGCCCTTGTTTTGGACTCTAATTTGCATATATTTAATGGAACTAACCCGGACTAACGCTGTTTTCAGCAGAATTGCCATGGTGTTGTTTTTGTGCAGAAATAAAAGTTCTCGGAATATCCTGAAAATTTACGGAGAATTTTTCTGGAATTAATGAAAAATACCTGTGCAAAGATCCACCGGAGGAGGTGTGCGAGTGGGCCACATGCCCATGGGCCGCGACCACCCCCCTGGTCGCGCCGTGAGGGCTTATGGGCCCCACGTGGCGCCACCGCCTCCAAACTCAGCTCTATTTATTTCGTCTCGCCCGGAAAAAAATCAGAGAGAAGGATTCGTCGCGTTTTATGATACGGAGGCACCGCCTCCTCCTGTTCTTCATCTAGAGGGCAGATCTGGAGTCCGTTTTGGGCTCCGGAGAGGGGAAATCGTCGCCATCGTCATCATCAACCTTCCTCCATCGACATTTCCATGATGATCTTCACCGTTTGTGAGTAATCTCATCATAGGCTTGCTGGACGGTGATGAGTTGGATGAGATCTATCATGTAATCGAGTTAGTTTTGACGGGGATTGATCCCTAGTATCCACTATGTTCTGAGATTGATGTTGCTACTACTTTTTCATGCTTAATGCTTGTCACTAGGGCCCGAGTGCCATGATTTCAGATCTGAACCTATTATGTTGTCGCCAATATATGTGTGTTTTAGATCCTATCTTGCAAGTTGTAGTCACCTACTATGTGTTATGACCCGGCAACCCCGGAGTGACAATAGCCGGAACCACTCCCGGAGATAACCATAGTATGAGGAGTTCATGTATTCACCAAGTGTTAATGCGTTGGTCCGGTTCTTTATTAAAAGGAGAACCTTAATACCCGTAGTTTCCATTAGGACCCCGCTGCCACGGGAGGGATGGACAATAGATGTCATGCAAGTTCTTTTCCCTAAGCACGTATGACTACATACGGAATACATGCCTACATTAGATTGACGAACGAGAGCTAGTTACATATCTCTCCGTGTTATAGCTGTTACATGATGAATCGCATCCTTCGTACTCATCCATCACCGATCCACTGCCTACGAGTCTTTTACTACTGGTCCTTGCTACGTTACTTTGTCGCTACTACTGTTGCTACTGTTGTTAATCTGCTTCTATTGGTTACTGTTGTTCCTTGCTACTGCTGTCACTACTGCTGTTACTTGTTGTTGCAGTCACTACTGCTGTTACTTGCTACTTTGCTGCTACTTGCTGCAAGACTTTTCTGAAGCCGTCGCTGGGGAAGAATAGTCCCCCGTCAACGTGCTATTTTCTGGCGCCATTGGTACAACAAGTTAGGAACAGTCTGCCGTCAACAGATCTTTTTCTCGCACCGTTGCTATCATACTACTTTGCTACTGATACTTTGCTTGCAGACACTAATGTTTCAGGTGTGGTTGAAACTGACAAACTCAGCTACTAATACTTGAGAATATTCTTTCGCTTCCCCTTGTGTCGAATCAATAAATTTGGGTTGAATACTCTACCCTCGAAAACTGTTGTCATCCCCTACACTTGTGGTTTATCACCCTTCCCCTAGGAGTATGCGTTTAGCACTTTGTTTTGATTACTAATAAAACTCTCGCAATAAGTATATGAGTTCTTCATGACTAATGTCAGTCCATGGTATAAATGCACTTTCACCTTCCACCATTTCTAGCCTCTCTAGTACCGCGCAACTTTCATCGGTGCACAAACACACCATATACCTTCCTCAAAACAGCCACCATACCTACCTATTATGGCATTTTCATAGCCATTCCGAGATATATTGACATGCAACTCCCACCGTTCCTTCTCATGACTTGTGCCGTCACTTTCATATTCCATTGCATGATCGTAAGATAGCTAGCGAGATGTTTCAACATAATACGCCAAGCTAGATCGTTGCACATCCCGGTACACTGCCGGAGGCATCTCCTATAGAGTCATCATTGCTCTAAGCATTGAGCTGTGAGTAAATAAAAGTGTGATGATCATCATTATTAGAGCATTGTCCCATGTGAGGGGAAAAAAGAGGCCAAATATGCCCACCAAAAAAAAGATGAAAAGAGGCCAAAGATCCCAAACAAAAAAAAGAGAGAATAAGAGAGAAGGGACAATGCTACTATCTTTTTCCACACTTGTGCTACACAATAGCACCATGTTCTTGATGATAGAGAGTCTCTTGTTTCTCTTATATAACTTGGCTTGTATATTCGAATTATGGGCTTCCTCAAAATTACCCTAGGTCTTTGTGAGCAAGCAAGTTGGGTGCACACCCACTAGTTCTCCTTTTGAGCTTTCACACACTTATAGCTCTAAGTGCATCCGTTGCATGGAAATCCCTACTCATTCACATTGATATCTATTGATGGCCATCTCCATAGCCCTTTGATACGCCGAGTCGATGTGACCATCTCCTCCTTTTTGCCTCACAACCTCCACCACACTCTATTCCACCTATAGTGCTATATCCATGGCTCACGCTCATGTATTGTGTGAGAGTTGAAAAGGTTTGAGAAAGTAAGAGTGCGAAAACAATTACTTGGCCAATACCGGGGTTGTGCATGATTTAAATTCGTTGTGTGGGGATGATGGAGCATAGCCAGACTATATGATTTTGTAGGGATAACTTTCTTTGGCCTTGTTATTTCAAAAGTTCATGATCACTTTGCTAGTATGCTTGAAGTATTATTGTTTTCATGTCAATGGTAAACTATTGTTTTGAATCTTACGGATCTGAACATTCATGTCACAAGAAAGAAGTTACAAAGGACAAATATGTTAGGTAGAATTCCACATCAAAAATCAGTCTTTATCACTTCCCTACTCGAGGACGAGTAGGAGTTAAACTTGGGGATGCTTGATACGTCTCCAATGTATCTATACATTTTTATGGTTTCATGCTATTATCTTGTCAACTTTGGATGTTTTGTATGCATTTTATATCTTTTTTGGGACTAACCTATTAACTCAGTGCCAAGTGCCAGTTTCTGTTTTTTCCGTGTTTTTGACCTTTTTTAGAGGAGAATATTAAACGGACTCCAAACGGAATAAAATCTTCGGAATGATTTTTTCTGTAACAGAAGATGCGCAGGGAACTTGAGAACCAAGGCAAAGGATCCTGTGGGAGGCCACAAGCCCCCTAGCCACGGCCTGGGGGGCGCGCCTACCAGGCTTGTGGCCCCCCCGTGGCTACTTTTCCCTACTTCTTCCGCCTATAAATTCCCTAAAAATCCAAAACTTCCAAAGAGAGCCACGAAAATACTTTTCCGCCGCCGCAAGCTTCTATCTCCGCAAGATCCCATCTGGGGACCGTTTTGATGCCCTGCCGGAGGGGGGATTCGGACACGGAGGGCTTCTTCATCAACGCCATTGCCTCTCCGATGATGCGTGAGTAGTTCACCACAGACCTTCGGGTCCATAGCTAGTAGCTAGATGGCTTCTTCTCTCTCTTGAATCTTCAATACAAAGTTCTCCATGATCTTCATGGAGATCTATCCGATGTAATCTTATTTTGCGGTGTGTTTGTCGAGATCCGATGAATTGTGGATTTATGATCAGATTATATATGATTATTATTTGAGTTTCCTCTTATATCTTATATGCATGATTTCGTATCCTTGTAATTCTCTTCGAGTTGTGGGTTTCGTTTGCCCAACTTGATCTATAATTCTTGCAATGGGAGAAGTGCTTGATTTTGGGTTCATACCGTGCGGTGTCCTCACCCAGTGACAGAAGGGGTAGCGAGGCACACATCGTGTTGTTTCCATCAAGGGTAAAAAGATGGGGTTTATATCTATTGCATGAATTTATCCCTCTACATCATGGCATCTTGCTTAAGGCGTTACTCCATTTGTTATGAACTTAATACACTAGATGCATGCTGGATAGCAGTCGATGTGTGGACTAATAGTAGTAGATGCAGAAAGTATCAGTCTACTTGTTTCGGACGTGATGCCTATATGTATGATCATTGCCTTAGATATCATCATGACTTTGCGAGATTCTATCAATTGCTCGAGAGTAATTCATTCACCCACCGTAATACTTGCTTTCATGAGAGAAGCCTCTAGTGAACACTATGGCCCCCGGGTGTACTTCACATCATATTTTCAGCTCTACACTTTCACTTTGTTGCACTTTCCACCTTCATATCTCACCTTGCAATTAATCGTGAATGGATTGACAACCCCTTTATAGCGTTGGGTGCAAGTTTGTTTGTTTTTGCGCACGTACATTGGTGATTTGCCTTGATACTCCTACTGGATTGATGCCTTGGTTCTCAAACTGAGGGAAATACTTCCTGCTACTGTGCTACATCACCCTTTCCTCTTCAAGGGAAAAACAACGCAATCTCAAGAGGTAGCAGTGCTCCTAGGGTTTTCGGAATATTCGTGAATTTATAGGCCAGAGAGGGACGTTGGGAGGCATCTAGGGGGCCACAAGCCATCAAGGCGCGACCATGCCCTAGGTTGTGCCATGTTGGCTTGTGCCACTCTCGCGCGACCTCTCGTCCACTTCCGATGCTTGCTGGTCTTCATATAGTCCAAAAAATCATATTAAAGTTTCGTGGCATTTGGACTTTGTTTGGTTGGGTAAACCTGCAAAGCAAAAAACACGTAGAAAACAGGAACTTGCACTGGGCACTGGGTCAATATCTTAGTGCTCAAAAATATTATAAATTTGTATATAAATGCCCAAAAGGTATCCTAGAATGATATTATATCAGCATGGAACAATCAAAAATTATAGAAATGTTGGAGACATATCAGCATCCCCAAGCTTAATTCCTACTCGTCCTCGAGTAGGTAATTGATAAAAAAACAGAATTTTTGATATGACATGCTATCCATAATGTAATCTCTTGTATGTATGGTCACTGAGAAATGATGAATTAGCAAATAGCAACATAATAATATTTATTAAGTATAATTAACACAATTATTGATTTTCAAAGTATACGATCCTAAAAAAATGTTTACCCCTATTCATCTTTATTGTATTAGCAAGGCATGACTCCGTCTTCACCACATAAATACAAATGTTAAGCACCACAGTGTTCAAGTCAAGCAATTGGATCATACTTTTTCAATATGAATCAACTTTTTATTCTTCACGCAATACATGAGTGTGAACCATTGGACATAGCATATAGGTGAAATACAATATGATGGTAGATATAAAAGGGGCAAAAAGTGGAGAAGATAACCTCACATAAACTAGGCGTACCAACGAGCTATGGAGATGCCCATAGATAGATGTCAATGCAAGGAGTGGGGATTGCAATGCAAATGATGCACTAGAGCTACAAGTGTATGAAAGCTCAACTGAAGCTAAGTGGGGTGTGCATCCAACTTGCTTGCTCATGAAGACCTAGTGCGTTTGAGGAAGCCCATCATTGGAATATACAAGCCAAGTTTATTATGATAAGATAATTCCCACTAGCATATGGAGGTGACAGCATAGGAGACTCTTGCTATGAATATCATGGTGCCACTTTGAGGCACAAATGTGGTAAAGGATAGTAGCATTGTCCCTTCTCTCTTTTTCTCTCATTTTTTTATATGGTGGGCTTTTTTCTTTTTTTTTCTTTTTGCCTCCCCCATTATATATATATATATATGGTGGGCTCATTTGGCCTCCCCCATTTTATTTATTTTTCTTCCAGAGTCTCATCCCGACTTGTGGGAGAATCATCGTCTCCATCATCCTTTCCTCACTAGGAGAATTCTCTAAGAAGGATGAACATCACACTTTTATTTACTTACAACTCAATATGGAGAACTGATAGGAAGATATGACTCTCCGAGAATGCCTCTGAGAGTGTACCAGGATGTGCAATGATCTAGCATGACATGTATCAAAAACATGATGGAAGGTGGCTTTGCCACAAATACTATGTCACCTCTATATGATCATGCAAAGCAATATGACGATGAACGAACTAGTCATCTAAAGTGACGATGGAATTTGCATGGCAATATATGTCAGAATGGCTATGGAGATGCCATAATAGGTAGGTATAGTGGCTGTTTTGAGGAAGTTACAACGAGGCTTATGTGCAATAGAGCGTATCATGTCGTGGGGTGTGGATGCACCGACGAAAGTTGCACCAATCCTCAAGGTGAGAATGGGCTATGCACAGTACCGAAGAGGCTAGCAAATATGAGAAGGTAAAGATGCATATGTCCAAGGTGTCACATTAGTCATAAAGAACTCACATACTTATTGCAAAGTTTTATTAGTTTTATCACACATCAAAGCACTACCCGCATGCCCCGAGGGCGGGGTTGGTAGGAGTTAACCGCTGTGCGTCCCCGACTCGAGACAACACTAGGATTTTAACGAGGAATAAGAATGCTCACACATCATCACCATGCCTCTTTAATATTTAGATGAACAACAAGTTAACACCCCTTTAATCCCGACACATATATGAATCAACAATTATGGACTTACACCTTTTCATATTACCATATCAATGTCATTAGCTCACGATTTCTCTATGTTTGCTACATGATGGTTTTGATTATCATTCATTAAATGCCTATTATTTTTGGACTAGTTTTATGACCCATGCAAATTACCGTCTATATTTATTCAGATCTCAAACAAATATAAGTGAAGAACGAGAGCAAATTATTTCTCTAAAATCTACACGCCGCCATGCTCGAAAAGTTATAAGTGAAGTACTAGAGCAACTGCCAAGCTCAAAAGATATAAGTGAAACACATAGAGTATTCTAGCAAATCATAATGAAGGTGAGTCTCTCTATAATAGGTGTGTCCAGAAAATGATGATTGTGACAAACTGAAAGTAAAAGCAAACAAAAGCAAATGACGCTCCAAGCAAAACACATATCATGTGATGAATAAAAACGTAGCTCCAAGTGACATACCGATGGTTTGAGATGAAAGAGGGGATGTCTTCCAGGGCATCCCCAAGCTTAGACGCTTGAGTCTTCCTTATAATAATACTTGGGGTGCCTTGTAAATCCCCAAGCCTAGTCTCTTGCTACTCCTTATTCCATGGTCCATCGCGATCACACTCAAAACTTGAAAACTTCAATCACACAAAACTCAACAAAACTTCGTGAGATCCGTTAGTATACGAAACATATTGCATACTTTAGGTAATGTTATAAATTGATTCTTTCTTAATTTATAATTGCATAATAGGTACTGTATTCTAACTAATCCATGACTTATACGCCCCCATATAATCAATAGCATCATCAAAACAAGCAAACTATGCAAGCAAAACAGAATCTATTTAAAACAGAATAGTCTGTAGCAATCTGTAAATATCCCATACTTCCGTAAATCTAAAAATTATGAAAAATTATGAAAACATGGATAATTTTTACAGAAATACTGTGTAAAAATTTCAAGAATTTAGCACACTGCAGCAGAGAATTAAAAATTCTGCACTCGAGACAAAAGTTTCTGTTTTTGCACAACATCAGTCATACTCATCAAATAAGTTATCCCAAAGGCTTTACTTGGCACAAACACTAATTAAAACATAAAAACATAATCATTACATAGGAAATAATCTTGTCAACACAAAATAACAGAAACTAAAAATCAAAAATTAAGATAACTATTGGGTTGCCTCCCAACAAGCGCTATTGTTTCATGCCCTTACCTAGGCATAATGCATAGTTTCAAGTGTTGTCATCTTTGACACTGTGGACAATTTGTTCCAATTTGTCCTTGATAAATTTCATGTCATCACTCAAAGTTCTGAGATCATAAATATTTTGATCTAAAGCATCAAATCGCTTATTTTGCATTACGACATTGCTATTGATTTTATTAGACAAATTGTAAAGCACTTTAAAATTGGTTTCCATGATAGCCTTAGTTTCTTTCATTAGCTCGGTTTGACGGTGAATAACCAACACGGTAGGTTCAATAGTCTCTATCTTGGGTTGCCCAAATATAACATTCATCATTTCATAAGTATGAAAAGCATTATTCCCAAGAAAATATTTTTCAAACATGGAATCAAGGACACCTCTAAAGGATAAAGGTAAGCCAACGTAAAAACTTCTAAGAGGTAAATTATCATGAAATTTGATCTTAGATCTATTTTTTATAACTAGAAATCTATCCCAATCTTCTTTTAAAGTTTCATCACCCAAGCGCTTAAAATTTAGAGCTTTGGAACCTTCTCCCACGAAAGGGGGAAGAGACATTTCCGCATAAGGACTAGACATGACATCGAACAAGAGTACTAGTAACAAGCAAAGATGAATATTTTTGTATTTTTAATTTTTATGTCACAAACTAAATATAACAGAAAATAAAAAGAAGAACAAGTGAATGAAAATTTGTGATAAGCTACTTGATAGTTGGTGATGGTATTCCCCGGCAACAACGCCAGAAATCCTTCCTTGTGACTATGATCTGCGTTGGCTTTTCTGTGAAGAGGAATGGGTTATCGCAGCACAATGCGGTAAGTATTTCCCTCAGTTATGAAACCAAGGTTTATGGAACTAATGGGAATACCAATCCTGAACCGTCTTCAGCGACTGCACACAAAGAAACAAACAACTTGCACCCAACGCGGGGAAGAGGGTTGTCAATCCTCTTGATCTTGTTATTTGCAAGCAAATGAGATGTGTAGATAATTGTTGATAATTGTAAATTTCAAAATGAAATAAAACAAAAATAATGGCAGCAAGGCAATAGTACTGTTTGTAAATATATAAGTGAATAGACCCGGGGGCCGTAGCGTTCCCTAGTGGAATCTCTCATGGCAAAGGCATATGGTGGGTAAACAAATTATTGTTGGGCAATCGATAGAACAACTAATAATTATGTGATTTTCACAGAAATGATCATGTGTATATAGGCATAACATCCATAAGCAAATAGGCCGACTCTTGTCTGCACCTATTACTATTACTCCACTTCAAGAGCGCTTCTATTCTTGCCTCTCTACGTATTAAGTAAAAAGAGAGTAATGCTTGGAGAACAATGACATGATGTAGGCAAAGTAAACTCAATTAATATTAATAAACCCCATCGTTTTATCCTTACTAGCAGCAACACAAAAACACATCTTGTCCCCTTCTGTCACTGGGATATAGAAATTCGCCACGTTGAACCTACTACCACGCACTACTCCCACTGAAGAAATATTAATCTTGTTGGCCAAACTATCTCAATAGATCGGAGAGCATTATGAAGCTAAGATGATGATGCAATTAAGAATCATAATAATAAGAGATGACTCAAATACTTTTCATGAATAATCTGAACATAAACCGACAATTCATCGGATCCCAACAAACACACCATGCATAGTGATTACATCGGATAGATCAAAGCGACGATGCGATGAACATGGTATTGAAGATCATAAGAGAGAGATTGCCATATAGGTACTGCCTACGGACCCGTAGGGCTATGGTGAACTACTCACACATCATGGTGAGGGTAGCAAGGTTGATGTAGAGGCCCTCCGTGATTTATCTCCCCTCCGGAAGATCGCCGGAACGGAGGTTTAGATGGCCTCCCGTCGGAAAAAAGACTTGCGGCAGCGATGAAAGTGTTTCAGGAGTACTCCTAGGGTTTTCGAAATATTTGTGAATTTATAGGCCAGAGAGGGACGTCGGGAGGCATCCAGGCCACAAGCTATCACAGCGCGGCCTAGCCCTGGGCCACGTCCTGTTGTCTTGTGCGGCCCTCGTGCGGCCTCTCCTCCACTTTTGATGCTTGCTGGTTTTCATATAGTCCAGAAAAAATCATATTAAAGTTTCGTGGCATTTGGACTTCGTTTGGTAGGGTAAACCTGCAAAGCAAAAAACACACAAAAAGAGGAACTGACACTAGGCACTGGGTCAATAGGTCAGTGCTGAAAAATATTATAAATTGGTATATAGATGTCCAAAAAGTATCCTAGAATGATAATATATCAGCATGGAACAATCAAAAATATAGATACGTTGGAGACGTATCATTGCCCAACACGGTGACACCGAAATCAATCTTGGTGGTACCGAGTTGCACTAAATGTGCCAACTTTTTAATTCTCGGTGAGACCGATATAGGAATCTCGGTGGTACCGATACGATGACCTAGACCAGTTTGCAAATCTCGGTGAGACCAATTTCAAACTCGAAAATTCCGATTCTTGAAATCTTCTCAACAGAAAGTTGGTCACTGAATCTCGGTGGCACTGAATGTTGGTGGTACCTAGATGGTAGGATTTGACATAGGTTCTGTCAAGTGTAAAATCGATAGGGCCGAATGGAAATTGTTGGTGGCATCGATTTTACTAATATGGATTTGGAGAGAGATATTTGTGTGAGAATGGTTGTGTATTTTTGGTGGCTACCTCTGAGCACTTGAGCAACCAATTCATCATAATACCTCATCCCCTTTTAATAGTATTGGCTTTCCTATGGATTCAAAGTGATTTCTCACAAAGTATAAAATGAAGAGTCTTCTTCCTTGAAGCTTGAGCCCATCCTATTTCTTCCTTCATCAAGGGGCATCTCTTCACAATCCTATAACCAAAGTATCTTTGAACTTTTCTGAAATGTACTTAGATAAAATCATTAGTCCAATGATGCATATGTTGTGATTAATTACGAAAACCACCTTAGGGAGCAATTGTGTTTTCAATATGACTCTATATGAATGCATGTGGCAGTGTACCAGGATGTGCAATGATCAAGTGTAACATGTGTAACAATGATGAACGGTGGCTTTGCCACAAATACTATGTCAACTTATATGATCATGCAAGGCAATATGACAATGGAAGTATAAGTCATATGAAGTGATGGTGGAAGTTGCATGGCAATATATCTCGGAATGGCTATGGAAATGCCATGATAGGTAGGTATGGTGGATGTTTTCAAGGAAGATATAATGAGGTTTATGTGTAACAGGGTTTATCATGTCACATGGTTTGGATGCACCGACGAAAGTTGCACCGATCCTCGAGGTGAGAATGGGCAAGGCACAGTACCGAAGAGGTTAGAAAATATGTGGAGGTGAGAGTGTGTATATCCATGGATTCACATTGGTCATGAAGAACTCACATACTTATTGCAACACTTTATTAGCTTTCTCGAAGCAAAGCACTACTTGCATGCTCCTCGGGAGGAGGTTGGTAGGAGTTAGCCATCGTGCGCCCAATATTAGGATTTCAATGAGGAATAAGTATGCTCACACATCATCACCATGCCATAAAAAATATTTGGATGAACAACAAGTTAACACCTCTAATTAACAATAACTATATTAACCAATGATCATGCACTCATGCTATTTCACATTAGCACATTAATATCATTAACCATGATTTCTCTTTTTATGTGATACATGTGGTTTTGATTATGCACCATTGAATACCTATTGTTTTTGAATTGATCTTATAACCCATGCAAATTACCATCGCTCTTTATTAACACCCAAAATCATATAAGTGAAGAACAATAGTGCAAATATTTCTATAAAATCTATAGACCACCGTGCTCTAAAAGATACAAATGAAGTAATAGAGCAACTGCTCAGCTCAGAAGATATAAGTGAAGCATAAAGAGTAAACTAATAAATCATGGTGATCGTGTGTCTCTCTCAAGTGGATGTATTCAGAGAATGATGATTGTGGAAAATTAAAAACAAAACAAAATAAAGCAAATGACGCTCCAGGCCAAACTCATATCATGTGATGAATAAAAATGTAGCTAGAAGTGACATACCGATGGATTGAGATGAAAGAGGGGATGAATTCAAGGGCATCCCCAAGCTCGGGCTCTTGCGGCTCCTTATTCCTTCGTCCATCATGATAACACCCAAAACTTGAAAACTTCAGCACACAAAACTCAAAATAAACTTCGTGAGATCCGTTAGTATAATAAACATCTCAAGTACTTTTAGTATTGTTATAAATTGATTCAAATTTAATTATTGCATAAGGTACTGCATTCTAACTTCTCCATGACTTATGCCCCCCGATAAACTTTTTTCGTAACTTGTTGCCAAAGGGGGGGAATTTTATAGATCAAAGGGCTTCGATAGAGAGATAGTTTGTTGCTTTTTGGTTGATTCTCTTGACTTTGAAAACATTTGTCCTATGTTTTGTTCGTCTTAAACTTCGTTGTGTTTGATCTTATGCTTTGTGATTGATGTTACTATTTCCTATCCTTGTGATATTCATATGATAATCATTCACTCATGATTAGTGTTATGTGCATTGTAATCCATGCATATCATTTATGCGCACCACCAAGATGTATTTGACATGGAAGAGTGACCCATGATCCTAATCAATTGTGCATTTGCATTGAAACACAGATTTAAAATAATGCATAGATTTAGAGCGGCTCTTTCTTATCACATAATTCTCAAACGGACAATGTTATACATTGATTATATTTTTCTCGAAGCTTTAATTATATGTTTTCATCAATTACCAAAAAGAGGGAGACTGAAAGCACTACTTCTCCCTAGGTGCTTTTGGTAATTAATAACAACATATATTTCATTGGACTAATGAATCTATCAATTATATTTCACGAAAATTTCAATGAATGGATTGGCTAGGATTGTGAGGAGATCCCTAGATGCGTGGAAAATCAATTGACAAAAGCTTCAAGACTCTACATTTTGTAATTATGTGAGAAATCACATTTGAGTCCATAGGAAAGCCAAGGGGATGAGGTGTCTATGATGATCTGGTTGCTCCAAGTGCTTAGAGATGGTCCACCAAAAGCCTCCATATTTCTCGCACAAAATATTATGTCCAAAACTCCAAAGTCAAATTCGGTGCCACCAAGTTTGTACATATCGGCCACACCGAGTTTTCCTTAAACAAATCCCAAGACAAACCCTAGCAAATCAGTGCAACCAAGTTTTGCTTCGGTACGTCCAAAAAGTAGTGAGCAACATTCTGGTATCCATTTGCTAAAAATCATAATTTCTTAGTTTTACAAATTGATGTCATCGAAGTGAGGAACTACCTGGGCCAACCGAATCAGACTCACCTAGATGCTATATATCGGTCTCATCGAAAACCCAAAAGTTGGGACAATTTGCACTAGTCGGTACAACCGAGTGTTTACTTAGGTTTCACCTAGTTGGGCAATAATGTTGTAACGGTTAGCTTTTTGGAGATGGCTATATATACCCCTCCACCTCCCTGTCATTCGTAGATAGAGCACTCAGAACAAGAAAATACTACCACCATTCATTTTTTGAGAGAGAACCACCTACTCATGTGTTGAGATCAAGGTTTTCCACTCCAACCATATGAATCTTGATTTCCAGCCTCCCCAAATTGCTTTCCACACAATCAATCTCTTCTACCAAGCCAAATTATGTGAGTGAGTGATTGAGTTTTGATGAGGCTATCTTTTGAAGCACCAGAGCAAGGAGTTCATCATCCATACCACATATATTACCTTTTGGAGAGTAGTGCCTCCTAGATTGGTTAGGTGTCGCTTGGGAGCCTCCAAATCATGTGGAGTTGAACCAGGAAATTTGTAAGGGCAAGGAGATCGCCTACTTCATGAAGATCTACCCCGAGTGAGGCTAGTCCTTCGTGGACGTATGCCATGGTTGAATACACAAGGTTGATTCCTCGTGGACCCTTTGTGGGTGGAGCCGTCCGTGGACTCGCACAGTCATTACCCTCCATGGGTTGAAGTCTCCATGAACATGGACGTACGATAGGACCCCCTATCAGAACCACGCCAAAAATCGCCATGTCTTCATTGTGTTAGATCTTCCTATCCCCACCCTCTACTTACACTTGCATGCATTTACTTTTCGCTGGTATACATATAGACTTGCATGAGTAGGGTGTGCTAGACTTGATAAAATTGCTCAAACTTGCCAACTGATAAAATTGGGAAAAAAGTGAAGTTTTTATTTTGTCAAGTAGCCCAATCAACCTCATCCAGGCATACTTTGGATCCTATAGTATCACCATGACATCCATTGTAAGACATGTTAGCAATCAATTCATCTTCATGGCTCGTTCTATGATGTGTTCTTTATATGATCTAATCTATATGTGTGAGTAGGTTGGTAAGGTATGGATTGAGGCAAGAACCTTGCAACCCAATGTATTTGTTGTGGGGATCAATGGAAGGGCTTTGAATTAACGTCCCATATGTGTGAAATAGAAGTGTTTTGGAGATGTCTCTTGTCTCTTCGCGTTCTTCATCCCTATAGGTACCCAGGATCATGGAGAGAGAGCCATGAAGAGGCTAAGGATAGAGAGACCGGGAAATGTTATGTTGAATACCACTAGCATAGGTTTAGTGCAATAAAATGGATCCTATCTCTGGGAATTCAATAGGTGTGGTCATTAAACTCCCAAAGATTGTGTGTGACTATCGCAATCTTAATCATCTACGCCATTCCGTGAGATGGATAGGGCCTTCATTGGAAAATTGGTTCTTGTTGTAGGATGCGTGTTGGTCAAGATGTAATTTGGACATGTCCCCCACTTGGGTTCAAAACAAGCACATCTCTATGGGTGACTTACACCGCACAAATAATATTATAGTCCGGTCCCAATACAAAGACATGGTTATAAGCATTAACACCTCATACCCATACCTATTTTTATTACTAGTGTTTCCGTCGTCGTTTTGTCATGACAAATGTCATGGGGTGGCTCATCTCGAGTGGTTGGGGCCAATGTGCGTCGACGGACTCCTAGAACAGGATTGGGAACAAGCGGTGGTGGCATGTGATGCACCCAAGTTCGGGGCCCTCCATGGGAGGTAACACCCCTAGTCATGTTGGAGTTGTTATGTGGTAGAAGAGAGCTACAATGGTGCTCCTTAAGGTGTTGGCTAGAGGAGGAAAAAGGAGCTTCGTTTTCTCTTCTTGCCTCTCTACGTGGATGAGTGTGTGTGCGTGTGTGGACAGAAGGTCGACCGACCACCTTGCATGGGCGAGGGCCGGGGGGCTTTATAGGCCACCGCCCTGGCTTATAATATACATGAATGGAGCGGGGAGGGGATCGGCTGGCGGCCTCTCTGGCCGGCTGGAGGGGCCCACTACTGGTGTTGTCTTGGCACTAGTGGGGCCCACCAGTTGCGGGGTCCCATCGAAGTGGCGGCCCGTGAAGCATTTGTCGCTCCCGCGTGTGGTTGATGGTACGGCTAACACCCCTGCTGCAACGTGTGAGGGGTGGCAGGGAGTAGGCGATGATGAGCCTCAGTAGACCCAGTGCCGCCTCGCCCGATTGCAGTCGACAGAGGTCAGAGGTACGTCCGGCTCCACTGTAGCCATGCACGTACGGTGCCATCGAGTGGCTGGTCTTGTGTCATGTCCCGTCTGAGGGGACGAGTCTTGTTGTATGAGATGGCAACTAGTAGGAGGGGGCCGCCGGCTGGCGGGTCGCCCGGAGCCGGAGGGGCGAAGATACAGTCGTGAGTCGGCTGAGGCGGCCGAAGCCGGCCTGCCCGAGCCGGCGTCTGAGGGACCGGGCTGGCCCCGATGTTTTTGGAAACTGGCATGAAGGGAGATGTGGGGACCCCGACTTGTAAGTCGAGATCGCCGAATGCACGTGTACAGTGATACCAGAGATCAATGCTCATTGAACACACATATACCGAATAACAAGAGTCTTACATCCATACATAAAGTTTGATACAAATAGGGCCATTAGGGCCAAGTCATTACATGAATGCGGCCTGGAAGGCCGACACACCAACACACTACTGGTTGTGGATAACTTGGTTGATAGCGTGAACCCATGCCACATGCCTTAACCTACACGCATTCTGACTGAGAAGCGTCCTAGATCGCATGTTTGTCCATGACAAACTCTTCTCCAAATTCCAGTTCTTCCATGCCTGGCCAATTAAATAACCAGTGGCAAGCGAATGAGTAGTTTGAATGTACTCGCAAGCAACCCATAATGTGGAACAAGGCAATAACGAAGTATGACAGAATACTAGTATGCTGATTTTGCGGAAAGCAGGTTTTCCCTAATGCAACAACATGATCAAATTTCTTGGGCGACATGCACCCCCAAGGCATAGTTGTAACCCAATGAACAGGTTACATGACTTGTGCGGCGAGGGCACGCGGAGATGACGGAGATTGTATGGAGATGCGGGTGGTGGAAGTACTGGGGTGCGGGAATCTTTCATTTGAAGTAATTTTCAAAGTATGGACCTATGAATATATATACACACCTGTTGTAGGTGACATCAAGAAAGAAATTTTGACTCCACCGAGATGCATGTCTGTTTGTTGACAGAACAACTCGGTGACGCCGAAATTTCTTGATAGGTGCTACCGAGATAGAAAACCAGATCAACCAAAAGTGAATCAATGGAGCCGAATTTGGAGTTTTGGTCACACTGAGAAACACTTGAGAGGTTTTGGAAGTCAATGAAAGTGCGTTATATTGACTAAAGGGGGTGAATAGGCGATTTTTATAAATTCATCAGTGAGGAAATTCCTTGTGAGGAAAGTCCTCAGTCATGAACTGCGTGCAGTGGAATAAGTATTCAGGGAAGTGTGGAAAACAGCGGTAGCATAGTCATCACAGTGAAATGAAACATTGGAATTGCACAAGTAGTTTGTTCAGGACATGCAAGTGAAGAATAAGTTAAGTGAAGAATTTGGGGTGAGGAAATTGAGAAAGTTTTCAGTCAAATTCTTCAAACAGTAACGATCAAAGTCAACAACATACAAGAGAGGAAATGAAAGGGTTGAGGAATTAGAACGAGGTGCTCGATGAAGACAATGGTTTGATAACCGAGTTCCAACTAGTGTGATAGTCATACATCTGGTTTGGAGCGGCATGGTATTTAAACCAAAGGACACACACTACAAGGACACACAGTCCTTACCGTATTCTCCTCGAGCTAAGGACACACAGCCCTCGCCCAACACTTGTGGTAAGTCTTCGGGGTAGACTTCCAAACCCTCAAAAACTTGGGCATCCGACGATCCACAATTCACTGTTGGATGCTCTAGACCATGATGCCTAACCGTCTGGAGGATGCACAGTCCTCAAAGATAACAAGTGTCGGTTCCACACAGGAATAATATCGTCAGTGATGCTCAATCACTTTGGGGTTTTGGTTTGGGTGTTTGGGGTTTTTACTCACAGATGATTTTCTCTCAAAGTCTTCGAGGAATGGGTTGCTCTCAAATGACAAGTGTCAGTTTTCTCGCGGAGCAGCCAACCAACTAGTGATTATGGGGGCGTAGATTTATAGCCTAGGAGCAATCCTCACATGAATTGACATAAATGCCCTAATGATATGACCGTTATGTGGATAAGGTTAGGGACAGCTGGCGCGTGGCGCAGCAATGGTCGGAACCTTTCAACTATGAAAGTCCTCATGTCACTCATGTTCCTCACTAGTAGGTAATTCACACTGGCGAAAACATAACTCCTTAGTTAGAGCTAATTCCTCAGAGACCAGAAGATCTTCGTCTTTTTCACTGAAGAATTTGACTAAACTATTGAAGATTTGCAAAGGCTTCACTTGAAGGGTTTGTATGTGTAGGCTTTGAGATGAGCATCACTTGGAAACTTATCCTTAGTTTTACCTCGACCGCCTTTAACAGTACGGTGGTCCTAGGACACAGAATACAGAAAATGAAACAACGAAAACGAAATTTTTCACGCTTCAAAGTCCTCGCTTCAATTTCTTCACGGACACACCAATTTCCTCACTTTCAAAGTCTTCGAGGAAATACCAAAGTCTTCAGCCGAAGACATACATTTTTAGGGGTCAATATTCTTTGGATAACTCAAACTTCTCAGCGACTTATAGAGCATGTGTTGTGATAGCCCGATGCCGACGTCCCAGAAGATTCCCCTTCTATTTCGTTTTCGTCGTGTGTTTGTTTTTATTTGTCGCATCATCATCGCATCATGCGCATCATCAGCATTGCATCGACACCCCGTCGCCTCCAGTTTTCAAAACTTGCATCCGTCGTTAGTTGCCGGTTCTCGTCGTTGTTCGTTCCGAGCCTGACCGCACACGCACGCGCCCGCGGCACCGTCGAAACCCTGTTTTAAAAGTGTGCGTAAAACTTTCTCTGATCGAGGTGAAACTTGGCATGCGGTCGTGATTAGATATAGCTAGGCCGCCTATCGAATTTCGTCGCGACCGGAGTCCGTCTCGTACCCGAACGGTCGACCCTAGCGGCACCGTCTTCGGTTATTCGTCGGATGTTTTCGGGGTTTTAGATACCGTGTTGTCGCACCGCGCTATTTCCCTCTCACCTCCGTCTAACCACTCTACACAGCCACGTATCCATTCCCACGTCTGTGGCCATTCGTTCACGAACCTGTGGTCAAAATCGGATCCCGATCCGGATAAATCTAGCCCCCTCTTCTCTATATATAGACCCTCCTACTAGTATTTTTGGATAGCAGCCCCTGCCTCGGGAAGCGCGCCCACCTACCCCTAACCCTAGCCTCTCCCGCGGCCACTCACCCGTCCCCGCTGCAGCAGCCCAGTTCGAGCCCGCCCCGGGCCGAAGCGGGCCCCGAAGGCCCGAGCCGCCACCGCCCCGTCCTGCCCGGATCTCCCCACCGAGCAGGCTCCTTCCCATGCTTCCGAGCCCGTGGCGGCGTCCCGCTGTCGTCCTGCCCGCGCCTCCTCGTCGCCTCCGTGTTCCTTCTGCGCCGCCGCCAGGAGCTGCGCCGGCCGTTTCGCTGCCCCGGTTCCATCTCGGCTGTCGTCGCTGGGAATGGGGGCGTGGAGGCCGGATCCATCCGCCACCACCAGATCCGGCCAGCCCCCTCGCCGGAGCCATGACGCCGGCCGCCGTTGACCGCGCCATGCGCCGCTGGAGTCTCGTCCTCCCCGTCCTCCAGGAGGGAGACGACAGGAACGGGACAGCCCCCTCGCCGGCTGCGTGGGCCGCAGCCAGGCCCAGCTTCGGTCGCCCGACCAGGCCGTCCTAAGGCCAGGTCGGCCTCCCCACTGCCAGCGCCGACCCAAGTCTCCTCCAGACCGCCTCCTCTCTTGGGCCACAGCCCGTGGGTGAGACCCCTGCCGCCTCTAATCCTCGCCCTGAGCGTATTTTGTTATATCGCGCCCAGTTCGACCTGTTAGTAGTTTAGGCCCGTTATTATTATTTTTTAGGAATTCGGTATAGTTAATTTCAGGATTTAGACGTATATTCAAACGCCCGTCGTTTAATAACCGTCTGTCGGATCGGAGCGAGTAGTATATGTATTTCGCGTAGTTTCTCGTGTAGAACACGTTGGCGCTACTTGCATTTTTGTTTGATGCCGCTTAGCGTGCCGAATGCATCCTTTGGCGTGATGTCCCAATAGGTTTAGTCGCGTATTTAATTTTTCGCGCGTGTTCGAATTGCTCGAATGTCATATTAGAAATGCCCATGTTTTAGAGCGGTCATTTGTATTTTTTGCGTGTAGGGATTTGCCGCTAGATTATTTCCCGTGTTTAGGACGTTATCTCGCATTTTTGTGTGGCATTATTTTGTGTTGCAACCCCACATATTTTATATGTTTCCGGGGTAGAAAAATCCCATGGATTTTTCTGTGCAATTAGTTTTAGCTTTTGAGCAAGTTAGTTCGCGCGATATTTTGCCGTGAAGCCCTTTTGCTTATTTCGTAGGATTTATTCCGTGCTCCGTTTGATTAAGTTGTCAACTAGGAAGTTGTTCTTGGGTGTTTAGACTAGCCCCTGGTATTTTTAGTTGCAATAGAAATGCATGTTTAGGTGTGGTTTGCTTGCTCTCAAGTTGCTAGAAATAGTGCTGATTTGGAGGAGCTGAAATATTTCTAAGTCTGGAATCTCTTATATTTTGTTGTTGTCTTGTCTTGCTTGCATCTTGTGATCTGTAGCTCTTTTGAGGTTGGTCCAATGGAGTTAGTTGTAGCCCTTGTGTTTCTCTAGCATGATGTGAATTTTCATGCCATTTGGAGTCCTGTAGCTATAGGTTTTGCTGCTGTCGATATGGCTTCAGATCGAAAACTGCACTTGCATGAGGTGTAATTTTCACTAAGCCTGAAATAGTGTGTGAGATGCCATTTTGTGTCTTCTTTCCCTAGTGATCCATGATGCTATGCTAGTTGTTGTTAGTTGTTTGTAGTAGTGCTTCTTGCCCTCTTTCGTGCCATGCCTTGTTTGAGTTTATCGGAGTTGTGTAGCCCACAGTTGCGGGGTGTAGAAAATGCTATGTGGCTGATTTTGGCAGATTGTAGTGATTTCTTGTTTAGCTCGTAGTTTTTGATCCGTAGCTCCGATTTGATCGTGTCCTACATGAAACTTGCTTAGAATATCGTGTAGTTTCATTTTCTCTTGATGTTTGTATGTTTTGAAGTGCTTGTGCCGTCGTTGCACACATATTGCATTCATGCCATCATATCTTGCGGTGTCCGTATCTTTTGATCCGTAGCTCCGTTGGAGATGATCTCTATGTGTAAATTGCTTGCCTTGACACGTAGAATCACGTGAACCTATTTGTTTTGCTGTTTAACAACTAATTAAAAGCATTAGTTCAGATCTGGACAGAATTGCAAATTAACTTGTGAGGTCGTTTCGGAGGTGCTATAAGACATTTCCGACCTCATTTAAAATGCCTAGATAGATAGTTTAATTTCCGCTTCACCTCTTGCCATGTTTAACCACATTTAATATTGCCGTGTACCTAATCGGGATAGAACTAAACAAATAAACGTGGAGTTTCGTCAATATGTAACTCGTTGCATATTGAGCTTCACTTAAAGTGTAGTGTTTGATTGTCGTGATTGTCATGCCTTGCATTAGACCGTTCATGCATCATATGTGTCCTGCATCGTATGGTGTATATCTGTGTTGATGATTGTTTCCGGTTTCCTCCGTCTCGATAGAGTTCCGCAAGCGTGTCGGATTGTGAGGCCCGTTCGACTACGTCGGTTCGTCTGCTTCACGGAGGCATTCTTCTTCCAAGCGGGATTTCAGGCAAGATGACCATTTCCCCAGATACCATTACTATCATTGCCATGCTAGTTTTATGCTTCTACCGATTATGTATCGTTGCCTACCACATGTTAAATATCAACCTCCCAACAATGCCATGAAACCTTCAACCTGTTCAACCTAGAAAACCACTGATTGGCTATGTTACTGCTTGCTTACCATGTTGTTAGCATTGCTAGTTGCAGGTGCAGTTGCTTCCATGTGAAAGCATGGGTTCCTTGTTATATCACCATATTAAATGCTATTTAATTTAATGCACCTATATATTTGGTAAAAGGTGGAAGGCTCGGCCTTTCTAGCCACGTGTTTTGTTCCACCTTTGCCCCCTTAGTTTTCGGCTACCGGTGTTATGTTCCATAAATGAGCACTCCTAACACGATCGGGGTTGTTATGGGGACCCCCTTGATAATTCGTTTTAGATTAAGACTGGTCTGGCAAGGCCCAACTTTGGTACTACATTTGCCTAAACACCTAATAAAATTGCATAGGGACTTTCCGGACCCCGAGGATAATTTAATCAACCCCCGGGCCAGTGCTCCTCATGAGTGTTGGTCCAAACTGGCAGACTACGGGGCCACCGTGGGGCAACCCGAGGTTTGGCTTCTCCTAGTGTGACCCATCCGTCGTGTACTGAGAACGAGGTACGCGACTCCTATCGGGATCGTCGACACGTCGGGCGGCCTTGCTGGATTAGTTTTACCTTTGACAAAATATCTTGTGCATCGGGATTCCGGTGATGCTTTGGGTATTCTCAGAGTTGAGGTTTTCCACTAGGGAATCCGACGAGATCGCGAGCTTCGTGATTGAGGATTTCTATGCGGCTTGTGGTAATTTGTGATGGACTAGTTGGAGCACCCCTGCAGGGTTAAATCTTTCGGAAAGCCGTGCCCGCGGTTATGTGGTAACGTGGAAGCTTTGTTTAACACTGGTTCTAGATAACTTGAAGTGACTTAATTAAAACATGCCAACTGTGTGCGTAACCGTGATTGTCTCTTTCGTGAGTTCCTTCTCCGATCGAGGACACGGTGGGGTTATGTCTGACGTAGGTAGGTGTTCAGGATCATTCCTTTGATCATCAGTAGTAACGTCCGTTATGCGTAGATCTTCCCCCTCTTATTTCTTGTACTCGTAAGTTTAGCCACCTCATATATGCTTAGCCGCTACTGCAACCTCACCACTTAACCATACCTCACCCGTTAATCTTTGGTAGTCTTTATACCTTTATAAATGAGATTGTTGAGTCCCCTGTGGCTCACAGATTACTACAACACCAGTTGCAGGTACAGGTAAAGGTTACTCGACGCGAGCGCGTTGATTGTTCATCTGGAGTTGCTTCTTCTTCTTCTTCTTAGATCTAGGATGGGTTCCAGGCCGGCAGCCTGGGATAGCAAGGATGGACGTTGTTTCATTTTCTCGTTTGTTTTCGTCCGTAGTCGGACCCTGCTCTTCTTCATGATGTTTATGTAATGTACTGCTGTGACTCTGATGTAGCTTGTGGCGAGTGTAAGCCAACTCTCTTTATGTATCTCTTCTTTTCAGTACATGTACTTGTAACGATAACCATTCTTGCGACACGACGAGATGCGCTTCTATCCCTGACGAGGCCTTCGTGCCAAATTGAGGATAGGGTCGCATCTTGGGCGTGACATGGCTATATCGTGTAGTTTGGTAAGATGGGCTACGACCGTCTCAGATTCATAACTGTGAAAAGGATCAGATTCGACTAGAGAGATTATCTCAGGATCGCCAGAGAATTCATAATCCTTCTCGGTGATAAAGATAGGCGAAGTGGCAAACTTTGGGTCGTATTTCATCCTAGCTTTCAAAGATTTTTTTCTTCCACTTGAGAAGTAATTTCTCAGCGTCATAGGCATCCTTACACGCAAGAAAATCCTCGGCTATCTCTCTCTCCATAACGTAACCCTCAGGTATATCAGGCAATTCATATCTAGGAGAGCTAGATCTAGCAGGAGCAAAAGCAGGTTCTATCTCAATAGTATCGGCAGTTTTAGAAGCATCACAAGCATTGGCAGTAACTCTAGCAATATGAGCATCAAGGAACACCCCTAGTGGCACATGAGGCAAAGTAGTATCTCTAGCAGTATCAGGCATAGCATCTCTAGCAGTATCCGGCGTAGCATCTCTAGCAGTATCAGGCATAGCATCATCAGGCATAATATCACGCATAGCATCTCTAGCAGTAGCATCATAAGCATCATCAAGCACAGGCGACATATCAAGATTTCTAGCAGGAGGTGATGTCGCAAACTTACTCATAACTGAAGGTGAATCAAGTGCAGAGCTAGATGGCAGTTCCTTACCTCCCCTCGTAGTTGAGGGCAAGACTTTGGTTTTTGGATCCTTCAGATTCTTCATAGTGATCAGCAGATATAAGTCCCAAGTGACTCAGGGAATATAGCAATACCTCCCCGGCAACGGTGCCAGAAAAATGCTGCTTCTGTGACAACAGACCTTCCCCTGCAACGGCACCAAAAGAATGCTGCTAGCACTCCCCGGCAGCGAAACTAGAAGAATGTTGTTGATGGCCCACCAGCACGTGGGTTCGCGGCAGTTTTCGAGGGTAGAGTATTCGACCCAAATTTGTTGATTCGCCAGGCAGGAGGTGATAGAATACTCTCGAGTATTAGCAGCTGAATGTATCAGATTCAACCACACCTGAAAGATTAGTATCTGCATGCAAAGTAGTAGCAGCAAAGTAGTATGATAACAACGGTGTCAGAAACGATCTGTTGATGGCAGACTATTCCTAACTGTCGTACCAATGGCGCCAGAAGTTGCTCGTTGACGGAAATTGTCTTCTCCAGTCAACGACGAGCGAACCAGAATTGTAGCAGGTAGCAGCAGTGTAACGAGTAATAGCAGTGGCAAGGAACATCAGTAGTGACAGCAGTAGCAAGTAGCAACAGTAGAAACAACACCAGTAACAGTAGTAACAGCAGTAGCAGCAGAGCAAGACAAGTAACAGCAGCAGTGGGACAAACTCGTAGGCAATGGGTCGGTGATTCGTTTGGATGATATTCATCATGCAACAGTTATAACACGGAGAGATATGTGGCTAGCTCCCGTTCGTCAATGTGATGTAGGCATGCATTCCGTGTGTAGTCATACGTGCTTAGGGAAAAGAACTTGCATGACATCTATTGTCCATCCCTCCCGTGGCAGAGGGGTCCAAAAGGATACTGCAGGATATTAAGGTTCTCCTTTTAATAAAGAACCGGAACAACGCATTAGCACTTGGTGAACACATGAACTCCTCAAACTATGGTCATCACCGGGAGTGGTTCCGATTATTGTCACTTCGGGGTTGCCGGGTCATAACACATAGTAGGTAACTACAACTTGCAAGATCGGATCTAAAACACACATATATTGGTGACAACATAATAATTTCAGATCTGAAATCATGGCACTCGGGCCCTAGTGACAAGCATTAAGCATGGCAAAGTAGTAGCAACATCAATCTCAGAACATAGTGGATACTAGGGATCAATCCCCGTCAAAACTAACTTGATTACATGATAGATCTCATCGTACTCATCACCGCCCAGCGAGCCTACGAATAGATTACTCACGAACGATGAAGAGCTTCATGGAATTAGAGAGGGAAGAAGGTTGATCATGACGATGGCGACGATTTCCCCTCTCTGGAGCCCAAAACGGACCCCAGATCTGTCCTCCAGATGAAGAACCAGATGTGGCGGTGTCTCCGTATCGCAAACACGACGAAATCTTCTGTTCTGATTTTTTTCTGGGCGAAAGTGAATTTATAGAGCTCAGATTGGGGGCAGCAGAGCCACGTGGGCCCCACAAGCTTGGTTGCCGCGGCCAGGGGGTGGCCGCGGCAACAGGGCTTGTGGCCCACTGGCCCATCCCCTCCGGTGGATCTTTGCGCAGGTATTTTTCATATTTTCCAGAAAAAATCTCCGTAAATTTTCAGGATGTTCCGAGAACTTTCATTTCTGCACAAAAACAACACCATGGCAATTCTGCTGAAAACAGCGTCAGTCCGGGTTAGTTCCATTCAAATCATGCAAATTAGAGTCCAAAACAAGGGCAAAAGAGTTTGGAAAAGTAGATACGATGGAAACGTATGACCCACCACTAACTCCGCATCGTTTTTTTGCATCATTTTTTGCATCTTTTTTTGTGTCGTTTTTTTGCAACGTTTTTTGCGTCGTTTTTTTGCATCATTTTTTGCATCGTGTGTGAACGTGCTGGCTCTTTCACATTTGACCCCGATCACAGTCCACTCATCAAACCAATCACAGTTTCCCATGCGTGTACACTCCTGATGCCGCGGTGGGTGTGAAAACGGGGTGGTTTACGGTTTATGTTACAATGGCTATTTAAGCCGGACGGACACTCCCCTCCCCCAGCCGTAGCTCTTCGCCTGCTCCGTTTTCCCACCGGGACCCGAGCACTCCCCTCTCCCAGCCCATCAGCCATGCCACCATGCTGCCAGTACTACACGATCAAAGAACGTCTCTACCTCCTTCGGCGGGCCCAATTCTAGAGGGAAGCGGGGCTACCTCTAGAGGATTTCGGGGAGCCGGAGGAGGAGGCACCGTCGCAGGAGCTGAAGGTGGAGGCATCGCCGGAGGAGGAGGAGGCGCCACAGGAGCCAGAGGTGGAGGCATCGCCGGAGGAGGAGGCGGCGCCGCAGGAGCCGAACATGGAGGCACCGCCGCAGGAGCCAGAAGTGGAGGCACCGCCGGTCTACTATGTGTGGCACGACCAAGTGGAGATCCTCAACTCCATCTGCTCGAAAGCACCTGCGCAAGCCCGACGTCTTCGTCAGCAGCAGATGCAGGTAGCGTGGGCGGCGTAGGAGGAGGCACAGGTGGTGGCCCAGGAGGACCAGGCTCCGGTGTAGGCCGATCAAGCCATCTCCGACGAAGAAGACGCATAGTGCACTAGGCAGTACGTAGGATATATATTGTAGGCTTCCCTATATTGTATGCTTTCTTTATTATGCTCTCTGAGCTATGTTTGTTGATGCTTCAGCATGTATGCTTTTGTTATTATGCTCTCTGAACTATGTTTGTTGATGCTTCAAAATGATGATGCTTCAAAAAATATATTACATGCTTTTTGTTGATGGTTCAAAGCCCTAAACTCTAAAATACCTAAACCCTAACCCTAAACGTTGCACTGCACCCTAGCCTTGGTCTGTGGTACTTGGAAGGTGGATACGCGTGCGAGAAGAGACGAACCAGTGGCAGCGACTGTCGTTGCGTCTGTGACGGCGCGCATGCATGCAGCTCATCTCGATCACATGGCATGCACAGCAGGCTTCGCCGCTTTGGTATCATGGAGGCGCACGTCGATCGGTATGCCCTAGAGTTTAATTGCCATGCTGAATTGATGCTACGGTGGTCAAAGGCTGAGACGTTGTGAACTATGAATCGATCGAGGAGGCGACAGACGCTGCGTCCCGTGACGGCTCACAGGAAGGCTGCATCCGTGGCGGGGCGCATCAACGAATGCTCGCAGGCATGCAGGCGGTTCATGTCGTGCATGCATAGCTTTAATTGCCACGTTGAATAAATGTGAGTGGATCGGGGAGACAACTGTGTGACATGAGACGAACCAGCAGCAGCGACCGTCCCTGCATCCATGGCGGCTAGCATGCAGAAAGAGGTCGGTCAGCGTACGTGACGGCTCGTGTGCAGAAAGAGGGGAGGTTAGCGCATCATGGCGGCGGGCATCAGCGCATGAAGGCAGGCTAGCTATGTGCATGCATCGCAGGCTCATGTCATTACGGCGCGCGCAGGGCCTAGCAGCGACCGATGGAGGCAGGCTAGCTACGTGCATGCATAGCAGGCTCATGTCGTTACAGCGCGCGCAGGGCCCAACAATCTAACCATGGCCCAACGGGCTAACCGCGACACCATCCGCTATGACCCCACTCATCAGGTCCAATGGGGGACACAGTCAACGCGGCCCCACTCGTCAGAGTTAACGGTCAAAGCACTGACCCGACAGCATCCACGGTTTGTGACCAGTTCTAAGGGTTTCGGACAAGGGAGTGGGGAAAAGTGAGAAAAGTTAAGAGCATGAGGATGAATGAGTAGAGCTAACGAACCAGGGGCACAGAAATAAAAATCCCATTTTATTATTGCCTCTAGGTCATATTTCCCACAATCTCCCACTTGCACTAGAGTCAATAATCTAGCTTCACATCTCTATGTGATTTACAATGTAATGAATCTAACACCCATACAGTTCTCGTGTTGATCATGCTTTGCTCGTGGAAGAGGCTTAGTCAGTGGATCTGCAACATTCAGATCCTTGTGCACTTTGCAAATATTTATTTACTCCTCCTTGATGTAATAGCGGACATTGAAGCGTCGCTTTATGTGTATGGTCCTCTTGTGAAACCTTGGTTCCTTAGCTAGAGCAATGGCACTAGTGTTGTCACAGAATAGATTGATTGGGTCCAATGCGCTTGGCACTACTCCAAGATCTGACATGAACTGCTTCATCCAGACACCCTCCTTATCCGCCTCTGAGCCAACTATGTACTCCGCTTTGCATGTAGAATCAGCTACGACGCTTTGCTTGGAACAACACCAGCTTACCGCACCCCCGTTAAGAATAAATACATATCCAGTTTGAGACTTAGAGTCATTCGGATCAGTGTCAAAGCTTGCACGATGTAACCCTTTACGACGAGTGATACGTCTCCAACGTATCTATAATTTTTGATGGTTTCATGCTATTACCTTGTCAAACTTTAGATGCTTTGTATGCCTTTTATATCTTTTTTTAGACTAATTTATTAACTTAGTGCCAAGTGCCAGTTCCTGTTTTTTCCATGTTTTTGACCCCTTTCAGAGGAGGATTTTAAACGGAGTCCAAACGGAACGAAACTTCCAAAAAGATTTTTTCCAAAACAGAAGAAGATCGAGAAGCCTGAGAATCAGGGTAGGGGCCAGCAGGGACCCCACAAGCCCCCTAGCCGCGGCCAGGGAGGGCCGCGCCTCCAAGGCTTGTGGGCTCCCTGGGCCACCTCTGCCTAGGACTTTCGCCTATAAATTCCCTAAAATCCTAGAAAAAATCAAGAGATCATCGAAAGTACTTTTCCGCCACCGCAAGCTTGTGTCTCCGCAAGATCCCATCTGGGGCATGTTCTGGTGCCCTGCCGGAGGGGGGATTCGGATACAGAGGGCTTCTTCATCAACACCATGACATCTCCGATGATGCGTGAGTAGTTCACCATAGACCTACGGGTCCATAGCTAGTAGCTAGATGACTTCTTCTCTCTCTTGGATCTTCAATACAAAGTTCTCCATGATCTTCATGGAGATCTATCCGATGTAATCTTCTTTTGCGGTGTGTTTGTCGAGATCCGATGAATTGTGGATTTATGATCAGATTATCTATGAATCTTATTTGAGTTTCTTCTGATCT
This sequence comes from Hordeum vulgare subsp. vulgare, assembly GCF_904849725.1. Taxonomy (NCBI): domain Eukaryota; kingdom Viridiplantae; phylum Streptophyta; class Magnoliopsida; order Poales; family Poaceae; genus Hordeum; species Hordeum vulgare. The sequence goes on along the minus strand of NC_058518.1, from coordinate 447,102,998 downwards.
CTCTTATGCATGATTTCATATCCTTGTAATTCTCTTTGAGTTGTGGGTTTTGTTTGGCCAACTAGATCTATGATTCTTGCAATGGGAGAAGTGCTTGGTTTTGGGTTCATACCGTGCGGTGACCTCACCCAGTGACAGAAGGGGTAGCGAGGCACGCATCATGTTGTTGCCATCAAGGGTAGAAAGATGGGGTTTTCATCATAGGTTTGAGATTATCCCTCTACATCATGTCATCTTGCTTAAGGCGTTACTCTGTTTGTCATGAACTCAATACACTAGATGCATGCTGGATAGCGGTCGATGTATGGAGTAATAGTAGTAGATGCAAAAAGTATCGGTATACTTGTCTCATACGTGATGCCTATATGTATGATCATTGCCTTAGATATCGTCATGACTTTGCGCGGTTCTATCAATTGCTCGACAGTAATTTGTTCACCCACCATGATATTCGCTATTTTGAGAGAAGCCTCTAGTGAACACTATGGCCCCCGGGTCTACTCCACACCATATTTTCAGCCTTACACTTTTTCTTCGTTGCACTTTCCGCCTTCAGATCTCACTTTGCAATCAATCTTGAAGGGATTGACAACCCCTTTATAGCGTTGGGTGCAAGCTCTTTGTGTTTGTGCAGGTACTCTGGACTTGGCGAGATTCTTCTACTGGATTGATACCTTGGTTCTCAAACTGAGGGAAATACTTACTGCTCCTGTGTTGCATCACCCTTTCCTCTTCAAGGGAAAACCAACGCAAGCCCAAGAGAAGACAGAAGGTTTCTGTCGACGTAGGAGAAGGATTTCTGGTGCCATTGCCAGGGAGGATCAAGTCAAGAACTCATCCAAGTAAGTGTCGCAAACACATCTCTTGCATTTACTTTGTTTGCCAGTTGCCTCTCGTTTTCCTCTCCCCCACTTCACCAATTTGCCTTTTTCGTTTGCCTATGCGTTCGCCCTTTTTCTCGCTTGCTCTTTGTTCGCTTGTGTGCTTGCTTGCTTGCCGAAGTCACCATGACTGAAAACACCAAACTTTGTGACTTCTCGAATACTAATAATAGTTATTTTATTAGTACTCCGATTTCTCCCGCCACTAGTGCGGAGTCATACGAAATCAATGCCGCTTTGCTGAATCTTGTTATGAAAGAGCAATTTTCCGGCCTTCCTAGTGAAGATGCCGCATCCCATCTTAATACCTTCATAGAGCTTTGCGATATGCAAAAGAAGAAAGATGTGGATAATGATATGATTAAATTGAAGGTTTTTCCTTTCTCGTTGCGAGATTGAGCAAAAACTTGGTTTTCGTCTTTGCCCAAAAATAGTATCCATTCTTGGGATAAGTGCAAAGATGCTTAAATATCCAAGTATTTTCCGCCGGCTAAAATTATCTCTCTCCATAATGATATCATGAACTTTAAGCAACTTGATCATGAACATGTTGCACAATCTTGGGAGAGAATGAAATTGATGATTAGAAATTGTCTCGCTCATGGCTTGAGTCTTTGGATGATTATACAAATCTTCTACGCTGGCTTGAATTTCGCTTCTAGAAATATCTTGGACTCCGCCTCAAGTGGAACGTTCATGGAAATCACGTTAGGAGAAGCCACGAAACTCCTAGACAATATCATGACGTACTACTCTCAGTGGCACACTGACAGGTCACCTACTACTAAGAAAGTACATGTTATAGAAGAAATTAACTCGTTGAGTGCTAAGATGGATGAGTTAATGAATTTGGTTGCTAGTAGAAGTGCTCCTTTAGATCCTAATGATATGCCCTTGTCTTCTTTGATTGAGAGTAGCAACGCTAGCTTGGACGTTAATTTTGTTGGTAGGAATAATTTTGGCAACAACAATGCTTTTAGAGGAAACTATGTTCCTAGGCCTTTTCCTAGTAACTCCTCTAATAAATTTGGCAACTCCTACAACAATACTCATGGAAATTACAATAGATTACCCTCTGATCTAGAGAGTAATATCAAAGAGTTTATCAACTCGCAAAAAAATTCAATGCATCCATAGAGGAAAAACTACTCAAAATTGACGATTTGGCTAAGAGCGTTGATAGAATGTCTAGTGATACTGATGCTTTGAAAGTTAGATGTTCTCCTCCCAAGATCAATATGGATGAAACTTTGAAAGCTATGCGTGTTTCCATGAGCGAGAGCAAAGAAAGAGCCACCCAAATTCGTGCTAGACATGAATGGCTTAAAAAGGTGTGTTCCCGTGATAAGAATCACGAAGATATTAAGGTGCTTGGTGTGACTCCCATTGAATCTTTGTTTTCTTGTGTCAAACCTAATGATGATGGGGCTGGATATGAATCCACCTTGGCTGAAATACGCCCCAATGATTCGGAGTCCATCTATCTTGATGCTAAAAGCATTGAAAGTGGAGTACAAGATATTTAAACTTTGAGTAGTAATGAAATTACTACTTTGGATTTCAAGGAATTCAATTATGATAGTTGCTCCTTGATTGAATGCATTTCCTTGATGCAATCCATGCTAAACTATCCACACACTTATAGCCAAAACAAAGCCTTTACCGATCATATCCTCGAAGCCATGATAAAATCTCTTGAAGAGAAATTTGAATTGGAAGTCTCTATCCCTAGAAAGCTTCATGATGAGTGGGAACCTACTATCAAAATAAAAATCAAAAACTATGAATGCAATGCTTTGTGTGATTTGGGTGCTAGTGTTTCCGCGATTCCAAAGTCTTTATGCGATGTTCTGGGTTTTAATGAGATTGAAGAGTGTTCTCTTAATTTGCATCTTGCGGATTCTACTGTCAAGAAACCCATGGGAAGGATCAATGATGTTCTTATTATTGCAAATAGGAACTATGTACCCATGGATTTCATTGTGCTTGACATTGATTGCAATCCTACATGCCCTATTATTCTTGGTAGACCTTTCCTAAGGACTATCGGTGCCATCATTGATATGAAGGAAGGGAATATTAGATTTCAATTACCTTTAAAGAAGGGCATGGATCACTTTCCTAGAAAGAAAATAAGATTGCCTTATGAATCCATGATGAGGGCCACTTGTGGTTTGAGCACCAAAGACGACGATACGTGATTCTATCGCCTCATGCCTAGCTAAGGGCGTTAAACAATAACGCTTGTTGGGAGGCAACCCAATGATTTTATTTCTTTTTCTTTCTGTTTTGTTGCGTCCACACTATCATAATTCTTTTATGATTGTGTTTTTTGTGTTTGAGCCAAGCAAAACCTTTATGATTAGTCTTGGTAATGGTTGTTTGATCCTGCTCGAAAAAGACAGAAACTTTTCGCTCACGAGATGATTTTTAATTTTTATTCAGAAAGAGATTTTGAGTTGATTCTTTTTGCTTCTGGTTGATATGCCTTTTTCCCAGGTAGTCGTAAGTTTTCAGAATTTTTGAGGTACCAGAAGTATACGAAGTATATAGATTGCTACAGACTGGTCTGTTTTTGACAGATTCTGATTTTGTTGAGTTGGTTGCTTGTTTGGATGAAACTATGGTTAGTATCGGGGGTACTATCCATGGAAAAGTTAGAATACAGTAGCCCAACATCAATATAAATAGAAATCAAGATTGCTACAGTACCTAAAGAGGTGGTAGTTTGTTTTCTTGTGCTAATGTTATCACGAGTTTCTGTTTAAGTTTTGAGTTGTGAAGTTTTCAAGTTTTGGGTGATGTCCTCATGGACAAAGAGATAAGGAGTGGAAAGAGCTCAAGCTTGAGGATGCCCAAGGCATCCCAAGCCAAATTCAAGGACACTAGAAAGCCTAAGCTTGGGGATGCCCCGGGAAGGCATCCCCTCTTTCGTCTTCAATCCATCAGTAACATTACTTGGAGCTATATTTTTATTCACCAGATGATATGTGTTTTGCTTGGAGCGTCTTGTATCTTAGGAGTCTTTTCTTTTTGTTGTGTCACAATCAACCTTGCTGCACACCTTTAGAGAGATACATTCACTCATCGTGATTTTGCTAGAATGCTCATAGTGCTTCACTTATATCTTTTGAGCTAGATAATTTTGCTCTTTGTGCTTCACTTAGATCTTTTAGAACACGGCGGTGCATGAATTGGTAGTTGATTTATGCTATGAAAGTAGTCCCAAAGGAGATAGGTACCCAAAGAGGATACAAAAACCTCCATATTCATGTGCATTGAGTAGAAAGAGAAGTTTTGATTCCTCTCAATTAGTTTTGAGACGTGGATTTGGTAATACTATAAGAGTTATGTTAGTAGGGTGTTGTGAATCTAGAAATACTTGTGTTGAAGTTAGTGATTCCCGTAGCATGCACGTATGGTGAACCGCTATGTTAGGAAGTCGGAGCATAATTGATCTATTGATTGTCATCCTTTGTGTTGAGGTCGGGATCGCGCGATGGTTAACACCTACCAACCCTTCCCCTCAGAGTATGTGTTTAGCACTTTGTTTCGATTACTAATAAAAACTTTCACAACAAGTATGTGAGTTCTTCATGACTAATGTGAGTCCATGGGATAGATGCACTTTCACCTTCCACCATTGCTAGCCTCTCTAGTGCCGCGCAATTCTCGCCGGTGCATAAACCCACCATATGCCTTCCTCAAAACAGCCACCATACCTACCTACTATGGCATTTCCATAACCATTCCGAGATATATTGCCATGCAACTCCCACCGTTCCGTCTCATGACTTGTGTCGTCACTCTTATATTGCCATTGCATGATCGTAAGATAGCTAGCGAGATGTTTCAACATCGTACGCCAAGCTAGATCTTTGCACATCCCGGTACACTGTCGGAGGCATTTCCTATAGAGTAATTTCTAAGCTTTGAGCTGTGAGTAAATAAAAGTGTGATGATCATCATTATTAGAGCATTGTCCCATGTGAGGAAATAAAAAAAGGAGGCCAAAGAGCCCAAATGAAAAAAAAGGAAAGAGAAAAAAAGAGGCCAAAGAGCCCAAAAAAAGAGAGAGAAAAAGAGAAGGGACAATGCTACTATCTTTTTCCACACTTGTGCTTCATAATAGCACCATGTTCTTCATGATTGAGAGCCTCTCATTTCGTCACCACCATATGCTAGTGGGAATCTTCATTATATAACTTAGCTTGTATATTCCAATGATGGGCTTCCACAAAATTGCCCTAGGTCTTCATGAGCAAGCAAGTTGGATGCACGCCCACTAGTTCTCCTTTTGAGCTTTCACATACTTATAGCTCTAGTGCATCCTTTGTATGGCAATCCCTACTCATTCACATTGATATCTATTAATGGGCATCTCCATAGCCCTTTGATACGCCGAGTCAATGTGACCATCTCCTCCCTTTTTGTCTCACAACCACCACCACACTCTATTCCACCTATAGTGCTATATCCTGTTGGGGAACGTCGCATGGGAAACAAAAAATTTCCTACGCGCACGAAGACCTATCATGGTGATGTTCATCTACGAGAGGGGATTTCCGATCTACGTACCCTTGTAGATCGCACACGGAAGCGTTAGTGAACGCGGTTGATGTAGTGGAACGTCCTCACGTCCCTCGATCCGCCCCGCGAACCGTCCCACGAACCGTCCCGCGATCCGTCCCACGATCTAGTGCCGAACGGACGGCACCTCCGCGTTCAGCACACGTACAGCTCGACGATGATCTCGGCCTTCTTGATCCAGCAAGAGAGACGGAGAAGTAGATGAGTTCTCCGGCAGCGTGACGGCGCTCCGGAGGTTGGTGGTGATCTGATCTCGGCAGGGCTCCGCCCGAGCTCCGCAGAAACGCGATCTAGAGGTAAAACCGTGGAGGTATGTGGTCGGGCTGCCTTTGAAAAGTTGTCTCAAATCAGCACTAATTGCTCCATATATATAGGAGGAGGGAGGGGAGGCTTGCCTTGAGGCTCAAGGAGCCCCAAGGGCTGCGCACCTAGGGGAGGAGGAGTCCTCCTCCAATCCTAGTCCAACTAGGATTGGAAAGTGGAGTCCTTCTCTCCTTTCCCACCTCTTTTTTTTCTTTTCTCTTTGATTTTCTATCCTTGGCGCATAGGGCCCTCTTGGGCTGTCCCACCAGCCCATCAAGGGCTGGTGCGCCACCCCCAAGGCCTATGGGCTTCCCCGGGGTGGGTTGCCCCCCCACCCCGGTGAACACCCGGAACCCATTCGTCATTCCCGGTACATTCCCGGTAACTCCGAAAACCTTCCGGTAATCAAATGAGGTCATCCTATATATCAATCTTCATTTCCGGACCATTCCGGAAACCCTCGTGACGTCCGTGATCTCATCCGGGACTCCGAACAACATTCGATAACCAACCATATAACTCAAATACGCATAAAACAACGTCGAACCTTAAGTGTGCACACCCTGCTGGTTCGAGAACTATGTAGACATGACCCGAGTGACTCCTCGGTCAATATCCAATAGCGGGACCTGGATGCCCATATTAGATCCCACATATTCTACGAAGATCTTATCGTTTGAACCTCAGTGCCAAGGATTCATATAATCCCGTATGTCATTCCCTTTGTCCTTCGGTATGTTACTTGCCCGAGATTCGATCGTCAGTATCCGCATACCTATTTCAATCTCGTTTACCGGCAAGTCTCTTTACTCGTTCCGTAATACAAGATCCCGCAACTTACACTAAGTCACATTGCTTGCAAGGCTTGTGTGTGATGTTGTATTACCGAGTGGGCCCCGAGATACCTCTCCGTCACACGGAGTGACAAATCCCAGTCTCGATCCATACTAACTCAACGAACACCTTCGGAGATACCTGTAGAGCATCTTTATAGTCACCCAGTTACGTTGCGACGTTTGATACACACAAAGCATTCCTCCGGTGTCAGTGAGTTATATGATCTCATGGTCATAGGAACAAATACTTGACACGCAGAAAACAGTAGCAACAAAATGACACGATCAACATGCTACGTCTATTAGTTTGGGTCTAGTCCATCACCTGATTCTTCTAATGACGTGATTCAGTTATCAAGCAACAACACCTCGTATATAATCAGAAGACCCTGACCATCTTTGATCAACTAGCTAGCCAACTAGAGGCTTGCTAGGGACAGTGTTTTGTCTATGTATCCACACATGTATATAAGTCTTCATTCAATACAATTATAGCATGGATAATAAACGATTATCTTGATACAGGAATTATAATAATAACTATATTTATTATTGCCTCTAGGGCATAATTCCAACAGTCTCCCACTTGCACTAGAGTCAATAATCTAGCCCTCACATCATCATGTGAATTACATTGTAATAAATCTAACACCCATACAGTTCTGGTGTTGATCATGCTTTGCCCGTGGAAGAGGTTTAGTCAGCGGATCTGCTACATTCAGATCCGTGTGCACTTTGCATATATTTACGTCCTCCCCTTCGACGTAGTCGCGGATGAGGTTGAAACGTCGTTTGATGTGTCTGGTCTTCTTGTGAAACTGTGGTTCCTTTGCTAAGGCAATGGCACCTGTGTTGTCACAGAACAAGGTTATTGGATTTAGTGCGCTTGGCACCACTCCAAGATCCGTCATGAACTGCTTCATCCAGACACCCTCCTTAGCCGCCTCCGAGGCAGCCATGTCCTCCGCTTCACATGTAGAATCAGCTACGACGCTTTGTTTGGAACTGCACCAGCTTACTGCAGCCCCATTAAGAATAAATACGTATCCGGTCTGCGACTTAGAGTCGTCCGGATCTGTGTCAAATCTTGCATCGACGTAACCCTTTACGGCGAGCTCTTCGTCACCATCATACACGAGAAACATCTCCTTAGTCCTTTTCAGGTACTTCAGGATATTCTTGACCGCCGTCCAGTGATCCACTCCTGGATTACTCTGGAACCTACCTCCCATACTTATGGCCAGGCTAACGTCCGGTCTAGTGCACAGCATTGCATACATGATAGATCCTATGGCTGAAGCATAGGGGACGGTGCTCATATGCTCTCTATCTTTATCAGTTGCTGGGCACTGAGTCTTACTCAATCTCGTACCTTGTAAAACTGGCAAGAACCCTTTCTTGGACTGTTCCATTTTGAACCTTTTCAAAACATTATCAAGGTATGTGCTTTGTGAAAGTCCAATCAGGCGTTTCGATCTATCCCTGTAGATCTTAATTCCTAGAATGTAAGAAGCTTCTCCTAGGTCCTTCATAGAGAAACTTTTATTCAAGTAATCCTTTATGATCTCCAAAAACTCTACGTTGTTTCCAATCAGCAATATGTCATCCACATATAATATTAGAAACGCCACAGAGCTCCCACTCACTTTCTTGTAAATACAAGATTCTCCAACCACTTGTATAAACCCAAATGCTTTGATCACCTCATCAAAGCGTTTGTTCCAACTCCGAGATGCTTGCACCAGTCCATAAATGGATCGCTGGAGCTTGCACACCTTGTTAGCATTCTTAGGATCGACAAAACCTTCGGGTTGCATCATATACAACTCTTCCTTAAGGAAACCGTTAAGGAACACCGTTTTGACATCCATCTGCCAGATTTCATAATCGAAAAATGCAGCTATTGCTAACATGATTCTGACGGACTTAAGCATCGCTACGGGTAAGAATGTCTCATCGTAGTCAACTCCTTGAACTTGTGAAAAACCTTTTGCCACAAGTCGAGCTTTATAAACGGTCACATTGCCGTCAGCGTCTGTCTTCTTCTTAAAGATCCATTTGTTCTGAATAGCCTTGCGGCCCTCAGGTAGTACTTCCAAAGTCCACACTTTGTTTTCATACATGGATCCTATCTCGGACTTCATGGCCTCCAGCCATTTGTTGGAATCTGGGCCCACCATTGCTTCTTCATAATTTGCAGGTTCATTGTTGTCTAACAACATGATTGACAAAACGGGATTACCATACCACTCTGCAGCAGCACGTGGTCTCGTCGACCTGTGTGGTTCGATAGGAACTTGAACCGGAGTTTCATGATCATCATCATTAACTTCCTCCTCAACCGGCGTCGCAACGACAGGGGTTTCCCCTTGCCCTGCGCCACCATCCAGAGGGATGAGAGGTTCGACAACCTCATCAAGTTCTATCTTCCTCCCACTCAATTCTCTCGAGAGAAACTCCTTCTCGAGAAAAGCTTTGTTTTTAGCAACAAACACTTTGCCCTCGGATTTGAGATAGAAGGTGTACCCAACTGTCTCTTTTGGGTAACCTATGAAGATGCACTTTTCCGCTTTGGGTTCTAGCTTTTTGACATAAGCATCACATCCCCAAACTTTAAGAAACAACAACCTTGGCCTTTTGCCATACCACAGTTCGTATGGTGTCGTCTCAAGGGATTTTGATGGTGCCCTATTTAAAGTGAATGCAGCTGTGTTTAATGCATAACCCCAAAACGATAACGGCAAATCGGTAAGAGACATCATAGATCGCACCATCTCTAATAAAGTACGATTACGACATTCGGACACACCATTACGCTGTGGTGTTCCAGGCGGTGTCAACTGTGAAACAATTCCACATTGTCTTAAGTGAGCACCAAACTCGAAACTCAGATATTCACCCCCACGATCAGACCGTAGGAACTTGATCTTCTTGTTACGATGATTTTCAACTTCACTCTGAAATTGCTTGAACTTTTCAAATGTTTCACACTTGTGCTTCATTAAGTAGACATAACCATATCTACTCAAATCGTTAGTGAAGGTGAGAAAATAACGATATCCGCCGCGTGCCTCCACGCTCATCGGACCGCACACATTGGTATGTATGATTTCCAATAAGTCACTGGCACGCTCCATTGTTCCGGAGAACGGAGTTTTAGTCATCTTGCCCATGAGGCATGGTTCGCACGTGTCAAGTGAATCAAAGTCAAGTGACTCCAAAAGTCCATCGGTATGGAGTTTCTTCATGTGCTTTACACCAATATGACCTAAGCGGCAGTGCCACAAAAACATGGCGCTATCATTGTTAACTCTAAATCTTTTGGTCTCAATGTTATGTATATGTGTATCACTATCAAGATTCAATATGAACAATCCTCTCACATTGGGTGCATGACCATAAAAGATGTTACTCATAGAAATAGAACAACCATTATTCTCTGACTTAAAAGAGTAACCGTCTCGCAATAAACAAGATCTAGATATAATGTTCATGCTCAACGCAGGCACTAAATAACAATTATTCAAGTTCATAACTAATCCCGATGGTAACTGAAGTGAAACTGTGCCGACGGCGATTGCATCAACCTTGGAACCATTTCCTACGCGCATCGTCAATTCATCTTTCGCCAGCCTTCGCCTATTCCACAGTTCCTGTTTCGAGTTGCAAATATGAGCAACAGAACCGATATCGAATACCCAGGCACTACTACGAGAGCCGGTTAAGTACACATCAATAACATGTATATCAAATATACCTGATTTTTCTTTGGCCGCCTTCTTATCAGCCAGATACTTGGGGCAGTTGCGCTTCCAGTGACCCATACCCTTGCAATAGTAGCACTCTGTTTCAGGCTTAGGTCCAGCTTTGGGTTTCTTTGTCGGATTGGCAACAGGCTTGCCGCTCTTCTTTGAATTGCCCTTCTTGCCATTGCCGTTTCTCTTGAAACTAGTGGTCTTATTCACCATCAACACTTGATGCTCTTTACGGAGTTCAAACTTTGCGACTTTCAGCATCGCAAACAACTCGCCGGGTGATTTGTTCATCCCTTGCATGTTGTAGTTCAACACAAAGCCCTTATAGCTTGGCGGCAGTGATTGAAGAATTATGTCAGTGATAGCCACTTGCGGGAGTTCAATCCCCAGCTCAGCTAGACGGTTTGAGTACCCAGACATTTTGAGCACATGTTCACTGACAGACGAATTCTCCTCCATCTTGCAAGCATAGAATTTATCGGAGGTCTCATACCTCTCGATCCGGGCGTTCTTCTGAAAGATAAACTTCAACTCCTGGAACATCTCATATGCTCCATGACGCTCAAAGCGACGTTGAAGTCCCGGTTCTAAGCCATACAAGACTGCACATTGAACTATTGAGTAGTCCTCCTTACGTGTTAACCAAGCGTTCTTAGCATCCTGGTCAGCCGTAGCGGGTGGTTCATCTCCTAGCGCAGCATTAAGGACATAATCCTTCTTCCCAGCTTGTAGGATCAACTTAAGATTATGAGCCCAGTCTACAAAGTTGCTTCCATCATCTTTCAACTTAGTTTTCTCTAGGAACGTATTAAAATTCAGGGTGACTATCGCGTGAGCCATGATCCACAACACAAATATATTCAAAGTGGACTTAGACTATGTTCAAGATAATTAGAGTTTAACTTAATCACATTACTTGCTAAACTCCCACTCAAAAAGTACATCTCTCTAGTCATTTGAGTGGTTCATGACCCACTTACACTAGCTCAAGTCCGATCATCACGTGAGTTGAGTATAGTTTGAGTGGTAAGCATCCCTATGCTAATCATATCGGCTATATGATTCATGATCGACCTTTCGGTCTCATGTGTTCCGGGGCCATGTCTGCACATGCTAGGCTCGTCAAGCTTAACCCGAGTGTTCCACGTGTGCAACTGTTTTGCACCCGTTGTATGTGAACGTTGAGTCTATCACACCCGATCATCACGTGGTGTCTCGAAACGACGAACTGTAGCAACCGTGCACAGTCGGGGAGAACACAATTTCGTCTTGAAATTTTAGTGAGAGATCACCTCATAATGCTATCGTCGTTCTAAGCAAAATAAGGTGCATAAAAGGATTAACATCACATGCAATTCATAAGTGACATGATATGGCCATCATCACGTGCTCCTTGATCTCCATCACCAAAGCACCGGCACGATCTTCTTGTCACCGGCGCCACACCATGATCTCCATCAACGTGTCGCCATCGGGGTTGTCGTGCTACTCATGCTATTACTACTAAAGCTATATCCTAGCAAAATAGTAAACGCATCTGCAAGCACAAACGTTAGTTTAAAGACAACCCTATGGCTCCTGCCGGTTGCCGTACCATCGACGTGTAAGTCGATATTATCTATTACAACATGATCATCTCATACATTCAATATATCACATCACATCGTTGGCCATATCACATCACAAGCGTACCCTGCAAAAACAAGTTAGACGTCCTCTAATTTTGTTGTTGCATGTTTTACGTGGTGACCATGGGTATCTAGTAGGATCGCATCTTACTTACGCAAACACCACAACGGAGATGTATGAATTGCTATTTAACCTTATACAAGGACCTCCTCGGTCAAATCCGATTCAACTAAAGTTGGAGAAACCGACACTTGCCAGTCATCTTTGAGCAAGGGGGTTACTCGTAGCGATGAAACCAGTCTCTCGTAAGCGTACGAGTAATGTCGGTCCAAGCCGCTTCAATCCAACAATACCGCAGAATCAAGAAAAGACTAAGGAGGGCAGAAAAACGCACATCACCGCCCACAAAAACTTTTGTGTTCTACTCGAGAAGACATCTACGCATGAACCTAGCTCATGATGCCACTGTTGGGGAACGTCGCATGGGAAACAAAAAATTTCCTACGCGCACGAAGACCTATCATGGTGATGTTCATCTACGAGAGGGGATTTCCAATCTACGTACCCTTGTAGATCGCACAGCGGAAGCGTTAGTGAACGCGGTCAATGTAGTGGAACATCCTCACGTCCCTCGATCCGCCCCGCGAACCGTCCCACGAACCGTCCCGCGATCCGTCCCACAATCTAGTGCCGAACGGACGGCACCTCCGCATTCAGCACACGTACAACTCGACGATGATGTCGGCCTTCTTGATCCAGCAAGAGAGACGGAGAGGTAGATGAGTTCTCCAGAAGCGTGATGGCGCTCCGGAGGTTGGTGGTGATCTGATCTCGGCAGGGCTCCGCCCGAGCTCCGCAGAAACGCGATCTAGAGGTAAAACCGTGGAGGTATGTGGTCGGGCTGCCTTTGAAAAGTTGTCTCAAATCAGCACTAATTGCTCCATATATATAGGAGGAGGGAGGGGAGGCTTGCCTTAAGGCTCAAGGAGCCCCAAGGACTACGCACCAAGGGGAGGAGGAGTCCTCCTCCAATCCTAGTCCAACTAGGATTGGAAAGTGGAGTCCTTCTCTCCTTTCCCACCTCTTTTTTTTCTTTTCTCTTTGATTTTCTATCCTTGGCGCATAGGGCCCTCTTGGGCTGTCCCACCAGCCCATCAAGGGCTGGTGCACCATCCCCAAGGCCTATGGGCTTCCCCGGGGTGGGTTGCCCCCCCCCCCCCCCCGGTGAACACCTGGAACCCATTCGTCATTCCCGGTACATTCCCGGTAACTCCGAAAACCTTCCGGTAATCAAATGAGGTCATCCTATATATCAATCTTCGTTTCCGGACCATTCCGGAAACCCTCGTGACGTCCGTGATCTCATCCGGGACTCTGAACAACATTCGATAACCAACCATATAACTCAAATACGCATAAAACAACGTCGAACCTTAAGTGTGCACACCCTGCGGGTTCGAGAACTATGTAGACATGACCCGAGTGACTCCTCGGTCAATATCCAATAGCGGAACCTGGATGCCCATATTAGATCCCACATATTCTATGAAGATCTTATCGTTTGAACCTCAGTGCCAAGGATTCATATAATCCCGTATGTCATTCCCTTTGTCCTTCGGTATGTTACTTGCCCGAGATTCGATCGTCAGTATCCGCATACCTATTTCAATCTCGTTTACCGGCAAGTCTCTTTACTCGTTCCGTAATACAAGATCCCGCAACTTACACTAAGTCACATTGCTTGCAAGGCTTGTGTGTGATGTTGTATTACCGAGTGGGCCCCGAGATACCTCTCCGTCACACGGAGTGACAAATCCCAGTCTCGATCCATACTAACTCAACGAACACCTTTGGAGATACCTGTACAACATCTTTATAGTCACCCAGTTACGTTGCGACGTTTGATACACACAAAGCATTCCTCCGGTATCAGTGAGTTATATGATCTCATGGTCATAGGAACAAATACTTGACACGCAGAAAACAGTAGCAACAAAATGACACGATCAACATGCTACGTCTATTAGTTTGGGTCTAGTCCATCACGTGATTCTTCTAATGACGTGATCTAGTTATCAAGCAACAACACCTTGTATATAATCAGAAGACCCTGACTATCTTTGATCAACTGGCTAGCCAACTAGAGGCTTGCTAGGGACAGTGTTTTGTCTATGTATCCACACATGTATATAAGTCTTCATTCAATACAATTATAGCATGGATAATAAACGATTATCTTGATACAGGAATTATAATAATAACTATATTTATTATTGCCTCTAGGGCATAATTCCAACATATCCATGGCTCACGCTCATGTATTGCGTGATAGTTATAAAAAGTTTGAGAAAGTAAGAGTGCGAAAACAATTACTTGGCCAATACCGGGGTTGTGCATGATTTACATTAGTTGTGTGAGGATGATGGAGCATAGCCAGACTATATGATTTTGTAGGGATAACTTTCCTTGGCCTTGTTATTTTGAAAGTTCATGATTACCTTGCTACTTTGCTTGAAGTATTATTGTTTTAATGTCAATAGCAAACTATTGTTTTGAATCTTACGGATCTGAACATTCATGTCACATGAAAGAAGTTGCAAAGGACAACTATGCTAGGTAGCATTCCACATCAAAAATTCATTATTTATCACTTCCCTACTTGAGGGCGGGCAAGAGTTAAGCTTGGGGATCCTTGATACGTCTCCAACGTATCTATAATTTTTTATGGTTTCATGCTATTATCGTGTCAAACTTTGGATGCTTCGTATGCCTTTTATATCTTTTTTTGAGACTAACTTATTAACTCAGTGCCAAGTATCAGTTCCTGTTTTTTCCATGTTTTTGACCCCTTTCAAAGGAGGATTATAAACGGAGTCCAAACGGAACGAAACTGCCAAAAAGATTTTTTCCGAAACAGAAGAAGATCGGGAAGCCTAAGAATCAGGGCAGGGGGCCAGCACGGACCCCACAAGCCCCCTAGCCGCGGCCAGGGGGCCCGCGCCTCCCAGGCTTGTGGGCTCCCTAGGCCACCTCTGCCCTAGGACTTTCGCCTATAAATTCCCTAAAATCCTAGAAAAATCAAGAGATCATCGAAAGGACTTTTCCGCCGCCGCAAGCTTCTGTCTCCGCAAGATCCCATGTGGGACACGTTCTGGTGCCCTGCCAGAGGGGGATTCGGATACGGAGGACTTATTCATCAACACCATGACCTCTCCGATGATGCGTGAGTAGTTCACCATAGACCTACGTGTCCATAGCTAGTAGCTAGATGGCTTCTTCTCTCTCATGGATCTTCAATACAAACTTCTCCGTGATCTTCATGGAGATCTATTCGATGTAATCTTCTTTTGCAGTGTGTTTGTCGAGATCCGATGAATTGTGGATTTATGATCATATTGTCTATGAATCTTATTTGAGTTTCTTCTAATCTCTCTTATGCATGATTTCATATCCTTGTAATTATCTTCGAGTTGTGGGTTTTGTTTGGTCAACTAGATCTATGATTCTTGGAATGGGAGAAGTGCTTGGTTTTGGGTTCATACCGTGCGGTGACCTCACCCAGTGACAGAAGGGGTAGCGAGGCACGCATCGTGTTGTTGCCATCAAGGGTAAAAAGATGGGTTTTTCATCATTGGTTTGAGATTATCCCTCTACATCATGTCATCTTACTTAAGGCGTTGCTCTCTTCGTCATGAACTCAATACACTAGATGCATGCTGGATAGCGGTCGATGTGTGGAGTAATAGTAGTAGATGCCGAAAGTATCGGTCTACTTGTCTCGGACGTGATGCTTATATGTATGATCATTGCCTTAGATATCGTCATGACTTTGCGCGGTTGTATCAATTGCTCGACAGTAATTTGTTCACCCACCGTCATATTTGCTATTTTGAGAGAAGCCTATAGTGAACACTATGGCCCCCGGGTCTACTCCACACCATATTTTCAGCCTTACACTTTTTCTTCGTTGCACTTTCCGCCTTCAGATCTCACTTTGCAATCAATCTTGAAGGGATTGACAACCCCTTTATAGCAATTGGTGCAAGCTCTTTGTGTTTGTGCAGGTACTCTGGACTTGACGAGATTCTCCTATTGGATTGATACCTTGGTTCTCAAACTGAGGGAAATACTTACTGCTCCTGTGTTGCATCACCCTTTCCTCTTCAAGGGAAAACCACCGCAAGCTCAAGAGACGACATAAGGTTTCTGTCGACGTAGCAACGAGCTCTTCGTCACCTCCATAAACGAGAAACATTTCCTTAGTCCTTTTGAGGTACTTCAGAATATTCTTGACCGCCGCCCAGTGCTCCAATCCTGGATCACTCTGAAACCTGCGTGCCATACTTATGGCCAGGCTGACATCTAGTCTTGTGCACAGCATTGCATACATGATAGACCCTATGGCTGAAGCATAGGGACGACACTCATCTTTTCTCTATCGTCTGCAGTTGCTGGACATTGAGTCTTACTCAACTTTATACCTTGTAACACACGCAAGAACCCCTTCTTGGATTGTTCCATTTTGAACTTCTTCAAAACTTTATCAAGGTATGTGCTTTGTGAAAGAGCTATGAGGCGCCTTGACCTATCTCTATACATCTTTATGCCCAATATGTAAGCAGCTTATCCTAGGTCCTTCATTGAAAAACTTTTATTCAAGTACTCCTCTACACTTTCCAAAAACTCTACATTGTTTCCAATCAACAATATGTCATCCACATATAATATTAGGAAAACGCTATAGAGCTCCCACTCACTTTGTTGTAAATACAAGCTTCTCCAAAAACTTGTATAAACCCAAACGCCTTGGTCACCTCATCAAAGCGTTGATTCCAACTCTAAGATACTTGCACCAGTCCATAAATGGATCGCTGGAGCTTGCACACTTTGTCAACATTCTCTGGATCGACAAAACCTTCGGGTTGCATCATATACAACTCTTCCTTAAGAAACACGTTAAGGAACGCCTTTTGACATCCATGTGCCTGATTTCATAATCAAAAAATGCAGCTATTGCTAACATGATTCAGACGGACTTAAGCATCGCCACGGGTGAGAATGTCTCATCGTAGTCAACTCATTGAACTTGTGAAAAACCCTTTGCCACAAGTCGAGCTTTATAAACGGTCACATTACCGTCTGCGTTCATCTTCTTCTTAAAGATCCATTTGTTCTGAATAGCCTTTCGACCTTCAGGTAATACTTTCAAAGTCCATACTTTGTTTTTATATATAGATCCTATCTTTGATTTCATGGCTTCTAACCATCTGTTGGAATCTAGGCCCACCATTGCCTCTCCATAATTTGCAGGCTCATTGTTGTCCAATAACATGATTGACAAGACAGGATTCCCGTACCACTCAAGAGCAGTACGTGCTCTTGTCGACCTGTGAGGTCCGACGGTAACTTGATCTGAAGCTTCATGATCTCCATCATTAGCTTCCTCTTCAACTGGTGTTGCCTCGACAAAAATTTCTTCCTTCCCTGCGCCACCATCTTGTTGAAGTAGAGGTTTCGCAACCTCATCAAGTACTATCTTGCTCCCACTCAATTCTTTCGAGAGAAACTATTTCTCAAGAAAAGCTCCTTTCTTTGCCACAAACACTTCACCTTCGAATCATAGATAGAAGGTATACCCAACTGTCTCTTTTGGGTAACCTATGAATATACACTTTTCCGCTTTGGGTTCCAGCTTTTCAGGCTAAAGCTTTTTGACATAAGCATCACATCCCAAACTTTAAGAAACGACAACTCTGGCTTCTTGCCATACCACAACTCATATGGTGTCGTCTCAACGGATTTTGATGGTGTCCTATTTAAAGTGAATGCAACTATCTCCAATGCATAGCCCTAAAATGATAATGACAAATGGGTAAGAGACATCATAGAATGCACCATATCTAATAAAGTATGATTACGATGTTCGGACACACCGTTGCGTTGTGGTGTTCCAGGCGGTGTCAACTGTGAAACAATTCCCCATTGTCTTAAGTGAGCACCAAACTCGTAACTCACATATTCACCTCCTCGATCAGATCGTAGGAACTTGATCTTCTTGTTACGATGATTTTAAAGTTCACTCTGAAATTGCTTGAACTTTTCAAAGGTTTAACACTTGTGCTTCATCAAGTAGATATGACCATACCTACTCAAATCGTCAGTGAAGGTGAGAAAATAACGATATCCGCCACGTGCCTCTATGCTCATCGGTCCTCACACATCAGTATGCATGATCTCTAATAAGTCACTTGCACGCTCCATTGTTCCGGAGAACGGAGTCTTAGTCATCTTGCCCATGAGACATGGTTCGCATGTGTCAAGTGATTCAAAATCAAGTGACTCCAAAAGTCCATCAGCATGGAGTTTCTTCATGCGCTTTACACCAATATGACCTAAGCGGCAGTGCCACAAGAAAGTGGCGCTATCCTTATTAACTCTACATCTTTTGGTCTTAATGTTATGGACATGAGTGTCATCACAATCGAGATTCAATATGAACAAACCCCTCACATTGAGTGCATGACCATAAAAGATATTACTCATATAAATAGAACAACCATTATTCTATGACTTAAATGAGTAATCATCTCGCAATAAACAAGATCCACATATAATGTTCATGCTTAATGCAAACACTAAATAACTATTATTTAATTTCATCACTAATCCCGATGGGAACTGAAATGAGAGTGTGCCGGCGGCGATCACATCAACCTTGGAACCATTTCCTACGCGCA
This sequence comes from Hordeum vulgare subsp. vulgare, assembly GCF_904849725.1. NCBI lineage: Eukaryota > Viridiplantae > Streptophyta > Magnoliopsida > Poales > Poaceae > Hordeum > Hordeum vulgare. The sequence goes on along the minus strand of NC_058518.1, from coordinate 447,084,267 downwards.
TCGTCACTTCATCCTTCGCCGGTCTTCATTTATTCCAAAGTTCCTGTTTCGAGTTGCAAATGTGAGCAACAGAACCGATATGAAATACCCAGGCACTACTACAAGAGCTGGTGAGGTACACATCAATAACATGTATATCAAATATACCTTGTTTGCCGTTGGCCACCTTCTTATCGGCAAGATACTTGGGGCAGTTGCACTTCTAGTGACCAGTTCCCTTGCAATAATAACACTCAGTTTCTGGCTTAGGTCCAGCCTTGGGTTTCTTCGTTAGAGGGGCACAACTTTGCCACTCTTCTTGGAGTTACCCTTCTTGTCTTTGCCGTTTTCCTTGAAACTAGTGGTCTTATTGACCATCAACACTTGACGTTCTTTCTGGATTTATGACTCAGCGACTTTCAGCATCGCAAACAACTCGCCAGGTGACTTATTCATCCCTTGCATGTTGTAGTTCAACATGAAGCTCTTATAGCTAGGTAGTAGTGACTGAAGAATTCCGTCAATGATAGCTTCTTGCGGGAGTTCAATACCCAGCTCAGCTAGACAGTTAGAGTACCCAGACATTCTCAGCACGTGTTCACTAACAAACGAATTATCCTCCATTTTGCAAGCATAGAACTTATCGAAGGTATCATACCTCTCGATCCACGCATTCTTCTCAAAGATAAACTCCAACTCCTGGAACATCACATATGCTCCATGACGTTCAAAACGTCTTTGAAGTCCTGGTTCTAAGCCATGCAAAACTGCACATTGAACCAATGAGTAGTCATCCTTACGGGACTGCCAATCGTTCAAAACATCTTGGGTCGTCGTAGCGGGTGGTGCATCACCTAGCACGGCATCAAGAACATATTGCTTTTGGCCAGCTGTGAGGATAAGCCTCAGATTATGAGCCCAGTCAACAAAGTTGCTTCCATCATATTTTAACTAAGCTTTTTATAGGAACGTATTAAAATTTAGGGTTGCTACAGCGCGAGCCATTGATCTACAACATAAAATTTTGCAAATATTACTTAGACTATGTTCAAGACAATTGAGTTTAGCTAATCATATTACTAATAAACTCCCACTCAAATAGACACCCCTCTAGTCATTCAAGTGTCGCATGATCCAAATTCACTAACTCAAGTCCGATCATCACGTGAGTTGAGATTAGTTTCAATGGTGAACATTTCCATGTTGATAGTATCAACTATATGATCCATGCTCGACCTTTCGGTCTCTTGCGTTCCGAGGCCATGTCTGTACATGCTAGGCTCGTCAAGTTTAACCCGAGTGTTCCGCGCATGCAACTTTTTTGCACCCGTTGTATGTGAACGTTGAGCCTATCACACCCCATCATCACGTGGGATCTCAAAATGACGAACAGTCGCAACAGTGACAGTTTTATCTTGAAATTTTAGTGAGGGATCACCTTATAATGCTACCTCGTCCTAAGGAAAATAAGGTGCATAAAGGATTAACATCACATGCAAATCAAAAAGTGACATGACATGGCCATGATCTTCTGCTTCTTGATCTCCATCACCAAAGCACTGGCATGATCTCCATCGCCACTGGCGCCACACCATGATCTCCATTATTGTCTACCATCGAGGTTGTCGCGCTATCTATGATGTTACTACTAAAGCTACTGCCTAGCAATATAGCAAGAGCATATGCAAGTGCAAAATAAATTTAAAGGCAACTCTATGTCTCCTGCCGATTGTCGTAGCATCGACGTGCAAGTCGATATTTAACTATTACAACATGATCATCTCAAACATCCAATATATCATACCATGTCATTGGCCATATCACATCACAAGCATACCCTGCAAAAACAAGTTAGACGTCCTCTAATTTGTTGTTGCATGTTTTACGTGGTTGCTATGGGTATCAAGTATGATCACATCTTACTTACGCAAAGCCACAACGGTGATATGCAAATTGCTATTTAACCTTCTCCAAGGACCGCCTGGTCAAATCCGATTCAACTAAAGTTGAAGAAACAGACAACCGACAGTCATCTTTATGCAACAAGTTGCATGTCAGTCGATGAAACCGATCTCTCGTAGGCGTACGAGTAAAGTTGGTCTGGGCCGCTTCAATCCAACAATGTTGTTGAATCAAGAAAAGACTAAGGAGGGCAGCAAATCAAACATCAATGCCCACAAACTCTTTTGTGTTCTACTCGAGATATCATCTACACATGAACCTAGCTCTGATACCACTGTTGGGGAACGTTGTATGGGAAACAAAAAAAAATTCTACGCACACGAAGACCTATCATGGTGATGATCATCTACGAGAGGGAGATTGGATCCCCATACCCTTGTAGATTGCTAAGCGGGAAGCATTAAGAAACAAGGTTGATGTAGTGGAACGTCTTCGCGATCCAAATCATCGTTGTCCCACGATCCGTCCCGATCTAGCGCCGAACGGACGACACCTCTATGTTTAGCACACGTACAGCTCGATGACGATCTCCGCCTTCTTGATCCAGCAAGAGAGACGAAGAGGTAGCTGAATTCTCCGACAGCACGACGGCGTGGCGGTGATGATGGTGGAGCTACTCCGACAGGGTCGTACCGTACTGAACTAGCTACGAGGTGTCACGAAGTAGTGGAGGGAGAGAGGGTTGCACAAAGGCTTGAGGTGCAAAAGCCCTCTCAAATCTCCACTATATATATGAGGAACAAGATGGAGGGTTGGCTTGCCTCCTCGTCCGAGCCCAAGAGGAAGGATTCCTCCTCCAATTCGGTTTGGTGGAGGAGTCCTTCCCATCTTGTCCACCTCCTTCCTTTTTTTCCTTTTTCATTTTTTTTGCTTCCACCGAAATAGGATTACTGGGCTGGCCTCACTAGCACACAAAGGGCTGGTGCACCACCCAGGGGCCTATTAGGTCCTCTCTCGGGTGGGTGGCCCCTCCTGGTAAAACCCCGGAACCCATTCGTCACTCCCGGTATTTTACCGGTAGTGCCCGAAATCTTGCCGGAAGCCAAATGCAATAATACTATATATCAATCTTCGTTTCTGGACCATTCCGGAGACACTCGTGACGTTCGGGAACTCATCCGAGACTCCAAACAACACTCGGTTACCAACATCAATAGTTCAACTATACCGAAAACGTCACCGAACCTTAAGTGTGCAGACCGTGCGGGTTCGAGAACTATGTAGACATGACCGAGACACTCTCCGGTCAATATCCAATAGCGGGACCTGGACGTCCATATTGGATCCTACATATTCTATGAAGATCTTATTGGTTAAACCTCTATGTCAAGGATTCACACAATCCTGTATATCATTCCCTTTGTCCTTCGGTATGTTACTTGCCCGAGATTCGTTGTCGGTATCGACATACCTATTTCAATTTCGTTACTGGCAAGTCTCTTTACTAATTATGCAATACAAGATCTCGTGGCTAACTCTTGGGTCACATTGCTTGCAATGCTTGTTTATGATGTTGTATTACCGAGTGGGCCCTGAGATACCTCTCCGTCACACGGAGTGACAAATCCCAGTCTTGATCCATGCTAACTCAATGGACACCTTTGGATATACCTGTAGAGCACCTTTATAGTCACCCAGTAACGTTGTGACGTTGGATACACACAAGGCATTCCTCCGGTGTCAGTGAGTTACATGATCTCATGGTCATAGGAATGTATACTTGACATGCAGAAAACAATATCAACAAAATGACACGATCATATGCTACGTTTATAGTTTGGGTCTTGTCCATCACATCATTCTCCTAATGATGTGATCCCGTCATCAAGTGTCAACACTTGTCTATGGCTAGGAAACCTTAACCATCCTTGATCAACAAGCTAGTCAACTAGAGGCTCACTAGGGACATTGTTTTGTCTATGTATCCACACATGCATTTATGTTTCCATTCAATACAATTATAGCATGGATAATAAACGATTATCTTGAAACAGGAAGTATGATAATAACTATTTTATTATTGCCTCTAGGGCATATTTTCAACATGGGTTGCTCTCAAATGACAAGTGTCATTTTTCTCGCGGAGCAGACGACCAACTAGTGGTTATGGGGGCGGCTATTTATAGCCCTGGTGCAATCCTGACATGAATTGACATAAATGCCCTAATGATATTACCGTTATGTGGATAAGGTTAAGGACAGCTGGCGCGCGGCGTAGCAACGGTTGGAACCTTTCAACTGTGAAAGTCCTCATGTCACTCATGTTCCTCACTAGTAGGTAATTCACGCTGGCGAAAACCTAACTTCTTAGTTAGAGCAAATTCCTTAGAGACCAGAAGATCTTCGTCTGTGTGAGTGAACTATTTGACTAAACTGTTGAAGATTTCCAAAGGCATCACTCAAAGGGTTTGTATGTGTAGGCTTTGATATGAGCATCACTTGGAAACTTTTCCTTAGTTTTACCTCGACCCCCTTTAACAATATGGTGGTCCTATGACACAGAATACAGGAAATGAAACAACAAAAATGAAAGTTTTCACGCTTCAAAGTCCTCGCATCAATTTCTTCACGGACACACCAATTTACTCACTTTGAAAGTCTTCAAGGAAATACCAAAGTCTTCAGCCGAAGACATACATTTTTAGGGGTCGATATTCTTCGAATAACTCAAACTCCTCAGCGACTTATAGAGCCTGTGTACACTCACAAACACATTAGTCTCTTAACCTATAAGTCTTCAGTACACCAAAATCACTAACGGTCACTAGGTGCACTTACAGTCAGCCCTTATCGAACTGGTGGCTTCGAGGTGCTCCTCACCTGGAGGGTCCGAAAAGTGCTTGCTCAAATTTTGTGAGGAAACATGAATTGAATTTGAGATGAGAAAGCATATATAGCTATAGGGGGTACTTAGGCATTCTTGTACATTCAATTGGCCAGGAAAATAAAAACCAAATAGAACAATAATTGGATGTCCTTGAATGGAGAAAAAGATGCATACCAACATGCTCACACAATAAGATGTCAAATAGAATATGTCAAACATGCACAACCACTCTACTATCTACCAATCACTTTGGTGATGACGGAGTCATCTGTATATGAGTATATTTACTTAAGGATCCAAGAAAGAATGTGTGATCATAGGTCATACTCACCGTTTAAGAAAAAGCGGGGTTGCCACTTTTACATACAGCTTGTAATGTGTTCACATGATTTGAGATGCTTTAACTCAAGTCTTAGAGTAAATCTCCCCCTTGATGTGATATCCCCTTTTAGAAGGATAAGCTAACCTTGGGTTTTGTCACTTAAGACTTCATGGAGGTGAAGTAGTAGTAGATGATCTTTGTTGATCAAAATCGTCTTGAGTTGGGAGCAATCCTTGTTGTTTCGTACTCTTCTCACCTACACGGGTTAGTACCATACAAGGAACAAATACAAGGATATTTATGGACAAGGAATGAAGCACATATGTGATGATGTCCATTGATACAATAATTACCTTGTCCCTTGCTTACCAACGAGGGGTTTTCTGACTCCTTGAACTATTGCATAAAGTTGGAGCTGATTGCACTAGTTCTTGCCAAAAATGAATGTGAGTGACTTTTGGTGGGGAGTCACCCCTCAACAATTTATCTAGTTCTTCTTCTTGGGGACCCACACCAACTTGATGGGGATCCTTGGAGTTGAAGTAGCACTTAATGAAGTAGATCCAGTAGTGGCTTTGGGAACCCACTTGACCATGGTTTGAGATTCTCCCTCGAAAGAGTCAATCTCCTCTTGAAGCTTGTCTTTGCCCTTGAGCTTGTGGTCATCTTGTGGTGGAAGATCATCTTGAGCTTGTGTTCCCTTAGAGAGAGTAGGATCATACTTCTCCTTTTGGGGAACAAACTTCGTCTTGGGACATTGATATTCTTCCCATTAAACCCCATTGGCATGGAACTTCCATTCAAAACCAACACATTGGTTCTTTCGGTGCCATCCTTGCTTGCGCACAATCTCCTCAAATTGCTTACTTCCCGCAAGGATCTTGCAACCACCTTTTCCTATAATTCCTTTCAATAAATCAATTTCTTGCTCAAGTATAACTTGGATAAGAGAATCATCAGTGTAGTCAATAGAACTACTAGAAGCAACATCTTTAGATTCAACATTTTTATTGTTGCTACTAGCACTACTACAAAAATGACTAGAAGTGGCGGGTGCAAAATGGCTATCTGTGGCGGGCTATGGGCCGAAACAAGCCGCCACTGACTTCCTGCCACTGCTAACCTATTACAAGAGATGCAGAATATGGGGCGGCCCGATCGGGCGTGATCGGGCCGCCTCATGTTCTCGCTAAGGGAGCTTTATATGAACAAAAAAAATCTACCTATACTACCCGTAGTCTTCGTCTTCCCCATCCTCCTCCTCTTCTAGTTCGTCAAGGAATGTGTAGGAGTCTGAATCACGATAGGCAGCCACAACCTACAAGCATAGCGTGCTCCTCCTCATTGGTGTGCACGACCCCAAACTCGCGTATGTAGCGTGCTTGGAGGGTGACGATCTTGAGCACGATGTTGACGGAGTCCTCTGGCTTCGGCCCCGGCTCGTTGTTCAGAGGAGCGACCTTGTTTACGGCGACGAGGACACCGTTTGCTAGGGTTCAACCAGGCCCGACCCCACAGTGGTGCCACATGTGCAGCCTGCACAGGGCCCACGATTTTGGGGGGCCCCAATATATATATATATGCATATGAATATAGTTGTATAAAAAGGAAAATCGGCTGGACGTGGGCGTCGTGCCTCGATCGATCGATCTGTGCATCTGGACACCGCGTCGTGGGCTCCTGGAGCGAGCTGGCCAGCTGGGCACCTGCCGCCTGGGCAAATGGGCCTTTATTACGGTGTACGTGAGGCTAATACTACCACCTGGGCCCTGGCCTCATCCCGTGTCAGCTACAGCGCTACCATCGATCGAGCCCATGATCGAGGCACGACTCTGTGATCCAGCAATCGCTCGCCGCCTCGCCCCTGTCGCTCGCCAGGCCTGTCGCTCGGCAAAACAAGAGATTGCTCTTCGCTCGCCCTTGTCGCTCGCCAAAACATGTGATCTCGAAATGTGAGGCTCTGGTGCTCGCGGCTCGCCGTCTCGTGCTCGCGGTTCGCCGAGTCGCCGTCGCCGAAACGTTTTCCCATCAGGCACCAGCATCACGCATGCTTCCCATCGATCTGGAATTTGTAGACGCAGACCCTGTGTAGACGTGATCGCACTATCGCGACATCGGTAAGAAAAGAATATCTCGTCGTCAGGTGCTCGTCGCCTTCGTCGTTCGCATCATCACTAATCAGTTCATCTGTTCATCAGATCGATCCCGCGATCCGATTCAGGCCGCCGCCGAGACTCGTCGTCTTGTCGGATCGATCCCAGTTCATCCGTGAAGGATCCAAAACTAGGTGAGTTAGACAGTTCGTCTAAGTGTCATCATGCTACTGTATAACTTCAATTTCATTGTATTCATCTTTTTAATATTGTATTTCAATAATACAGATTTGAATCATCATGGGGAAACATCAGTCTGGTGCCTATAAGCGCAAGAAAAAAGCAGAAGAACAAAATTTAATTAATAAATCTTATAAAGGCGGCATGGACAAATTTGTTAGAAAAAAAACACCGCAAGTGTCATCCAGTAATCAGTCTGTTGATCCTTCTACCCTTGCACTTGCAATTGTTCCTTACAATGATGATAGAGATGGTCAGACAGAGACAGATAATATGGAGGTAGAGAAAGATCATATTGATGTTTACTTGAATAGTTCACCTCGTGAGGATGTTGATGATTCTTTTAAGTCTGATATATTTGATCCAAGAAACTGGAATTCTCCTGATTCTAAACAGATTGATATCTCAGCACAAAAGGGTCCAAAAAGAGACAATTCAATTAAGAAAGGTCCTAAAGATAGATGTCGTAAAAGGTTTACCGCAATATTCTATACTAGATTTCTATCAAATGGAGAGTGTTGTGATAGAGACTGGCTTGTCTATTCTAAACAACTTGATAGAGTCTTTTGCTTTGCTTGTAAGTTATTTAGAAAAAGTCATCAGAAAGGTCAATTGGCAAATGAGGGTTGTAATGATTGGTCACATATGACCAATAGACTAAAAGACCATGAGACAAGTGGGGATCATGTTTTGAGTATGACTAATTGGTATGAGTTGCGCAGTAGATTGGAAAAACATCAAACTATTGATAAAACAGCTCAACGACAACTTGAGAAAGAGAAGCACCATTGGAGAAAGGTATTATTCAGAATTGTTTGCATTGTGAAATTTCTTGCCAAGCATAATCTAGCATTCCGTGGTACTAAAGGCAAGTTGTATGAAGATAGCAATGGTAATTTCTTGGGTTTGGTAGAGATGTTGGCTGAATTTGACCCCATTATTCAGGAGCATGTTCGTCGTATTACAAATGAAGAAACTCATGCTCATTATCTTGATCATAAGATTCAGAATGAATTGCTACACTTGCTTGCTTCTTGTATTAGGTCAGAAATTATCAAGAAAATAAAGAGCGCAAAGTATTTCTCTCACATACTTGATTGTACCCCTGATGCAAGTCACCAAGAGCAAATGTCTTTAATTATAAGATATGTGGATTCATCTTCAAGTCAAGTTTGCATAGAAGAGTCTTTTCTAGGATTTCTTGATGTAAATGATACAACTGGTCAAGGACTTTTTGAGGTGCTACAGAATGAGCTAAAACTTCTTGATCTTGATATAAATGATGTGCGAGGACAAGGTTATGATAATGGATCAAATATGAAAGGAACGCATCAAGGGGTACAAAGAAAACTTTTGGATGTAAATCCTAGAGCTTTTTATTCTGCTTGTGGTTGTCATAGCCTTAATTTAACACTTTGTGATATGGCCAAGACTTGTGGTAGAGCAAAAGACTTTTTTGGGATCATCCAATGCATCTATACAATTTTTGCAAATTCTACTAAGAAATGGCATATTTTGAAAGAAAACATATCAGGATTGACTCTCAAGTCTGTGTCAGCTACGCGTTGGGAGAGTCGTGTTGAAAGTGTTAAACCAATTAGATTTCAATGTTCAGACATTCACGAGGCTCTACTTCAGGTAACCAATATGTTCATATTGATAATGATGTAATTCATTCAGACTTTGACTAGTCCAACCATAACATTTATGAACTTTATTTTAATTTCAGGTATCTGAAACTGATAGTGATCCGAAGGCAAGCAGTGAGGCTCTAGGTTTGGCAAACAATGAACTTGGAGAGTATGAATTTATCGTGGCAATAGTCATTTGGTATGAGGTATTGTCTGCTATTAATTTAGTAAGCAAGAACTTGCAAACAAAGGATATGCTTATTGATGTTGCAATTGAGAAAGTGAAAGGGCTTATTTCTTTCTTTGAGGGGTACAGAGAAACTGGTTTCTTAGAAGCATTGCAGATAGCCAAAGAAATTGCACTTGAGATGAATATTGATGCAACATTTCGTAAAAGAAGAGAAATTAAAAGAAAGAAACAGTTTGATGAGAACCCAGACGACACAAATATTGCCACACAGTCTGCACATGAATCATTTAGAGTCAACTATTTCATACGTGTTGTTAATCAAGCAATTTCCTCACTCACAAGGAGATTTGAGCAATACGAAGGTTATCAGAAAATATTTGATTTCTTATTTACTTCTGAAACATTGCGTTCATTGGATAAGGATAGTTTGCAATCTTCTTGTGTTAATCTTGAGGCTTCCCTTATGAAGGATGAACAACCTGATATTGATGCCAATGAACTATTTGTTGAGTTGAAGTTTCTTCAAAATTTCATGCCAAAAGAAAATATCGGACCTGTTGAAATTCTGAATTTTTTAAAGCGGCATGATTGTTTTCCCAATGCAAGTATTGCATATAGAGTTCTGTTGACCATTCCTGTGACAGTTGCATCGGCAGAAAGAAGTTTTTCTAAATTGAAACTATTGAAGTCCTATATGCGTACTACTATGACACAACAAAGACTCAATGATTTGGCCACAATAGCACTTGAGAGTGAAGTCTTGGAGAAGATTGATTACGAGGATATAATTGAAGATTTTATTTCAAAGAATACTGCAAGAATGAGGATGTTCAAATAAACAGCAATCGGGAGTTGTATAGGTATGAGTTTTTTATATGTCCAATTTTTATGTAAGATATTATATTATATACATTATAAAAAAATTTGCAAGACATATATACATTATAGTTGCTCTTTAGTTCATTTTTTTGTAAGATAGGGCCCCATTTTTTCGTTTCGCACAGGGCTAGGTATGAGTTTTTTATATGTCCAATTTTTATGTAAAATATTATATTATATACATTACAAAAAAATTGCAAGACATATATACATTATAGTTGCTCGTTAGTTCATTTTTTTGTAAGATAGGGCCCCATTTTTTCGTTTCGCACAGGGCCCTGGATTTTGTCGGCCCGGCCCTGGGTTCAACCTTGCATTTTTTATTACGTTCTCTCCTCACAATTGTGGGAAACTATTGCCTCTCAATCTCATTATCTTTTCTCCTCAAACTTCAGAAGCAATTTCCCTTTTAGGAACATCTATAACCAGACCCCTCATACCCGTTTCAAACATTCACACATGTCGTCTAGTCAATGACCCATCATAAAAACACGACCCAACCAAACCTCTTAGACTCGCCTCAAACGCCCGGGCTAAACGACACCCCTCATATCCAGTCCAAATCTAGGGTGGATATGGGTCGGCCCGATCACGTCCGGGCACGTCCGTCACGTCCTATGTGACAGACCCGGCCCACCATCGTCACCATCGTTGTTCCACAAAAATCCACTTCAGGCGTCTCGCTCCGAACCCTAGCTCATTCTCTCTCGCTTTGTTCTTTCCTCTCCCTATTCGATTTCGATTCCATCCACTTCAATGTCGAGCTCCGACAGTTGCCCCGACTCTAACGTTGACTATGATGAGGAGCTCGCCCTCCGCATTGCCTTAGAGCGGTCCAAGGTGGACACCGGCGGCAACTCCGGATCCGGACCGTCGCCGCAGCTCCCTCCCGACCCGCGCATAGCTCTGAAAGGACAACGCAGCTCCTCCACGCGGGTAGTGGTGGGTGCGAGTGTTGGTGTTGCTGGCCCACACGCGCACTGTGGAATCGGAGGCGTGCTATGATGTTTGATGTTCGTTTGCAGCCGATCTTGCGTATTGTTTGCTTCCGGTTTTATTGATCACGTAGAGTAGTTCAATGTTAAATGTGTAGTATAGATATAGAGTGTTCGATATAAAATATGCGGATGCAGAATAGTAAATATGAGGCGTGCCCGGTAAATGAGGCGAACACGTCCGAACACGTACGCGGGCGTTTGACGAGCTAGATTTGCAAAGTTCAGCCGTAGATGCTCTAATTATATTTTACGGGAGAAACATCCCATTGTGACAATGGCATAAATGTGCGGTAAAATATAAATATTTTTCTTTCCCATTGTGCTTGTGGTGACGCAAGAGCAGAAACGATAACAGCGTGACGTTAGCTCGCACATAATCCCATTCCCCTCCCACAAAGACGAGTCTAAAACGGAACAAACTCTCTACGAACGGTCGCACCTAAACCGAGATAAAGGTAGAGCCCAAAAAATGGATGGACGTCGCCGTGGCAGCGAGGGCCAAGATTAACCAGGCACGCAGCCACAGCCGCCGGATCCCGCCGCACCCCCGAATCGGACGGCGGACACACGGAGCGCCACGCACCGGCCCAGAAACAACCTCATCCGGGGAACGCGACACGGACGGCTGACGCGCGGCCGCGCGCGCAAACGCGGCTACGCGGGCCCCCACATCGCGCTGAGCTTTTACCCACCGCGAAACGTCTCCCTGGACCCGGTCCGTCGCGCTCCCCGCACGAACCCTCCACGCTTTCCAGCGCCGCACGTGAGGCTAAGGTAAGGTGCATGCACCGGGTCCAGGAGCCTAGCGTCCACGCGCCGGAGGGTTCGCCCGCTTCGCGCGGCCATTGGCCGCGCTGTTTATGGAAAAAAAAAACAGTTTGTTTTAATTTTCCCCGTAAAAAAAGTGAAAAGGTAGCGATAACGGAAACCCTAATCCCCAAATCAGAAATCTATCCGAATCGCTATTTATGTTTGTGGCTTCCTCTCCCTCCGATCCGATGTCCCCGCCTTCGTCCCCCGCGCCGATCCGACCTCCAGCCGCCGCGTTCTCTCCGCCGGGGACGCTCCCTCCGGCGCCGCCGGCTCCGCGCCATGAGGAAGAAGCTCGACACCCGCTTCCCCGCGGTAAGACCCATGCCCCTGCGATTTTTTTTTTGCCGGTTCAGGCCTCCCCCCTACCCTACGCGGTGCGCGCCGTAGATTTTGCGGAGTATTTGTGATTCGTCTACGGTTTTGTTTCCGGCGGCTAGGTTCCTTGTAAATTGACGCCAGTGGATCCGCGATATGCATGTTTATCTGTTTCTCTCCATTGCTGGGCTTGGTAGATGCACGTTTGGGGGAATTTTTCGGGTGCTATCGCTACGTAATAGGTGTAGATTTCGCAGCACGGTTAGGATTTTTAGCCTCTTGCATGTGCTCATCCTGAGCTTGTTTCATGTACGTTTGTTTTTATGGTGCTCATCCTGGGCTTGTTTCACGGGTGCACATATGATGTAGGCAGTGGATGCGTGGAAAATCCTGGATTGTGTAGATTCTGCCTGTCCTATTAATGTTTCACTCGTATGGCTTTGGTGCGGACGAGAGTGCCCTATTAATTTAATATATCAAGGGTCAATTTATTTGATGTTTGCATAATTTGTTATGATTGAATCCTTGGGTCAACCTTTGTGCTTCAACTGATAGGTTTGTTACGAAGGAAACCAAAATTACTTGCATTCACTATTTACTGAAAAAGATGGACGTGATTATTAAATACTCTTTTTATCAATATATACGTATTTTTAGGAATGAGAGTTTAACTTCAGCGGAGGTGGCTTACCTGTCCCAGGACTCAGGAGAAGATCAACGCCAGGTCTTCTGCGCTGTTTCCTGTTTTGCTCGGTAGCTCGAGGAGTGGGGAGTATTTGCTTTACTGGTTTTGGTAGTTACGGTTTGGTTCCCTTTAAACCGGGCCAATTGTACATAAACTATTATCACCGCTTAATAAACAGCCAGTGCTTCTTCATTTTTCCTATATAGAAAGAGGAACATAATTGTTGGTATAAAATGTTAACTGTACTAAGCACATGAGTTCTTTTTATAGTTGTCGATCTGTCGACATTGGTATCGTGATTGTTTAGATCTAGATAGTGATAGGCAAATGTTCATTTCTTCTTATAGTGACAGCCTTTGCAGGGAAGCTTATTAACCCACCGAGTTAGTACTTTGTACTATATTCCAGTGCTAAATGGACAGTAGGATTCTACTGTTTAACCATATATGGCCTACAACAGGCGGTGAATGTTGGTTAAAGTTGTGTACAATCGATAAAAATATGCAGTGTAAATTTCAGAGGAATATCTCATTCTAAGCATGGTGAACTCTCTGATCTGTCTTTGGTCCATCTTTGGGAGAAGATGCAAGTGTTTTGATGACATATGTTTGCTGTAGTGTTGAGTCCTCATGATACTAAAGTTCTTCTACTGGATAGAGATACATTGTTCATTACCCTTTCTTTCACAAGGAACTAGCAGAATCTATTTTCTTCATCTGCTAGGACCAGTGCTTATAACCACACGTGATACTGCTGTCACGTCTTTCTCCATCAAAGCAGCATCGTTGGTTATTTGCACTGTAGTATGCGGCAATCATAATTATGATTAGTTGGTCTTTTACTGATGATGGCATGTTGTCATTACCTCAAAATGGCAGATTCCTACTACTTTCCAGATGGTATCATGGCACTCTTCTATTAATCTGATATAAGCTTACTCTTGTACTTTTCTGTACAGCCTCGGATTAAGAAGATCATGCAAGCAGATGAAGATGTTGGCAAGATTGCTCTAGCTGTACCTGTTCTTGTGTGTAAGTTTTCCAGAACCTCTTTTTTAAGAACTTTCCTTTAACTCACCTGTTATCAGTTCCAGAGTTATTTCCCTACATACATCATCTTTTTTTCACCATCCATTGCTAACGAGAAATGACAGTGCTGACTACCGTCTTAGAACATACTTTTTTTCTTTTATTAGACCAAATTATTCTCATTTAAACCGAAGCTAAAAATAATTGCAGATATTAGTATCCATTGTACCTTCTCAGTGTAAACAAAACATAGGCACAATAGGAACTATTTGGTCCTTTGGGGAAGTTGACGGATAAATCCTCTGAATTTATCTTTACAGAGTCGTGTTTTCTATTGTTTGGAGCATGACACGTTTGCAGCTGTCAGTTGGTCAGCACGACACTTTGATTCAGATGACATGATTTGATATATGGTCATTCTAAATCTCGATTTCAAACTAGAGAATCATACTAATCATAAATCATATAGTGAAGTAGAGCAACAGTAGCCATCTTTCTTGATAGAAGGAGGAAATTACTGTTGAGTTCATGAGAGCTGAGGCGCAAATGTGAATCCTATGGCCAAGGGAAACCGAGTTCAGGCTCAATGGTCAACCCCCCCTCCACACACACACAACATTCACAAACATTCAAGCAGCATGTAAGCCTATTCTCTTATATTGATCCCCACATCCACAGTTGCCTTTACACCTCTTCCCCCCACAGGCGCGCCACCACCATATTTCCATGCCCGAGTGACCTCTGACTGGCTCCTCCACCAAGAACCTCATCTTTACCCTGTTAGCTCCGCCGATATGCTATCACCATGTGTTCATGATTTAGCCTTTTCTGTTCCCCTGATTTGTAGCTAGTCAATGTTTTACATATCCTGGTGGGTCAAACTGGTTAAAGGAGAAGATGGGCACAAGTTAGGCGGGCAGCCATGGTGAGGGGAAAGGGAAATCTGGGAGAAGGCTAGGTGTGGGAAGAACTCGTATTATACATGGCACAGTATATTCTATTTTAGATGCATATACAAAAATGGAGGTGCATTGGTAGAAGGCGAACTCCTACTTGTATAAGCAGTATAGATAACATCAACTGCAAGTATAGCTTAATTGCATGTGCTTATTTGAACTATATGATTAATTAGTACTCGCATGTACATGTTGATATAAGATTGACACAAGCTATAAGCGATAACAAAGCAACTCGACCCCTTGGTACACCTACATGCTTGTATTTTATTAGTTTCTTTTTGTAACTCACATCATGCATGTACTTTCAACTAACATATTTTTCTGTGATCATGATTTGCAGCCAAAGCGTTGGAGCTATTTTTGCAAGACTTGTGTGATAGGACATATAATATCACAATTGAAAAAGGGGTCAAAACAGTGAGTTCATCGCATTTGTAAGTTTACTAGACCTTGTATGTTTTGTCAGATCAAAATACCTTTTTGTTTGACTGGATTGATGATTTATGTGGAAGCTGTAAAATTATATTCCTAGATACATGTTCTTGAACTGAAAGAGAAAGCTAGATAAGCATGTGTCTTGTGGTGGGCTGTGCTGATTTTTGAGTATTACTGTGTTGGTGGGGGTCCTTCAGACATGCAGTTGGGTGGTGGCTGCATCATTTTCATTTTGTAGTTAGAAATGGGGCGTGTTTTCTTAATACTGATATGTATTATTTCCTTAAGGAAAACATTTGTTTTTCTGATGGTCCCATTATCTTATTCAGTATTATGCTTTTACAGGAAACAGTGCATTCATAGTTATGATGTGTATGATTTTTTGAAGAACGTAGCCAGCAAAGTCCCAGATTTGGGTGCACCTGATTCTAATGCTGATGATAAGCTTGGCAAAAGAAGGTAAGGTGTCAAATTGTGATTAATTAGAGTGATATGAACTTTAATAATTGCTGAAATTTCATCAGGAAACATGGTGAAGATGAAAGCGAGGAGGAAACAAAGCGGACAAGAAATGTTAGTCTTCGTGATCCATACCTTTCTGTATATGTTACACTTCTTACATGTACTTTTTGTGAAAAGTTTTTAGTAAATGCTCATGACTTCCATTTTCTCTGCTAATTTATGTCGCCCATTCAACCTCCTTTTGCTGATAAAAGTTTTGCACATGCAGGAGGCAGCATGCCACACAAGCAACGGCAGAGGGCGTGGGAGGGGACGCGGGAGAGGTCGCCGTGCCGGGCGTGGAGCTGAGAGGGAGATTGAACACCATGAATTAGCTCGCACTGAATTTAGCAACCCAGGCCACCTAAAGGTAGAGACTGGAGATGGTTTTGACACAACTGAAACCAAGGAGCATACCCCTTTGAGCAATGCCAGGGCCTCCTTAAGGAACATTGACTTGAACTTAGATCTTGCTGACTATGAGGAGGATACAGTGGCACCGCAAGCCGATCCTGCAGCTCCGGTGGTGATCGTGGCGTCGCAAGTCCAGACTTCAGGGCCGTCGGTTTCACTGTTGAAAGAAGTGGAGACCAAGGATCTCCTGGGCTGGCAACTGCCTGAGATGAACAAGATGGCCTTGGATCCGGTCCAGTTTGCGCTGTCGTCAAACCATAGATTAGAGGAGGAGGACGAAGACTATGACAATGAAGAATGACGGTGACTCCAGCGTGGATTTAGTAGGTAGACATGACATGATGTACATCCTAGCAGGCCCAGCTTGACAATGTAGTAGCAATTCTCTTAGTAGTATGTGTACCCGCAGACGCTGCAGAAGTAATTTAGGATGTCACATATGTTGATGGCTCAGTAGCCAGTAGTAGCTATAGTATCTTTTGTGTAGCAACCATATAACTAGACAGGTTCACCGGTTGTAAATCACGGCCGCTCTTAGATCAGATGGTATGTCGCAATGCTTATGCTTGTTAGCTGTGGATTTTTCTCTCTTGCTTTGGTGGTTAATGCTGACAATCTTGTGTTGTTTCTGTGATGCAAGAGGTCCAGATATTTTGGAGGTGAATTGCAAACTACTCCCTCCGTCCCATCTCACGTAATATGAGAGCGTTTTTGACACTTGGGACAGAGGGAGTATAAGTCAACGTGTCTGATAGTAGGTGAAAATACTGGGAACTCAGCATGTTCCGTTGGGAAAATCAGAGCAACTACATGAGGTAGGGAGCAGGTTTATTTCATCATATTACGCCAGTATCCAGCGAGGCTGGCATGTTGGATAGGCTCGAGCCACAAGCTTCAGCTTACATATAAGTATATAACATACTAGCATTATCTACATCTTTTCATTAGGCGGCCGGCTTGAATTCCTGGAGCTGCTTGAAGTTCTCCCAGGCCTTCTCCCACACCTTGGCCTCGTAGAGCTTCTTGGCGCCGCCTTCCTTGACCTCGATGGTGAAGTAGTGCATGCACCCGGCCACCACCTGCTGCCTCACCTTCACCAGCCTCTCGAACTCCAGCAACGCGTTCTGCGCCCAAAACAGAATTAACAGGTCAGCCACTACAGTTAATCGTATCAGATGACTTTGGGATCGATCGGGCGGGCGGGGATGATCTTACGGCCTTGGCGTTGTGCTCGGCGACGGCGAAGCGCGCGAGCTCGATGGTCTCGAGGTCGTTCTCCCGCCCCGCCGGCGCGTCCTGGACGCCGCCCAGCAGCACGCCGCGGCCGCGTAGCCCACCGCCCTGCGCCGCCTCGGCCATGGCTGCCGTGCGTCCGGAGGGTTGCGCTGAGCCGAGGGAGGAGTGCACGACGGATTGGCTGCTGATGAGGGTCTGAGAGAGAACAGATCTATTTCCGTGAGCCAACACGATGTTTGATCGAGCGGAGTGGGGGTCGGGACTTTATAGCGACATGTGGAGTCTGGGGGCGGAAGGATTCCGTTTTTGTGCGACGTGTATTTTTTTCGGGGGCGCGACAGCTATGGGCGATGGGCGGAGCGCTGGCGCTGTGCGCCGACGCGACGGACGCGGTACGCAGCAGCGCTGGTTGTGCGATGGCGACGTTGCAATGCTTAGCTCTGAAGGCAAGTGCTGGCGAAGCATAAGCACCTCTAACCGATTCTCTAATAACCGGTTAGAAAATTAAAATTTCGGTTTTATTTCTCTAACTGGCACTTAGCCATCCCCAATTCGTTGTAATGGAGAATAAATTATTCTCAGCCGCGTATCCTTTTTTTTTTAAATATACTCCATTGTTCGGCGGCCGAGTAAAAGCCACGTCTCTTCCTCGCGTCGCCTCCTGTCACTGCAACTTCGTCGGCTTCGCCGCTACATCGTTGCCTTTCTTCACACCCGTTGCCCTTCTATTCGACGTCGAGTCCGTCTAGCCCTGTCATCGGAATATTGCGGGCGTCAACGATCAGCAGTACTGAGCTACGGAAAGTCTATCGAATTATAGCTACGGAAAGTCTATTGAAAGGACCTAATCAAAGGCTACTACAGCTATAACTGACCCGCCTATGGAATCTATTGGCTTGGCTGAACCGACGTGAAATGAAAGAGAGGAAGGCGGAAGCTATTGACAAATAGAGGGGGGATGTTCTCCGTGTCTTTTAGCTCTCACTAGATGACAACTTGCTTACTTTTCACTTCTTCTTAAGCTAGGTGAAACATTGTCCTCGTTGTTGATTCGTCGGATTCCGGTGACAGGGTTGGAGGGTCATTGGAATCAAGGTGAAACACATCGTCGTAGTTTGGCCGCATACACATCAACCGTGATAGAGTGAAGGGTCATGCAAAGATCATGAGACTACTTTGATCCAAATCCAACCTATCCGAAAGTACTTTCGTCGGCGCTTTCGAATGCACACAAGTCTTTTTTCGACCATTGCAAAAATTGTCGAAAGGTATGATGACTGGTTCAAGCTTTGAAGAAATAAGTGCAAGCCCACTGATGAAGTGCATTGCGACTGTTGAGTCTTGGCACGACTATGTTCACATTGGTGAAGACACAATCTTGAAGGCCGTTCGAAGGTTCACTAAAGCAGCGATCGATGTCTTTGATCCGGAGTACTTGAGAGCATCCATAGAAGAAGATACCCAAAGGTTGGTGACAGACAATGAAGTAAGAGGATGGTCATGATATTTGGATCACTTGACCTTATGCACTGGAGATGGAAGAATTGTCCTATAGGGTGGAAGGGTCACCACAAAGGCCACACCAACAAACAACGATCATTTTTGAGGTGGTTGCAACGAAGGATCTTTGGATATGGCATTCATTATTTTGTTTACCTGGCTTTCACAATGACTTGAATGTGTTGTCGAGATCATCACTGTTCGCTAGGCTTATTATAGGAGATATTCATGCATGCAACTACTCAGTCAATGGGCAAATATACTCGTGGGTTACTACCTTACAAATGGCATCTATCCATAATGGGCCAGCTTGGTCAAAACAATTCGGCATTCAAAAGGTAACGAAAATATTCACTTTGCCCAATGTCAAGAAGCTACTAGGAAAGACGTGGAGAGATCCTTCGGTGTGCTACAGAAGCGCTTTGCAATTGTTCGTGGTCTTGCCGAGTATGAGAGCTCTATGGTTTTATGGTAGATCATGGTTTGTTGCATCATATTGCATAACATGATCATTGAAGACGAGAGGGATATGCCTGAGAACTTTCGGTACATCACCAATGAGATTCATGTTGAGCTAGAATGTGATCCGAATAGGATCCTGGCATTCCTTGAAGAGCATCGCAAGGTTGAGAAAAACAAGTTCATGCTCAGCTCCAAGAAGATCTTATTGTGTATCACTGGCAACACCATACCGAGTCCTAGTTGTTCTATCACATGTTATTTGCTACATCTGAACCATCCAACATGTTTAAATTTGAATAATTTGGTTTGTAAACTTTGAATTCGATTCGTAAACTATATTTGTATTTGCTTGAACATTAAAAATTATGTTTAGTTTCTATATGTGTGCTAATATGTAGTTGCAATGTATACTAGAATTGTAAAGTTTAGAAAAAAACAAACATTTACTCCGTTAAATATAGGAGATCAGCTAGGTTCGACTAGATCTTAGTGAAGTAAATATACTTTAAGGGTTTACTCCACGGTATCCTCATCTATTTATTAAGAATCGGTTAGAAATACCCTAAAGAGCAGTAGACCCGGTAAAACCATT
The DNA here is from genome assembly GCF_904849725.1 of Hordeum vulgare subsp. vulgare. Lineage (NCBI taxonomy): Eukaryota > Viridiplantae > Streptophyta > Magnoliopsida > Poales > Poaceae > Hordeum > Hordeum vulgare. The sequence continues at coordinate 447,064,206 of NC_058518.1, read as the reverse complement.
TGTCTATCCATGAAAAACGATATATGATTCCCAAAAGAGCTGCTTTATTCGGTTTGCCACTCCTACATTTTTAGGTCATTAATGAAAATATATGTCTTTTTTACCACCAAAGTAAGTACTCCAATCACTTTCTAGAAATGTACTTCCCTCGTTTCTAAATAAAAGTCTTTTTAGAGATTTTAGTATAAACTATATACGGATGTACTATATAAATGTGTTTTAAAGTGTAGATTCACTCATTTTGCTTCGCATATAGTTCATATTGGAACCTCTAAAAGGACTTATGTCTAGAAATGGAGGGAGTAATCACTTGTGATTTGGTTACCATCGAAACAGTCGTGCCCAAAAGGACAAAGACGGTCGAGGTGAGATTGTGCCTTCGAAATTTCCTAGTGCCTCCAATTCAGTTGTGCCCGTTGTCGAGAGAGGTCCATCCCTAAAGGTGACGGTTCGTGTTTTGGTCCGACAGACTTGAAAAGCCACCTACAGACGCTTTACGCCCAATCATTCCGGATAACGCTTGCATCCTCTGTCTTACCGCGGCTGCTGGCACAGAGTTAGCCGATGCTTATTCCTCAGATACCGTCATTGTTTCTTCTTCGAGAAAAGAAGTTGACGACCCGTAGGCCTTCCACCTCCACGCGGCATTGCTCCGTCAGGCTTTCGCCCATTGCGAAAAATTCCCCACTGCTGCCTGCCGTAGGAGTCTGGGCCGTGTCTCAGTCCCAGTGTGGCTGATCATCCTCTCGGACCAGCTACTGATCATCGCCTTGGTAAGCTATTGCCTCACCAACTAGCTAATCAGACGCGATGACGGAGGCTATCACAACGTAGGGTTCCTTGGTCCTAGGTCTCTTGTCGTCATGATCTCACATGTGCTCTCGTGCAGGTCTAGTTTATTTGATTGGATCTCCTGCATTCAGAGTTTCTCGTTGTTCGTGCCCTAAACCCTTCCATCAAAGGCCTTCCGTGCATTCTAGGGCGCATGGTCGTAAAACATAAACTCTAGTTGGAGACAGGAGTGTGGGGGTAAGGGGGAGATAGCAAATGCCCTGAATTCTTACAGTACAATCCACATTGGAAACTAATTGATCTTCCCCACAACACGTTCGATGGAGAACTACCAACATGGATAGGAGGGAACCTGCCACATTTTCTTCTTTTGCTTTTTAACACATTACAAACGCAAACCTCATACATTCAACCGTATAAATGCATGCATACATACTTTATCCTTATGAGCATCTTCGATAAAATGAGCAGACACATCATCTTGAGATCCATGAAGTCTCCACAAACGCCTTCATAGTGGACGAGAACGTCTCTTTCGACTGAAATCACATCGCTGGAAGGCCTAAAACAATCCAGGAAAATGTGAGCATCAGTGTTAAGTTTATGACTTGAACCGTGGTGGGCTGAAATATCACTGTCCTCCAAAATATGCAACCACTTATGAAAAATATCATCCCTCATATGTCTATGGACGCCTGCGTGGAAAGGGCCTGATCATCCCCTATTTTACGTCCGATGCATTCATTTACCTCAAATGCATGCTACACCTTCAACACAAAAGTTACGTACTACATAGACAAACCTAGCTGAAATTACACATCATTGGAGATGTAGATGATCCGTGTCGGTAGTGCCATACAAACCGACCTCCTAGTCATTGGCCGCCACCCACAGCTTCGATGCCACGTCGAAATCCATGTCAGGGAAGAGTGCGTCACGCTCCACCATCACCTTGCGGAGGAGGCAACAATTTGCCTCCACCTTCACCTCTGAGGGGATGAAGTCGAGGATGGCCTGCTGCTCCACCGTCTCTTCCGCTGGAGCCACCTAAAACTTGCCCAGTGCATCGGCCATGATAAATCCGGCAATCTATGGTGCCGGATATATCTTGACTTCCACCCTTCCTCCTCCTCTAGATCCGTGTTCGGTGCATGTTGCTCCGTGTCCTACTCTGACAAGTCCGGAGGCATGTTTGATGCAACCCGAACTTCACACTAGGCCCGGATCTCCTCAAGGAACTCTAACCAGCGTTCCAGAGTGAACATTGCATGAGTTGGGATACGCTCCCGGGCCATGGCTACACGCGGACGCATGGTTCGAGTTGCAAGCGTACGAGAAGTGGTGGTGTGGAGGGGAAGAAAATGGGACTGTGGCTACGAAGGGGCATGTCGTCGAGGTTAAATAGCCAGATTTGGTCCCTCGGGTGGCGCGTCGGAGTTGCGTTCTCACCGGACCGCTGGGTTTCAATGGACATCTGTGTGGGTCCCGCACGCCAGTACAATGTGACAGACACATCCGAGTACATCTTTGCCTCCTCATATCAGCCGGGTATATGGGCTATATTCGAAGGATGCTAGTGAGCCTCAACATATATGGCCAATTTGAGGGGCGCGGCTGGGTCAAGATTTTGTGAGCGGCCATTGACCGGGCCATTTGCTCAGACGTATATGAAGTGTTTGAGGTGCACATTTCCAACCGCTCCAATAACCATTAAAACATTTGATGGGAAGTTTGCCTCCATATACGTCCGAGCAAATATATTTTTTAGGATTTCCCTCCATATGTGGGAAGTTGGTCCTTTCAATAAGTACAACATTAGTATGTTGATGCCATACGCATTACGCCGCCGCCCGCCCGCTGTTGACGACCACCGCCGTCCACTGTGCGTCGCCACTAGAGCCCACCGCCACCACCAAAAGCCTCTTTTAGAGAAGTTTTTGCAGGAACTAAGAAAACACTTAACCTTTGAACTTCCCCTAATTATATGTACATCCCATAAAAATCACTTTTACAGAGAATTTTGTACAGGAACTGTTAGATATGCTCTTACGACACAATATGTCTCTGGTTATATTCCACTTGAGTTATAACATAACAAGTAAATATTCACTTCTTGGACCTTGCAAATAATAGAATATCAGGAGCTATACCTGGTGGTTTGGCCAACTTAGGAGGTGTTCGGAGTCTCACCAGCTCCGTGAAATTTTGGGAGTTGTAGAGCCGTGCAACAGCCGCTCCGTCACTTTGAACCAGAACTCCACCTGCTCCCGGAGTGGAGTTATGGAGTGGAGGTTCTCCGAACAAGGCCTTAAAAGCAATGGTCAATATTACAAAATAAGATATGATAACCCCTTAAAGAGCCAGTTTGGAAATTGGGTAGTGGATTACACTGATCACAATGAAGCAATAAGATTTGATGACAATGACAACCAACAATTCCTTTAATTCACTAAGCTCCCTAGAGGTTGAAGCTCTCACAACCAATTGAGGTGTGCCATTTGAGATTTTGCCCCATGGTTTTGACTTGGTCATCATCTCGGTGGGTCCCTTTGGTCCGTACATGGGATTTTTTATGGTCACTGCATAGATTTCGGTTATGATAGATTGTATAAACATTTTTTATTTCCATAAATATTTTATAAAATACAAAAATACTTAAAAATATCAAGTCATTTTAAATGAAAATAAACATGTTTTAACCTACACAAACTTATTTTTACATTTCTGTAATCATTTTTTAAATGCAATGAAGTTTTTTAAAACGAGAATATTTCTTTAAAATGTTGCATACATCTTTTTGTTATACGATAGAAAAAATATGTTATCAAAATATTTTGTACCTTGTACACACTTTTTTCGAAATTTTACATACATTGTTTTGAAGCGCAGGAACATTTTTGCATTGTCATGAACATTTTGTGAAAAGCTAACAGGATTTTTATAAATTGCGTCATCAGATTTTTTATACCATGTCATCGTTTTTTTTAAAAAAATTTCGAAAATATAAGGAAAATTAGGGTTTTAAAAATATCCATTTAGATTAAAAATAAGAAAAATAGGGAAAATAAAAAATGAAATTAGCTTGACGTCAGGGTTGCCGAACCAGGTCCCTACTAGGCCGACCCATCACCGGCAATTTTTGTGGGCTTGGTTGTGGGTACCGCGGGCACGGGCAGCCCATGTCCACCTGCAGAGCTCCTCGTCCTCGTCTCCTCCCCACTTCGCGCGGGTCCCGGTCCCCAGATCGGAGCCACGCCGCCGGCGTCCGGCCAGCATTCCCCACCGCCAGAAGGTTCTTCTCTAGACAGCCGGGGTTTCCCGTCAAAAAATAGAGAACCGGGGTTTCCCTCCGTCGGGCCACCGACCGGGGACCAGTTTGTCTTTGGCTCCGGAGACGGGAGCATCGCCGGCCACCTGAGTGGAGGAGGGAGGCGCACGCATCGGAGAGGGGGGTTGAACTCCAGTATTCTCTCGCGGCGAAGCCGAGCAGGGGAAGCGGGGGGAGTCACCGGCCGGCGGCCACTCGGGTAAGTTCACGACTGTACTACCGCGGCACTGCAAATATTTTTAGTCCGACGTCCCCTCTGTCGACGCAAATTTAGTTCGAAATTACTTATCACAAAAGTGGATAATAATGGAGGTATCTAAAAATAAAATACATCTAGATACATCCATTCTTCGGACAATTATGTCCGAACGGAAGGAGTATTAAGTTAGTACAAATGTTGTACTAAAGCAGCAACACTTATTTTGGGACTGAGGGAGTACTTTGTTAGTGTTAGTTCAAGCCAATATTATGGTTGCTCAAGTGTTGATTTATTATCGACAACGATTTAATTGAACATAAAAACATGTAGGTAGCAGTTCATGATTACAAGTCAGTTTGGAGCTCATTAGTTGCAGTTAGAATTGATTATTCCATCCATATGACCGATTCATATTGAATCTGTTTGCTACATGAATTGTTCGTCGGCAGTTTTTAAAGATAAAAATGAGGAGATAGCAATTCATGCCTACAGGTTACTATTTAGATTTGTAAAAAATATATTTGGGGAATATGCTGTTTTGCTGATGGATGGTACGCAACTAGCAGACCAATTCGAATAACAGTAGCTTTATTAGTGAATACCAACTTTATTCGATTCATCCCTGCATAATCAATAGGACCACCTGTTTTATCTCTTGCCACCTCAATGTTTCCGCCCTTCCGCACAGGTGGTTATATTGCCGTAATCTTTGTGTTCGATCCTTGGATCCTGCCTTATTCGTAAATTTAAGAAGTTATCTTCAACAATAAAATGTGTGAAGTGGAATGCTCAAGTAAGAAGTACTTGAAACTGAGAATGCCTAGGTTCCTGCTTGATAGTTTGGTCTTGCCATAGTACCTTAATCTTAAATTCTTAATAGTTTCTGGGTGGCATCATTTTGTAGACTAAGGATATAACTACTTCACATTTTATTTTTTCAGGCTCTCTTATATACAGCTATTTTGTTACAGTTAACAGAAATCATACTATCTGGTATCATGGCCACCGAAGAGGATGTTAAGCAGCGGCAGATTGTTGAAGACCGTGCAAGAAATATTAGCCACAATGTCCGGTGCACTGAGTGTGGCAGCCAGTCCATTGAAGATTCACAAGCAGATGTTGCAGTTCTCCTTAGAAGGGTACTTCTCTGTTCTATATGCCTCGTAATGATTAGTTGCTTGACCTTCTCCATCCAGTTAGTTGTAAAGCTTTTAGTGGCAGAGATTTTTTTGTTATTCATTTATGTTTTTTCATGTTTCCACAACATCCAACCTTTGCTTTGCTGATCTCTTGATCTAAGCCAAGCATAACTAACATTGGAAATTTAATAACGCTTGTAACTGAGGTGACATTTGAACTTGAAACCTTGTACTGATCAATAATGACGTATAATAAAATGTGTTTGATTTAACCATTTGATTTGAAATGGACTAGCCATTTTCTTGTTATCGGTTATTCAAAGATGTTCACAGGCACCCAATTGTTTACTGCAAAATAATGTTGAGAAACTTGAATGATGTTTGCTATTTAAATATTTATCTGAAAGAACTCTGTCTGACTATACTTGTTTTTTGTAATGACAAAGATGATCTTGGTAATGCCACAACTGGTTTGATTCTTGGATTATACATTTATGTATTTTCTACTTGATTGTGTTTCTAAGACTTTGATAATATTTTTGCACAGTATGCCCTTTCAGCTATCTTAAATTTACATTACCTATTGGTGCACCTGAACACTGTTCATGGAAACTTCACGGCTCAGGTACTCACATCAGTGTAATTCTTTTGCAGCTAATTCGTGATGAAATAAAATCTGGCAAGAGTGATAAGGAGATATACAAAAAATTAGAAGACGATTTTGGAGAAACAGTTCTATATGCCCCTAAATTTGATATTCAAACTGCTGCTATATGGTTATCACCGGTAAGCCTAATTGCAAATGTAACATACTGATACTGTTCATGCTTTTATTAATATTATTACTGGCATTTGTTAGCACATTATTTCCTCGTTTCATGCATGCATTGTGTGTCATGGTGAACCCATCTATTATCACAAACTTTTGCATCAAGATGTTATTCATAAGTAATAGGTAGCATGAACACAAATGTTGATGATTGTCTTTCATAATTTATGGGCGAAATTGCACCTGTGGATATAAAATATCTCAACTTCTAAAGAAGCTAATCACTAACTGAGGATTCCTGGTTTCTAGCTGATCCGTCGTTGTAGCTCAACGTATGTATAAATACAGTCAGACAGCAATGTTTATTTGAACTGCATTTGTTCTTCCTTAGTAAAAATTTAAAAAATCTGCAGCAGACCATGATAAAATCGAACACTTCAAATTATTCACGTATCGAATTCCCCGAATTTAATTATTTCATGTACGACTGCGATTCTAGGGTAGGTAGTTCAAAACCTGACATAGTAAATTCTGTGCAGGTCATTGTGGGTGGGGTTGCAGCTGGTGTCTGGGCTTACCAAAAGCATAGGCAAAGGACCAACGTTCACATTATGGCTCTGAACCTCGTCCGAGGGGTTCCCCTGACTCCAAGGGAGAAGGAGACAATGATTGACATCCTTACGCCGCCTCCGCCAACCAGGAGGTGGTGGTGGCCTGTCAAGTGATGTTCATGTCCTTGGTTGCAACATAAAGTACTCTTTTACAGTGGTCGCATTATACAGTTGAACAGGATGGCTGAATTCAGCGCATGATTTTGGTCTACATCTCACATCGTTGAAGCTTCAACTACGAATGTTTGGTTTAACCAGATCTTGAGAGGCCTTTCCCAGATGTTGCAGTCCGCATGCAGGTTGCGGGATATTGGAAGTTTAAAGAACAGCCTGCTGTTGAAGTGTATGAGTAGTTGCTTACTTCCCAGGTGTGCGGTTGAACTGACAAACATGTACCGTGGCTGCTGACCCTCATGTAGCGGAACTTTCTCCCCAAAATAAGGCGAGTACGACTTTTTATTTCCATAGTCTCTTTAGAGCAACTGACACCCACTCTAGCAGATCCTCTATATGGTTCTCTGTCCCTAATATTTTCAGAGGAGCTTGTAAAACAAGCCTCTCATCCTCTGTATTTGTGGATGGGTAGAGGATCCTATGTATTTTTCAGCTAGTTGACGCCAAGGACAGTTCCCCAACCTCCTGCACTCCTGCCTTGGCCGCTCTGCCATGCCAGAGCCCTCGCGCGCCTATGCCGACCCTCCCTGGCTGTCCTGATGCTCTCGCGCCGCAAATGCTGCTGACCCTGGCCTGATACCATCAGCTGCCCCAAGCAGTCCCACCACACCCTCGACCTGCTCCTCAGATGAGGATTGGTTGCCGCTGCGCTTCATCTTCTTGGTGTTGAGGCATCGGAGCTTGGGGACAGTGTAGGGTTGCTCCGAGGCAGGAACTTGTCGAGGGAGAGGACCAGCACCACCAGGCACGACAGCAATGGCAGATACGATGGTATACATCACATCCGCAAACTCCCCATGGTAAGAATTCAGTAGTGTATCCTTTTTTAGTCCCATGAGCATTGTTTGAATGATTATGTAGATGGATTGATTTCGTGGTGTTCTGTAGCAGGGCAATCTGAGAAGAATTTAGGCGCGTGAGAGAGGGTTTAGTGAAGAGAGTTGTCTCTCTTATCTTGAGAAGCAAGTTCGGGTTAAAATGTGAAGAGAGTCAGGAATAATAATGAGTAAATCTCACCCTGTGGTGTCCTCGGTTATGCATATGTTTTCATAGTTCGTTGCATGGTCAAGATCAATGTTTGTATAAGACCACATCTGTTGTAGTATGTCTCTCTAGCAAGAGGAGTGAGGTAGATTCGCATTGTTGAAGAAAGCGAAGAACTTCATATCTTGCCATTCTTGCGTACCTAATTTTGTTCCATGGGATTCTCAGTTTGGCCATTCATGATCTTGATTTTCTGGTGTGACACTATGCATGCCAAGCATTGTATGATTCCCCAAAAGAAGAAGAGACAATCATAGTTTGATGTACGATACATATGTTGTGAAGTTGAACTGCTCGTCTAATTTCTTTTTGGGAATATATAAGAGACTGGATTTACATCAAGGGACTTCCACTGATACAAGACACTCAAAATAAGGAAGTTACAACCATGTCATCCTAGTGCCGAACAAATTCAATCTATCGAATAAGCTGATGGCGTGTCGCCATTGCCGCTTCGCTGCCGGAGCCAACCTCGCCCTGGTCAGAAATTTATTGTGCTAAGGTCGAGCTAGAGCACGTCCCGGAGAAGAAGCCGCCATGGTAGAAGCCTTGAGCAGATTGAAAATCCTAGAGGCGAACCATCTTGTAAATAAAACTTCAGGCATGTCCGCAACAATGGACACTGATGCATCCCTGAAGAAGTACAAAACTGACACAGAATAGCCTCGTTCTTGCCGCAAAAAAAAACAACGGCTGAGGGACATCACCAGTATCCCCATTTGGTTGTCTAAGGCTATGTTTGATTGAGCTGCAGATTCTAAAAAAGCTGTTGTGGAAAAGCTGAAATCTGAAAAGTTGGGGTACCCCATCTTTCAAAGTTACACTAGAAAGAATCTACAGATTCTCAAAAGTTGCTTTGAACATTTACCTCTTTGGTTAGCTTTCAGTTTTTTAAAGCAGAAGTTGGTAAAAAAAGTTAAACCAAACACAACCTTAATTTTATTTGTTTTTCCTGGCTCAACACATTGCTATCAAAATATAACAAAATATATTTCACATATTATGTCGTATGAATTGTGAATATCGTGATGGCTAAATATGAATGCCGTGATGGCTAAATACCAACCCCTGAGATGATTGTGAAGGTGACATGGATTAGAATTATATTCCCAATTAAATAGGGGTTTATTTTAGAAAAATGCATACACCAACCATTCACTGCCACTCAAAATAGATTAAAGGGATGTTGGATCTATAGCCATTAGATCTCGATCCAACCATCCACACGAATACCCGAAGTGCTATATATGCCCACCCAAACCCTAATGCGACTCAAACCCCAACCCCCACGCCGCATTCTCAACCTTTTGCGGCGCACCCATCGTTTTCCTCTTCCTTCGTCCTTTCCCTCTTCGCAGTGCCGCCATCTTTCATCTTCTTCGGCGAGTTTGTCATTCTCTCCGTCAATGGGTGGCAAACTTGTTGTTTGCCAAAGTCCGTTGTGAAGCGCGAACTCCATAGTTTGCTAGGGAGGCACCAGTCCGGCGACATCATTAACCGGCTTATCTAGCACACGCCATGAACTATATGCGCAACTTTTCCGGCGTGTGATGTGCATATGGTTATGGTGGAGTCCATCGATTGGCCGCACTGCGGCTTAAAACTCATCAGCGGCTTTCTCATCTTGGACCGATGTGGAGATAGATGGGCCTGGATGATGTCAACACAAGGTAATAAATTTTAGGACATCTATTCAATAGTATATCCTTTTATCTCGTCAACATGATTTTTACAAATATATGCGACAGACTTTGTTTAGTTGAATCGATCTAAGTATATTTTGTTTTTAACCTAGGTTCAGTATGTTTTCTCTTGGCACTAGCAAGTTCTTCCCATTCCGACCTGCCGTCTCGTGTCTAAGTCTGCAATTTAGTTGGATTGATGTTTAATATTGTGTTGTTTAGATTTTTCTGTTTGTAATACACTCTTATCTATCTTCCGGTAGATAAGAGTGGATCTGACAAATAGAAACATGAAAATCATTCACAACATTAAACATCAATAAAACTAAATTCCAGAGTCAGGCACAAGACTGTAGGTCGGTAGAGTTGTTATTCAAATCAGTGGCTTTCCTAGCTTGCACCGATGGTGAGGAAGATGGATCTGGATGATGTCAACATAAGGTAATAAATTTTAAGGTATCTCTACAATGCTAGACCCTTTTATCTCATCAGCATGATTTTTACAAATACATGTGCATCGGACTTTGTTTAGTTGCGTAGATCTAAGTCTGTTTTGTTTTTAATCCAGGTTGAGAATGTTTTTTTCTTGGCACTAGCAAATCCTTTTGTTCCTTTATGGAAGCACTAGAAAATCATCCTTGGATAATAATTCTCAAGTTATGTTTGCACCAGAAAATCATTTATTTTATCAACACGATTTCTTGAAATAATATGCATGATACCTAACTCCTTTTTTTTGTATATAAGCCTACTATGTTTGTTAGTTCATTGTGAGATGGTTCTATGGTTTTAGTTTGAGCAAGTCATCACCCTCATTCCAAAAACCAAGTTCGAGTGGTTAACATGCTTTTTTAGGGAGAGTGCTTAACATGTTTTGTAGGGAAGACCATCATGGATAGCATTATTTAAACTGGAAACAATATACATTGTCCACGAGTATACTTAGAAAGCATCTAGAGGGCTCACCAGTCCATCTCACTGAAATCTTATTACAATAACTGGAATTCTCTAGCACATGCGTAGTGTTTAAAGTTGGCCTTCCCTATCAAAGTAGATACTTCTACGCACTCAACAAAGACTGTCGCTGCCTCGTCCCATCATGGAGTGCTTAGCATGTTAGATGTATGTGCAATCCTTTCGTAGCTCGACTCTCTATGGCAGACGGGGCAATGGCCCTTGTCATCCGACTAAAAGCCCAGCCCGCATCCCGCATTGCCTTACACTGTTTGGGGTTAATTCTTACTATATTTTGAGTCTCATTACATCTATCTATTTATTTTCCCTCAAAAAATCTATCTCTTTATTGATTTCCTAAAATCTATTTTATTGATTATTACCCTAAAAATATTTATTTATTGCTGAATGACCATATTAATTTTCTACCATCAATAATCATCATGATCTTGCGATGAGATGCAACCAATCCTGGACAACTACGGTATAATAATCGTGAACTTCTTCGGCAAATAAAATAAGATAATTTTGAACTCAAATTTGTGCACATGGATTTCTGTTAAGTATATAAGTAGATCGATTCTAAAAAAAGAGACTATATAGGTAGATCGATTCTAAAAAAAAAGAGTATAGGTAGATCTTCCATAGTAAAAATAGGCCAAGATATGTTGATTGGTATATTTTGTCCATGACATCTTTCCTGTTTAATAGTGGTCAGATGAGAAAGTTAGAAGCCAATAGTTTAACAAGGAAAGACGTTTTTGTAAACTATTAAAAGTTCATGCCAAAAAAATAGAATAATAAAAAGGCTTGTATTTTCATTAATTCGGTGCAATGGATACAGAACACAGTACAAGCCACTACGTTGGGTACGCAACCCGATAGGAGAAACAAAAAAGGAAACAAACACAAGTACATATGCTTCATCCAGCTGATAGCTAGGCGGATACTTGACCTCCTTCTAGAAGCACGCTGCATGCATATATATGACCAAAACGAGACAGACAATTTCCTCCTTTCTAGGAGTAGAAGGTAATAAATGAAATTATTGCTAATGAATGATCGAAAGATGTCATTGGATCTCTTTGTAGATCGGACTCAATCCATCCACGTCCGTCCATCCATGCATGCGTCGATCGGAAGAACGAACTCAATCGGACTGCGTTTCGGATTCGACCTTGCATCATGTCTTCTTCTCAGTTGGGGAAGCTGCCGTACGGCCCGGACTCCTGATGCATCATCTCCATTCCAGCGGTGAACCCTGGAGCCGGCGGTGGCGTCGCCGCCATCATCTCCTGTTGCTGCATCATCTCCGTTCCCGCAGCGAACGCCGGCAGCGGTGGCGGCTCAGTCATCGTCTGCTGCTGCTGCATCTCCATTCCAGCGGCGAGCCCCGGCGGCGTTGGCATCATCCCCGACGGCATCATCTGCTGCTCCTGCTGCTGCATCATCTCCATTCCGGTGGCGAACCCCAGAGGTGGTGGCATCGCCGTCATCATCATCTCGTACATCCCTCCGTCCGCGCTGGTGCCACCCAACTCAAACCCCCCGCCGCCGGCAAGTAGCCCGGGCAGCTGTGGCATCGCCGTCACCATCTGCTGCTGCTGAAAGTTCTCCTCCATCCCGTCATTCGCGCTGGTGCCACCGAACTCAAACCCACCGCCGCTGGCGATCGCCGACATCATCTCCTCCATCACGCCGTTGGCGCTGGTGCCACCGAGCTCAAACCCCACTCCGCCTGCGAACCCCGGCGTTGGCATCACCGTCATGATCTGCTCTTGCTGAATCATCTGCTCAGTCCATCCATTGACGCTGGTGCCACCGAGCTCAAACCCACCGCCGCCGGCGAGTAGCTGTGGCGGCAGGGCTGCGGGGCCGAGGGGTGCCTTCTGGGCCTGGAGCACCTGGTTGACGCGCGCCGCCAGGGCTGCCTGCTGCTCACGGCGACCGTCCTGGAGCACCTGGTTGACGCGCGCCGACACGGCGACCTGCGCCTCCCTCAGCGAAGCCGCGCAGGCCAGCTTGTCGGCGTCCCCCATGTCGCGCCGATCTGCGACTGCGTCCAGCCACGCCGCCGCCTGGCTCCCCTCCGCGCGATCCTTCGCCATGGCCTCCCCCCAGCTCTCCTTGCGCTCATCCATCGCGGCCAGCTCCTTGCCCAGCTTGTTATACTCCTGTTGCAGCTCGGCCAGCCGGTTCCGGTCGACGGCGGCGCCCAGCTGGCGAGCCCCCGCCGCCCCGTCCTGCCCCCCGGTGCCGAGGAAGCGGTTGATGATGTCCTCGGCGGAGGGGTGGCCGAAGGAGTAGGCGTTGCCGGCCGGGGAGTAGACGACGGCGGCCACCTCGGCGCCGCACATGACGGCCAGTTGGCTCGCCTTGCTGAACAGCCCCTTGCGGCGCTTGGAGAAGCACACGTCCCGTGCAGCCTGGTTCTCGATGGGCTGGATCACGACCTTCTTCCGCCCCTTGCCCGCCGGCCCTCGCCGCCCCGCCATTGCCACCCACCCTAAAACCCTTGCGCCCTCTCTCAGAGTGTTTGGTTATTTGGAGGAGGACAGTTGAGATCTGTGATCTGCCTCGCTACAGCTAGCTCTGGGGCGTCTGTTTTATAGGCGACGATAAGAGCTGGGATGAGAATTTGGATGCTCGATCCAATTCATCACGCGCGGGGGTGCATATCCGATGGATCGATCCTCGTCTCTGTTTCGCGGATGAGCTAGGAGAATTGATGACATGATGAGATGGTGACAACCGAATGAGTTGTCACATTTCCAATCCAGTAAAACCTGCATGCTTGTTTCTTTTTTTCTTGTATGTGCTCACGTTTCTTTCTCATTTTGTCTGTATTAATTTGTGCTAATGCGTTTGTATGCCTACACTGAACAGCCGGTAGACTTTGTATTTCTGCCAACGTTTATAACTGCCATATACGACCGCGTACGGGGGCATGGATATCCCTATAAACACATTCCTTCTTCACCTAGAACCATGTGTATGTGCCAGTTCGTATTTTTCTGTAAACATCGGGAAAAAGATTAAGCTGATGGGCTGTTTTGTCATAGATATACGGTGCATGTGCATTAACGTCAATCAATACGGACTAGATGAAGAAAAAAACATGAATCTGACGGCCTATCCGGTGTTGTTTTATCGTGTTTCTTTTTCCATCTAGTCCGTATTGATAAACGTTAATAAACATGCACCATGTGTCTACGATAAAACAGCCCATCAACTTAATCTTCGTCTTGATGTTTATATAGAAATACTAACTGGCATATACACGTGCTTTCAGGTGAAGAATGAATGTGTTTATAGGGATATCAACGTCCGTGTATACGGCCGTATATCGGTATATGGCAGTTGTAAACGTTGGCAGAAATATAAAGCCGATGGGCTGTTCAGTCTAGACATAGAGACGCATTAGCACAAATTAATACAGACAAAATGAGAAAGAAACGTGAGCACATACAAGAAAAAAAAGAAACAAGCATGCAGGTTTTACAGGTTTGGAAATATGACAACTCATCGGTTGTCACCATCTCATCATGTCATCAATTCTTCTAACTCATCTGTGAAGCAGATCTCCAAATTGTGTGGGCCATCTGGGCCTGTTTTGTCAAGGCTATCATGCCCTGTGTTTTTCATGTGGGCTTTTTCATTAGAAAAAGAATCTGTGTGTGGCCATGTTTTTTCGTGAAATCACTAGTTAATAGTTATTCCTTGCAAAGATCACTTCCAACCTTCTCTGGTGATGACAAGAGTAGCTTCCCCCTTTTTGTAGATTCTTCTTTTTAAACGGTTTAATATCATGAACCTCGCATCCAAATTCAAAACCGTTTTCTTCGTTGGATATCTTGCATTGAGATCTTTAAAATCAGATCCCATGTTAATATGTATCGACAAAAAAGAATCACAAAAAAACAAAAAACAAAAAAATGAAGAAAAAATGGTACCCAGGAAAAACTAAAGAAAAAAATGGTAAGAAAAAAATGGTAACCAAGAAAAAACAAAAAAATGGTTACAGAGAACAAAATCACAATCATGTTTTCCACTTTTGGGGGGAAACACTATTGTGCTTCTCGCATAAAGAAAGTTGTTCTTCTCCAGGAAGCACATGTTGTGTTTTCCCTATTTTGGTGGAAGCACAACTATGCTTTTTTTCCTGTTGGATGCTTCTTAAGCATATATTGTGTTTTTTCCTTTTTTCAATGTTTTGTGGAAGCACGGGTTGTGCTTCCCACGGAAGTAACGTTGTACTTCTCGCGGTTCTGCTTTACCTTTTTGGGAAGCGTAGGTGTGATTCTTGCGAAAATACGTCGCTTCCCAAAAAGATTCACCAAAACCTAGGAAAACCAGAAAAAATGCAGAAAATAAAATAAAAAAATAAACGCGTTCATAGCACGACACATGACGACATCTGGGTGTAACACTTGGTGCGCTTTAGGACCACGAAGAAGTGACCCTTGTGGTTGCCTCCAAAGGGGTAACCCTCATATGTGGTTGGTTAACAGGATTTGATGCTTCTGGTTGAGAGCCCTACAATTCTCAGTTTGGACCCCGCGGTTGAGGCTAGTTCATGAAGAGATAATGACTTTACATAATTCTTACACTTAGTTTTCATTAAGATATTTGCCCCTATGCAAACGATATCTAGTGTTCCATAATGACACTCATGATTATGTAGAAAAAAAAAGTTTTCCCTACTTTGGTAGGCACTTGAGACTAGGCCCGACTTGAGACCTTCATTATTGGGTTGTATACCACTTTGGAGGCGAGTGGATGCCGACAGATATCTACTCGAGCAGAGAATATCTAGTCGGCCTCCAAAGTGGTCTTTAACCGAGGGGACAAGCCGTGGTGGAGCCAGAATTGAAGCAAATCTCAAGCCTTTTTTTGGAAACATAGATAAATTTTGACAAGCTGTTATTGCGCATAAATACCTCATAATATTATCAAAAATACCCCATTCTAAAACATACAAAATAAAGCTCAATTATTCAATAAATCTAGAGTTTAAACTCAATGGGTAATGATCCAAAAAATAGATAAAACATGGAAAATGCTGTAAATAATAATAAAGGGTTGAAAAAAGTACCAAATCCTAGGTTTGTATGATTTCAGGTTAAAATGTATGCTTCTCTTCAAGCATTGTATGATTTCAAGTTAAAATGTATGTTTCTATTCAAGCATTGTCATTTTAGAACCAGTTACATATTTATTAACATTCATTCTTCAAATATTAGTGCCAATATCCTAAGTTTTCAGTGTCAATGTTGACTAGAAACATTCACTTTACCTACTAGTAAGTTGCCCGTGCGTTGCAACGAGACATTTTTTTTAGCGTTCAAGGTGATAACTAAGGCGAAGATCAAGCATAAAGAAAATTCTAAGAAAGAAAATTTTCCTTTGGAGGAGTGAAAATTTTGAATTTCATTCATTCATAACATATGTAACATAAAATAAAATGGAAACATAATTGCTTCTATTTTTTTGTCAATGTCTTCTTTCACGCTCCATAACACAACTATTGTGTGAGCACATCTTTGTATACAATATTCATGGTAATTTCCTAACAGAAAAATATGTTAGATCGACTAAGAGGCTTACTCTATGATGAACACTGCGTGCATCTACCAATGGAAAGTGAAAATAACTGACTTGTGTGCTTTTTCAAGTTTAAGAAATTTATCATTTACTAAAGATAATGATTAGAAAACGCTAAGACCATGCAACACCGTTACTTATTCGTTGCAAAAAGACATAGTTACTTATTGAAATTAACTTTGTACAATTTAAAGATTTAAAACTTCAAATAACAGGAATGCCTAGAAGACGAAAACTTGTAACCAAAATTACCTTCAGAATATTGCAAGACCTAACTAATGAACTGACCGCTAATTTGGAGTATGAAATTTGCCATGATGGTAACACACTGACCGTATACTGCAAAAGACAATTGTGAATGAACTACAAACTACTCTGTTTTTGTGTCCCGGTTTCTTCTAATAAATAAGTAAAAAAACAGCAAAGTGTGTGGTGGAAACGCCCATTGATTGAAAATCCAAAAACTTCTAGTGTCGATCATCGGATCGATGCGGAACGACACTGGTCAAAGGTGGGATCTAAGCCATCCACATAAACACAGTTCTACAAATAACGCCTCTTTTGTGCTTACGATCAGAAAAGTCATGGATGGTTCGACTTCGATAGCTTCGTCTTCCATCTGCTCAGTAGTAAAGACATGCCATGTGCCGACCCTGACGTGCCTGCAGTCTGCTGGGAGCCTTCGCCTTCCGCTGCCCATCATGCCGCAACATCCGAAGGCGGAGTAGCCGTCCGCCATGGCCCTACTGCAGCGATGGTCGTCACAGAGGTAGCTTGCAACGGCGAGAGCACCGGGCAGGCGGACACAACCGGCAGTCCTAACAAAGGCAACATAGGAGCGCCATATCGAAGCTCTGCTTACCGGGGAGGGCCGCAGAGGACTCAACTCAACGGCCAAAGCTGCCTTCTCTGAACCTGAATGTTCTGATGTTTGTGAATACACACTTATACTGAACTGACTTTGTTTGAACCTGATTACCTGAATATTCTCATGTATGTGAACATGCACTTCTATAGAATATGTCGTTTTGATATGCAACTTCGTTGGATAGAATTTCATCAAATTATCTAAAGTTGTACCCGAATACAAAACTAGACCAATGTAGTAGCCTCTAGGGGTGTAAAAACATCGCAAAAATGTGGCGCCTTAGCCAAGCCATGATTAAAACTCATGACATCTTCCTCTTTTATCTTCTTAAACACAGTACAAACGCAAACACACACACACACACATATATATATACATATATTCATCCCTAATCCTTATGAATGTATACATGTACATTTTATCCATTAGCATCTTTAAAAGACTGAGCCGACATATCATATTAAGATTTACGAAGTCATCGTAGGTGCATTGTCCTCGACGAAAACGTCTCCTCCCACTGAATGCGTATTTGCCGAAAATCCTGAAATAAAACCAGAAATAATGCGAGCACCATGACTTAAAATCTGATGGGCTGGGGAAACCATTATTCCTCTAGTTATTCAACCACATGTTGGTTCGCCTTTCCCCGATCAGACACACGTACCCAAGCCGCTGGTGATAGTCGCTGGTTACGATGAATACGCAAGGTGAATACTTTAGAACAAAGTATATCGGCAGTTTTGCATATTTTTTTTCATTTTTCAAACATTTATTGCAAAATTTGAATATGTTATTCAAAATACCAACCACTTGTTGCCAAACACGAACAAGTATCAAAAAATTGCGACCAATTTATTAGTTTGTAAACAAAATCTGAATTCCAAACAATTATTGACAAACACAAACAAGTTTTGAACATATATGAATTTTCTATAATTTGTGGCAAGAATTAAAAATTGGAATAATTTTATAAAAAATTAACAGTTTTCAGAAACTTGAAGACTTATGGAAAAAAGGGAACATTTTTTTGCATCTGAGCATAATTTTGAAACACTGAACAAAATTGAGGAAATGCTACCATTTTTAGAAATTGCCGAGCATTTTTCAATTTGTTTACAAAATTTGAAAATGGAATATTTCTTGAAATTTTCAAAAAATTGGAACTTACAACAAAATTAGGAAACGTAAATATATTTTTATCGTGACCATATTATGAATTTGCGAATGAAAGTAAAAAAAGCAGGAACATATTTTGAATTTCTGAACCATTTTTGAAAATCACAAATATTTGTTTGAATTTAGGAGAAATTATCAAAACCAAAAAATAATATTTAGTTCTGATCAAATTACGGAAAAATGAAGTTGTTCTTTTCGTTTGGTATGCGAAACCGATGCCCCAAAGGTGAGTTCAAAATACGAACTAAGATTCCTTTCTTAACCAAGTTATTCTTGTATGGAAGATGCAAACTTAATGCGTTGATTATTTGATGGAAATCCAAGAAATGCCAAGAGAGATTGTAGATTGCATCTTGATTTCCCCCGCACAAATGCTCTTACAAGTTGGTTCCCTTTCTTTGGGCTGTTTACGAGTGAAGTCCGTTTTGCAGAAAGTGCATTTTCAAAAGATCATCAATTTTGCAAACAAAAACGTGCATCAATATTGAAAAAGTTCACACTTTTGAAAAACGTTCTTCTCTTTGAAAAAAGTTTTATCGATTTTACAAAAAACTTCATAGATTCGGTAAAAGGTTCAGAAATTTGAAAAAAATAAATTCAACAATTTGGGAAAAGGTTCATCGATTTTGAAGAAAAAGTTTTCGAATTTTGAAAAAGTTCATCATTTTTTTAAATCACGAGCTTATAAAATAAGTGCATTTATGAAAAGAAAAAGGAATAAAAAGGCATGAACGTGCGTCTTTTACAGGTTGTGTTTAAGAATAAAAAAGGAATCTAAGGCCTGTGCCAACGGAGGTTTTTTAGCGCGGATTCATAGACATTTTGCTGATGTGTCACACTAGTTAATGATGAGAGAGAGTAGGGTTCTATCTTAGATAACATTTGGACGTCATTTGCATGAGCACTAAATCACAAAAGGCATGAACATTTGCACGTCACCATTGATAAAAATGGTTAATAGCTCAATCACATCTATTCTTGAGCACCAAATCATCAAATTTAGAGACAACCTCTAGGAAACAATGCATTTGGCTGGTAGTCTCTTATAAGTTATTAATGCTCCTATAACAACGTGTTAAGAAACGATGCATTGACACAAGCCTAACACATCAGCTGGGGTGGGCGACTCGGTCATTGCTTTCAGTGTTGGTATTGTATCGATTTACACACACACAGAGAGAGAGAGAGATGTTAAAATGGGTCGGATAGAGTGGACGAAGGTGTGCGCCAAGTTGCAAAATAAACTGTATGGAGTGCTTAAGGCGGGAAATAGCAAATACCTGCAAATCTATCTGCAATTTTCCTCGGTTTCAAAATGGGCTGAAGATGCGCGGGCCTTATTGCGTCGGCCTACTACGAGTCCATCATGGTTTTTTCCTCTGCGAGGCAGAGAGAGGAGAGAGGGGATCGAGATGGCCGAGAGCAGGAGGTTGGCACGTCCAGCAGGCAGCAGCTGCGACCAACGACGAGGAAGTCAATTACGTGGTATTTTGAATGAATTTTAGCACGAAAATTCAATGGACGTGAACGAGCGAGATGTGTGGTGGCGAGAGGCGAATCACTGTCGTGGCACTCGCACACCTACCAGTAGCATGTCGCCGCGCTGACCCGCTCCGGCTGCAACCCATCGCCCTCGATCGACTTTTATTACTATTATTTCTCGCCGTGCCGTCTCAGCTGCTGCGAACCGCCCCGATTCGGGATTTCCAAGCGGTGGATCTCGCTTCAGCCGGCCATTGATTCATCCATATCCATGGCCACGTTGTCCGTCGAGACTCTTGATTTTTAATACTCCTTCCATCTAAAATAAGTGTCTTAAGTTTAATATAACTTTGTACTAAAGCTTGTACAAAGTTGAAACAGTTATTTTGAAACAGATGAAGTACACAACACGCTGCTCGTCGGGTTGATGCCATGGCAGTGTAGCACCAATGCATCACTGCACACGTGCGAAAGAGTTGGGCGCTCGGCTGATGGGCTGCGGGCATCGTCGTCTCCGGAGCCGTGTCGACCGCGTCGGTTGCGGTGGCTGCATCAGGATCGAATAAGAGCACACCCTACCTCGCGACGAGAATATAGTATACTCCATCCGTTTCAAACTTCTTGTCTCAGAATTGTTTAGAAATGAATGTATCTAAATAATAAAATATGACTAGATACATTCATATCTAAACAAATCTAAAATAAAAAAAATCAGGACAAAGGAAGTACTAGTCATCAACATCAAGGCCTAGCTTACCCGAACCGGAAGAAGAAGTTGCCCCGTCCGTCCACAAGGAAACGTCCGCATCCACATACAACAACTTGGAGCCGATGCCATAGTGCCATGGAAACAGACCGCGCGCGCTTCACCCAGGCCAAGTCCTCTGCTCGCCTCGGTCACATCTGTTCCATGTCGGTTGCATCAGTAGTGTATCGCAGGAGCACTAGTAGAACTACTCACTGCTGTATAATAGTAGAACCAAGATGGAAGATGGAAGGTGTCCATCCATCCACACCTCAACGTCTCTCCATACACAGGCTACACCACCACAAACACCTCGCCCACTCCGGCACGCCTGAGCTGACAAGGTGCTGCCTGTCACCACTCACCACCCATCTTCTGGCCGAGCTAGCGGGGGACGTGTGTGTGAGTCCACGGCGCAAAGTCACGCACGCCGGCCCGCTCGTCGCCGGGGCGAGCGACCGTGCGTGGCACCCCCACCGAACTGCACCGAACAAGGCGTAGCCGCCTGGGAGTTTCTCCACGCGGGCGCGGGGTCAACAGCTAAAAAAAAACAACAACTTGGCTGGGTCGCGCTCCCGGGTAGGTTGGGTTCGGCGACGTGATGTGATGTGATGCAAACGACCGGTCGTTTGACTCGTTATGCACGACGCAAGTAGGAGTACACGACGCGACGCGGTCCCCTCTCGCGTGCCCGTGACATGCCCATGGATGATAGGGGAGTACGACAGCTCCACCCCACCGCAATTGGCCTGGATCCCTCCCGTCGCGTGTAGAGTAGAGTACTACGTGATTCTAGCCATTTCAAGTTGGGGGTACAGTAGTCAGTATATATGGGCCACCCATGGCGGCGTTTGGGTTGCATAGGAGACGTCACGCATCCGGCGTCTGGCACGGCCCCACTTCATTTCCCCTTCCGTTGACCGGTTGACGTGACAAAGGGGCCAGACGTGAGGGGCCATGGCGTGTCGACCCCGATCAGACCAAAACGCCGCGCACCCTCGCGTCTGGCCCCGATAACTACCGCATGCCCATCCCCTTCTTCCTCCTCACCCCTCCCTCTCTCTGTTCTGTTCTCTGTCTCTCTCTCGTCCCCACCTTCCTCCTCACCACCCCCCTTGATCTACTCCCTCCTTCACCAAAACTAACAGATCGGACTCTCCCGAGCTTCATTGAGGTAATCTTTTCCAAACTATCCAATTATTTTTTATTTTAACAATATATTTTGATAGTATTTTGGTATATTAGGTTATGTTAGATTAGATGATTTTCTCTTACTTTTAGGGATTGTTTGATGGTTGTTAGATTATATAGTTGAATATGTTTAGGTAGATTTTATGTAGTTGTATGTTGAATATGTTGAATATGTGTATAGTTGAATATGTTTGTGTAGATTATATAGTTAGACATATGAGTATGTGTAGATTAGATTATGTAGGTCTTAGTTTTAGGTAGATTATGTTGAATATGTTTGTGTAGATAATATAGTTAGACATATAAGTATGTGTAGATTAGATTATGTAGTTCTTAGTTTTAGGTAGATTATATAGTTGAATATGTTGTGTAGTTAAATATGTTAGATGATGATATGTATGTGTAGGTGTTAGATATATTAGATGATATATGTTAGGCATAGGTTATTTGGATGATAATGGTTTTTTTTGTATAACATAGTGGATGATATATGTTAGACATATGTTAGATTATATAGTTGGATGATATATGTTAGGCATATTTTTTTAGATATGTATGTGTAGGTTTATGTATTGTTTTCTGGTTATTTTTTTGCAAAAGAGAGATGATAAAATTCTATGTATGTTATTTTTTCAAAGGATGGCGGATGATAATGGCCCTTGGTATGATGGATTAATAGAAAAGTTTGACAGAGTGCACCGTGGTCGTGCAATTGAGAATTGTAAGGTATGATGGATTAATCGAAGACTTGTCAATTATTTGTCTACGTAAGGTATGATTGATTAAGGCAGAATGTAGTAGCTATGCGCATGAGGGGTGTAATGCCCCAAGTGTGGAACCTTCCCTATTTGGAACCTGTTGCATGTGGGTCCACCCTGTCAGATATATGTTGATGTCACTTGTGTCTATGATTTTCTGTGTCCCTTGCATATCTTCCTTGCATGCATGCTTAGCATAACATAACATGTCATCTCCTTGATCTTGTGATTTCATGTGACTTATTTTTAGTTTTCTTGCATGAATGTATCCATGCCATACCATCTTTGCCATACCTTGATTCTATGCCATACCTTATGATTGCATGTCATGATCATGGTGGCATATGTTCTTACTAGGAGTTAGTATTGTGGTGAGATAATGCATGTGATCTTGATAGGTGTGAGGGTGTGGTTTAGTAATATTTTGTGTAGATGCTCATGTGATAATGGGGTGTGTAATGTAGGAGTGAGTGCTAGCCACTTCAAAGCTCTTAGCTATTTCAAATACTTTTTCTCCTTTTATCTCATGTAAAAAATTCCTTCTTCCCAAAAATGATTCTAAAATGTCTGGTGGTTAGATTAAATTGTGATTATGAGGAGGTGCATTTTTGCTGACTTGTTCTTGGATTTTTAAAGGTGCAAATAAACCCAAAACAGTAAATTAATTACTGTTTTGCATTTATTTCAAATGGCTCCGAATATTACTTTCCTATTTTTTCCCTATTGGGCCATAAATCCTTATGACCAGGAGGTATTCCTTTTGATTTTTAACACGGTAGCTTATCTTGTGGATTATTTTTTTTCCTCTGTGTGTTTTTAACTAAATAGAAGAACCCTCCCCTGCGTTTTCTTTTTCCCTGGACAACATGGGCCTCCTTCCTGTTCACTGGCCCATGCTCTCCCCTCTAGCGAGAGCCCACGCGAGAGCCCCCTCCTTTCCTTTCTTTCCCTGACGGCGTTCCTTCTCCTTCCCCGCTTTCTTCTTTCCGTCAGCACGTGAGAGAGAGGGAGGAGCTGACGGTGCCGTGGCACGGACGTCGAGGGCCCCTATATATCTGGGCGTCCAAGCCTCCCCTCGAATAGGGTTTTCTCCTGCCGCCACCATCTCCTTCCTTCCCCTCCATCTCATCCTTTCCTCCCCAGGTAAGCTTCCTGTAGGTAGCAGAGAGTGCAGAGAGGGGAGAGTTCGTCGGCGTCTACCCCGCGTGCGTCGTCGGGCGGCACGGCCGCCATGTCCGGGGGCTCGGGGTGGTTCCCCGCGACCCATTCGTGGCGCTAGGAGCCCCGGGGAGCGACCCTCCCGTCGAGACCGTCCTTGTCTTCGGCGAGCTCCGGGCGAACTCCTTCCCCTGCTTCGGTCTACGGCAGGACGACTTCATCGGCTCGTCTTCTTCCCCTCCGGCGCTCCTCCTCCCCGTTCGGCGCTCCCTCTTCTCCCCAAGGTGAGGACCATCGCCCCGTGCTTCCTCCTCCTCGGTTCGGACCAGATGCGAGGCAGGGTTCTTTGTTCTCCTCTGTTGCCGTTCGTCAGGGAGTAGTGGTTGCGTGTGTGTGTAGTGCCGTAGTAGTGTCGTGTGTTGCTGTTGTTGGAAAGAGGTTGGAGCAGGGGCTCGCCTCCACCCAGCGCGAGGGGCTGTTGCGGCCGAGTGCGTGCCTTCTTCTCTGACGGGAGGCTACTGCCCGTTGGAACCCAAGCCAGCAGCTGTTCGTGAGTTTCTTTTGGTTCAGATCGTTGGTAGACTCGTTGTAGTAGGAGGTGGATCTCCCCCCTCATGCCAGCAGCACCGTGGCCAGGAGACCTCCTCGTCGTCGCTAACACGTTCGGTTGGTTGGCCTGCTCTGTCTCCGGCGAGTAGGATAGATCAGAGGGCGGATACGTCGTGGGTATCCCTTCTTTACTTCTCTCGCGTGTACCTGTTCAGACTTCGACCCATAGTGCAGTGGTAGCGAGAGTGTGCGCCTGATGAGAGGTTCTGGGTTCGATCCCCCTCTCGGCCTATTTTTGTTTTGCTAATTCGGTGCAGTGACCGGGAGCAGTTCACCTTGTTCCTTTCCTCCATCCTGTCGAATAGATGACAGTAGTGTGGTGGTGTGTTGCTGTTGCTAGAACCAGAGGTTCTGGGTTCGAATCCCAGTAGTCTCTGTGTCCCTTTTGCTGTCCTTTCTTTTTTTGTCTATTTAATTTCTGTTTTTCCTAACTCCTTTACAAAGTGGTTGTTTTGCTGTTAATTCTGCTGATTAACCATCTCTTAGGATTAGGGGTGTTAAATTACTGTTTCTGTTGGAATAGTTAGGTTAGATTTAAATGTGTGTGTGTCTTGCACACTAGTGTTTGTTAGATGATGCTAACCTTGTGATGCTTATGAGGAGTGCATCTTGTGGTGTGAAGTTACACTTGGTAGGAGTTATGCATGATAATGTGGTTTCTTGTGAGTGTTGTTCTTAAGGTATGAAAGTAGCACTAGTGTATCATGTGTAGTCCATCTTTTGAGTTTTAGGTGGACTAAGTTGATCTTGTAGTTTCTTGTGCTAGCATGGATTTAGTGGGGTGGATGCCTCCCACTCACCACATGTACTTGAGGTGATGAGATGCACTAGGTGGCTATCTATGTTAGCATGTGTAGGTGTGGTTTCCTAGTTAAGCTAGGGTAGATTGTTGTGGGGGTTGCCCTTTGAGGATGACATGATTCCTAGGAAGATCCTAGTAATGCATGTGAGAGTGTGTACCATCACATGCCCATATGTGGGGGAGTGCATACTCTCTTGGTAGCTTAGAGTTATTTTTGTGTTGAGCTTGATGCTAGAGCTAGTGAGGTATTGTGTGCGTTGGTGTTGTTGATGTGCATGACACAAACATGTGGTTCAAACCCCCATGTCACTTTGTCATTGTGCACATAAAACTCACCTATGTTATTGTCATCTTAGAAGAATACCTTAGGGAGTTGCATTTACATTTTGTTGAAAGTTTGGGCTTTGTTTCCATGGTATAGATGGAGCCCAAGGGCATGGATCTTTGTGTGTTAGTAGTAGGGGTTTGTGCTCAACACCATAGTGGTGTCAATCACCTCTTGGTGACATGTGTGTGCAAACTATGCCTAGACAAAGTGGGCATGTGGCTGGAAAATTCCAGATTTTTGAACTCTGAAAATTTCACTAAGTCTGGAATGCTGGAAACATTTTCTTCCCCTGTAGATGAGGATGTGCTGGTCATTCTGTTGAGAACTGTACTTAGTTCAGTGCTAGTATTTTGAACCTGGTATGCTTGTGAAGCTTCCTGTCAATTTGCAAGTCATTTGGAGTCCAGTAGCTTGTGTTTTGATTGCTGTCAAAAAGCTTCAGAACAGAAACAGAAACTCAGGTGCAGGAATTTTCACCAAGTCCCTGAGATATGATGGTTTTGGGAAAGTTTGTGGCCTTGTATCTTCTAGATTTTAATTCCTTTTGCTGTGATTCTTGCTGGGACTTGTAGTGTTCTTGGTTGGCAACAGCCACATATATTATTTGTCATATTTGAAGACCTGTAGCTATGTTGCATGTTGCTCACAAACAGCTAAGATGCAGAAACTGGCAGATTGCGTAGTTTTGCCATTTTGTTCAAAGCTTGTGCTTAGTTGATGTTGTGTTGTTCTACCTTGCTCCATTTCATTCATGTTGGGTTAATATATGTCTTGGAAACCTGGGAACACCAGATTTGTGCCAATTGTGTGTGTGATGTTGAATCTTTCACGTAGGGCTTCATATCGTGTTTCGTTGATTCCCGTTGATCCGTACCTCCGTTTGCAAAGTTATTTATATGGTTTTGCACCGTTTTTACGAGCTGAATCTGCTCATATCATTCCCATGCATGTACAAATAGTTAGTGCAAAGTTCTGTCCAGAAACTTGTTGTAGTTTATTTTGCTTGTGCTAGTGATAGAAATAGTGGTGCATGCTCAACTTTCATCTCATGCATCATATGAGTGTTGCATTTTGTGGTGTTGCTATTCATTGGCTGTTATTCTTATGTTGGGTAGCACCGGGAGCAGAGAACGAATACGTGGAGTCAGGAGAGTACGTGCAGGACGATCCAGAACCATTCCAAGCTGAGAATATCACAGGCAAGATGATATGACCTTGATCCCATCTCTAGACTTGTTATGTTAGCTTCGGTTCCATAACAAATTACTCGCTGCCTACCACTAAAACTTATATTGCCTCTCCATATGCCATGAGCCTAAACACCTACTCTTTCCTAGCAAACTTGCATGGCTAGGTAGGCTTGCTCAGCTACTAATGTTAGCATTGTTAGTTGCAGGTGTTTTAAACTCATGTGATGACATGAGCTTGATATCACTATATTAATTTCTGTTATTTAATTAATGTATCTATATACCTGGTAAAAGACGGGAGGCCTAGCCTTTTGCCGGGTGTCTTGTTCCGTCTTTGCGGCCTTAGTTACCGGTTACCGGTGTTTGATTCCATAATGATCGCTCCTAACACGTTCTGGGTTGTTATGGGGACCCCCTTGATAAATCGCGTAGTGCTAAAGCTTGTCCGGCAGGACCCAACTTTGGTGTTAATTTGCTAATCACTTAATAATAAACTGCATAGGGAATAGCTACCCCGAGGATTCTAATCAACAACCCGGGCCAGTGCTCCTCATGAGCGTTGGTCCAAACTTGAGTCGTGTGCGGGGCCAACCCGGGGCAACTCGGGAGATGTCTATCAGGCCACCGTACGCTGTGCTCATCCGGCGTGTCCTGAGACTGAGATACGCGGCTCTTATCAGGGTCGTCGACACGTCGGGAGGTCCTGCTAGTCTTGTCTTACCTTAGCGGTATATCTTGCGTATAGGAATCCCAGTGAAGCTTTGGTTTCACCCAGAGTTGAGGTTTTCCTCTAAGGAATCCGACGAGATCACGAGATTCGTGATAGAGGATGCCTTTGCGGCCTGTGTTCGTTTGTGATGGACTAGTTGGAGCACCCCTGCAGGGTTTAATCTTTCGGAAAGCCGTGCCCGCGGTTATGTGGCAACTTGGAATATTTTGTTAACATCCGGTATTAGAGAACTTAAACATAAACTAATAAAATATGCCAACTGTGTGCGTAACCGTGACTGTCCCTTCGAAGATCTCTCTTCGATCGGGAACACGGTGGGGTTATGATTGCCGTAGGTAGGTGTTCAGGATCACTTTCTGAGCAAGTATTCCCGATCGTTAGCGTAGACCACTTTCACTTCTCTTTTGCATAAGATAGCCACTTATTCAATCATAGGTTGCAGCAGCCGGAAACACTTCATCCCTTCCTTACCCAAATAACGTGACTAGTTTTGGTACCAAGGTCCTAGATTGCTGAGTCCCCGTGGCTCACGGATTCCTCCGAAACTCCCAGCAGGTACAGGTACCCCAGAGACGGATGATCCCGATGGCACCCAGCTGGCGTGGCAGTACGACGAGGAGACAGATCGCCTTTACGTGAACTATCCAGAGGACTGAGCCGTGGTCGTGATCGTGGGCCTGCAGCGGGTAGCATAGCATTTTCCTTGTTTTGTAGTCCGTACCGAAACTACCTTGGTTGTATCTGCGTTGAACTATGTATTATTAATAAGAAGACAGTTGAATCCCAGATTGTCTACTGTAATTATTATTATGTGCTATGTTTACTTGCTTGCGAAACGCTTAGATGCGCTTCTTTCCTATTCGGGGGCCTCGACCCCCAGATCGGAAAGGACCGCATCATGGTCGTTACAAGGGGTCATGCTGCAAATGACTTTCCCTGTGACGTGCGATACGAGCCCTACATTGCAAGGTTGGATCTGTTGTCCTTTGTTTTGCAATTCAAGAGGAACCCACCACCGGTGAACCATGCAGCGCTCACCGGACTGATAAGCGGCCTTCCTCTCAACTGCGATGCCGTTACGGGTCATGTCAGTGCCGTTAACTGGTGACAGCGGATGGGCATCTTAATTGGTGTTGAACCCCCTCCCCCTCTGCCAGCCAAGCCTGATGCCTCAAAAGTGAAGCATTCCTGGTTAAAAGAAGTGAGAGGACGACCGTGTCCTGCGGATGGCGATGATATTGTCATGCAGCAATATGCTCGGGCCTATCTTTGGTATATACTAACCAAAGTAGTCTTCACACACGCAACCGGTAACTCGGCACTCTGGATGTATTTGGAGCGCCTAAGGAACTGAGATATTCCGTTTAGCTGGGGTTCAGCAGCACTATCATACTTGTATCGTCAGGTGAGAGCTATCTGCAGACATTTTTCTTTTTAATTTGTCATGTGTCACACATTGCTAACATTTATGTTTAATTGCAGTTGGATCAGGCGTCAATGAGGACAAGAGAATCATCTTCATTATGTGGGTTTGTGTGGAGCCTCTCTGTGTGGATGTGGGAGCCGTTGCCGGTTGGACGGCCCATGTTAAAGAACCGTGATAACCCAAACCCCAATCCTCATGAAGGGCTTCATCATGAAGATCCATATCGTCGCCCGACAGTTGCCTATCATTGGGATCAGGTGTCTGTTTACACAGGAAGCTCTCATGTGCGATAGAGGTGTTATGTGAACGAGCTGGACACCTTAACTGCTGAGCAGGTACCAACATTTTAGTTCCTTGTATTGTAGATTTTTTTGATGGCCATATTAGAACGTGTACCTAACATCTCAGCTCGTCCTATTGTTGTAGGTTTTCTGGCAGACTTATGAGGAAGATTGTGAGTACAACCTCAACCATATGTGCACGCGTGATAGTAATATTTGGAGGTCTAGCTGTCCAATTATATGCTTTTACGCTGTCGAGTTCCACTTTGTAGACCGTGTTGCCAGGCAATTTGGGAAACGCCAAGGTATTCCAACTGAGGAGACCAAGAGTGTAATCACAAGTCTGCATCGGTAAGCCAAAATGATTCATGAGATTTTGCACTATAGCATTGTGAAAGTTTATGTTTGATAATCGTTTAAACTACCGTGCATCGTTTTAGGTACAGTCGAAGGAACAATCGGGATATATCGGATTGGGTTGCCAAACACCAAACGTGGATAGCAATGTGGAATCAGAAAGAGACGTTAATTGACGTGGAGAATAGACTCCACAATGATTCTGCCTACCAGAAATATCTTGTGTGGTATGTGGAGCGTTGTCGGTTGAAGCTTAAGCCCGGTTGGACTAAGGAAGAGTGGTCTGAGTTGGTGTGAGAAGATCCATCTGCTGTAGAAGGGTATCATGCCTTCAACATGGTTGTGCGAGAGACCGGAGGGAGTCAAGTGGACTATGCACCTATGCATGACGAACTGGTAAGTGAATGAATCAGAACCAACCAGCATTACATTGTCTTCTTCAATTCTGAATGTTTGTTGTGTTAGTTAATTGAAGGGTAGGGAGTTCGTTATGTGCGTGAACGATGCCAATATAGCACTTAGTCATCCCCGAGAAGGTGCATCATCTGAGAGAACTCTTAGGACCACGTTGGAGGTATGATCATGTTTACAAATGTTTGTCTTGATGAATTACTTATTTGCGTCTAACATAGTGTTTCGTGTTTTCTCAGAAGTTTAAGTCAAGGTTCCACAAGTGGGCAGTTATGCTTTCTTGCCACGGTGCTTAGTCCGTGGACGTGTTTACAGGTTGTACAAGCCGCTCCTCTAGATCTCGACGTCGTCAGCTGACCGTCGATGACATAGAAGAAGAGGAAGAAGAAGAGACGACACAGGAGCATGAGGTAGATATTGATGCTCCACAATCGTAACAGCCGTCACAGTCCTGGAAGAAGAAGACACCACATGCGGCGAGAAAGAAGAGATTAAATTCTTGGTTTCGTAGTCCGGAGTATAATCGTAAGAATTTGCCTAAGGGGATGCGGTATATTGAAGAAGAGGAAGACGAGGAAGAGGAAGACGAGGAAGATATAGAAGAGGAAGAGGTAGAGGGAGAAGAGGAGTCTAGCAAAGAAGAGGAGGAGGAAGTGCCTACCAGAAAGGGGAAAGCCGCGAAGAGAGGAAGAAGGAAGTGAAGTGAAGTGCACTTGATATGTTATCTTTAATTTGTGAACCTGTCGTGAAGTGAACTTGTCGTGTAGTGAATACCTATGTTATCTTGAATTCTTGAAGTTGTCATGTAGTGAACACCTTAGTTATCTTGAATTCGTGAACATGTCATGAAATGAAATGAAGTGCATCTATTATGTTATCTTTAATTTGTGTACTTGTTATGAATGATAAAGATTACATAGTTGGAATGATAAAGATTACATAGTTGAAATGATAAAGATTGTATAGTTGGAATGATAAAGATTGCATAGTTGGAATGATAAAGATTGCATAGTTGAAATGATAAAGATTGCATAGTTCAAATGATAAAGATTACATAGTTCATATGATAAAGATTACATAACAGGCTGGTGGATACATGTCATTATAGTTCCAAATGACAAAGATTACATAGGCTAATTGTCGTTAGGTCCAAGATTGTAGCAAATGACATCATTTCTTTCTTTGACCCATGCCCAATGAGAAACCTGCTTCGGCAGTGCCGAAAAAGGTTGCCTCACTAACCAATCAATGACCTAGCCATGGCTCTGAATGTTAAAGTGTTGATGTTCTTCCCTTGTTGCACACAATGCAACTTGCATTGCAAGATCACGCCGACAATCTTTTTCCCTCTTCTTCAGTTTCTTGATCTCGCTCTCTTTTTTATCGATTATTCTTTTGGCAACGTCCTTACAGAAACAGTAGTTTGAAAAGGCTCTACACGCGGCATTCGATGCATCAACGTCAGCCACCCAGTAGGTCATTTTTTCCTCAATAAATTCGCGTTCACGCTTCGTCGCCACCTCAGCAGAAGCCTCAACGTAAATGGACGGTATCATCTTGTATTTTAGAAAATGACTACTCAACACACACTAACTACTCAATACACACTAACTACTCAATACACACTAAATTTAGCTAGGGTTTCTCTAAGATGTAAAAAATGTAAGATGTACAAAATGTATCATAATAAGGAGGTTCAACAAAAAAATTGAATGAATGGGAGGAGAATACTACAAGGAACAAAGTTTATGGACAGATTTATGTTAGGGAATCACCTTCTTGCTCGGATTCGATGGGGTCTTGAAGGAAAGGAGATAGGAAGAGAGCATAAATGAAGCATCAATGGTAGGGGAAAGTGAGTGTGGTGGGACCCACACCAACAGTCCACCACATAGTCTAGTTGGGTTCACGAGCCAAACGCCGGGGACCCCTGGCGTATGGTCATGTGGCCAGGACCAGGATGCCGCACAACAGAAACCATTAGGTTTGCATTAAATTAGACATATGAGATGCCAGGTCCCTCGCGTTTGGCCCAGGACCAGACGTCAGTGACCCTGACGTCTGGATGCGCACAACAAACATCAGTAGATTTACACTAAATTGGACTTATGAGACGCGAGTGACCACGTCAGGGGCGTGTGGCCCCTTCGCCACGTCGGCTGGTCAACGGCAGGCTGATCGACTAGGCCCAGCCAGACGTCAGAAACCCTGACGTCTTCTGTGCAACCCAGACGTCAGAGACGTCGGCGTCACGTAAAGAGGTTAATTTTAAACGTATTTTTAAACTAGGGTCAGATCTGTGTTTTTTGCACTAAAGTTTAGGGGGGAAAATCGGCCTATATATGGCCGCGTAGGGCGTAGGAGTACGTCATATTTCCGGTGCGCGGTGCAGCGGCAGCGGTCTCTGTGCAGCAGCAGGGGGTAAAAGAAAAAAGTGGCCGACGTCGGCAGCAGCGGCGGGAGATCGGCCGACGACTTGTTCTGACTGACCTGAAAAGAAAATTGCAGGGAGCAGACAGTGTCACCGTTTTGATGCCTTCCATGCCCTCCCTGGAGACGCGTCAAAGCGCCGTGCTTTTTTTTTTTCTTTTTTTTTCGCGATTAAAAAGCGCAGGGCTTTTTGCCCCAAACGCCGGGCGGGAATCCGTGCCGAAGCTCCGGTAATGTGTTTCCGTCGTCTCGCGCGCGATTTCTTCAGAGCTTTCTTTTTTAGAAAAGTTTCTTCGGAGGTTTTGTCTCGGTCCAACAACCGAGTGCAAGATTCAGGCTAAGCATACGGGATTCGTGTCGATATGATTACGGTCGGCACGACTGTACAGAGAGACGTGCACCGGAGATCTCGAGTCTTAACGAACAGTGACAGGGTATGTGAAGACAATGGGGACTTAGAGCATCTCTAACAAACCCTCTAAATTGATCAAACCCGTAAAAAATGCGTGTTTACAGTTTCGGTCGAAAAAAGGTGCGGATCAGAACCCGTAAAACTTGTCCGCCCGTAAAATTTTTAAGAGCACGGTAAATTCATCCACGAAGACCTTGTATGTGCAATTTCGGAGGGAGTATATAGTTTAACATGTAAACTGGTCAAACCTCGCCGGAGCAACCGCGCCGCGGCGAAACTGGCCGGAATTTACCTGGAACTTACCGAAATCCATCTTCGCATGTCGGAAAAAGCTGTTGCACGTCTTAAATTGTCGCGGCCGGTCCGGATTGCGGCCAACTCGACCTCCACTCCCGAGGCGAGACCGTCCACGGACTGGATGGAGCAAGCTACGGACGGCCTGAATCAGGGCGAGGCGACACCGAAGACGAATGGGGCAGGGATGGGGGAGCTCGCGCGGCCACGTAGAGGAATGCGCGTGCGGCGGCAGGCAGTGCCGGGCTCATATCAGGAACGGGTGGGCGCGTCAGGGAGCACGCGGTCGGGGCGGGCGGCGTAGGCCTCCTCCACTGCATGCATGACCCGAAACGGGCGACGCCGGAACAAGGCGGGGAAGAGGTGGGCGGCGCCGGGGCGAGCCGGCGTGCGAGGGCGAGGCACGCCGTGGCCGGAGACGGCTTGCCAGGATGGGAGGAAAAAAAGGGGGGAAAAGCTATAATGAGATACAATTTTATTTACGGAGTCTGCTCTGTTTAAGTAATTTCAGATTGTAAAAACAGTTGAGAGTGTTCCTTATACGTGTTTCTAAAGATCAATTTTTACATTGTGTGCTAGAGATGCTCATCTTTTCCGTCTCGAATAATTGATAGTCCTTTTTTTCTCCCGGTCTCCCATTCTGCGAGGAATTATTGACAGTGCTAGCTAGTATAGTTGTTGTCACTCCCATGTCTGCATCCGACTCTTCTAAACACATCGAAGGCTATGAATTTGCATTGGCGTATTCTGGACCGGCACTAATCAAAGGAAAACGACGTGAATTGCTTCATCATCAGGTCGACCAACGCGTTTCCCTCGGAAAGTCGGAAGTATGAAGATTCGTGAAGGGAAGTATGAACCATTCAGCGTGCACGTAATTGAGTGATAAATGTGTTGTATAATAGCATGATTAATAATACAGCCGACTGCTATTTATAATCCATTAACATGTCATCTACCCTTTCTATAAAGTAATATAAAAACGTTTAGATAATTACTACTTTAGTGATCTAAACATTTTTATATAAGTTCAGGAGGGAGTATAATCTATCTTATAAATAATATATACAATAATTGATTAGAAGAGTATAGTATTTTTTATTATATGGCTCAGCTTTTACCTTACGGCGAAGTGGAAAATTTTGACCCAAAAACGAAACTAATTCACAAACTGAACTACGTTTGAAAAAAATTCACTCAGCTGACCTTTTTTGTGACGCATTTGTCTTAGGTGCCACACTACACTGTGTGGTGCCCGACACTACATTGTGTGACGCTTGAGATCTAGTGTGGCACCTAAGGCATATGCGCCACACTACACTGTGTGGCGCCTAAGACAAAGGCGTAACACAGTGTAGTGTGGCGCCTGACTGTCCGGCGCCACACAAAAAGGTTAGCTGGGTGAAATTTTTCAAACGTACTTCAGTTTGTGAAATACTTTGGCTCCTGGGTCAAATTTGTCAATTTTTCCTCACCTTACAAAGAGCCTAGGAGCACGTGTTAAGAACTGATTCTTAATTAAGAGTCCGCTTACCTTCTCTCTCTTCTGTTTTTTCCTCCAACTAAGCAAAAATATACTAGTTTATTTCTTATAGTCCGCTAAGTCAGCTCTATTGTACTTGCTCTAAGAGCATCAACCTCCTCAAACACCCTTTATATGCCTGAACCGACGATATGATGAGTGACTGGTCACAAAATCACGAGTTAGTCGGGCTCCTCAAAACCGACTGTATGTACTGCTGACCGACACCATCATATTTGTCCATTTCTAGGGTGGATATGAAGAGATCCAACATATCCTTCACGTTGGACCGAACAGACCGAACCCACATCAAATTTCACAAAGACCCCCCTCGACCTAGTCGGACTAGTTCTTTTCCTCTCCTCTCCTCTCCCTCGTCCGCACCGACCCTCCCCTTTGCTCTCCCGGCACCCATCTCCGCCGTCATCCCGACCACTCAGCGTCGTCATGTCATCGATCAAAGGGAGCGCGGAGATGACATTCAACCTACGGGCCGACCAGGGCCTCCGTGCGTGCTCGGCTGACTGGGCCGAAATGGGCCCAAGTGTGCACTAGTATTTAGGCATGTGTGTATTCGAGTGAGTGGGTGGTGTGTGTTGCGTGAGCTCATGTGGCTGAGGACCAAGACCTCCTTCTCCCCCTCCATTCCTCCTTGTAGCTTGAAATATAGTCTGTAATGGGTGAATTCAAACTCTAAACCTCACAACCTGGTATTAGAGCCTTTAAATCCTGGTGGAGCGATTTTGCTGGGAAACTTTCCTCCGGGAGCGATCCCGTCGGGGAAACTTCCCTTTGGGAGGGGGGGGGGAGGAACTCGAGGCCAACGTTATCACCCAAGATTCCTCCATCATGGGAGGACCAATCTTCACAAACATCTTCACCAGTACCATCTCATCTCAAACCCAAGCTCATCTCTTGTATTCAATCTTTGTCTCCAAACTTCTGATTGGTACATGTGGGTTACTAGTAATGTTGACTACATCTCGTAGTTGATGCTAGTTGGTTTAATTGGTGGGATATTATATGTTCAAACCCTTAATCATATACCTTACACCTTTGATCTTGAACATGATGATGATTTGTGAGTAGTTACTTTCATTCTTTAGGACATGGGACAAATCTTGTTATAAGCAATCATGTGAAGTTGCTATTCGTTCGATATTTTGCCGATGTGCATGTTGCTCTTCCTTTAGTGGCGTCATGTGAACGTCGACTACATGACACTTCACCATATTTGTCGCTAAGGGAAAACATTGGAGAGTAATAAGTAGACGATGGGTTGCGAGAGTGAAGGAAGTCTAAACCCTAGTTTATGCGTTATTCCGTAAGGGACTGATTTGGATATATCCATATGTTTCATCCTATGGTCAGGTTTACCTTAATTCTTCTTTCGTAGTTGCGGATGCTTGTGAGAGGGTGTAACAATAAGAGATTTTTTTGTTCAAGTAAGAACAACACCATAGAATCGGTCTAACCACATATCAAATGATCAAAGTACCAAACGTGAATCAACCAAACATGGTGAACGTGACTAAATAAAAATTCCCATGTGTCCTCGAGAGCGCTTTACTTCCTATAAGAGAAATTTCCGGCTTGTCCTTTGCTGTAAAAAGGATTTGGCCACCTTGTTGCACCCTTGTTACAATTGTTACTTGTTACCTTCTACGAATCACCTTGCTACGAAACTACCTGTTACCGCTACTTTCAGTGCTTGCAGAGACTACCTTGTTGAAAACTACTTGTCATTTCCTTCTGCCCCTCATTGGGTTCGACACTCTTACTTGTCGAATGGACTATGATTGATCCCCTATACTTGCGGTCCATCACTATGCAAGTTGATTAGGCAGAGCATTGGATTTGTTTCCATTTAAGTGGTGACCAGGTCACATTATTCGGGCAAGATGTTGCTCCCCAGATTTGTGCCTTTATAGAAATTTCAGCTTTGTTAGTTTGTGAAGTTGCATAGCAGTCTGAATCCTCTGTTAAAATTAAGGAATTTCTGGCCAAGTTGGCCCATGTATTTGAAGCCCCTAAAGGTATGCCACCCACGAGAAAATATGACCACACTATTCCCCTAATTCTTGGAGCTCAACCAGTCTCCATTAGGCCATACAGGCTTGCTCCAACATTGAAAAATGAAATGGAAAGGCAGGTCACAGAAATGCCTGAGGTTGGCATTATAAGGCATAGCAATAATGTTTTTTCATATCATATGATATTAGTTCAGAAGAAAGATAAAACTTGGAGACTAGTGTTTGATTATAGGCACTTGAATGCAATTGCCATCAAAAGAAAGTCTCCTATTCCAGTCATTGATGAGCTCCTAGATGAACTTGCTCACTCGTGTTGGTTCTCCAAACTTGAACTTCGTCTTGGTTATCACCACAGAAGCTTGGCCCCTTGCGAAGAGCACAAAAGTGCATTCCATACTCATTTTGGTCATTTTAAATTCGGGTCCACTCTTTTGGATTAATTGGTGGACCTTCTACTTTTCAATTTGCTATGAATGACACATTGTCCCGTGCGTGAGAAAATATGAAGAGGTTTTCTTTGATGACATATTAGTTTCCAGGGTTTCATATGCCCCTCACCTACAACATTTAGCTCAAGTGTTGAAGTTATTGATGCAACATCAATGGAAAGTGAAGTTGTCTAAGTGTTATTTTGCTCAAACCCAAATTGCTTATTTGGGGTACATTATTAGTGGACATGGTGTTTCTACTGATCCATCAAAGATTTCACCTATTCAGGATTGGCCAGTGCCTCTTTTTGCTAAGGAATTAAGGGGTTTTCTCGGCATAGCAAGGTATTACATGAAGTTTATTTGCCACTATGGAATTGTGAGCAGGCCCTTAACTAATTTGTTGAAGAAAGGGGTACCTTTCCATTGGAAACAAAATGAGAAACTAGATTTCACCTTACTTAAGCAGGCCCTAGTATTGAAAGTGCGTTATATCTACTAGAGGGGGTGAATAGGCGATTTTTATAAATTTGTCACGGAGGAAATTCCTTGTGGGGAAAGTCCTCGGTCATGAATTGCATGCAGCGGAATAAATACCCAGTCAAGCGTGCAAAACAACAATAGCATAGTCTTCAAAGTGAAATGAAACGTTCGGTTTGCACAAGTAGCGTGTTCAGGATATACACGTGAAGAACAAGTTAAGTGAGGAATTTGGGGTTAGGAAATTAAGAAAGTCGTTAGCAAATTCTTCAAACAATAAAGATCAAAGTCATCAACATACAACTGAGGAAATGAAAGGGTTGAGGAATTAGAACCACGTGCTCGATGATGAAAATGGTTTGATGACCCAGTTTCAACTGTTGTGATAGTCGTACGTCTCGTTTGGAGCGGTGCTATCCCACAAACAACAGCGCCAGAAATTGACACGTTGACAGAGGTTGGGCTTGCATTGGTTTTTCCCTTGAAGAGGAAAGGGTGATGCAGCACAGGAGCAGTAAGTATTTCCCTCAGTTTGAGAACCAAGGTATCGATCCAGAAGGAGGGTCTCGTCAAGTCCAG
Source organism: Hordeum vulgare subsp. vulgare (assembly GCF_904849725.1). Lineage (NCBI taxonomy): Eukaryota > Viridiplantae > Streptophyta > Magnoliopsida > Poales > Poaceae > Hordeum > Hordeum vulgare. The sequence goes on along the minus strand of NC_058518.1, from coordinate 447,026,220 downwards.
AGTACCTGCGCAAACACAAACAAGCTTGCACCCAACGCTTCAAAGGGGTTGTCAATCCCTTGAAGATTGTTTGCAAAGTGAGAACTGAAGGCGGAAAGTGCAACGAAGTAAAAAGTGTAAGCCTGAAAATATGGTGTGGAGTAGACCCTAGGGGCCATAGTGTTCACTAGAGGCTTCTCTCAAAATAGTAAGTATCACGGTGGGTGAACAAATTACTATCGAGCAATTAATAGAACCGCGCAAAGTCATGACGATATCTAAGGCAATGATCATACATATAGGCATCACGTCCGAGACAAGTAGACCGATACTTTCTGCATCTACTACTATTACTCCACACATCAACCGCTATCCATCATGCATCTAGTGTATTGAGTTCATGACGAACAGAGTAACGCTTTAAGCAAGATGACATGATGTAGAGGGATAATCTCAAACCAATGATGAAAACCCCATCTTTTTACCCTTGATGTCAACAACACGATGCGTGCCTCGCTACCCCTTCTGTCACTAGGTGAGGTCACTGCACGGTATGAACCCAAAACGAACCACTTCTCCCATTGCAAGAATCATAGATCTAGTTGGCCAGACAGAACCCACAACTCGAAGAGAATTACAAGGATATGAAATCATGCATAAGATAGATCAGAAGAAACTCACATAAGATTCATAGATAATCTGATTATAAATCCACAATTCATCGGATCTCGACAAACACACCGCAAAAGAAGATTACATCAGATAGATCTCCATGAAGATCATGGAGAACTTTGTATTGAAGATCCAAGAGAGAGAAGAAGCCATCTAGTTACTAACTATGGACCTCTAAGTCTATGGTGAACTACTCACGCATCATCGGAGAGGTCATGATGTTGATGAAGAAGCCCTCCGTGTCCGAATCTCCCCTCCAGCAGGGCACCAGAACGTGCCCCGGATGGGATCTTGCGGAGACAGAAGCTTGCGGCGGCTGATACGTCCATTTTGCATCATGTTTTCATGTTGATATTTATCGCTTCTTTGGCTCTTATTTCACTTCATGGTAAAATTCTTATGCCTTTTCTCTCTTATTTTGTAAGGTTTACATGAAGAGGGAGAATACCGGGAACTCGAATTCTGGCATGAAAGTGGAGCAAAGTTGAGATACCTATTCTGCGCAACTCCAAACGCCGTAAAAATCAACGAGGATTTTTTCCCGATTTATCAAAAATACTGGGCCGAAAAAGTGACAAAGGGGCACAATGGGTGCCCACAAGCCTGCACGGCGCGGCCACCGCCCAGGTCGCGCCATGGGGGCTTGTGGGCAGCCCACTGGCCCACTTGCTCCCCTCTTTTGCTATATGGAGGGTTTCGTCCAGGAAAAATTCAGGGAGGAGCTTTTTCGTGGTTCCGTCGCTGCCACGAGGCAGAACTTCAGAAGAACCAATCTAGAGCTCCGACAGGACGATCTTGCCGGGGAAACTTCCCTCCCGGAGGGGGAAATCGTCGCCAACGTCATCACCAACACTCCTCTCATCGGAGGGGACTCGTCACCATCAACATCTTCATCAGCACCTTCTCATCTCCAAACCCTAGTTCATCACTTGTAACCAATCTTCGTCTCGCGACTCCGATTGGTACTTGTAAGGTTGCTAGTAGTGTTGATTACTCTTTGTAGTTGATGCTAGTTGGATTATTTGGTGGAAGAGTTTATGTTCAGATCCTTGATGCTACTCATTACCTCTCTGATCGTGAATATGGTTATGCTTTTTGAGTAGTTACTTTTGTTCCTGAGGACATGGGATAAGTCATGCTAATAGTAGTCATGTGAATTTGATATTTGTTCGGTATTTTGATATGTTGTATGTTGTTTTTCCTCTAGTGGTGTTATGTGAACGTCGACTACATAACACTTCACCATTATTTGGGACTAGAGGAAGGCATTTGGAAGTAGTAAGTAGATGATGGGTTGCTAGAGTGACAGAAGCTTAAACCCTAGTTTATGCGTTGCTTCGTAAGGGGCTGATTTGGATCCACTAGTTTAATGCTATGGTTAGACTTTGTCTTAATTCTTCTTTTGTAGTTGCGGATGCTTGCGAGAGGGGTTAATAATAAGTGGGATGCTTGTCCAAGTAAGGGCAGTACCCAAGCGCCGGTCCACCCACATATCAAACTATCAAAGTAGCGAACGCGAATCATATGAACATGATGAAACTAGCATGACAGAAATTCCCGTGTGTCCTCGGTTGCGTTTTTCCTCCTATAAGACTTTGTCCAGGCTTGTCCCTTGCTACAAAAGGGATTGGGCCACTTTGCTGCACCGTTGCTACTTTTGTTACTTGTTGCTCGCTACGAAACATCTCACCACACAATCACTTGTTACCGACAATTTCAGTGCCTGCAGATTTTACCTTGCTGAAAACCACTTGTCAGATCCTTCTGCTCCTCATTGGGTTCGACACTCTTACTTATCGAAAGGAGTACGATTGATCCCCTATACTTGTGGGTCATCACGACTCTTTTCTGGCGCCGTTACCGGGGAGTGAAGCGCCTTTGGTAAGTGGAACTTGGTAAGGAAACATTCATATAGTGTGTTGAAATTTATTATCACTTGTCACTATGGATACTAATCCTTTGAGGGGCTTGTTCGGGGTATCTTCACCTCGAACGAAAGCATGAATGGTTGCTCCTCAACCTGCTGCACCTACTGAAAATATTTGCTTTGAATTTCCTTCGGGTATGCTTGAGAAACTGCTCGCTAATCCTTTTACAGGAGATGGAACATCACATCTAGACTTGCATCTGATCTATGTAGATGAAGTTTGTGGTTTATTTAAGCTTGCAGGTGTGCCCGAGGATGATGTCAAGAAGAAGGTCTTTCCTTTATCTTTGAAGGATAAGGCGTTGACATGGTATAGGCTATGTGATGATACTGGATCATGGGACTACAATCGGTCGAAATTGGAATTTCATCAAAAGTTTTATCCTATGCATTTAGTACATCGTGATCAGAATTATATTTATAATTTTTGGCCTCGTGACAGAGAAAGCATCACTCAAGCTTGGGGGAGGCTTAAATCAATGTTATATTCATGCCCCAATCATCAGCTCTCGAGAGAAATTATCATTGAGAACTTCTATGCTCGGCTTTCTCATGATGATCGCACCATGGTTGAAACTTCTTGTACCGGTTCCTTTATGAAGAGAGATATTGACTTCAAATGGAATTTATTGGAGAGAATTAAACGCAACTCTAAAGATTGGGAGCTTGAAGAAGGTAAGGAGTCAAGTATGAATTTCACGTTTGATTGCGTTAAATCCTTTGTTGAGACAAATATCTTTAGTGATTTTAGCGCTAAGTATGGACTTGACTCTGAGATAGTAACTTCATTGTGTGAATCATTTGCCGCTCATATTGATCTCCCCAAAGAGAAGTGGTTTAAATATCATCCTCCTTTAGAAGTCAATGTAGTTAAACCCAATCCAGTTGAAGAGAAAGTCATTGCCTATAGTGATCCTGTTGTTCCTAGTGCTTACATTGAGAAACCACCTTTCCCTATTAGGATAAAGGATCATTCTAAATCTTCAACTATGATACGTAGAGGCTATATTAGAACACCTACACCCCCTAAGCAAATTAGAGTTGAACCTAGCATTGCTATTATCAAAGATCTTCTGTCCGACGATCATGAGGGACATAATATTCACTTCTGTGAAGATGCTGCTAGAATTGCTAAACCTCACGTTGGAGACGAACATAGGCGTGTTGTTGGCATGCATGTGGTTTCTGTTAAGATAGGAGATCATTGTTATCATGGCTTATGTGACGTGGGTGCTAGTGTTAGTGCAATACCTCAATCCTTATATGATGAAATCAAAGATGAGATTGCACTTGTTGAGATAGAGCCTATTGATGTCACTATTCCTCTTGCCAATAGAGATACTATCTGCCCTCTGGGAATTCTTAGGGATGTTGAAGTCTTGTGTGGTAAAACAAAGTATCGTACTGATTTCCTCGTTCTTGCTACCGCACAAGATAGCTTTTGTCCCATCATATTTGGTAGACCTTTTCTCAATACTATAAATGCTCATATTGATTGTGAGAAGCAAACTGTCACTGTTGGCTTTGAAGGTGTGTCACATGAGTTCAATTTCTCTAAGTTTGGTAGACAACCTCATGAAAACAAGTTGCCTAGTAGGGATGAAACTATTGCCTTAGCCTCTATTGCCGTGCCTCCTACTGATCCCTTAGAGCAATACTTGCTTGAGCATGAAAATGATATGCATATGGATGAAAGGGATGAGATAGATAGAGTTGTCTTAGAACAATATCCTATCCTTAAGAATAACTTGCCTGTTGAACTGCTTGGAGATCCACCCCCACCAAAGGGTGACCCTGTGTTCGAGCTTAAACAGCTGTCTGATACTCTTAAGTATGCCTATCTTGATGAAAAAGAGATATATCATGTTATAATTAGTGCTAGCCTCTCAGAGCATGAAGAAAAGAAGTTACTAAAAACTCTGAGGAAGCACTGTGCTGCTATTGGATATACTCTTGATGATCTTAAGGGCATTAGTCCTACCCAATGCCAGCACAAGATTAAAACTGATCCTGATTTCAAACCAGTTGTTGATCATCAAAGGAGATTGAATCCTCAGATGAAAGAAGTAGTGAGAAAAGAAATACTAAAGCTCGTGGAAGCAGGTATCATTTATCCTGTTGCTCATAGCGATTGGGTGAGTCCGGTGCATTGCGTTGCTAAGAAGGGAGACGTTACCGTTGTCCCAAATGATAAGGATGAATTGATCCCACAGAGGATTATTACTGGCTGTAGGATGGTGATTGATTTTAGGAAATTGAATAAAGCCACTAGGAAAGATCATTACCCTTTGCCTTTTATCGACCAAATGCTAGAAAGGTTGTCCAAACACACACACTTCTGCTTTCTAGACGGTTATTCTGGTTTCTCCCAAATACCAGTTGCACAATCTGATGAGGAGAAAACCACTTTCACCTGCCCTTTCGGTACCTTTGCTTATAGACGTATGCCTTTTGGCTTATGTAATGCACCTGCCACCTTTCAAAGATGTATGATGGCTATATTCTCTGACTTTTGTGAAAAGATTGTTGAGGTTTTCATGGATGACTTCTCCGTTTACAGGTCTTCCTTTGATGATTGCCTCGGCAACCTTGATCGAGTCTTACAGAGATGTAAAGACACCAAACTTGTCTTGAATTGGGAGAAGTGCCACTTTATGGTTAATGAAGTCATCATCTTAGGACATCAAATTTCTGAAAGAGGTATTGAAGTCGATAAGGCTAAGGTTGATGCAATCGAGAAAATGCCATACCCCACAGATATCAAAGGGATAAGAAGTTTCCTTGGTCATGCTGGTCTCTATAGAAGGTTAATTAAAGACTTCTCTAGGATTTCTAGGCCTCTTACCAATCTCTTTCAAAAGGATATTCCTTTTGTCTTTGACGAGGATTGTGAAGAAGCCTTCGAAATACTTAAGAGGGCTTTGATAACTGCACCTATTGTTCAACCACCTGACTGGAACTTGCCTTTTGAGATCAAGTGTGACGCTAGTGATTATGCTGTTGGTGTTGTCCTAGGGCAAAGTGTTGATAAGAAGTTGAATGTTATTCACTATGCTAGTAAAACTCTGGACAGTGCCCAAAGAAACTATGCCACTACGGAAAAGGAGTTTTAAGCAGTCGTGTTTGCATGTGAAATTTCAGGTCTTACATAGTTGATTCCAAAGTCACTATTCACACTGATCATGCTGCTATTAAGTACCTCATGGAGAAGAAGGACGCTAAACCTAGACTTATCAGATGTGTTCTCTTGCTACAAGAATTTGATTTGCACGTTGTCGATAGAAAGGGTGCTGATAACCCAGTAGCAGATAACTTGTCTAGGTTGGAGAACGTTCTTGATGACCCACAACCTATTGATGATAGCTTTCCTGATGAGCAATCGAATGTCATCAATACTTCACTTAGTGCACCATGGTATGCTGATTATGCAAACTATATCGTTGGTAAATATATACCACCTAGTTTCACATACCAGCAAAAGAAGAAATTCTTCTTTGACTTGAGACACTACTTTTGGGATGATCCTCACATTTATAAGGAAGGAGTAGATGGTGTTATTAGACTTTGTGTACCTGAACATGAACAGGGACAGATCCTACAGAAGTGTCACTCCGAGGCCTACGGAGGACACCATGCGGGATATAGAACTGCACACAAGGTATTGCAATCAGGTTTCTATTGGCCCACTCTCTTCAAGGATGCATGTAAGTTTGTCTTGTCTTGTGACAAATGTCAAAGAATAGGTAATATTAGCAAACGTCAGGAAATGCCTATGAACTATTCACTTGTCATTGAACCATTTTATGTTTGGGGCTTTGATTATATGGAACCTTTTCCAAAATCCAATGGGTATACTCACATCTTATTTCCTGTTGATTACGTCACTAAGTGGGTATAAGCTATCCCCACTAGTAGTGCTGATCACAACACCTCTATCAAGATGTTGAAAGAAGTCATCTTCCCTAGATTTGGAGTCCCTAGATATGTAATGACCGACGGGGGTTCACACTTCATTCATGGTGCTTTCCGTAAAACGCTTGCTAAGTACGATGTCAACCATAGAATTGCGTCTCCCTATCACCCTGAGTCTAGTGGTCAAGTAGAGTTAAGTATTAGAGAGATTAAACTGATTCTGCAAAAGACTGTCAATAGGTCTAGAAAGAATTGGTCTAAGAAGCTCTATGATGCACTGTGGGCTTATAGAACTGCCTATAAGAATCCCATGGGCATGTCTCCGTACAAAATGGTGTATGGGAAAGCATGTCATTTACCTCTTGAGCTAGAGCATAAAGCTTATTGGGCAATCAAAGAGCTCAACTTTGATTTCAAACTTGCCGGTGAGAAGAGGTTATTTGATATTAGCTCGCTTGATGAGTGGAGAACTCGGGCATATGAGAATGCCAAGCTGTTCAAAGAGAAGGTTAAGAGGTGGCGTGATAAGAGGATACAAAAGCGTGAGTTCAATGTAGGTGATTATGTCTTGCTATATAACTCTCGTTTAAGATTCTTTGCACGCAAGCTTCTCTCTAAATGGGATGGTCCCTATGTTGTTGATGAAGTATATCGTTCCAGTGCTATCAAGATCAACAACACAGAAGGTAATTGTCCGAGAGTGGTAAATGGGCAGTGAATCAACCATTATATCTCAGGTACTCCCATAAATGTTGAAAGCAATATTATCAATACCATAACTCCGGAAGAATACCTAAGAGACATTTATCAGCCTGTTTCAGACTCCGAAAACGAAGAGGTATGTGATTCGTAAGAAAATAGAGTCCAAAACTTTTCCAGTAGGAAATTTTCTCCGTTTTGGAATATTTGAAAAAATACAAAAATTGGAAGTAGTACGGAAAGTGCGCGAGGAGGCGACAAGCCTGCACAGTGATGACCCACAAGTATAGGGGATCAATCGTAGTCCTTTCGATAAGTAAGAGTGTCGAACCCAATGAGGAGCAGAAGGCTCTGATGAACAGTTTTCAGCAAGGTAATAACTGCAAGCACTCAAAGTAGCGGTAACAAGTGATGGTGTAGTGAGGTGAAACGTAGCAAGTGAAAAGTAACAAGTAACAAGTAGTAGCAACGGTGCAGCAAGTGGCCCAATCCCTTTTGTAGCAAGGGACAAGCCTGAACAAAGTCTTATAAGAGGAAAAACGCTCCCGAGGACACACGGGAATTTCTGTCATGCTAGTTTCATCATGTTTATGTGATTCGCGTTCGTTACTTTGATAGTTTGATATGTGGGTGGACCGGCGCTTGGGTACTGCCCTTACTTGGACAAGCATACCACTTATGATTAACCCCTATCGCAAGCATCCGCAACTACGAAAGAAGAATTAAGACAACGTCTAACCATAGAATTAAACTAGTGGATCCAAATCAACCCCTTACGAAGCAACGCATAGACTCGGGTTTAAGCTTCTGTCACTCTAGGAACCCATCATCTACTTACTACTCCCCAATGCCTTCCTCTAGGCCCAAGTATGGTGAAGTGTTATGTAGTCGACATTCACATAACACCACTAGAGAAAAAGACAACATACAACATATCAAAATACCGAACGAATACCAAATTCACATGACTATTATTAGCATGACTTATCCCATGTCCTCAGGAACAAAAGTAACTACTCATAAAGCATAATCATAATCATGATAAGAGGTGTAATGAATAGCATCAAGGATCTGAACATAAACTCTTCCACCAAGTAATCCAACTAGCATCAACTACAAAGAGTAATCAACACTACTAGCAACCATACAAGTACTAATCGGAGTCGCGAGACGGAGATTAGTTACAAGAGATGAACTAGGGATTGGAGAGGAGATGGTGTTGATGAAGATGTTGATGAAGGTGCCTCCCCTCCGACGAGAGGAGTGTTGGCGATGACGATGGCGACGATTTCCCTCTCCGGGAGGGAAGTTTCCCCGGCAGGATCGTCCTGCCGGAGCTCTAGATTGGATCTGCTCAAGTTCCGCCTCGTGGCGGCGGCGAAACCACGAAAAAGCTCCCGATTGATTTTTTCTGGAACGAAACCCTTCATATAGCAAAAGAGGGGGGCTAGTGGGCCATCAGGTGGCCCACAAAGCCGTTTAGCCACCACCAGGGGTGGCGGCTACCAGGCTTGTGGGGCCGTGGTAGCTCCCCTCTGGTACTTCTTCGCCCAGTATTTTTATATATTCCCAAAAAATTCCACGTTGATTTTCAGGGCATTTGGAGTTGTGCAGAATAGAGGACTCAGATTTGCTCCTTTTCCAGTCTAGAATTCCAGCTGCTTGAATTCTCCCTCTTCAAATAAACCTTGCAAAATAAGAAAGAAAAGGCATAAGTATGGTACCACAAAGTAATATAACAACCCATAAAGCGATAAGTATCAACATGAAAGCATGATGCAAAATGGACGTATCAACTCCCCCAAGCTTAGACCTCGTTTGTCCTCAAGCGAAAACCAAGTTCCATAAACATGTCCACATGTTTAGGGATGAAGGTGTCGATAAAACATAATACGGACATGAGGGCATCATGATCACACATAGAACAGCAATACATCATAAAGATTCTTATGGGAAAGTAACAATTCCTTCACAAAGCAAAGTATGAAGCAAAAACCTTACCGAGAAGTAACCAACAACAGTCCATAGTCATTGAAGCAATTGCAATTTATCATAACATCAGAAAGAGTCAAATAAGAGCTTGTAAAGCAAACCCACATACTCAATCATCTCTTTTGTTTTCCACAATTGTTACAACTCACGTGGTACCCATGGTATCAAAGTTTCAGCTGGACACAGAGGAAGATAGGGGCTTATAGTTTTGTCTCCCAACCATTTACCTCAAGGGTAAAGTCAACAATAATAAAGCATAAGTACTCATCTCCAAGTTGATATATGAATATAGATCTTTCCCAAGCATGTGACGGTAGCCAAGACAAAGGAAAAATAGGGAATTGGTGAAGATCATCATGACTCTTACAAGGGAAAAAAGTAAAGGTACAAGATAGGCCCTTCGCAGAGGGAAGCAGAGGTTGTCATGCGCTTTTGAGGTTTGAATGCGTGTCCTCTTAGTGCGGAGGAACGTCACTTTGTATTGCCTCCTGTGATAAAGAACTTTATTATGTAGTCTGTCGCTTTTATGTCTTCCTCATCACAGGTTCGTACAAAGCTTATTTTCCACACACTAATAGATCATACATATTAGAGAGCAATTTTTATTGCTTGCACCGATGACAACTTACTTGAGGGATCTTATTCAATCCATAGGTAGGTGTGTTGGACTCTCATGGCAAAACTGGGTTGAAGGTTTATGGATGCACAAGTAGTATCTCTACTTGGTGCGGGAGTTTTGGCTAATATGAGGTGGAAGCAATCGTCACATGCTAAGGGATCTCTAATCATATAACATTGTTTGGAACCAAACAAACACAATTCATTATGTTTTCTTCCTTGTCCAACATCTACTTCTAAGCATGTAATAGTTTGGTGAGTGCTCACAATTATGGAAAGTGTCTAAGATGATATATTTATATGTGAACCTCTCTTTCCTTATTACTTCTTATTAGTTGCAACAATGACTGAGGTCTATGTTGATTTATTCTCAACAAGTTTCAATCATCATAAGTGTCATTTGTGAAGCTATCACTTTCCATAAGATCATCTCATGATCTTTCATGCTATCGTTCTTTTCATACTTTTGATCACGACACAAAGCAAAGTCCTTGACTAAGATACTCTTTATTACATAGCTCGCAAGCTCGAATAGAATGGGGGAGAGACAAAGCAAACGACTCAAACTAAACACTAAAGACTTATTCCACTAAGAGAAGAAATAAAAACTGAAAAGGAAAGAATTAAAACAAATGTAAAAACAAAAGATATAAAGGTGATACGATACCAGGGCAACTCCCCCAAGCTTGGCAGAAGCCAAGGGGATTGCCCATACCAATGCTTAGTTGTATTCCTTTGGTGGTGATGGTGGTGGAGTTGTTGGAGTGGTCTGATCCACCGTATTCCAAGGCATAGGTGCTCCATCATGGAGGATGAACGAGTCGTCGGAATCCTCAAATCCGCAGCCAACCTTATTGATTTAAATCTATACTCATACCTACAGTTTTGGTTCTGCAGGTCATAGATCTGGCCCTGAAGTTGGTCAACCCTGTCATAAAGCCTGGAGAGGTGCTTCCCAATGTCAATGGCATCCATCTTGTGATTGCTGGTGAACTCCGTGATCATCATGTGGTTGGCGTTGAGTCCACGCTCCACCATCCCTTGGCACTTGAAGACTTGTTGTTCCATTGCTTCGAGCCTCGCCTCCAGGCTTCCGGTCTTCTTAGGCCCCTCAACATCACGGATGTGCAACATCCCCTCGCTCATCTTGATAGATTGAGGGTGTTTCAGCACTTCCGTGAGGTAGGTATTGATGACCTTCTCGAAGATCTTGTCCTTAGGAGCATTTGGGGAAGTCATGATGATCTAGATCTGCCACAGAAACAGGCTCGAAATGAAAACAAAGGAAAACTACGCGATACGGAGATCAAAACCCTCGGGCGTATATATAATGATTTTTTCTGGACCAGAAGGAGTGCTCCGCAAGAAAACGGAGTCCGGGAGGCACACAAGGTGCCCACAAGCCCTGTAGCCGCCGCCAGGGGGTAGGTGGCGGCTACCAAGCTTGTGGCCGCCTCGTTCGCTCTCCAGACTGCTTTTTATTTTTCTAATTTTCCAAAAATTCCAAAACGGAGGAAATTTCCTATTGGGAAAGCTTCGGAGTCCAATTACTTACCGAAACAGATACCTCTTCGTTTTCAGGGTCTGAAACAGACTGATAAACATCCCTTATGTACTCCTCTGGAGTTATGATATTGATGATATTGGTCTCAACATTTATGGGAGTACTGGAGATATAATGCTTGATTCTTTGCCCATTTACCACTCTAGGAAATTTCCTTCCGTGTTATTGATTTTGATGGCACCGAACGATATACTTCCTCGATAACGTAAGGACCTTCCCATTTTGAGAGAAGCTTGCCTGCGAAGAATCTTAAGTGAGAATTGTATAGTAGGACATAATCACCAACGTTGAACTCTCGTTTCTGTATTCTTTTATCGTGCCATCTCTTAACCTTTTCCTTGAACAACTTGGCATTCTCATATGCCTGGGCCCTCCATTCATCTAACGAGCTGATATCAAACAACCGCTTCTCACCGACAAGTTTGAAATCGAAGTTGAGCTCTTTGATTGCCCAATAAGCTCTGTGTTCCAACTCAAGAGGTAAGTGACAGGCCTTACCGTAAACCATTTTATACGGCAACCTGTCCATGGGATTCTTATAAGCAGTCCTATAAGCCCATAGTGCATCGTCAAGTTTGCTAGACCAATTCTTTCGAGATCTATTGACAGTCTTTTGTAGGATCAATTTGATCTCCCTATTACTCAACTCCACTTGACCACTAGACTGAGGATGATAAGGATATGCAACTCTATGGTTGACATCATACTTAGCAAGCATCTTGCAGAAAACACCATGAATGAAGTGTGAACCGCCATCAGTCATCAGATATCTAGGGACTCCAAATCTTGGGAAAATAACTTCTTTAAGCATCTTAATAGAAGTGTGGTGATCAACATTTTTAGTGGGGATAGGTTCTACCCACTTAGTGACGTAATCCACAGCAACTAAGATGTGAGTGTACCCATTGGAACTCGGGAAGGGTCCCATATAATCAAAACCCCAGACATCAAACGGTCCAATGACAAGTGAATAGTTCATAGGCATTTCCTGACGCTTACCGATGTTCCCTATTCTTTGGCATTTGTCACAAGACAAGAGAAACTTACGGGCGTCCTTGAAGAGAGTGGGCCAATAGAAACCTGATTGCAATACCTTATGAGCAGTTCTATCTCGAGCATGGTGTCCTCCGTAGGCTTCGGAATGACACTTCTGCAGGATATGTCCCTGATCATGTTCAGGCACACAACGTCTAATAACACCATCTACTCCTTCCTTATAAAGGTGAGGATCATACCAAAAGTAGTGTCTCAAATCAAAGAAGAATTTCTTCTTTTGCTGATAGGTGAAACTGGGTGGTATGTATTTGGCTACGATATAATTCGTGTAATCAGCATACCACGGTGCACTATGTGAAGTGCGGATGACATTTAATTGCTCATCAAGGAAGCTGTCATCAATAGGTCGTGGGTCATCAAGGACATTCTCTAGCCTAGACAAGTTATCTGCTACAGGGTTATCAGCACCCTTTTGTTCAACGACGTGCAAATCAAATTCCTGTAGCAGGAGAACCCATCTGATCAGCCCAGGCTTAACGTCCTTCTTCTCCATACGGTATTTAATAGCAGCATGATCAGAGTGAATAGTGACTTTGGAATCAACTATATAATATCTGAACTTTTCACATGCAAACACGACTCCTAAAAACTCCTTTTCTGTAGTGGCATAGTTTCTTTGGGTACTGTCTAGAGTTTTACTAGCATAGTGAATTACATTCAACTTCTTGTCAACTCTTTGTCCTAGAACAGCACCAAGAGCATAATCACTAGCATCGCACATGATTTCAAAGGGCAAGTTCCAGTGAGGTGGTTGAACAATAGGTGCGCTTATCAAAGCCTTCTTAAGTATTTCGAAAGCTTCCTCACAATCCTCATCAAAAACAAAAGGAACATCCTTCTGCAAGAGGTTGGTAAGAGGCCTAGAAATCTTAGAGAAGTCTTTAATGAACCTTCTATAGAAACCAGCATGACCTAGGAAACTTCGTATACCTCTGATATCTGTGGGGCAAGGCATTTTCTCAATTGCATCAACCTTAGCCTTATCAACTTCAATGCCTCTTTGAGAAATTTTGTGTCCTAAGACGATGTCTTCATTAACCATAAAGTGGCACTTCTCCCAATTCAAGACGAGGTTGGTATCTTTGCATCTCTGTAAGACTCGATCAAGGTTGCTGAGGCAATCATCAAAGGAAGACCCGTAAACGGAGAAGTCATCCATGAAAACCTCGACAATCTTTTCACAAAAGTCAGAGAATATAGCCATCATACATCTTTGAAAGGTGGCAGGTGCATTGCATAAGCCAAAAGGCATACGTCTATAAGCAAAGGTACCGAAGGGGCAGGTGAAAGTGGTTTTCTCCTGATCAGATTGTGCAACAGGTATTTGCGAGAAACCTGAATAACCGTCTAGGAAGCAGAGTGTGTGTGTTTGGATAGCCTTTCTAGCATTTGGTCGATAAACTACAAAGGATAATGGTATTTCCTGGTTGCCTTGTTCAATTTCCGAAAGTCTATCACCATCCTATAGCAAGTAATAATCCTTTGTGGGATTGACTCATTCTTATCATTAGGAACGACGGTGATACCTCCCTTCTTAGGTACGCAATGTACTGGACTTACCCAATCACTATGAGCAACATGATAAATGATTCCTGCTTCCAGAAGCTTTAATATTTCTTTTCTAACGACCTCTTGCATTTTAGGATTTAATCTCCTTTGATGATTAGCAATTGGTTTGATGTCAGGATCAATTTTAATCTTGTGCTGACATAGAGTGGGACTAATACCCTTAAGGTTATCAAGAGTATATCCGATAGCACCACGGTGCTTCCTCAGAGTTTTTAGTAACTTCTTTTCTTCATGCTCTGAGAGGAGAGCACTAATAATAACATGATATATCTCCTTCTCATCAAGATAGGCATACTTAAGAGTATCAGACAACTGTTTAAGCTCGAACACAGGATCACCCTTCGGTGGGGGAGGATCCCCAAGCAATTCAACAGGCAAATTATTTTTGAGAATAGGATATTGTTCTAAGACAATTTTATCTATCTCATCTTTTTCATCCATATGCATATCATTTTCATGCTCAAGCAGATATTGCTCTAAAGGATCCGTAAGAGGTACGACAATAGAGGCAAGAGAAATGATTTCATCCCTACCAGACGACTCTTTTTCATGGGGTTATCTTCCAAACTTGGAGAAGTTAAATTCATGAGACACACCCTCGAAACTAACAGTGACAGTTTGTTTAATGCAATCAATGTGAGCATTGACAGTGTTGAGAAAGGGTCTACCGAATATGATGGGACAAAAGCTATCTTGTGCAGTACCATGGATGAGGAAATTAGTAGGATACTTCGTCTTACCACACAGGACTTCTACGTCTCTCACAATTCCCAGAGGACAGATAGTGTCTCTATTAGCTAGTGTAATGGTGACATCAATGGGTTCTAACCCAGCAGGTGCAATCTCATCTTTGATTTCATCATATAGGGAACGGGGTATTGCACTAACACTAGCTCCCATATCACATAAACAATGGTAATAGTGATCTCCTATCTAGACAGAAACAACGGGCAGGCCAACTACAGGTCCGTATTTGTCTTTCGCGTGAGGTTTAGCAATTCTAGCGGAGTCCTCATAGAATTTGATAACATGCCCGTCTATGTTTTCGGCTAAGAGATCTTTGATAATAGCAACACTAGGTTCAACTCTAATCTCCTCAGGGGGTGCAAGTGGCCTAATGTAACCCCTATGTATCATAGTTGGAGCTTTAGAATAATCCTTTTTCCTAGCAGGGTAAAGTGGTTTCTCAGCGTAGGCACAAGGAACAACAGGATCACTAAAAGCAATGACTTTCTCCTAAACTAGATTGGTTTTGACTATGTTGCTTTCTAGATGAGGATGATACTTAAACCACTTCTCTTTGGGAAGATTAACATGAGCAGCAAAAGATTCACATAGAGAAGCTACTATCTCAGAGTCAAGTCCATACTTAGCGCTAAAATCTCTAGAAGTGTTTGTTTAAACAAAAGATTTAACACAATCAAACTGGAAATTCATACCCGAGTCCTTACCTTCTTCCAGCTCCCAATCTTCAGAGTTACGTTTGATTCTTTCCAATAAATTCCACTTGTGGTCAATATCATTCTTCATAAAAGAACCAGTACAAGAAGTGTTAAGCATGGTACGATCTTCATGAGAAAGCCGAGCATAAAAGTATTGAGTGATAATTTCTCTCGAGAGCTCATGATTGGGGCATGAATATAGCATTGATTTAAGCCTCCCCAAAGCTTGAGCTATGCTTTCCCTGTCACGAGGCCAAAAGTTATAAATATAATTCCGATCACGATGTACTAAATGCATAGGATAGAACTTTTGATGAAATTCCAATTTCAACCGATTGTAGTCCCATGATCCAGTATCATCACATAGCCTATACCATGTCAATGCCTTATCCTTCAAAGATAAAGGAAAGACTTTCTTCTTTACCTCATCCTCGGGCAAACCTGCAAGCTTAAATAAACCACAAACTTCATCTACATAGATCCGATGCAAGTCTGGATGTGAAGATCCATCTCCTATAAAAGGATTAGCCAGCAGTTTCTCAAGCATACCCGAAGGAATTTCATAAAAGATATTTTCAGTAGGTACCTCAGGTTGAGGAACAACTCATCGTGCTTCCGTTCGTGGTGAAGATACCCCGAACAAACTCCTCAAAGGAACAGTTTCCATAGTGACAAGTGACAATAAATTTCAGCACAATATATAAATGTTTCCTTACCAAATTCCACTTACCAAAGGCGCTTCACTCCCCGACAACGGCGCCAGAAAAGAGTCTTGATGACCCACAAGTATAGGGGATCAATCGTAGTCCTTTCGATAAGTAAGAGTGTCGAACCCAACGAGGAGCAGAAGGCTGTGATCAACGATTTTCAGCAAGGTAATAACTGCAAGCACTGAAAGTAGCGGTAACAAGTGATGGTGTAGTGAGGTGAAACGTAGCAACCGAAAAGTAACAAGTAACAAGTAGTAGCAATGGTGCAGCAAGTGGACCAATCCCTTTTGTAGCAAGGGACAAGCCTGAACAAAGTCTTATAGGAGGAAAAACGCTCCCGAGGACACACGGGGATTTCTGTCATGCTAGTTTCATCATGTTCATGTGATTCGCGTTCGTTACTTTGATAGTTTGATATGTGGGTGGACCGGCGCTTGGGTACTACCCTTACTTGGACAAGCATCCCACTTATGATTAACCCCTCTCGCAAACATCCGCAACTACGAAAGAAGAATTAAGACAACGTCTAACCATAGCATTAAACTAGTGGATCCAAATCAGCCCCTTACGAAGCAACGCATAGACTCGGGTTTATGCTTCTGTCACTCTAGCAACCCATCATCTACTTACTACTCCCCAATGCCTTCCTCTAGGCCCAAGTATGGTGAAGTGTTATGTAGTCGACATTCACATAACACCACTAGAGAAAAAGACAACATACAACATATCAAAATACCGAACGAATACCAAATTCACATGACTATTATTAGCATGACTTATCCCATGTCCTCGGGAACAAAAGTAACTACTCACAAAGCATAATAATAATCATGATCAGAGGTGTAATGAATAGCATCAAGGATCTGAACATAAACTCTTCCACCAAGTAATCCAACTAGCATCAACTACAAAGAGTAATCAACACTACTAGCAACCTTACAAGTACCAACCGGAGTCGCGAGACGGAGATTCGTTACAAGAGATGAACTAGGGATTGGAGAGGAGATGGTGCTGATGAAGATGCCTCCCCTCCGACGAGAGGAGTGTTGGTGATGACGATGGTGACGATTCCCCCCTCCGGGAGGGAAGTTTGCGAGAGGGGTTAATCATAAGTGGGATGCTTGTCATGTGGTGAATAAAAATATAGCTCCAAGTAATGTTACCGATGGATTGAAGACGAAAGAGGGGATGCCTTCCTGGGGCATCCCCAAGCTTAGGCTTTTTGGTGTCCTTGAATTTGGCTTGGGATGCCTTGGGCATCCCCAAGCTTGAGCTCTTCCCGCTCCTTATCTTATCGTCCATGAGAACATCACCCAAAACTTGAAAAATTCACAACACAAAACTTAAATAGAAACTCGTGATAACATTAGTACAAGAAAACGAACTACCACTTCTTTTGATACTGTAGAAAACTTGAATTCTACCTATATTTATGTTGGGCTACTGTATTCTCACTTTTCCATGGCTAGTACCCCCCGATACTAACCATAGTTTCATCAAAACAAGCAACCAACTCAACAAAAACAGAATCTGTCAAAAATAGACAAGTCTGTAGCAATATGTATACTTCGTATACTTCTGGTCCCCCAAAAAATCTAAACAATTACGACGGCCTGGTCAAAAAGCATATCAATCAGCAGCAAAAACAATCAACTCAAAAGCTCTTTCTGAATAAAAATGAAAAGTCATCTCGTGAGCGAAAAACACAACCACAACAGAATTATGAAAGTGTGGACGCAAGAAAACAGAAAGAAAAAGAAATAAAATCATTGGGTTGGCTCCCAACAAGCGCTATTGTTTAACGCCCTTAGCTAGGAATAGAAGCGATAGAATCACGTATCGTCGTCTTTGGTACTCAAACCGTAAGTGGCCCTCGTCATGGATTCATAAGGCAATCTTATTTTATTTCTAGGAAAGTGTTTCATGCCCTTCCTTAAAGGAAATTGAAATCTAATATTCCCTTCCTTCAAATTGATGATAGCACCAATACTCCTTAGGGAAGGTCTACCAAGAATAATAGGGCATGTAGGATTGCAATCAATGTCAAGCACAATGAAATCCACGGGTACATAGTTCCTATTTGCAATAATAAGAACATCATTGATCCTTCCCATGGGTTTCTTGACAGTAGAATCAGCAAGATGCAAATTAAGAGAACACTCTTCAATCTCATTAAAACCCAGAACATCACATAAAGACTTTGGAATCGCAGAAACACTAGCACCCAAATCACACAAAGCATTGCATTCATAGTTTTTGATTTTGATTTTGATAGTAGGTTCCCACTCATCATGAAGCCTTCTAGGGATAGAGACTTCCAATTCAAGTTTCTCTTCAAGGGATTTTATCATAGCTTCGACGATATGATCGGTAAAGGCTTTGTTTTGGCTATAAGCGTGTGGAGAGTTTAACATGGATTGCATCAAAGAAATGCATTCAATCAAGGAGCAACTATAATAATTGAATTCCTTGAAATCCACGGTAATAATTTCATTACTACTCAAAGTTTTAACATCTTCTACTCCACTTTTAATGCTTTTAGCATCAAGATAGATGGACTCAAAATCATTGGGGCACTTTTCAACCAAAGTGGATTCGTATCCAGCCCCATAATCATTAGGTTTGACACAAGAAAACAAATATTCAATAGGAGTCACACCAAGCACTTTAAGATCTTCGTGATTCTCATCACGAGAACACGCCTTTTTAAGCCATTCATGTCTAGCACGAATTTGGGCGGTTCTTTCTTGGCTCTCAATCATGGAAACACGCATAGCTTTCAAAGTTTCATCCATGTTGATTTTGGGAGGAGCACATCTAACTTTCAAAGCATCAACATCACAAGAAATTCTATCAACGCTCTTAGCCAAATCGTCAATTTTGAGTAGCTTTTCCTCTATGGACGCATTGAAAATCTTTTGAGAGTTGATGAACTCTTTGATATTACTCTCTAGATCAAAGGGTATTCTATTGTAATTTCCATGAGTATTGTTGTAGGAGTTGTCAAAGTTATTAGAGGAGTTACTAGGAAAAGGCCTAGGAACATAGTTTCCTCTAAAAGCGTTGTTGTTGCCAAAGTTATTCCTACCAACAAAATTAACGTCCAAGCTAGCGTTGCTACTCTCAATCAAAGAAGACAAGGGCATATCATTAGGATCCAAAGGAGCACTTCTACTAGCAACCAAATTCATTAACTCATCCATCTTAGCACTCAACGAGTTAATTTCTTCTATAGCGTGTACCTTCTTACTAGTAGGTGAGCTTTCAGTGTGCCACTAAGAGTAGTTTGTCATGATGTTGTCTAAGAGCTTTGTGCCTTCCCCTAACGTGATTTCCATGAACGTTCCACCTGAAGCAGAGTCCAAGATATTTCTAGAAGCGAAATTCAAGCCAGCGTAAAAGATTTGAATAATCATCTAAAGACTCAAGCCATGAGTGGGACAATTTCTAATCATTAATTTCATTCTCTCCCAGGATTGTGCAACATGTTCATGATCAAGTTGCTTGAAATTCATGATATCATTACGGAGATAGATGATCTTAGCCGGCGGAAAATACTTGGAGATATAAGCATCTTTGCACTTATCCCAAGAATCGATACTATTTTTGGGCAAAGTAGAGAACCAAGTTTTTGCGCGATCTCGCAATGAGAAAGGAAAAAGCTTCAATTTAATCATGTCATTATCCACATCTTTTTTCTTGTGCATATCGCAAAGCTCAATGAAGGTATTGAGATGGGATGCGGCATCTTCACTAGGAAGTCCAGAGAATTGCTCTTTCATAACAAGATTCAGCAAAGCGGCATTGATTTCGTATGACTCCGCACTAGTTGCGGGAGCAATCGGAGTACTAATAAAATCATTATTATTAGTATTCGAGAAGTCACAAAGTTTGGTGTTTTCGTTCATGGTGACTTCAGCAAGCACGCAAGCACACAAGCAAACAAAGAGCAGGCGAGAAAAAAGGGCGAACGAAAAGGCGAATGAAAAAGGCAAATTGGTGAAGTGGGGGAGAGGAAAACGAGGGGCAACTCGCAAACAAAGTAAATGCAAGAGATGAGTTTGCGACACCTACTTGGATGAGTTCTTGACTTGATCTTCCTCCCCGGCAACGGCGCCAAAAATTCTTCTGCTATCCCACAAACAACAGCGCCAGAAATTGACACATTGACAGAGGCTGGGCTTGCGTTGGTTTTTTCCTTGAAGAGGAAAGGGTGATGCAGCACAGGAGCAGTAAGTATTTCCCTTAGTTTGAGAACCAAGGTATTGATCCAGAAGAAGGGTCTCGTCAAGTCCAGAGTACCTGCATAAACACAAACAAGCTTGCACCCAACGCTTCAGAGGGGTTGTCAATCCCTTCAAGATTGTTTGCAAAGTGAGATCTGAAGGCGGAAAGTGCAACGAAGTAAAAAGTATAAGGCTGAAAATATGGTGTGGAGTAGACCCTGGGGGCCATAGTGTTCACTAGAGGCTTCTCTCAAAATAGCAAGTATCACGGTGGGTGAACAAATTACTGTCAAGCAATTGATAGAACCGCGCAAAGTCATGACGATATCTAAGACAATGATCATACATATAGGCATTGATACGTCCATTTTGCATCATGTTTTCATGTTGATATTTATCACTTCGTTGGCTGTTATTTCACTTCACGGTACTATTCTTATGCCTTTTCTCTCTTATTTTGCAAGGTTTACATGAAGAGGGAGAATACTGGCAACTGGAATTCTGGCCTGAAAGTGGAGCAAAGTTGACATACCTATTCTGCGCAACTCCAAACGCCATAAAAATCAACGAGGATTTTTTTCCCGATTTATCAAAAATACTAGGCCGAAGAAGTGCCAGAGGGGCACCAGGGGGTGCCCACATGCCTGCACGGCGCGACCACCCCCCAGGCCGCGCCATGGGGGCTTGTGGGCAGCCCACTGGCCCACTTGCTCCCCTCTTTTGCTATATGGAGGGTTTTGTCTAGGAAAAAAATCAAGGAGGAGCTTTTTCGTGGTTTCGCCGCCGCCACGAGGCGGAACTTGAGCAGAACCAATCTAGAGCTCCGGCAGGACGATCCTGTCGGGGAAACTTCCCTCCCGGAGGGGGAAATCATCGCCATCGTCATCACCAACACTCCTCTCATCGGAGGGGACTCGTCACCATCAACATCTTCATCAGCACCATCTCATCTCCAAACCCTAGTTCATCACTTGTAACCAATCTCCGTCTCGCGACTCCGATTGGTACTTGTAAGGTTGCTAGTAGTGTTGATTACTCTTTGTAGTTGATGATAGTTAGATTATTTGGTGGAAGAGTTTATGTTCAGATCCTTGATGCTACTCATTACCTCTCAGATCATGAATATGATTATGCTTTGTGAGTAGTTACTTTTGTTCCTGAGGACATGGGATAAGTCATGCTAATAGTAGTCATGTGAATTTGGTATTTGTTCGGTAATTTGATATGTTGTATGTTGTTTTTCCTATAGTGGTGTTATGTGAACGTCAACTACATAACACTTCGCCATTATTTGGGCCTATAGGAAGGCATTGGGAAGTAGTAAGTAGATGATGGGTTGCAAGAGTGACAGAAGCTTAAACCCTAGTTTATGCGTTGCTTCGTAAGGGGCTGATTTGGATCCACTAGTTTAATGCTATGGTTAGACTTTGTCTTAATTCTTCTTTCGTAGTTGCGGATGCTTGCGAGAGGGGTTAATCATTAGTGGTACGCTTGTCCAAATAAGGGCAGTACCCAAGCGCCGGTCCACCCACATATCAAACTATCAAAGTAACGAACGCAAATCATATGAACACGATGAAACTATCATGACAGAAATTCCCGTGTGTCCTCGGGAGCATTTTTCGTCCTATAAGACTTTGTCCAGGCTTGTCCCTTGCTACAAAAGGGATTGGGACACTTTGCTGCACCGTTGCTACTTTTGTTACTTGTTTCTTGCTACGAATCATCTCACTACACAACCACTTGTTACCGACAATTTCAGTGCGTGCAGATTTTACCTTTGCTGAAAACCACTTGTCAAATCCTTCTGCTCCTTGTTGGGTTCGACACTCTTACTTATCGAAAGGACTAAGATTGATCCCCTATACTTGTGGGTCATCAAGACTCTTTTCTAGCGCCGTTGCCGGGGAGGGAGGCGCCTTTGGTAAGTGGAACTTGGTAAGGAAACATTCATATAGTGTGCTGAAATTTTTTGTCACATGTCACTATGGATACTAATCCTTTGAGGGGCTTTTTCGGGGTATCTTCACCTTGAATGGAAGAACAAATGGTTGCTCCTCAACCTGCTGCACCTACTGAAAATATTTTCTTTGAATTTCATTCGGGTATGCTTGAGAAACTGCTGGCTAATCCTTTTACAAGAGATGGAACATCACATCCAGACTTGCATCTAATCTATGTAGATGAAGTTTGTGGTTTATTTAAGCTTGCAGGTGTGCCCGAGGATGAGGCCAAGAAGAAGGTCTTTCCTTTATCTTTGAAGGATATGGCGTTCACATGGTATAGGCTATGTGATGATACTGGATCATGGGACTACAATTAGTTGAAACTGGAATTTCATCAAAAGTTTTATCCTATGCATTTAGTACATCGTGATCGGAATTATATTTATAATTTTTGGCCTCGTGACAGAGAAAGCATCGCTCAAGCTTGGGGGAGGCTTAAATCAATGCTATATTCATGCCCCAATCATGAACTCTCGAGAGAAATTATCATTCAGAACTTCTATGCTCGGCTTTCTCATGATGATCGCACCATGCTTGACACTTCTTGTACTGGTTCTTTTATGAAGAGAGATATTGACTTCAAATGGAATTTATTGGAGAGAATTAAATGCAACTCTGAAGATTGGGAGCTTGAATAAGGTAAGGAGTCAGGTATGAATTTCACGTTTGATTGTGTTAAATCCTTTGTTGAGACAAATACATTTAGTGATTTTAGCGCTAAGTATGGACTTGACTCTGAGATAGTAGCTTCATTGTGTGAATCTTTTGCTGCTCATATTGATCTCCCCAAAGAGAAGTGGTTTAAATATCATCCTCCTTTAGAAGTCAATGTAGTTAAACCCACTCCAGTCGAAGAGAAAGTCATTGCCTATAGTGATCCTGTTGTTCCCAGTGCTTACATTGAGAAACCACCTGTTAGGATAAAGGATCATTCTAAAGCTTCAACTGTGATACGTAGAGGCTATATTAGAACACCTACACCCCCTGAGAAAATTAGAGTTGAACCTAGCATTGCTATTATCAAAGATCTTCTGTCTGAAGAAGTTGAGGGACATAATATTCACTTGTGTGAAGATGCTGCTAGAATTGCTAAACCTCATGCTAGAGACAAACATAGGCCTGTTGTTGGCATGCCTGTGGTTTCTGTTAAGATAGGAGATCATTTTATCATGGTTATGTGACGTGGGTGCTAGTGTTAGCACAATACCTCAATCCTTATATGATGAAACCAAAGATGAGATTACACCTGTTGAGATAGAGCCCATTGATGTCACTATTCACCTTGCCAATAAAGACACTATTTGCCGCGTGGGGATTGTTAGGGACGTTGAAGTCTTGTGTGGTAAAATGAAGTATCCTGCTGATTTCCTCGTTCTTGCTACTGCACAATATAGCTTTTGTCCCATCATATTTGGTAGACCTTTTCTCAATACTGTCAATGCTCATATTGATTGTGAGAAGCAAACTGTCAATGTTGGCTTTGAAGGTGTGTCACACGAGTTCAATTTCTCTAAGTTTGGTAGACAACCTCATGAAAAGGAATTGCCTAGTAGGGATGAAACTATTGCCTTAGCCTCTATTGTTGTGCCTCCTACTGATCCCTTAGAGCAATACTTGCTTGAGCATGAAAATGATATGCATATGGATAAAAGGGATGAGATAGATAGAGTTGTCTTAGAACAATATCCTATCCTTAAGAATAACTTGCCTGTTGAACTGCTTGGGGATCCACCCCCACCAAAGGGCGATCCTTTGTTCGAGCTTAAACAGTTGCCTGATACTCTTAAGTATGCCTATCTTGATGAAAAGGAGATATATCCTGTTATAATTAGTGCTAGCCTCTCAGAGCATGAAGAAAAGAAGTTACTAAAAACTCTGAGGAAGCACCGTGCTGCTATTGGATATACTCTTGATGATCTTAAGGGCATTAGTCCTACTCTATGTCAGCACAAGATTAATATTGATCCTGATTTCAAACCAGTTGCTGATCATCAAAGGAGATTGAATCCTAAGATGAAAGAAGTAGTCAGAAAATAAATACTAAAGCTCCTCAAAGCAGGTATCATTTATCCTGTTGCTCATAGCGATTGGGTGAGTCCGGTACATTGCGTTCCTAAGAAGGGAGGCATTACCGTTGTCCCTAATGATAAGGATGAATTAATCCCATAGAGGATTATTATTGGCTATAGGATGGTGATCGATTTTAGGAAAGTGAATAAATCCACTAGGAAGCATCATTATCCTTTGCCTTTTAGCGACCAAATTCTAGAAAGACTGTCTAAACACACACACTTCTGCTTTCTAGACGGTTATTTTGGTTTCTCCCAAATACCAGTTGCACAATCTGATGAGGAGAAAACCACTTTCACCTGCCCTTTCGGTACCTTTGCTTATAGACGTATGCCTTTTGGCTTATGTAATGCACGTTCCACCTTTCAAAGATGTATGATGGCTATATTCTCTGACTTTTTTGAAAAGATTGTTGAGGTTTTCATGGATGACTTCTCCGTTTACGGGTCTTCCTTTGACGATTGCCTCAGCAACCTTGATCGAGTCTTATAGAGATGTAAAGACACCAATCTTGTCTTGAATTGGGAGAAGTGCCACTTTATGGTTAATGAAGGCATCATCTTAGGACATAAAATTTCTGAAAGAGGTATTGAAGTCGATAAGGCTAAGGTTGATGCAATCGAGAAAATGCCATACCCCACAGATATCAAAGGGATAAGAGGTTTCCTTGGTCATGTTGGTTTCTATAGAAGGTTCATTAAAGACTTCTCTAAGATTTCTAGGCCTCTTGCCAATCTCTTGCAAAACGATATTCCTTTTGTTTTTTACGATGATTGTGAAGAAGCCTTCGAAATACATAAGAGGGCTTTGATAACTGCACCTATTGTTCAACCACCTGATTGGAACTTGCCTTTTGAGATAATGTGTGACGCTAGTGATTATGCTGTTGGTGTTGTTCTAGGGCAAAGAGTCGATAAGAAGTTGAATGTTATTCACTACGCTAGTAAGACTCTAGACAGTGCCCAGAGAAACTATGCCACTACGGAGAAGGAATTTTTAGCAGTCGTGTTTGCATGTGAAAAGTTCAGGTCTTACATAGTTGATTCCAAAGTCATTATTCACACTGATCATGCTGCTATTAAGTACCTCATGGAGAAGAAAGACGCTAAACCTAGACTTATCCGATGGGTTCTCTTGCTACAAGAATTTGATTTGCACGTTGTCGACAGAAAGGGTGCTGATAACCCAGTAGCAGATAACTTGTCTAGGTTGGAGAACGTTCTTGATGACCCACAACCTATTGATGATAGCTTTCCTGATGAGCAACTGAATGTCATCAATGCTTCACGTAGTGCACCGTGGTATGTTGATTATGGAAACTATATCGTTGCCAAATATATACCACCTAGTTTCACGTACCAGCAAAAGAAGAAATTCTTCTTTGACTTGAGACACTACTTTTGGGATGATCCTCACCTTTATAAGGAGGGAGTAGATGGTGTTATTAGACGTTGTGTACCTGAACATGAACAGGGACAGATCCTACAGAAGTGTCACTCCGAGGCCTACGGAGGACACCATGCGGGAGATAGAACTGCACACAAGGTATTGCAATCAGGTTTCTATTGGCCCACTCTCTTCAAGGATGCATGTAAGTTTGTCTTGTCTTGTGACGAATGTCAAAGAATAGGTAATATTAGCAAACGTCGGGAAATGCCTATGAACTATTCATTTTTCATTGAACCATTTGATGTCTGGGGCTTTGATTATATGGGACCTTTTCCAAAATCCAACGGGTATACTCATATCCTAGTTGTTGTTGATTACGTCACTAAGTGGGTATAAGCTTCCCCACTAGTAGTGCTGATCACAACACCTCTATCAAGATGTTGAAAGAAGTCATCTTCCCTAGATTTGGAGTCCCTAGATATGTAATGAGCGACGGTGGTTCACACTTCATTCATGGTGCTTTCCGTAAAACGCTTGCTAAGTACGATGTCAACCATAGAATTGCGTCTCCATATCACCCTCAGTCTAGTGGTCAAGTAGAGCTAAGTATTAGAGAGATTAAACTGATTGTGCAAAAGATTGTCAAGAGGTCTAGAAAGAATTGGTCTAAGAAGCTCGATGATGCACTGTGGGCTTATAGAACTGCCTATAAGAATCCCATGGGTATGTCTGCGTACAAAATGGTGTATGGGAAAGGATGTCACTTACCTCTTGAGCTAGAGCATACAACTTATTGGGCAATCAAAGAGCTCAACTTTGATTTCAAACTTGCCGATGAGAAGAGGTTATTTGATATTAGCTCGCTTGATGAGTGGAGAACTCAGGCATATGAGAATGCCAAGCTGTTCAAAGAGAAGTTTAAGAGGTGGCATGATAAGAGGATACAAAAGTGTGAGTTCAATGTAGGTGATTATGTCTTGCTATATAACTCTCATTTAAGATTCTTTGCACGCAAGCTTCTCTCTAAATGGGAAGGTCCCTATGTTGTTGAGGAAGTATATCGTTCCGGTGCTATCAAGATCAACAATACGGAAGGTAATTGTCCGAGAGTTGTAAATGGGCAGAGAATCAAGCATTATATCTCAGGTACTCCCATTAATGTTGAAAGCAATATCATCAATACCATAACTCCAGAAGAATACCTAAGGGATATTTATCAGCCTGTTTCAGACTCCGAAAACGAAGAGGTATGTGATTAGGTAAGAAAAGAGAGTCCAAAATTTTTCCAATAGGAATTTTTCTCCGTTTTGGAATATTTGAAAAAATACAAAAATTGGAAGTAGTCCGGAAAGTGCGCGAGGAGGCGAGAAGCCTGCACGGCGCGGGCCCACCCCCTGGCCGCACCGTGAGGGCTTGTGGACACCTCGTGCGCCTCCCGGACTCCGTTTTCGTGCAGGGTACTCCTTCTGGTCTGGAAAAAAATCATTATATATACTTCCGTTTGGTCTGACCCCTGCATCACGCAGATTTCCTATGTTTTTCGTTTCGAGCCTGTTTTCTGCCGCAGATCTAGGTCAAGATGTCTTCTCAGGATTCAGAGGGGGAGATCTATGTGGCTGATTACCTTGCTAACCCCAAGGTCTATGAGTACTTTGATCCATATGGCTGGACCACTGATGAGGAAGAAGACTATGATCCCAAGGGGAAGGAACAATAAGTTCCGATGAAGAGGAGGCTCCTCTACGTCAACCTGGACACACGCATGTGGAGTTCAAAAAGTCGAGCCTCCCTGACTCAAGGAAGAAGCCTAAGACCTTGTTTATCCCTTCTCGTTTCTTGCAGGAGAGTAAGCAGGAATTTTGACAAAGGGTGTTGAAGCTTGAAGAGGAAAATGATGATCTGAGGGAGCAGAATTTTATGCTCAAGTGGAAATTAAACAAGCTCAAGACCTCTTCAACAACTCCACCACCATCACCACCAAAGGAAGACAACTGAGCATTGGTATGGGCAATCCCCTTTGTTTTTGCCAAGCTTGGGGGGGGGGTTGCCCCAGTATCGTATCACCATCACATCTTTTGCCTTTACCTTTGTTCTAGTTTTCCTTTTCAATTTTCTTTTTCTCTAGTAGTCTAAAAGTCTTAGTGTTTTAGTCTTGAGTTTTGCTTTGTGTCACCCCCGATGTATTCTTGCTCGAGAGCCATATAATAAAGAGTGTCTTAGTTGAAGGGCTTTGCCTCTTGCCATGATCAAAAGAGTGAGAATAGAACAAAAGCATGAAATATAATGTAATGATCTTATGGGAAGTGATGGCTTCACATATAAAAAGAATGAGGATTGAAACTTGTTTAGGGTAGGCAAACGTAGACGTTTGTCATTGTTGCAATTAATAGGAAGTGATAAAGAAGGAGAGGTTCACATATAAATATATCATCTCTGACACCATCTATGATTGAGAACACTCACTAAACTATTGCATGCCTAGAAGTAGATGTTGGACAAGGAAGACAACATAATGGATTGTGTTTGCTTGGCTATGAACAATGTTATATGATTAGAGATCCCTTAGCATGTGACGATTGCTTCTGCCTCATATTAGCCAAAACTCCCGCACCAAGTAGAGATACTACTTGTGCATCCATAAACCTTCAAACCAGTTTTGCCATGAGTGTCCACCATACCTACCTATGGATCGTATAAGATCCCTCAAGTAAGTTGTCATCGGTGCAAGCAATAAAAGTTGCTCTCTAATATGTATGATCTATTAGTGTGTGGAAAATAAGCTTTATACGAACCTATGATGAGGAAGACATAAAAGCGACAGACTGCACAATAATGTTCTTTATCACACGAGGCAATATAAAGTGACGTTCCTCCGCACTAAGAGGACACACATCCAAACCTCAAAAGCGCATGACAACCTCTGCTTCCCTCTGCGAAGAGCCTATCTTGTACCTTTACTTTTTGTCCCTGAAAGAGTCATGGTGATCTTCACCAATTCCCTATCTCGCCTTTATCTTGGCTAACGTCATATGCTAGGGAAAGATCTATATTCATATGTCAACTTGGAGGTAG
Source organism: Hordeum vulgare subsp. vulgare (assembly GCF_904849725.1). NCBI lineage: Eukaryota > Viridiplantae > Streptophyta > Magnoliopsida > Poales > Poaceae > Hordeum > Hordeum vulgare. The sequence goes on along the minus strand of NC_058518.1, from coordinate 446,997,317 downwards.
GCATTCATGAATCATTATTGTTGACATTACCCTTGAGGTAAGCAGTTGAGAGGCGAAACTATAAGCCCCTATCTTTCTTTGTGTCCAGTTGAAACTTTGATCTCATGAGTACCACGTGAGTTGTAGCAATTCTAGAGAACGAAAGAATGATTGAGTATGTGGATTTGCTTTACAAGCTCTTATTTGACTCTTTCTGATGTTGTGATAAATTGCAATTGCTTCAATGACTAAAGGCTATCGGTTGTTACTTCTCGATAAGGTTCTCGATCCATGCTTTACTTTGTGAAAGAATTATCACTTTAGAATGAGAGATTATATGTTGGTATTGATGTTCTGATCTTGATCATGATGCATGCATGTTCGTATCTTGTTTTGTCGACACCTCTCTCCCTAAACATGTGGACATATTTATCGAGCTCGGCTTTCGCTTGAGGACAAGCGAGGTCTAAGCTTGGGGGAGTTGATACGTCCATTTTGCATCATGTTTTCATGTTGATATTTATCGCTTCTTTGGCTGTTATTTCACTTCACGGTACTATTCTTATGCCTTTTCTCTCTTATTTTGCAAGGTTTACATGAAGAGGGAGAATACCGGCAACTGGTATTCTGGCCTGAAAGTGGAGCAAAGTTGAGATACCTATTCTGCGCAACTCCAAACGCCGTAAAAATCAACAAGGATTTTTTTTCCCGATTTATCAAAAATACTGGGTCGAAGAAGTGCCAGAGGGGCACCAGGAGGTGCCCACAAGCCTGCACGGCGCGACCAACCCCCCATGTCGCGCCATGGGGGCTTGTGGGCAGCCCACTGGCCCACTTGATCCCCTCTTTTGCTATATGGAGGGTTTCGTCCAGGAAAAAATCAAGGAGGAGCTTTTTCGTGGTTTCGCCGCCGCCACGAGGCAGAACTTGAGCAGAACCAATCTAGAGCTCCGGCAGGACGATCCTACCAGGGAAACTTCCCTCCCGGAGGGGGAAATCGTCGCCATCGTCATCACCAACACTCCTCTCATCGGAGGGGACTCATCACCATCAACATCTTCATCAGCACCATCTCATCTCCAAACCCTAGTTCATCACTTGTAACAAATCTCCGTCTCGCGACTTCGATTCGTACTTGTAAGGTTGCTCTTTGTAGTTGATGCTAGTTGGATTATTTGGTGGAGGAGTTTATGTTCAGATCCTTGATGCTACTCATTACCTCTCTGATCATGAATATGATTATGCCTTGTGAGTAGTTACTTTTGTTCCTGAGGACATGGGATAAGTCATGCTAATAGTAGTCATGTGAATTCGGTATTCGTTCGGTAATTTGATATGCTGTATGTTGTTTTTCCTCTAGTGGTGTTATGTGAACGCCGACTACATAATACTTCACCATTATTTGGGACTAGAGGAAGGCATTGGGAAGTAGTAAGTAGATGATGGGTTGCTAGAGTGACAGAAGCTTAAACCCTAGTTTATGCGTTGCTTCGTAAGGGGTTGATTTGGATCCACTAGTTTAATGCTACGGTTAAACTTTGTCTTAATTCTTCTTTCGTAGTTGCGGATGCTTGCGAGAGGGGTTAATCATTAGTGGGATGCTTGTCTAAGTAAGGGCAGTACCCAAGTGCCGGTCCACCCACATATCAAACTATCAAAGTAATGAACGCGAATCATATGAACACGATGAAATTAGCATGACAGAAATTCCCGTGTGTCCTCGGGAGCGTTTTTCCTCCTATAAGACTTTGTTCAGGCTTGTCCCTTGCTACAAAAGGGATTGGGCCACTTTGCTGCATCGTTGCTACTTTTGTTACTTGTTGCTTGCTACAAATCATCTCACTACACAATCACTTGTTACCGAGAACTTTAGTGCCTGCAGATTTTACCTTGCTGAAAACCACTTGTCAGATCCTTCTGCTCCTCGTTGGGTTCGACACTCTTACTTACCGAAAGGACTACGATTGATCCCCTATACCTGTGGGTCATATGGCATCAAGTCCGAGACAAGTAGACCGATACTTCTTGCATCTACTACTATTACTCCACACATCGACCGCTATCCAGCATGCATCTAGTGCATTGAGTTCATGACGAACAGAGTAACGCTTTAAGAAAGATGACATGATGTAGAGGGATAATCTCAAACCAATGATGAAAACCCCATCTTTTTACCCTTGATGGCAACAACACGATGTGTGCCTTGCTACCCCTTCTGTCACTGGGTGAGGTCACCGCACGGTATGAACCCAAAACCAAGCACTTCTCCCATTGCAAGAATCATAGATCTAGTTGGCCAGACAAAACCCACAACTCAAAGAGAATTACAAGGATATGAAATCATGCATAAGAGAGATTAGAAGAAACTCAAATAAGATTCATAGATAATCTGATCATAAATCCACAATTCATCGGATCTCGACAAACACACCGCAAAAGAAGATTACATCGGATAGATCTCCATGAAGATCATGGAGAACTTTGTATTGAAATTCAAGAGAGATAAGAAGCCATCTAGTTACTAACTATGGACCCGTAGGTCTATGGTGAACTACACACGCATCATCGGAGAGGTCATGGTGTTGATGACGAAGCCCTCCATGTCCGAATCTCCCCTCCAGCAGGGCACCAGAACGTGCCCCAGATGGGATCTTGCGGAGACAGAAGCTTGCGGCGGCGGAAAAGTACTTTTTATGATCTCTTGATTTTTTCTGAAATTTATGGGAATATATAGGCGAAAGACCTAGGGCAAAGGGCATCCAGGGCGCCCACAAGCCTCGATGGCGCGGCCTCCCCCCTGGCCGCGGGGTGGGGGCTTGTGAAGCCCCTGAGGCTCCCCTGCCTTGGCTCCCAAGCTTCCCGATCTTCTTCCGTTCGAGAAAAAATCTTTTCGGGGATTTTCTTCTGTTTGGACTCCGTTTCAAAATCTCCTCTGAAAGGGGTCAAAAACATGGAAAAAACAGGAACTGGCACTTGGCACTCAGTTAATAAGTTAGTCCCAGAAAATATATAAAGTACATACAAAACATCCAAAGTTTGACAAGATAATAACATGAAACCATAAAAAATTATAGATACGTTGGAGATGTATCAAACGGCTTGGTATTTAAACCAAAGGACACATAGTCCTAGGACACATAGCCTAAACTGTTGTGATAAAATTACATTTTACAAACAAAGGAGCAGAAAATTGCAATTCTTTGTATGTATAGGAATACCTAAGGAAACCAAACCCACAAGAGTTGCAAAATCGAACATAGAACAGGGAAAACAACGCTTGAATGCTCATAATTCAGATCCAATCCTTCACGTCAATTATGCACTTTGTCACCGTGTTGATGGCTTACTCCACGCCAAGAGCGATCGTCTCCTCATAGGCCTTGCAGCCTTATCATCGACATGTTTTGTTGCCTACTTTGTGGCCAAATTGGTTCTCTTGTTGAAAACTAACACCAAGTTGATCTTGACTCATGTTGAAGAATATTGTCGTGCGAAGCTATGCTCCTCCATGGAGGAGGGGATTGACATGGAAGATGCTACAACTCGTCGTGCAGGGAAGTTTGAAATGGGAGAAATGTGTGGTCATGAGAAAGGAAGATGTAGTGAGATAAGTGAGCAAGACCCCTCTCGCATCATTTTTTGTTATAGGAGATGTGGGTGTAACCGGCAACGAATAGCGACGTATTTGATTACATGGTAACTAGTCACACACGTATGTAACGAGACAACTGTAACATTTCTTGGGTCGTAGTGTTATCAAATTATAGGATGAAATCGACGAACCAAACACCTTCATAGCATAACCCGTCATGCATAGAAGATGAGAATTAATACTCCTTTTGTGGCAAAATAAGTGTCGTGAATTTAATACAACTTTGTACTAAAGTTGTACTAGCACCGGTTTTACTGGAGCGCCCTATATTCCAACATGCATGGAGGCATGTTCACTCGACAAACATGGAACATTATAGTTGTGTTGATGATAAAATAGGTGCAACCTAATGAAAAGTAACTAATTGAACAAGGGCGAGGAGTAGCAAGGGCATAAAGAAACAAATTTGTTGTATAGTCGTTTTCCATTAAATCTTAGGAGATGTTTGGTTGAGCAAAAGGTAACGCAAACAACAATGTAAACATAAATCTTAGGAAATGTATTTGATCATACGCTTGTATAAACGAAGCAACAGTAACATTTTGGAACATAGGGTTATGGAATTACGGGATGAAATCAACGAACCAACCACCTTCATAGGGTAACCCATCATGCATAGTCAAGGATAATTAATACTCCCCCTCATTCATCTTTATTTTGGTGCAGCCATTTTCAAATAAATAAATAAATAAATGAACAATTAGGTGAAGTTTTAAATTCCTTCTGTTTTCACTACAAATAAATAATGTTAAATTTAGCACATGAGATCTCAAAGCCATTAAATTCTTTCCATTCATTTCAAATCGACAATGTTAATTTTGGAGCTACGGTGTCCAAATGGATCAACCAACCAATTAATAGTAACAAAATACTCGGCCTTAATTCCAAACATTCAATTGCCAACAAAAATAGCACCCCATCACCAAATCACATAAACCCTTTCCATTTTTTGGTTGCAAAATGATAAGGTAAACATTGGCACAAGACAGCCTTGCCGAATCACTAAGGTAAGGGAATCGTTTCCCACCCGCGCGCCGGTCGAACCGACGCGCCGGTCACCCCCTCGCGTGCGTGTACCCATGCAACATTTTTCCCATTCGCGTGCTTCGTTGATCAGTGGATGCAACATTTTTCGTCTAAATATGTTACAACCAGCGTCATATTTGCTTCAAGCGTTTTCTTTACTATTTTTTGTTCTAGTAAAAAAACTACATATACGTTTGGTTGCAACTCCAGTTCGTCGGATTTTTCGTTACAATCGATGTTTTTACTTTTGCTACAACCGTGTTAATATGTGTGCTACAAACGGCATCATGTTTTGCTGCAACCGTTCACTAAAAAAGTTACATACACATCACATAAATATTTGCTACAACCGGCGTTTGATTTTTGCTACCACGCACCATCAGCTTTGTTTTTTTGCTACGATCACATAGATATTTTTTTTGCTACAAATTTTGTATTTTATTGCAACCGTTGAGAAAATTGTTGCATCACATCAAAATTTTGCTGCATAGGAAAAATGTTGCATGCGGATCCAACGATGCAGACGAAGCGGGGTTGATGGATCCTGTGGCTCGCGCGTGGCCGGCCAAAAGTTTGGGCCGGCGCGCCGGCGCAGATCAGTCCCCCTAAAATAAACTAAACTAAACTCGCAGGGCGCAAATCGCGAGGCAAGCTCTTAATAAGCCGGTCAACCAGCTTCTTTTTTTTTTTCATCAGTTTTTACGTGACATTAAGTGAAGCTTCGTGCGACGAGACGGTGAAAACCGATGTACTCCATGACACCAACTATTTTCTCAACTTTTTTACCATAACATATCTATCCTTGCATACACACACACGGCTCATTGTCATTGACCCTGTCACTCAACGGTAGTAGGTGCTGGAAACGTAGAAACGCGCCAGACACACATGGAGCTACCCATGACAGTACAAACGCCGGCACTTTTTAAACCACCACGTCAACGTCACAGCTGCCGGATTTAGCGGCCCGAAGAGCAAAAGAAAAGAAAAGAATAAAGAGAGGTGGGAACCCAGCCGGAGCGAAGACGAGTCAAAGTGCTCCCCAGCACCAGCAGTAGTAGTATTCTCCACGTGGCCAGCGCGCCCAGTCCAAGCCTCCTCGCCTCGCCTCACCTCACCTAAACCCCCAACCTTAACCCATCCCCACCGCCAGGCCCAATCCGTGTCCCCAGCCCCAAATCCTCAGATCCGCCTCCACCCCCGAGTCCACCAGCCCCGAGTCTCCCCGCGCGCACGCACGCACGCACCCCGGCCGCCACCACCCGGATCCAGATCCGCCCGGAGGCGGCGGCGCAGGAGGAGGAGGAGGAGGAGGAGGAGGAGCGATGGCCGGCGGCGGGGGCGCCGGCGGCTTGTCGGAGTCGGTGATGCGGAAGGTGCTGCTGTCCTACTGCTACGTGGCCGTCTGGATCTTCCTCTCCTTCGCCGTCATCGTCTACAACAAGTACATCCTCGACCCCAAGATGTACAACTGGCCCTTCCCCATCTCGCTCACCATGGTGCACATGAGCTTCTGCTCCTCGCTCGCCGTCGGCCTCGTCCGCGTCCTGCGGGTCGTCGAGCCGCCCTCCTCCCCGCCCATGACGCCCCAGCTCTACACCTCCTCCGTCGTCCCCATCGGCGCGCTCTACGCCATGTCCCTCTGGTTCTCCAACTCGGCATACATCTACCTCTCCGTCTCCTTCATCCAGATGCTCAAGGCGCTCATGCCCGTCGCCGTCTACTCCATCGGCGTCCTCTTCAAGAAGGAGACCTTCCGCTCCTCCTCCATGCTCAACATGCTCTCCATCTCCTTCGGCGTCGCCATCGCTGCCTACGGCGAGGCCAGGTTCGACCTCCGCGGCGTCGCGCTCCAGCTCGCCGCCGTCGCCTTCGAGGCCACGCGCCTCGTCCTCATCCAGATCCTCCTCACGTCCAAGGGCATCTCGCTCAACCCCATCACCTCGCTCTACTACGTCGCCCCCTGCTGCCTCTGCTTCCTGCTCGTGCCCTGGATCTTCGTCGAGCTGCCCAGGCTCCGCGCCGTCGGCACCTTCCAGCCCGACTTCTTCATCTTCGGGACTAACTCGCTCTGCGCCTTTGCGCTCAACCTTGCCGTGTTCCTGCTCGTTGGCAAGACCTCCGCGCTCACCATGAATGTGGCGGGAGTGGTCAAGGACTGGCTATTGATTGCCTTCTCCTGGTCCGTCATCCGGGACACGGTCACCCCCATCAACCTCTTCGGCTACGGCATAGCCTTCTTAGGGGTTGCCTACTACAACCATATCAAGCTGCAGGCGCTCAAGGCCAAGGAGGCACAGAAGAAATCCGCGCAGGCCGACGAGGAGGCCGGCTCCCTGTTGCAGGAGCGCGATAGCCACAGTGATCGCAAGAGCGATAACCAGGCATAGAGCTCCAGATCGGATCCAGGCATGCCCACATTGGTTGGTTCTAAAATCCACTCGTATAATCTTTTTCAATTGCATCCAGAATATGCTTGTTGTTTAGTTTGCTTTGCCATAGGAGAGGAATAAAACTGGAGAAATGTGTGATTTTGACTTTGACAAGACGAAATTTGCTATGCAGTTTGCCCAAGCATGCTCTTTGTTAAGTACAGAAGTTGTAAAGATCAATGGGGATGCTTTTGCATAATTAAATCGATGTGGTTCTACTTTTTCTGGTGTGAACTATCATATAGATCTACATGCTTTAGTTAGTCACAAGTGCCTTCTGTCACAATATGTATATGTTATCTTAGAAACATGGAAGTGCTCAAAATTTTGATTGTTTGCTTCGGTATGTACCTTCCTGATCCTAATTATGATGTGTGTTGGACAGGGAATCTGGTGCAAAGTGCAAAGACTATAGTTTGGTCTACAGCTGCTTTCAAGGAGGTGGATGCCGGTTCTGTTTTGCCTTTTTAACTTTAGTTGGATCTGAGGAGCAAACCAAGACAATTTGTTGGTCTAGGAAATACTTGCATTTGAACCTGCTTCTGGATGGTTAGAGGAAACACTTATATTACCCTGTTATTTATTTTTTGTGTTTTTGTTCCGAAAGGCGGCCTTGCTTCCGTTCTCGCTCATTCCGTATTTATTTGTTCAGTAGCCTAGGTAAAAATGTACTGCACACTGTTATCATTTCGGTGGGTATCATCTGGTGGTTATCATCTATATATAATGAGCTTACTGTAAACTATATTCAATAGTTGCCTCTTTTAGCTTTTAATATTGTGTGATTATGCATATGTTTGTTGCATGGTTGGGTGAATATTTCCCTGACCAATTTTCACCTGATCTCACTCGATGCGGTGACTAGGTGGTAGCTTAAGTTGCATTGTCATGTATTCAGGTATCAGAATCATTCATTCGATACAATCTAGGATAGTATGGTTATCTGCATGGTTACATGACTTGATGGTTATCTGCATGGTTACATGACTTGAGGGTCTCTTTGTTGAAGTTTGCTACTTAGTATTATGTCATGGAGCTGGGGCCCTTCTTTGGCATTAATTTGCTTGTTGAGAGGAAGCATTGTTGAGCATATTATCAGTTTATAATTGCCCCACCTAGAGTTGAACACTTGAACTGTGTTGTTAGGTTACAGTACCGGAGCTGAAATAATTGTCAGCTGTCTTCATCCCAGCTGTGGGGCTGTATGGTAGTACCTCCCTATCGCTGTCTATGGGATCACCTAGTACTAGTAATAATCTAGCAACCCTAGTAGCAGAAATTGAGGTGATGGTAGGGTTTCCTCCCCTCATAAATGTAGCCTGAAACTCCTGGTGCTGGTCGCTTGCTTTTTTCCTTTCTCTTTGGTGGTGATGAAGTGTCTATGTTAGTCACATTGAACTATACTGACCAAGCGAGTGGCAAACTGAAGATAAATAGTTTGTCTTATAGAAGGTTAATCTTTTGCCTTGACACTCTGGAGACATGATCTTGGAAGGATACGTCCGTTGTTAGGGTAACGCTAGGGCATGGTCACGGTGATCGACGGCATAATTGTTTCTTGCTTGGGTAGCAAGATTTGTTTTCTACTCACCACGATATGGATAATAATAGTTTCTGACTTGCACAGCATTATTTTTTTAAACTGATATACATAATACTTTAACCGCCCTTTGAACTTTGGTTCCGAGATAAAATACCCGGATCTTTCAGATGTGTTGGAGACACAAGAATGTTGTGGCTTGCGTTATCTGAAGAAAAAGAGTATGCTGGGGCAAAGTAACTGGGTCCTAGCATTGCGTAGGAGCAAATCGCTCGGCCTGCCTGTTGGTGTTGTTGGTGCATGCGACACCGCGGGACAGGTTGTTTATGCGCGACACCACGCTATCCTTGCCCCTTTTGCAGTTGTGTATGGGTATGAGCACTAGGAGGACCATGTTCTGAGGATAGTGCGTGGGCTTGCCATATCCCTTGCAACGCAAGGCAAGGTGCAAACGGCCAACGGGCCAACACAGCGTGTTGTTCTTTCTACCAAATTCAGTTTCCTGTCTTGTGCTTACAGCATCGTAGCTGTACTGGAATGTAGTGTAGAATGTGTTGTCTGAGAGTAACTTCTTATTTTTGCATGCCCATGTCAATGAAGAATCAGCAGGTGGTCTCCTTTGTGCTACTGGTATTGTAAATCGATTGTAAAGACACTCCTGTGTTTCTAAAAAAGCAACTTGCGAACATAGTACTTCCTCCGTCCCAAAATAACGGTCTCAACTTTATACTAGAGCTAGTACAAAGTTGTACTAAGCTTAAGACACTTATTTTGAGACGGAGGGAGTATATATTAATCAAAAGCAAACTCAACTGACAATAATCAACCAGCCCAATGGTACACACAAAAATGTCCAATTGATCAATTCTCAATTGAAGCTAATCTATGATACTTAATCAGTCCAATTCTACAACAAACATGCTCGGTTTATCAAATCGAATCCACTCTCAGTTATGCTTGTTCTAACCTTGAAAGCAAAAGCGAAAGCGTATTTCGATGTTTGAACGAGACGAAATCATGACATCGGCCATCATCCACACGCATCTTGAAGATGTGCACTCGACCAAGGCATGTTGTCCAATAGTCGGCAGACCCGCATATTTGTCAGTTTTCATCGTTCCTCATGTTTCTATGGTGTAGGCCATCCTATGCAGGAAGTGAGTGCGAGTGCTTCGCCAAATGCTTGTCGAAATCGGGGCTCCAGGGACCTAAAAGGTTCGAACTCTTGGGTGCGCAGGCTCTTCTGTCCTACTTTACTTCGCGGCCCAACAACGACGCTCCGGCGTGCCTGAGCTAAGGAAGTGGAACAGAGGACATGGCAGTTTATCCAGGTTCGGACCATCCCGCGATGTAAGACCCTACTCCTACTTGTCTGGATTGCTTCAGGCTGAGAGAGAGTACAAGGGAGGTGTTCTTGCTAGCTCTGGGGTCGATCCCCTTCTACGGTGGCCACCTATCCTCTCTTATAGTGACCCTGGTCTTCTTCCCCCGAAAAACAAGGTGGGAAGGGTTGCCACAATTGCCAGTTTGAAGAGGGACATGACTGCAACCTATTGTGGCAAAAATGGTGTTCGCATGCAAAAGCTTCCTCATGTGATGCGTTGGTGGGCTCGGGGATGACCTCCGCCTTGGCGATCCTTTCGTCCTGGTCTTCTTGCACCGAAGGATTGCTTTGGGAACCGGCGGTCGCCCTGCTCCCTTAACCCAAATGGGGAAAGCCTTCTCATCTATGTCTGCTGGCACACCTCCTGGCGTCGCTTGACACAGCGCGCGTCACCCACGTGACGATGCAAGACCGTCCAACCCCGCGGAGCCACCTTTGATTAGTCCACCCCGCCAGGGTCTCGAGGGCAACCTTGGGAGGTGCCCTCGCGAGGGGGCTTGGCGCGACTCCTGATAATGTTGGCTGACATCCGCCTCGCAAGGCGGGCCCCCCTGCGAGGGCCTTGCCCGTGAAGTCCGATGGTGGACTGCGCTGGGCCCCTCGCATGTACCACATCTTGGGCCGCTAGCAGACGGGCCTGGGTACCCCTAGTCTCACGGTCCCGACAGTAGCCCCTGTCCCTGCGGCGTGCACGGTTCCCCTAGCTGGAGGGCGAAACGCGCGGGCCCCAACCGCCTATGGGTCAGACACGACGCGTGGCGCACAATGGGGCTTGGGACGCCCTCACTTCCCACCACGCCTCAGCAACCGCCCACGCTGACATAAAGCCTGCGCACGACGCGGGGCCATGATTACTTTTCCTTACCTTACTTATGCCTAGCGAAGGCGAGGGGGCACGGGCCGGTCCCGACCCACCGTTGGAGAAAATGAAGTGGACCGCCAAGGACGAGTAAGCCTCACTCCTTCGCCCTGGTGGTCTCTCGGCGCTTGGGGTGTCTGATTCTTTCCTTCGTGCAGGTTTTCCTTAAGAAAGGAGGCTAGGGAACTTTCAGACCCTACACATGCAAATCATAAGTGACATGATATGGCCATGAACTTGTGCTTCTTGATCTCCATCACCAAAGCACCGACATGATCTCCATCGTCACCGACGCCACACCATGATCTCGATCATTGTGCTGCCATCGAGGTTCTCATGCTAACTATGTTGTTACTACTAAAGCTACTCACTAGCGATAAAGCAAAGCATCACCAAGCGCAAAATAATTAAAGACAATCCTATGGCTCCTGCCAGTTGTCGTAGCATCGACGTGCAAGTCGATATTTAACTGTTACATCATGATCATCTCATACATCAAATATATCATATCATGTATTTGGCCATATCACATCACAACATACCCTGCAAAAACAAGTTAGACGTCCTCTAATTTGTTGTTGCAAATTTTACGTGGCTGCTATGGGTATCTAGTATGATCGCATCTTACTTACGCAAAACCACAACGGTGATATGCAAGTTGCTATTTAACCTTCTCCAAGGACCGCCTCGGTCAAATCCGATTCAACTAAAGTTGGAGAAACAGACACCCGCCAGTCATCTTTATGCAAGAAGTTGCATGTTAGTCGATGAAATCGGTCCCTCGTAAGCGTACGAGTAATGTTGGTCTGGGTCGCTTCATCCAACAATACCGCCGAATCAAGAAAAGACTAAGGAGGGCAGCAAATTGAACATCAACGCCCACAAACTTCTTTGTGTTCTACTCGAGATATCATCTACGCATAGACCTAGCTCATGATGTCACTGATGGGAAACGTTGCATGGGAAACAAAAAATTTCCTACGCACACGCAAGACCTATCCATGATGATGATCATCTATGAGAGGGGAGATCAGATCCACATACCCTTGTAGATCGCTAAGCGGGAAGCGTTAAGAAACGTGGTTGATGTAGTTGAACGTCTTCGCGATCCAAATCGCAAGCCGTCCCACGAACTCCATCCCGATCTAGCGTCGAACGGACGTCATCTCCGCGGTCAGCACACGTGCAGCTCGATGACGATCTCCGCCTTCTTGTTCCAACAAGAGAGACAGAGAGGTAGATGAATTCTCCGACAGCACAACGACGTTGCGGTGATGGTGGTGGAGCTACTCCGGCAGAGCTTTGTTGTACAATACCGAACTAGCTACAGGGTGTCACGAAGTAGTGGGGGGGGGGGGGGCATAGGGCTGCGCCTTGGCTTGAGGTGCCAAAATCCTCTCTCACCTGATTGCGAAGTTTTGGTGGACGGGAGCATTGGAGGAATTTATTTGAAAAGATTCAAAAAATCCCAAAAAATGCGAAAACTTATACATATTTGCACTGGATCTGTGAAATTTCGTTCAGAAAATTTTCTTTTTGCAAGCTGCACAAAAATAACAAAATTCCAGCCCAAGAACAACAAAAAAGGGCCCATTTTCATTTGTGTTTTTGTTTTTATGTATACGCCACATATTAAAGTATATTGTTATGAACTTTTTCCTCAACGTGTTATATATGTATTTACATATGTATATTTTTTTGAATTTTTTTGTGATGTGAAAATATGTTTTTTAAGTCCTAATGGAGCCCGGGCTCCGTTTGCACTTTTTGCTCTCACCTCCACTATATATAGGTGTGAGGGAGGGGTGGCTGTTAGAGCATATATCTCCATATGTGGTTTTGGTACTTGATGACAATTCCTATGGACTAATGGTTGCCTTAAGTTACATTTATATGATTTATCCATAGGCACTTCTTGAAGTCCATCTGTTGGGTTCAAGGAGTTTATATGATGACCAAGATGGTATTCAAGGTATTATCCAAAGAATGGTCATAGAGACACATGGTTGATCAAGATCTCAGACAAAGAGTAAATCAAGATGATCAACACACAAAGCGTAGAAGATGTACCGAGAGGGATCAAGTGATCCCATGGTATGGTAAGCATTGTCCATTACGTGTTTGTGTACTAACCCATGGTCTTCGTGAGAGTTCTATGTGGGGGTTAGGTGTGTTTCCATGGGCTTGCGTCAAAGGGAAGATCTCATACAACCCATGGAGTATGACGTCAAGTTGTGATCATCATCAATGGTTGATCAAGATCTCAGACAAAGAGTAAATCAAGATGATCAACACACAAAGCGTACAAGATGTACCAAGAGGGATCAAGTGATCCCATGGTATGGTAAGCATTGTCCATTACGTGTTTGTGTACTAACCCATGGTCTTCGTGAGAGTTCTATGTGGGGGTTAGGTGTGTTTCCATGGGCTTGTGTCAAAGGGAAGATCTCATACAACCCATGGAGTATGACGTCAAGTTGTGATCGTCATCAAGATTGCGATGTGCAAGTTCAAGTGGATTAGCACGAAGATAGCATGCTTGAAGCTTGCCGTCCATTGTGGTGGCAATGGACTTGTGAAGATATGATGAAGAGTGGCTCACCCATAGTGAGTATGGGGGAGCAATCAACTAGTCTTCATCAAGCCAACGCAATCAAGAAAGGTGGTCCATCCTGAGGAAGCCAAGATCATCATCATCTAGCTCAAGAGGACGAGGTGCAAGGTATAGGTTTGCCCTTGATAGGTTTTCTGGTTAGGATAGATTGCTGTACTATCAAGGGGGGCTCTCAGGTGAGTAGCTTGATCGTATCGTTCGTTGAGAGCTCAAACCATTTGCATCCTTGCATCATACTTCTTGGTTCTTGTTTGGTGTTTCTCTTTGTGAGTTTTAGAGCTTATGGTCATCTTCGTGACAAGCTCGAGTTCATCGAAAACGGAGTCCATATGCATCTACTATGATGTTTTTGATGTTGGAGTTTTTGCCGGTTCTTCATTCATAGAGATATCACATCTATATATCATTGGCATTTTCATATCTGTATGGTCTTAAGATTTCCAACAAGCTGTTTGGATATCTCTTGTCGTCCTAAATCCAACAAGCTTGGGTTTGCTCGATTCGGAGCTCGTATGCGAAAGTTATGGCTGTTTCAGTGGCGAGCGGTAGTACCGCTAGACCTAGCGGTAGTACCGCTAGAGTTGGCGGTAGTACCGCTGGCCCTAGCGGTAGTACCGCTGGGTGGCGGTAGTACCGCCACTGGTCAGCGGTAGTACCGCTCCAGGAGTTTAGTACCGCCTGCCTAGCGGTTGTTCGTGGACGAACCTTTTTGCGAAGACTTTCTTGGCGGTGGTAGTGCCTTTGCACTACCAGGGGCCCAACGGTGGTACCGCTGGAGTGCCAGCGGTGGTACCGCTGCAGCCAGCGGTAGTACCGCTGCAGTGCCAGCGGTAGTACCGCTGCAGCCAGCGGTAGTACCGCTGGAGCTCGGGCAGAGAGTGGGGGTAACGGTCTGATTCCTTCCCCCACTATATAAAGGGGGTCTTCTTCCCCCTTGGCCTTATCCATCCGTTGAGCTCTTGTTCTACCTCCATTGTTGACATTCTTAGAGCTTGCTTACTCTCAATCCCTCCAATCATTCTTGCTTGTTCTTGAGGGAGAAGAGAGAGGAGATCTAGATCCACATCTCCACCAATCACTTTCTCCTCTATGTGAGGGGAACCCCTTGGATCTTGATCTTGGAGTTCTTTGTGAGCTCCTTGTTCTTCCTCTCATATTTCTCCATAGCTTTCGTTGTTGTGGAGGGATTTGAGTGTGAGGGACTTGACCACTTCGTGTGTTCTTGCCATTGCATTAGTTGCATCGGTTTGAGTTCTCCACGGTGATACGTGGAAGTGAAGTTTGAGAAGCTTATTACCTTTGGTACTTAGTACCCTAGATATTGTTCTTCGCGGATGCTTTGGCATCCTAGAAGCTTGGTGGTGTCTCGGAGCTCAATCATTGTGGTGTGAAGCTCCGGGCAAGCGTTGGGGTTTCCAATTAGGTTATGGAGATTGCCCCGAGCAATTTGTACGGGTACCGGTAACCGCCCCCAAGGGTTGCCACGTGTACGGGTTCGGTGACCGCCCCCAAGGTTTGCCATTTGTACGGGTTCGGTGACCGCCCTCAAGGGTCCCTTAGTGGAATCACGGCATCTTGCATTGTGCGAGGGCGTGAGGAGATTACGGTGGCCTTAGTGGCATCTTGGGGAGCATTGTGCCTCCACACCGCTCTAACGGAGATTAGCATCCGCAAGGGTGTGAACTTCGGGATACACCATCGTCTCCCCGTGCCTCGGTTATCTCTTACCCGAATCCTTTACTTATGCACTTTACTTTGTGATAGCCATATTGTCTCTTGTCATATATCTTGCTATCACTTAGTTGTTTATCTTACTTAGCATAAGTTGTTGGTGCACATAGGTGAGCCTAGTTGTTTGAGGTTTTGTGCTTGACATATTAAACGTTAGTTTTATTCCGCATTTGTTCAAGCCTAAACCTTAATTATTTTAAAGCGCCTATTCACCCCCCCTCTAGGCGACATCCACGTCCTTTCAGTGGCGCCCTATGAAAAAATCCCTAGGGTTGGCCGGTGTGCCAAGGAAGAGGAGGAGTCCTCCTCCAATACGATTTGGAGGAGGGGTCCCCCTTCCCCAATTCGGTTGGCCCCACCTCTCCTTTCCTTCTCCTATTTCGGACGAATAGGCCTTCTTGAGCTGGCCACCAGCCCAACTGGGCTGGTGCGCCACCCTAGGGCCTATTTGGTTCCCTCCCGGGTGGTTAGCCCCTCCGAGTGGAACTCCGGAACCCATTCGTCACTCCCGGTACTTTACCGGCAATGCCCGAAAATCTTGCGCAAGACAAACGGATACTTCCTATACATCAATCTTCGTCTATGGACCATTCCAGAAACCCTCGTGACGTCCGGGATCTCATCCGGGACTCCAAACAACATTCGGCTACCAACATCAATAATTCAACTATACCGCAACATCACCGAACCTTAAGTGTGCAAACCTTGCGGGTTTGAAAACTATGTAGACATGACTGAGACATTCTCCGGTCAATATGCAATAGCAGGAGCTAGATGTCCATATTGGAACCTACATATTCAAGAAAGATCTTTATCGGTTGAACCTCTATGTCAAGGATTCAATTAATCCCGTATCACATTCCCTTTGTCCTTCGGTATGTTACTTGCCCGAGATTTGATCGTCGGCATCTCTATACCTATTTCAATCTCGTTACCGACAAGTCTCTTTACTCGTTTCATAATAAAAAATCCCGTGGCTAACTCTTTAGTCACATTGCTTGCAAGGTTTGTTTGTGATGTTGTATTACTGAGTGGGCCCCGAGATACTTCTCCGTCATACGAAGTGACAAATCCCAGTCTTGATCCATGCTAACCAAACTAACACCTTCAAAGATACCTTTAGAGCACCTTTATAGTCACCTAGTTACGTTGCGACGTTTGATACACACAAGGCATTCCTCCGGTGTCAATGAGTTACATGATCTCATGGTCATAGGATTGTATACTTGACATGCAGAAAACAGTAGCAATAAAATAACATGATCACATGCTACGTTCATAGTTTGGGTCTTGTCTATCACATCATTCTCCTAATGATGTGATCCTGTTAGCAAGTGACAACACTTGTCTATGGCTAGGAAACCTTAACCATCTTGGATCAATGAGCTAATCAACTAGAGGCTTACTACGGACAGTGTTTTGTCTATGTATCCACACATGTATTTGTGTTTCCATTCAATATAATTCTAGCATGGATAATAAACGATTATCTTGAAACAGGAAATATAATAATAACTATTTTATTATAGCCTCTAGGGCATACTTCCAACAAAAATCGCTTGTTGGAAGACAACCCAATACTTATACCTGTTGTTTTTGTGTGTTAACATGATGAAGCTACTATATTAATCATGTTTTGTGTCTTTTATTTCAATAATGTGCCAAGTAAAGCCTTTGGGATAGCGTGGATACTTGTTGGTTTTATTTTGTGCGAAATAGAAACTTTTTGTCCAGTATATGAATTATAGGATTTTACTAGAGCATGAATATATTCCACAATTTTTACACAGTATTTCTATGCAAATTTCCTACGTCGTCCTAACTTCTCAGATTTTTCAGAGATATGCAAGTATGGTTTTAGTTCAAATATTTACATACTGTTTCGTTTTCGTCAAATTCGGTTTTGCATGCATAATTTACTTGTTTTATTGTTTTCATATCTTGTATTGAGTATTATAAATTATGAGAATGATACAGTACAGTAGGCACTATGTGAGAACAACTATGAATCTTGTCTTGACATTACCTAAGTGAATGATCTACCTTTATTACACTAACTCGTGTTACGAAGTTCCGTTAAGTTTTGTGTGATTAAAGTTTTCAAGTTTTGGGTAGGATATCGATATGAGGAGAATAAGGAGTGATAAGAACCTAATATTGAGGATTCCCAAGGCACCCCCAATGTAATATCAAAGGAAGACTCAAGCGTCTAAGTTTGGGGATGCCCGAGAAGGCAACCCCTCTTTCGTCTTCAACACTATGAGTATATCTTACTTGGAGCTATATTTTTATTCAACACATGATATATATTTTTCTTAGAGCGTCATTTTATTTTGTTAAACTCTCCCTTATGTTATTTATAATCATTTTTTCAATAAAAAGTACCAAGAAATTCCTTGATGATGCTTGAATTGCATGTTTGATGTGTGTTGTCCAAAAACAAAAACTTTTGTTGTATTGTTTGAATTTATTTGTTCTACTAGATGTGGAAAGTTTCTAAAAGTTTTACACGGTACTTGCATACAAATTATTTATCATTTACTAGATTTTCATAATTTTGAAAATGAAGAAGTACACTTTTCAAATTAATTGCTATAGACTGTCGTGTTTAGAACGATTGCTGTCATAGTTTTGTTATGTACTTATACTAGAGTTTTCACGGCTTATATTGGTAGATATAAATTGTGGAAATGATATTATAAAGTACCTATTGTTTGAAGATTACTGTGCAACTTTTCTTGGCAATACATGAAGTGGTTATTTATTCCTATGTGTACTAACCTATCTCACGAGTTCCTTTCGAGTTTTGTGTGGATGAAGTTTTTGAGACTTAGGTGGAACCGTCATTTGAGAGGAATTAACAAGATTCAAAATCTCAATCTTGGGGATGTACGAGGCTCCCAAAGTCAATATTAAAAGAATTCTCAAGCATCTAAGCTTGGGGTTGCTGTGCAGCCCACCTCTCTTCATAAAAAACTATAGGCTAGACTATGTTGATCCTAAGTTGTATTCATTCACAGGATATGTGCTATTCTTGGAGTGTATTTTTGTTTATTTTCTATTTGAAATAAATCTTAGATTTGAAAATCTTTATTGGTAGATGATACTTGTCCAATATATCTATATTTTTTGGTTGTTCCATGCTATTATATTATCATCCTAGGCTATTTTTGGGTCATAATTCACCAATTTATATTATTTTTGAGCACTAACCTATTGGCCCACTTCCTAGTGCTAATTGTTGTTTTTTGCGTGTTTTTTACTTTTTAGGTTTACTGTACCAAACGAAGTCCAATTTCCCCAAAACTTTTTATGTTTTTTTCTAGACCAAAAGAAGACCTGGAAGCTTCGGGAGAAGGCACAAAGCCACACGAGGGATGCATAAGCCAACACGTCATGACGAGGGGGGGGGGTCGAAGCGCCCTGATGGCTGGTCCCTCCCTGGTGACCCCTCTGCTTCCATTATGTGGCCTATAAATTCACATATATTCCAAAAACCCTAAATATCAGAGAGAGACACTTTTTCCGGAGCCATGAGTCTCTCTTGCATGGCGGTCCCATCTAGATCTCCATTTCGGCACCCTACCGGAGGGGGATCGATCACGGAGGGTCTCTTCATCAACCTTTCCACCCTCGTGATGATGTGTGAGTAGTTAACCACAGACCTACGGCTCCGTAGTTAGTATTTAGATGGCCATCTCTCTCTCTCTCTCTCTCTCTCTTGATCTTAAATACAATGATCATTGCATCTTTGCTTTGATCTATCCGATGTAATTCTTTTGTATGATGTGTTTGTTGAGATCTGATGAACTGTGGTTTATGTGCAGATTATTCTTGAAAAGTATTTGAGTCTTCTCTGAAATTATTATGATTCTTATTTGCATGATCATCATAGCTTGGTAATTCTCTCCGATCTATTGAGTTGTTTTGGTCAAGTAGTTTGGTATTTCTTCAGAGAGAGGGTGCGTTGTAGTGGGTTAAACCTGGCGAGTTTCTATATCCTAGTGATAGAAGGGGACAAGTTGCGTCTTTGTGTTGTTGTCACTAAGGATAAAACGAAGGGGTTTATTCATATTGGTTGAGTTTACTTGGTCTAAATTATGTCATCGTTCTCCAAGCATTACCCTGTTTGTAATGAACTTAATACGTAGAGAGGCAAGCATAGAAGCGTTCTTAAAGTGGAGCAATAATAGTAGGTGCAGGCAGGAGTCGACCTATTTTCTTATGGTCGTGATGCCTATATACACATGATCTTTGTTGTGAAAATCGCATAACTATACGCTTTTCTATCAATTGCCCAACAATAATATGTTTACCCACCATATGTTGCTTTCATGAGAGATGCCACTAGAGAACACTATGGCCCTCGGGTCTATTCATTTATATATTCATAATACTTATATTTTCCATGTTGTTCCTATTTGCCTTATATTTTATTTTACAATTTAAAATTCTCTACAATTATCTACACACCTCATTTGCTTGCAAATAACGAGATCAAGGGGATTAACAACCCTGTTGCCCGTGTTGGGTGAAAGTTGTTTGCTCTTTTGTGTGCAGCCGCTGAAAACGGTTGAGGATTGATATTCCCATTGGTTTGATAAACCTTGGTTTCTTAACTGAGGAAAATACTTACCCGTATTGTGCTTCAATTATCTGTTCATCTTCATGGAAATCCTAAGGCAGATCACAAGTATCGGTGGAGAGTCCTCACGTAGCTACTTAATTGTTTGACTAGACATTGATCTTCAGTTATATCTTTTGAGCGTAGTTTTATGTTTACTCTTGTGCTTCATTTATATCCTAAGGTTAAATTGTGAATGAATGGAATATAATAAAATCTGAAGTTACCTATGTGCTTTATGCTTAGTAGTACTTTCACATTTGGTTTAGAAAGTAAAATACAGTTTGACAATCACAATATCGGTCATACAAGCAATTCATGAATGTTTAGTATAAGAAAGAGAACATTTACATACAACTATATTACCTTGGACACATATTATTTTTGGGGAACGTCGCATGGGAAACAAACTTTTCCTACGCGCACGAAGACCTATCATGGTGATATCCATCTACGATGGGGATTTCAGATCTACGTACCTTTGTAGATCGCACAGCAGAAGCGTTAATAAACGCGGTTGATGTAGTGGAACGTCCTCACGTCCCTCGATTCGCCCCGCGAACCATCCCACGAACCATCACGCGATCCGTCCCAAGATCCGCTCCGATCTAGTGCCGAACGGACGGCACCTCCGCGTTCAGCACACGTACAACTCGACGATGATCTCGGCCTTCTTGATCCAACAAGAGAGACGGAGAGGTAGATGAGTTCTCCGACAGCGTGACGGCGCTCCGGAGGTTGGTGGTGATCTATTCTCAGCACGGCTCCGCCCGAGCTCCGCAGAAACGCGATCTAGAGGAAAAACCGTGGAGGTATGTGGTCGGGCTGCCGTGGCAAAGTTGTCTCGAATCATCCCTAATACCTCAATATATATAGGAGGGTGGGGAGGGGCCTTGCCTTGAGGCTCAAGGAGCCCCAAGGGGGTCGGCCGAACCAAAGGGGGAAGTCCTCCCCTTCCAATCCTAGTCCAACTAGGATTGGAAGGTGGAGTCCTTCTCCACTTTCCCACTTCCCCTTTTTTCTCTTCTCTTTGATTTCTTTCTCTCCTGCACATAGGGCCTCTTGGGCTGTCCCACCAGCCCACTAAGGGATGGTGTGGCACCCCTAAGGCCTATGGGCTTCCCCCGGGTGGGTTGCCCCCCCGGTGAACATCCGGAACCCATTCATCACTCCCCGTACATTCCCGGTAATGCCGAAAACTTTCCGGTAATCAAATGAGGTCATCCTATATATCAATCTTCGTCTCCGGACCATTACGAAAACCCCCGTGACGTCCGTGATCTCATCAGGGACTCCGAACAACATTCGGTAACCAACCATATAACTCAAATACGCATAAAACAACGTCGAACCTTAAGTGTGCAGACCCTGCGGGTTCGAGAACTATGTAGACATGACCCGAGGGACTCCTCGGTCAATATCCAATAGCGGGACCTGGATGCCCATATTGGATCCTACGTATTCTACGAAGATCTTATCGTTTGAACCTCAGTGCCAAGGATTCATATAATCACGTATGTCATTCCCTTTGTCCTTCGGTATGTTACTTGCCCGAGATTCGATCATAAGTATCCGCATGCCTATTTCAATCTCGTTTACCGGCAAGTCTCTTTACTCGTTCCGTAATACAAGATCCCGCAACTTACACTAAGTCACATTGCTTGCAAGGCTTGTGTGTGATGTTGTATTACCGAGTGGGCCCCGACATACCTCTCCGTCACATGGAGTGAAAAATCCCAGTCTCGATCCATACTAACTCAACGGACACCTTCGGAGATACCTGTAGAGCATCTTTGTAGTCACCCAGTTACGTTGCGACGTTTGATACACACAAAGCATTCCTCCGATGTCAGTGAGTTATATGATCTCATGGTCATAGGAATAAATACTTGACACGCATGAAAACAGTAGCAACAAAAAGACATGATCAACATGCTACGTTCATTAGTTTGGGTCTAGTCCATCACATGATTCTCCTAATGATGTGATCCCGTTATCAAGTGACAACACTTGCCTATGGTCAGGAAACCTTGACCATCTTTGATCAACGAGCTAGTCAACTAGAGGCTTACTAGGGACAGTGTTTTGTCTATGTATCCACACAAGTGTTGTGTTTCCAATCAATACAATTATAGCATGGATAATAAACGATTATCATGAACAAAGAAATATAATAATAACTAATTTATTATTGCCTCTAGGGCATATTTCCAACGGTCTCCCACTTGCACTAGAGTCAATAATCTAGTCCACATCACCATGTGATTCTAACGAATCCAACACCCATATAGTTCTGGGGTCTGAGCACGTCTTGCTCGTGAGAGAGGTTTTAGTCAACAGTTCTGAAACTTTCAGATCCGTGTGTTCTTTACAAATCTTTATGTCATCTTTATAGATGCTGCTACTACGTGCTATTCGGAAATACTCCAAATATCTACTCTATTATACGAATCTGTTTCACTACTCATAGTTATGCGGATTAGTGTCAAAGCTTGCATCGACATAACCCTTTACGACGAACTCTTTAACCACCTCCACAATCGAGAAAAATTGCTTAGTCCTTTTAGTTACTAAGGATAACTTTGACCACTGCTAGTGATTCAATCATGTATCACTCTTTGTACCTCTCAACAGACTTTGAGGCAAGGCACACATTAGGTGCGGTACTCAGCATGGCATACTTCAGATTCTACGGCCAAGGCATAGAAGACGACCTTCGTCTATTCTCTTTATTCCGCCGGGGTCGGTTTTGAGTCTTACTCAAATTCACACCTTACAACACAACCAAGAACTCCTTCTTTGCTGATCTATTTTGAACTCCTTCAAAAAACTTGTCAAGGCATGCATCTTGTTGAAACTTCTATTAAGCGTTTCGATCAATCTCCATAGATCTTGATGCTCAACGTTCAAGTAGCGCATTCCAGGTATTACTTCTAATCCACAATATGTCAACCACATATACTTATTAGAAATTCTATAGTGCTCCCACTCACTTCTTTGGAAATACAAGTTTCTCATAAACCTTGTACAAACCCAAAATCTTTGATCATCTCATCAAAGTGTATATTCCAACTCCGAGATGCTTGCACCAGTCCATTGAAGGATCGCTGGAGCTTGCATACTTGTTAGTATCTTTAAGATCGACAAAACCTTCTGGTCGTATCACATACAATTTTTCCTCAAGGAAAACGTTGAGAAAACAATGTTTTGACACCCCATGTGCAATATTTCATAAATAATGCAGCAACTACTAACATAATTCTAATAGACTTTTAGCATCGCTACGAGTGAGAAAGTCTCATCATAGTCAACTATTTGATCTTGTCGGAAACATCTTTGCGACAAGTCGAGCTTTTCTTAATAGTGACTTATCACCATCATCATCTGTCTTCCTTTTAAAGATCCATCTTTACTTAATAGTCTCACTACCATCAAGCAGTTCTTCCAAAGTCTACACTTTGTTTTATACATGGATTCTCTCTCGGATTTCATGGCCTCCAGCCATTTGTCGGAATCCGGGCCCACCATTGCTTCTCCATAACTCGTAGGTTCATTGTTGTTCAACAACATGACCTCCAAGACAGGGTCACCGTACCACTCTGCAGCAGTACGCGACCTTGTCGACGTACGAGGTTTGTAGTAACTTGATCCAAAGCTCAATGATCACCATCATCAGTTTTCTACTTCAACTGGTGTAGGCGCCACTGGAACAACTTCCTGCGCCCTGCTACACTCTGGTTGAAGTGACGGTTCAATAACCTCATCAAGTTTCACCACCCTCCCACTCAATTCTTTCGAGAGAAACCTTTCCTCGAGAAAGGACCAGTTTCTAGAAACAAACACTTTGCTTCCGGATCTGAGATAGAAGATGTATCCAACTGTTTTGGATAGCCTATGAAGATGCATTTATCCGCTTTGGGTTCGAGCTTATCAGACTGAAACCTTTTCACATAAGCATCGCATCCCCAAACTTTCAAGAAACGACAGTTTAGATTTCTCTAAACCTCAGTCTATACTGTGTCATCTCAACGGAAATACGCGGTGCCCTATTTAAAGTGAATGCGGTTGTCTCTAATGCATAACCCATAAACGATAGTGGTAATTCGATAAGAGGCATCATAATATGCACCATATCAAATAGTGCGTGGCTATGACGTTCAGACACATCATCACACTATGGTGTTCCAGGTGGCATGAACTGCGAATTTTTTTTCATTTAGTCCTAACTACGTACCAAAAACTCGTAACTCAGATATTCATCTCCATGATCATATCGTAGACAGTTTATCCTCTTGTCACGACGATCTTCACTCTGAAATTGCTTTAAACTTTTCAACATTTCAGACTTGTGATTCATTAAGTAAATACTCGTGTATCTACTCAAATCGTTAGTGAAGTAAGAACATAATGATATCCACTGCGTGCCTCAGTACCCATTGGACTGCATACATCAAAATGTATCACTTCCAACAAGTTACTATCTTATTTCATCTCAATGAAAACAAGGCCTTGCTCATGTGGTATGATTTGCATGTCACTAGTGATTCGAAATCAGGTGAGTACAAAGATCCATCAGCATGGAGCCTCTTCATGCAATTTATACTAACATGACTCAAGCGGCAGTGCCACAAGTAAGTGGTACTATCATCATTAACTCGTATCTTTTGGCACCAATATCATGAACATGTGTAATACTACGATCGAGATTCAATAAACCATTGAAGGTGAATATTCAAGAAAATAGAGTAACCATTATTCTCCTTAAATGAATAATCGTATTGCAATAAACACGATCCAATCATGTTCATGCTTAACGCAAGCACCAAATAACAATTATTTAGGTTTAACACCAATCCCGATGGTAGAGGGAGCGTGCGACGTTTGATCATATCAACCTTGGAAACACTTCCAACACGTATCGTCACCTCACCTTTAGCTAGTCTCCGTTCATGCCGTAGCTTTCATTTCGTGTTACTAATCACTTAGCAACCGAACCGGTATCCAATACCCTCATGCTACTAGGAGTACTAGTAAAGTACACATCAACAACATGTATATCAAATACACTTCTTTCGACTTTTGCCATCCTTCTTATCTACCAAGTATCTAGAGTTGCTCCGCCTCAGTGACTGTTCCCCTCATTACAGAAGCACTTAGTCTCGGGTTTGGGTTTAATCTTGGGTCTCTTCATTAGTGCAGCAACTGTTTTGCCGTTTCACGAAGTATCCCATCTAGCCCTTGCCTTTCTTGAAACTTAGTGGTTTCACAAACCATCAACTATTGATGCTCCTTCTTGATTTCTACTTTCGCAGTGTCAAACATCGTGAATTGCTCAAGGATCATTGTATCTATCCTTGATACGTTATAGTTCATCACGAAGCTCTCACAGCTTGGTGGCAGTGACTTTGGAGAACCATCACTATCTCATCTAGAAGATTAACTCCCACTTGATTCAAGTGGTTGTCGTATTCAGACAATCTGAGCACACGCTCAACGATTGAGCTTTTCTCCTTTACTTTGTGGACAAAGAATCTTGTTGGAGGTCTCGTACCTCTTAACAAGGGCACAAGCATGAAATCACAATTTCATCTCTTTAGAACATCACTTATGTTCCGTGACGTTTTACAACGTTTTTGGCGCCTTGCTTCTAAGCCATTAAGTATTTTGCACTGAACTATCGTGTAGTCATCAGAAACGTGTATGCCGGATGTTCATAGCATCCACAGACGACGCTCGAGGTGCAGCGCACCGAGTGGTGCATTAAGGACATAAGCCTTCTGCGTAGCAACGAGGACAATCCTCGGTTTTAAAGACTCAGTCTGCAAAGTTTGCTACTATCAATTTTCAACTAAATTTTCTCTAGGAACATATAAAAAAAAGTAGAGCTAAAGCGCAAGCTACAACGTAATTCGCAAAGACCATTAGACTATGTTCATGACCATTAGTTCAATTAATCATATTACTTAAGAACTCCCACTCAAAAAGTACATCTCTCTAGTCATTTGAGTGGTACATGATCCAAATCCGCTATCTCAAGTCCGATCATCACGTGAGTCGAGAATAGTTTCAGTGGTAAGCATCTCTATGCTAATCATATCAACTATACGATTCATGCTCGACCTTTCGGTCTCATGTGTTCCGAGGCCATGTCTGCACATGCTAGGCTCGTCAAGCTTAACCCGAGTATTCCGCGTGCGCAACTGTTTTGCACCCGTTGTATGTGAACGTTGAGTCTATCACACCCGATCATCACGTGGTGTCTCGAAACGACGAACTGTAGCAACGGTGCACAGTCGGGGAGAACACAATTTCGTCTTGAAATTTTAGTGAGAGATCACCTCATAATGGTACTGTCATTCTAAGCAAAATAATGTGAATAAAAGTATTAACATCACATGCAATTCATAAGTGACATGATATGGCCATCATCACGTGCTTCTTGATCTCCATCACCAAAGCACCGGCACGATCTTCTTGTCACCGACGTCACACCATGATCTCCATCATCATGATCTCCATCAACGTGTCGCCATCGGGGTTGTCGTGCTACTCATGCTATTACTACTAAAGCTACGTCCTAGCAAAATAGTAAACGCATCTGCAAGCACAAACGTTAGTTATATAAAGACAACCCTATGGCTCCTGCCGGTTGCCGTACCATCGACGTGCAAGTCGATATTTCTATTACAACATGATCATCTCATACATCCAATATATCACATCACATTGTTGGCCATATCACATCACAATCATACCCTGCAAAAACAAGTTAGACGTCCTCTAATTTTGTTGTTGCATGTTTTACGTGGTGACCAAGGGTATCTAGTAGGATCGCATCTTACTTACGCAAACACCACAACGGAGATATATGAGTTGCTATTTAACCTCATCCAAGGACCTCCTCGGTCAAATCCGATTCAACTAAAGTTGGAGAAACCGACACTTGCCAGTCATCTTTGAGAAAAGGGGGTTACTCGTAATGATGAAACCAGTCTCTCGTAAGCGTACGAGTAATGTCGGTCCATGCCGCTTCAATCCAACAATACCACGGAATCAAGAAAAGACTAAGGAGGGCAGCAAAACGCACATCACCGCCCACAAAAACTTTTGTGTTCTACTCGAGAAGACATCTACGCATGAACCTAGCTCATGATGCCACTGTTAGGAAACGTCGCATGGGAAACAAAAATTTTCCTACGCGCACGAAGACCTATCATGGTGATGTCCATCTACGAGAGGGGATGAGTGATCTACGTACCCTTGTAGATCGTACAACAGAAGCGTTAGAGAACGCGGTTGATGTAGTGGAACGTCCTCACGTCCCTCGATCCGCCCCGCGAACAATCCCGCGATCAGTCCCACGATCTAGTACCGAACGGATGGCACCTCCGCGTTCAACACACGTACAGCTCGACGATGATCTCGGCCTTCTTGATCCAGCAAGAGAGACGGAGAGGTAGAAGAGTTCTCCGGCAGCGTGACAGCGCTCCAGAGGTTGGTGATGACCTTGTCTCAGCAGGGCTCCGCCTGAGCTCCGCGGAAACGCGATCTAGAGGAAAAACTATGGAGGTATGTGGTCGGGCAGCCGTGAGAAAGTCGTCTCTAATCTGCCCTAAAAGCTCCATATATATAGGAGGAGGGAGGGGGGCCTTGCCTTGGGGTCCAAGGGACCCTCAAGGGGTCGGCCGAGACAAGGGGGGGGGAGGACTC
Organism: Hordeum vulgare subsp. vulgare; assembly: GCF_904849725.1. Taxonomy (NCBI): domain Eukaryota; kingdom Viridiplantae; phylum Streptophyta; class Magnoliopsida; order Poales; family Poaceae; genus Hordeum; species Hordeum vulgare. Next base: position 446,969,766 of record NC_058518.1, on the reverse strand, counting down.
CCCCCCCAAACCGAGTTGGACTTGGTTTGGTGGGAGGAGTCCCCTTCCCTTCCCACTTCCTCCCTCTTTTTTTTTCTTTTCCTTTGATTCTTTATTCTTGGCGCATAGGCCCCCTTGGGGCTGTCCCACCAGCCCACTAAGGGCTGGTGTGTCTCCCCAAAGCCTATGGGCTTCCCCGGGGTGGGTTGCCCCCCCGGTGAACTCCCGGAACCCATTCGTCATTCCCGGTACATTCCCGGTAACTCCGAAAACCTTCCGGTAATCAAATGAGGTCATCCTATATATCAATCTTCGTTTCCGGACCATTCCGGAAACCCTTGTGACGTCCGTGATCTCATCCGGGACTCCGAACAACATTCGGTAACCAACCATATAACTCAACTACGCATAAAAAACGTCGAACCTTAAGTGTGCAGACCCTGCGGGTTCGAGAACTATGTAGACATGACCCGAGAGACTCCTCGGTCAATATCCAATAGCGGGACCTGGATGCCCATATTGGATCCTACATATTCCACGAAGATCTTATCGTTTGAACCTCTGTGCCAAGGATTCGTATAATCCCGTATGTCATTCCCTTTGTCCTTCGGTATGTTACTTGCCCGAGATTCGATCGTCAGCATCCGCATACCTATTTCAATCTCGTTTACCGGCAAGTCTCTTTACTCGTTCCGTAATACAAGATCCCGCAACTTACACTAAGTTACATTGCTTGCAAGGCTTGTGTGTGATGTTGTATTACCGAGTGGGCCCCGAGATACCTCTCCGTCACACGGAGTGACAAATCCCAGTCTTGATCCATACTAACTCAACTAACACCTTCGGAGATACCTGTAGAGCATCTTTATAGTCACCCAGTTACGTTGCGACGTTTGATACACACAAAGCATTCCTCCGGTGTCAGTGAGTTATATGATCTCATGGTCATAGGAATAAATACTTGACACGCAGAAAACAGTAGCAACAAAATGACACGATCAACATGCTACGTCTATTAGTTTGGGTCTAGTCCATCACATGATTCTCCTAATGATGTGATCCCGTTATCAAGTGACAACACTTGCCTATGGCCAGGAAACCTTGACCATCTTTGATCAACGAGCTAGTCAACTAGAGGCTTACTAGGGACAGTGTATTGTCTATGTATCCACACAAGTATTGTGTTTCCAATCAATACAATTATAGCATGGATAATAAACGATTATCATGAACTAAGAAATATAATAATAACTAATTTATTATTGCCTCTAGGGCATATTTCCAACTATCCTATGAATACGCATTTCTCCGCTTTGGGTTCGAGCTTTTCTGGTTGAAGTTTCTTCACATAAGCATCGCAGCCCCAAACTTTAAGAAACGACAACTTAGGTTTCTTGCCAAACCATAGTTCATACGGTGTCGTCTCAACGGATTTAGACGGTGCCCTATTTAAAGTGAATGCAGCAGTTTCCAATGCGTATCCCCAAAATGATAGCGGTAAGTCGGTAAGAGACATCATAGATCGTACCATATCTAATAAAGTGCGATTACGACGTTCAGACACTCCGTTGCGCTGCGGTGTGCCAGGCGGCGTCAGTTGTGAAACGATTCCACACTTCCTTAGGTGTGTGCCAAACTCGTGACTCAAATATTCTCCTCCACGATCAGATCGTAGACATTTAATTTTTCTGTCACGTTGATTCTCAACCTCACTCTGAAATTCCTTGAACTTTTCAAACGTCTCAGATTTGTGCTTCATCAAGTAGATATACCCATACCTACTCAAATCATCGGTGAGAGTGAGAACATAACGATAACCACCGCGAGCTTCAACGTTCATTGGACCACACACATCAGTATGTATTATCCCCAGTAAGTCGGTTGCTCTCTCCATTATTCCTGAGAATGGAGTCTTAGTCCTCTTGCCCATGAGGCATGGTTCGCATGTGTCAAATGATTCAAAGTCAAGAGACTCTAATAGTCCATCAGTATGGAGCTTCTTCATGCGCTTAACGCCGATATGACCAAGGCGGCAGTGCCACAAGTATGTGGGACTATCATTATCAACTTTGCATCTTTTGGTACTCACACTATGAATGTGTGTAACATCACGATCGAGATTCATCAAGAATAAACCATTCACCAGCGGAGCATGACCATAAAATATATCACTCATATAAATAGAACAACCATTATTCTCTGACTTAAATGAGTAGCCGCCTCGCATTAAGCAAGACTCTGATACAATGTTCATGCTTAAAGCTGGTACTAAATAACAATTATTAAGGTTTAAAACTAATCCCGACGGTAGATGTAGAGGTAGCGTGCCGACGGCGATCACATCGACCTTTGAACCATTCCCGACGCGCATCGTCACCTCGTCCTTGGCCAGTCTCCGCTTATTCCGCAGTTCCTGCTTTGAGTTGCAAATGTGAGCAACAACACCGGTATCAAATACCCAGGAGCTACTACGAGCGCTGGTAAGGTACACATCAATAACATGTATATCACATATACCTTTAACGTTGCCGGCCTTCTTGTCCGCTAAGTATTTGGGGCAGTTCCGCTTCCAGTGACCCTTTCCCTTGCAATAGAAGCACTCAGTCTCAGGCTTGGGTCCGTTCTTTTTCTTCTGTCCGGCATCTGGCTTACCGGGCGCGGCAACAGCTTTGCCGTCTTTCTTGAAGTTCTTCTTACCCCTGCCTTTCTTGAAACTAGTGGTCTTGTTGACCATCAACACTTGATGCTGCTTCTTGATTTCTACTTCTGCAGACTTGAGCATCGAGTACAACTCGGGAATGGTCTTCTCCATCCCTTGCATGTTGTAGTTAAGCACAAAGCCGTTGTAGCTTGGTGGGAGAGACTGGAGGATTCTGTCAATTATAGCATCATCCGGAAGTTCGACTCCAAGTGAAGTCAGACGACCGTGTAACCCAGACATTTTGAGTATGTGCTCACTGACAGAACTGTTCTCCTCCATCTTACAGCTAATGAACTTGTCGGAGACTTCATATCTCTCGACACGGACATGAGCTTGAAAAACTAGCTTCAGCTCCTGGAACATCTCATATGCCCCGTGTTGCTCAAAACGCCTTTGGAGCCCCGTTTCTAAACTGTATAACATGCCACACCTGACCAGAGAGTAGTCATCACTCCGCGTTTGCCAGACGTTCAGAATGACTTGGGCTGCTGCGGGAGCGGGAGGGTCACCTAGCGGCGCATTAAGGACATAAGCCTTTTTAGGTGCTTCAAGGATGAGCTTCAAGTTGCCAACCCAGTCCGCATAGTTGCTACCATCATCTTTTAGCTTGTTTTTCTCTAGGAATGCGTTGAAATTGAGGTTGACGTTGGACATCTACAATATTTATAAAGACAACTTTTAGACTAAGTTCATGACAATTAAGTTCATTTAATCAAATTAAGTATGAACTCCCACTTAAATCGACATCCCTCTGGTCATCTAAGTGATACATGATCCATGTTGACTAACCCGTGTCCGATCATCACGTGAGACGGACTAGTCACCATGGTGAGCAACTTCATGCTGATCGTATTCAACCATATGACTCATGTTCGACCTTTCGGTCTCTTGTATTCGAGGTCATGTATGTTCATGCTAAGCTCGTCGAGTCAACCTAGGTGTTTCGCGTGTGTAAATCTGGCTTACACCCGTTGTATGCGAACGTTAGAATCTATCACACCCGATCATCACGTGGTGCTTCGAGACAACGAACCTTTGCAATGGTGCACACTTAGGGGAATACGTTCTCGAAATTTTAAGAGGGATCATCTTATTATGCTACCGTCGTTCTAAGCAATAAGATGTAAAACATGATAAACATCACAATGCAATCATATAGTGACATGATATGGCCATTATCATCTTTGCTCTTTCGATCTCCATCTTCAGGCATCGCATGATCATCATCGTCACCGGCGTGACACCATGATCTCCATCATCGTGTCTCCGTGAAGTCGTCACGCCAACTACTACTATCACTACTACTATAGCTAATCGTTAGCAATGAAGTAAAAGTAGTAAGCACATGGCGTCGCATCTCATACAATAAATTAAGACAACTCCTATGGCTCCTGCCGGTTGTCATACTCATCGACATGCAAGTCGTGAAACCTATTACAATAACATGATCATCTCATACATCATACATGCAACATCACAACTTAGGCCATATCACATCACATGTCAAACCCTGCAAAAACAAGTTAGACGTCCTCTAATTGTTGTTGCAAGTTTTATGTGGCTGATTTGGGTTTCTAGCAAGAACGTCTTCTTACCTACGTGACAGCCACAACGATGATATGCCAAATCTATTTACCCTTCATAAGGACCCTTTTCATCAAATCCAATCCGACTAGAGTGGGAGAGACAGAGACCCGCTAGCCACCTTTATGCACGGTGTGCATGTCTGTCGGTGGAACCAGTCTCACGTAAGTGTACGTGTAAAGTCGGTCCGGGCCGCTTCATCCCACAATACCGCCGAAAAGAATAAGACTACTAGCGGCAAGCAAATTGACAAATCATCGCCCACAACTTTTTTGTTCTACTCGTGCATAGAATCTACGCATAGAAAACCTGGCTCTGATACCACTGTTGGGTAACGTAGCATAAATTTAAAATTTTCCTACGCATATTCAGATCTTCTTATGGAGAGACGAGAAACGAGAGAGGGGTAAGAGCATCTTCATACCTTTTAAGATCGCTAAGCGGAAGCGTTGCTAGAACGCGGTTGATGGAGTCGTACTCGCAGCGATTCCGATCTAGTGCCGAACTACGGCACCTCCGCGTTCAACACACGTGCAGCCCGGTGACGTCTCCCGCACCTTGATCCAGCAAGGAGGAGGGAGAGGTTGGGGAAGAACTCCAGCAGCACGACGGCGTGGTGTCGATGGAGAGACGAGGTCTCCCGGCAGGGCTTCGCCAAGCACCGGGAGAGAGGAGGAGGGAGAGGAGCGGGGCTGCGCCGAGAGAGAGGAAAAACCGTGTGTCTCAATGGCCAAAAGTGCCCGATATATATAGGGGGAGGGGAGAGGGGGTGCCACCCCTAGGGTTCCCACCCTAGGGGGTGCGGAAGCCCTCCCAGATGGGTGGTGCGGCGGCCAGAGGGGGGAGGAGGGGGTGGCGCACCATCTGGTGGGCCTTAGGCCCACCTGGCCTAGGGTTTGCCCCCTCTTTTCTCTCCCTTGCGCTATGGGCTGAGTGGGTAGGCGCACCAGCCCACCTAGGGGCTGGTTCCTACCCCCACTTGGCCCACCTTACCTCCCGGGGTCGTTGCCCCCCTTCGGTGGTCCCCCGGGGCCACCTCCGGTGGTCCCGGTGGTCCCGGTACGTTACCGGTGATGCCTGAAACACTTCCGGTATCCGAAACCATCTGTCCTATATATCAATCTTTACCTCCAGACCATTCCGGAGCTCCTCGTGACTTCCGGGATCTCATCCGGGACTCCGAACAACTTTCGGTAACCTCGTATAACAATTCCCTATAACCCTAGCGTCATCGAACCTTAAGTGTGTAGACCCTACGGGTTCGGGAGACGGGCAGACCTGACCGAGACACCTCTCTGGCCAATAACCATCAGCGGGGTCTGGATACCCATGGTGGCTCCCACTTGCTCCACGATGATCTCATCGGATGAACCACGATGTCAAGGATTCAATCAATCCCGTACACGATTCCCTTTGTTTGTCGGTATAGAACTTGCCCGAGATTCGATCGTCGGTATACCTATACCTTGTTCAATCTCGTTACCGGTAAGTCTCATTACTTGTTCCGTAGCACGTCATCGTGTGACTAACTCCTTAGTCATATTGAGCTCATGATGATGTTCTACCGAGTGGGCCCAGAGATACCTCTCCGTCATACGGAGTGACAAATCCCGATCTCGATTCGTACCAACCCAACAGACACTCTCGGAGGTACCCGTAGTGCACCTTTATAGTCACCCAGTTACGTTGTGACGTTTGATACACCCAAAGCACTCCTACGGTATCCAGGAGTTGCACAATCTCACGGTCGAAGGAAAAGATACTTGACATTAGAAAAGCATTAGCATACGAACAATACGATCTAGTGCTAGGCTTAGGATTGGGTCTTGTCCATCACATCATTCTCCCAATGATGTGATCCCGTTATCAATGACATCTAATGCCCATGATCAGGAAACCATGATCATCTATTGACTAACGAGCTAGCCAACTAGAGGTTTGCTAGGGACACATTGTGATCTATTTATTCACACATGTATTACTGTTTCCTGTTAATACAATTATAGCATGAACAATAGACGATTATCATGAACAAGGAAATATGATAATAACCATTTTATTATTGCCTCTAGGGCATATTTCCAATAGCCGAACCAAAGGGGGAAGTCCTCCCCTTCCAATCCTAGTCCAACTAGGATTGGAAGGTGGAGTCCTTCTCCACTTTCCCACTTCCCCTTTTTTTCTTTTCTCTTTGATTTCTTTCTCTCCTGCGCATAGGGCCTCTTGGGATGTCCCACCAGACCACTAAGGTCTGGTGTGGCACCCCTAAGGCCTATGGGATTCCCCTGGGTGGGTCCCCCCGGTGAACATCCGGAACCCATTCGTCACTCCCGGTACATTCCCGGTAATGCCGAAAACTTTCTCGTAATCAAATGAGGTCATCCTATATATCAATCTTCGTCTCGGGACCATTATGGAAACCCTCATGACGTCCGTGATCTCATCCGGGGCTCCGAACATCATTCGGTAACCAACCATATAACTCAAATACGCATAAAACAACGTCGAACCTTAAGTGTGCAAACCCTGCGGGCTCGAGAACTATGTAGACATGACCCGAGGGACTCCTCGGTCAATATCCAATAGCGGGACCTGGATGCCCATATTGGATCCTACATATTCTACGAAGACCTTATCATTTGAACCTCAGTGCCAAGGATTCATATAATCTCGTATGTCATTCCCTTTGTCCTTCGGTATGTTACTTGCCCGAGATTCCATCGTCAGTATCCGCATACCTATTTCAATCTCGTTTACCGGCAAGTCTCTTTACTCGTTCCGTAATACAAGATCCCGCAACTTACACTAAGTCACATTGCTTGCAAGGATTGTGTGTGATGTTGTATTACCGAGTGGGCCCTGAGATACCTCTCCGTCACACAGAGTGACAAATCCCAGTCTCGATCCATACTAACTCAGCGTACACCTTCGGAGATACCTGTAGAGCATCTTTATAGTCACCCAGTTACGTTGCGGCGTTTGATACACACAAAGCATTCCCCCGATGTCAGTGAGTTATAGGATCTCATGGTCATAGGAATAAATACTTGACACGCAGAAAAACAGTAGCAACAAAAAGACACGATCAACATGCTACGTTCATTAGTTTGGGTCTAGTCCGTCACATGATACTCCTAATGATGTGATCTCGTTATCAAGTGATAACACTTGCCTATGGTCAGGAAACCTTGACCATCTTTGATCAACGAGCTAGTCAACTAGAGGCTTACTAGGGACAGTGTTTTGTCTATGTATCCACACAAGTATTGTGTTTCCAATCAATACAATTATAGCATGGATAATAAAAGATTATCATGAACAAAGAAATATAATAATAACTAATTTATTATTGCCTCTAGGGCATATTTCCAACAATTATGATTGTGAATACCCATTAATTATTTTCAACCTTGATCAAATTGTTGAAGTTGGACATGGAAGACAACATAATGGTTATGTTAGAGCATATTTCTCCATGTGTGGTTTTTGTAATTAATGACAATCCCTATGGACTAATGGTCACCCTAAGTCATATTCAAAGGATTTGTCCATATGAACTTCTTAAAGTCCATCTGTGTGTTTCAAGGAGTTGATATGGTGACCAAGGTGGTATTCAAGGTTTTATCCAAAGATTGGTCATAGAGAAGATAAGGTACAAGGTTGATTAAGACTAATTCAAAGAGTGAATCAAGTTGATCAACACACAAAGTGTACAAGATGTACCGAGAGGGATCAAGTGATTCCATGGTATGGTAAGCATTGTCCATTACGCTTTGTGTACTAACCCATGGTCTACGTGAGAGTTCTATGTGGGGTTAGGTATGTTTCCATGGGCTTGCGTCAAGAGGAAAATCTCATATGACCCATGGAGGATGAAATACTGTGGTGATCGTCATCAAGATTGCGTTGTGCAAGTTCAAGTAGAGCATCACGAAGAGATCATGCTTGAAGCTTTCCATCCATTGTGGTGGCAATGGACTTGTGAAGATGTGCTGAAGAGTCGATCACCCATAGTGGAGTATGGGGGAGCAATCTACTAGTCTTCATCGAGTCGACGCAATCAAGAAAGGTGGTTCATCTTGAGGATGACAACATCATCATCATTTATCGCAAGTGGACTATGCGCAAGGCAAAGGTTTGTCCTTGATAGGTTTTATATTTTACCGGTCTGAGTGTGTTAGTTGGGAGACCTAGTTATAGGATCGATTGGCATACTATCAAGGGGGGCTCTCAAGTGAGTAGCTTGATCGTATCATTCGTTGAGAGATCAGACCATTGCATGCTTAGTAATCATCTTTGTTGGTTCTTGGTTGGCTTTTCTCTATGTGGGTCCTTGAGCTTATGGTCATCTTCATGACAAGCTCGAGTTCATCGAAAACGGAGTCCAGATGCATCTTCTATGATGTTTTTGATGGTGGAGTTTTTGTCGGTTATTTATTCATAGAGGTTTCACATCTCTATATCATTGGCATTTTCATACTACCATTGTTTGTATATTACTTGTCGTCTGCTATCCAACAAGCTTAAGTTTGCTCAATTCAAAGCTCGTATGCGAAAGTTATGGCAGTTTTAGTGCCACGACTGTTTTTCTTTGATCATGCAGTAGTACCGCTCGATATCAAGGTAATACCGCTTAAGCGGTACTTCCACTGTGCACTACCGTTGCTACTTCCGCTTATATTTTATCTCTGGATAGCTCACTCCTTCGACCGGTAGTAGAATAACAATTATGGGCGGTAGTACCGCTCTCTGCGGAAGTATCGCTGGTAGGGTGCGGTAGTACCGCTATCTTTCTCTCTCTCTCTCTCTCTCTCGTTTTCTTGAGATGTCACGATCTTGATGTATCATGGGCTTTGTCAATATAGTTGGATAATATGTAGTTCTTTTGTTGCTATCTTGTTGTGATGAATATAATCTTTCCCATTGAGGTTTTGTTATGTCGGATTGAATATTGGATTTGATATCACTTGATGTATGCCTTAAATGTAGATACCCGTGGTGAGAATGGGGTGTTCTATTTATTCACTTGATATATGTTTTGGTACTCAACTTGCGGATTCCCGCGTAATCTATGCATATGGGTTGATATACGTTCTTCTCCTACTTTCTCCAATAGAAATATTGGGGTATGCTTTGAAGTTCTTTTGTGTTGGATTGAATATGATGAATTTGAAATTGTTTGATGCATGTTGAATAATCAACTCGTGGATACTTGTGGTGACATTGGAGTATCTAGGTGACATTAGAGCTAGTTGATGTGTATCACACGTGTTATTCTAGTACAAACTCTTGGGTTGTTTGTGTCACTTATAGGAATAGCTCAATAATTGATCGGAAAGAATAACTTTGAGGTGGTTCTACTACATACAATAACTTCATCTTATGTTCTCCGCTAGATTTGAACTTTGGAATGATTCTTTGTCGCACGTTGAGGGATGATCATATGATTCTATTATGTTAGCATTGCTGAGAGATTGCACTAGTGAAAGTATGAACCCTAGGCCTTATTTCCAAGCATTGCAATACCATTTATGCCCACTTTTATTATTTGTTACATTGCTGCTTTTATATTTTCATGTTACAAAAACCTATTTCTACTAGCCATACTACACTTCTATCACCATCTCTTTGCCAAAATAGTGCACCTATAAAATTTGCCATTGTATTGGGTGTGTTGGGGACACAAGAGATTTCTTGTATTTGATTGAACGGTTGTTTGAGAAAGACCAACTTCATCCTACACTTCCCACGGATTTATAAACCTCGGACAACACTTGAGGGAAATTTGCCGCTATCCGGCAAAACTCTGCACTTGAAGGTCCAACAATGTCTAGAAGAATAAAATTGTGTAGTAGACATCAGCTTCCAGGCAACATTGAAAATTATATTCATGATAAGATGCAATTTGAGCACAACGTCGAGGTACCTTTTTCTATAGGCACATTATTTTAAATAGTTTATGTCTCTGCTTCATGTTGTAATGTGTGTTCTTCTTGTTTATTTTTTCAACAATAGGCCAAACTAAACCTGCAAGTCATGTCTCCGGATTTATTCCAAAGAATGATTTTGCATTAATTTCTAATTGTAAGGAAAAATGTGGAAGATAAGTTCCAAGTTCTTACCCACAACCAATACTCCAACAAACAATTGGCAATTATTGTACCTTCCAAAAGGATCTTAGTTTGCCGTCAGTTATATCTTTCTTCTACATTTAAGAGTTTCTTCTTAGAATTCCCAGTCCTCCAAATTGTCTATGAAGTATGAACCAATACTTCAATTTGTCTTTCAAAAACTCATAAGGAATACGGTGACTAGATTCACCGAAAGTGAGGATGGTACTGTCTTGTTTCCGCAATGGGCTGAAATTTATGAAGTTCTTCTAGTTCCTAAAAGAACTAAACTACCAGGGATTAACATTGTTTTTTATCAAAGTGATCACGAATACAAGTATATTGGATACATTGGTTTGAAAAAAGGTATAAGATATTTTTATTTTCATTCATTTACTCCATTTCTTTTTCTTTACAATTTTTAGGCCATTCCCTTTTTACTAGTTCAATAATTTTTCTTTTCCTATTTTACATCAGAATTGTATGATTAGTTGTTGCGAAAAGAACAAGCATGCTCTCAAGTATGAATAAACCTTTACATGAGAAATTGTCATGGAAGGTCTTCACACTAGGAACTCCGATCCACTTGTATCTCCTCATGGTATTATTACGACTTCTAATTTTTTACTAGCCAAACTTAAAGTAAATTGTTTTTCAACATATGGCTACTCCTACAGTATTAGCTACCACCATTTTTCTCATAAGTACTTTTGTGTAGAAGCATTTTTTATAAGCACACATCCTAAATTGCAAAGGAAGTCAAGTTCTCGAATTAAAAGAAATGATTTCACTCTACCTATGACCACGAACAAAATGTCGCCTAACAGAAGCACTTCACCTGACAAAACTCCATTCTACATAGGTGATAAGTGGGGGCTATCGTTAAACGAACATCTCTTTGGTTCTAAAAGTATCTCTCTCTCGGTAGAAATATTATGTGGAGAACATTCATTTAATTTTTTTGAATATTTTCCTTCATAAGCAAGTGCCAAATCTACCTACAACACTAGTACCATGGTACATGTAGCTCCAACTGCATTAGCTTCTTCTTCTGGTACAGATCCAGAACCTACCCTAGAGAGGTTCTCTTCTTTTTGACCCAATAGCCTCTAGTTCTAAAAAACTTCTTCAAACCCAAGGTATAATGACTACACCCTAATGACACACTACAAATACCTATTGTTCAAATAATTTCTTCCATATCAAATAGAGCTATGCTTCATGCACTTGAGCAGTATGAAAACAACTTCCAAAATAATAATGTGTTGTTCAACACACCTGCTGAAGGGAGTTTCAAAAGTACCAACTTATCGTGCAACACCCAGGAAACTAGTATAACAGAAAATTTCTTCTCTACATTCATTGAGAATCAACTATACAATAGTCTGCTATCCTACTTGGGAAAAATTGAGTTCACGTACAATTCTTTTTTTAATATATTAACCTCGTTGTCTTTCTTTTTCTTTTTGCGAAATAGATAGATATATTCCTATCTATCTTCTGCTTACGTAAATTATTTTTACTTATGTGTTGCAGTCCTCGCATTTTCCAACTAGAACATAAATAGGTTGATGAGAAAACACAACTCTATCAATGATGGAAGATGGTTGGATGCACATGCATGTGATGGACTGTTTTTTAGTTCTTATTATGTCTAATAAATATATCCAACCGAAGAATAGTGACTTACCAAATGAAGCTTTGACACACATTCCATATCTAGACATTGTTGTAAGCTATATTTTGTACTTGAGTCTTTTCATCATTTAGTTGTATTGGCAGGTACTCAATACAATCAATATTTTGTGGGAATTTTTTTAACATGTCCACATACTTCTTTTGGATCATTCACAAAATAAGACAATTTTCTCACAGGTCAGCGTTGGATATAGGCTAGAGAGAGTTGGATCCGTAAGCTTTCTTTCCCATAGAAAAAAAGTTATTCCCAACTTATTTTTTTTACTACAATCACACATCATCTTATCAATTTCCCCAAAACAGGTCCACATACCATGCCCGGTGCAAACAAAAGCTAGAGGGCCAACAATTTGGTTCCTTATTGTAGCAAATTTCATCGATATGAGCTTCGACATTCTCGATCCCGACAGAGGTTCACACAAAATTGTAGCGACAATTTTGACTTTGGTATACAATTTCAAGATGGTTTTCATAGCAAACTATTCTCATTGCCCTTTGTTCAATATTTGAAGTTTTAGAATAAGACACATGAAAGTGCCAAAGTTTGAAACAAGTTTTTTTCTCTCTTTTCTTAGAGATTTTCTTGCTTATATATAGTACTTATTTTCTCTATTTGGCCCGCTCTATGATGCATGCACTAAATTCTTTGTTCATTGCAATACAAGGGTTTAGTTGATACATGTATTTATGTGTGGATGTTCTTTACAACTTACAACGGCATTGCAACTGTTAATTTCTCATAAGTTTGTACAGTTCTTTTATTTCTAGTAGTGTTTCAACATTTTTCTTTTGCGGCACGTACCTTGAGAAGCAATGGAACCGATACACATGATACAGTGAGACACATAACTCATTTGTTTGTTGTTTACCCATGTTTAATCTTTAGTTAGATGTGCAAGCTTTGCGAGAGAAATTTGCGTGCTGACAAACAAACACAACAAAATAAAACTACCATTTGTCAAGTAATTCCTAAAAAAAATGGAAGTGCATTATGCATTCAGTTTTCTTCTTAATTTTTGACACTTATGCATTCATCTAGTCAATTATTAATCATTTATCTTTCAAAAACTCATATTTCTTCTACCTTTGTCATTTATACATTCACTTTTTCCCTAAATTTCATAAATCATAATCAGTTATGCTCGATTAAGTTCTACCCGTGTAGCTTGGACACTTGAGTATTTCCGTTTTTCTATTCCAAATTGTTGCAGGGTCTGGACAAGGTGTAGTAATTGGAAACTGTAGCATGGGAATTCGTCATGGAGAGTCAAAGAATAACTTGAATTATGCATCTTTCAGAGAATAGGAGTTACCTTTCTAAAACTCCTATTCTTCTAGCTTTTTCAATTATGCATTCACTTTTCTTCCTAAAGTTGATAAGTAATAATTAGTCATGCTCGATTAACAGAAATATTTCCGCATTTAAAAAAAATGCCGCGAACTATAAAAAACAATAGCATAGGGAAATATAAAAATGTCATCATAGGCTAAAAATAAGTTTATGTCCATTCAAGATATATATCTCTGACATTTTAAGAAACATAAAAACAAATGAGGAAAAGAAAGATAATCAGAGAAAAAAATAAAACGCAAAGAAAACCGATGAAAATCCAATGGATAAGTAAAACAAAATTAAAAGGAAAATAGAAAGCAGTAGAGACCTGTCGAGTGAACCTAGCGACCAAGCCACGGAGTCAACGACAGGCTGCGAGCAAAAAAGTATTGTATCACGCGTGAAAATAGGCAAATACATAGACGTAACGGAGCATTGGAGCTTTATTTAGCGCGGTGCACGCTGGCAAACAAGTTAACGCGCAGACTATCTTCTCCTTCAGCGTATCACTCTGGGCTGGACACCCCCTTTTTCTTCTTTCTTTTTTCTATTTTTCTATTTTATATATTTTTGTGTTTTATTATTCTTTAAAATTATTCCCTAAAAATGTTAAACAATTACCCAATTTTTTTTAAAAAAGAGTTTAAGAAATCATAAATATTCAATGATTTAAAAACAATTCATGCTTTAAAAGAAATGCACATATTTAAAAATTGTTCACAAGTTTGAAAAAAATGTTCACGAACGTGTAAAAAATGTTTCCAAATTCAAGAAAATTTCCTACTTCAAAAACATTGTTCGGAGAACAAATGTTCATGAATTTTTAAAATGGTTACGTATTTCTAAAATTGTTATGAAATTTCAAAAAGTCGCCGATTCAAAACCTTGTTCACTGGTTTCAAAATGTTGTGATTATGTTCACGATTCCTCAAAACTGTTAGGGAAAACAAAAATGCGTTATCATATTCAGAAAATATTCATTAATTTAAATATGTGTTCCTGAATTTCTAACACTTGTTCCCAAATTGCAAAAATAATCTTCAATAAAAAAATTCACCGATTCAAAAAATTGTGCACGAGGTTCAAAAAACATTCATAATTTCAAAATATTTGTGATTTTTTCATAAACTTTTAAGAATTAGAAAAATGTTTACGATTCCAAACAAATTTTAAAATATTTTAAACATGCTCAAGATTAGCAGATAATTTTTCAACCGAAGAAAACAAATCATTAATTCAGCAAATGTTCAAAAAAGGGGAGAATGTAAAATCGAAAAGCAAAAAAATAATAGAAAGGAGAAATAAACAACACAAAAACAAGAAATAGAAAACGAAAAACCGGTTTGGAAAGGTTCTAGAACTTTCCTAAAACCGGAAACGAGCTAGTTGGGTCAGCCTAATCGCAGGCAGGAGGACGCGGAGGTTGCACGCGGTCGCTAACTAGCTACCCACACACCAAATAGGATCCCAGCGGAGCATGGATGCCTCGTTTGCCAGATTGTAGAACCACTCGGTAAAAGCAGCCTTCCTACTGGGCCAGTCTAGTAGTTCGGGAGACAATTTTCTTTTCTTTTGATCTATCTTTTATTCTTTGTTTTATACTTTCCTTTTCTCTTCTAGTACTTTTGATTATTTTTTGAATACTTAAAATACAAATATTGTAAACAATATAAATACTGAAACTTTTGAAAATGTTGATTTCACATTTAAATTTGTTGGTTTACTGCAGTCAATTTGTTCATGCAATTTTTAATAAATACTTGTACCATTGAAAGAAGAGACATTAAAAATTACGCATTTTCTAAATACATTCATGACATTTATAAAAACGATTAAAATATGTAAAAAAATGCCCATGCCGTTTGTGAGAATTGTTAAGTACCATTAAAAAAACTGTTCATGAAATTTAGAAAATAGTATATGAGTGTCAAAGATATATTTGTGACATTATAAATTTTTATATAACATAAAATATTGTTGGCATAATTACGTAAAATATCTTGCATCATTCATGAAAATGTGATATTTTTTTAAATATTCAAGCATTTCAAAAATATGTTAGTGACATTTTTAAAAAAAGAGTTGAAGTAATGTACAAATTTGTTCAACATGTATATGAGTATGTACACTGTGTATTAAAAACTTTTCATGTATTTTTAAAAAATGAACAAAAAAAATAGAACAGTCCAAAAAAACAAAGGGAAAAACGTGCGAAACCTTTTCAAAACCGCTGAAAATTCCACCAACCAATGCTCATAACCTTAGCGAAGTTATTTCCGCCGGCGAAACGTTTCGGCCGGTCGCGCCCAGGCCGTCTGATGCATGGAGCCACGTTCGTCAGATCTGCGCGCAACCTCACTAAAGGGAGTGAAGCAAATTGTTGCAGCAAATCAGTAGTATCTATGTTGCAAACTCATCCCACCAAACCACGCACGAGGAAAACAGAGACCTCCTGCCCCGCGTCGGCCCGTCCCCGATCCGCGGCGGCGGCCAGATCCGTCAGGTTTTGGTTGCCGGCAGCACAGAGAGCTCGAGGAGGGTCTTCCCCATCTATCACGGGACCTGGGATTTGCTTCAACCATAGTGCGCTTAATATGATGTTACATGCATAGTGTGCATTTCCTACAACTAGCATACTAATTTGCTACATGTTGCATCCTAATTGCTGCATTCATAGTGTGCATTTGCTACAACCAACATACTTATTTGCTACATGTTGCATCCATTGTGTACATTTGCTACATGCATCATACTAATTTGCTACATGCTGCATCCTAATTGTTGCATCCACAATGTGCATTTGCTACAACCAGCATACTAATTTGCTACATCTTGCATCATAATTGCTACATCCATAGTGTGCATCCTAATTGATACACCGTGAAACCCTAGCGAGGATGATGGGAGAGGGAAAAATTGGGGATAATGAGAGGGGTTACCTTCCGGGGGAGTCATAGATCGCTGGAGAACGCCGCCGACGCTTTTGATTTCCAAGCGCGACCGTCGCCGCCACCCTCGAGTCGCTGGAGCCACCGCCGCCCCTGTCGCCCAAGTAGAACGGCCGAAATGTATTCGACCCGATGAGCGGTTGTACCAAACGAACCCCCTTGTATCAATTAGTGGGTAGTCGAAAAAAACTGAAAAGATGTCCACGTGGCGTTGCGGGGGTCTTTGGATCACGGTAGATCCAACGCGAGCCGGTGCTCCGGCTGGAAACGATTCCCTTCACAAAATCAACCCACTAAGGCGGCACAACATTGAGCGTCAGAGACATGACGGAGCTTGAGCTCAAAGTAAGCGCTATCTAGCTAACACGCGGTGAAGATATGAATTCTCCAAAAAGGAATTGCTGGTCATGAATCAGGGGTTCAGTTCGTGTATTGTGGAATTTGTCAGTTAGGTGAGAGGCTAGGTGTGTCTTTCCTTTTGCGCTAGAGTATATGTGCTAGGCCAAATACAAAATATCATGGGTGGAGGGGTTCAAAATGAGTTATACTCAATCATGAGAAGAAGAGAGATGTTACATAATTCAGAGATAGTGCTGGAATGATGGCTCAATACTTTGTCAGTATTACAAGAGAGTTTTGATGTGGCTTTCACCGAGTTCTTGATATTTCACGCGTCTTTCTAACACTAATCCTTCGAGATAGAAGAAATCTTGTTTTTCCTATTGTTGTGTAGAAATATATTTTTGAAAGGAGACTGATCTTGGTCTCACAAAATGAAGTCAAATTAAGCAACTTCCCTTTTGGGCGAAATGTTAGCAGACTATCCAGAGCGCAAGACATCGCACACTCAAATGGAGCAACTTCATCTTATTGTGGATATTTGTCATATTACGATATGATTTATGTTATCCTTATCTGTGTGATGTTGTGTTATTCCCCTCCCATGTGTGAGCAAATTTCCCACGGTGTGGCAGATGTAGCGGAGTGGTAAGATTCATTTTTACATATTCTATATATAGTTATATTTTATTATATTTTTATGAATTTTTATTAAATTCTTATTCTATGCTGCACGTAATGCGTGTTATAAAATTTAAGGGCCCAAGCAACATTATTCCAAGACCTACACATGCAAACCATATTGTTTAGCAAATATGCCACTCATGGCACGTGTTGATATCTATAAGGAGGGAAGACAACATGAGATAGCAATGATCCATCAAAGTTAATGCATTGTTTCAGTCTCACGACCTTAGTTGCAGGAACTACCATGTAATGGCAATGTCAAAGCATGACAATAGGAAAGTTTGAATTTGTCATGAAGGAGTTCGACCGCTCACTAGTGATCCGACCACCGAACAAACATTCTACATACTAGAATCACAATAAAATGTAATTGGTACTTGCTACTTCTCAAACAACAGCGTCAAAAATTGACACGTTGACGGAGACTTGCTTGCGTCAGTTTTTCCCTTGAAGAGGAAAGGGTGATGCAGCACAGGAGCAGTAAGTATTTCCCTCAGTTTGAGAACCAAGGTATCAATCAAGTAGGAGAATCTCGTCAAGTCCAGAGTACCTGCACAAACACAAAGAGCTTGCACCCAACGCTATAAAGGGGTTGTCAATCCCTTCAAGATTGATTGCAAAGTGAGATATGAAGGCGGAAAGTGCAACGAAGAAAAAATGTAAGGCTGAAAATATGGTGTGGAGTAGACCCGGGGGCCATAGTGTTCACTAGAGGCTTCTCTCAAAATAGCAAATATTACGGTGGGTGAACAAATTACTGTAGAGCAATTGATAGAACCGCGCAAAGTCATGAAAATATCTAAGGCAATGATCATACATATAGGCATCACGTCCGAGACAAGTAGACCGATACTTTCTGCATCTACTACTATTACTCCACACATCGACCGCTATCCAGGATGCATCTAGTGTATTGAGTTCATGACGAACAGAGTAACGCCTTAAGCAAGATGACATGATGTAGAGGGATAATCTCAAACCAATGATGAAAACCCCATCTTTTTATCCTTGATGGCAACAACACGATGCATGCCTCGCTACCCCTTCTGTCACTGGGTGAGGTCACCGCACGGTATGAACCCAAAACCAAGCACTTCTCCCATTGCAAGAATTATAGATCTAGTTGGCCAGACAAAACCCACAACTCTAAGAGAATTACAAGGATATGAAATCATGCATAAGAGAGATCAGAAGAAACTCAAATAAGATTCATAGATAATCTGATCATAAATCCACAATTCATCGGATCTCGACAAACACACCGCAAAAGAAGATTACATCGGATAGATCTCCATGAAGATCATGGAGAACTTTGTATTGAAGATCCAAGAGAGAGAAGAAGACATCTAGCTAGTAGCTATGGACCCGCAGGTCTATGGTGAACTACTCACGCATCATCGGAGAGGTCATGGTGTTGATGAAGAAGCCCTCCATGTCTGAACCCCCCCTCCGGCACGGCGCCAGAACATGCCCCAGATGGGATCTTGCGGAGGTAGAAGATTGCGGCGGCGAAAAAGTACTTTCGATGATCTCCTGATTTTTTCTGGGATTTTAGGGAATTTATAGGTGAAAGTCCTAGGGCAGAGGTGGCCCAGGGAGCCCACAAGCCTAGGAGACGCGGGCCCCGTGGCTGCGGCTAGGGGGCTTGTGGGGTCCCTGCAGCCCCCCTTCTCTGATTCTCACGCTTCCCCATCTTTTTCTGTTTCGAAAAAAAAATCTTTTTGGCAGTTTCGTTCCGTTTGGACTCCGTTTAAAATCCTCCTCTGAAAGGGGTCAAAAACATGGAAAAAGCAGGAACTGGCACTTGGCACTGAGTTAATAAGTTAGTTCCAAAAAATATATAAAAGGCATGCAAAACATCCAAAGTTTGACAAGATAATAGCATGAGACCATTAAAAATTATAGATACGTTGGAGACGTATCAAGCATCCCCAAGCTTAACTCCTGCTCGTCCTCGAGTAGGGAAGTGATAAAGAATGAATTTTTGATGTGGAATGCTACCTAGCATAGTTGTCCTTTGCAACTTCTTTCATGTGACATGAGTGCTCAGATCCGTGAGATTCAAAACAATAGTTTGCTATTGACATGAAAACAATAATACTTCAAGCAAACTAGCAAGGTAATCATGAACTTTCAAAATAATAAGGCCAAGGAAAGTTATCCCTACAAAATCATATAGTCTAGCTATGCTCCATCATCCTCACACAACTAATGTAAATCATGCACAACCCCGGTATTGGCCAAGTAATTGTTTTCGCACTCTTACTTTCTCAAACTTTTTATAACTATCACGCAATACATGAGCGTGAGCCATGGATATAGCACTATAGGTGGAATAGAGTGTGGTGGTGGTTGTGAGACAAAAAGGAGAAGATGGTCACATAGACTCGATCGGCGTATCAAAGGGCTATGGAGATGCCCATTAATAGATATCAATGTGAATGAGTAGGGATTGCCATACAAAGGATGCATTAGAGCTATAAGTATGTGAAAGCTCAAAAGTAGAACTAGTGGGTGTGCATCCAACTTGCTTGCTCACGAAGACCTAGGGAAATTTTGAGGAAGCCCATCATTGGAATATACAAGCCAAGTTATATAATGAAGATTCCCACTCGCATATGATGGTGACGAAACGAGAGGCTCTCAATCATGATGAACATGGTGCTATTATGAAGCACAAGTGTGGAAAAAGATAGTAGCATTGTCCCTTCTCTCCTTTTCTCTTTTTTATTTGGGCTCTTAGGCCTCTTTTTTTTCTTTTCTTTTTTTAATTATTTTTGGGATCTTTGGCCTTTTTTATTTATTTCCTCACATGGGACAATGCTCTAATAATGATGATCATCACACTTTTATTTACCCACAGCTCAAAGCTTAGAAATGACTCTATAGGAAATGCCTCCGGCAGTGTACCGGGATGTGCTACGATCTAGCTTGGCGTATGACGTTGAAACATCTCGCTAGCTATCTTACGATCATGCAATGGCAATATAAGGGTGACGACACAAATCATGAGACGCAATGGTGGGAGTTGCATGGCAATATATCTCAGAATGGCTATGAAAATGCCATAGTAGGTAGATATGGTGGCTGTTTTGAGGGAGGCATTTGGTGGGTTTGTGTACCGGCGAGAATTGCGCGGCACTAGAGAGGCTAGCAATGGTGGAAGGTGAAAGTGCATCTATACCATGGACTCACATTAGTCATGAAGAACTCACATACTTGTTGCGAATTTTTTTATTAGTAATCGAAGCAAAGTGCTATGCATACTCCTAGGGGAAGGGTTGGTAGGTGTTAACCATCGCACGATCCCGACCTCAACACAAAGGATGACAATCAATAGATCAATTTTGCTCCGACTTCCTAACATAGCGGTTCACCATACATGCATGCTACAGGAATCACTAACTTCAACACAAGTATTTCTAGATTCACAACACCCTACTAACATAACTCTTAATATTACCAAATCCACGCCTCAAGACTAATTGAGAGGAATCAAAACTTCTATTTCTACTCAATGCACATGAAGATGGAGGTTTTTGTATCCTCTTTGGGTATCTATCACCTTTGGGACTACTTTCATAGCATAAACCAACTACCAAATCACGCACCGCCGTGCTCTAAAAGATCTAAGTGAAGCACAAAAAGCAAAATTATCTAGCTCAAAAGATATAAGTGAAGCACAATGAGCATTCTAGCAAAATCACGATGAGTGCATGTCTCTCTCTAAGGGTGTGCAACAAGGATGATTGTGACCGATGGATTGAAGACGAAAGAGGGGATGCCTTCCTGGGGCATTGATGACCCACAAGTATAGGGGATCAATCGTAGTGCTTTCGATAAGTAAGAGTGTCGACCCCAACGAGGAGCAGAAGGATCTGACAAGTGGTTTTCAGCAAGGAAATATCTGCAAGCACTGAAATTGTCGGTAACAAGTGATTGTGTGGTGAGATGATTCGTAGCAAGAAACAAGTAACAAAAGTAGCAACGGTGCAGCAAAGTGGTCCAATCCCTTTTGTAGCAAGGGACAAGCCTGGACAAAGTCTTATAGGAGGAAAAACGCTCCCGAGGACACACGGGAATTTCTTTCATGCTAGTTTCATCAGGTTCATATGATTCACGTTCGTTACTTTGATAGTTTGATATGTGGGTGGACCGGCGCTTGGCTACTGCCCTTACTTGGACAAGCATCCCACTTATGATTAATCCCTCTCGCAAGCATCCGCAACTATGAAAGAAGAATTAAGACAAAGTCTAACCATATCATTAAACTAGTGGATCCAAATCAGCCCCTTACGAAGCAACACATAAACTAGAGTTTAAGCTTCTGTCACTCTAGCAACCCATCATCTACTTACTACTTCACAATGCCTTCCTCTAGGCCCAAATAATGGTGAAGTGTTATGTAGTCGACGTTCACATAACACCACTAGAGGAAAAACAACATACAACATATCAAAATATCGAACGAATACCAAATTCACATGACTATTATTAGCATGACTTATCCCATGTCCTCAGGAACAAAAGTAACTACTCACAAAGTGTAATCATAATCATGATCAGAGGTGTAATGAGTAGCATCAAGGATCTGAACATAAACTCTTCCACCAAATAATCCAACTAGTATCAACTACAAAGAGTAATCAACACTACTAGAAACCTTCTGATTTTTTTCTGGATGAAACCATCCATATAGCAAAAGAGGAGGGCAAGTGGGCCAGTAGGGTGCCAACAAGCCCCCATGGCGCGACCTGGGGGGTGGCCGCGCCGTGCAGGCTTGTGGCCACCCCCTGGCGCCCCTTTGGCGCTTCTTCGGCCCAGTATTTTTTATATATTGGGAAAAAAATCTCCGTTGATTTTCACGGCGTTTGGAGTTGCGCAGAATAGGTATCTCAGCTTTGCTCCACTTTCAGGCCAGAATTCCAATTGCCGGTATTCTCCCTCTTCATGTAAACCTTTCAAATTAAGAGAGAAAAGGCATAAGAATAGTACCGTGAAGTGAAATAACAGCCAAAGAAGCGATAAATATCAACATGAAAACATGATGCAAAATGGACGTATAAGGCACCCCAAGCTTAGGCTTTTTGGTGTCCTTGAATTTGGCTTGGGATGCCTTGGGCATCCCCAAGCTTGAGATAAATCACACAAAGTATTGCATTCATAGTTTTTGATTTTGATTTTGATAGTAGGTTCCCACTCATCATGAAGCGTTCTAGGGATAGAGACTTCCAATTCAAGTTTCTCTTCAAGAGATTTTATCATGGCTTCGACGATATGATCGGTAAAGGCCTTGTTTTGGCTATAAGCGCGTGGAGAGATTAACATGGATTTCATCAAGGAAATGAATTCAATCAAGGAGCAACTATCATAATTTAATTCCTTGAAATCCAAGGTAGTAATTTCATTACTACTCAAAGTTTTAATATCTTCTACTCCACTTTCAATGCTTTTAGCATCAAGATAGATGGACTCCGAATCATTGGGGCACTTTTCAACCAAAGTGGATTCATATCCAGCCCCATCATCATTAGGTTTGACACAAGAAAACAAAGATTCAATGGGAGTCACACCAAGCACTTTAAGATCTTCGTGATTCTTATCACGAGAACACACCTTTTTAAGCCATTCATGTCTAGCACGAATTTGGGGGGTTCTTTGTTTGCTCTCAATCATGGAAACACGCATAGCTTTGAAAATTTCATCCATATTGATCTTGGGAGGAGCACATCTAACTTTCAAAGCATCAACATCACTAGACATTCTATCAACGCTCTTAGCCAAATCGTCAATTTTGAGTACTTTTTCCTCTATGGACGCATTGAATTTTTTTGTGAGTTGATAAACTCTTTGATATTACTCTCTAGATCAGAGGGTAACCTATTGTAATTTCCATGAGTATTGTTGTAGGAGTGGCCAAAGTTATTAGAGGAGTTACTAGGAAAAGGCATAGGAACATAGTTTCCTCTAAAAGCATTATTGCTGCCAAAATTATTCCTACCAACAAAATTAACGTCCAAGCCAGCGTTGCTACTCTCAATCAAGGAAGACAAGGGCATATCATTAGGATCTAAAGGAGCACTTCTACTAGCAACAAAATTCATTAACTCATCCATCTTAGCACTCAACGAGTTAATTTCTTCTATAGCGTGTACTTTCTTACTAGTAGGTGACCATTCAGTGTGCCACCGAGAGTAGTTTGTCATGATATTGTCTAAGAGCTTCATGGCTTCTCCTAACGTGATTTCCATGAACATTCCACCTGAGGCAGAGTCCAAGATATTTCTAGAAGCGAAATTCAAGCCAGCATAGAAGATTTGTATAATCATCCAAAGACTCAAGCCATGAGCGGGACAATTTCTAATCATCAATTTCATTCTCTCCCAAAATTGTGCAACGTGTTCATGATCAAGTTGCTTAAAATTCATGATATCATTACGGAGAGAGATAATCTTAGCTGACAGAAAATACTTGGAAATATAAGCATCTTTGCACTTATCCCAAGAATCGATACTATTTTTGGGCAAAGACGAAAACCAAGTTTTTGCTCGATCTCGCAACAAGAAAGGAAAAAGATTCAATTTAATCACATCATTATCCACATCTTTCTCCTTTTTCATATCGCAAAGCTCAATGAAGGTATTGATATGGGATGCGGCATCTTCACTAGGAAGGCCGAAGAATTGCTCTTTCATAACAAGATTCAGCAAAGCGGTATTGATTTCGTATGACTCCGCACTAGTGGCGGGAGTAATCGGAGTACTAATAAAATAATTATTATTAGTATTCGAGAAGTCACAAAGTTTGGTGTTTTCAGTCATGGTGACTTCTGCAAGCAAGCAAGCACACAAGCGAACAGAGAGCAAGCGAGAAAAAGGGCGAACGAAA
This sequence comes from Hordeum vulgare subsp. vulgare, assembly GCF_904849725.1. NCBI lineage: Eukaryota > Viridiplantae > Streptophyta > Magnoliopsida > Poales > Poaceae > Hordeum > Hordeum vulgare. The sequence goes on along the minus strand of NC_058518.1, from coordinate 446,945,499 downwards.
AGGCGAACGAAAAAGGCAAATTGGTGAAGTGGGGGAGAGGAAAACGAGAGGCAAGTGGCAAACAAAGTAAATGCAAGAGATGAGTTTGCGACACTTACTTGGATGAGTTCTTGACTAGATCCTCCCCGATAACGGCGCCAGAAATTCTTCTTGCAACTTCTCAAACAACAGCGCCAAAAATTCACACGTTGACGGAGACCTGCTTGCGTCGGTTTTTCCCTTGAAGAGGAAAGGGTGATGTAGAACAGGAGCAGTAAGTATTTCCCTCAGTTTGAGAACCAAGGTATCAATCCAGTAGGACAATCTCGTCAAGTCCAGAGTACCTGCACAAATACAAAGAGCTTGCACCCAACGCTATAAAGGGGTTGTCAATCCCTTCATGATTTATTGCAAAGTGAGATCTGAAGGCGGAAAGTGCAACGAAGAAAAAGTGTAAGGCTGAAAATATGGTGTGGAGTAGACCCGGGGGCCATAGTGTTCACTAGAGGCTTCTCTCAAAATAGCAAATATTACGGTGGGTGAACAAATTACTGTCGAGCAATTGATAGAACCGTGCAAAGTCATGACGACATATAAGGCAATGATCATACATATAGGCATCACGTCCGAGACAAGTAGACCGATACTTTCTGCATCTACTACTATTACTCCACACATCGACCACTATCCAGCATGCATCTAGTGTATTGAGTTCATGACGAACAAAGTAACGCCTTAAGCAAGATGAGACGATGTAGATGGATAATCTCAAACCAATGATGAAAATCCCATCTTTTTACCCTTGATGGCAACAACACGATGCGTGCCTCGCTACCCCTTCTGTCACTGGGTGAGGTCACCGCACTGTATGAACCCAAAACCAAGCACTTCTCCCATTGCAAGAATCATAGATCTAGTTGGCCAGACAAAACCCACAACTCGAAGAGAATTACAAGGATATGAAATCATGCATAAGAGAGATCAGAAGAAACTCAAATAAGATTCATAGATAATCTGATCATAAATCCACAATTCATCGGATCTCGACAAACACACCGCAAAAGAAGATTACATCGGATTGATCTCCATGAAGATCATGGAGAACTTTGTATTGAAGATCCAAGAGAGAGAAGAAGCCATCTAGTTACTAACTATGGACCCGTAGGTCTATGGTGAACTACTCACGCATCATTGGAGAGGTCATGGTATTTATGAAGAAGCCCTCCGTGTCCGAATCCACCCTCCGGCAGGGCACCAGAACGGGCCCCAGATGTGATCTTTCGGAGACAGAAGCTTGCGGCGGCGGAAAAGTACTTTCGATGATCTCCTGATTTTTTCTGGGATTTTAGGGAATTTATAGGCGAAAGTCCTAGGGCAGAGGTGGCCCAGGGAGCCCACAAGCCTGGGAGGCGCGGGCCCCTGGCCGCGGCTAGGGGGCTTGTGGGGTCCCTGCAGGCCCCCTGCCATGATTCTCAGGCTTCCCGATCTTCTTCTGTTTCAGAAAAAATCTTTTTGGCAGTTTCGTTCCGTTTGGACTCCGTTTAAAATCCTCCTCTGAAAGGGGTCAAAAACATGGAAAAAACAGGAACTGGCACTTGGCACTAAGTTAATAAGTTAGTCCCAAAAAATATATAAAAGGCTTATAAAACATCCAAAGTTTGACAAGATAATATCATGAAACCATGAAAAATTATAGATACGTTGGAGACGTATGAGTACTACCGTCACACTGATACACTTGATGTGCACCATGATCTGAAGTTTCTCTGTGCCTAATCTCTCTACTACAGGCAACAACCTTTTACTTTGATTTGTTCACTTTATGCTCTTTAATTTCAAGTTATTATTATTATCGCTCCAGTAATCAACTGTTTAAACCACTCTTGTGTATAATATATTTGTTTCAAGAGACAATAATACCATCCTCAGATTTTCAGACACTTACTTCGCACAAGACCATTGACAACTTGTGTGTGACCGTAACGACACTCGCACTACTCTCATTCGCTCTTCATTGGGTAGAATACCTATTGGGATACTTACATTGATGTGATACTGTACCCTGTGTGTCTTGCAGACCATCGATATTTTTCTAGAGCAGTTGCATGGTAGCTAAGTGCGGAGTATTTGTTTCGTAAGTGATTTGTAGGTGTTTTTATTGTAGATGTTAGTTGTCACCGAGAGAGACACTACTCATTCTAGAAGAACTTAGCTACCGTATTATATTCCATAATTCCATAGGAGCAATGAGCTTCGTTAATGCAAAAAATACAAAATCTCTCTCAAACTACAGAGCTTAACATGTTGTTTTCATACATGACAATCACCCTGAAGAAGGAAAAAAATAATCTCGAAATGAGTATTGTGCTCCTTACATGGGCTTAGGGTCTCCAATGGTGTATCCTAGAAATTTCACTTCTCAGTATTTGATTAATTGTGAACAAATCAATGAAGTGCAAAACCATGCATTTTTAGGAGAGGAAGAAGATTACCCTCAAACAAATGACCAACCAGTTCTTATTGCTCTCAAAAAGCAAAGAAAAGTCACTCAAGAGGAGTATATGAGTTGGTTGAATAATTCTATAAGTTTTGATCGATACTTACTACATCAAGGTGTAGCAGGCCACAATGAATCAAAATTCTAAGAAGAAAGGAAATTTTTGAGGACCGTGTTAAGACGTGCTCTTGAAAATAATAAACTGGAATCTCCATATAATTCAAAATTACATCGTTGAATGCTATGTAAAGGCAATGATTGATTTATATTATTATTATTATTATATCTTATAAATGATGACAATAGCTATGGTACTCTTCAAACTGTTTTTTTAATTATGTAGATTGGTCAGATCTATTGTTTTGTTGAAATTGGAGGTGGAGTTTCCTGTTTATTCGTTGATGAGTCTGCTAATGTTTAGGGAAGGAAAACTGGTTATATTTTTGAGTTATATCAGCAAGTTCGCCCAAGAAATACTTATTGGTATTTTTCATGTGAATGAGACATCTACTTCACATCTCAATTCCATCATGGATCACTTGTTCAGTAAGTTTGGATTGAAGATAAAGAAGTTTGAGGCCAAGGGTATGATGGGCTAAAGGTGCAACTAATCCCTGGATGGTTTTGGTAATTCATAATACCATATAATTTACTAAACTAATTCCTAATCAAAGAATATTTTGGGAACAGTTTAATCTAGGTATGGCATTGGGATTGAATGTGGGCCCCTAAAGTCCTAATGACATGTGTTGTTGAAGCTTCAAGAATCTACATCTTTGTTTAAGTGATCCAAGATCACATTGAGTCCATATATATGACAACCAATACTATCGAAAGGGAATGATGTTTTGATGATGGTCTAACTGCTCAAGTTCTTAGAGATATTGTTCTAAAATCCTCAGGCACACTCTCATATTCCACTATGTGAAAACCCGAAAGTTCATCTCAGTCCCACCAATACACATTCAGCTGAACTCACAAGACACACTTGACATAGCCACTACCTAAACACTAGCTTCTCTGTCTCACCGTGTTGGCCCTTCGGACCACCGAAGAGAGCTGGTGAACCTTCTGTTGCCAACTCAAATTCAACCGGAACTTCTGAATATTTCAGTCGATGACACCGAATTGTGGAAAGTGCTTAGGTCAGCTTGACTCAATCCCACCGAGAGGTTTCTCCGGTCTCACCAAAAATCCTAAAGTTCAAACCTTTAGTAAAAGTCGGTCTCGCCGAGTAGTTTCATTGAGTCCCACTCAAATGTGCATAAAGGTGAGTAATGGTTGAATTTTTTATATGGCTATATATATACCCTAATACATCTCCAATGTACCTATTATTTTTTATTGTTAAATGCTATTATGCTATCCCTTTTATATGCTTTATATGTCCTTTTACATTTTTATTACGGACAAACCTATTAATTTAGTGTCCATTGTCACTTCCTATTTTTTGCATGTTTTTTGTTTCGCAGAAAAAGCATGTGTACAGAAGTCCAAACACGATGAAACGTAACAGGAGTTCTTTTTTCTGGAACATAAGAGATCCTAGAAGATTTGAAGGAAGGTAATAGGATCCACAAGGTCCCATAAGCCATAGGGCGCCGACCTGAATTGTGCCCCCCTATGGCCCTTTTTTCCCCTAATCTCCCTCCTGTAAATTCACATATATTCTGAAACCCTCGAAGCAAGACCTGAAACAATTTTATCACCGCCACAAGACTTTGTTCCGTTGCGAACTCATCTGGAGCCCTTTTTGGTACTTCGTTGAAGGGGGAAATCAATAGGGAGGCCATCTTCATCAACCTTGCTGCCTCCATGATGGTGTGTGAGTAGTTTCTTCATGACCTACACATTCATATTAGTAGCTAGATAACTCTCTCTCTCTCTCTCTCTCTCTCTATCTATCTATCTATCTATTTATCTATCTATCTCTCGATCTTTAATACATTGATCTTCTCTAAGATCAATCCTATGTAATTTTTTGTGATGTTATTGTTGGGATCTGATGATTTGTGAGTTTATTATAAGATTACCCATTGATTTATTATGATTTTATTCAAAATTATTTGCTGCACAATTTTATAGCTTTGTATTTGTCTAATTTATCCGACTACTTTGGCCAATTTGTATTGATTTATCTTCAGCGGGAGAGGTGCTTTGTAGTAGTTTTAATCTTGTGGCCCTCCTATCCAAAGATATAAAGAATAAGGACATATATTTTTATTATTTCTACTAAGTATAAAATGACATGATTTGGTCATGCCGATCGATCTTATTTTGTCTACATTATGTCATCTTTCTTATTATGTTACTCTATTTGTCATGAACTTAAAACTTTGATGTGCATGCTGGACAATGGCCTTGGCTGGAGTAATAGTAGTAGACGACAGTAAGTTTAACGGTCTACATATAACATACGTAATTCCTATGTAATGATTATGCCATGAATGATCACAATTATAATTATGCACAATTCTATTAATTGCCTAACACTAATTTATTTACCCTTCGTTACCTTGCTTTCGAGAGAGATGCCACTAGTGAACCTATGGCACATGCCCATTCTCAATTAATTTGCAAGTTCCTAAAGTTTATTTCATTGGCGTTGCTATCATTATCTACTTTTACTCTTGTAACTCGCAAGAAAAAGGGAGTGACGATCCCCTTGCCTTTGTTGGGTGCAAGCATTTATTGTGTTTTGTGTGCACGTGCTGCTAACGTTGTTAGTGTGGGGTTCCTACTTTTTAAATAAAGCTTAGTTCTTTACTGAGGGAAATACTTTGTGGTGTTGTGTGACATCACCCTTCCTCTTCAGGAAATCCAACACCTTTCGTGGGATTTGGAGAAGAATTTCTAGCATTGTGGTCGGGTAGACAACATGTAGAAAATAATGTGCCTTCAGACAAACCCTTTTTTTTGCTTGTTTTGGGTTTTCTTACCTTTTTTCCTTTTTATTTGCCTTCATATTTGTTCGCCAAAAAATTCCAAATACAATTGTGTTGCTATCTCTGCTTGTGTTGCCACTATGTCTACTCATGAAAATACGAAGCTTTTTGATTTCTGGAGTACTAATAACAATGATTTCATTAGTACTCCTATTGGTCCTTTGGCCACTTGTGCGGTCGCCTTTGATTTTAAAGTTGCTACAATGGATCTTGTGAGGGATAAAATACCTAAGAAAGATAAAATCTCTAGTCTTCGTCGACCTCAAGAGGAGACGCTAATGGATCTTATTCGTGCTAATGATTCTCATGTGCCTTCTGTTTTCCAAAAAAATCTATATAAGAAGTGGTGATATTGTTGGAAAAAGTGTTATTCAAGTTTTTTCACTTGTGTGGGCACCATACTGGCATTTTGGGGTACTATTATTGCAACAACTACTGGTTATGTGGATGCTATAATTTTACTTGTGATTTAACTTGAAAGGTATTTTTTACACGTGCATCTTGCCGTGCAAAGAATGTTTCTTGAACTTCCCAAAATTCATGAGCCTACGGCTAAATGAATAGCTATTATTTTCCTAATGAACGAATTAGGTTGTACCATAAAAGAAGCTATTGATTTTTTTCTTATTATGGAGTAAATCGTGAGTGCCTATAAAGAATTTATTTATGATAGAGATACTATATTAAAGTTAAAATATATAGATTATGAAGCTTACGATGAAAACCTTAGAAAAAAAGTTACATCCTCGATTTTGGTTGATAAGCTTTTTGAGCACACTGAGGGTAAATTTTCTATAGAGAATATGGGTCAGATTTTGAACTTGAGAAGAAATTTCCTAAACACATCTATAGGAATCTATATAATGAGGAGGTAATTGTTACTTATGAAGGTCCTAATGATGAATCTCCTCCACCTAAAATTGATCTAATGGATGTTGAACTTACTAAAGATAGTACCTTCAATTATTTGTGCTTGCCTATTAGGAAGCTTATTGCTTAAAGGAGATATGAGAGGGATGTGAATCACCTTATTTTTGATGAAATTTTATATATAGTATTATGCCTAGATAAGGACATTAAACAATAGTGTTTATAGGGAGGCAACCCAATAGTTATATTTATTTTATTCTTCTTGTTTTTGTGTGTAAACATGATTATTTCCCATGTAGTAATTATGTTTGTATCTTCTATTTTGCTTTTGTGCCAAGTTGAGCACATGTGATATTGAAAAATATTTGTTTATTAGGTTCTATGCAGAAACAGAAACTTTGCATCCAATGATTGAATTGTTTATCTCTAGTGGAAAATGATCAATTTCTGAAAAATTTACACACTACTTAATTATAATTTTTCTCTAGTATCCTAATTTGTCAGAATTGTCAGAGTTAAAAAAGTATGATCAGGAATTATATCTTTACTAGTTTTAAAGTCTCTATGGCTTGTATCGGGGGGTATACATTATAGAAGTGATAAAATATAATAGACATTGATTACAAATAATTATGAATCTTCTCTTGATAGCACCTAAAGTGGTTTACTTATTTTATTATGCTAACCTAAGTTCTATTAAGTTTTGTGTAAATGGAGTTTTCAAGTTTTGGGTCGGATGTCATTATGAAGATGAACAATGAACGACAAGAACATAAGCTTGGGGATGCCCAAGGCAACCTAAGGTAATATTCAAGGAAGACTCAAGCATTTAAGCTTGGGAAGGCCCCACAAGGCATCCCCTCTTTCGTCTTCAAATTATCGGTATATCTTACTCGGAGCTATATTTTTATTCTTCACTTGATATATGTTTTGCTTGGAAGTCTTTTGCTTCATTTTCGGTTTTGTTTCTGATCCATGCAATCATCATTTCTCGAACCGAATTTATTATGGGATACACACATTTATCTTAATCCATAGAATCCTATCAGTACTTCACTTATATCATTTTGAGTGAAGGCAACTACTCTAGTTCCTCACTTATACTTGTTTGAGCATGGTGATATGTTCTTAGAAATTGTTTGCACTCTTTGCTTCACTTATGTCTTTAATGAGATTTAAATAAGAAGTGGTAATTTGCATGAGGTATATGGTTTGTCAAAAAATGCTAGGTATATAGAGAAGGTATACTAAAAAAATATCATGGGCTTATAAGATCATTGAATATGGTAAGTTTGATTCCTTGCAATAGTTTTGCGATATTGAGATGGTAATATGTGAGCTTGCTGGTGGATAATTAAAGCTAACTATTAATACCAACATTAAAGTTTGAGAGTCCTTATGCATGACAGGGGTATCCACTAGCATTAGGGGTGAAGTCAGAGTATAATTTATCGTTTATTTAATAAATCTATGTGTGATCGGGGTCGTGCACACGCGATGGTTAACTCCTCCCAATCCCCTCCCCAGAAGCATGCACGTTATAGTTTTCTTTAAGGGATAACTAAATTTTTGTAATAAGTATTTGAGTTCTTTATATTTAATGTGAGTCCTTAGCGTGAAAGCACTTCCATCCATCCAAATATTGCTAGACTCTTTGGTACCATGCATTGCCAACTCCCATCTCGAGACTTGGTGCAAACTTAGTCGATGCTTCTAAACCTTGTGAGATGACACTGTCTCTCACACACAAGCCTTCTTATATCCTTCCTCAAAACAACCACCATACCTACCTATCATGGCATTTCCATAGTCATTTTGAGATATATTGCCATGCAACTTCCATCGTTACTATTCTTATGACTTGATAATTCATTGTCATATTACTTTGCATGATCATATAAATCTCGCGTGATATTTGTGGAAAAGCCACCGTTCATCATTATAATACATGTTACGCTAGATCATTGCACATCCTAGTATACTACGAGAGCCATTCACTTCGAGTCATCGTGTCTTTCATGTCTTTTGAGTTGTAAGTAAAATAAAGTGTGATGCATTATTAGGATGCGCCCCTACATGTGAGGATAAGGAAGAGCCCAACAAAAAATGAGAGAAAATAGAGAGGGGCACATCACTATGTTCTTACCACACTTGTACTTCAAAATGGCATCTTGTATTTCATATAGGGAGTCCTCATGATCTTAAGTTTCATATAATAGTGGGAACTTCACATTATAGAACTTTACTTGCATATTCTGATGACGAGCTTCCTCAAATGCTCGAGGTCTTCATGAGCAAATAAGCTGGATACACGCCCACTTAGTTCCATATAGAGAGCTTTTGTACACTTATAGCTCTAGTGTATCTGTTGCATGACAATCATTACTCCTTGCATCAACCTCGATTTTAAGGTATCTCTATTGCCTAATGATCTAGCCTCATTGATGCGAGACTTTCTTATACCTTTTGTATTCCCTTAGAAACCCCTATCATCATTCTCTTTGCCATCCTAAGTGTAAATCCTTGGCATCCGCTTACGTATTGTGTGAAAGTTTAAAAGGCTAAAGCGAGAAAAAGTTATTTAATTACTTAGTTTGGCACCACGGTTATTCTTGTTTTGCTATCTCTATGCTAGAAAGACTTGGCGTACCATGCTTATCATGATTATGTGTGTAGAGATCGCTTTCTTTAATTAGCATCAATATTTTGATAGGAAGTAATTGTTTGCTTGCATGTTTGTGTGTTATTATTTTCAATGTCTAACCGACAGACTATTGTCTTGAATCATTCGTGTCTTAATATTCATATCGAGATTACATCACTTGATCAAGAACAAGTTAGGTGGCATTCAACATAAAAATTATTTCTCTTTTTACCATTTACTTACTCGAGGACGATTAGAAATTAAGCTTGGGGATGCTGATATGTCTCCAACGTATCTATAATTTTTATTGTTAAATGCTATTATGTTATCATTTTAAATGATTTATATATCATTATAAATTATTTTTATTGACTAACCTATTAATTTAGTGACCATTGCCAGTTCCTATTTTTTGCATGTTTTTTGTTTCGCAAAAAAATCATACCGACAAAAGTTCAAACATGATGAAACTTTATGGGGATTATTTATGGAACATAAGAGAGCCTAGAAGATTCACAGGGAAGCAAGAAGATCCACATGGCTCCAACAAGCCAGGGGGCGTGCCCTAGGGGGCGTCCTAATTGTGGCTCCATTTGCCCTAATATCCAGCCTATAAATTCACATATATTTTGGCCTATGTTCCGCCCTGATCCCATCTGGAGCCCTTTTTGGTAGACTGCCGAAAGGGGAAATCATTGGGGGGCATCTTCATTAACCTTGCTGCCTCCATGATGATGTGTGATTAGTTCCTTAAGAACCTACGGGTCCATAGTAGTAGCTAGATGGATTTTTCTCTCTCTTTTGATGTACAATACAATGATCTTCTCTAAGGTCAATCTGATATAATCTTTTGCGATGTGTTTGTTGTGATCTGATGAATTTTAACTTTACGATCAAATTACACATTTATCTATTATGATTTTCTTGTGCCTTATTTACTGTATAGTTTTATAGCTTTGTATTTCTCTTTGATCTATTGGTCTACTTTGGCCAAGTTTGATTGATTTATCTTTAGTGAGAGATGTGCTTTGTAGTAGGTTCAATCTTGCGGTGATCCTGTCTAGTATGATATTCCTAAGTTGGATATGGAAGAAGAGTATATAGACAAACATAAATCATGGGAAAAATACCAACTACACTAACTATTAGCACTACAAATATGATTGCTTGAACCATGTCATTGGCTTGGAGCTTGCAGAGTACAATGATTGGTTCAATAAGGTAAATTCTAGCATTCTTACCCGAATGGATGAATTTAGCCCAAAAGATTTTTTTTGAAGCTGTCAAAGTTGAGAGCTTAATTTATTTTACTAAGTCCTATCTAGATGATTTGGATTCCATCCAGTTGAAGGAACTTGCTCGTGAGCTTCCTTTCTACATTTATAATATGCGAGCTGATGAAAGATTTACGGGCGTGAAAACTATTTCACGACTTGGCAAGCTAATGTTTAGTACAAAGAAGCAACCTACATTTCCTTTGGTCCATTAGCCCGTGAAGCTAGTATTAGTGCTGCTTGTTGCCACTACATCAGTGGAGAGGTGTTTCTCTAGAATGAAAACAGTGTCACATCCCTGGATCCCTAACTAGGTTTTAGCATTGTGCTCATGTTTACATTCATTGCATTCAAGAACTTGAAACAAATTCAAAGCAAGTGGTGAAACAAAACCACAAAAACCCTAGCCACTTCTCAAAATTCAAGGAAATTCAAAACTTATTAAAATCAATGAACCCAAAATGACCTCAAGAAAAGTTCAACTTTTCTGATAATTCTTGAAAACAAATTATCAGGGAAGAAAACTATTTTCAAAACACATTTGGCATTTTATTTAAATTCAAAAAACCACTCAATTCAAGTTTAAATCTGAATTCAAAAACTTTCAAGTTTTCAAAAATGTTGAAAACTTCAGTAATGGTTGGAAATATTCCAACTAATATTTTAGTGTGTTCAAAATAATTTTTGAACTAAGTTTGGAGCCAAAATAAATAACAGAACAATTCAGCTTCAAAACAGAAAGCAAAATAGAAAAAAATGGGAAAAGCTTACCTGTCGCTCACCTGGCCCAGCCCAGCTCTCTCTTTGTCGTCTTCCTCCTTGCAAGTGGGTAGCAGGAGGTGGCCTCCGCGTACTCCGGCGTGGCCACGCACGTGTGCGCCTGCCTGGCCGGCGCTTCGTGCTCCCACGTGAGGGGATAACCTCCCCGCAGCCTCTCCATGCTCGCCCCTCTCCTCATTCGCCCCCTCTGCCTCATCCTTCTCTACCGCCATTAGAGCCGAGCTCGAGCTCGAGCTCGCCATCGTTCTAGCCCAGCTCTCCTCCTTCTGAGCCGTGCAACAGATCCGCCGCAGCTCCCTGAAGCTCCCAAGCAACAAGCCCGACGCTAGGATGTAGTGAATCGACGAGACGCGGTCGTCTTCTTCCTCGGGTCACCGAAGCTCGCCGCCGGCGTTCTCTCTCTACAGGCCGTCCCCGAGCAAGCTAGCGCTACCACTGCACTCCCCGTGAGCCTAGCAAGATTTCCCCCAAGTTTCCCCCTTCGATCTCTTCCTCTAGCCCTGTTTTCACTGGAGCCCGACGAGATCCGCCGCGGGAGCTCGTCGCCGGTAGCGCTCCAGTGAACGGCTCGTCCATCTGAGGCCACCAGTGGCTTCAGGGTGTCGAGTAGGTACTGTAGGAGCTCAGCCCCGTGCGTAACTCCCTCTGTTTCCATGAGCCCAGCGATGCTCGAGCTTTGGCCGCCGCTAAGCTCGTCGTCGGTGCCCTCTCCGGCCAGTTCGTCCTCGACTAATGCAAAAATGGACCTGCGGGAGACGTGCCGTTCTTCTGGTGCACTCCGCGCAGAGTTTGGCCGCCTGTGCCGCGTTTTCGAGCCTCTCCGCCATCCTGGAGGTCGCCGGAGGCTCACCACCGGTGAGAACGACCTCGTCGCCGGTGGATCTGACCCCCCTGAGTCTATGACAGGTGGGGCCAGCCTCTGGTTAATTAGTAATAATAAAAATAAAATTAACTTAATTAAATTAACCTAAGCAGTCACTGACAGGTGGGTCCTACCCTGCTAATTAACTAATTAACTTAAATTTAAACTAAAAACTGGCATGAGTCACTCACGAGTGGGTCCCATAGGTCAGGTTTGACTTTAATGGCGAGTTGGACCTGCTGATGTCATGGTGATGCAATAAAGCTTTTTATGTTTACAAATAATTCCAAAATAAGTTCAAAACTTTGGAAATTCATAAAATTTTGAATATAACTCCAAATTGGACAAATAATATATGAAAAATGATTAGAAAAATCCAAGGAATCTGAATATGCCATTTTAAAACATGTTTGAAAATGTTAACTTCACCAAACATGCAAAATGGTGAATAGGTTAAATTTGATAAATGCTTTGGAGTTGGAATTTGAAATTCATTTGAATTCCACTTCAAATGCCATGACCAAATAATGCTTAATCACAACCAGCAACTCAACATATCATTCCCATGCATGTTAAAACAAGATGACCTGAGCATCAGGTCGAATCAATTAAAAGGGTATTCGAAAATACCTAGTTTGAAGTGATATTTGAATCTTGATTCAAATCAATTTCAACTTAATAAATGGTAGCTACATTAGCCTACCACCTTTCATCTTCATGCCATAATCATGCATCATCTTGTTGCATATGATTGATATTGATTGATGTCATTTCTATCGGTAGGCTCCGCTCCTCCGGATTCCACCGAATATCCGACTGACGGATATTGTCCCTTTGCTGAGCAACAAGGCAAGCAACCATTTTGATCATCCCGATAAATCCCATGTTCTTGCTCCTGCTCTTATTTCTTGCATTAGGGCAAATGCTTTCACCGCTTTTACTTTGTTAGTTGAACCCACTTCCTTTGCATGACCTGTCTTTGTCACAGTAAATAGCTGAACCTTGCAACCTAGCATACCTGGTAGATGCTTGAGCCATGATGTGCCTTATCCTTCTATGCATGCTATGCTTAGAGTTGTGTATGGTCTGTCATCTGGGTGATGAACAGAATTGTGAGAATGTGTTCAGTAAGTAAAGGTTGTGTGTTGAACCTGAATTGGTAAAGGTACCAGTGAAAGGCTATGTAGGAGTACATGGCGGGTTGTTTCATTGAAACCGTCCTTAGGAACTGAGTTTCATGTATGTAATCCAAGACTAGATACTACCACACGCTGGGATACTTAATTGACCCTCTCGACTTATTAATCGCTTAGTACTCGGTCCAGGAGTTGCAAGTAGTTTCTGGTGTTTATAGTCATGCTGGAGGCCGTGCGTAGCGCTGACCTTAGAGGTGGGCTATGATGCAGTAGGCAGTGGCACGGTGTACCAAGTGGCACCGGATGGTGGGCTTGGGAACCCTGCGCACATCATTTGGGGCCGTGGCGGAAACCTCGGCCGGACTTCCGTGCGGGTTATCCTCAGATAGGCGATAGACCTGGACTAAGTATTAGCGTGGTTAACGGTCGTGGCCGACTCCCTCGTTGGGCTTCCGCTTGAAGGTTGCCGAGGTGCATGACGTGCACATGGCGATAAGTGGCGAGAGCGTGTGTGAAGAAGTACACCCCTACAGGGTTATGATCTATTCGAATAGTCGCGTCCGTGAATATGGACTACTTGGAAGCATATGTTGTTCATAGATAACTTTAATGTCTACTCATAAAATTGTCAAGATAAGCATGAGTGTCGTGGACGGAATTTCCGTATGGAGACGGAATGATTCCACGATGGAGTATTGTTGTGGTGTTAGTGGACTCGTGTGGGAGAAATCAAGTTGTCAAAATTATTTAAAAAATGCAAGTTTTCTAGCCACGAGTCAAATGCTGGCTTTCCGCATGAAACCCCACAACTCCTTATTGATACATTGCATGAGTAGATAGCTTATCCTAAAGTCTTGCTGAGTACTTTTGTACTCATGTTTGCTTAATAATTGTTGCAGAGGTTGTTAATGACCCTAATGGAGGGTTCTACCTAGACATCGACGACGACGCGTAGCTGGTATCCCAGCTACGATCTGGCCCTGGGGTGGGTCTGTAGATAGTCAGGCCATGTGCCTTTGTCTTTCCTTATGTGTGTACTCAGACAACTTTACTCTTCCGCTGGTTTGTAAGAATTGTGTGTATGACTTGTGATGATGGGTCGTGAGACCCCTACCTTGTAATATTATGAGTGTGGCTCTTCCGAGCCTTCTAAATAAAGTTTGTATGTTTATGGTTATGTTGTGATGCCATCGATGTATCTATACATATCGGTATGCCATGCGTACGTGTGTTGTACTTGATATGTATGGGGTTTGATTACCTAGCCGTAGGCTTTAGTAGCATTCCTTACAGGGAAATGCCCCTTTGTGATCCAACGAGCCATGGTAGTTTGCTACTGCTTCAGACACATTGGTTGACCGGCATGTGTTCTTCTTAGCTGTTATGTCTGTCCCCGTTGGGGAAATGTCACGCGATGTAATGGATTCCTTGTAGCTTGCTACGACTCGTCTACATTCGCTGGTGACCGACACCTGCTTTGCTGGGTCATGTATGCCTGTCCCTGTGCGGAACTGCCGCTTTGGTTTATGGCTAGACATGTCGATCCGGGTTCTTTGTCATTGGATTGCTAGCGACACAATTGCATACGCGAGTCAAAAGGCGCAAACGGTCCCGGCTAAGGTAAGGCTGCAGCCGTGGGGATAACCGTGCGTGAGACCGCAAACAGATGCGAGGTGTTACAGGCTGGATTCCTATGGCTTAGGATCGGGGTGCCGACAGCATTGGTATCAGAGCCTGACTGATTGTAGGATTACTAAGCCAAAATGGTCGAAGTTGAGTCTAGAATTGCTTTAGTTATATATAAGGGAATTGTTTGTGGAAGGGAACGTAAGACTCTTGTTCTCTTCTCAAGTTATTCTATTCTGGTCATTCTCGTCTTTTTCTGTGGGGATTAAGGACTAGGTTACTTACCCTCTCTTAGGCTCTAGTTTCTGATCGGTAGACTATAGGACAACGGGCCGAGAGTTATTTCGGGTTTCTTTTATCCATAGGAAAAGGAAGTAAGTTTTGATGATCAGAGAATTGAACTTGATAATTGAGTGGTTACGCTATCCTTTTTTATGGGTTGTCTCAAAATTGTTTTTGAGCATTTACAGCCGTTATGCTGCCCAATTTTGTATTCAGAGCTCTAATGCTTTTGCATTACTCTCTATTTTCAGATGCCTGGCCGTCCTTCTCGTCAGGTGGTTCGTCTGACTAGGTGCATTGATGTGCCGGGTCATACGGCCATGCTAGTCAGGATGATGTCAGTGTCCGGTTACCGCTGGTACCTAGAGTACACAGTGGAGGAGCAGTACCGGGATTTTAATCAGAGCCAGTATCTCTGCACTGTTAGGGTATTCCCAGATTACCCTGGAGCTGAGGAGCCAATCCATTGGTCTTATGTATTTGGAGTCACTGTTGACATGGCAGTACAAGATGCTGCCTATTCAATGCTGACCATCATGAGGGCTAGACATGCACTGCTGCAGAATTCAGAGTTCTGCTATGTTCCTGCCTCTCAGCCATGTGAAGAAGGATACCTCAGTGGGGTCTACTTTGATTCCTCTATGGAGGATCCGCTGCTGCAGTCCACTGCTGAGATTCTAGAGAATAGAGACTGGGATGCCCGTGCCCTTCGTATGGAGCTTTATGCTGCACGTGCCCGTCTGTGGACGGCTTTGACGCAGCTGGCACCGGTAGTCCAGACAGGGTATGGAGATATGGAGATGCTGAACCCTGTTAGAACCCATCTTCCGGCTCATGTTGACTGGCCTGCTATAGGAGGAGTCACCCCTCTTCGGGGACCCCTACTACCACCAGTCAGGGGACCAAGGCCACACCCGTGTCCTTATGGATCCCACGGGTCTCAGGCTGGAGTATTTCCTGATCCGCAGGTTGAGCTTCCAGGCCATGGAGGCACTCTTTATGAGATGTTCTATGCGGATGCCTGAACTGTGAGTGGAAGGATAGTATGGTAGTAGCTGTACTTTCACAGCCCTGTGTGACTTATGAAGTATGCTTGTATCGTGAAATGAATTCCGGAGGCATAGATAGATAATGTATAGGAAGCTTGGAAGCCTCTGATGAGTAGTTTCATATTTTTAGTAGTTTGTTCTTTGGTTAAGGTTGTACTGAACTATGTAATGGTGTGTATGAACCATGGTGTATATATAGCAGTTGCTTGTTACCATGCTGTTCGGATATTCAGTTCCGCATTCCATGTGTTCAGTGCATTCTTAATCCATAGCTAGTATTGATGTTGATATTGGTCTAAGCTGTGAGTTTTTTTATCAGGATGGTGTTCACCAGGTTGAACCGTGCCCCTGCTCATGAGCAAGGCGAGGGTAGTCAAGCGTCGCAGGAAGAACTGCCTCACCCGCCCTCTCTGGCGGAAGTTATGCTTGAGGCAGAGAGAAACAAAAGGGAGACCAACCGACTGTTAGAGTGTATTGAGAAAAATACGGCTCGTCAGCCTAGGAATGCTGCAGTGTCCCTCAATGATTTTGTGAAGCTGAATCCTCCAAAGTTCCATCACTTCGTCGATCCCCTCGACGCTGATGATTGGCTGTGCAGTATTTCACGTAAGATTCGCTCGGCGAATGTTTCCGAGGCCGACAAGGTGACCATTGCGGCGTACTTTCTGGAAGGACCCGCCAATCTGTGGTGGGAGAACTTTGAAGCTATGTGTCCTGCTGAACCAGCAGCCACATGGGCAGACTTTAGTGCAGCCTTCCGTCTGCACCATATTCCAGAGGGCCTGATGGACAGAAAGAGAGAGGAGTTTTGTGCATTCACCCAGGGAAAGTTGATCGTGGATGCCTATAGCCGCGAGTTCGGTAACCTCGCCCGCTATGCAACAGAGGAGGTGTCTACTGATGCCAAGAAGCAAGCAAGATTCCGTAAGGGTCTGAGCCCTGAGCTTCGTCGTGACTTGCGCCTCCATGAATGTACAAGCTTCCAAGCCCTGGTCAACAAGGCGATCAGTGCCGAGACTGGTCATACCGACTACGAAGCCACAAAGAAGCACTCCCGTGACTTTGGCTCGTCATCTGGTTCCGCGTTTCCAAAACGCAGGCTGTGGGTTCCAAACAGTTCTCTGCCGCCAAGATACACTCAGAGGCCATCCTATGTGGTGCCTCAGACGAATCAGACCAACCCTCCAGCAAAAACCTATGGTGGTCCAGCTAGCAATGCTGCACCACGTGCTAATTAGGTGATCTGTTACAAGTGTGGAGAACCAGGGCACTATTCCCGTGAGTGTCCTCAGAATGTGTGTGCCAAGCAACCCGAAAAGTCCGTTGGGCAAGGCAAGTCGGGCAAGTCTTATTATGTGAAGCCAACTCCTGCACGTGGCCGTGTGAACTATGTTTCTGCAGAAGAAGCTGCAGAGGATCCCGACGTCATACTGGGTACGCTCCTTGTTAATCATCACCCAACGTCTGTTCTTTTTGACACTGGGTCTTCTCATTCCTTCATTTCAGAAAGTTATGCACAGTTGCATAACATGTCTTTCTGTGATATGCCAATCCCATTGGTTGTCCAAACCCCTGGGAGTAAGTGGCAAACCTCTAGGATAACCTATGACAATGAAATTCTAGTAGTCATGCTAGTTTTTCTAGCATCATTGATAGCCCTGAAATCTTCGGATATTAATATCATCTTGGGTATGGACTGGATGTGAGCTCACTATGCCAAGATTGATACTCATTCTAGAACTGTTCAACTTACCCATCCCTCGGGCGAGATAGTCAATGTCTCTACTTGAGTTGCCAAATGAGAACTCTATTCCCTCAATGCCAACCCTCTTCCAGAACTTGAAGACATTCCGGTAGTCGTGACTTTCTGGATGTTTTTCCAGAGGATCTGCCAGGAATTCCACCTGACAGAGATGTAGAGTTTGTGATAGATCTTGTTCCGGGAACTGTTCCAATAGCCAGAAGACCTTATAAGATGGGACCCCTGGAGCTAGCTGAACTTAAGAAGCAACTAGATGAGGCCTTGAATAAAGGTTTCATTCGTCCTAGCTCTTCTCCTTGGGCTTGTCCCGTCGTCTTCGTCAAGAAGAAAGACGGAACGGATCGGATGGTTGTAGATTACCGACCAGTTAATCTGGTCACCATAAAGAACAAGTATCCGCTCCCCAGGATCAACGACCTTTATGATCAGCTCACTGGATCCTCGGTCTTCTCAAAAATGGATTTGAGGTTGGGATACCATCAAATCAAGATCAAGAACGGGGACATTCCAAAAACGGCTTTTGTCACTCGTTATGGCCAATACGAGTATACCGTCATGTCCTTCGGTTTAACCAATGCCCCAACCACTTTCTCTCACTTGATGAATTGAATCTTCATGGAGTATTTGGATAAATTTGTCGTAGTATACCTCGATGATATTCTCATCTACTCGAAGAACGAACAAGAACATGTCGAGCATCTAAGGCTGGTATTGATGAAACTTTGAGACCATCACATTTATGCCAAGTTTTCAAAATGTGAATTTTGGTTCCCAGAAGTGACCTATCTAGGTCACGTAATCTCTGGTATGGGCATTGTTGTCCATCCCGACAGAGTTCAAGCTGTCCTTGATTGGACTCAACCTGAATCGGTTAAGCAAGTTAGGAGTTTTCTTGGTCTAGCGAGCTATTGTCGCCGCTTGGTCGAGAATTTCTCCAAGGTTGCAAAGCCTCTAACTGAACTCCTCAAGAAAGATAAAAAGTTCGAGTGGACACCACAGTGTGAGCATAGTTTTCAGGAACTGAAAAGACGCCTGACTTTCGCACCTGTGTTGCTACCACCAGATTTCTCTAAGGACTTTGTTATCTACTGCGACGCCTCGTGACAAGGATTAGGTTGCATTCTCATGCAAGATCGTCATGTGATTGCATACGCATCTCGACAGTTGCGTCCACATGAGGATAATTATCCCACACATGATCTTGAGCTTGCAGCTGTAGTCCATGCAATTAAAACCTGGCGACATTACCTTCTTGGTAATCGTTGCGAAATATTCACTGATCACCAAAGTTTGAAATATATCTTCACCCAGCCGGATTTGAATCTCAGGCAAAGATGGTGGGTTGAGTTGATCACGGATTACGACTTAGGGATAACTTACACCCCGGGGAAGGCCAATGTTATGGCTGATGCACTAAGTCGTAAGTCTTATTGTAACAATTTGATGCTACAACGAGGTCAACCACATCTCTATGAGGAATTTCGGAAGTTAAATCTGCATATTGTTCCTCAAGGATTCCTTTATACCCTGGTGGCGAAGCCTACTCTTAGGGATCAAATCATAGCCGTGCAGGCTTATGATAAGGGTATATCCCAGATCAAGGAGAATATTGCTAGCGGAAACGCTAGGGATTTCTCCATCAATGAGAAAGGTATTGTGTTCTTTCAGAACTGTTTAGTGGTTCCTAAGAGCAAATGTCTGCGGCAATTGATCCTTAAGGAGGCACATGATTCTCCTCTCACCATTCATCCTGGTTGTACTAAGATGTATCGGGACCTACGCCAGAGGTTTTGGTGGACTAGGATGAAGAGAGAAATTGCTGAGTTCGTTGCTAACTGCGACGTTTGTCGTCGAGTTAAGGCAGAACATCAAAGGCCTGCTGGCACCCTTCAACCTTTAGCTATTCCTGAATGGAAATGGGATAAAGTCAGTATGGATTTCATTACCGGATTTCCCAAGACCAAGAAAGGAAATAATGCTATCTTTGTGGTCATTGACCGTCTTTCCAAAGTAGCTCATTTTCTTCCAGTTCGTGAGAGTATAACAGCTAGCCAGCTAGCAGAGTTATATATCTCTCGAATAGTGTCTCTTCATGGTGTTCCTGTGGATATTAACTCAGACCGTGGAAGTATCTTTACTTCTCGCTTCTGGGAGAGTTTTTAGAATGATATGGGGACTCACTTATCTTTTAGGATGCTTTCCATCCTCAATCAGCTGGTCAAGTAGAAAGAGTGAATCAAATCCTAGAAGATATGCTCCGAGCTTGTGTTATATCGTTCGGCATGAATTGGGAGAAGTGCCTTCCATTCACTGAATTTGCTTATAACAATAGTTATCAATCAAGCCTGGGCAAAGCCCCTTTTGAAGTTCTCTATGGACGAAGATGTCGAACACCTCTTAATTGGTCAGAAACCGGAGAGAGGCAACTCTTTGGCCCAGACATGATCCAGGATGCAGAAGAGCAGGTTCGCATTATTCGTGAAAAGTTGAAAACAGCCTAGTCTCGTCAAAAGAGCCAATATGATCGTCATCATAAGGCTGTGACCTTTGAAGTTGACGAGAAGGCTTACCTTCGGGTTACACCTTTTAAGGGTACCCATCGATTCGGTATCAAGGGCAAGTTGGCTCCTCGTTACATTGGTCCTTTTCGCATTCTTGCCAAACAAGGAGAAGTTGCGTACCAGTTGGAACTTCCTCCGCATTTTTCCAAGGTTCATGATGTCTTCCACGTCTCGCAACTCAGGCGTTGCTTTTTGGATCCTATCCGTGAAGTGGACCACGAAACGCTTGATCTCCAAGATAACCTTTCATACCGAGAATACCCTGTGCGTATTCTTGATCAAGCTGAGCGTACCACTCGACGTCGAAACCTCAAGTTTCTTAAAGTTCAATGGTCAAATCATTCTGAAAAGGAGGCAACATGGGAAAGAGAGGATCGTCTCCGACTTGAGTATCCCGCGTTATTCCCGGCGACTTCTAAATCTCAGGACGAGATTCTTTTGAGTGGGGTGAGTTGTCACATCCCTGGATCCCTAACTAGGTTTTAGCATTGTGCTCATGTTTACATTCATTGCATTCAAGAACTTGAAACAAATTCAAAGCAAGTGGTGAAACAAAACCCCCAAAACCCTAGCCACTTCTCAAGATTCAAGGAAATTCAAAACTTGTTAAAATCAATGAACCCAAAATGGCCTCAAGAAAAGTTCAACTTTTCTGATAATTCTTGAAAACAAATTATCAGGTAATAAAACTATTTTCAAAACATATTTGGCATTTTATTTAAATTAAAAAACCACTAAATTCAAGTTTAAATCTGAATTCAAAAACTTTCAAGTTTTCAAAAAAGTTGAAAACTTTAGTAATGGTTGGAAATATTCCAACTAATATTTTAGTGTGTTTAAAATAATTTTCGAACTAAGTTTAGAGCCAAAATAAATAACAGAACAATTCAGCTTCAAAACAGAAAACAAAATAGAAAAATGGGAAAAGCTTACCAGTCGCTCACCTGGCCCAGCCCAGCTCTCTCTCTGTCGTCTTCCTCCTCGCCAGTGGGTAGAAGGAGGTGGCCACCGCGTACTCCGGCGCGGCCACGCACCTGTGCGCCTGCGTGGTCGCCGCTTCGCGCTGGCACGCGAGGGGATAACCTTCCCGCAGCCTCTCCATGCTCGCCCCTCTCCTCATTCGCCCCCTCTGCCTCATCCTTCTCTGCCACCATTAGAGCCGAGCCCGAGCTCGAGCTCGCCGTCGTTCTAGCCCACCTCTCCTCCTTCTGAGCCGTGCAACAGATCCACCACAGCTCCCTGAAGCTCCCAAGCTATGAGCCCGACGCCAGGATGCAGTGAATCGACGAGACACGGTCGTCTTCTTCCTCGGGTCACCGAAGCTCGCCGCCGGCGTTCTCTCTACAGGCCGTCCCCGAGCAAGCTAGCGCTACCACTGCACTCCACGTGAGCCTAGCAAGATTTCCCCCAAGTTTCCCCCTTCGATCTCTTCCTCTA
Source organism: Hordeum vulgare subsp. vulgare (assembly GCF_904849725.1). Taxonomy (NCBI): domain Eukaryota; kingdom Viridiplantae; phylum Streptophyta; class Magnoliopsida; order Poales; family Poaceae; genus Hordeum; species Hordeum vulgare. The sequence continues at coordinate 446,923,795 of NC_058518.1, read as the reverse complement.
GCCCTGTTTTCATCGGAGCCTGACGAGATCCGCCGCGGGAGATCCTCGCCAGCAGCCCTCCGGTGAACGACTCGTCCATCTGAGGCCACCAGTGGCTTCAGGGCGTCGAGTAGGTACTGTAGGAGCTCAGTCCCGTGCGTAACTCCCTCTGTTTCCATGAGCCCAGCGATGCCCGAGCTTCGGCCGCCGCCAAGCTCGTCGCCGGTGCCCTCTCCGGCCAGTTCGTCCTCGACTAAATGTAAAAATGGACCTACGGGAGACGTGCCGTTCTTCTGGTGCACTCCGCGCAGTGTTTGGCCGCCTGTGCCACGTTTCCGAGCCTCTTCTCCGTCCTGGAGGTCGCCGGAGGCTCACCGCCGGCGAGAACGACCTCGCCGCCGGTGGATCTGACCCTCCTGAGTCTATGACAGGTGGGGCCAGCCTCTGGTTAATTAGTAATAATAAAAAAAATTAACTTAATTAAACTTACCTAAGCAGTCACTCACAGGTGGGTCCTACCCTTCTAATTAACTAATTAACTTAAATTTAAACTAAAAACTAGCCCGAGTCACTGACCAGTGGGTCCCACCGGTCAGGTTTGACTTTCAACGGCCAGCTGGACCTGCTGATGTCATGATGATGCAATAAATCTTTTTCTGTTTAAAATAATTCCAGAATAAGTTCAAAACTTTGGAAATTCATAAAAGTTTGAATATAACTCCAAATTGGACAAATAATATATGAAAAATGATCAGAAAAATCCAAGGAATCTGAATATGTCATTTTCAAATGTTAACGTCACCAAACATGCAAAACGGTGAATAGGTTAAATTTGATAAATGCTTTGGAGTTGGAATTTGAAATTCATTTGAATTCCACTTCAAATGCCATGACCAAACAATGCTCAATCACAACCAGCAACTCAACATATCATTCCCATGCATGTTAAAACAAGATGACCTGAGCATCAGGTCGAATCAATTAAAAGGGTATTCGAAAAGACCTAGTTTGAAGTCATATTTGAATCTTGATTCAAATCAACTTCAACTTAATAAATGGTAGCTACATTAGCCTACCACCTTTTATCTTCATGCCATGCTCATGCATCATCTTGTTGCATATGATTGATATTGATTGATGTCATTTCTATCGGTAGGCTCCGCTCCTCCGGATTCCACCGAATATCCGACTGACGGATATTGTCCCTCTGCTGAGCAACAAGGCAAGCAACCATTTTGATCATCCCGATAAATCCCATGTTCTCGCTCCTGCTCTTATTTCTTGCATTAGGGCAAATGCTTTCACTGCTTTTACTAGGTTAGTTGAACCCACTTCCTTTGCAAGACCTGTCTTTGTCACAGTAAATAGCTGAACCTTGCAACCTAGCATACCTGGTAGATGCTTGAGCCATGATGTGCCTTATCCTGCTATGCATGCTATGCTTAGAGTTGTGTATGGTCTGTCATCTGGGTGATGAACATAATTGTGAGAATGTGTTCAGTAAGTAAAGGTTGTGTGTTGAACCTGATTTGGTAAAGGTACCGGTGAAAGGCTATGTAGGAGTACATGGCGGGTTGTTTCATTGGAACCATCCTTAGGAACCGAGTTCCGTGTATGTAATCCAAGACTAGATACTACCACACGTTGGGATACTTAATTGACCCTCTCGACTTATTAATCGCTTAGTACTCGGTCCAGGAGTTGCAAGTAGTCTCTGGTGTTTATAGTCATGCTGGAGGTCGTGCGTAGCACTGACCTTAGAGGTGGGATATGATGCGGTAGGCAGTGGCACGGTGTACCAAGTGGCACCCGGATAGTGGGCTTGGGAACCCTGCGCACATCGTTTGGGGCCGTGGCGGAAACCTCGGCCGGACTTCCGTGCGGGTTATCCTTAGATAGGCGATAGACCTGGACTAAGTATTAGCATGGTTAACCGTCGTGGCCGACTCCCTCGCTGGGCTTCTGCTTGAAGGTTGCCGAGGTGCATGACGTGCACATGGTGATAAGTGGCGAGAGCGTGTGTGAAGAAGTACACCCCTGCAGGGTTATGATCTATTCGAATAGTCGCGTCCGCGGATATGGACTACTTGGAAGCATATGTTGTTCATAGATAACTTTAATGGCTACTCATAAAATTGTCAAGATAAGCGTGAGTGTCGTGGACGGCAGTTCTGTATGGAGATGGAATGATTCCACGATGGAGTATTGTTGTGGTGTTAGTGGACTCGTGTGCGAGAAATCAAGTTGTCAAAATTATTTAAAAAATGCAAGTTGTCTAGCCACGCGTCAAATGCTGGCTTTCCGCATGAAACCCCACAACTCCTTATTGATACATTGCATGAGTAGGTAGCTTATCCTAAAGTCTTGCTGAGTACTTTTGTACTCATGTTTGCTTAATAATTGTTGCAGAGGTTGTTAATGACCCTTATGGTGGGTTCTACCTAGACATCGACGACGACGAGTAGCTGGTATCCCAGCTACGATCTGGCCCTGGGGTGGGTCTGTAGATAGTCAGGCCATGTGCCTTTGTCTTTCCTTCTGTCTGTACTCAGACAACTTTACTCTTCTGCCGGTTTGTAAGAATTGTGTGTATGACTTGTGATGATGGGTCGTGAGACCCCTACCTTGTAAGATTATGTGTGTGGCTCTTCCGAGCGTTCTAATAAAGTTTGTATGTTTATGGTTATGTTGTGATGCCATCGATGTATCTATACATATCGATATGCCATTCGTACGTGTGTTGTACTTGATATGTATGGTGTTCGATTACCTAGCCGTAGGCTTTAGTAGCATTCCTTACAGGGAAATGCCCCTTTGTGATCCAACGAGCCATGGTAGTTCGCTACTGCTCCGGACACATTGGTTGACCGGCATGTTTCCTTCTTAGCTTCTGTGTCTGGCCCCGTTGGGGAAATGTCACGCGATGTAATGGAGTCCTTGTAGCTTGCTACGACTCGTCTACATTCGCTAGTGACCGACACCTGCTTTGCTGGGTCATGTATGCCTATCCCTGTGCGGACCTGCCGCTTTGGTTTATGACTAGGCATGTCGATCCGGGTTCTTTGTCTTTGGATTGCTAGTGACACAATTGCATACGTGAGTCAAAAGGCGCAAACGGTCCCGGCTAAGGTAAGGCTGCAGCCGTGGGGATAACCGTGCGTGAGACCGCAAAGAGATGCGATGTGTTACAGGCTGGATTCCTATGGCTTAGGATCGGGGTCCCGACAAAAAGTGAAGATGATTCTACATAATCAAGATAGTGAGGATTACATGAAATACTTCATCATTTTCTTCTTGGAGCAAAGACTTATATATTCAAATCCACATAAGGATATGATATATTAGTTTTTGAATATGAAAGATTGTCGAGGTCAAGAAAACTAGGGAGATAACTACTTTTGTAATCAGAGTTTAGTTTTTATGATACATTGGGAACTATGATGTCCTATTTATGTTAGGTTACTATAAGAATATATTTTAGTTATATAAGTTAATATTAGCTACACATTTTTAGCCATATATTATGGACTCTGCTACAAATCTGACATCAGATTTTTGACAATGACAAATAAACCATTTTTTATGGCAATTTATCTTTGTCGAGGATGGCAAGTTTAGTTGACGAGCATGACAAATCCGCCTCGGTTTAATTTTTGAGAAAAATATTGCCGTGTTTGTAAAATAAATTTGCCATCATCGTGACAATATAAATTTGCATGAAATACGTGAGATTTTAATGTTTTCGTATACTGTTGCTACTTTATTTTTGAGAAAATACATTACTGCTACTTGTTTGTGTTGGCACGACGACCTTTTACCCTGGCTTCACCCTGAATTATATGTAAGAACAAGAGCACTTTTGCAAATCATCTTGAAAATGCAATGGGAAATCTCTCCATCTTGATAGTTGTCTCTTTTGTATAATATATTAATATATACACTTGAAATGCAAAATGCAACGAACCAACCTGTGATTGGATGGTTAGAGGGACAGTGGTATCCCTAATTCATTAGGGTTCATGTCCCCGTGATCGCATCATATTCAGTGAGAGGAGACATTTTCATCAAAGACGAAGCACCTACGATGACTTCGTAAGATAATATGCCGAGTCAATCTCCCGGAGGTGCTCACAGGGACAGGGTATGCGTATGCACGTTTATATGGGTGAGTGTTGTTTTTAATACAAAGGGGGTTCCCCATGCCCCACTTTTATTAAAATGAGGCATAGAGTCCAAGCCACAAACACATCCAGTTCAAACAACTAAAACAACAATATACGACATGGGAAGCTGGAAAACAAAGAAAGCATAACCTAGGGAGCAAAATCCTCTCGCCAAACCAAATAGAAGTCTATTTTGTAATTTTATTACAGACCCAGGTGCATAGAAAAGGCCACCCAAAACACCAAGGAGAGTGGCGTCTTCATGGGGACCTCCAGATCATTTACACGCGATCCTCAAGATTTCCCCTTGATTTCTTCCCAGCAGACAAATGCACCTCATCAGCAAATTAGCAGCCTGAGTGTGGACGCGGAGAAATTTCCATTGATGTAAAGGAAAACTTAGCTTGGCAAGGACCAGTGTTCGAGATATCAGTTCTCGTTAACTTATCGGTAGACCCAAGATAAGAGATAAGTCAGCTTATGAGCCGATTTATTGATTTTATCGGTCGAATATTTATTGGCAAGGTTTTTAAGAAACCTCAGGTTTTTGTATCATCAAGATCGATCAACATGGTAAACCCGTAATCCATGTCATCCATATTCCATATAAGCAACCTGAGATGTAACGGAAGTAGCCATCTACACAAATGGAAGGCATCAATCATGTATCAGACTCCAAAAAAGCAACTAAAATAAAAAAATCAAGAGCTAAATAGGTTGGGTCCCGTAGATTTATGTATGAATATCATCAAATATTGGCGAATATCGGTGATATATCCGTTGTCAGACCGATATATTGATCAGACCGGTAAATGCCAAAGATGTTCACTTATCTTATCGGTCTGACCCCGATAAGCGATTTATTGGCTGGTAAATCATTATATCGGTCGATATTTTGAACAGGGGCAAGGACGCAATTCATGCTTCTCCACTTGCGCCCTTGAAAACAAAAGTCGTTTCTCAATTTCCAAATGCTCCATAAGGAGGAAGCAATAACCAGATTCAAGACTAAGTGTTTCTTTTTTTGAATGCCAAAAAGCATAAATATTGTCACATCCCTAACCCTTAAGCAAGATAGCATTGTTCTCATGTCTTCTTTGCATTTGCATCTAAGAAGTTTCAACAAAAACAACAAAGTGGCAAAGGAAAAACTCAAAACCCTAGCCACCATTTCAATTAAAGGAAATTTCAACTAGTTCAAAATCAATGAACCCAAAATGGCCTCAAGAAATGTTCAAACTTTCTGATAAATCATGAAAGTAAATGAGCATTGGAGAAAACTATTTTCTTGACACTTTAAGCATTTTAAATAAATGCAAAAGCTACTGGTTTCAAATTTAAAAAATTTGAAATCAGAAACTATAATTTTCCAAAAATGTTGAAAACCTTGGAAATGAGTGGGGATATTATAACAAATATTTCAGGAGGTCTAAAATAGTTTTTACTTTTTGTTTTGGAGCTGAATTAATTAGCAATACAATAATTAGCAAAACAAAAAAACAAAAACAGAGGAAATGGAAAAAGACTTACCTGTCGCCCAAGCCTGGCCCGGCCCATCTCCCCGCTCGTCCCCTCCCTCGCGCCAGTAGCCAGCAGGAGGTGGCCGCCGCCTCCTCCGGCACGGCCACGCACCTGCGTGCCTGCCTGGCCGCCGGTTCGCGCTGGCGACGACGGGGATAAGCTCCCCAGAGCTTCCCCTATCCATTCCCGGCCTCGGTTCTTCCCCTCCTCCCGGATCCCCTCCTTCTCCCTGCTGCCGCCATTAGAGCCGAGCTCGAGCTCGAGCTGGCCGTGCCCCTGGCCATAGGATCCCCTCCCAGAGCACGCCATTAGCTCCGCCTCGTCGCCCTGGTCGTCTCTGCAGAAGCCGAAGCCTCCTCGAGCCCTGCAACACCCGCAACGCCGTCGTCTTCCTCCTCCGGCCGCCGGACCTCTCCCGTCGATTCGTCACCCCCAGGCCTTCCCCGAGCCGTCTAAGCTCTGCTCTGCACTCCCTGTGAGCATGCGGTCGTTTCCCCTAAGTTTTCCCCATCGATCCCCTCTTCTAGCCCTAGTTTCACCGGAGCCCGACGAGGACCGCCGCTGCCGCTCGTCGCCGGTAGCCCTCCGATGTCCAGCTCGTCCTTCCGAGGGCACCAACAGCTCCAGGACGACGCGTAGATGCCGTAGCAGCTAAGAACCGAGCGTAGATCCCTCTGATTCAAAGACCCCGATGACGCCTGAGCCTTGGCCGCCGCCAAGCTCGTCGCCGGCGTCATCTCCGGCCAGATCAGCCCCGACTAGGCGTAGAAATGAAACTGCGGGAGACGTGCTGTTCCTCTGGTGCTCTCCGCGAAGCATTTGGCCCCCTGTGCGCCGTTTCCGAGCCCCTCCGCCGTGCTAGTGGTCGCCGGAGGCTTCCCGCCGGCGAGGACGACCTCGCCGCCGGTGGAGGTCGACGTGGCAAGCTAACCCAGCCGATTAGTGACTTAATCACTCGCTGACAAGTGGGCCCAAGGCCAAGTCAAACCTCAGTTAGGGCTGGTCAGCGCGGGATTAGTCCCAGAGAGGCTGACCAGTGGGGCCCCCCTGTCAGGTTTGACCTAAACAGGTCGGCTGACCTGCTGACGTCAGCCTGATGCAATAAATGGAATTTCCAGTTTAAAAATAATTCAGGAAATTGCTAAAAATTGCAAAAATTATAAAAATTAATCTGTAACTCCAATGAAAATAAATTATATATGAAAAAGTATCAGAAAAATTCAAGGATTCTGATTATGCTATTTTCAACTATGTTTGAAAAAGTTACAGGACCCTAAATTGTGAAATAAGGAATAATTCAATTCTTTAATCACTTTATAAATGGAATTTGCAAAAAATATCCAAATTTCATTATAAATGCAATGATCACACACTGCCCTAGATATAAATCAGTACCATAACATGACATTTCATGCATGTTAACATTAGGTTGATCTGAGCATCAGGTCGAATCAATTAAACCGGTATCCGAGAATACCCGTTTGAATTACTATTCGAATGTGATTCAAACCAACTCTAAACCTAAAACATCTTGATTATAATAACTTATCACTTTGCATTCTCATGCCATGCTCATGCATCATTTTGATTGCATATGATTGTTATTGAATGTTGCGATCCATTTCGGTAGGCTCCGCACCCCCGGATTCCACCGAATATCCGTCTGACGGATATCGTTCCTCCTCTGAGCAACAAGGCAAGCAACCCTTTTGATCATCCCGATAACTCCTATGTTCTTGCTCCTGCACCTATTTATTGCATTAGGATCAAATGCTTCAATTGCTTTTGCCACGATAGTTGGACCCACTTCCTTTGCATGACTTAACCTTGTCACAGTAAATAGCCGAACCTTGCAACCTAGCATACCTGGTAGTTGCTTGAGCTATGATGTGCCTTATCCTGCTATGCATGCTATGCTTAGAGTTGTGTATGGTCTGTCATCTGGGAGATGAACAGAATTGTGGAATGTGTTCGGTGAGCAAAGGTTGTGTGTTGAACTTGATTTGGTAAAGGTACCGGTGAAAGGCTGTGTAGGAGTACATGGCGGGTTGTTTCATTGGAACCGTCCTTAGGAACTGAGTTCCGTGTATGTAATCCAAGACTAGATACTACCACATGCTGGGCCCTGAAATATGACCCCGCTCGGCCTATTAATCGCGTAGTACTCGGTCCAGGAGTTGCAAGTAGTTTCTGATGTTTATAGTAATGCTGGAGGCCGTGCATGGTGCTAACGTGAGAGGTGGACCGTGATGCGGTAGGCAGTGGCATGGTGTACCAAGTGGCACCCGGATGGTGGGCTTGGGAACCCTGCGCACATCGTTTGAGGCCGTGGCGGAAACCTCGGCCGGACTTCCGTACGGGTTACTCTCAGATAGGCGATAAACCTGGACTAGGTACTAGTGTGGTTAACGGTCGTGGCGACTCCCTCGCTGGGCTTCCGCTTGAAGGTTGCCGAGGTGCATGACGTGCACATGGCGATAAGTGGCGAGAGCGTGTGTGACGAAGTACACCCCTGCAGGGTTATGATCTATTCGAATAGCCGCGTCCGCGGATATGGACTACTTGGAGACATATGTTGTTCATAGATAACTTCAATGGCTACTCATAAAATTGTCAAGATAAGCGTGAGTGTCGTGGACGACATTTCGGTATGGAGACAGAATGATTCCGCGATAGTGTATTGTTGTGGTGTTAGTGGACTCGGGTGCGAGAAATCAAGTTGTCAAAACTAATTTCAAAAAGCAAGTTGTCTAGCCACGAGTCAAATGCTGGCTTCCCGCATGAAACCCCACAATACCTTTTGATACCTTGCATGAGTAGTTAGTTCTCTTAAAGTCTTGCTGAGTACCTTCGTACTCATGTTTGCTTAATAAATGTTGCAGAGGTTGCTAATGACCCTAATGGAGGGTTCTTCGTAGACATCGACGACGACGAGTAGCTGGTGTCCCAGCTACGATATGGCCCTACGTCGGCTCTGTAGTATAGTCAGGCCACGTGCCTACTAGTTGCCCTGTTTGTACTCAGAAAGTTTATAACTCTTCCGCTGGCTTGTATTGTATGACTGCTATTATGGGTCGTGAGACCCTTAATGTGTAATATTATGTGTGTGGCTCTTCCGAGCCTCTTAAATAAAGCTTGTATGTTTATGGTTATGTTGTGATGCCATCGATGTATCTATACATATCGGTATGCCATGCGTACGTGTGTCGTACTTGATATGTATGGGGTTCGATTACCTAGTCGTGAACTTTAGTAGCACTCCTTACAAGGAAATGCCCCTTTGTGGTCCAACGAGCCTTGGTAGTTCGCTACTGCTCCGGACACATTGGTTGACCGGCATGTGTCCTTCTTAGCTGCTGTGTCTGTCCCCTTTGGGGAAATGTCACGCGATGTAATGGAGTCCTTGTAGCTTGCTACGACTCGTCTACATTCGCCGGTGACCGACACCTGCTTTGTTGGGTCATGTATGCCTGTCCTTGTGCGGTACTGCCACTTTGTTCATGACTAGACATGTCGATCCGGGTTCTTTGACATTGGATTGCTAGCGATACTGTCGCATACGTGAGTCAAAAGACGCAAACGGTCCCGGCTAAGGTAAGGCTGCAACCGTGGAGTTAACCTGCGTGAGACCACAAAGGGATGCGATGGGTTACAGGCTAGATTCCTATGGCTTAGGATCGGGGTCCCGACAAATATCCTCAAAGCTACAATGATATCAATATGAAAGCACTCAGAAACAAAGGTCTAATCATACCTAGAAACCACACAATCAAACAAGAGGTGCTGAATAGATTCATTCTCACCACAAAACAAACATGTTAGATCAGCAACATCCCTCCTCTTAGCTAGGTTATCCCGAGTAAGTACTTTGTTATAGATGCATAGCCAAAAGAACACATGAATTTTTTGTGGGCATAGAATTTTCCAAAGTTTGTCTCCCATAGCAGAAACTACTCCCCCAAAATTGATCTTATCATAAAAATATTTTACCAAATAAATCCCATTTGATTCCAATGTCCAAATAGGAGTATCACGGGAATTAGTAACAGGATATTGCCTCACCAAAGCTGTCAATCGTTCCTACCTGTCCATCCCACCCAGGTCAACACACCACGTAAATGATAGTTTAAGATCTCTCCCATCCTAGACTTGAGAAACATTGCTATCTTGTTGGTTACAAATATCAAACAAGTCTGAGAATTGGATCTTAAGGGAACAATCCCCAGCCCAAGTGTCATGCCAAAAACTAATGTTTACACCATTTCCCAATTTTCACTTATAAAATAGTTTAGAGGCATTAAGAGCCCAGGTGGTACTCTTCCAAAAGGTAGATCCTCTTCCACCTTTAGCCCGGAGAATGTTTGGAGAGCCCACATCATACTTACCAAAAATAATCCTCTTCCACTCACTATTGTTATTGGCAAAAAATATTTTACCCTAGGATGCTAACAAAGCCATATTAAAGTCTATAATATTAGGTACTCCCATACCCCAATATTCTTTTTTCCTTCAAATCAAGACCCAGTTAGCCAAATGAAACTTATGTTGCCTTCCGAGATTACCCCAAAAGAAGTGAGCCATTTGAGAGTTAATAACATTGATAGACCATTTAGGGAATTTGATCATAGACATAAGGTATGCAGGGATGCTCACTACACAGGCACAAAGTAAAATGATCTTCCCTTTGTATGTAAGGTATCTCCCCGGCCATCTAGAAATTCCCTTAATAATCCTATCTATGATAGGTTGTATATCTTCTCGCCTAAGCTTGTCATAGTGCAGAGGCACTCCTAGATATTTGATAGGGAAAGCCCCACTTTTACAACAAAAGATTTGAGCAAAAAGGTTGGACACATCCTCCTCCACATTTATGGTCATAATATCACTTTTGTGGAAATTAATTTTCATACCAGAAATACTTTCAAAATAGGATAAAATCCATTTGAAATTCCTGGCCTTATCAACAAAATTCTCAAAAAAAGAATGGTGTCATCAGCATATTGTAAGCTGACTACTCCTCCTTGAATAATATGAGACAAAATCCTAGAAACTAAATTTTGAGAAGCTGTTTTTTGAGCACTTTTGTAAAAATATCAGCCACTAGATTGAAAATCAAGGGAGATGAAGGATCTCCTTGTTTAAGCCCTCTACCCCCACAAAGTGGGGACCATTAGTGTCATTAATTCTAACACTGAAAGTACTATTAATCAAAGTGATCTTGATCCAAGAAATCCATCTTGGGCAAAAACCTCTAGAGTGTAAGGCCTGTGCCAATGCATCGTCTCTTATCACGTTATCATATGAGCATTAATAATTTAAGATACAACCATGCCAATGCATTTTTCTTATGAGTTGTATCTACATTTAGTAATTTGAGGGAATGAATGCATATGATTGGGTTAGAACCATTTTTTACCTATGCTCACGTGCAAGGGTTGTATGTTAGCTAAGATACAACCTCACCCTCTTTCTTCGTTAACTAGTATGCCACATCACCAAAATGCCTATGAAATTGTGCTAAGAAACTAGCATTGGCACATGCCTAACATATGAAACACGAACTCCCAACTAACCTTGTCATAAGCTTTTTCATAATCTAACTTAAGCACCAGCCCAGAAATGCTAGATTTTTTCACCTCATGGATAAACTCATGAGCCGTAACTGCACTCTCTAAAATGTATCTATGTGACAACCCGAGACCGACGTTCCAGAAGATTCCCCCCTTTATTCCGTTTCCGTCGTGTGGCTATTTTATTTTGTTGGTTGCATCATCATTTAGGTTGCATCGTCGCATCATGCATGGCATCTTGCATCGCCTGTCGCGTGTGGTGTATTGAGTGTTGTGCTTCTGGTGATCACCAAGTCGTAGAGCGATAGAAGTTCCCCCTCTCTCTCCTCTTATTTCATTTTGTGATTTTGCTAAGTTTCCGTTTTAACCCCTTTAAAAAAAGTGTCTTCTTTTAAAAGTCCTTTTATTAAATGTGGGGGCAACCCTTGGGTTTTTATTTTTTATTTCCCCTTGTGTTTTATTTTAAACCCCTCTCATTTCCTTTTCTCTTTAAAAGGGATTTTATTTTATTCTTTAAATAAAAGAGGTTTTTTTATTCTTAAAAAAAGGTTTTTTTTTATTCGTTTAAAAAAATGCCAACCTATTTTTTAAAGTTGGGGTATATTTTTAAAGGAATCAAAAGGCATTTTTTTTAATTTTTGTTAAAACCTTTTCTATTGTGGTTGTTTCATGTTTTTTTTTAAAAAAAAGGAAAAAAACAAGAGAGAGGGGTAGCCAAGCCTATGGTCGAGTTGGACCAAGGCCCAGCAGCACCCCAACCCTAGCGAGAGGGGGAGCCCTCTCATTCCTTTGCCCGCTCCCCCTCTCCTCCCGTGCGCCGTCCTCCCTCTTTCCCCATGGCCTCACGCACCTCTCTCTCCTGCCCCGCCGCCAGTTCCTCCCTCTGCCCCAGCCCCGCGCGAGCCCTCGCCGCCGCTGTGCCTCGGCCCTGCGCGCAGACCCAGGACGCCGCCGCCAACCCCAGGCCCGAGCCGAACCGCCCTGCCTTGGCCGCCAAGCCCCCGCGCGCCGCCTCTTCCCCTGCTGGACGCCGGAGCCGTGCTCTCCTCGCCTCCCCGCGCCGGTAGCTCGCTCGTCGTCCCGAGCTGCCGCCTGCAGGTTCCCCACTGTGGCGTTCCTCACGCGCCTCCCCGAGCTGTGCCGCCACGCCAGTGCGCCGCGCCCGCCTCGCCGCCTCCCCGTGTCCCTCGCCGTGCCGCGGCCTCCCTGCCCCGTTCCGATGGTCGGCCCGAGGACCTCTATCGTTGCCGCCTCGTTGCTGGCCTGATGCGTGCTTGTCAGATGTGTTGTTGTTGCTATCCGTGTTGTGCCCGATGTGTTGCTGTTGCTGTTCATGCTGCTCCTCCTGCCGACGCGAGCTAGCTGCTGCTTGTTGCCGCGTGCATTGCTGCTGTGTGATAGCTTGGCGTTGCCTGCTTTGCTTGACCAATGCCTGATGGTGCTGCCGCTGCTGCTTGCTATGTTGCTACCTGTGCTTGCTTGCCTTAGATGTGCTTGCTGTCGTTGCCAAGCTGCTGCCGCTGTGCTTGCTAGGTGGCTTGCTTTTGCTGTTGCTGTCGAGCTAGCTTGCCGTGCTTAGGTGCTGCTTGCATGCTGTCGCTGGCTGTAGCCATTAGCTGTTAGCTGCTATTGCTAGTAGGTAGCCGCTTGCTGTAGTGCTGCTGATGCTGTCGTTGTTGCTTGCTGTGGCCTGCTGACGATGCCCGCTTGCTGTTGCTAGTTGCTGTAGTTGCTACAGGCTGCTGCTTACCGTCGATGCCGCTACGTTGCTGTTGTAGTTTGCTGTAGTTGCTGTTGTGTCGCGTGCCGTCGCCGCATGCGCCATTCTCCTCCGTCGTGGAATCGAAAAGATCGTCGTGCACAACGACGACCCCCGACCATCTTCGGAAGACGTGATCGACTACCGACGCCGAAGACCGTGCACCACGACGCCGAGTACGACTACCGTCGACGAGACCCGAGTACCACTACTTCCACGACGACCACGACTTCCACGACGTCCGCCACGAACCGATCCGCTCCGATGTGCACGCTTCAAAGGTATAACGTTGAGACGTTGTCGTGACCGTAATGTTGTGATGTATGAGATGAACCGTAGGTTTGCGCCTGTATATGTTGCCCGTAGCACGTTGTCTCTCTTTTGTCGCACTCTCGACACATGGGAACCCGGTAACCGGGATCACCCCATATTTATTTACCATTCCCGCACGCTTCCAGATAGTGGCACCGATATCTCGTTGAGTATCAGGATAGGAACGTTGCCATGGCATCGTTTCCGTCTTTCCGCCATGGTTCCCTCTCGCTCGCCGTGGCGACACATGTTTCTTTCTCTTCTTGCCCGTGATGTTTGAACTCGCATGCATGACGCATTCATGGCATATATATCTTGTGTTGCATATTTCTTGTGCCGTAGCTCCGATCTATGCTCCGCGTGTTAACCGTCTAGGATGCCATGTAGGGTCGTCACTTCACCCTTGCCATGTTAATTACAATTTAAAATTGCCGTGTAAATAACCGGGAGTGAACTAAATAATTAATCGTGGAGTTTCGTCGATATGCAACCCGTTGCATATCGAGCTTCACTTAATGTGTAGAATTTGCGTGAGGTGAATTGCCATGCCATCCCTTGCATCATTAAACTGTTCATGCATCATATTAGGGTTTGCATCATGTCTTGCTTTTGTCGTGGTGAATATTTGTGTTGATGTTTGTTTCCGGTTTGCCCGCCTCGATAGAGTTCCGCAAGCGTGTCGGAATGTGAGGACCCGTTCGACTACGTTGGTTCGCCGACTTCTCGGAGTTATTCTTCTTCTCAGCGGGATCTCACACAAGATGACCATTTCCCCAGATACCATTACTATTATTGCCATGCTAGTTTTATCGCTTCTATCGATTATGTCTCGTTGCCTACCACCTGTTAAATATCAACCTCTCAACAATGCCATGTTAACCTCAACCTGTTCAACCTAGCAAACCACTGATTGGCTATGTTACTGCTTGCTTAACCTTGTTGTTAGCGTTGCTAGTTGCAAGTGTAGTTGCTTCCATGTGATAACATGGGTTCCTTGTCATATCACCATATTAATGCTATTTAATTTAATGCACCTATATACTTGGTAAAAGGTGGAAGGCTCGGCCTTTCTAGCCTGGTGTTTTGTTCCACCTTTGCCCCCTTAGTTTCGGCTACCGGTGTTATGTTGCATAAACGAGCGCTCCTAACACGATCGGGGTTGTTATGGGGACCCCCTTGATAATTCGTTTTAGATTAAAGCTGGTCTGGCAAGGCCCAACTTTGGTACTACATTTGCCTAATAACTAATGAACTGCATAAGGAGTAATTAACCCGAGGAAATTTAATCAACCCCCGGGCCAGTGCTCCTCATGAGTGTTGGTCCAAATTGGCAGACTACGGGGCCACCGCGGGGCAACCCGAGGTTTGGTATCTCCTAGTGTGACCCATCCGCCGTGTCCTGAGAACGAGGTACGCGACTCCTATCGGGATCGTCGACACGTCGGGCGGCCTTGTTGGATTAGTTTTACCTTTGACGGAATATCTTGTGCATCGGGATTCCGGTGATGCTTTGGGTAATCTCAGAGTTGAGGTTTTCCACTAGGGAATCCGACGAGATCGCGAGCTTCGTGATGGAGGATTTCTATGCGGCTTGTGGTAATTTGTGATGGACTAGTTGGAGCACCCCTGCAGGGTTAAATCTTTTCGGAAAGCCGTGCCCGCGGTTATGTGGCAACGTGGAGACTTTGTTTAACACTGGTTCTAGATAACTTGAAGTTAATTAATGAAAATATGCCAACTGTGTGCGTAACCGTGACTGTCTCTTTCGTGAGTTCTTTCTCCGATCGAGGACACGGTGGGGTTATGTCTGACGTAGGTAGGTGTTCAGGATCATTCATTTGATCATCAGTAGGCACGTCCGTTATGCGTAGATCTTCCCCCTCTTATTTCTTGTACTCGTAAGTTTTAGCCACCAAATATATGCTTAGCCGCCGCTGCAACCTCACCACTTAACCATACCTCACCCATTAAGCTTTGCTAGTCTTGATACCTTTGGAAATGAGATTGCTGAGTCCCCTGTGGCTCATAGATTACTACAACACCAGTTGCAGGTACATGTAAAGGTTACTTGACGCGAGCGCGTTGATTGTTCATTTGGAGTTGCTTCTTCTTCTTCTTCATCGATCTAGGATGGGTTCCAGGCCGACAGCCCGGGATAGCAAGGATGGACGTCGTTCTTATTTTCTCGTTTGTTTTCGTCCGTAGTCGGACCCTGCTCTTACTCTTGATGGTTATGTAATGTACTGATGTGACTCTGATGTAGCTTGTGGCGAGTGTAAGCCAACTCTATATATATATCTTTTCTTTTCAGTACATGTACTTGTAACGATATCCATTCTTGCGACACGACGAGATGCGCTTCTATCCCTGATGAGGCCGTCGTGCCAAATTGCGGATAGGGTCGCATCTTGGGTGTGACAATCTACCTTTGATAAAGGCGGTCTGATTAGAAAAAATGATCCTCTGACCAACAGGGGAAACTCTATTGGACATAGCCTTAGAGAGAATTTTCACTCCGTAGTTACTCAAACTAATAGGTCAGAACTTCTTCATATCTTTCGCATCCTGTTCTTTAGGGATCAACACAATTGAAGCAAAGTTTAATCTATGTAGATCCACACCACATTCATCAAAATCCCTAACTAAATCTATGAAATCAGCTTTAATGTCTTTCCAAAAAGCGTGATAAAACAAAAAAGAAAACCCATCAGGACCAGTGGGGCCGTGGGCATACGAGCCGAAAATTGCTGCTTTAATTTCTTCCTCGGAAAAGGATTTCTACAACATTTTGTGCTCTTCTTGTGATCAGTTCATCTTCCTCCCAAAAGGAAGGCCCAAGGCTAATATTATGTTTTGGTTCATACCCAAAAAGATTCTCGTAAAAGAGGTGGCTATATCGAGCATTTATTTAGTGGTATGAACATGGCCATTCTCCCCATTCACCTCAACAAGGTGGTTTTTCCTATGTCTATGATTAGCCAGTGCATTGAAATAGGCATTGTTTTTATCTCCATCTCTAATCTTCCTATCTCTCGAGCGTTGCCACAAGGCAATTTCTTCTTTATGCCAAATCTCTCCGAGCTCTTTTTTGATCTCACTCATTCTGGATCTATCCCCATCATTTAATTGATTTCTCTTAGAGAACACATCACGAATATCATACTCTAGCATCAATGCTTTCTTCTTTTTCTAAACAGTTGCTTCAATGTTAATATTCCAACCTTTAATTTTTTCCTTAAAATTCTAGTTTTATTTAGCCAGATATGCATGGCACAATTCCCCTGAACAGGAGAGTTACCATATCTTTAAGATCAGTTTGGTCAAGCCACCATTTTACAAAATGAAATAATTTCTCAGAGATAACCCTCTGAGCCCCTGTATCTAGGATGAGAGGAGTGTGATCAATTACAATCCTAGGTAGATCTGGGAAAACGGACAAAGGATATTTCATATTCAAGGAACCAAACACAAAAACTCTGTCAATCATGGCAAAGATGGGATTTTCCTGGTTGTTAATCCAAGTAGAACTCCTATTGGCAATGTTAATCTCAATAAGATCCCACTTATTAATCCAACCATTGAAAAATAAGAAAATTGTCTATTAATAACACCATTATTCTTATCAACCATGGATCTAACCAGGTTAAATACCCCCCCCCCCCGAATAGAGTTGGGTATGTCAAAGTAGACATCACCTCGTGCAGCTCAGCAATGAACTACATCTTGTATTCATTGTAAGAAGTACCATAAACAGTAACAAGGTGCCACACAAAACCATTGTTCTTATTCTTCAAAGTGACTCTAACGCAATACTTTTTTATTGATAACCCACATAACCTCATACATATTTCTCTTCACACCCACAACGACCCCCAGCAGTGCTAATCGCAGGTAAGACATATAATTCAAAATCATTCCTACCAGAAACATTCTCAAGAATATTATTATCTATGCTCTCTCTTTCAGTTTCAAAGAAACCAACAAAGTCCACATGATTATTATTAAGGAAATCTCCTAGGCACTGTATTTTACCCGACTAACCTAAACCACGAATATTCCAAAAAGCCCCTATCATTTAACTTTAAAAGGGTGAGATGGGCCACAAGGCCTACTTTTAGTATTGAGGACAGGACTACATACTTATAGGTGAGCAGTGCTCCCTGACCTAGGAGTTGAACATTCATATCGTTTTCATTATTAAATATGGGTTCAATATTTTCAGTATCTAAGTCGACTTGGAGAACAATCTCCAAGTTAGAATTAGCAAATTGAAGACATTAAAATTTCTCTAAAAGCACCAAAACCCTAATAATATCCTGATGACCCACAAGTATAGGGGATCAATCATAGTCCTTTCGATAAGTAAGA
Source organism: Hordeum vulgare subsp. vulgare (assembly GCF_904849725.1). Lineage (NCBI taxonomy): Eukaryota > Viridiplantae > Streptophyta > Magnoliopsida > Poales > Poaceae > Hordeum > Hordeum vulgare. The sequence continues at coordinate 446,906,123 of NC_058518.1, read as the reverse complement.
GTGTTGAACCCAACGAGGAGCAGAAGGATCTGACAAGTGGTTTTCAGCAAGGTAAAATCTGCACGCTCTGAAATTGTCGGTAACAAGTGATTGTGTGGTGAGATGATTCGTAGCAAGCAACAAGTAACAAAAGTAGCAACAGTGCAGCAAAGTGGCCCAATCCATTTTGTAGCAAGGGACAAGCCTGGACAAAGTCTTATAGGAGGAAAAATGCTCCTGAGGACACACGGGAATTTCTGTCATGCAAGTTTCATCTTGTTCATATGATTCGCGTTCGTTACTCTGATAGTTTTATATGTGGGTCTGATACGTCTCCATCGTATCTACTTTCCCAAACTCTTTTGCCCTTGTTTTGGACTATAATTTGCATGATTTGAATGGAACTAACCTGGACTGACGCTGTTTTCAGCAGAATTTCCTTGGTATTATTTTTGTGCAGAAATCAAAGTTCTCCAAACGTCCTGAAAATTTACGGGGAGCAGCTCTGGAAAATAAGACAAATATCTGCGCCAAGTTCCACCTCAGGGGGTGGGCGAGTGGGCCACAAGCCCTGGCTCCGCCACCACCCCCTGGTGGCGGTGGGCAGGCTTGTGGGGCCCACACGGCTCTCCCGCCCCCAATTCCAGCTCTATAAGATCCCCTTCGTCCTAGAAAAAAATGAAAAGAGAAGTTTTCGCTGCGTTTACGATACGGAGGCACGGCCACCACCTGTTCTTCATCTGGAGGGAAGATCTGGAGTCCGTCTTGGGCTCCGGAGAGGGGAAATCGTCGCCATCGTCATCATCGACCTTCTTCCCTCTCCAATTCCATGAAGCTCTTCGTCGTTCGTGAGTAATCTATTCGTAGGCTCGCTGGGCGGTGATGAGTAGGATGAGATCTATCATGTAATCGAGTTAGTTTTGATGGGGATTGATCCCTAGTATCCACTATGTTCTGAGATTGATGTTGCTACTACTTTTCCATGCTTAATGCTTGTCACTAGGGCCCGAGTGCCATGATTTCAGATCTGAAATTATTATGTTGTCACCAATATATGTGTGTTTTAGATCCGATCTTGCAAGTTGTAGTTACCTACTATGTGTTATGATCCGGCAACCCCGGAGTGACAATAACCGGAACCACTCCCGGTGATGACCATAGTTTGAGGAGTTCATGTGTTCACCAAGTGCTAATGTGTTGGTCCGGTTCTTTATTAAAAGGAGATCCTTAATATCCCGTAGTTTCCTTTTGGACCCCGCTGCCACGGGAGGGATGGACAATTGATGTCATGAAAGTACTTTTCCCTAAGCACGTATGACGACACACGGAATGCATGCCTACATCACATTGACGAACGGGAGCTAGCCAAATATCTCTCCGTGTTATAGCTGTTGCATGATGAATATCATCCAAACAAATCACCGACCTAGTGCCTACAAGTTTGTCCTACTGTTGCTACTGCTGTTACTTGTTTTGCTCTGCTGCTGCTACTACTGTTGCTACTGTTGTTAGTTGTCTTGCTCCACTGCTGCTACTACTGTTACTACTGCTGTTACTTGTCTTGCTCTGCTGCTACTATTGCTACTACCGTCGCTTGCTACTGTTGCTACTTGCTACTTCTGTCACTACTGCTTTTCCTTGCCGTTGCTATTGCTCGTTACACTGTTGCTACCTGCTACAATACTCTTTCGCTGGACATTGACGGGAACTGACAATTTCCGTCGACGGGCAACTTGGCGCCATTGATACAATCGTTAGGGATAGTCTGCCGTCAACAGGTCGTTTCTGACACCGTTGTTATCATATTACTTTGCTCTTACTACTTTGCTTACAGATACTAATCTTTCAGGTGTGGTCGAATCTGACATATTCAGCTGCTAATACTCGAGAGTATTCTCTCACCTCCTATAGGCGATCAACAAATTTGGGTCGAATACTCTACCCTCGAAAACTGCTGCGATCCCATGCGCTTGTGGGCCTTCAACGGCATTCTTCTAGTTTCGATTGCCGGAGAGTGCTAGCAACATTCTTCTGGTGCCGTTGCAAAGGGGAAGAACAGTTGGCATCAGGGTGGACCAGCGCTTGGGTACTTCCCTTACTTGGACAAGTATCCCACCTATGATTAACCCCTCTCGCAAGCATCCGCAACTACGAAAGAAGAACTAAGACAAAGTCTAACCATAGCATTAAACTAGTGGATCCAAATCAGCCCCTTGCGAAGCAACACATAAACTAGGGTTTAAGCTTCTGTCACTCTAGCAACCCATCATCTACTTACTACTTCCCAATGCCTTCCTCTAGGCCCAAATAATGGTGAAGTGTTATGTAGTCGACGTTCACATAACACAACTAGAGGAAAAAACATACAATATATCAAAATACCGAACGAATACCAAATTCACATGACTATTATTAACATGACTTATCCCATGCCCTCAGGAACAAAAGTAACTACTCACAAAACATAATCATAATCATGATCAGAGGTGTAATGAATAGCATCAAGGATCTGAACATAAACTCTTCCACCAAGTAATCCAACTAGCATCAACTACAAAGAGTAATCAACACTACTAGCAACCTTACAAGTACCAATCGGAGTTGCGAGACGGAGATTGGTTACAAGTGATGAACAAGGGTTTGGAGATGTGATGGTGCTGATGAAGATGTTGATGGTGATGAGTCCCCTCCGATGAGAGGAGTGTTGGTGATGACGATGGCGACGATTTCCCCCTCCGAGAGGGAAGTTTCCCCGACAGGATCGTCCTGCCGGAGCTCTAGATTGGTTTTGCTCAAGTTCCGTCTCGTGGCGGTGGCGAAACCACGAAAAAGCTCCTCCTTGATTTTTTTTTCCAGACGAAACCCTTCATATAGCAGAATAGGGGGGCCAGTGGGCCAGCAGGCTGCCCACAAGCCCTCGTGGAGCGGCCAGGGGGGGGGGGGGGGTGGCCGCGCCGTGCAGGCTTGTGGCCACCTGCACGCGCCCCTCTGGCACTTTTTCGGCCCAGTATTTTTTATAATTCCGGAAAAAAAATCCTTGTTGATTTTTACGGCGTTTGGAGTTGCACATAATAGGTGTCTCAACTTTGCTCCACTTTGAGGCCAGAATTCCAGTTGCCGGCATTCTCCCTCTTCATGTAAACCTTGCAAAATAAGAGAGAAAAGGCATAAGAATTATACCGCGAAGTGAAATAACAGCCAAAGAAGCGATAAATATCAACATGAAAACATGATGCAAAATGGACGTATCAACTCCCCCAAGCTTAGACCTCGCTTGTCCTCAAGCGAAAGCCTAGCTCAATAAATATGTCCACATGTTTAGGGAGAGAGGTGTCGACAAAAGAAGATACGAACATGCATGCATCATGATCAAGATCAGAACAGCAATACCAACATATAATCTCTCATGCTAATGTGATAATTCCTTCACAAAGTAAAGCATGGATCAAGAACCTTACCGAGAAGTAACAACCGATAGACTTTAGTCATTGAAGCAATTGCAATTTATCACAACATCAGAAAGAGTCAAATAAGAGCTTGTAAAGAAAATCCACATACTCAATCATTCTTTCGTTCTCTACAATTGCTACAACTCACGTGGTACTCATGAGATCAAAGTTTCAGCTGGACACAGAGAAAGATAGGGGCTTATAGTTTTGCCTCCCAACTGCTTACCTCAATGGTAATGTCAACAATAATAATTCATGAATGCCTACCTCCAAGTTGACATATGAATATAGATCTTTCCCAAGCATATGACGTTAGCCAAGATAAAGGCGAAATAAGGAATTGGTGAAGATCACCATGACTCTATCAGTGGCAAAAAGTAAAGATACAAGATAGGCCCTTCGCAGAGGGAAGCAGAGGTTGTCATGCGCTTTTGAGGTTTGGATGCGTGTCCTCTTAGTGCGGAGGAACGTCACTTTATATTTCCTCCTGTGATAAAGAACTTTATTATGCAGTCTGTCGCTTTTATGTCTTCCTCATCACAGGTTCCTATAAAGCTTATTTTCCACACATTAATAGATCATACATATTAGAGAGCAATTTTTATTGCTTGCACCGATGACAAGTTACTTGAAGGATCTTATTCAATCCATAGGTAGGTATGGTGGACAATCATGGCAAAACAGGTTTGAAGGTTTATGGATGCACAAGTAGTATCTCTACTTGGTGCGGGAATTTTGGCTAATATGAGGTAGAAGCAATCATCACATGCTAAGGGATCTCTAATCATATAACATTGTTCAGAGCCAAGCAAACACAATTCATTATGTTGTCTTCCTTGTCCAACATCTACTTCTATGCGTGCAATAGTTTAGTGAGTGTTCACAATCATAGATGGTGTCAGAGATGATATATTTATATGTGAACCTCTCCTTCTTTATCACTTCCTATTAATTGCAACAATGACCAAGGTCTATGTTTGCCTACCCTCAACAAGTTTCAATCCTCATTCTTTTTATATGTGAAGCCATCACTTCCCGTAAGATCATTACATGAACTTTCATGCTTTTGTTCTATTCTCACTCTTTTGATCATGGCAAGAGGCAAAGCCCTTCAACTAAGACACTCTTTATTATATGGCTCACGATCTCGAATACATCGGGGGTGACACAAAACAAAACGCAAGACTAAAACACTAAGACTTTTAAACTACTAGAGAAAGAGAAAACTGAAAAGGAAAACTAAAACAAAGGTAAAGGCAAAGGATGTGATGGTGATACGAAACTGGGGTAACTCCCCCAAGCTTGGCACAAGCCAAGGGGATTTCCCATACCAATGCTCAGTTGTCTTCCTTTGGTGGTGATGGTGGAGGAGTTGTTGAAGAGGTCTTGAGTTTGTTTAATTTCCACTTGAGCATAAAATCTTGCTCCCTCAGATCATCATTTTCCTCTTCAAGCTTCAACACCCTTTGGCATAATTCCTTCTTACTCTCCTGCAAGAAACGAGAAGGTATAAACAAGGTCTTAGGCTTCTTCCTTGAGTCAGGGAGGCTCGACTTCTTGAACTCCACATGAGTGTGTCCAGGTTGAGGTAGAGGAGCCTCCTCTTCATCGAAACTTGTTTGTTCCTTCCCCTTCGGATCATAATCTTCTTCCTCACCAGTGGTCCAGCCATAAGGATCCACGTCCCCATAGACCTTGGGATCAGCAAGGTAATCAACCACATAGCTCTCCCCCTCTGAATCCTGAGAAGACATCTTGACCTAGATCTGCGGTAGAAAACAAGCTCGAAACGAAAAACAGAGGAAATCTGCGTGATGCAGGGGTCAGGCCAAACGAGAGTATATATAATGATTTTTTTCAGACCAAAAGGAGTACCCCGCATGAAAACGGAGTCCGGGAGGCGCACGAGGTGGCCACAAGCCCTCACGGCGCGACCAGGGGGTGGGCCCGTGCCGTGCAGGCTTGTCGCCTCCTCGCGCACTTTCCGGACTACTTCCATTTTTTGTATTTTTTCAAATATTCCAAAACGGAGAAAATTTCCTACTGGAAAAGTTTTGGACTCTGTTTTCTTACTTAATCACATACCTCTTCGTTTTCGGAGTCTGAAACAGGCTGATAAATATCCCTTAGGTATTGTTCCGGAGTTATAGTATTGATGATATTGCTTTCAACATTTATGGGAGTACCTGAGATATAATTCTTGATTCTCTGCCCATTTACAACTCTCGGGCAATTACCTTCCGTGTTGTTGATCTTGATAGCACCGGAATGATATACTTCCTCAACAACATAGGGACCTTCCCATTTAGAGAGAAGCTTGCGTGCAAAGAATCTTAAATGAGAGTTATATAGCAAGACATAATCACCTACATTGAACTCACGCTTTTGTATCCTCTTATCATGCCACCTCTTAACCTTCTCTTTGAACAGCTTGGCATTCTCATATGCCTGAGTTCTCCACTCATCAAGCGAGCTAATATCAAATAACCTCTTTTCACCGGCAAGTTTGAAATCAAAGTTGAGCTCTTTGATTGCCCAATAAGCATTATGCTCTAGCTCAAGAGGTAGATGACATGCTTTACCATACACCATTTTGTACGGAGACATGCCCGTGGGATTCTTATAGGCAGTTCTATAAGCCCACAGTGCATCATCGAGCTTCTTAGACCAATTCTTTCTAGACCTGTTGACAGTCTTTTGCAGAATCAGTTTAATCTCTCTATTACTTAGCTCTATTTGACCACTGGACTGAGGTGATAGGGAGACACAATTTTATGGTTGACATCATACTTAGCAAGCATTTTACGGAAAGCACCATCAATGAAGTGTGAACCACCGTCGGTCATTAGATATCTAGTGACTCCAAATCTAGGGAAGGTAACTTCTTTCAGCATCCTCATAGAGGTATTGTGATCAACACTACTAGTGTGGATAGCTTCTACCCACTTAGTGACATAATAAACAGCAACTAGGATATGAGTATACCCGTTGGATTTTGGAAAAGGTCTCATATAATCAAAGCCCCACACATCAAATGGTTCAATGACAAGTGAATAGTTCATAGGCATTTCCTGACGTTTACTGATATTACCTATTCGTTGACATTCGTCACAAGACAAGACAAACTTACATGCATCCGTGAAGAGAGTGGGCCAATAGAAACCTAATTGCAATACCTTGTGTGCAGTTCAATCTCTCGCATGGTGTCCTCTGTAGGCCTCGGAGTGACACTTCTATAGGATCTGTCTCTGTTCATGTTCAGGTACACAACGTATAATAACACCATCTACTCCTTCCTTATAAAGGTGAGGATCATCCCAGAAGTAATGTCTCAAGTCAAAGAAGAATTTCTTCTTTTGCTGGTACATGAAACTAGGTGGTATATATTTGGCAACGATATAGTTTGCATAATCAGCATACCACGATGCACTATGTGAAGCAGTGATGACATTCAGTTGCTCATCGGGAAATCTATCATCAATAGGTTGTGGGTCATCAAGAACGTTCTCCAACCTAGACAAGTTATCTGCTACTCGGTTATTACCACCCTTTCTGTCGACAACGTGCAAATCAAATTCTTGTATCAAGAGAACCCATCTGATAAGTCTAGGTTTAGCGTCTTTGTTCTACATGAGGTACTTAATAGCAGCATGATCAGTGTGAATAGTGACTTTGGAATAAACTATGTAAGACCTGAACTTTTCACATGCAAACACGACTGCTAAAAACTCCTTCTCCGCAGTAGCATAGTTTCTCTGGGCACTGTCTAGAGTTTTACTAGCGTAGTGAATAACATTCAACTTCTTATCGACTCTTTGCCCTAGAACAACACCAACAACATAATCGCTAGCATCACACATGATTTCAAACGGTAAGTTCCAATCAGGTGGTTGAACAATAGGTGTAGTTATCAAAGCCCTCTTAAGTATTTCAAAGGCTTCCTCACAATCATCGCCAAAGACAAAAGGAATATCCTTTTGCAAGAGATTGGTAAGAGGCCTAGAAATCTTAGAGAAGTCTTTAATGAACCTTCTATAGAAACCAGCATGACCAAGGAAACTTCTTTACCCTTTGATATCTGTGGGGTATGACATTTTCTCGATTGCATCAACCTTAGCCTTATCGACTTCAATACCTCTTTTAGAAATTTTATGTCCTAAGACGATGCCTTCATTAACCATAAAGTGGCACTTCTCCCAATTCAAGACAAGATTGGTATCTTTACATCTCTGCAAGACTCGATCAAGGTTGCTGAGGCAATCGTCAAAAGAAGACCCTTAAACGGAGAAGTCATCGATGAAAACCTCAACAATCTTTTCAGAAAAGTCAGAGAATATAGCCATCATACATCTTTGAAAGGTGGCAGCTACATTAATAGGACAAAAGGCATACGTCTATAAGCAAAGGTACCGAAAGGGCAGGTGAAAGTGGTTTTCTCCTGATCAGATTGTGCAACTGGTATTTGGGAGAAACCAGAATAACCGTCTAGAAAGCAGAAGTGTGTGTGTTTAGACAACCTTTCTAGAATTTGGTCGATAAAAGGCAAAGGGTAATGATCTTTCCTAGTGGCTTTATTCAATTTCCTAAAATCGATCACCATCCTATAGCCAGTAATAATCCTCTGTGGGATCAATTCATCCTTATCATTCGGGACAATGGTAATGCCTCCCATTTTAGGGACGCAATGCACCGGACTCACCCAATCGCTGTGAGCAACCGGATAAATGATACCTGCTTCCAGGAGCTTTAGTATTTCTTTTCTTACTACTTCTTTCATCTTAGGATTCAATCTCCTTTGATGATCAGCAACTGGTTTGAAGCCAGGATCAGTTTTAATCTTGTGCTGGCATAGAGTAGGACTAATGCCCTTAAGATCATCAATAGTATATCCAATAGCAGCACGGTGCTTCCTCAGAGTTTTTAGCAACTTCTTTTCTTCATACTCTGAGAGGCTAGCACTAATAATGACAGGATATATTTCCTTTTCATCAAGATAGGCATACTTAAGAGTATTAGGCAACTGTTTAAGCTCGAACACATGATCACCCTTTGGTGGGGGTGGATCCCCAAGCAATTCAACATGCAAGTTATTCTTAAGGATAGGATATTGTTCTAAGACAACTCTATCTATCTCATCCCTTTCATCCATATGCATATCATTTTCATGCTCAAGCAAGTATTGCTCTAAGGGATCAGCAGGAGGCACGACAATAGAGGCTAAGGCAATAGTTTCATCCCTACTAGGCAACTCCTTTTCATGAGGTTGTCTACCAAACTTAGAGAAATTGAACTCGTGTGACACACCTTCAAAGCCAACAGTGACAGTTTGCTTCTCACAATCAATATGATCATTGACAGTATTGAGAAAAGGTCTACCAAATATGATGGGACAAAAGCTATCTTGTGCGGTAGGAAGAACGAGGAAATCAGCAGGATACTTCGTTTTACCACACAAGACTTCAACATCCCTAACAATTCCCACAGGGCAGATAGTATCTCTATTGACAAGCTGAATAGTGACATCAATAAGCTCTATCTCAACAAGTGCAATCTCATCTTTGATTTCATCGTATAAGGATTGAGGTATTGCACTAACACTAGCACCCATGTCACATAAACCATGATAACAATGATCTCCTATCTTAAGAGAAACCACAGGCATGCCAACAACATGCCTATGTTTGTCTCTAACGTGAGGTTTAGCAATTCTAGCAGCATCTTCACAGAAGTGAATATTATGTCCCTCAACATCGTCGGACAGAAGATCTTTGATAATAGCAATGCTAGGTTCAACTCTAATTTGCTCAGGGGGTGTAGGTGTTCTAATATAGCCTCTACGTATCACAGTTGAAGCTTTAGAATGATCCTTCATCCTAACAGGGAAAGGTGGTTTCTCAATGTAAGCACTCGGAACAATAGGATCATTTTAGGCAATGACTTTCTCTTCAACTTGATTGTGTTTAACTACATTGACTTCTAAAGGAGGATGATATTTAAACCACTTCTCTTTGGGGAGATCAATATGAGCATCAAAAGATTCACACAGTGAAGCTACTATCTCAGAGTCAAGTCCATACTTAGCGCTAAAATCACTAAAGGTATTTGTCTCAACAAAGCATTTAACACAATAAAACGTGAAATTCATACCTGACTCCTTACCTTATTCAAGCTCCCAATCTTCAGAGTTGCGTTTAATTCTCTCCAATAAGTTCCATTTGAAGTCAATATCTCTCTTCATAAAAGAACCAGTACAAGAAGTGTCAAGCATGGTGCGATCATCATGAGAAAGCCGAGCATAGAAGTTCTAAATGATAATTTCTCTCGAGAGCTCATGATTGGGGCATGAATATAACTTGATTTAAGCCTCCCCCAAGCTTGAGCGACGCTTTCTTTGTCACGAGGCCAAAAATTGTAAATATAATTCCAATCACGATGTACTAAATTCATAGGATAAAACATTTGATGAAATTCCAATTTCAACCGATTGTAGTCCCATGATCCAGTGTCATCACATATCCTTTACCATGTCAACGCCTTATCCTTCAAAGATAAAGGAAATACCCTCTTCTTGACCTCATCCTCGGGCAAACCTGCAAGCTTAAATAAACCACAAACATCATCTACATAGATTAGATGCAAGTCTGGATGTGATGTTCCATCTCTTGTAAAAGGATTAGCCAGCAGTTTCTCAAGCATACCCGAATGAAATTCAAAGAAAATATTTTCAGTAGGTGCAGCAGGTTGAGGAGCAACTCTTTGTGCTTCCGTTCGAGGTGAAGATACCCCGAACAAGCCCCTCAAAGGATTAGGATCCATAGTGATAAGTGACAATAAATATCAGCACACTATATGAATGTTTCCTTACCAAGTTCCACTTACCAAAGGCGCTTCATTCCTTGGTAATGGCGCCAGAAAATAGTCTTGATGACCCACAAGTATAGGGGATCAATCATAGTCCTTTCGATAAGTAAGAGTGTCAAACCCAACGAGGAGCAGAAGGATCTGACAAGTGGTTTTCAGCAAGGTAAAATCTGTAGGCACTGAAATTGTCGGTAACAAGTGATTGTGTGGTGAGATGATTCGTAGCAAGCAACAAGTAACAAAAGTAGCAACGGTGCAGCAAAGTGGCCCAATCCCTTTTGTAGCAAGGGACAAGCCTGGACAAAGTCTTATAGGAGGAAAAATGCTCCGGAGGACACACGGGAATTTCTGTCATGCTAGTTTCATCATGTTCATATGATTCGCGTTCGTTACTTTGATAGTTTGATATGTGGATGGACCAGCGCTTGGGTACTTCCCTTACTTGGACAAGCATCCCACTTATGATTAACCCCCTCTCACAAGCATCCGCAACTTTGAAAGAAGAATTAAGACAAAGTCTAACCATAGCATTAAACTAGTGGATCCAAATCAGCCCCTTGCGAAGCAACACATAAACTAGAGTTTAAGCTTCTGTCACTCTAGCAACCCATCATCTACTTACTACTTCCCAATGCCTTCCTCTAGGCCCAAATAATGGTGAAGTGTTATGTAGTCGATGTTCACATAACACCACTAGAGGAAAAACAACATACAACATATCAAAATACCGAACGAATACCAAATTCACATGACTACTATTAGCATGACTTATCCCATGTCCTCAGGAACAAAAGTAACTACTCACAAAGCATAATCAAATTCATGACACAGAGAGGTAATGAGTAGCATCAAGGATCTGAACATAAACTCTTCCACCAAGTAATCCAACTAGCATCAACTACAAAGAGTAATCAACACTACTAGCAACCTTACAAGTACCAATCGGAGTCGCGAGACGGAGATTGGTTACGAGTGATGAACTAGGGTTTGGAGATGAGATGGTGCTGATGAAGATGTTGATGGTGATGAGTCCGCTCCGATGAGAGGAGTGTTGGTGATGACGATGGCGATGATTTTCCCCTCCGGGAGGGAAGTTTCCCCGGCAGGATCGTCCTGCCGGAGCTCTAGATTGGTTCTGCTCAAGTTCCGCCTCGTGGCGGCGACGAAACCACGAAAACTCCCTTCCTTGATTTTTTTTCCAGACAAAACCCTTCATATAGCAAAAGAGGGGGGCCAGTGGGCCAGCAGGCTGCCCACAAGCCCTCATGGCGTGGCCTGGGGGGTGGCCACGCCGTGCAGGCTTGTGGCGACCTACACGCGCCCCTCTGGCACTTCTTCGGCCCAGTATTTTTATAAATCCGGAAAAAAATCCTCATTGATTTTTACGACGTTTGGAGTTGCGCAGAATAGGTATCTCAACTTTGCTCCACTTTCAGGCCAGAATTCCAGCTGCCGGCATTCTCCCTCTTCATGTAAACCTTGCAAAATAAGAGAGAAAAGGCATAAGAATTGTACCGTGAAGTGAAATAACAGCCAAAGAAGCGATAAATATCAACATCAAAACATGATGCAAAATGAACGTATCATATCCCGCTTATCCTCTTCATTTTTACCAACACACACGTCGAGTTTAATAGTTTGAGAAGCAAGTTCATTAGGATCAAGGTTAACAAACGATTTACCTTTAAAGGTGATAGGAACCTCCAAATTCTTCTTCCCCACGGATGATGTTTCCTTATCGATGATCTTGATTTCCATGATTTCTGGTCACTGATACGTCCATTTTGCATCATGCTTTCATGTTGATATTTATTGCTTTTTGGGCTGTTATATTACTTGTGGTACCATATTTATGCCTTTTCTCTCTTATTTTGCAAGGATTATTTGAAGAGGGAGAATTCAGGCAGCTGGAATCCTGGACTAGAAAAGGAGCAAATCTTAGTCCACTATTCTGCACATCTCAAAATGCCCTGAAAAGTTACGTGGATTTTTTTTGGGATTACATAAAAAATACTGGGTGAAAGAACTACCACAGGGGGGCTGCCAGGGCGCCACAAGCCCTGACACCGCCACCCCTGGTGGCAGAGTGGGGGCTTGTGGGCTCCATGACGGCCCACTAGCCCCCCTCTTTTTCTATATGAAGCGTCCTGGTCCAGAAAAACAATCAGACGTGAGCTTTTTCGTGGTTTCGCCGCCGACACGAGGTGGAACTTGAGAAGATCCAATCTAGAGCTCCGGTGGGACGATCCTGCCGGGGAAACATCCCTCCCGGAGGGGGAAATCATCGCCATCGTCATCACCAACACTCCTCTCGTCGGAGGGGAGGCATCTTCATCAACATCTTCATTAGCAACATCTCCTCTCCAATCCCTAGTTCATCTCTTGTAATCAGTCTCCGTCTCACGACACCGATTGGTACTTGTAAGGTTGCTAGTAGTGTTGATTACTCTTTGTAGTTGATGCTAGTTGGATTACTTGGTGGAAGAGTTTGCGTTCAGATCCTTGATGCTATTCATTACACCTCTGATCATGATTATGATTATGTTTTGTGAGTAGTTACTTTTGTTCCTGAGGACATGGGATAAGTCATGTTAACAATAGTCATGTGAATTTGATATTCGTTCAGTATTTTGATATGTTGTATGTTGTCTTTTCCTCTAGTGGTGTTATGTGAACGTCGACTACATAACACTTCACCATATTTGGGCCTAGAGGAAAGCATTGGGAAGTAGTAAGCAGATGATGGGTTGCTGGAGTGACAGAAGCTTAAACCCCAGTCTATGCGTTGCTTTGTGAGGGGCTGATTTGGATCCACTAGTTTAATGCTATGGTTAGAATTTGTCTTAATTCTTCTTTTGTAGTTGCGGATGTTTGCGAGAGAGGTTAATCATAAGTGGGATGCTTGACCAAGTAAGGGCAGTACCCAAGCGCCAGACCACCCACATATCAAACTATCAAAGTAACGAACGCGAATCATATGAACATGATGAAACTAGCATGACAGAAATCCCCGTGTGTCCTCGGGAGCGTTTTTCCTCCTACAAGACTTTCTTCAGGCTTGTCCCTTGTTACAAAAGGGATTGGGCCACTTGCTGCACCGTTGCTACTACTTGTTACTTGTTACTTTTTTGCTTGCTACGTTTCACCTGCTACACAATCACTTGTTACCGCTACTTTCAGTGCTTGCAGTTATTACCTTGCTGAAATACGTTTATCAGAGCCTTCTGCTCCTCGTTGGGTTTGAAAAACTTACTTATCAAAAGGACTACGATTGATCCCCTATACTTGTGGGTCATCAAGACTCTTTTCTGGCGCCGTTGCCGGGGAGTGAAGCGCCTTTGGTAAGGAATTTTTATTTATACTGTGCTGAAATTTATTGTCACTTGTCACTATGGAAACTGTTCCTTTGAGGAGTTTGTTCGGGGTATCTTCACCACGAACGGAAGCACGAGGAGTTGTTCCTCAACCTGAAAATATCTTTTATGAAATTCCTTCGGGTATGCTTGAGAAACTGCTGGCTAATCCTTTCACAGGAGATGGATCTTCACATCCAGACTTTCATCTAATCTATGTAGATGAAGTTTGTGGTTTATTTAAGCTTGCAGGTTTGCTCGAGGATGAGGTAAAGAAGAAAGTCTTTCCTTTATCTTTGAAGGATAAGGTTTTGACATGGTATAGGTTATGTGATGATACTGGATCATGGGGCTACAATCGGTTGAAATTGGAATTTCATCAAAAGTTCTATCCTATGCATTTAGTACATCGTGATCGGAACTTTATTCATAACTTTTGGCCTCGTGGCAGGGAAAGCATAGCTCAAGCTTTGGGGAGGCTTAAATCAATGCTATATTCATGCCCCAATCATGAGCTCTCGAGAGAAATCATCACTCAAAACTTTTATGCTCGGCTTTCTCATGAAGATCTTACCATGCTTGACACTTCTTGTATCGGTTCTTTTATGAAGAAGGATATTGATCACAAGTGGAATTTATTGGAGAGAATCAAACGCAACTCTGAAGATTGGGAGCTGGAGGAAGGTAAGGAGTGAGTTATGAATTTCCAGTTTGATTGCGTTAAATCTTTTGTTGAGACAAACACTTCTAGAGATTTTAGCGCTAACTATGGACTTGACTCTGAGATAGTAGCTTCTCTATGTGAATCTTTTGCTGCTCATGTTGATCTTCCCAAAGAGAAGTGGTTTAAATATCATCCTCCTGTAGAAAGAAACATAGCCAAAACCAATCTAGTTGAGGAGAAAGTCATTGCTTTTAGTGATCCTGTTGTTCCTTGTGCTTACACTAAGAAACCACCATACCCTGCTAGGATAAAGGATTATTCTAAAGCTCTAACTGTGATACGTAGGGGTTACATTAGAACACTTGCACCCCCTGAAGAGATTAGATTTGAACCTAGTGTTGCTATTATCAAAGATCTCTTAGCCGAAGACATAGATGGGCATGTTATCAAATTCTGTGAGGACTCCACTAGAATTGCTAAACCTCACGTGAAAGACAAACACGGACCTGTAGTTGGCCTGCCCGTTGTTTCTGTTAAGATAGGAGATCACTGTTACCATGGTTTATGTGATATGGGAGCTAGTGTTAGTGCAATACCCCATTCTCTATATGATGAAATCAAAGATGAGATTGCACCTACTGAGTTAGAACCCATTGATGTCACTATTACGCTAGCTAATAGAGACACTATCTGCCCTCTGGGAATTGTGAGAGACGTAGAAGTCCTGTGTGGTAAGACAAAGTATCCTACTGACTTCCTCGTCCTTGGTACTGCACAAGATAGCTTTTGTCCCATCATATTCGGTAGACCCTTTCTCAACACTGTCAATGCTCACATTGATTGCATTAAGCAGACTGTCATAGTTAGTTTTGAGGGTGTGTCTCATGAATTTAACTTCTCCAAGTTTGGAAGACAACCTCATGAAAGAGAGTAGTCTGGTAGAGATGAAATTATTGCTCTTGCCTCTATTGTCGTACCTCCTACGGATCCTTTAGAGCAATATCTTCTTGAGCATGAAAATGATATGCATATGGAGGAGAGAGATGAGATAGATAAAATTGTCTTAGAACAATATCCTATTCTCAAGAATAATGTGCATGTTGAACTGCTTGAGGAGCCTCCCCCACCAAAGGGTGATCCTGTGTTCGAGCTTAAACAGTTGCCTGATACTCTTAAGTATGCCTATCTTGATGAGAAGGAGATATATCCTGTCATTATTAGTGCTCTCCTCTCAGAGCGAAGAGAAGAAATTACTAAAAACTGTGAGGAAGCACTGTGCTGCTATTGGATATACTCTTGATGATCTTAAGGGTATTAGTCCTACTCTATGTCAGGACAAGATTAAAATCGATCCTGACTTTAAACCAGTTGCTGATCATCAAAGGAGATTAAATCCTAAGATGAAAGAGGTCGTTAGAAAAGAAATATTAAAGCTTCTGGAAGCAGGAATCATTTATCCTGCTGCTCATAGTGATTGGGTAAGTCCAGTACATTGCGTACCTCAGAAGGGAAGTATCACCGTCGTTCCTAATGACAAGGATGAACTAATCCCACAAAGGATTATTACCGGCTATAGAATGGTGATAGACTTCCGGAAACTGAACAAGGCAACCAGGAAAGATCATTATCCTTTGCCGTTTATCGACCAAATGCTAGAAAGGCTATCAAAACACACACACTTATGCTTTCTAGACGGTTATTCAGGTTTCTCGCAAATACCTGTTGCACAATCTGATCAAGAGAAAACCACTTTCACCTGCCCTTTCGGTACCTTTGCCTATAGACGTATGCCTTTTGGCTTATGTAACGCACCTGCCACCTTTCAAAGATGTATGATGGCTATATTCTTTGACTTTTGTGAAAAGATTGTCGAGGTTTTCATGGATGACTTCTCCGTTTACGGGTCTTCCTTTGATGATTGCCTCAGCAACCTCGATCGAATCTTACAGAGATGCGAAGAAACCAACCTCGTCTTGAATTGGGAGAAGTGCCTATTTATGGTTACTGAAGGTATCGTCTTAGGACACAAAATCTCTGAAAGAGGCATTGAAGTTGATAAGGCTAAGGTTAATGCAATTAAGAAAATGCCGTGCCCCACAGATATCAGAGGGATACGAAGTTTCCTAGGTCATGCTGGTTTGTACAGAAGGTTCATTAAAGACTTCTCTAAGATTTCTAGGCCTCTTACCAACCTCTTGCAGAAGGATGTTCCTTTTGTTTTTGATGAGGATTGTGAGGAAGCCTTCGAAATACTTAAGAAGGCTTTGATAACCACACCTATTGTTCAACCACCTGACTGGAACTTGCCCTTTGAAATCATGTGCGACGCTAGTGATTATGCTGTTGGTGTTGTTCTAGGACAAAGAGTTGACAAGAAGTCGAATGTTATTCACTATGCTAGTAAAACTCTAGACAGTGCCCAAAGAAACTATGCCACTATGGAAAAGGAGTTTTTAGCAATCGTGTTTGCATGTGAAAAGTTCAGATCTTACATAGTTGACTCCAAAGTCACTATTCACTCTGATCATGCTGCTATTAAGTACCTTATGGAGAAGAAGGACGCTAAGCCTAGGCTAATCAGATGGGTTCTCCTGCTACAGGAATTTGATTTGCACGTCGTTGACCAAAACGGTGCTGATAACCCTGTAGCAGATAACTTGTCTAGGCTAGAGAATGTCCTTGATGACCCACTACCTATTGATGACAGCTTTCCTGATGAGCAATTAAATGTCATCCGCACTTCACATAGTGCACTGTGGTATGCCGATTATGCAAACTATATCGTAGCCAAATACACACCACCCAGTTTCACCTATCAGCAAAAGAAGAAATTTTTCTTTGATTTAAGACACTACTTCTCGGATGATCCTCACCTTTATAAGGAAGGAGTAGATGGTGTTATTAGACATTGTGTACCTCAACATGAACGGGGACAGATCCTACAGAAGTGTCATTCCGAAGCCTACGGAGGACACCACGCTGGAGATAGAACTACTCATAAGGTATTGCAATCAGGTTTCAATTGGCCCACTCTCTTCAAGGATGCATGTAAGTTTGTCTTGTCTTGTGACGAATGCCAAAGAATAGGGAACATCAGTAAGCGTCATGAAATGCCTATAAACTATTCACTTTTCATTGAACCATTTCATGTCTGGGGCTTTGATTATATGGGACCCTTCCCGAGTTCCAATGGGTACACTCACATCTTAGTTGTTGTGGATTACATTACTAAGTGGGTAGAAGCTATCCCCACTAAAAATGTTGATCACCACACCTCTATTAAGATGCTTAAAGAAGTCATATTCCCAAGATTTGGAGTCCCTAGATACTTGATGACTGATGGCGGTTCACACTTCATTCATGGTGTTTTCCGCAAGATTCTAGCTAAGTATGATGTCAACCATAGAGTTGCATCTCCTTACCATCCTCAGTCTAGTGGTCAAGTGGAGTTGAGTAATAGGGAGATCAAGTTGATCCTACAAAAGACCGTCAATAGATCTCGAAAGAACTGGTCTAGCAAACTTGACGATGCACTATGGGCTTATAGGACTGCTTATAAGAATCCCATGGGCATGTCACCGTATAAAATGGTTTACGGTAAAGCCTGTCATTTACCTCTTGAGCTGGAACACAAAGCTTATTGGGAAATCAAAGAGCTCAACTTTGATTTCAAACTTGCCGGTGAGAAGAGGTTGTTTGGTATCAGCTCGTTAGATGAATGGAGAACCCAGGCATACGAGAATGCCAAGTTGTTCAAGGAAAAGGTTAAGAGATGGCAGGACAAACGAATACAGAAATGAGAGTTCAATGAAGGTGATTATGTCATGCTATACAATTCTCATTTGAGATTCTTTGCAGGCAAGCTTCTCTCTAAATGGGAAGATCCCTATGTTATCGAGGAAGTATATCGTTCCGGTGCCATCAAAATCAATAACACGGAAGGAAATTTTCCTAGAGTGGTAAATGGGCAAAGAATCAAGCATTACATCTCTGGTACTCCCATAAATGTTGAGACCAATATCATCAATGTCATAACTCCAGAGGAGTACATAAGAGATGTTTATCAGCCTGTTTCAGACCTTGAAAACAAAGATGTATCTGTTTCGGTAAGAAATTGGACTCCGATGCTTTTCCAATATGAAATTTCTTCCGTTTTGGAATTTTTGGAAAATTAGAAAAATAAAAAGCAGTCCGGAGAGCGAACGAGGCGGCCACAAGCCCTGCCACCGCCCCTACCCCCTGGTGGCGGAGGGCAAGCTTGTGGGCACCTCGTGTGCCTCCCGGACTCCGTTTTCTTGCGGAGGAATCCTTCTGGCCTAGAAAAAATCAATATATAGTCGCCCGAAGGTTTTGATCTCCGTATCACGCAGTTTTCCTTTGTTTTCATTTCGAGCTTGTTGTCTGCCGCAGATTTAGGTCAAGATGTCTTCTCAAGATTCAGAAGAAGAGATCTATGTGGCCGATGATCGTGCTAACTCTAGGATTAATGGGCACTTGGAACCATATGGCTGGACCACTGATGATCAAGAAGACTATGAGCCCAAGGGGAAGGAACAAAGAGTTCCGATGAAGAGGAGGCTCCTCTACCTCAACCTCCAAACACCCATGTGGAGTTCAAGAAGTCAAGCCTCCCCAACTCCAGGAAGAAGCATAAGACCATATTTGTACCCTCTCGTTTCTTGTAGGAGAGTAAGCAGGAGATTTGCCATAGAGTGTTGAAACTTGAGGAGGAAAATGACGATCTAAGGGAGCAGAACTTTTTGCTCAAGTGGAAATTATACAAGCTCAAGACTGCTCCAACAACACCACCATCACCACCGAAGGAAGGCAACTAAGCATTGGTATGGGCAATCTCCTTGGCTTCTGCCAAGCTTGGGGGAGTTGCCCCGGTATCGTATCACCTTTATATCTTTTGCTTTTACCTTTGTTTTAGTTCTTTCCTTTTCAGTTTTTAATTCTTCTCTTAGAGGAATAAGTCTTTAATGTTTAGTTTGAGTCTTTTGCTTTTGTCTCTCTCCCGATGTATTCGAGCTTACGATCTATATAATAAAGAGTGTCTTAGTCAAGGGCTTTGCTTTGTGCCATGATCAGAAGTATGAAAAGAACGATATCATGAAAGATTATGAGACGATCTTATGGAAAGTGATAACTTCACTTATGACACGTATGATGATTAAAACTTGTTGAGAATAAATCAATATAGACCTCAGTCATTGTTGCAATTAATAAGAAGTAATAAGGAAAGAGAGGTTCACATATAAATATATCATCTTAGACACTTTTTACAATTGTGAGCACTCACCAAACTATTACATGCCTAGGAGTAGATGTTGGACAAGGAAGACAACATAATGAATTGTGTTTGCTTCGTTCCAAACAATGTTATATGATTAGAGATCCCTTAGCATGTGACTATTGCTTCCACCTCATATTAGCCAAAACTCCTGCACCAAGTAGAGATACTACTTGTGCATCCATAAACCTCCAACCAGTTTTGCCATGAGAGTCCACCATACGTACCTATGGATTGAATAAGATCCTTCAAGTAAGTTGTCATCGGTGCAAGCAATAAAAATTGCTCTCTAATATGTATGATCTATTAGTGTGTGGAAAATAAACTTTGTACGAACTTGTGATGAGGAAGACATAAAAGCGACAGACTGCATAATAAAGTTCTTTATCACAGGAGGCAATATAAAGTGACGTTCCTCCACACTAAGAGGACACGCATTCAAACCTCAAAAGCGCATGACAACCTCTGCTTCCCTCTGCGAAGGGCCCATCTTGTACCTTTACTTTTTGCCCTTGTAAGATTCATGGTGATCATCACCAATTCCCTATTTTTGCCTTTGTCTTGGCTACCGTCACATGCTTGGGAAAGATCTATATTCATATATCAACTTGGAGTTGAGTACTTATGCTTTATTGTTGTTGACTTTACCTTTGAGGTAAATGGTTGGCAGGCAAAACTATAAGCCCCTATCTTCCTCTGTGTCCAGCTGAAACTTTCACACCATGAGTACCACGTGACTTGTAACAACTGTGGAAAACAAAAGAGATGATTGAGTATGTGGGTTTGCCTTACAAGCTCTTATTTGACTCTTTCTGATGTTGTGATAAATTGCAATTGCTTCCATGACTATGGTTTATTGTTGGTTACTTCTCGGTAAGGTTTTTGCTTCATGCTTTGCTTTGTGAAGGAATTGTTACTTTCCCATAAGAATCTTTATGATGTATTGCTATCCTATGTGTGATCATGATGCCTTCATGTCCGTATTATGTTTTATCGACACCTTCGTCCCTCAACATGTGGACATGTTTATGGAACTTGGTTTTCGCTTGAGGACAAGCGAGGTCTAAGCTTGGGGGAGTTGATACGTCCATTTTGCATCATGCTTTCATGTTGATATTTATTGCTTTTTGGGTTGTTATATTACTTGTGGTACAATATTTATGCCTTTTCTCTCTTATTTTGCAAGGTTTATTTGAAGAGGTAGAATTCAGGCAGATGGAGTTCTGGACTGGCAAAGGAGCAAATCTTAGTCCACTATTCCGCACATCTCCAAATGCCGTGAAAAGTTACGTGGATTTTTTTTGGGATTATATAAAGAATACTGGGCGAAAGAACTACCACAGGGGGGCTGCCAGGGCGCCACAAGCCCTGACACCGCCACCCCCTGGTGGCGGAGTGGGGGCTTGTGGGCTCCCTGACGGCCCACTAGCCCCCCTCTTTTGCTATATGAAGTGTCTTGGCCCAGAAAAAATCAGACGGGAGCTTTTTCGTGGTTTCGCCGCCGCCACGAGGCGGAACTTGAGCAGATCCAATCTAGAGCTCCGACGGGACGATCCTGCCGGGGAAACTTCCCTCTCGGAGGGGGAAATCATCGCCATCGTCATCACCAACACTCCTCTCGTCGGAGGGGAAATCAAGGAAGGGAGTTTTCATGGTTTCGTCGCCGCCACGAGGCGGAACTTGAGCAGAACCAATCTAGAGCTCCGGCAGGACGATCCTGCCGGGGAAACTTCCCTCCCGGAGGGGAAAATCATCGCCATCGTCATCACCAACACTCCTCTCATCGGAGCGGACTCATCACCATCAACATCTTCATCAGCACCATCTCATCTCCAAACCCTAGTTCATCACTCGTAACCAATCTCCGTCTCGCGACTCCGATTGGTACTTGTAAGGTTGCTAGTAGTGTTGATTACTCTTTGTAGTTGATGCTAGTTGGATTACTTGGTGGAAGAGTTTATGTTCAGATCCTTGATGCTACTCATTACCTCTCTGGTCATGAATTTGATTATGCTTTGTGAGTAGTTACTTTTGTTCCTGAGGACATGGGATAAGTCATGCTAATAGTAGTCATGTGAATTTGGTATTCGTTCGGTATTTTGATATGTTGTATGTTGTTTTTCCTCTAGTGGTGTTATGTGAACATCGACTACATAACACTTCACCATTATTTGGGCCTAGAGGAAGGCATTGGGAAGTAGTAAGTAGATGATGGGTTGCTAGAGTGACAGAAGCTTAAACTCTAGTTTATGTGTTGCTTCGCAAGGGGCTGATTTGGATCCACTAGTTTAATGCTATGGTTAGACTTTGTCTTAATTCTTCTTTCAAAGTTGCGGATGCTTGTGAGAGGGGGTTAATCATAAGTGGGATGCTTGTCCAAGTAAGGGCAGTACCCAAGTGCTGGTCAATCCACATATCAAACTATCAAAGTAACGAACGCGGATCATATGAACATGATGAAACTAGCATGATAGAAATCCCCGTGTGTCCTCGGGAGAGTTTTTCCTCCTATAAGACTTTGTTCAGGCTTGTCCCTTGCTACAAAAGGGATTGGGCCACTTGCTGCACCGTTGCGAATACTTGTTACTTGTTACTTTTTGCTTGCTACGTTTCACCTCGCTACACAATCACTTGTTACCGCTACTTTCAGTGCTTGCAGTTATTACCATGCTGAAATCCGTTTATCAGAGCCTTCTGCTCCTTGTTGCGTTCGACACTCTTACTTATCGAAAGGACTACGATTGACCCCCTATACTTGTGGGTCATCAGTCACCGACCTACTAGCAAGAACAGGTCCCCACGAGGTAGATGTACCAGCAATACGTTTCATTTTCTTCTCAGAATCATTTTTTCCAAAGTTTCCAACAGGGATCTCTTAATGATGCCCAAGGATGTAGCAAGGTACTTAGGTAAGCACTACAATTCAGTAATCATATCTTCATCTTCCTCATCTGATTCCACCATTTCAAATTTTCCCAATTGCTCATAGCAGTATTCTAAATGAACTGACGTAGGTGCATCTTCAACAGGTTCAACCAAGTTGTTCATATGTTTGTCACGCACACTCATGTGTGTTTTTGGAGTGTTGTATACGAGCTCCTCAATAAACTCTTCATGATTCAAGTTGACCATCATGTCAGGGTGATATTCCACTTCAGAAACATCAACTCTCTGGGAATTTTTATTACCACTTGTAGAGCCATTAGACTTATCAGTGAAATTGGTCTTATCCAAATAATCTACAGCCTCATCATCATGCTCCTCATGATCCATTTTATCTAGTTCAGAAGTACTATTGCCAACATCTTTGTTCAGTTCACCATTATCCATATGAGATTAATATCATCTCCATCAAAGTCCTCACCAACTTTTTCAAACCCCTCTACTATACAGAACAACAAATATAGCTTCTTTTTATTTCCACTAGTCTCTCAAAAGGGATTTTAGTTGGATCCGTGTAGGCCACATTGATTCTGATAATTTCATAAAAACTCTTAAAGGTTCCATTCCAGTCTACATCCACTAGGATACTAAAGCAAGATGCAACCTATGAAAAAAACCTTCCATGCACACCACTTGGGAGGAATTCCATCTCAAAGGACCACGATGTCGCCTAGAGTCGGGGTGAATAGGCGTTTTAAAATCTTTAATATATTTGGCTATATCCTAATGCGGAAATAAACTAAGCGGATATGTTTCAAACACAAATCCTAAATATAGTAGGCTCAACTAAGTGAACCAACAACTTGTTCTAATAATATTGGCACAACAAGGATACTAAACAAGCACAAGTAAGTTACACAAACTTACTTGAGAAATATCACAAGATATGGAAGTGTATGACACAAGTTAGCAATTCACACTAAATACAAGATATATCAATAGTAGCAAGTATGAATTGCAAGATATAAAGTGTAGGCCTAAATAATTAATCTTTACAAGGAAATAGCCAACACAATATAATGAGGACAACACTATATATAGTGAATGTGCGCTCAAGTCGCCAAAGTAAACCACAAGTAAGAAGTTAGGGTTAGGGATAACTGATAACCCACAAGTATAGGGGATCGCAACAGTTTTCGAGGGTAGAGTATTCAACCCAAATTTGTTGGTTCGCCAAAGGGGAAGCGAAAGAATATTCTCAAGTATTAGCAGCTGAGTTTGTCAGATTCAACCACACTTGAAAAATTAGTGTCTGCAAGCAAAGTATCAGTAGCAAAGTGGTATGATAGCAACGGTGCCAGAAAAGGATCTGTTGACGGCAGACTATTCCTAACTATTGTATCAATGGCGCCAGTAGGTTGCACGTTGGCGAGTAACTATTCTTCCCCGACAACAGTGTCGGAAAAGATCTTGCAACAAGTAACAGAGAAGTAGCAAGGAACAGCAGCACCAGCAGCAGCAAAGTAATAGTAGTAGCAATAGTAGTAGCAAAGTGGCCCAATCCCTTTTGTAGCAAGGGACCAACCTAGACAAAGTAACATAGCAAGGACCAGTAGTAAAAGACTCGTAGGCAGTGGATCGGTGATGGATGAGTATGACGGATGTGATTCATCATGTAACAGCTATAACACAGAGAGATATGTAACTAGCTCCTGTTTGTCAATCTAATGTAGGCATGTATTTCGTATGTAGTCATACGTGTTTAGGGAAAAGAACTTGCATGAAATCTATTGTCCATCCCTCCCGTGGTAGTGGGGTCCTAATGGAAACTACGGGATATTAAGGTTCTCCTTTTAATAAAGAACCGGACCAACACATTAACACGTGGTGAATACATGAACTCCTCATACTATGGTCATCTCCGGGAGTGGTTCCGGCTATTGTCACTCCGGGGTTGCCGGGTCATAACACATAGTAGGTGACTACAACTTGCAAGATAGGATCTAAAACACACATATATTGGCGACAACATAATAGGTTCAGATTTGAAATCATGGCACTCGGGCCCTAGTGACAAGCATTAAGCATGGCAAAGTAGTAGCAACATCAATCTCACAACATAGTGGATACTAGGGATCAATCCCCGTCAAAAGTAACTCGATTACATGATAGATCTCATCCAACTCATCACCGTCCAGCAATCCTACGATGAGATTACTCACGAACGATGAAGAGCATCATGGAGTTGTCGATGGAGGAAGGTTGATGATGACGATGGCGACGATTTCCCCTCTCCGGAGCCCGAAACGGACTCCAGATCTACCCTCCAGATGAAGAACAGGATGTGGCAGTGCCTCCGTATTGTAAAACGCGATGAAACCTTCTCTCTGATTTTTTTCCGGGCGAAACGGAAGATATAGAGCTGAGTTTGGGGGCGGTGGTGCCACGTGGGCCCCACAAGCCCTCACGGAGTGGCCTAGGGGGGTGGCCGCTGCCTGTGGGCTTGTGGCCCACTGGCACGCCCCCTCCGGTGGATCTTTGCGCATGTTTTTTTCTTTTATTCCAGAAAAATTCTCCGTAAATTTTCAGGACATTCCGAGAACTTTTATTTCTGCACAAAAACAACACCATGGCAATTCTGCTGAAAACAACGTTAGTCCGGGTTAGTTCTATTCAAATTATTCAAATTAGACTCCAAAACAAGGGCAAAGGAGTTCGGAAAAGTAGATACGACGGAGACGTATCAAATCCCCCACACTTAAAGCCTTGCTTGTCCTCAAGGAATTCAGTTGACAAACTGAAAGAGACAAAAGAAAAACTTTGACGAACTCTGTTTGATCTTGTTGTTGCAACTATTTCTAACTCATATCCAGAGTTTCAGCAAGATCACAAGCAAACCACATAAGCAAATGACATCTAGGTCTCACGGTAAACTCATATCAATTGCATAATAAACTAGCGAGCAAATAATAATAAGTCTCAAACGTCAACACATCAATCAAAACAACATGAAGCAGTACACATAGATGGTATCTCGCTAGCTCTTTCTGAGACCGCAAAACATAAATGCAGAGCACCTTCAAAGACCAAGGGTTGACTAAACATTGTAATTCATGGCAATGAAGATCCAGTCACAGTCATACTCAACACAGTTAAGAGCAAAGCATAAAAATGACAGAGGTGCTCTCTAATTGGTGCTTTTGTAAGAGGAGGATGACTCAACAAGAACATAAATAGACATGCCCTTCGCGGAGGGAAGCATTGATTTGCAGAGGTGCCAGAGCTCAAGCTTTGAAAATAGAGATAATAATTTTGGGTGGCATGCTTTCATTATCAAGGCAATGACTAAGAGTTCTCAATATCTTCCACGCTACACATGCTATAGGCGGTTCCCAAACAGAAAAGTAAAGTTTCGACTCCCCCACCACCAATCAATCACACTCCACGGCTAGCCGAATCCTCGGGTACCGTCCATACCAACATCAATCCTGGGGGAGTTATTTTTGCAATTATCTTTTCGATTTGAGCATGGAACTCAGAATTCCAATTATCGGCCCCTTTCTTGTGAATGATAGTGAATAAACACATATCGAGGATAACACGACTACCATGGAAGATACCAATAGCCCCCTATCACCACATGAGCGGTTCGGGCATGCAAAACAGATTATTTCTTGAACATTTAGAGAGTGGCACATGCAAATTTACTTGGAACGGCACGTAGATACCGCACATAGGTAGGTATGGTGGACTCATATGGAACAACTTTGGGTTTATGGAAGTGGATGCACAAGCAGTATTCCCGCTTAGTACAAGTGAAGGCTAGCAAAAGACTGGGAAGCGACCAACTAGAGAGCGACAACGGTCATCAAAATGCATTGAGATTAATTAACATTGAGTGCAAGCATGAGTAGGACATAAATCACCATGAAAATGAATATCATAGAGGCTATGTTGATTTTGTTTCAACTACATGCATAAACATGCGCCAAGTCAAGACACTTGAATCATTCAAAGGAGGATACTATCCTATCATACTACATCATAGTCATCTCAACATTCATGTTGGCAACCAAGGCAAACCATTATAAGCTCCTAGCTAAGTAAGCATGGCATAAGCAACTATGATCTCTAAGTTTTCATTGCAAACATGTTCTTTCACAACAAAGCTGAATCAGGCATGATGAGCTAGTCATATTTACAAAAACAAAATGGATCGAGTTCATACCAGCTTTTCCACGCTCAGTCACTTCATCATATATTGTCATTATTGCCTTTCATTTGCACGACCGAACGATGTGAACAATAATAAGCGTGCTCTTGCATAGGACTACGCTGGAATCTGCAGGCAAACACAAAGGAGAAGACAAAGTAATACGGCTCTTTGAAAGCTAAACAGGTATGCATGCAAGAGCC
This sequence comes from Hordeum vulgare subsp. vulgare, assembly GCF_904849725.1. Taxonomy (NCBI): domain Eukaryota; kingdom Viridiplantae; phylum Streptophyta; class Magnoliopsida; order Poales; family Poaceae; genus Hordeum; species Hordeum vulgare. The sequence goes on along the minus strand of NC_058518.1, from coordinate 446,879,225 downwards.
ACTAAACATTGTAACCATTATCTTCTACCTTGACCCAAAGAAAAAGAAAACTATCTACACGGGAAAGCTCCCAACAAGCAAAAGAAGAAAACGAAAATATTTTTGGTTTTTCCCAAACTAGACAGACACACGAAAAGAAAACAAGAAAAAGAAAATAAACTAGCATGGATGATACAGTGGCAAAGTGTGAACACCGGCTAACAAAGTGAAAGCATAGGCAAGAATGTAAGGTCGGTGAGAACACGTACTCCCCCAAGCTTAGGCTTTTGGCCTAAGTTGGTCTACTCCCAAGGAGGGAAATAACCAGCTCCGGGGTACTCCGGAGTGGACTGAGGATGCCACTGCTGTGTGAGGTCCTCTGGCTCCCACTGATAAACTGGCGTCTGGTACTCGACTGGTGGCTCGGGCACGTGCACCTGTGGTTGGGCTAAGCCCCAATATGTGTATATGTCCGAGGGCATAATAATAGCATAGATACCTCCATAGACAACACCTTTAGAACGGTTCAGGTTCAACCGTTGAGCTACTATAGCGCCCAAGCTATAAGTTTTATCGTTATAAAGGGCTTCACGCAAGACCGCAAGATCTGGGGAACTAAGTGACCCAGGTTTCCCATGGCCAATCAAACATTTTCCCACAAATAATGAGAAGTACCGAAGCACGGGAAAATGAATGCTAGCAGCTCTAGCGCAAGACACTACTTTCTCCTCTCCTACATCAATTGTATCGATGAAAGCTTCCAAGTCCCGTGGACGAGGTTCATGAATATCCCCAACATAAGGTAATTTGCAAACATTATAAAAATCCTGAAGTGACATGCACTGGGGGATATCATAAAGTTTAAACTCAACCATAGGAGGATTCTTCCTCGGATAGTAGTTAAAGCTTTGTACGAAGATATTAGTGAGGAGGAGGTATTGCGGACACTTATCTTCAACGAAGGCGGTAAGGCCTGCGTTCTCCACCAAGTGATAAAAGTCCTCATAAATTCCAGCGGCGCGTAAGAACACGTCGCTTGGCCACTCGCACGCTCGAACTTCTATGACTCGAGGGACCACATACTTGGTCTTCTTCTCACTTACCAAGGAGTAATTTCCCCAAAACAGTTCGGAGAACGGTGATTTGAGCAAAGATATCGAAAATCCCAGCAAGAGGAGCAAGAACACAGGTTTGAGCTGCGAAACGATTTTTTTCTGGAGGTAGGAGAACCAGATGAGAGCAAGAATGAGTGGAGGGGCTGCCTGTGGGCCCCACAAGCCTGGGTGGCAAGGCCAGGGGGTGCCCGCGCCCCTAGGGCTTGTGGCCCACTAGTGTGGCCCCCAGACAAACTCTTCAACTCAGAATTTTTCAAAAATTCCAGAAAAAATCATACTTGATTTTCAGGAGGTTCAGAGAACTTTTATTTTTGGGGTACTTTTCTACTGGGCGCTAAAACAGAAAACAGGGAAAATTAAACTAAATCTATCATTTTTCTTCTAAGAAACCTAAAATGAAAGCTTGGAATAGAGGTTTGTGACTCCTCCATTCATCCATCTCATGGTCATCGAAAGAAATCCGTCAATGGGGTTGATCAAGTCTCTTCGACAAACCTTTTCAAATTGCAAAAGAGAACGGAGAATTTTCGAATAGTCACTAGGTCACCTCAATGGGGATGTGAATTTCCCCAACAAGCAAATTATACTTCATCTTGACAGGAGGAATAGGGCATTCAAAGCTCCCAATAAGAATCGATGAAGTTTTTTCGATAGCATTGATGCAATGTACTCGATATTGTTTCTTCGGAAAGTGCACCGTATGCTCATTACCGTTGACATGGAAGGTGACATTGCCTTTGTTGCAAACTATAACAGCCCTTGCGGTGTTTAAAAAGGGTCTTCCGAGGATGACAGCCATGGCATCGTCCTCCGGAATATCCAAGATAACAAAGTCTGTCAAGATAGTGGTGTTAGCAACCACAATAGGCACATCCTCGCAAATGCCGATAGGGAAAGCAGTTGATTTATCAGCCATTTGAAGAGAGATTTCAGTGTGTGTCAACTTATCGAGTTCAAGTCTACGATAAATAGAGAGAGGCATAACACTAACACCGGCTCCAAAGGTCGCATAACGTAGTTCTAACGTAGTTTCCTTTAATGGAGCAAGGTATAGTGGGCACACCGGGATCACCTACTTTCTTAGGAGTTCCACTCTTGAAGGTATAATTAGCGAGCATGGTGGAAATCTCAACCTCAGGTATCCTCCTCTTATTAGTCACAATATCTTTCATGTACTTAGCATACGGAGACATCTTGAGCATATCCGTCAAACGCATTTGCAGAAAGACAGGTCTAATCATCTCAACGAATCGCTCAAAATCCTCATCATCCTTTTTCTTGGATGGTTTGGGAGGAAAGGGCATGGGTTTCTGAACCCATGGTTCCCTTTCTTTACCATGCTTCCTAGTAGTGAAGTCATTCTTATCGTATCTTCTATTCTTAGGCTGTGAGTTATCAAGATCAGGTGGTTCAATCTCCACATCCTTATCATTGCTAGGTTGAGCATCTTCATGAACATCACTATTGATATTATCATTAGGCTCATGTTCATCACCACATTGTGTTTCAACATCAGAGATAGTGGCATCGTTTGGACTCTCAGGTGTATCAGCAACAGGGTTGCTAGCGTGCAGGTTCCTATCATCTTTCTTCATCTTTCTAGGATGACTAGGCGCATCAGCGCTAACTCCTTGAGAATCTTGTTCAATTATCTTCGGATGACCCTCAGGATACAAAGGTTCCTGGGTCATTCTACCGCCTCTAGTAACGACTCTGACAGAATAGTCATTCAACTCATTGAGCAAGTCATTCTGAGCTTTAAGTACTTGTTCTACCTGAGTAGTAACCATGGAAGCATGTTTACTCAGAAGTTTAAGATCATTGACATTTCTGTCCACACAAGCACTTAAATGACTAAGCATACGAGCATTCTGTTCCAATTGTCTGCTAACATAATCATTGAAACTCTGTTGTTTGGCAACATAGTTATCAAATTCATCCAGGCATAAGCTAGCAGGTTTATCAAAAGGAATATCACTCTCATCAAACCTACGTAGATAATTTACTTCTACTACCTGTATCGGGTTATCGAGACCATGGATCTTTTCGATAGGTGGTAGATTTTTGACATCTTCAGATTTAATGCCTTTCTCTCGCATAGATTTCTTGGCTTCTTGCATATCTTCAGGACTGAGGAATAGAATACCTATTTTGTTCGGAGTTGGCTTAGGAGGTGGTTCGGGAATAGTCCAAGCATTCTCATTGCATACGATGTTATTCAGTAGAATCTCAGCTTGTTCTACGGTTCGTTCCCTAAAAACACTCAGACACAACTATCTAGGTTGTCTTTGGAAGCATCAGTAAGCCTATTATAGAAGATATCAAGTATTTCATTCTTCTCAAGAGGGTGATCAGGCAAAGCATTCAGTAGCTGGATAAGCCTCCCCAAGCTTGTGGGAGACTCTCTTCTTCAGCTTGAGCAAACTTGTATATTTCCTGCAAGGCAGCTTGCTTCTTATGGGCAGGGAAATATTTTTCAGAGAAGTAGTAGACCATATCCTGGGGACTACGCAGACAACCAGGAGCAAGAGAAGTGAACCAAGTCTTAGCATCATCCTTTAGCGAGAAAGGAAACAGCTTGAGCATGTAGTAGTGGCGGATCTTTTCCTCACTAGTGAATAGGGTGGCTATATCGTGCAGTTTGGTAAGATGGGCTACAACCGTTTCAGACTCATAATCGTGAAAAGGATCAGATTTGACCAGAGTGATTAACTCAGGGTCGACACAGAATTCATAATCCTTAGCGGTCACAAAGATAGGCGAAGTTGCAAACTTTGGGTCGTATTTCATCCTAGCGTTCACAGATTTTTCTTTCCACTTGCACAGTAATTTCTCAACATCATAGCTATCCTTACACGCTGATACGTCCATTTTGCATCATATTTTCATGTTGATATTTATCGCTTCTTTGGCTGTTATTTCACTTCACGGTACAATTCTTATGCCTTTTCTCTCTTATTTTGCAAGGTTTACATGAAGAGGGAGAATGCCGGCAACTCGAATTCTGGCCTGAAAGTGGAGCAAAGTTGAGATACCTATTCTGCGCAACTCCAAACGCCGTAAAACTCAACGAGGAATTTTTTTCCCGATTTATCAAAAATACGGGGCTGAAGAAGTGCCAGAGGGGCGCCAAGGGGTGGCCACAAGCGTGCACGGCGCGGCCACCCCCCAGGCCGCGCCATGGGGGCTTGTGGGCACCCTGCAAGCCCAGTTGCCCTCCTCTTTTGCTATATGAACGGTTTCATCTACGAAAAAATCAAGGAGGAGTTTTTTCTTGGTTTCTTCGCCGCCACGAGGTGGAACTTGAGCAGAACCAATCTAGAGCTCCGGCAGGATGATCGTGCCAGGGAAACTTCCCTCCTGGAGGGGGAAATCGTCGCCATCGTCATCACCAACACTCCTCTCATCTGAGGGGACTCGTCACCATCAACATCTTCATCAGCACCATCTCATCTCCAAACCCTAGTTCATCACATGTAACCAATCTCCGTCTCGCGACTCCGATTGGTACTTGTAAGGTTGCTAGTAGTGTTGATTACTCTTTGTAGTTGATGCTAGTTGGATTACTTGGTGGAAGAGTTTATGTTCAGATCCTTGATGCTACTCATTACCTCTCTAGTCATGAATATGATTATGCTTTGTGGGTAGTTACTTTTGTTCCTGAGGACATGCGATAAGTCATGCTAATAGTAGTCATGTCAATTTCGTATTCGTTCGGTAATTTGATGTGTTGTATGTTGTTTTTCCTCTAGTGGTGTTATGTGAGCGTGGACTACATAACACTTCACCATTATTTGGGCCTGGAGGAAGACATTGGGAAGTAGTAAGTAGACGATGGGTTGCTAGAGTGACAAAAGCTTAAACCCTAGTTTATGCGTTGCTTCGTAAGGGGCTGATTTGGATCCATTAGTTTAATGCTATGGTTAGATTTTCTCTTAATTCTGCTTTCTTAGTTGCGGATGCTTGCGAGAGGGGTTAATCATAAGTGGCATGCTTGTCCAAGTAAGGGCAGTACCCAAGCGCCGGTCCACCCACATATCAAACTATCAAAGTAACGAACGCAAATCATATGAACATGATGAAACTAGCATGACAGAAATTCCCGTGTGTCCTCGGAAGCGTTTTCCTCCTATAAGACTTTGTTCAGGCTTGTCCCTTGCTACAAAAGGGATTGGGCCACTTTTCTGCACCGTTTCTACTTTCGTTACTTGTTGCTTGCTACGAATCATCTCACCACACAATCACTTGTTAGCGACAATTTCAGTGCGTGCAGATTTTACCTTGCTGAAAACCACTTGTCAGATCCTTCTGCTCCTCGTTGGGTTCGACACTCTTACTTATCGAAAGGACTACAATTGATCCCCTATACTTGTGGGTCATCAAGACTCTTTTCTGGCGTCGTTTCCGGGGAGTGAAGTGCCTTTGGTAAGTGGAACTTGGTAAGGAAACATTCATATAGTGTGCTGAAATTTATTGTCACTTGTCACTATGGATACTAATCCTTTGAGGGGCTTGTTCGGGGTATCTTCACCTCGAACGGAAGCACAAATAGTTGCTCCTCAACCTGCTGCACCTACTGAAAATATTTTCTTCGAATTTCCTTCGGGTATGCTTGAGAAACTGCTGGCTAATTCTTTTACAGGAGATGGAACATCACATCTAGACTTGCATCTAATCTATGTAGATGAAGTTTGTGGTTTATTTAAGCTTGCAGGTGTGCCCGAGGATGAGGTCAAGAAGAAGTTCTTTCCTTTATCTTTGAAGTATAAGGCGTTGACATGGTATAGGCTATGTGATGATACTGGATCATGGGACTACAATCGGCTGAAATTGGAATTTCATCAAAAGTTTTATCCTATGCATTTAGTACATCGTGATCGGAATTATATTTACAATTTTTGGCCTCGTGACAGAGAAAGCATCGCTCAAGCTTGGGGGAGTCTTAAATCAATGCTATATTCATGCCCCAATCATGAGCTCCCGAGAGAAATTATCATTCAGAACTTCTACGCTCGGCTTTCTCATGATGATCGCACGATGCTTGACACTTCTTGTACCGGTTCTTTTATGAAGAGAGATATTGACTTCAAATAGAATTTATTGGAGAGAATTAAACGCAACTCTGAAGATTGGGAGCTTGAAGAAGGTAAGGTGTCAGGTATGAATTTCACGTTTGATTGCGTTAAATCGTTTGTTGAGACAAATAACTTTAGTGATTTTAGCACTAGTATGGACTTGACTCTGAGATAGTAGCTTCTTTGTGTGAATCCTTTGCTTCTCATATTGATCTCCCCAAAGAGAAGTGGTTTAAATTTCATCCTCCTTTAGAAGTCAATGTAGTGAAACCCACTCCAGTTGAAGATAAAGTCATTGCGTATAATGATCCTGTTGTTCCCAGTGCTTACATTGAGAAACCACCTTTCCCTGTTAGGATAAAGGATCATTCTAAAGCTTCAATGTGATACGTAGAGGATATATTAGAACACCTACACCCCCTGAGAAAATTAGAGTTGAACCTAGCATTGCTATTATCAAAGATCTTCTGTCCGACGATGTTGAGGGACATAATATTCACTTCTGTGAAGATGCTGCTAGAATTGCTAAACCTCACGCTAGAGACAAACATAGGCCTGTTGTTGGCATGCCTGTGGTTTCTTTTAAGATAGGAGATCATTGTTATCATGGTTTTTGTGACGTGGGTGCTAGTGTTAGTGCAATACCTCAATCCTTATACGATGAAATCAAAGATGAGATTGCACCTGTTGAGATAGAGCCTATTGATGTCACTATTCAGCTTGCCAATAGAGATACTATCTGCCCTGTGGGGATTGTTAGGGATGTTGAAGTCTTGTGTGGTAAAACGAAGTATCCTCTGATTTCCTCGTTCTTGCTACAACATAAGATAGCTTTTGTCCCATCATATTTGGTAGACCTTTTCTCAATACTGTCAATGCTCATATTGATTGTGAGATGCAAACAGTCAGTGTTGGCTTTGAAGGTGTGTCACATGAGTTCAATTTCTCTAAGTTTGGTAGACAACCTCATGAAAAGGAGTTGCCTAGTAGGGATGAAACTATTGCCTTAGCCTCTATTTCCGTGCCTCCTACTGATCCCTTAGAGCAATACTTGCTTGAGCATGAAAATGATATGCATATGGACGAAAGGGATGAAATAGATATTGTTGTCTTAGAACAATATTCTATCCTTAAGAATAACTTGCCTATTGAACTGCTTGGGGATCCACCCCCACCAAAGGGTGATCCTATGTTCGAGCTTAAACAGTTGCCTGATACTCTTAAGTATGCCTATCTTGATGAAAAGGAGATATATCATGTCATTATTAGTGCTAGCCTCTCAGAGCATGAAGAAAATAAGTTACTAAAAACTCTGAGGAAGCACCATGCTGCTATTGGATATACTCTTGATGATCTTAAGGGCATTAGTCCTACCCTATGCCAGCACAAGATTAAAACTGATCCTGATTTCAAACCAGTTGCTGATCATCAAAGGAGATTAAATCCTAAGATGAAAGAAGTAGTGAGAAAAGAAATACTAAAGCTCCTCGAAGCAGGGATCATCTATCCTGTTGCTCATAGCGATTGGGTGAGTCCGGCGCATTGCGTCCCTAAGAAGGGAGGCATTACCGTTGTCCCTAATGATAAGGATGAATTGATCCCACAGAGGATTATTACTGGCTATAGGATGGTGATCGATTTTAGGAAATTGAATAAAGCCACTAGGAAAGATCATTACCCTTTGCCTTTTATCGACCAAATGCTAGAAAGGTTTTCCAAACACACACACTTCTGCATTCTAGACGGTTATTCTGGTTTCTCCCAAATACTAGTTGCACAATCTGATCAGGAGAAAACTACTTTCACCCGCCCTTTCAGTACCTTTGCTTATAGACGTATGCCTTTTGGCTTATGTAATGCACCTGCTACCTTTCGAAGATGTATGATGGCTATATTCTCTGACTTTTGTGAAACGATTGCCGAGGTTTTCATGGATGACTTCTCCGTTTATGGGTCTTCCTTTGACGATTGCCTCAGCAACCTTGATCGAGTATTGTAGAGATGTAAGGACACCAATCTAGTCTTGAATTGGGAGAAGTGCCACTTTATGGTTAATGAAGGCATCGTCTTAGGACATAAGGTATTGAAGTCGATAAGGCTAAGGTTGATGCAATCGAGAAAATGCCATACCCCACAGATATCAAAGGTATAAGAAGTTTCCTTGGTCATGCTGGTTTCTATAGAAGGTTCATCAAAGACTTCTCTAAGATTTCTAGGCCTCGTACCAATCTCTTACAAAAGGATATTCCTTTTTTTTGACGATGATTGTTAGGAAGCCTTCGAAATACTTAAGAGGGCTTTGATAACTGCACCTATTGTTCAACCACCTGATTGGAACTTACCTTTTGAAATCATGTGTGATGCTAGTGATTATGCTGTTGGTGTTGTTCTAGGGCAAAGAGTTGATAAGAAGTTGAATGTTATTCACTACACTAGTAAAACTCTAGACAGTGCCCAAAGAAACTATGCCACTACGAAGAAGGAATTTTTAGCAGTCGTGTTTGCGTGTGAAAAGTTAAGGTCTTACATAGTTGATTCCAAAGTCATTATTCACACTGACCATGCTGCTATTAAGTACCTCATGGAGAAGAAGTATGCTAAACCTAGACTTATGAGATGGGTTCTCTTGCTACAAGAATTTGATTTGCACGTTGTCGACAGAAAGGGTGCTGATAACCAAGTAGCAGATAACTTGTCTAGGTTGGAGAACGTTCTTGATGACCCACAACCTATTGATGATAGCTTTCCCGGTGAGCAACTGAATGTCATCAATTCTTCACGTAGTGCACCGTGGTATGCCGATTATGCAAACTATATCGTTGCCAAATACACACCACCTAGTTTCACGTACCAGCAAAAGAAGAAATTCTTCTTTGACTTGAGACATTACTTTTGGGATGATCCTCACCTTTATAAGGAAGGAGTAGATGGTGTTATTAGACATTGTGTACCTGAACATGAACAGGGACAGATCCTACAGAAGTGTCACTCCGAGGCCTACGGAGGACACCATGCGGGAGATAGAACTACACACAAGGTATTGCAATCAGGTTTCTATTGGCCCACTCTCTTCAAGGATGCCCATAAGTTTGTCTTGTCTTGTGACGAATGTCAAAGAATAGGTAATATTAGCAAACGTCAGGAAATGCCTATGAACTATTCACTTGTCATTGAACCATTTGATGTCTGGGGCTTTGATTATATGGGACCTTTTCCCAAATCCAACGGGTATACTCATATCCTAGTTGTTGTTGATTACGTCACTAACTGGGTAGAAGCTATCCCCACTAGTAGTGTTGATCACAACACCTCTATCAGGATGCTGAAAGAAGTTATCTTCCCTAGATTTGGAGTCCCTAGATATCTAATGACCGACGGTGGTTCACACTTCATTTATGGTGCTTTCCGTAAAACGCTTGCTAAGTACGATGTCAACCATAGAGTTGTGTCTCCCTATCACCCTCAGTCGAGTGGTCAAGTAGAGCTAAGTAATAGAGAGATTAAACTGATTCTGCAAAAGACTGTCAACAGGTCTAGAAAGAATTGGTCTAAGAAGCTCAATGATGCACTCTGGGCTTATAGAACTGCCTATAACAATCCCATGGGCATGTCTCCGTACAAAATGGTGTACGGTAAAGCATGCCATTTACCTCTTGTTCTAGAGCATAAAGCTTATTGGGCAATCAAAGAGCTCAACTTTGATTTCAAAATTGCCGGTGAGAAGAGGTTATTTGATATTAGCTCGCTTGATGAGTGGAGAATCATGCATATGAGAATGCCAAGCTGTTCAAAGAGAAGGTTAAGAGGTGGCATGATAAGAGGATACAAAAGCATGAGTTCAATGTAGGTTATTATGTCTTGCTATATAACTCTCATTTAAGATTCTTTGCAGGCAAGCTTCTCTCTAAATGAGAAGGTCCCTATGTTGTTGAGGAAGTATATCGTTCCGATGCCATCAAGATCAACAACACGGAAGGTAATTGTCCGAGAGTGGTAAATGGGCAGAGAATCAAGCATTATATCTCAGGTACTCCCATAAATGTTGAAAGCAATATCATCAATACCATAACTCCGAAAGAATACCTAAGGGACATTTATCAGCCTGTTTCAGACTCCGAAAATGAAGAGGTATGTGATTCGGTAAGAAAACAGAATCCAAAACTTTTCCAGTAGGAAATTTTCTCTGTTTTGGGATATTTGAAAAAATACAAAAATTGGAAGTAGTCTGGAAAGTGTGCGAGGAGGCGACAAGCCTGCATGGCGCGGGCCCACCCCCTGGCCGCGTCGTGAGGGCTTGTGACCACCTCGTGCGCCTCCCGTACTCCGTTTTCGTGCGGGGTACTCCTTCTGGTCTGAAAAAATCATTATATATACTTCCGTTTGGTCTGGTCCCTGCATCACGCAAATTTCCTCTGTTTTTCGTTTCGAGCCTGTTTCTGTTGCAGATATAGATTGATATGACTTCCCCAAAAGCTCTGAAGGACAAGATCTTCGAGAACGCCATCTATCCCTACCTCACGGAAGTGCTGCAACACCCTCAATCCATCGAGATGCGTGAGGGGATGTTGCACATCCGTGATGTTGAGGGGCCTAAGAAGACCGGAAGCGTGGAGACGAGGCTCGAAGCAATGGAGCAAAAAGTCTTCAAGTGCCAAGGGATGGTGGAGCATGGACTCAACACCAACCACCTGATGATCACGGAGTTCATTAACAAGCACATGATTGATGACAATGACATTGGGAAGCACCTCTCTAGGCTCTATGACAGGATTGATCAACTCCAAGCCCAGATCTATGACATGCAGAACCAAAATTGTGAGTATGAGTATAGATTTAGATCCATAAGGTTGGCTGCAGATTTGAGGATTCCGGAGACTCGTTCATCTTTCCATGATGGAGCATCTATGCCTTGGAAGATGGAGGATCAAACCCATGTTGCAACAACTCCTCCACCATCACCACAAAAGGAAGACAACTGAACATTGGTATGGGCAATCCCCTTGGCTTATGCCAAGCTTGGGGGAGTTGCCCCGGTATCGTATCACCATCACATCATTTGCCTTTTCCTTTGTTTTAGTTTGTTCCTTTTCAGTTTTCTTTTTCTCTAGTAGTTTAAAAGTCTTAGTGTTTTAGTCTTGAGTTTTGCTTTGTGTCACCCCCGATGTATTTTTGCTCGTGAGCCATATAAAAAAGAGTGTCTTAGTTGAAGGGCTTTGCCTCTTGCCATGATCAAAAGAGTGAGAATAGAACAAAAGCATGAAAGATCATGCAATGATCTTATGGGAAGAGATGGCTTCACATATAAAAAGAATGAGGATTGAAACTTGTTGAGGGTAGGCAAACGTAGACCTTGGTCATTGTTGCAATTAATAGGAAGTGATAAAGAAGGAGAGGTTCACATATAAATATATCATCTCTGACACCATCTATGATTGTGAACAGTCACTAAACTATTGCATGCCTAGAAGTAGATGTTGGACAAGGAAGACAACGTAATGAATTGTATTTGCTTGGCTCTGAATAATGTTATATGATTAGAGATCCCTTAGCATGTGACGATTGCTTCCACCTCATATTAGCCAAAATTCCCGCACCAAGTAGAGATACTACTTGTGCATCCATAAACCTTCAAACCAGTTTTGCCATGAGTGTCCACCATACCTACCTATGGATTGAATAAGATCCCTCAAGTAAGTTGTCATCGGTGCAAGCAATAAAAATTGCTCTCTAATATGTATGATCTATTAGTGTGTGGACAATAAGCTTTATGCGAACCTGTGATGAGGAAGACATAAAAGCGACAGACTGCATAATAAAGTTCTTTATCACAGGAGGCAATATAAAGTGACGTTCCTCCGCACTAAGGGGACACGCATCCAAACCTCAAAAGCGCATGACAACCTCTGCTTCCCTCTGCGAAGGGCCTATCTTGTATCTTTACTTTTTGCCATTGAAAGAGTCATGGTGATCTTTACCAATTCCTTATTTCGCCTTTATCTTGGCTAACGTCATATGCTTGGGAAAGATCTATATTCATATGCCAACTTGGAGGTAGGCATTCATTAATTATTATTGTTGACATTACCATTGAGGTAAGCAGTTGGGAGGCCAAACTATAAGCCCCTATCTTTCTCTGTGTCCAGCTGAAACTTTGATCTCATGAGTACCACGTGAGTTTTAGCAATTGTAGAGAACGAAAGAATGATTGAGTGTGTGGATTTGCTTTACAAGCTCTTATTTGAATCTTTCTGATGTTGTGATAAATTGCAATTGCTTCAATGACTAAAGGCTATCGGTTGTTACTTCTCGGTAAGGTTCTTGATCCATGCTTTACTTTGTGAAGGAATTATCACTTTATCATGAGAGATTATATGTTGGTATTGCTGTTCTGATCTTGATCATGATGCATGCATGTTCGTATCTTCTTTTGTCGACACCTCTCTCCCTAAACATGTGGACATATTTATTGAGCTCGGCTTTCGCTTGAGGACAAGCGAGGTCTAAGCTTGGGGGAGTTGATACGTCCATTTTGCATCATGTTTTCATGTTGCTATTTATCGCTTCTTTGGCTGTTATTTCACTTCACGGTACAATTCTTATGCCTTTTCTCTCTTATTTTGCAAGGTTTACATGAAGAGGGAGAATGCCGGCAACTGGAATTCTGGCCTGAAAGTGGAGCAAAGTTGAGATACCTATCCTGCGCAACTCCAAACGCCGTAAAAATCAACGAGGATTTTTTCCCGATTTATCAAAAATACTACGACGAAGAAGTGCCAGAGGGGCGCCAGGGGGTGGCCACAAGCCTGCACGGCGCGACCACCCCCCTAGGCCGCACCATGGGGGCTTGTGGGCACCCTGCAGGCCCACTTGCCCCCTCTTTTGCTATATGAAGGGTTTCGTCCAGGAAAAAATCAAGGAGGATCTTTTTCGTGGTTTCGCCGCCGCCACGAGGCGGAACTTGAGCAAAACCAATCTAGAGCTCCGGCAGGACGATCCTGTCGGGGAAACTTCCCTCCCGGAGGGGGAAATCGTCGCCATCGTCATCACCAACACTCCTATCATCGGAGGGGACTCGTCACCATCAACATCTTCATCAGCACCATCTCATCTCCAAACCCTAGTTCATCACTTGTAACGAATCTCCGTCTCGCGACTCCGGTTGGTACTTGTAAGGTTGCTAGTAGTGTTGATTACTCTTTGTAGTTGATGCTAGTTGGTTTATTTGGTGGAAGAGTTTATGTTCAGATCCTTGATGCTACTCATTACCTCTCTGGTCATGAATATGATTATGCTTTGTGAGTAGTTACTTTTCGTATTCGTTCGGTAATTTGATTATGAATATGATTATGCTTTGGGATAAGTCATGCTAATAGTAGTCATGTGAATTTCGTATTCGTTCGGTAATTTGATGTGTTGTATGTTGTTTTTCCTCTAGTGGTGTTATGTGAACGTCGACTACATAACACTTCACCATTATTTGGGCCTAGAGGAAGGCATTGGGAAGTAGTAAGTAGATGATGGGTTGCTAGAGTGACAGAAGCTTAAACCCTAGTTATGCGTTGCTTCGTAAGGGCTGATTTGGATCCACTAGTTTAATGCTATGGTTAGACTTTGTCTTAATTCTGCTTTCTTAGTTGCGGATGCTTGCGAGAGGGGTTAATCATAAGTGGGATGCTTGTCCAAGTAAGGGCAGTACCCAAGCGCCGGTCCACCCACATATCAAACTATCAAAGTAACGAACGCAAATCATATGAACATGATGAAACTAGCATGACAGAAATTCCCGTGTGTCCTCGGGAGCGTTTTTCCTCCTATAAGACTTTGTTTAGGCTTGTCCCTTGCTACAAAAGGGATTGAGCCACTTTGCTGCACCGTTGCTACTTTCGTTACTTGTTGCTTGCTACGAATGATCTCACCACACAATCACTTGTTACCGACAATTTCAGTTCCTGCAGATTTTACCTTGCTGAAAACCACTTGTCACATCCTTCTGCTCCTCGTTGGGTTCGACACTCTTACTTATCAAAAGGACTAGGATTGATCCCCTATACTTGTGGGTCATCACACGCAAGAAAGTCCTCAGCTATCTCTCCCTCCATAACATAGCGCATATCAGGCATAACAGGCAATTCAGGCATAGTAGCACGTTCTACTTCAATAGTATCAGCAGTTTCAGAAGTATAATCACATCTAGCAGCAACTCTAGCAATTTGTGCATCAAGGGCACCTAGTGGCAAAGCAGAATCAGGCATAGCATCATTAGGCATAGTGTCAAGCATAGCATCATCAGGCATAGTATCAAGCATAGCATCATCAGGCATAGTATCAAGCATAGCATTATCAGGCATAGTATCAAGCATAGCATTATCATAAGCATGATGGGCAACAGAAGTAGCATCGTCAAGCACATGCGACATATCAAGATTTTTAGCAGGAGGCGAAGTCGAAAACTTACTCATAACTGAAGGTGAATCAAGTGCAGAGCTAGATGGAAGTTCCTTACCTCTCCTCGTAGTGGAAGGTAGGATTTTAGTTTTTGGATCTTTCGGATTTCTCATAGTGATCAGCAGACGTCAATCCCAAGTGACTCAAAGAATATAGCTGTGCTTCCCCGGCAACGGTGCCAGAAAAAGGTCTTGATAACCCACAAGTATAAGGGATCGCAACAGTTAACGAGGGTAGAGTATTCAACCCAAATTTGTTGGTTCGCCAAAGGGGAAGCGAAAGAATATTCTCAAGTATTAGCAGCTGAGTTTGTCAGATTCAACCACACCTGAAAGATTAGTGCCTGCAAGCAAAGTATCAGCAACAAAGTGGTATGATAGCAACGGTGCCAGAAACGATCTGTTGACGGTAGACTATTCCTAACTGTTGTATCAATGGCG
Organism: Hordeum vulgare subsp. vulgare; assembly: GCF_904849725.1. Classification (NCBI taxonomy): domain Eukaryota; kingdom Viridiplantae; phylum Streptophyta; class Magnoliopsida; order Poales; family Poaceae; genus Hordeum; species Hordeum vulgare. The sequence goes on along the minus strand of NC_058518.1, from coordinate 446,864,171 downwards.
CGAGTAGGTTGCACGTGGGCGAGTAACTATTCTTCCCCGACAACAGTGTCGGAAAAGATCTTGCAACAAGTAACAGAGAAGTAGCAAGGAACAGCAGTAGCAATAGCATCAAAGTAACATAAGTAGCAACACTAGTAACAAAGTGGCCCAATCCCTTTTGTAGCAAGGGACAAGCCTAGACAAAGTAACGTAGCAAGGACTAGTAGTAAAAGACTCGTAGGCAGTGGATCGGTGATGGATGAGTATGACGGATGTGATTCATTATGTAACAGCTATAACACGGAGAGATATGTAACTAGCTCCCGTTTGTCAATCTAATGTAGGCATGTATTTCGTATGTAGTCATACGTGCTTAGGGAAAAGAACTTGCATGGCATGTATTGTCCATCCCTCCCGTGGCAGCGGGGTCCTAATGGAAACTATGGGATATTAAGGTTCTCCTTTTAATAAAGAACCGGACCAACGCATTAACACGCAGCGAATACATGAACTCCTCATACTATGGTCATCTCCGGGAGTGGTTCCGGCTATTGTCACTCCGGGGTTGCCGGGTCATAACACATAGTAGGTGGCTACAACTTGCAAGATAGGATCTAAAACACACATATATTGGTGACAACATAATAGGTTCAGATCTGAAATCATGGCACTCGGGCCCTAGTGACAAGCATTAAGCATGGCAAAATAGTAGCAACATCAATCTCACAACATAGTGGATACTAGGGATCAATCCCCGTCAAAACTAACTCGATTACATGATAGATCTCATGCAACTCATCACCGTCCAGCAAGCCTACGATGAGATTACTGACGAACGATGAAGAGCATCATGGAGTTGTCGATGGAGGAAGGTTGATGATGACGATGGCGACGATTTCATCTCTCCGGAGCCCGAAACGGACTCCAGATCTGCCCTCCAGATGAAGAACAGGATGTGGCGGCACCTCCGTATCGTAAAACGCGATGAAACCTTCTCTCTGATTTTTTTTCAGGCAAAACGGAAGATATAGGGCTGAATTTGGGGGCGGTGGTGCCACGTGGGCCCCACAAGCTCTCACGGCGCGGCCTAGGGGGGTGGCCTCGGCCTGTGGGCTTGTGGCCCACTGGCACGCCCCTCCGGTGGATCTTTGCGCATGTATTTTTCTTTTATTCCAGAAAAATTCTCCGTAAATTTTCAATACATTCCGAGAACTTTTATTTTTGCGCAAAATCAACACCATGGCAATTCTTCTGAAAACAGCGTTAGTCCAGTTTAGTTCTATTCAAATCATGCAAAATAGAGTCCAAAACAAGGGCAAAAGAGTTCGGAAAAGTAGATACGACGGAGACGTATCAATAACCAAAGTCACGGAGACAAGGATGTATCCCGATGTTCATTTCCTTGGTGGGAAGCTAGTCACCGTTAGGGAGGTGGATGTATCCACGAAAGCACGCCAACGCCACGAAGTCTCACCCTATTCTCCTTGAGATATCACCACAAAGGCGATTCCTAAGCACTAGTGGTAGACCTTTAGGTGGCCTCCAAACCTTCACAAACTTTTCGGGGGACAAATCACAAGTTGATTCCTCAGCGAAGCACTCCTACCGCCTAAGAGTCTCCAACCTCCATAAGTAACAAGATCAAAGGGGAAATGCTCAAACCACAAATTTCTTTGGTCGAAAGAGAGAGGAGGAGCGGATGTATGCTTGGATGAAATATCTCTCAAGAACTCTCGAAAATATCTTTGGATTTACCACAAGAATGCTCAAACCCTCAATCCCACCAAAACCAGCTAATGCTATGGAGGTATGGAAGAGGAGAGGAACAATGGAGGAGGTTAAAAAATGAATCCTAGGTCCATGGGATAGTTTTCCCCCACATGGATTGGTGTTTTGAGGCTTGGGGGAGGAGGAGAGAGCTCAAAACGATGGGGAAATCTCACATCCAAAAACTCTAACTCGTTGGGGAAGAAGGGTACCTTATATAGTGCCCCACAAAATCTGCCCGCTATGCATAGTAAAACATAGGCCGGAACTTCTCGGCTTGCCCAGAACTTTCTAGCTCGCTATTCAGGCACACGATGTAAACTTTCTGGTTTGCTCGGAATTTGCCCCGGAACCAGCCGAGAACTTCTAGCCCCCGAAACTTTCGGGAGGGATCGGAACTTCTGGGCACCGTTTGGGCCAGGTTTTCGCAATTTTTCTGTTTAGCCTGAAACTTCTGCGGTGTTAAGCCCGGAACGTCTACCCCCGAATAAACAACGAGCATACCAATAGTAAAACAGGCATAACATTTACATGCAAAGTCCAATTTTGATGATCTTGGTATTGTTTTGTAGCTATTGATAAGCTCCACCTCACATAAAGAACCTCCCAATATAAGACAAAATGGATGATGCAATCAATGCAAAGGTTTGAGTATAGAATTTACGAAACCCTTTTTTGGCTTACAGCTTTACTTTGGGATATATGATATGTGTGGAATTGTGTATAGAAGATGTTGACTTGAGCAAGTACATTATGAAACCCTTTGATCCCCTCTTAATAGTGCGGGATCCCTATAACCCAAGAATCATAAAATAGCTATACTAGATAGCTTCCAAAAATCCATTCTTGGGCATATATAATTTTTGATGGTCGCTCATCCATGTAGCTACAACCAAAGGAACTCGTACCTTTGTCTTGACCATTCCATTTGAGCTTGATGTTGACATTTATTATTGGCTCAAGATGGAAGCATAACCTTGATCACACCGTTTGGTAAGGACTTCATATAGCTCCCCCATATGGCATGTGGGGATTATTTCATTGCATTCTATCTTGACATGTACATCATGTGATCATCCACGAGCTTCAAGAATGTAATCCATCACGATGGTTATCTTGAGCTTGCCCTTGTCAACCATGATCATCATATCTTGATGTCATCCTCTCATGGACACTTGGAATCTTTCTCTTGATGCAATCCCATGAGAATCACCTACTCAACATAGATTTAACATAGTTTTGGTAAGTACACAAAGTGCAATTAACAATTACTTACCATACCACAAGATCACATGTGGTACATCATTTGCGCTTGTGTGATGGTCATCTTTGAGTTAAATCTTTGATCTTCATCTTGGGCAATATTTACCATGATCCATGATTAAACTTGATGTCTTGAAGTCCCTTTTGATTTCTTCACCATGCTTTGTTGCTTCAAGACATGATTACCAATATCTCGATTCACCATGACCATATCAAGTTTCTCCATGAATCTCACATTGGCTATAACTTGCTCGTCTTCATGATACAGCATAGTCTCTTGAGAGGCATAATGAATTCTTCACTTGAATTACTTGCTTGAAGACATAATCATCCATGACTCAATGTGTGAGCTCATCATGATCCTATTTTCAAGATATATGTATAATTATTCTATTTATCTATTCTCTCAAGATTTCGATCCATCATGGTTTAAACCATAAGAAAACACATGAGAATGTCTGAGATCCTCAATGAACTCCACATAGATCACATCTTGTTCATCACATGGAATTCATCTTGATCGTATCATATTTGGTTCAATCATTAAGCTCATCCTTGATGCATGCACACCAATATGTACATGACATTCATTTAGAATTCATTCGAGCTCCTTCTTGCATATTCATGGAATAAACATCCTTCAATTGATCCAATATTCTTAATGCATTAAAATAAAACATTTCTTAAAATGTATAACTCAATGCAAACATTAGTCCTTTATAATTTTCATAAATTATCAACACCACACATGGGGACTACATGCACTTTCAATCTCCCCCATTTTTGTAGTTGATGACAAACTCAACAAGAGGATTTATATAATGAATTTTGACACAAGTGTGCAATTTACCCAAGGATGCATTGAATACTTGGGATGGTTTTGATAGCATCAAGTGTCACAAATATACTTGAGTTTATCACACTTAATGTACTAACATAAAAAATACTACAGAAGGATTTTATGTTTGTAGAACCACAATATGTAGAGAAAGCTCCCCCAAAATATATGCATGTGTGAATGAACTATGAATTTCCTTGCATATATTGGTTGACATACACTAGGTGGAGTTTTCTCTATATATATTCATTCATGCAATAAACAATAATACATAGGCACTTTTAGATTATATTAAATCCTCTAAGCTTCTCCCCCATTGGCAACAAATGCCAAAATGGGACAAATCTCGAAGATGATGAGTTCATCCTTAGAGTATGCATATTACAAGATGTGAGTGAAATAAAATGCACATATTCAATGACAAGAAATTTGAGGAGCTCAGGATCTAGATATTGCAATAGGTATGATATGAAAATAAGATTTCGACATGTGAGGAAAACATTCAAAGATCAAAACAACATATTTTGGACAAGATATAATGTGAATATCCAAATCGATCATCATGACAAGTATGGGTCCAAAATACATCCAAACGCATGAGTGCATAAGATTATATGCAAAACATACAAGCGCTCACTTCACAACCTCTTACCGAGACCACCAATGAATCAATAAGGAAGGAACCAAGTGACCAGCAAGGATCAAGTGATATCAAGCAAAGAAGGGAACTTACTTATGTGCAAAATTTTCTAACCGGACAATAGTGTTTATGTATCCACAAATAAACTTGCATACATAAAATAGTCACAACTGATAAGAACATGATATGCACAAGTGAATCCATCATTATACACTTGTGATCCTTATATAATAGCATGGCACATGGCACAAAGAACATGGCACAAATTGATCTCATTGTATAACCATGGATTCCTAAGAAGATAGCAAATACTACGAGCAATTAGAGTATTTTTACAATTTTCATAAAAAATGCACATGAGAGAACATTTTAGGGATTGATATGCAATGAATTGCTGAATTGGAATGTCTTGGGATAAGTGAATCATGAATATGATTTTGTATATCCCCATTGGATGATTCTACTGAACTGTCTAACCATTGCAATATAGTTTTTTCAAGAACACACAGGAAAACACAAGTACAATAAGTACTATTATATGCTATTATGCAACCTACACAAGGTTGACTCTACTTATATACATGTATGAAGTAAATACTTGCTATCGAGAAAGCATTGGTATGGTGTAGAAATGACTGAGTCATATACTCTTGGCTCTAATTCCGTCGTGGGAACACCACCTTATTTATGAATAATCCAAGACAGCAATGCTTCTCCAATGTACCTAGATCACTTTTAAGTACAATATAATATGGCCCCAAAACTTATTGGGTCGGAAGTAGTTAGTCTAACTACAATATATAGGGAAAAAACCACTCAATTATGTGCATATGGATATGAATTTGAATTTCATGCACATCTTAGCTATTAAGTATATGACAGATTTACCATATATATATAGTATAAAATAAAGTAAACAAGGCATGAGAATTTACATATCGTGAATATGCCTGCACAAGCCTACCAAAATCCAAAGAGATACAAATTGGACAAATGAACACATAATTGTTAGTACTTCCAATAACCTCACTAATCATTCATGTTGTCCAAAATCAAAGTGAGAAATCAACATATGATAGCACACCAAGTTCAACACATGAACCAAGCAAAATTAATGAGCATATATGATATGCATTGAACATATTCTTACATGCATATCTCACTTAAGTAGATATACTATAGTACAAGTAATAAGATAATAACTCCCATAATACCATAAAAACTAGTAATATGAACTCAAACAAAAGGATGGGAGATTACCGAGAGGCAAATGAATTTCTCGGCCAGATATAAAATGAAGTAGATGCAAAAGCCGATATGAAGATGACCATGAAACTCTATCATACAAGGAATACCATGTGTAAGAGAACACAATGGTATTTTGAATTATCATTCGGTGATAGATTCCAAATAAGCACAAGACCATCCATACTCACACGAGCATGATACGAGAGCATAGCAATAAGCACAATGCTTAGATACCATATTATTAACGTTCCAATTAGCTAGATCATCTTGTAGAGAAACAATTGGAATGGCTTGCATCATATATACCCTTCTTTCAAGTATGATCTAGAAGATAAACCATGAATAAAACTGCACTAGAATGTCATACTTACGCACATTTAAGGAATGCAACAACAAAAGAATTATTGTGCAAATAGAGACATGTTGAGCATAGCAAGCCGCAAAGATATAAAGTAATCTCAATAATAGATGCTAAGTGGCATTCATCATTTTTTCATGTTAACAAGGGTTGTAATATGCACGAAGCATATCACTCCCCCATAATGTGATAATACATGTATTTCCCACAAGAGCCAATTAAAATCCAACTAAAGATGATGAATGGATGATAATTTGAACTTCAAATGAACTTGAAACACCACATAGTAACTAAATAATCTTGCACTATAAATACTAGGTAGTATCCAATATATACACATCTTAGGTTTGTGATGTGCATAGAGCATAACACTCCCCCATAATAGGATGATCCATTAATATCTCAAAATAGATCGATAATATGCAACCAAGATGCAATGAAGACTCGATACTACACACACAACTATATGACGTGCATAACAACCTACACATGCTAGATAATAAAAATCAAGCATACTAGGAGGCACAACATATACAAACACATGCTAGGTACCAAACCTAAACATGAGAGGTGCTAGTAACCTTCAGTGTAGACAATATATACAAGTTACCGCTAGGAGATGCATTGGAATGAAAAATATGATGGTAATCTTCTTGACTTGGCTGAACCATAATAATGTTGATTTTCTTCTTCTTCATGAACTAGCCAAGTCTTCAATGCCCTCCACACACCTATTGATCAAGTTTGATATTGATGGTTGATTGCAATGTTTGGCGATGGCTAGATGAATGATGATGACAAAAAACCTTCCCCTGCAATGGCACTAGAAGAATGATGCTAGCACTCCCCAGCAACGGAACTAGAAGAATGTTGTTGATGGCCCACCAGCACGTGGGTTCACAGCAGTTTTCGAGGGTAGAGTATTCGACCCAAATTTGTTGGTTAGAGAATACTCTCGAGTATTAGCAGCTGAATTTGTCAGATTCAACCACACCTGAAAGATTACTATCTGCAAGCAAAATAGTAACAACAAAGTAGCGAGTAGCAACAGTAGCAAGCGACAGTAATAGCAACAGTAGTAGTAGCAGCAGAAGAGCAAAACAAGTAACAATCGTAGCAACAGTAGTAGCAGCAGCAGCAGAGCAAGACAAGTAACAGCAGTAGGATAAACTCGTAGGCAATGGGTCGGTGATTTGTTTGGATGATATTCATCATGCAACAGCTATAACACGGAGAGATATGTGGCTAGCTCCCGTTCGTCAATGTGATGTAGGCATGCATTCCGTGTGTCGTCATACGTGCTTAGGGAAAAGAACTTGCATGACATCTATTGTCCATCCCTCCCGTGGCAGCGGGGTCCAAAAGGAAACTACGGGATATTAAGGTTCTCCTTTTAATAAAGAACCGGACCAACGCAGTAGCACTTGGTGAACACATGAGCTCCTCAAACTATGGTCATCACCGGGAGTGGTTCCGGTTATTGTCACTCCGGGGTTGCCGAATCATAACACATAGTAGGTAACTACAACTTGCAAGATCAGATCTAAAACACACATATATTGGTGACAACATAATAATTTCAGATCTGATATCATGCCACTCGGGCCCTAGTGACAAGCATTAAGCATGGCAAAGTAGTAGCAACATCAATCTCAGAACATAGTGGATACTAGGAATCAATCTTGCATAGATTTCTTGGCTTCTTGCATATCTTCGGGACTGAGGAATAGAATACCTCTTTTCTTAGGAGTTCGCTTAGGAGGTGGTTCGGGAATAGTCCAAGCATTATCGTTGATCAAGAGGTTATTCAGTAGGCTCTCAGCTTGTTCTACAGTTCGTTCCCTAAAAACACAACCGGCACAACTATCTAGGTGGTCTAGAGGCATCGGTAAGTCAGTTATAGAGGATATCAAGTATCTCGTTCTTCTTAAGAGGGTGATTAGGCAAAGCATTCTGTAGCTGGACGAGCCTCCCCCAAGCTTGTGGAAGACTCTCTTCTTGGAGTTGAGCAAAGTTGTATATTTCCTGCAAGGCAGCTTGCTTCTTATGGGCAGGGAAATATTTCTCACAGAAGTAATAGAGCATCTCCTGGGGACTACGCACACATCCAGGAGCAAGAGAGGTGAACCAGACTTTAGCGTCATCCTTTAGAGAGAAAGGAAACAACTTAAGGATATAGTAGTGGCAGATCTTCTCCTCATTAGTTCAAAGGTTGGCTATTTCGGATAGTTTGGCAAGATGGGCTATGACCGTCTCAGGCTCATAACCGTGAAAAGGATCAGATTCGACTAGAGAGATTATCTCAGGGTCGACAGAGAATTCATAATCCTTATCGGTGACAAAGATATGCGAAGTGGCAAACTTCGGGTCATTTTTCATCCTAGCTTCCCGAGATTTTTCCTTCCACTTGAGAAGTAATTTCTCAGCGTCATAGGCATCCTTACACGCAAGAAAATCCTCAGCTATCTCTCCCTCCATAACATAACCCTCAGGTATATGAGGCAATTCATATCTAGGAGAGCTAGATCTAACAGGAGCAAAAGCAGGTTCTATCTCAATAGTATCGGCAGTTTCAGAAGCATCACGAGCATTGGAAGTAACTCTAGCAATATGAGTATCAAGGAACACTCCTAGTGGAACATCAGGCAAAGGAGTATCTCTAGCAGTATCAAGCATAGCATCATCAGGCAAAATAGCATCTCTAGCATCATCAGGCAAAGCAGTATCAGGCATAGCATCTCTAGCAGTATCAAGCATAGCATCTCTAGCAGTATCAGGCATAGTATCATCAGGCAGAGTATCAAGCAGAGCATCTCTAGCAGTAGCATCACAAGCATGATCAAGCACATGCGACATATCAAGATTTCTAGCAGGAGGTGATGTCGCAAACTTACTCATAATTGAAGGTGAATCAAGTGCAGAGCTAGATGGCAATTCCTTACCTCCCCTCGTAGTTGAGGGCAAGACTTTGGTCTTCGGATCCTTCAGATTCTTCATAGTGATCAGCAGATATAAATCCCAAGTGACTCAAAGAATATACCAATACCTCCCCGGCAACGACGCCAGAAAAATGTTGATTGCAATCTCTAGCGATGGCTAGATGAATGCTCATGACAACAAACCTTCCCCTGCAACGGCACCAGAAGAATGCTGCTAGCACTCCCCGGCAACGGAAGTAGAAGAATGTTGTTGATGGCCCACCAGCGCGTGGGTTCGCAGCAGTTTTCGAGGGTAGAGTATTCGACCCAAATTTGTTGGTTAGCCAGGCATGAGGTGAGAGAATACTCTCGAGTATTAGCAGCTGAATTTGTCAAATTCAGCCACACCTGAAAGATTAGTATCTGCAAGCAAAGTAGTAATAGAAAAGTAGCGACTAGCAACAGTAGCAAGCGACAGTAATAGCAACAGCAGCAGAGCAAAACAAGTAACAGCAGTAGCAATAGTAGCAGCAGCAGCAGCAGAGCAAGACAAATAACAGCAGTAGGACAAACTCGTAGGCAATGGGTCGGTGATTTGTTTGGATGATATTCATCATGCAATAGCTATAACACGGAGAGATATGTGGCTAGCCCTCGTTCGTCAATGTGATGTAGGCATGCGTTCCGTGTGTCGTCATACGTGCTTAGGGAAAAGAACTTGCATGCCATCTATTGTCCATCTCTCCCGTGGCAGCGGGGTCCTACTGGAAACTACGGGATATTAAGGTTCTCCTTTTAATAAAGAAATGGACCAACGCATTAACACGCGGTGTATACATGAACTCCTCATACTATGGTCATCTCCGGGAATGGTTCCGGCTATTGTCACTCTGGGGTTGCCGGGTCATAACACATTGTAGGTGGCTACAACTTGCAAGATAGGATCTAAAACACACATATATTGGTGACAACATAATAGGTTCAGATCTGAAATCATGGCACTCGGGCCCTAGTGACAAGCATTAAGCATGGCAAAGTAGTAGCAACATCAATCTCAGAACATAGTGGATACTAGGGATCAATCCCCATCAAAACTAACTTGATTACATGATAGATCTCATCCTACTCATCACCGCCCAGCGAGCCTACGAATAGATTACTCACGAACGACGAAGAGCTTCATGGAATTGGAGAGTGAAGAAGGTTGATGATGACGATGGCGACGATTTCCCCTCTCCGGAGCCCAAGACGGACTCCAGATCTGCCCTCCAGATGAAGAACAGGTGGTGGCGGCGCCTCCGTATCATAAACGCGACGAAAACTTCTCTTTTTATTTTTTCTGGGACGAAAGGGGACTTATAGACCTGAGGTTGGGGGCGGCAGAGCCGTGTGGGCCCCCCAAGCCTGCCCACCGCCACCAGGGGGGTGGTGGCGGAGCCAGGGCTTGTGGCCCACTGGCCCACCCCCTGAGGTGGAACTTGGCGCAGATATTTTTCTTATTTTCCAAAACTGCTCCCCGTAAATTTTCAGGACATTTGGAGAACTTTGATTTCTGCACAAAAATAACACCAAGGCAATTCTGCTGAAAACAGCGTCAATCCAGGTTAGTTCCATTCAAATCATGCAAATTAGAGTCCAAAACAAGGGCAAAAGAGTTTGGAAAAGTAGATACGATGGAGACGTATCAATGGTCCCCAACCAAGTTGGGTCCTAAGAAGTTAGTAACAATAGGTTTGGCAACCCAAATGGTCTTAACCACTTCCAAACCAGTTTGGGCACCAACATACTTGGCAAACAAATTGCCAAAAATATCCTTCCTAAGTGAATAATGATCATTGATAATTGGAGGCTTACAGATATTACGAGTGGGGCATGATGAAGCTATGTGCCCCTTCTTATGACACATGTATCAACATGTACTCCCCTTTCTCTTCTTCTTCTTTACTTTCTCAACTTGGGAAGAAATAACATGTTTCATTATGCAGAGTGGTCGTTCTTCAACATGAGGTTGAGCTCGAGATTGAGCTTTAGGCCTCTACCCATGTAGCATCTCTTTATAAGGCCTTTTCTTCAATGGACAAGATGTCACATGATACCCAACCTTTTTGTACTTACAGAAATAAATGTTGGACTCGTTCGTAGCTTGGTCTTGTCCCCTTTTCTTGTTCTTGGACTTCTTATTATTGGAATGATAACTATGTCCATCATCATGATACGTCTCCAACGTATCTATAATTTTTTATGGTTCCATGCTATTATATTGTCAAACTTTGGATGTTTTGTATGCCTTTTATATCTTTTTTGGGACTAACTTATTAACTCAGTGCCAAGTGCTAGTTACTATTTTTTCCGTGTTTTTGACCCTTTTCAGAGGATAATATTAAACGGAGTCCAAACGGAGTAAAACCTTCGAAAGATTTTTTCCGGAACAGAAGATATGCAGGGGACGTGAGAACCAAGGCAGAGGCCACCAGGGGAGGCCACAAGCACTACTGGAATTCCTATATTCGTCGTCCGCCAAATCTTTATCGTCAGCCAGCGGACGGCGAAGAACCTCTTTACCGTGTGTTGGCAAAAAACAGACGGTAAAGAGGAGGCTGATGGCAAAATAAATATTTGCCATCAGCCACCTCTTTGCCGTCTGCTGACAGACGGCAAAGGTAGGGATGGCCGACGGCAAAGCTGTCCCACCCCACCCCTCCTCTCTCCCCATCCCACCCCGGCCCCACCCACCCCTTTGCCGTCTGCCTGAGTAGCTTTGCCGTCCGTGGCTGACGGCAAAGGGGATCAGTGGCAGACGGCAAAGGAGATGGACCCCCGAAAAGTTAACGGTCGCCGCGCGCCTACCTCTCTCCTCTCTCCCATGCACTCTCTCTCTCCCACGCGCTCTCCCTCTCCCACGCACGCCCTGCGCCCCCCCCCCCTGCGGGCCTCCTTCTCCTCCCTGCGCCCCCAGCGCCGCCGCCGCCCCACCGCCGCCGCCTCCCCCCCACCTCCCCACCGCCGCCCTGCGACCCCCCCTGCGGGCCTCCTCCTCCTCCCTGCGCCCCCAGCGCCGCCGCCGCCTCCCCCCCACCTCCCCACCTACACACCCCACCGCCGCCCTGCGCCCCCCCCTCCACCGCCCTCTCCTCCACCGCCGGAGCTCGGTGAGTCCTTTTTTCCTTTTTTCGTTTAATTCATTAATTAGGTTAGTTAGGTTAGTTGTTAATTACCTATTGTTAGTTAGGTTAGTTAGGTTAGTTGTTAGTGGTTACGTACTGGTAATTAGGTTAGTTAGGTTACTTGTTAGTTGTTAGTGGTAATTAGGTTAGTTGTTAGTGGTATTACCCCTGGAGCTAGGTTAGTTGTTAGGTTAGTTGTTAATTACCTACTGTGTGTTAGGTTAGTTGTTAGGTTTGTAGTTGACCGTGTAGAGCCCTCCGGTCGCCGCCTATGCTTGCACTAGCCACAACGTTGGGGAACGTTGGTGAGCTTGTCACGCACCTGCCATGGCTACTATGCCATCGAGCTCACGTGCTGCAACAACGATGCTGCTGCAACCACCCCCATGCAGGTCGGTGCAGAAACATTACTGTTGGGACCACCCCCTTCAGGCACCGGTGATATTCGACTTCAACACCGAGGATATTACAACAGCTCGCAATAGTAGTTGTCGCACCGACACGACATCTCGACGACACCCCTGACACCCGTCACGATGCCCTGAAACCCCGACACGACGCCCCGACACGACATCTCGACGACACCCCTGACACCCGACACGATGCCCCGAAACCCCGACACGACGCCCCGACACGACATCTCGACGACACCCCGGCATGAAATATTTTTTTATGGAACCTGGAAAGTTTTATAAAGTAGTATAGGTAACCTGGAAAGTTTTATAGGTAACCTAGAAAGTTTTATAGGTAACCTAGAAAGTTTTATAGGTAACCTAGAAAGTTTTATAGGTAACCTCGACCCCCGACCCCCGACCCCCGACAACACTCACCCTCGACCCCCGACCCCCTACCCCGACCCCCGACGCCTGCGCCGTGGTGCCCGGTAGCGACTGTTGGGGCAGCCCCCCAGCGACGCGGTGGTGGCCGGCCACACCGGCCAGGGAGTGCCTGCGGCGTGGTAGTGCTGCAGCAGCAGCTGCGGCGACAGTGGCGGCGCCCCTCCGTGGAGTGGCTGGAAGGCCGGGGTGGCCCACGGCAGCGACGGCGGCCCGTAGGTAGTGGGGGCGACGCTCGGCGGCGGGGGTTGGGTCCCAGCGGGGCGGTGGTGGTGGTTTGCGGCAGTGGGGCGGTGGTGGTGTTGAGCGGCGGCGGTGGTGGAGGGAGCGACATGATCAGCCTGGAATCTCTGGATACCAAATTGGTAGGACTAGGGTTCCTACCGGGCCTCCGGCGTAGGTTGTAAGGGCAGGGAGGAGGGGAGCAAGGGCTGGAGCGGACGCGCCGGTGAGATGGCGCCGTCGCGGCTAGGGTTAGGTGCGGCGGAGGCTAGGGTTCCGGCTCCTTGGAGAGCCGGGCAACAGAAGATAATATCTATATATTTTAATATTTATTATTCATGTACATATTATTATTCATGTCAGTCATTCAATTTTTTTATGTTGTACTAATTTCTTTTAATCTTTATCATGGCAGGTGTTGAAAGATGGTGGGCGCGGGTCCAGAGCGCTCGACGGGTTCTTCCCAGGCGCCCCGCACGAGGGGTGGTACTTCCCTTCCACCCCTATCTCTCCGTAGAGCCTTGGCAGACAGTCTTTCGACACCAGCCGGGGGTTCTTCTTCGTCGGCGGCATTGCCCGCTGGTAGAGGTGCTGGTCGGGTAGGGAAGATGGGGAAGGGTACAGGGAGAGGTGGTGGCCGCGGAAGATCCAGGAGGACTATTGAGCCGTCCTCGCCACCACCACCAGCTCATTCACCCGAGCATAGGACTAGTATGGTCGACCCGTTTACGGAGGAGGCTACGGGGACTCCGGTCCAGGAGCCTGGTGTTCACGGGCATTCGTCCCATGAGACTCCGGTCCAAGAGCAGCCTCGGGTCGAGGTGCATTCGGCCCAGGAGCAGCCGGAGGAGACTACGGTTCCGGAGGCTTCACCCGACGTGGAGAGGTCCGGATGGGAGCCTTGGCCGGATCGTACCGAGTTGCCGGATTGGACCGAGGGTCCGGGTGGCTCAGGGTGCGGGGATGGCGGGGATGAGCTTACGGATAGCGAGGGCGATGTGCAGGTGGACGGGGCCCCGGCTACCATGTACAAGCATGGTAGTACACGTCTCCCGGTCGCCCCGGCTACCCGCGAGCAGAGGCCGGTGATAAAACCTGAAGGAGATAGGTAAATACATTTACCCTTTTTTTAGCTTTTGCCTTCAAGTTTGTTCAAATATCTAATGCGCTGACCTTATCATACTGCAGGGGATGGGTACACCCTCTTGGAGTCCGCAGGCCGAACTCCGTCCTTGGTGTGCTTTGCCGGACAAATTTCCCGGGGTTTGTCACGTTGCCTGGTGAGGGTCAGGTTCCTACACTAGGATTTACCTGGGAGCACTACCAGGCTGCGCAGGCCCCGCCGGAGGAGATTATAGATGGTGTCTTGTGCCACACGAGGGCCGAGATGGTGATCAGGAGCTTTTGGGTAAATTATCCTTTTACAGAATCTAAAATTAAGCATATACCTCATTATTGTACTAATCGGTGTTTTCACGTTTGATTGCAGACCTTCTATAGGTGTGAGGATGGATATGAGGAGGCGGCGGACAGGGTTCTCGAGGTCGAGTGTAGGCGGTTACTACAGAACTTGCGCCACGAGGCTCGGCCGCAGGCTATTCGAGATTACTACGCCACGCGTGGTATTAAGAAGGAGAAGAAGGATTGCCGCGGAAAGTTTCTGAAGAAGGAGCAATACATGAAGGTAATTACCTATTCTTAAGTCCTTCTACGTAGTTTTCTTGATTTCATTCATAGGCGTAGCGCTGAAAATTCTTTCTAATAACTTACAGGTGCCCCCGAGATGGTGTGCGGATAAGATGGATTGTTGGGAGGCGTTGGTTGATGAGTGGTCCACAGGCAGCTGGCGAGCCGTCCACGATAATGCGAAGGATCGGCGTAGCCAAATGGTTGGTGTGCCACACCATCAAGGCAGCGCCAACTTACTTCAGTTTGGACGAAACTGGGTATGTGATTTGCTTCATGATTCATGCAATTCATTCTTATGCTAATATTTTGTTCCTCTCTTTTAGGCGCATCACAATAAGACTGAGATGCCACACTTGTACGACGTTTATGGCATGGCCCATACTGCCTCGTACAAGAAGGCGAAGGCATTCTCTGAGTCTGACCTAGATGATCCCAGTAACTTCACCAACATATCATCCCACCAGAAGCTCGTGGCATACAGGGACGCGGGGAAGGCTACGAAAGGGGATGACTTTAACCCTAGCCAGGAACCTTTGGATCCAGAGCTGGTGATGATATCTGGTGGTGGGAGGCCCCATGGCTCGATAGCCATTGGAGATGGGATAATACGTTGTCCACTCACTCTTCCGGAGATCAAGGCGCGCCAGTCGAGCAACTGTCCTGAGATAACGCGTCGTCCACGGCCAGTCGAACTTGCCATCGAGGTTAGTTGTACGGACTAAGAACAGTTTCATCCATTTCATTATGTGTGTCACCATAGATCATTATTGTGGTAATGAGGAATGGTTTTTCAGGCTGCTCTTCAGAAAGAGAGAGCGGCAAACCAGGCTGCTCTTGACAAAGAGAGATTGGCAAGCCAGGCTGCTCTTCAGGCTGCTCTTGATGAGAGGGACCAGAGCACGGCACGATTGCTTGAGGAGGAGAGGGCCCGGAATGAGGCGGGTCAACGGGCCCTGTACGAGCTTTTTGTGGTATGTTTTTTTTCACATTAGCCAAATCATGTGTGTAATGTCTATTTCAATACTAACTAATACGACCCACTCTTCAGGGTATGTGTGAGAAGAGCGGTCAAGTCCCTCCGCCGATGCCCGTCTTCTCTTCGATTGGCACGGTGAGTTTCATTATAAACTAGTATTAATAATTGAGTGTCATCATGCTAACTGAGACATTGCAAAATATCTTTTCTGCAGAATAACTCCCGAGCGGCATCGCACGACCCTTCTCCAGGGCAACCGTCTCCAAACGAAGCCGGCGCGAGCAACCGTGGTGTTTCTCCTCCTTGATGACCACTACGGTAAGTTTCTCCTCCAAACTTAGCTTGTTTTCCTCTAAAATGAGATAATTAGCCAATTTAGCTCCAAGAAGACATAATTAGGTAATTTAGCTCAAAAAAGACATAAAGAGGAGGAGGAGGAGGAGGAGGAGGCCAAGGCCAATTTGGCGTCCCAGCCGCCAGAATGTCATCGTGAGGGTGTCGAAGTCCCGGATATGTCATCGTGAGCTCCTCCGTTGGCGGAGTGGGGGCGACAGCGACTCCGAAGGCTCCTCGGGCGCCCATGTCAAGGAGGAGGAGGGTTGTGACTAAGCGTGCGTGACACCAGCGTTGAGATTCCTGGCGGTAGTGCCTCGAGCCCGATATTCTTTATGGGTGGCCAACCCATGAGCCATCCCCCGAGTGTGATGCCCAAGGCAAGATAACAAACATGGGTGGCCAACCCATGAGCCAGAGCTCGATCACTTAGATTCCTCGATGCTGCAAGGACAAGTCCCGACACAGATGTCGTGTCTAACCCCCACCACTGAACCATCCCACGGCAGTTGCGGGGGCACGCTAGCCCCCTGCAATGGTGAGACAACATAGCTTAAGTTTTAGACAAATGACACCATCCTCTTTCATATTATCCTTGCTTTAATTAACCCAACAATGACATAGTTAGCCCATTTAGCTCCAAAATACCGTAATAAGCTCAAAATGGCATAAGAACCTTGGTTAGCTCATGAATATTATATACTTAGCTTCTTTTCCTCTAAAAGGACATAATTGGAATATTTAGCTCAAAAAAGACATAATTAGGTAATTTAGCTCCAACAAGAGGAGAAGAGGAGAAGAAATAGGCAAAATGAAAAGAAAGAAGAAGAAGAGATGAAGAAGAAGAGAAGAATAAGGAGGAGGAGGAGGAGGAGGAGAAGGGAGGAGGAGGAGGAGAAGGAGGAGGAGGAGAAGGCCTATCCTTCTCCTCCTCCTCCTCCTCCTCCTCCTCCTCCTTCTTGATTTCTTCTTCTTCTCCTCTTCCTCCTCTTTCTTCTTCTTCTCCTCCTCCTCCTCTTTCTTCTTCTTCTCTTCCTCCTCTTTCTTCTCCTCCTCTTTCTTCTTCTTCTCTTCCTCCTCTTTCTTCTCCTCCTCATCTTTCTTCTTCTTCTCCTCCTCCTCTTTCTTCTTCTTCTTCTCCTCCTCCTCTTTCTTCTTCTCCTCTTCCTCCTCTTTCTTCTTCTTCTCCTCTTCCTCCTCTTTCTTCTTCTTCTTGATTTCTTCTTCTTCTTCTACCATAATAAGCTCAAAATGAAAGGAAAGAAGAAGAAGATATGAAGAAGAAGAGAAGAAGAAGAAGGAGGAGGAGGAGGAGGAGAAGGCCCCTGGCCTTCTCCTCCTCCTCCTCCTTCTTCTTGATTTCTTCTTCTTCTCCTCTTCCTCCTCTTTCTTCTTCTTCTCCTCCTCTTTATTCTTCTTCTTCTACCATAATAAGCTCAAAATGAAAAGAAATAAGAAGAAGAGATGAAGAAGAAGAGAAGAAGGAGAAGGAGGGGGAGGAGGAGGAGGAGGAGGGAGGGGGAGGAGGAGGAGGAGGAGAAGGCCAAGGACCTTCTATCCTTCTCCTCCTCCTCCTTCTCCTCCTCCTCCTCCTTCTTGATTTCTTCTTCTCCTCCTCCTCCTCCTCTTTCTTCTCCTCTTTCATATTATCCTTGCTTTAATTAACCCAACAATGACATAGTTAGCCCATTTAGCTCCAAAATACCGTAATAAGCTCAAAATGGCATAAGAACCTTGGTTAGCTCATGAATATTATATACTTAGCTTCTTTTCCTCTAAAATGACATAATTGGAATATTTAGCTCAAAAAGAAGGAAAAGGAATAAGAAGAGGAAGAAGAGAAGAAGAGAAGAAGAATAGAAGGAGAAGGAGAAGAAGAAGGAGGAGGAGGAGGAGAAGAAGAAGAAGGAGGAGGAGAAGAAGAGAAGAAGGAGAAGGAAGGAGGAGAAGAAGAAGGAGAAGGAGAAGGAGCCCTCCTTCTTCTCCTTCTTCTTCTCTCCTTCTTCTCCTCCTTCTTCTCCTTCTTCTTCTCTTCTTTTTTCTTCTTCTCCTCCTCCTTCTCCTTCTCCTTCCCCTTCCCCTCCTCCTCCTCCTCCTCCTCCTTCTTGTTTTTCTTCTCCTTGTTCTCTTATTGCTTCTTCTCTTTCTTCTTCAATTTAGCTTATTTGTCATATATGTTGTTGTTCTTCTTGAACTTACTTTCTTATTCCCATTTTGCAGATTGGATGTACTACATGCATGGAAGCTGGCGTTGGAGTGCTTTAGTTTCCTTTTTTATTTGAGTTGATGAACAATGTGTTGGTTCTTTGTATGTGTTGATGAACAATGTGTTGATGAACAATATATGTGGAACTATATGTATATATATATGGATGAAACTTTGTATATGTTGGTTTCTTTCGATATATGGATGTCCATTGATGAACAAATGACATTGGTGAACTTTATATGTATATCATATATGTGTTGTGAACTATATATCATATATGTGCTATGAATTATATATATTATTGCTGTGAAATAACATAAAATAAACAAAACAGTGACAATATGGGCTCTTTGCCATCTGCTGGCTGATGGCAAAGGCCTTTGCCATCAGCCAGCAGACGGCAAAGGTGCCACATGGCACCCAGCTGTGCTTCCTGGGCACCCATATAGGCTCTTTGCCGTCTGCTGCTGGGGGGCGGACGGCAAAGAAGAGGGCACAGAGGGAGGGGCAGGAGTGGAGAGAGGGGGAGGGGAGGACACGGCAGACGGCAAAGATTGACCACCAGGCAGACGGCAAAGATTGGCCACCAGGCAGACGGCAAAGAGCCTCCGTTAACCCCTAACGGAGGCAACGCCTCTCAGCTGCCGTCTCAAGCTCTTTGCCGACAGCTCCTCAGGGAAGCTGACGGCAAAGAGCTTTGCCGTCCGCTTTGAGGGGGCTGACGGCAAAGAATGTCCTATGCCGTCGTAGGCTGACGCAGAAAATTTGCCGGCCGTGACAATCTTTGCCGTCTGTTGTACGGTCTTTGCCGTCCGGGTATTTGTCTTTGCCATCTGTGATGGCAGACGGCAAAGAAGGTGATTCCTGTAGTGATTGCGTGAGAGTTGAAAAAGGTTTGAGAAAGTAAGAGTGCGAAAACAATTACTTGGCCAATACCGGGGTTGTGCATGATTTAAATTAGTTGTGTGGGGATGATGGAGCATAGCCAGACTATATGATTTTGTAGGGATAATTTTCTTTGGCCTTGTTATTTCGAAAGTTTATGATTACCTTGCTAGTTTGCTTGAAGTATTATTGTTTTCATGTCAATAGCAAACTATTGTTTTGAATCTTACGGATCTGAACATTCATGTCACATGAAAGAAGTTACAAAGGACAAATATGCTAGGTAGCATTCCACATCAAAAATTCATTCTTTATCACTTCCCTACTTGAGGACGAGCAGGAGTTAAGCTTGGGGATGCTTGATACGTCTCCAACGTATCTATAATTTTTGATGGTTCCATGCTATTATATTGTCAAACTTTGGATGTTTTGTATGCCTTTTATATATTTTTTGGGACTAACTTATTAACTCAGTGGCAAGTGCTAGTTCCTATTTTTTCCGTGTTTTTGACCCTTTTCAGAGGAGAATATTAAACGGAGTCCAAACGGAATAAAACCTTCGAAAAGATTTTTTCCGGAACAGAAGATACGCAGGGGACGTGAGAACCAAGGCAGAGGCCACCAGGAGAGGCCACAAGCCCCCTAGGCGCGTCCAGGGGGGCCACACCTAGCAGGCTTGTGGGCCCCCTGTGGCTCGTCTGCCCTACCTCTTCCGCCTATAAATTCCCGAAAAAAATCCAAAACCACGTGAGAGATCCATGAAAATACTTTTCCGCCGCCGCAAGCTTTTGTCTCCGCAAGATCCCATCTGGGGCATGTTCTGGTGCCTAGTCGGAGGGGGATTCGGATACGGAGGGCTTCTTCATCAACACCATGACCTCTCCGATGATGCGTGAGTAGTTCACCATAGACCTTCTGGTCCATAGCTAGTAGCTAGATGGCTTCTTCTCTCTGTTGGATCTTCAATACAAAGTTCTCCATGATCTTCATGGAGATCTATCCGATATAATCTTCTTTTGCGGTGTGTTTGTCGAGATCCGATGAATTGTGGATTTATGATCAGATTATCTATGAATCTTATTTGAGTTTCTTCTGATCTCTTATATGCATGGTTTCATATCCTTGTAATTGTCTTCAAGTTGTGGGTTTTTTTTGGCCAACTTGATCTATGATTCTTGCAATGGGAGAAGTGCTTGGTTTTGGGTTCATACCATGCGGTGACCTCTCCCAGTGACAGAAGGGGCAACGAGGCACGCATCGTGTTGTTGCCATCAAGGGTAAAAACATGGGGTTTATATCTATTGCATGAATTTATCCCTCTACATCATGTCATCGTGCTTAAGGCGTTACTCTGTTCGTCATGAACTCAATACACTAGATGCATGCTGGATAGCGGTCGATGTGTGGAGTAATAGTAGTAGATGAAGACAGTATCGGTCTACTTGTCTCAGACGTGATGCCTATATGTATGATCATTGCCTTAGATATCGTCATGACTTTGCGTGGTTCTATCAATTGCTCGACAG
The DNA here is from genome assembly GCF_904849725.1 of Hordeum vulgare subsp. vulgare. Lineage (NCBI taxonomy): Eukaryota > Viridiplantae > Streptophyta > Magnoliopsida > Poales > Poaceae > Hordeum > Hordeum vulgare. Next base: position 446,843,320 of record NC_058518.1, on the reverse strand, counting down.
TAATTTGTTCACCCACCGTAATATTTGCTATTTTGAGAGAAGCCTCTAGTGAACACTATGGCCCCCGGGTCTACTTCACATCATATTTTCCGCCTTACACTTTTACTTCGTTGCACTTTCCGCCTTCAGATCTCACCTTGCAATCAATCGTGAAGGGATTGACAACCCCTTTGTAGCGTTGGGTGCAAGTTTGCTGTTTTTGCGCAGGTACTTTGGACACTTGGATTGATACTCCTACATGGTTCATACCTTGGTTCTCAAAACTGAGGGAAATACTTACTGCTACTGTGCTGCATCACCCTTTCCTCTTCAAGGGAAAAACCAATGCAAGCTCAAGAGGTAGCACATCACACTTATCGAAGTCTTTCTTCAACCTAGTTACTTGGGCCTTGGGCTCATTAATTTCTTCTAAATGGTTAGTTTCAACACTAGAAACAATAGGACTAGTGGAAGTTGAAACTTCATGGTCAGGATAATGCGAGCAAGTCATCATGATTGTTGATAATATGAGAGGCGGATGAATTGCAACGATTTGCACATGCCAATAAAGCATTTAGAGTAGATATGCTAATGTTCACATGAGACTCACAAGATTTTACCTTGGTGGCCATAGTCTCATGTGCTAACTTTAGCTCATTATGAGAGATTAGAAGATACTACTGAGTGCTTGAGAGATTTTCATGACTTTCTTCCAATTTCCCATAATTTCTTGTTAGCAAATTAAGTTGAGCACATAACTCAACATTCTCCATCAAAGTTGATGCTTCACATGAGGAAGCGTTAGATGCACAAGTATCATCGACAATATGAGAGGAGCAAGTAGCAATTAGAGACTTCTCATGAGTAGACTGAAGCTCCTCGTGAATATTAGAGATTTTGATGAGCTCTCCCTTGTTGCATTCAAGGAGAAGGATCTCAAAATCCTCCTTAAGTTTACCATGAGAAATTTCAATATGTCCTTTTGAAGATCTTAAGTTTGTGAATGTTTGATGAGCCTTATCAAGTTCATGTTCAAAATTTTCACTTTTAGCTTGCTCGTTAATAAATAAATCATTACATTTTTCAAAGTAAGCAAGAACATATTGAAACCTTTTATAAGAAATTTTTTGGGTCCATGAAGAATTTTACCAACCTCATAGAGATTTTCAGTCAAATCATCATCATCATCCTCATTACAAATATCATCGTTATCACCAAGAGAAGATGATACATCATTATTACCTCTTGCCATGAGGCACATGTGAACAAAGGGGGTTGATGATGATTATTTTAGAGAATAAGGTTCTTCATCAATCAAGAGTGCCTCATTTTTCATGAGTTGCTCTAAATGGTTAGTCATAGAACAACTAGAGTAAACCAAAGCATTTTGATCATGGAAACACGGGAGAGCAAGCATATCATCACAAACATTTGTCAAGGAATTATTAGGTGATATGCATGGACTATCAACACAATAATTTATACTATTTGTGGTGCTAGATATGCCCCAGTCCATAGAAGATACAACACTAGCATCTACACAAGCAACATCATTAATAATGAGCTTAACACCATCATCACAAGATATTTCTTCACTCACCATGTCATTACCTTATATCACGCCACATGTTAGTGGAGTGGAAGATGTTGAAGCGTGCAAGTAAACGGAGGTGGAAGCAATGGAGAGCTCTTCATGATAGAAAAATGTGGAGAGCTCCTGCATCAACTCCTTCAACATAATATTGTCTTCATCAAGATTGGACCCACCATATAAATCTTTGAGTTTGGTCCAAACCTCATGAGCCGACTTGCAAGTCGAGATTGACTTAAACACTTCAAGGCTTATAGTTTGATGAATGGTAAGAGAGGCAACACAATCAAGATACATGTCATCTATAGATGGAGATGGATAATCCTTTTGCAAAAGAAATCCCTACAAACAATTCGTAAAGCATTTAGACCCATGGCCCAAAGGTGACAAACCTTACGAATTCTCCACAAGTGATAATTTGTGCCATGAAAATCAAAGGTGTCATTGTGCACTAATCAACTAGTAGACATCGATACTCTCTAGGCGGTGAAGAATAATAAGGAGAGACTTCGCTCTGATATGAATTGAAAGGACCACGATGTCGCCTAGAGGGGGTGAATATGCATTATAAAATCTTTAACGGATTTGGCTATATCCTAATGCGGAAATAAACTAAGGAGATATGTTTCAACAGAAATCCTAAATATAGCAGCCTCAACTAAGTGCACCAACAAATTGTTCTAATAAGATGAGCACAACAAGGATACTAAACAAGCACAAGTAAGTTGCACAAACTTACTTGAGCAATATGACAAGATATGGAAGTGTATGACAGAAGTTAGCAATTCACACTAAATACAAGATATATCAATAGTAGCAAGTATGAATTGCGAGATATAAAGTGTAGGCCTAAATAATTAATCTTTACAAGGAAATAGCCAACACAATATAATGAGGACAACAACATATATAGTGAATGTACGCTCAAGTAGACAAAGTAAAACACAAGTAAGGAGTTAGGGTTAGGGATAACCAAAGTCACGGAGACAAGGATGTATCCCGATGTTCACTTCCTTGGAGGCAAGCTAGTCACCGTTAGGGAGGTGGATTTTACCACGAAGGCACACCAATTCCATGAAGCCTCACCCTATTCTCCTTGAGATATCACCACAAAGGCGATTCCCAAGCACTAGTGGTAGACCTTGAGCTGGCCTCCAAACCTTCAGAAACTTTTCGGGGGACAAATCACAAGTTGATTCCTCACCGAAGCACTCCTACCGCATAAGAGTATCCAACCTCTAGGAAAAACAAGATCAAAGGGGAAATGCTCAAGACTTCCTCAAATCACAAATTGCTTTGGTCGAAAGAGAGAGGAGGAGTGGATGTATGCTTGGATGAAATCTGTCTCAAGAACTCTCAGAAGTATCTTTGGATTTACCACAAGAATGCTGAAATCCCTCAATCCCACCTAAAGCAACTAATGCTATGGAGGTATGGAAGAGGAGAGGAACAATGGAGGAGGTCAAAAAATGAACCCTAGATCCATGGGATAGTTTGCCCCCACATGCATTGGAGTTTTGAGGTTTGGGGGAGGAGGAGAGAGCTCAAAACGATGGGGAAATCTCAGATCCAAAAACTCAATCTTGTTGGGGAAGAAGGGTACCTTATATAGTGCTCCACCAAATATGCCCGTTATGCACAGAAAAACGTAGTCCGGAACTTCTGGGCTTGCCTAGAACTTTCGGGCTCCCCATTGAGCCACACGATGTAAACTTTCTCGTTAGCCCGGAACTTGTCCCAAAACGTGCCCGGAACTTCTGGCCTCCGGAATTTTGGGAGGGCCTGGAACTTCTGGGCACCCTTTGGTCTAGGTTTTTGCAGACTTTCTGTTTAGCACGAAACTTCTGGGGTGTCAAGCCCGGAACTTCCGGTCCCCCAATAAACAACGAGCATACAAATAGTAAAACATGCATAACTTTTACATACAAACTCCGATTTTGATGATCTTGGTACGGTTTTGTAGCCATTGAAAAGATCCAGGTCATCACATAGAGAACCACCCAATATCAAACAAAATGGATGATGAAGTCAATGTAAAGGTTTGAGTATAGAATTTGGGGAACCCTTTTTGGCTTACTGTTTTACTTTGGGATGTATGATATGAGTGGAATTGAGTATAGAATATGTTGACTTGAGCAAGTCCATTACGAAACCTTTCATACCCTCTTAATAGCGAGGGATCCCTATAACTCAAGAATCATAAAATAGCTATACTAGATAGCTTCCAAAAATCCATTCTTGGGCATATATACTTTTTGATGGTCGTTGATCCATGCAGCTATAACCAAAGGAACTATTACCTTTGATTTGAGCATTCCACTTGAGCTTGATGTTGACATTTATTATTTGCTCAAGATTGAAGCATAACCTTGATCACACCATTTGGTTAAGACTTTATATAGCTCCCCCATACGCCATGTGGGGATTATTTCATTGCATTATATCTTCACATGTACATCATGTGATCATCCACGCGCTTCAAGCATGTAATCCTTTAGGATGCTTATCTTGAGATTTCCCTTGTCAACCATGATCATCATATCTTGATGTCATCCTCTCATGTACACTTGGAATATTTCTCTTAATGCAAGCCCGTGAGAATCACCTAATCAACATAGATATAACATAGTTTGGGTTAGTACACAATGTGCAATTGACAATTACTTACCATACCACAAGTTCCCATGTGGTACATCATTTGCGGTTGTGTGATGGTAATCTTTGAGTTAAATCTTTGATCTTCATCTTCGTCAATATTTATCTTGATCCACGATTAAACTTAATGTCTTGAAGGCCCTTTTGATTTCTTCACTATGCTTTGTTGCTTTAAGACATGATTACCAATATCTTGATTCACCATGACCATATCAAGTTTCTCCATGAATCTCAGATTGGCTATAACTTGCTCGTCTTCATGATACAACATAGTATCTTGAGAGTCACAATGAATTCTTCACTTGAATTACTTCCTTGAAGACATAATCATCCATGACTCAATGTATGATCTCATCATGATCCTATTTCCAAGACATATGTAGAATTATTCTCTTTAACTATTCTCTCAAGATCTTGATCCATCATGGTTTAAACCATATGCAAAAGCATGAAAGTGTTTGAGATCCTCAATGAACTACACATAGATCACATCTTGTTCATCACATGGAATTCATCTTGATCGTATCATATTTGATTCAAACGTTAAGCTCATCCTTGATGCATGCACAACAATATGTATATGACATTCATTTAGAATTCATTCGAACTCCTTCTTGCATCTTCATGGAACAAACATCCTTAAATTTATCCAATATTCTTAATGCATTGCAAATAGAACATTTATTCAAATGTATAACTCAATGCAAACATTAGTCTATTAGGATTGTCATCAATTACCAAAACCACACATGTGAACTACATGCACTTTCACCATCTATTTGCACCCAAGCCTGTGTAATTTCTCCAAATTCATCCAGCATTCCTTCCCATTCACAGATTTTAACACACACACACACACCATCAATAGGTAGATTAAAAGCAGGAAATTCAATCAGGTCTTCAACATTCTTCCAAGGGGGAATCTGAGCAAAAACTTCTTGTTCTTCAACTCTGTGATCTGTCAGGGCCACTCTTTGTTCTTGCAGAAGATGCCATTTAATTGGATCAGTAGCTCCTCAGCAGAAACCTCCCCTTCGATCACTTTCAGCATAGCACAACATTTGTAGTCCAGCCAACTTGATTCAGCCACAACAGGAATATCCACATGATAAAATCCTAACCCTACTGCTGTACTTCCAAATTAAGTAGCAGTGGGATGGGGTTTAGCCCATGCCAAACACTTGTTCATATTGTGAGTCCGAGAGCAGATGAAGCACTTTTTCGGCTCAATACAATTTTCAACATAGTGACCAGGCCAACTATAATTAAAACATGTCATGTCTTTGTACTTTGGATCGATTATCTGTACCACAGGGACTGGAGGAGCAGTAGGAGCTACAGCAGTGGTGGGAGGAGGCACATTTTGCACTGTCGGGGCTTGCTTCCCCACAGCACCTCCCATGGGCTCTCCGATCCGAGCAGCCCGAGCAGGGGCAGGTGCCCCGCCCCTCCCCATCCTAGGGCTTTGCTTCCTCATCGGGGGTTGCACCGCTGCTTCTACCATGGGTTCCCTCGATTCTCCATGGTCGCTTTGACTGCCTCCACAAACGATCTAGATCCAGGGTCGATCCTCTCCACAGAAACCTTAAAGATAGTAGGAACCGGGTCAAAAGGCCCAAGGGAAGGAACTGGGAAGCAATCCTGCACTCTGAACTTCTTCGATTGAAATATGTATTTTCTTACCCAGAACAATCTCAAGATCGCAAAGCTAGGGTTTACGGGACTGGTCTCTCTCGTAATATAGTAGCGGTGGTGACTTGGGGAAGCAATAGCCGAGAGCTGCCCAAAAAATTCCGTCACTACCTTTTCCTCCCCGTCACTCAAAAAGGAAAGCGTCTTTCCAAAACCCACTTTCCTTCCAACCATAGATCCCCCGATGAGTAGGGCAGGGGTGGGGAGGGGGGCCAGGATTCGCTGCCTTTGTTTTTGAGAGCACAGTAGCCGCCCTCACACAAGCGAGGTCACGGCCCGCCGTGGTGTTCGCCTGAGAATTGGGAGATCCCAAGCTATCTCCGGAATTCACCCTATCCACAGGGATTTCTTCATGATTTTTATTAGGAATAACCCCGAGCTTCTCAACAGAGGCAGAATCTAAGGCAACAAAGCCCGCATCAATAGATTTCTCTACCAGGACATGTAGAACAGGATTGGGATCTGATTCACCTCATCCCGAAAATGAAGCATCTCTCCTTGATCCCCGGGCCATGGCAGCATGTCCACCTGCTGCTCCCGCAGGCAGAGGGCCGCGTTGCTCACATGTAGGGAGAGAAATGGGTCCCCGATGGCAGGAACTCCGGCGGAACGCCCGCAAGTCCCACCACTGATGGAGCCCGATGTTGAGCCTGGAGGGGTATTCCGTCTTGTACCTTGCCCACCTCACTACTTGAATCGGATCCGACGACTCCGCCTCCTGGATTGCCTAAAAGAGCATATCGTGATACATCCCTCCATCGTCGCCGATGAAATGCGTGCTCTCCATATACATCACGTTGCGAATGATTTGCACGCAGATTTCGGGCCATTTGAAGCGGTCGGGGAAGCGCTTGCGCACCATCCTCATGATTTCCGCCCTTGCCTCCGGTGTGTCTGCTTCGATCACCTGCAGCTGGACCACCGGAATCGGAGTCAGCTGCTCCCGCAGGCAGAGGGCCGCGTTGCTCACATGTAGGGAGAGAAATGGGTCCCCGATGGCAGGAACTCCGGCGGAACGCCCGCAAGTCCCACCACTGATGGAGCCCGATGTTGAGCCTGGAGGGGTATTCCGTCTTGTACCTTGCCCACCTCACTACTTGAATCGGATCCGACGACTCCGCCTCCTGGATTGCCTAAAAGAGCATATCGTGATACATCCCTCCATCGTCGCCGATGAAATGCGTGCTCTCCATATACATCACGTTGCGAATGATTTGCACGCAGATTTCGGGCCATTTGAAGCGGTCGGGGAAGCGCTTGCGCACCATCCTCATGATTTCCGCCCTTGCCTCCGGTGTGTCTGCTTCGATCACCTGCAGCTGGACCACCGGAATCGGAGTCAGCTGCTCCCTGGTAAGTGGCGGCGCCACCTGCACCACCGGATGCGTCCTCCGTGCGCAGGATCTGCTGTTCGACCTCCCCGGCATCTCGTCCACCTATGGCGACGGAAGCGAGATGCAATGCGAAAGGGGAAGATGTCCGGGCAGCAGGTGGAATGAATGGGGTGGGTGGGGTGGCCTCGGGGAATAGAAGAGGGTAGGTCGCCATTAATGGCCGCCCCGAACGCCTCTTCTCCGCCTCGAGAAGGCGAGGGCGAGGAGAGCATTTATTTCGGTGTCTACATGGATGAGTGTATGTGTTTTTATATAAACGATTGCGTCCATACTATGTAAAAATGCAAAATTATTTGGAAATTCTGGCCGGAAAATTGGCGGTGTCCTTGGCTAGCCACAGATTCCACCATATTTGGTAAAATTTTCAACCCGACAGCCAAAAGTTTAGAAGCGGCTAGAACATTCTAACACGTGCAGCAGCACTATGCAAATTGCAAGGAAAGCAAACCAGCCGGCCAACACACGGACGCAACGCCGCAACTGGATGCGCGCATGCCATTGCCGTTGCCACCCTCCCACGCGAGAGTGCGAAATACACTCCATATCATATTGGGAGGGGGCGGTCCGGCCAGGTCAGGTCAGAGCCCAGCCGTGGGTGGGCTACGTAGTGGCAGCGACGGCAGTGCCCCTCCACCTTTTAGGACCGACTGACTGACTGACTCCGGCCGCCCCGCCACCACATCCTCCACCGCCGACCCGGCCGTCCACCCCGCCCCGCGCGTGCGTCATGTGTCACGCCGCAACGCGAGCATGCCCGGCGATCTGCCTGCCGGCCGGCCGGCCGCGGCGCGATCGAGCGTGAGGGGTGGTGCAACTGGCTGGAGAACAGGCCAGGCACCGAGCTCTCCATCACTCACCTCACGCCTCGATGGATTCCGATTCCCGAGCCATGCATGTTGCATACTACATGCATACATGCACGCACGGGTGTCGATCGCGCCGTTGCAGATGCACTGCCACTGTGTGTGGCGCTCCGAGGTTGCCTGCGCCTCGGGGTTTCTTCCACTTTTTCCTCCTCCTCCTCCTCCTTGCGTGGAATTATGCCCAGCTAGTCCTATCCTATCTGCGTGATGCATCCACCCAGCGTCGATCGGACGACCATCATGCACAGGCTGATCATGCATGTGGGATCGAGCATCCGTCCATCGATTATAGAGCAGCACCGTGCTACTTTGCGTGCCAACATGTACCGGTCCGGCCAGCTCCCTCTCCATTGATCTCCCTTTGCGTATAGGCCATGCGCCCACAAGAACACTAATCCATGACTTTACCACCTTCCTTTTGCTGCAAACCAACATGCGAATTGGGCCGACACTTCTTGGTTGGTTAGGTCTTACATACTAGTAGGTGCTTTGTTTTACATTCCTAAAAAAACCAGTAAAATAGTATACATAAACTTTTATTAATAATGAACGTACTAAGTGTTTTTTAACTTTTAAAGACAGTTACTAGTTCACTTTTGAGCTGCACATTTTATTTTATTTTTATCAATTGAGCTGCACACTTGTTAGTAAGTCGTCTGGAGTCGTCGCACACCTTTCTTTCCTCACGCTGTGTTATGTGGGTGGCATTATCAGGGCAGAAAGTTATTAGGCATGCCTTGAGAGGCCCCGGCTTGCTTTTGTTTAATTCTTGCCGCACATTCGGCGATGGCTTTATCGTGCCTTTTGCTAGGTCATGTAGTATCTATTATTGTACCTTGAGTCCTTGATAATGTTTGAGATCCACAGTGCTCCCTTTGTCAATTTGGGTTTTATAACTTGTGACCGTGCGGGTGGGTCCGTGGATGGGGGAGCTAACGAGAAACAAAACTAGTCATCAACAAGTCTAGCTACGAATACCAAAGGAGGTTGTATATTGTTGACACAGATGCGTGGAAGTATGCTAGATCCTGCAGAAAATGTGCCGCCGGGCTTGATCGTAGTTTTGATGATTCCGCTGCTTAGAAAGGTTCTAGCCAGAAAATACAAGAGAAAGGGTCTAGCCTTTTTCATGGTCACAATACGGAACTGAAACACGGACACAATGATGTACCCTGCGCCCGTCTGAATCCCGTTGGGAGCGAATTTCTGATGCCTCGTTTGGATGGGATTTTTCTATAAAAGTATGCCATGGATGCTAGTGTCTATGAATCTCATCCTTTACAATACGAGATTTCATAAAGCCATGAGTGTACTTGTTCACAAACTCCGCGAAGATAATTTTCCTTAGAGAAGTCTCGATAGAATGCCTAGCTCGATTCATCTGCTACTAGGAAAATAACGGATGAGTTGTATCCAAACTTTTGATGTACTCAATAGTTTAGGTACATGGTTAAACAACTGCTACAACTGACTCTAAAAACGCCGGTTACGCGGGGCTCAACTACTTGGTAGCCCCTCTTCGCCAAATTATAGTGCATATAATATTTTTTTAGAACTGAACTTGATAAATATTCATCAAAGTTACTAGAAAGAATACGAACAGTTAGGATACCGTAACATACCATATGAAATGAAAGCATATTTGATGTCTAATGGTGTTTTAGTATTGTAAATATTGGTATTTTTATAAGAACATGACCAAAGTTAATGAAGTTTATTTTCTTGAAAAATATTCTATGCACTATAAGTCGGCAAAAAGGAAGTACTATATGGTAACAGAGCATTCTGCATGTCTCGCAAAAAAAAAAAAACAGAGCATTCTGCATGTATATTCTGGTAACTGTCACACAAATCTTCTCATACTGTTACATTTTCATCTTTCTATATACAATATATAGGTAATTTATACTACACGACCATACTTTCACTAAGTTTTTTTTTCCTTCTGGCGGCCTAATATATTTTCTCTGGATTTAATTACTTCCTCATCTAGTATAAGGGAGGGACGTGCGATGGTGGCGTCATCAGTAACACTTCAAGCTGCTAGTTTCATCCACGTTCTTGGGCACGCCCTCTATGAGGCAGGCCACCGGCGGCACAATGGGCGTGGTGGTGTTGCCGTAGACGTTCCAGCAGAAGGGGCTGTCGACGGTGTCCCCGGAGGCCGGCAGCAGCTCGACGCCGGAGAGGGTGATGTTGGTGCATGGCACGGCGTCGCTGCAGCCGAAGTGGATGGGCGGGCCGCGCACGTCGTAGGTGCCCCGGATGCCGGCGTAGGTGATGTCGGAGACGAAGACGGCCGTGGTGGCGTTCTCGCAGCTCTTGGTGAGGCAGTAGTACTGGTCGATGATGATGGGGTTGCGCACGGCGTCCATGCGCACGTTCTCGAAGGTCACCGCCGACACCGACCCGGAGCCGCCCTGCCACGTCTTGATCCTCACGCCGTTGTCCGAGTGCCTGATCACCGCGTTGCGCACCGTGATGTTGGCCACGCACGCCCGCGACCCCTGCTTCCCCAGGCTCCCGATGCTGCCATCGATGAGAGCACCAGCCCAAATGTCAGCCAATGCCACTGCCCGCTGCAGTACATGAAACATCTACTCCTACAAGGAAAAGGAATGGATTGGATGCGAACCTGATGCCGTGGCCGGGGCCGCAGGTGACGTTCTCGATGTGGACGTTGAGGGTGCCGGCGCCGATGGAGACGCAGTCGTCGCCGTTGGAGACGACGGTGTTGGTGATGAGGACGTCCTGGGTGTTCTCGACGTGGATGCCGTCGGTGTTGGGGCTCAGCGCCGGGGAGCTGATGGAGAGGCTGTCGACGCGCACGCCGCGGCAGCTGTCGAACCGGAAGTGGAACTCCGGGCTGTTCTGCACCTTGAGCCCTTGCACCGTCACGTTGTTGCTCATGAAAAACCTAAGCGCCTGCACAGCACAGGATATCAACGTCCGGCATACACTTAGCACTTACTCTACTAATGAATAATACCGTTAATTAAAGGCTTGAAGCAGCAGTACTGCGTGGATGGGTTAGGCCACTCACCACTGGGCTGTCACAAGGTCCGTGCGTGCTTCCTCCCTTGTGAGGCTTGCAGGGGAGGTCCCACCACTTCTGCCCCTTGCCGTCGATGAGCCCGGAGCCGCGCAGCGACGTGCCGTCGGCCTTGTAGAACACGAGCCAGTTGCGCTTGCTGTTGGCCGGCCACGCCGTGGGCTCGCTCGGCGCCACGATCGCGCCGTCGATCTGCAGCGTGACGCTGCCCTGGCACGGCCCGGTGAAGGTGGTGGTGTGCACCAGGAACGAGTGCCCGGCGGCCGCGAGGACGACGCTCTCCCCGTCCTCCTGGCAGGCCGTGTCCCAAGCGGTCTTGATCGCGTCCGTGTCGTCCGTCACGCCGTCCCCGACCGCGCCGAAGTCCTTGATGACGTCGTACACGCTGTCGCCGTCGTCGGACGGCGCGGGGGCGGGCGCTCCCGGCATTGGAGGCGGTGGCGCAGAAGGAGACGAGTGGCTAGGTGAAGGAGCCCGCCTCGGGCCCGAAGGCCCAGGCGCGTGGGACGGCGGCCGGGCCGAGTGGCGCTTGCTGTGGTGGTGGTGGCGGCTGTGGACGCCGTCGCACAGGAAGCTCGCGGCGACCACGAGCGCGAGGAGCAGCGCAATGGCGGTCCTGGCCTCCATTACAGAAAACCGTTGCAAGCTGATGAACTCCTTGTGTTGGTTGGATTGGACTCAGCTGAAGGATGGATTGATCTCGGGCCACTAGGCCTGCTTATATATAGACGTCCAGAGGGAGGCCGACGAATCTAGCCACTGGAGTAGAGCTAGCTTGGGCGCTATGCTACACTGGAGTAGTAGAGGAGTAGAGTGGCAGTTGGGTTTGAGAGTGTGAGGAGCGCGAGTACATGGATTTATAGGCTGGCATGGCAGCCAAAGATGTGCAGTGTCAAGAAGCGTGGTGGTGGAAGTGGTGGTGGTGCGCGCATGGGCGGCAGGGGGTGCACGCGCGCGCCGAAGGAGGAGTGTTCGTGGTTGGACTTGTGCTTGCTAGCATGATCAATGATCTGCAACCGATTTCCAATTGTGTACTGTTGAGTTGAGTGTAACCACGCTTTCGGTGGTGTTGTGTGAGGTGGCCAATTATATAGTACGTAGCAGCTTTTGGTTACCATTAATGGAAATTAAGGATCACCCTCTCATCAAAAAACAAATTTTTGAGTGCACCTATTTGGACGGTAAGAATGTCAGTGGGGCAGACTTGAGGATAATACCACAATATTACGAAGTTTGTCTTGATTTTACAGCGAGTGATGAACTAAAAGAGGAGTTTTGTGGGATAAGTAGGTCGTTGCTTACATTTTGGCGGGCATAAGAGTGTACTTTTATGCTTTGGTTAAGCCCCAGATCCGGCATCTGAATATGCTTCGATTTTTGGCTGCCAGCTTGGGCAGTTCCCTATTCGGTACCTGAATATTTTTATTCAGTATCAACGCTTAAGTTTAGCTGAGTGAAAAAATGTGGAAGAAAAATTTGAGAAACGGCTCGCCAACTGAAAGGCCAAACTCTTGTTTGGTATTGATCAATGCCATCAAAAGCAATATAATTTTATGCATCTGGTCTTCCTCTTAACAAAAGGGGTTCTACAAAGATTGGACTAATTTAAATCCAGATTTTCCTGGCAGTGTGACAACGAACGAAAGAAGTATCGGCTAGCTAGGTGGAATGTGGCGGCCTAAGAGTCAAGAGGGTCTTGGAATCCAAGATACAGAAATTAAAAACATTGTCCTTCTTAGTAAATAAGTACTGAGAATAGAATGTGACAGGAAATCATTCGTAACAAGTATGTGGTTCCAAAGCCATTTCTCAACTCCCGTGATGAATGCCAAGGAATTATATTTCCAGTTTGGCACTTTCTTGGCTAAGGATGATTCTTAGGTTAAATTATAGGAGATACTTTGGGGAGCACCCCCTTATAATGCAATAGCCAAGCAAGTATCAGATTATTAGACACAAATTAATCACAATCGCACATATTTTGGGACAAGCAAAGCTTGGTATTTCCTTTCATCGGGATGTTTTAGGGTCTCGCCTCGTAGCGTGGAGCGAATTGCTCTCATGTCTCGAGCCCATTTAACTATCAAAGTAATCAGATGAGTTTTGATAAAACTTGCATGAAATGGCAGGTTTTCAGTCAAGTCCTTAAATGGGGCTATTATCCATAATGATGTGCTGTTGATAATAGAAAAAAATTGAAAGCTAAAAATTCCTCTTCAAATGAAGAAATTCCTCCAGTTTCTAAACATATGTGTGATGACTAGAGATAAGCTGGCACATTGTAATTGGCAAAGTTAGTAAGACTTGCGTCTTTTGCCAACATGATGAGTTTATTAAACGTCTATTTTTAACGCGAGTTAGTAAGACCCGCGTCTTTTGCCAATATGATGAGTTTATTAAACACCTATTTGTTCATACAGTGTGCCTCATAGTTCAAGTAGTTTCAAAATTTTGTCTCACCACATTGGGCGTAATATGTTCTTAGTTGGTTGCGGGTTGTGACAAATAGTTTTCTGCAAACATTTTTGTGGGAGCGGCAGCCTTGTGTTTGGTGTTATGACTTACTAGAAATTATGTGACTTCTTTTTTGAAAATACACTTAATCTGGTACATACATTATTCATGCATGTGCGCAATAATTTCGTACTTGATCTATCGTGCAAAGGTGGTAGGACATGGATCATTTTACGATGACGTGTTGAAGCATAAGACCATGGAAGCTTTCTCCTATCATATATGATGACGTAAATTTTGGATATGATCCAACCCAACTTAGACAGGACTACGTTACTATTGATGGAAAACAGTATTTTCTTTTTGATTGTATTGGATGTGTCAACCGGGTTCATCAGGCTATGAAAAGATTGCACACTAGGTCGGAGGGATTGTGCCAACTTGATATACCGATTAAACAAAAAATGTCTTTTAACAAACAAACAAAATCCTGACAACAACGGAGTATCTGCTTCCAAATGCTCCCGGTAGACAATATAACAAAAAATACTTCCTTCGTCCCGAAATAAATGATTCAAAAATTACTTAACTTTATACTTATTTTAGTATAAAGTTGAGTTATTTTTGAGTCATTTATTTTGGGACGGAGGGAGTAGTACAAAAATGTAATTGCTGATTTGTTATTTTTACTATGACTTTCATAAATTTTATTTCGTGCTAAAATTTGTCAAGCACACAAAACATTTATCAAAGTTTGTCGTAAAAAAAATCAGAATCTCTGAATTTTATTTTATTTTGTTTCGGTTTTTACGTTGAGTTCAGGAGCAGAGGAAGACGTTCGCATCCCGATCGACTGGCAATTCTTTGTCACCTCTAGCGCATTCATTCAGCGCCTCTCTCCTTCCTTTTCCGCGATTAACCTTGGTAGAACGGAGGCCGGCCAGACGCACGTACGTGCAACACACCCGTGGTACGTACCATTGCCCTACCGGCCTAGCTGGTTTGCTTTCCAGCCAACCCAACCCAGCTTCTGCAGCTTCTTCCTCTATTTTGCCTCCCTAGCAATTGCTATCTACGACCCGGCCAACTGAGATACGTACGTACGACCAGCCTAGCATGCAGCTTGCCTCCGGCCAGCTCCCATGCTGGATCGATCTCCTTTTGCACATAGGTCAAGCACGCGCCCACAAGAACACTACCCCCCGTAGCTTTACGACCTTTTTCGCTGCAAACGAACATGCGAATCGAGCAGGTATTCCTCGGTTGGTTAGGTCTGAGGTGCCTGTTTCTTTCCGATCTCAGCACACCATGCATGTATTTTTTGACCAAGGGTGGATTTTACTACTCCCTCCAATCCATATTATTTGTCGCTCATCTAGTACAACTTTGATATTGTCCGGATACAATCCCAATAAGCATACACAACCTTTGCATGATTGAGATGAACACAACTAACAAGGACACACCTAAAAATACACTAAAAAGATCAAAACAACGATCGGAAATCTACAACAACAACAATCGACACCGGTCATCTCCTCACAACATAAGAACGAGGAGGAATGTTCTCCGCCAACAACGCGTCTAGGAAGAAAACAATGATGTACTGCCATCATCACCGGATTCAACCAACAAAGGACATATTTTGGGTTTCACAATGAAGATAGAGTCCGAGCAATGTCTCCAACATGATAACGACCAAAAAACACTCAGTTATAAGAATGATCAACTAGGGTCCAGCCTAGAGTTTTCACCGTGCAGCTTGAAGATCAGTTGCTCGGATCGGAAAATCACCATCAAATCAAAGCCATCATGTTTGCCGTTGGCACTTACCGCAATCCTAACAGGTACATGCGTGTGCACGGTCTTTGCTTGAGACGCCACACAAGTGGTGACCATGCTCGTCCAATACTTACGGGCCACCTCCTATGAAATTTTCGTCACGGGCTTCCCCAAGATCAAAAATGCTAAATATACAAAGAGTTACATCTGGTTATACGCTGATTGTGATTCTTTCTTTCTAAGTAACCTCTCCCACCTCCTTTCTGATTTTTAAAGGGGGTGGAACCTCATCCCTCTTAACTTTCAATCAAAATCGATCTGCCTGTAAAACTCCTATAAACTTATGTACGTGTAACATTAGTGCCCCCAAGACTAAACTCAAACCAGATGTTGTCACCTCATTTTGCAAGTCTCATTCCGTAAGACCCGTACGTGCAGGAAAACTCACGTACTCCTCGATCGCCTTGCTAGATTTAGCAACGACAATACGAGAGGGGTGCATGCGTGATGTGGATGCGATTCACACCCCGGCTGGTCATGCAACTGTGTGCTGTCGCTGTGGTCGATGTTGCCGTTCCTCCACGTTCCCAGGCGCATGGCGCATGCAATGTCATCCATGCCCCCGCATTATGCATTGCTTTCAAGACAGACATCCACTGGCCTGGGTCGATCGGCCTGCCCAAATCTCTTCCTCCTCCTCCTCCTTCTGGTTACCGCATGCAGCACAGGTTAGTGCAGTCTAGTTTAATCAGAGGTCGAGGAGGAATGGTCCACTCATCCTTTCCGTTCCTTTGTGGTCATAGATTGCTGCTGAATTGCTGAAAGATGTAGTGAGTGCATGTATGA
This sequence comes from Hordeum vulgare subsp. vulgare, assembly GCF_904849725.1. Lineage (NCBI taxonomy): Eukaryota > Viridiplantae > Streptophyta > Magnoliopsida > Poales > Poaceae > Hordeum > Hordeum vulgare. The sequence goes on along the minus strand of NC_058518.1, from coordinate 446,827,012 downwards.
TTCTCTATAGATCGGTCGTGATAAGGCCACCACTAGAGGGCCCGACAGGGAGTGTCGTAGTATTCTTAGAAGGCTAGCTAGCTACTAGATATACTAGTAGATGGCTAGCCAGGCAGGCAGGTGGCCATGGCGCTTTTGGGAGTGGATTAACCGGAGAGGCGGTGCCGATGGGGTTCTGTTCATGCAACTGGATTATTGGAGCACGTACGCCGGCCGGTTAAAGCCTCACGTTGCGGCTGGCCGGAGGAGAGGAGAGCATAATTTGATGGTGGCCACAAGATTTGGTGGTGCTGAGGTGGTCCATTAATTTGGCCGAGTAACGCTACTGTTTTCGTCATTACGCATCGTGGCGGGGTGCGCTCGCGGTTTGGAGGCCGCATATAGAGCCTGGAGCACAACATTTGGCATAGTTCCAGCGTATCACCATGGAACTCGCCCAAGGAATTCTCACCACACAAACCTCCCAAATCGTACGTTCAGAATTGCATGGGCAAAACCCGTGCAGCAGCCGGCGGCGGCCGGCCTCTCTCGCGCGGATGCGTCCCGGGACCGGTCCTGGACGGCGCGGCTCGCTCGGCGAGGTTGGGCGTCGGGGCGGCGGCCCGGAGGTGGCGACAGGGACGGCTCGGCGGCTCGGCGAGGCTGGGCGTCGGGACGGCAGCCCGGTGATGGCGGCGTGGACGGCTTGGCGGGGCTGGGCCTCGGCGCGCCTTCTCCCCCGCTCCGGTTGGTGATGGGCGAGTCCAGTGGTGGCGGCTTGGCGGCGTGGTGCGGCGGAGCTCCGGCGCGGGCTGGGTCCTCTAGCGGCCTGGAGGGCAGGGCGGCGTCCAGTGGTGCTGCCTCCGCAGCGACTGCGGCCTGCCCTTGACCCCGATCTGGACCTGGATCTGGATCTGGTGGTGCTCGGGCCTAGGTCATGGTGGCTTCGGAGGTGTCGTGTCGCTGGGGGTGCTGCGTGGAGGACGTGCTTGGTGGCTCCCCGGTGCCGCTGACGCGGTGGCTTCGTGGGAGGCGTGTGGGCTAGCGGAGGTGTTGTGCGTGTGGTTGTGGTGTTGGGAGGTGCTCCGGGCGAAAGCTTGCCGGGCAAGAGCTTGCCGGCCGGCGGTGGCGGCGGCTGTGGACGTCGTCTCACCTTCTTGGAGGCACCGTTGAGGAGTTCTCTTCCTACACACCCTCGGATCCAGTTCTTCGGGTGAAAACCTTAGGCCTGGTTGGGCCGGACGACGGCGTCGGTATCGTCGCTTCCTCCTTGGGGGCGTCGTCTTGAAGAGCTTTGGATTTCGATTGCACTCTCCAGGGGCTAGACGCTCGCGACATTGCGGTCGGCTGGGGCGCGTCCGGCAATGTGGATGATCTGCGCGGCTTCTTGTGCGGCAACGATGGCCCCTTCAAGCGGAGAAGGATTTGTTGTTGGGTTCTGGTAGTCGGTCTCGTCCGACGTTTTCGAGGGGTCGCCGTGCCTCTCTTGTTTTCTGAAGTCGGAGCTGTTTGAGGGGGATCCTTGCGGTGACGATGACGTGAAGACGGGTGGTCGGTTCTGGCACTGGCTCGGCGCAGGTCCTGTGCTTTTCTTCCTTCAATGCTCGTCGGCTGAGTCGAAGCTGCCTGGTCGCCGGCGCGTGTGGTGGACTTTTGGCGTTGTCCGACGGAGGCATCTACGTCTGTCTGCGGTGGAGGCTACATCGGTGGTCGTCGATGGTGAAGTCGGAGTCGCCCTCGCGGAGGCGTGATGACGATGACGTCGGATTACAACCTCGACGGATTCTTCCCCTAGGCAGCGTGTGTGCGTTCTTGTGTAGGTTGTCAGGTCGCCCTGTGTGCCTTGTCGTGGCGGGCGCATTGTGACGGTTTTAGTCCGGTTTTCCGATTATTAACCGAACAACTCTCTTCGACCTTTTTTAGTGAGATCGGTACCTAAGGGACCGCGTTTCAAAAAAAAAAAGAATTGCATGGGCGCCTGTTTCTTTCACAACCCGAGCCGTTACCGAATATCAATCTATTCTCCTCCAGGCCGCCACCTCGAGCACAATTTCAGTGTTTTGAAAAAGTTGAACCAAATCTGATCCTGGTTTAAAAAATTAGATCTGACATTTTTTCTACCGTCGATGTCAATTGCGGTAGGGTATATAGGTGCCTACCGCCATGACTCATGGGAGTAGGTGTGCGTAAAATAAATCTACGCATCAAATACAGTGTTTGTACGCATCTACCTCGGGCACCTCGACACTAGGGTTACACATCCTACCTTCAGCCTGTTTGGCGATAGGGTTGTGTTGCATTGGCGTGAATAAGTTTGTCTATCGTCAGGGGCCTCGGCAGTAGGCTCGTATACCATATCGCCATCGAATCCGACGGCAAGAAAAGGGTCACTAGCAGAAATATAGACTTCAGACCCGGTTCGTTTGGGCCATTAGCCCCGGTTCAGGAACCGGGACTAGAAAAGCGGGACTAATGCTAGCCCCAGTTCGGCCCCGTATCGGGGCTAATGGTCCTCCACGTGGCAGCTTTCTAGAGCGGTACGTTTAGTCCCGCTTGATGTTACCAATCGGGACTAAAGATATTTTTTTTTAAATATTTTTTTCAAATTTTCTTTTATTATTATTTTTAAATCTTTGAATTATTTGACAATTTAATCTCTAATCACCCCTCCTCGATGCTCTTGAATTATTTAACAATTTAACCTCTAATCACCATCCATTCCAAATCGTCTAACTTTTCGACCGGTCATCCATCCTCTCACTGCTTCAACCGCAGCACGCTTAACTTTTGAGTTCTATCACCCTTAGTTTACAAGTGTGCACTTGCTGTTTTCTTAACAATAGTAAGCTATCAATCCTATTAACCCTTAGGTCTTGATGTCACATGATTTAATTTTTTAAATTCCAAACAATTGTTAAAATAAACAACAATGATTAATTTTAAAACTTCAAAAAACGCAATTTTTTTAAAAATTCTCAAAAACCAAAAAAAAACAAAAAACAAAATAATAAAAAGTTCAAGATAAAATAAGTAATAATAATGAAATAAGTAATAATAATAAAACTAGACATAAACTGGTCCAAGGAGTACATAATAATACTCGTCCAAGCAGTACATAATAATAGCTGACAAAGATATATATATATATATATATATATATATATATATATATATATATATATATATATATACATATACAAGTGTTCGCTGTTGTGAACACTACTCTTGTGAATCAGAAAGTCCCCAAACTGGTTGTGGTTGTGCTGGTAAGAGGTGACGCTGGCCATACTTCATGATTCGAATCTTGCGGTACAACTCGTATGCAACGTATGTATCTTTAGCTGCATACTCAATGTTGATACCGTCAAGTGGGGTCCTCTCCCACTTTTTGTGCTGATACTTTGGGAATTTGGTCTTCGTATCAGCGTACTCCTCGTTGATCAAGGCGGCTGCCATATGAGCCATCGAAGTTCTCTCATGTTGAAGCCTGATTTTGTCTTGGATATCAATGTGGCAGTCAGTTGGTATCTCAATACCAAAACTATGTCTCATCTTGATCTTATCGTTCCTTATATCAACACTAGCAAAATGTATGCCGCTGCGAAGGAAGTCCATGAGTTCTGGACAATGCTTGTCACTACTGCAACAACAACAAATTAAAATGGAACAGATGTTACATACTGCTGCAACAAGGAAAATTGTTTCACTACAACTAAAGAGAAATTGATCTTTAGGATTCAAATGGAACATATTCCTATCCTATGCAATTTTCATATCCTATGAATTGATCAAGAAACCCTAAATCAACCATGACACACACACATATATATATATATATATATATATATATATATATATATGTTCTCCCACGGTTTTGCCAATATGCAACAAGGAAAATTATTTTACTACAACTAAAGAGAAATTGATCTTTAGAATTCCAATGGATATAAAACTGGCCGGAATAGGCCAAAACCGTAAGTTTTCACGAGTTCTACGTAACCGGACGTGGGGGTTCCCGAAACATTCGGATCCAAGGAGGACCCAAAATCAATGAGTAATAGCATACAAACCTGGCCAGAATAGGCCAACACTGCGATTTTTTACGAGTTCCCCGTAACCGGACCCCGGGGTTCCCGAAACGTTCAGATCGCATCGGGACCCAAAAGCAATGACTAATAGCATACAAAAGTGGGGGAATATATCAAAACTACGAGTTTTGTCGAGTTCCACGTAATCGGACCCCAGGGTTCCTGAAACGGTTGTATTGCATCGGGACCCAAAATTAGTGAGTAATAGCATACAAATCTGGCCAGAATAGGCCAAAACTGCGAGTTTTGACGAGTTCCGCGTAACCGGATCCCGGGGTTCCCGAAACGTTCGGATCCCATCAAGACCCAAAATCAGTGACTAGTAGCATAGAAAACTGGCCAGAATAGGCCAAAACCATGAGTCTTGACGAGTTCCCAAAATCAGTGAGTAATAGCATACAAAACTGGCCAGAATAGGCTAAAACTGTGAGTTTTGATGAGTTCCCCGTAACCGGACCTCGGGTTTCCGGAAACCGAACGTCGGGGTTCCCGAAACATTCGGATCCAAGGAGGACCCAAAATCAATGAGTAATAGCATACAAACCTGGCCAGAATAGACCAAAACTGCAACTTTTGACGAGTTCCCCGTAACCAAACCCCGGGGTTCCCGAAACGTTCAGATCGCATCGGGACCCAAAATCAATGACTAATAGCATCCAAAACTGGGGGAATGGGCCAAAACTGCGAGTTTTGACGAGTTCCCCGTAACCGGACCCCGGGGTTCCCAAAAGGTTTGGATCGCAGCAGGACCCAAAATTAGTAAGTAATAGCATACAAAACTGGCCAGAATAGGCCAAAACTGTGAGATTTGACGAGTTCCCCGTAACCGGAACCCGGGGTTCCCGAAACGTTCGGATCATAACGAGACCCAAAATTAGTGACTAGTAGCATAGAAAACTGGCTGGAATAGGCCAAAACCGGGAGTTTTGACGAGTACCTCGTAACCGGACCCCGGGTTTCCCGAAACGTTCGGATAACAGCGGGACCCAAAATTAGTGAGTAATAGCATAAAAAATGGCCAGAATAGGCTAAAATTGCGAGTTTTGATGAGTTCCCCGTAATTGGACCTCGAGGTTCCCGAAATGTTCGGATAGCAGGGGGACCCAAAATCAATGAGTAATAGCATACAAAACTAGCCAGAATAGGTCAAAACTGTGAGTTTTAACGAGTTCCACGTAATCGCACATCGGGGACCCCGAAACGTTCAGATCGCAGCGGGACCCAAAATCAATGACTAATAGTATACAAAACTGGTCGGAATAGGCCAAGACATCGAATTTTGATGAGTTCCACGTAACCGGACCCCGGGGTTCCTGAATTGTTCGGATCGCATCGGGACCCAATATCAGTGACTAATAGCATACAAAACTGGGGGAATAGGCCAAAACTGTGAGTTTTGACGAGTTCACCGTAGCCGGACCCCGGGGTTCCCAAAACATTTGGATCACAAAAGGATCCAAAATCAGTGAGTAATAGCATACAAAACTGGCCAGAATAGGCCAAAACTGCGAGTTTTGACGTGTTCCCCATAACCGGACCCCTGGGTTCCCAAAATGTTCGGATCGCAGCGAGACCCAATATGAGTGACTAATAGCATACAAAACTGGGGGAATAGGCCAAAACTTTGAGTTTTCACGAGTTCACCGTAGCCGGACCCCGGGGTTCCCAAAACATTCGGATCGCAAAAGGACCCAAAATCAGTGAGTAATAGCATACAAAACTTGCCAGAATAGGCCAAAACTGTGAGTTTTGACGAGTTCCCTATGACCGGACCCCAGGGTTCCCGAAACGTTCGGTTCACAGCGGGACCCAAAATCATTGACTAGTAGCATATAAAACTGGCCGGAATAGGCCAAAACCACAAGTTTACACGAGTTCTCCCTAACCGGGCGCCGGGGTTCCCGAATCATTCGGATCCAAGGAGGACCCAAAATCAATGAGTAATAGCACACAAACCTCGCCAGAATAGGCCAAAACTGCGATTTTTGATGAGTTCCCCGTAACCGGACCCCGGGGTTCCCGAAACGTTCGGGTCGCATCGGGACCCAAAATCAGTGACTAATAGCATCCAGAACAGAGGGAATAGGCCAAAACTGCGAGTTTTGACGAGTTCCGTGTAACCGGACCCCGGGGTTCTCAAAATGTTTGGATCGCATCAGGACCCAAAATTAGTGAGTAATAGCATAGAAAACTCGCCAAAATAGGCCAAAAATATGAGTTTTGACGAGTTCCTCGTAACCGAACCCCGGGGTTCCCGAAACGTTCGGATCACAATTTCGAGTACTCGTTGAGGAAAAATAGACTCTCTATGGGGCAGATATCTCTGTATTAGTTCACACTAATAAAAATTGATTCAGAACCGAGTTTATAGAGCAGTTCTTGTCTTGTTCGATCCGTATTTTTCTGTTCTTTTTCCATCAAATATCCATATCAGATGCAATTAGGTCTACGGATAAGTGAGAGACCGTATTTCGTATGATGCACTAGGGTTCAAGCTGGGACATGGTGTATGTTCTCTGAGTGTGCTCCGCGAGTGTTCATTAAGAAAGTTCCTGTGAAGTTTGTGAACGAACTCCTTAAGAAACATGTTCCATAAGTTTCCTATGAAAGTTTCATGTGAATTGTGTGTTCTTCATGAGCGTTTTGGGTAATTGTTGAGGGAGAACTGACTCGTATGTATCAGATATGTCTATATTAGTTTATACTTCTCAAAACTGATCCAGAACCAAGTTTATAGAGCACTTCTTGTCTTGTTGGATCCGATTTTCCCTCTCATTTTCCCTACAAATCGCAATATGACATCAATTAATTAGGTCTAGGGATACGCGAGACAACATAGTCTGAAGATGTACTACGGCACAAGCTGGGACTTGGTGTATGTTCTCTGAACGCGTTCGTCTAGCATTCATTAAGAAAGTTCCAATGCAGTTTGTGAACGAACACCTTAAGAAAAGTTTTCAAAATTGTTCCGACAAACGGTTCCTTTGAATTGTTTGGTTGTCATGAGTATTTCGACTACTCGTTGAGGAAAAATGGACTCTGTATGGGGCAGATATCTCTGTATTAGTTCACACTACTCAAAATTGATTCATAACCGAGTTTATAGAGCAGTTTGTTGTCTTGTTCGATCCATATTTTTCTGTTCTTTTTCCATAAAATATCCATATGAGATGCAATTAGGTCTACGGATAAGTGACAAACCGTATTTCCTATGATGCACTAGGTTCCAGCTGGGACATGGTGTATGTTCTCTGAGTGTGCTCCTCGAGTGTTCATTAAGAAAGTTCCTGTGAAGTTTGTGAACGAACTAAACATGTTCCATAAGTTTCCTATGAAAGTTTCATGTGAATTGTGTGTTCTTCATGAGCGTTTCGGGTAATTCTTGAGGGAGAACTGACTCGTATGCATTAGATATCTCTATATTAGTTTATACTGCTCAAAACTGATCCAGAACCAAGTTTATAGAGCAGTTCTTGTCTTGTTGGATCCGATTTTCCCTCTCATTTTACCCTAAAAATCACAATATGATATCAATAAGGTCTAGGGATACGCGAGAGGACATAGTCTGAAGATGTACTGGGACACAAGCTAGGACTTGGTCTATGTTCTGTGAACGTGTTCGTCTAGCATTCATTAAGAAAGTTCCAATGCAGTTTGTGAACGAACACCTTAAGAAAAAGTTTTCAAAATTGTTCCTACAAACGGTTCCTTTAAATTGTTTGGTTGTCATGAGTATTTCGAGTACTCGTTGAGAAAAAATGGACTCTGTATGGGGCAGATATCTGTGTATTAGTTCACAATCCTCAAAATTGATTCAGGACCGAGTTTATAGAGCAGTTCTTGGCTTGTTCGATACGTATTTTTCTGTTCTTTTTCCATCAAATATCCTTATGAGATGCAATTAGGTCTACGGATAAGTGAGAGACCGTATTTCCTATGATGCATTCAAGCTGGGACATGGTGTATGTTCTGTGAGTGTGCTCCTCGAGTGTTCATTAAGAAAGTTCTTGTGAAGTTTGTGAACGAACTCCTTCAGAAACAAGTCCCATAAGTTTCCTATGAAAGTTTCATATGAATTGTGTGTCGTTCATGAGCGTTTCGTGTAATTGTTGAGGGAGAACTGACTCGCATGCGTCAGATATCTCTATATTATTCTATACTGCTCAAAACTGATCCAGAACCAAGTTTATAGATCAGTTCTTGTCTTGTTGGATCCGATTTTCCCTCTCATTTTTCCCTAAAAAGCGCAATATGACATCAATTAGGTCTAGGGATAAACTTGGTTCTTGGTGTACTGGGGCACAAGCTGGGACTTGGTGTATGTTCTCTGAACGCGTTCGTCTAGCATTCATTAAGAAAGTGAGAGACCGTATTTCCTATGATGCACTAGGGTTCAAGCTGGGACATGGTGTATGTTCTTTAAGTGTGCTCCTCGAGTATTCATTAAGAAAGTTCATGTGAAGTTTGTGAACGAACTCCTTATGAAACATGTTCCATAAGTTTCCTATGAAAGTTTCATGTGAATTGTGTGTTCTTCATGAGCGTTTCGGGTAACTGTTGAGGGAGAACTTACTCTTATGCATCAGATATCTCTATATTACTTTATACTGCTCAAAACTTATCCAGAACCAAGTTTATAGAGCAGTTCTTGTCTTGTTGGATCCGATTTTCCCTCTCATTTTGCCCTAAAAATCACAATATGACATCAATTAGGTCTAGGGATACGCGAGAGACCATAGTCTGAAGCTGTACTGGTGCACAAGCTGGGACTTGGTGTATGTTCTCTGAACGCGTTCGTCTAGCACTCATTAAGAAAGTTTCAATGCAGTTTGTGAAAGAACACCTTAAGAAAAGTTTTCAAAATTGTTCCTACAAACGGTTCCTTTGAATTGTTTGGTTGTCATGAGTATTTCGAGTACTCGTTGAGGAAAAGTGGACTCTGTATGTGGCAGATATCTCTGTATTAGTTCACACTACTCAAAATTGATTGAGAACCGAGTTTATAGAGCAGTTCTTATCGTGTTCGATCAGTATTTTTCTATTCTTTTTTCCATCGAATATCCATATGAGATGCAATTAGGTCTACATATAAGTGAGAGAACGTATTTCCTATGATGCACTAGGGTTCAAGCTGGGACATGGTGTATGTTCTCTGAGTGTGCTCGTCGAGTGTTCATTAAGAAATCTCGTGTGAAGTTTGTGAAGGAACTCCTTAAGAAACATGTTCCATAAGTTTCAATTGAAAGTTCCATGTGAATTGTGTGTTCTTCATGAGCGTTTCGTGTAATTGTTGAGGGAGCACTGACTCGCATGCGTCAGATATCTCTATATTATTCTATACTGCTCAAAACTGATCCAGAAAAGTTTTCAAAATTGTTCCTACAAACGGTCCCTTTGAATTGTTTGGTTGTCATGAGTATTTCGAGTACTCGTTGAGGAAAAATGGACTCTGTATGTGGCAGATATCTCTGTATTAGTTCACACTACTCAAAATTGATTCAGAACCGAGTTTATAGAGCATTTCTTGTCTTGTTCGATCCGTATTTCTCTGTTCTTTTTCCATCAAATATCCATATGAGATGCAAGTATGTCTACGGATAAGTGAGAGACCGTATTTCCTATGATGCTCTAGGGTTCAAGATGGGACATGGTGTATGTTCTGTGAGTGTGCTCTGATGACCCACAAGTATAGGGGATCAATCGTAGTCCTTTCGATAAGTAAGAGTGTTGAACCCAACGAGGAGCAGAAGGCTCTGATAAACGGTTTTCAGCAAGGTAATAACTGTAGGCACTGAAAGTAGCGGTAACAAGTGATGGTGTAGCGAGGTGAAACGTAGCAAGCAAAAAGTAACAAGTAAAAAAGTAGTAGAAACGGTGCAGCAAGTGGCCCAATCCCTTTTATAGCAAGGGACAATCCTGAACAAAGACTTATAGGAGGAAAAACGCTCCCGAGGACACACGGGAATTTCTGTCATGCTAGTTTCATCATGTTCATATGATTCGCGTTCGTTACTTTGATAGTTTGATATGTGGGTGGACCGGCGCTTGGGTACTGCCCTTACTTGGACAAGCATCCCACTTATTATTAACCTCTCTCGCAAGCATCCGCAACTACAAAAGAAGAATTAAGACAACGTCTAACCATAGCATTAAACTAGTGGATCCAAATCAGCCCCTTACGAAGCAACGCATAGACTGGGGTTTAAGCTTCTGTCACTCCAGCAACCCATCATCTACTTACTACTCCCCAATGCCTTCCTCTAGGCCCAAATATGGTGAAGTGTTATGTAGTCTACGTTCACATAACACCACTAGAGGAAAAGACAACATACAACATATCAAAATACCCAACGAATATCAAATTCACATGACTATTATCAGCATGACTTATCCCATGTCCTCAGGAACAAAAGTAACTACTCACAAAGCATAATCATAATCATGATCAGAGGTGTAATGAATAGCATCAAGGATCTGAACATAAACTCTTCCACCAAGTAATCCAACTAGCATCAACTACAAAGAGTAATCAACACTACTAGCAACCTTACAAGTACCAATCGGAGTTGCGAGACGAAGATTGGTTACAAGAGATGAACTAGGGATTGGAGAGGAGATGTTGGTGATGAAGATGCCTCCCCTCCAATGAGAGGAGTATTGGTGATGACGATGGCGACGGTTTCCCCCTCCGGGAGGGAATTTTCCCTGGTAGGATCGTCCTGCCGGAGCTCTAGATTGGATCTGCTCAAGTCCCGCCTCGTGGCGGCGGCGAAACCATGAAAAAGCTCCCGAATGATTTTTTTGTGTGGACCAAAACCCTTCATATAGCAATAGAGGGCGGCTAGTGGGCCATCAGGCAGCCCACAAGCTTGCCCTCCGCCACCAGGGGGTGGCGGTGGCAGGGCTTGTGGAGCCCTGGTGGCCCCCTCCGGTACTTCTTTCGCCCAGTATTTTTCATATAATCCCCAAAAAATCCACGTAACTTTTCACGGCATTTGGAGATGTGCAGAATAGTGGACTAAGATTTGCTCCTTTTCTAGTCCAGAATTTCAGCTGCCTGAATTCTCCCTCTTCAAATAAACCTTGCAAAATAAGAGAGAAAAGGCATGAATATGGTACCACAAAGTAATATAACAGCCCATAAAGCAATAAATATCAACATGAAAGCATGATGCAAAATGGACGTATCAACTCCCCCAAGCTGAGACCTCGCTTGTCCTCAGGCGAAAACCAAGTTCCATAAACATGTCCACATGTTGAGGGACGAGAGGGCATCATGATCACACATAGAATAGCAATACATCATAAAGATTCTTATGGGAAAGTAACAATTCCTTCACAAAGCAAGGCATGAAGCAAAAACCTTACCGAGAAGTAACCGACAACAGTCCATAGTCATTGAAGCAATTGCAATTTATCACCACATCAGAAAGAGTCAAATAAGAGCTTGTAAGGCAAACCCACATACTCAATCATCTCTTTTGTTTTCCACAATTGTTACAACTCACGTGGTACTCATGGTGTCAAAGTTTCAGCTGGACACAGAGGAAGATAGGGGCTTATAGTTTTGCCTCCCAACGATTTACCTCAAGGGTAAAGTCAACAATAATAAAGCATAAGTACTCAACTCCAAGTTGATATATGAATATAGATCTTTCCCAAACATGTGACGGTAGCCAAGACAAAGGCAAAAATAGGGAATTGGTGAAGATCACCATGACTCTTACAAGGGCAAAAAGTAAAGGTACAAGATAGGCCCTTCGCAGAGGGAAGCAGAGGTTGTCATGCGCTTTTGAGGTTTGAATGTGTGTCCGCTTAGTGCGGAGGAACGTCACTTTATATTGCCTCCTGTGATAAAGAACTTTATTATGCAGTCTATCGCTTTTATGCCTTCCTCATCACAGGTCCGTACAAAGCTTATTTTCCACACACTAATTGATCATACATATTAGAGAGCAATTTTTATTGCTTGCACCGATGAAAACTTACTTGAAGGATCTTATTCAATCCATAGGTAGGTATGGTGGACTGTCATGGCAAAACTGGGTTGGAGGTTTATGGATGCACAAGTAGTATCTCTACTTGGTGCGGGAGTTTTGGCTAATATGAGGTCGAAGCAATCGTCACATGCTAAGGGATCTCTAATCATATAACATTGTTTGGAACCAAGCAAACACAATTCATTATGTTGTCTTCCTTGTCCAACATCTACTCCTAAGCATGTAATAGTTTGGTGAGTGCTCACAATTGTAAAAAGTGTCTAAGATGATATATTTATATGTGAACCTCTCTTTCCTTATTACTTCTTATTAATTGCAACAATGACTGAGGTCTATGTTGTTTTATTCTCAACAAGTTTCAATCATCATACGTGTCATAAGTGAAGTTATCACTTTCCATAAGATCGTCTCATGATCTTTCATGCTATCGTTCTTTTTTGATCATCGCACAAAGCAAAGCCCTCGACTAAGATACTCTTTATTATATAGCTCGTAAGCTCGAATACATCGGGGGAGAGACAAAATAAAAAGACTCAAACTAAACACTAAAGATTTATTCCTCTAAGAGAAGAAATAAAAACTGAAAAGGAAAGAACTAAAACAAAGGTAAAAGCAAAAGATATAAAGGTGATACGATACCAGGGCAACTCCCCCAAGCTTGGCAGAAGCCAAGGGGATTGCCCATACCAATGCTTAGTTGTCTTCCTTCGGTGGTGATGGTGGTGGAGTTGTTGGAGTAGTCCGATCCTCCGTCTTCCAAGGCATAGGTGCTCCATCATGGCAGGATGAACGAGTAGCCGGAATCCTCAAATCTACATCCAACCTTATTGATTTAAATCTGTACTCATACTCACAGTTTTGGTTCTGCAAGTCATAAATCTGGCCCTGAAGTTGATCAACCCTGCCATAGAGCCTGGAGAGGTGTTTCCCAATGTCAATGGCATCCATCTTGGGATTGCTAGTGAACTCCGTGATCATCATGTGGTTGGCGTTGAGTCCACGCTCCACCATCCCTTGGCACTTGAAGACTTGTTGCTCCATTGCTTCGAGCCTTGTCTCCACGCTTCCGGTCTTCTTAGGCCCCTCAACATCACGGATGTGCAACATCCCCTCACTCATCTTGATAGATTGAGGGTGTTTCAGTACTTCCGTGAGGTAGGGATTGATGACCTTCTCGAAGATCTTGTCCTTAGGAGCGTTTGGGGAAGTCATGATGATCTAGATCTGTCACAGAAACACGCTCGGAACGAAAACAGAGGAAAGCTGCGTGATACGGAGATCAAAACCTTCGGGCGAGTATATATTGATTTTTTTTGGACCAGAAGGAGTGCTCCGCAAGAAAACGGAGTCCGAGAGGCACACGAGGTGCCCACAAGCTTGCCCTCCGTCACCAGGGGGGTAGGGGGCGGTGGCAGGGCTTGTGGTCGCCTCGTGCGCTCTCCGAACTGCTTTTTATTTTTCTAATTTTCCAAAAATTCCAAACTAGAGGAAATTTTCTATTGGGAAAGCGTCGGAGTCCAATTTCTTACCGAAACAGATGCCTCTTCGTTTTTAGGGTCTGAAACAGGCTGATAAACATCCCTTATGTACTCCTTTGGAGTTATGACATTGATGATATTGGTCTCAACATTTATGGGAGTACTAGAGATGTAATGCTTGATTCTTTGCCCATTTACTACTCTCGGAAAATTCTCCTTCCGTGTTATTGATTTTGATGGCACCGGAATGATATACTTCCTCGATAACATAAGGACCTTCCCATTTAGAGAGAAGCTTGCCTGGAAAGAATCTCAAACGAGAATTGTATAGCAGGACATAATCACCTACATTGAACTCTCGTTTCTGTATTCGTTTGTCGTGCCATCTCTTAACCTTTTCCTTGAACAACTTGGCATTCTCATATGCCTGGGCTCTCCATTCATCTAACGAGCTGATATCAAACAACCGCTTCTCACCGGCAAGTTTGAAATCAAAGTTGAGCTCTTTGATTGCCCAATAAGCTTTGTGTTCCAGCTCAAGAGGTAAATGACAGGCCTTACCGTAAAGCATTTTATACGGTGACATGCCCATGTGATTCTTATAAGCGGTCTTATAAGCCCATAATGCATCGTCAAGTTTGCTAGACCAATTCTTTCGAGATCTATTGACGGTCTTTTGTAGCATCAATTTGATCTCCCTATTACTCAACTCCACTTGACCACTAGACTGAGGATGATAAGGAGATGTAACTCTATGGTTGACATCATACTTAGCGAGCATCTTGCGGAAAACACCATGAATGAAGTGTGAACCGCCATCAGTCATCAGATATCTAGGGACTCCAGATCTTGGGAATATGACTTCTTTAAGCATCTTAATAGAGGTGTGGTGATCAACATTTTTAGTGGGGATAGCTTCTACCCACTTAGTGACGTAATCCACAACAACTAAGATGTGAGTGTACCCATTGGAACTCGGGAAGGGTCCCATATAATCAAAGCCCCAGACATCAAATGGTTCAATGACAAGTGAATAGTTCATAGGTATTTCCTGACGCTTACTAATATTCCCTATTCTTTGGCATTCGTCACAAGACAAGACAAACTTACGGGCATCCTTGGAGAGAGTGGGCCAATAGAAACCTGATTGCAATATCTTATGGGCAGTTCTATCTCCAGCGTGGTGTCCTCCGGAGGCTTCGGAATGACACTTATGCAGGATCTATCCCTGTTCATGTTCAGGCACACAACGTCTAATAACACCATCTACTCCTTCCTTATAAAGGTGAGGATCATCCTAAAAGTAGTGTCTCAAATAAGAAGAATTTCTTCTTTTGCTGATAGGTGAAACTGGGTGGTATGTATTTGGCTACGATATAGTTTGCATAATCGGCATACCACGGCGTACTATGTGAAGTGCGGATGACATTTAATTGCTCATCTGGAAAGCTGTCATCAATAGGTAGTGGGTCATCAAGGACATTCTCTAGCCTAGACAAGTGATCTGCTACAGGGTTATCAGCATCCTTTCGGTCAACGACGTGCAAATCAAATTCCTGTAGGAGGAGAACCCATTTGAACAGCCTAGGCTTAGCGTCCTTCTTCTCCATAAGTACTTAATAGCAGCATGATCAGAGTGAATAGTGACTTTGGAGTCAACTATATAAGATCTGAACTTTCACATGCAAACACGACTGCTAAAAATTCCTTCTCCGTAGTGGCATAGTTTACTTGGGCACTGTTTAGAGTTTTACTAGCGTAGTGAATAACATTCAACTTCTTGTCAACTGTTTGTCCTAGAATAGCACCAACAGCATAATCACTAGCGTCGCACATGATTTAAAAGGGCAAGTTCCAGTCAGGTGGTTGAACAATAGGTGCGGTTATCAAAGCCTTCTTAAGTATTTCAAAGGCTTCCTCACAATCCTCATCAAAAACAAAAGGAACATCCTTCTGCAAGAGGTTGGTAAGAGGCCTAGAAATCTTAGAGACGTCTTTAATGAACCTTCTATAGAAACCAGCATGACCTAGGAAACTTCGCATACCTCTGATATCTGTGGGGCGAGGCATTTTCTCAATTGCATCAACCTTAGCCTTATCAACTTCAATGCCTCCTTCAGAAATTTTGTGTCCTAAAATGATACCTTCATTAACCATAAAGTGGCACTTCTCCCAATTCAAAACGAGGTTGGTATCTTTGCATCTCTGTAAGACTCGATCAAGGTTGCTGAGGCAATCGTCAAAGGAAGACCCGTAAACGGAGAAGTCATCCATGAAAACCTCGAAAATATTTTCACAAAAGTCAAAGAATATAGCCATCATACATCTTTGAAAAGTGGCAGGTGCATTGCATAAGCCAAAAGGCATACGTCTGTAAGCAAAGGTACCGAAAGGGCAGGTGAAAGTGGTTTTCTCCTGATCAGATTGTGCAACAGGTATTTGCGAGAAACCTGAATAACCGTCTAGAAAGCAGAAGTGTGTGTGTTTTGATAGCCTTTCTAGCATTTGGTCGATAAACGACAAAGGATAATGATCTTTCCTGGTTGCCTTGTTCAGTTTTCGGAAGTTTATCACCATCCTATAGCCGGTAATAATCCTTTGTGGGATTAGTTCACCCTTAGCATTAGGAACGACAGTGATACCTCCCTTCTTAGGTACGCAATGTACTGGACTTACCCAATCACTATGAGCAACAGGATAAATGATTCCTGCTTCTAGAAGCTTTAATATTTCTTTTCTAACGACCTCTTTCATCTTAGGATTCAATCTCCTTTGATGATCAGCAACTGGTTTGAAGTGAGGATCAGTTTTAATCTTGTGCTGACATAGAGTGGGACTAATACCTTAAGATCATCAAGAGTATATCCAATAGAAGCACGGTGCTTCCACAGAGTTTTTAGTAACTTCTTCTCTTTGTGCTCTGAGAGGAGAGCACTAATAATAACATGATATATCTCCTTCTCATCAAGATAGGCATACTTAAGAGTATCAGGAAACTATTTAAGCTCGAACACAGGATCACCCTTTGGTGGGGGAGGATCCCCAAGCAGTTCAACAGGTAGATTATTCTTGAGAATAGGATATTGTTCTAAGACAATTTTATCTATCTCATCTCTCTCCTTCATATGCATATCATTTTAATGCTCAAGCAGATATTGTTCTATAGGATCCATAGGAGGTACGGCAATAGAGGCAAGAGCAATGATTTCATCCCTTCCAGATGACTCTTTTTCATGGGGTTGTCTTCCAAACTTGGAGAAGTTAAATTCATGAGACACACCCTCGAAACTAACAGTGACGGTCTGCTTAATGCAATCAATGTGAGCATTGAAAATGTTGAGAAAGGGTCTACCAAATATGATGGGACAAAAGCTATCTTGTGCAGTACCAAGGACGAGGAAATCAGTAGGATACTTCGTCTTACCACACAGGACTTCTACGTCTCTCACAATTCCCAGAGGGCAGATAGTGTCTCTATTAGCTAGCGTAATAGTGACATCAATGGGTTCTAACTCAGCAGGTGCAATCTCATCTTTGATTTCATCATATAAGGAACGGGGTATTGCACTAACACTAGCTCCCATATCACATAAACCATGGTAACAGTGATCTCCTATCTTGATAGAAACAACGGGCAGGCCAACTACAGGTCCGTATTTGTCTTTCGCGTGAGGTTTAGCAATTCTAGCGGAATCCTCACAGAATTGGATAACATGCCCATCTATGTCTTCGGCTAAGAGATCTTTGATAATAGCAACACTAGGTTCAACACTAATCTCCTCAGGGGGTGCAAGTGGTCTAATGTAACCCCTACGTATCACAGTTGGAGCTTTAGAATAATCCTTTATCCTAGCTGGGTATGGTGGTTTCTGAGTATAAGCACAAGGAACAACAGGATCACTAAAAGCAATGACTTTCTCCTCAACAAGATTGGATTTGGCTATGTTGCTTTCTACAGGAGGATGATATTTAAACCACTTCTCTTTGGGAAGATCAGCATGAGCAGCAAAAGATTCACATAGAGAAGCTACTATCTCAGAGTCAAGTCCATACTTAGCGCTAAAATCTCCAAAAAGTGTTTGTCTCAACAAAATATTTAATGCAATCAAACTGGAAATTCATACCTGACTCCTTACCTTCCTCCAGCTCCAAATCTTCAGAGTTGCGTTTGATTCTTTCCAATAAATTCCACTTGTGATCAATATCCTTCTTGATAAAAGAACCGGTACAAGAAGTGTCAAGCATGGTACGATCTTCATGAGAAAGCCCAGCATAGAAGTTTTGAGTGATGATTTCTCTCGAGAGCTCATGATTGGGGCATGAATATAGCATTGATTTAAGCCTCCCCCAAGATTGAGCTATGCTTTCTCTGTCACGAGGCAAAAAGTTATAAATAAAGTTCAGATCACGATGTACTAAATGCATAGGATAGAACTTTTGATGAAATTCCAATTTCAATCGATTGTAGTCCCATGATCCAGTATCATCACATAGCCTATACCATGTCAATGCCTTATCCTTCAAAGATAAAGGAAATACTTTCTTCTTTACCTCATCCTCGGGCAAACCTAAGAGCTTAAATAAACCACAAACTTCATCTACATAGATCAGATGCAAGTCTAGATGTGAAGATCCATCTCCCGTGAAAGGATTAGCGAGCAGTTTCTCAAGCATACTCCAAGGAATTATATAAAAGATATTTTCAGTAGGTACCTCAGGGTTGAGGAACAACTCCTTGTGCTTCCGTTCATGGTGAAGATACCCCGAACAAAGTCCTCAAAGGAACAGTTTCCATAGTGACAAGTGACAATAAATTTCAGCACAGTATATAAATGTTTCCTTACCAATTTCCACTTACCAAAGGCGCTTCACTCCGCGTCAACGGAGCCAGAAAAGAGTCTTGATGACCCACAAGTATAGGGGATCAATCGTAGTCCTTTCGATAAGTAAGAGTGTTGAACCCAACGAGGAGCAGAAGGCTCTGATAAATGGTTTCCAGCAAGGTAATAACTGCAAGCATTGAAAGTAGCGGTAACAAGTGATGGTGTAGCGAGGTGAAACGTAGCAAGCAAAAAGTAACAAGTAACAAGTAGTAGAAATGGTGCAGCAAGTGGCCCAATCCCTTTTGTAGCAAGTGACAAGCCTGAACAAAGTTTTATAGGAGGAAAAACACTCCCGAGGACACACGGGAATTTCTGTCATGCTAGTTTCATCATGTTCATATGATTCGCGTTCGTTACTTTGATAGTTTCATTTGTGGGTGGACCGGCGCTTGGGTACTGCCCTTACTTGGACAAGCATCCCACTTATGATTAACCTCTCTCGCAAGCATCCGCAACTACAAAAGACAAATTAAGACAACGTCTAACCATAGCATTAAACTAGTGGATCCAAATCAGCCCCTTACGAAGTAACGCATAGACTGGGGTTTAAGCTTCTGTCAGTCCAGCAACCCATCATCTACTTACTACTCTCCAATGCCTTCCTCTAGGCCCAAATATGGTGAAGTGTTATGTAGTTGACGTTCACATAACACCACTAGAGGAAAAGACAACATACAACATATCAAAATACCCAACGAATATCAAATTCACATGACAATTATCAGCATGACTTATCCCATGTCCTCAGGAACAAAAGTAACTACTCACAAAGCATAATCATAATCATGATCAGAGGTGTAATGAATAGCATCAAGGATCTGAACATAAACTCTTCCGCCAAGTAATCCAACTAGCATCAACTACAAAGACTAATCAACACTACTAGCAACCTTACAAGTACCAATCAGAGTTGCGAGACGAAGATTGGTTACAAGAGATGAACTAGGGATTGGAGAGGAGATGGTGCTGATGAAGATGTTGATGAAGATGCCTCCCCTCCGATGAGAGGAGTGTTGGTGATGACGATGGCGAGGATTTCCCCCTCCGGGAGGGAAGTTTCCCCGACAGGATCGTCCTGCCGGAGCTCTAGATTGGATCTGCTCAAGTTCTGCCTCGTGGCGGTGGTGAAACCACGAAAAAGCTCCCGAATGATTTTTTGGGGACCAAAACTCTTCATATAGCAAAAGAGGGGGTTAGTGGGCCGTCAGGCAGCCCACAAGCTTGCCCTCCGCCACCAGGGGGTGGCGGTGGCAGGGCTTGTGGAGCCCTGGTGGCCCCCTCCGGTACTTCTTTCGCTGTGTATTTTTATATAATCCCAAAAAAATCCACGTAACTTTTCAGGGCATTTGGAGATGTGCAGAATAGTGGACTAAGATTTGCTCCTTTTCCAGTCCAGAATTCTAGCTGCCTGAATTCTCCCTCTTCAAATAAGCCTTGCAAAATAAGAGAGAAAAGGCATGAATATGGTGCCACAAAGTAATATAACATCCCATAAAGCAATAAATATCAACATGAAAGCATGATGCAAAATGGACGTATCATGCTCCTCGAGTGTTTATTAAGAAAGTTCGTGTGAAGTTTGTGAACGAACTCCTTAAGAAACATGTTCCATAAGTTTCCTATGAAAGTTTCATGTGAACTATGTGTTCTTCATGACCGTTTCTGGTAATTGTTGAGGGAGAACTGACTCGTATGCATCAGATATTTCTATATTAGTTTATACTTCTCAAAACTTATCCAGAACCTAGTTTATATTTCTGGCAATGGAGTTCTTGTCTTGTTGGATCCGATTTCCCCTCTCATTTTCCCCGAAAAATCGCAATATGATATCAATTTGGTCTAGGGATACGCGAGAGACCATAGTCTGAAGATGTACTGGGGCACAAGCTGGGACTTGGTGTATGTTCTCTGAACGCGTTCGTCTAGCATTCATTAAGAAAGTTCTAATGCAGTTTGTGAACGAACACCTTAAGAAAAGTTTTCAAAATTGTTCCTTGAACCCGTTCCTTTGAATTGTTTGGTTGTCATGAGTGTTCCGAGTACTCGTTGAGGAAAAATTGACTCTGTATGGGGCAAATATCTTTGTATTAGTTCACACTACTCAAAATTGATTCAGAACCGAGTTTATAGAGCAGTTCTTATCGTGTCCGATCCGTATTTTTCTGTTCTTTTTCCATCGAATATCCATATGCGATGAAATTAGGTCTACATATAAGTGAGAGACCGTATTTCCTATGATGCACTAGGGTTCAAGCTGGGACATGGTGTATGTTCTCTGAGTGTGCTCCTCGAGTGTTCATTAAGAAAGTTCCTGTGAAGTTTGTGAACGAACTCCTTAAGAAACATGTTCCATAAATTTCCTACGAAAGTTTCATGTGAATTGTGTGTTCTTCATGAGCGTTTCGAGTAATTGTTGAGGGAGAACTGACTCGTATGCGTCAGATATCTCTATGTTAGTTTATATTGCTCAAAACTGATCCAGAACCAAGTCTATAGAGCAGTTCTTGTCTTGTTGGATCCGATTTCCCTCTCATTTCCCCCCTAAAAATGGCAATGTGACATCAATTTGGTCTAGGGATACGCGAGAGACCATGGTCTGAAGATGTACTCAGGCACAAGCTGGGACTTCGTGTATGTTCTCAGAACGCGTTCGTCTAGCATTCATTAAGAAAGTTCCAATTTAGTTCGTGAACGAACACCTTAAGAAAAGTTTTCAAAATTGTTCCTACAAACGGTTCCTTTGAATTGTTTGGTTGTCATGAGAATTTCGAGTACTCGTTAAGGAAAAATAGACTCTGTATGGGGCAGATATCTCTGTATTAGTTCACACTACTCAAAATTGATTTAGAACCGAGTTTATAGAGCAGTTCTTGTCTTGTTCGATCTGTATTTTTCTGTCTTTTTCCATCAAATATCCATATGAGATGCAATTAGGTCTACAAATAAGTGAGAGACCGTATTTCCTATGATGCACTAGTGTTCAAGCTGGGACATGGTGTATGTTCTCTGAGTGTGCTCCTCGAGTGTTCATTAAGAAAGTTCTTGTGAAGTTTGTGAACGAGCTCCTTAAGAAACATGTTCCATAAGTTTCCTATGAAAGTTTCATGTGAATTGTGTGTTCTTCATGAGCGTTTCGGGTAATTGTTGAGGGAGAACTGACTCGTATGCATCAGATATATCTATGTTAGTTTATATTGCTCAAAACTGATCCAGAACCAAGTTTATAGAGCAGTTCTTGTCTTGTTGGATCCGATTTCCCCTCATTTCCCCCTAAAAATTGCAATATGACATCAATTAGGTCTAGGGATACGCGAGAGACCATGGTCTAAAGATGTACTGGGGCACAAGCTGGGACTTGGTGTATGTTCTCTCAACGCGTTCGTCTAGCATTCATTAAGAAAGTTCGAATGCAGTTTGTGAACGAACACCTTAAGAAAAGTCTTCAAATTTGTTCCTACAAACGGTTCCTTTGAATTGTTTGGTTGTCATGAGTATTTCGAGCACTCGTTGAGGAAAAATAGACTCTGTATGGCGCAGATATCTCTGTATTTGTTCACACTACTGAAAATTGATTTAGAACTGAGTTTATAGAGTAGTTCTTGTCTTGTTCGATCCGTATTTTTCTATTCTTTTTCCATCAAATATCCATATGAGATGCAATTAGGTCTACGCATAAGTGAGAGACCATATTTCCTATGATGCACTAGGGTTCAAGCTAGGACATGGTGTATGTTCTTTGAGTGAGCCCCTCGAGTGTTCATTAAGAAAGTTCCTGTGAAGTTTGTGAACGAACTCCTTAAGAGATTTGTTCCATAAGTTTCCTATGAAAGGTTCATGTGAATTGTGTGTTCTTCATGAGCGTTTCGGGTAATTGTTGAGGGAGAACTGACTTGTATGCATCAGATATCTCTATATTAGTTTATACTACTTAAAACTGATCCATAACCAAGTTTATAGAGGAGTTCTTGTCTTGTTGGATCCGATTTTCCCTCTCATTTTCCCCTAAAAATCGCAATATGACATCAATTAGGTCTAGGGATACGTGAGAGACCATGGTCTGAAGATGCACTCGGGCACAAGCTGGGACTTGGTGTATGTTCTGTGAACGCGTTCGTCTAGCATTAATTAAGAAAGTTCCAATGCAGTTTGTGAACAAAGACCTTAAGAAATGTTTTCAAAATTGTTCCTACAAACGGTTCCTTTGAATTGTTTGGTTGTCATGAGCATTTCGAGTACTCGTTGAGGAAAAATGGACTATGTATGGGGCATATATCTCTGTAATTGTTCACATTACTCAAAATTGATTCAGGACCGAGTTTATAGAGCAGTTCTTGTCTTGTTCGATCCTTATTTTTCTGTTCTTTTTCCATAAAATATCCATACGAGATGCAATTAGGTCTATGGATAAGTGAGAGACTGTATTTCCTATGATGCACTAGGGTTCAAGCTGGGACATGGTGTATGTTCTCTAAGTGTGCTCCTTGAGTGTTCATTCGGAAAGTTCCTGTGAAGTTTATGAACGAACAACTGAAGAAACATGTTCCATAAGTTTCCGATGAAAGTTTCATGTGAATTGTGTGTTCTTCATGAGCGTTTCGGGTAATTGTTGAGGGAGAACTGACTCGTATGCATCCGATATCTCTATATTAGTTTATACTGCTCAAAACTGATCCAGAACCAATTTATAGAGCAGTTCTTGTCTTGTTGGTTCCGATTTTCCATCTCATTTTCCCCGAAAAATAGCAATATGACATCAACTAGGTCTAGGGATACGCGAGAGACCATAGTCTGAAGATGTACTGGGGCACAAGCTGGGACTTGGTGTATGTTCTCTGAACGCGTTCGTCTAGCATTCATTAAGAAAGTTCCAATGCAGTTTGTGAACGAACACCTTAAGAAAAGTTTTCAAAATTGTTCCTACAAACGGTTCCTTTGAATTGTTTGGTTGTCATGAGTATTTCGAGTACTCGTTGAGGAAATCTGTATGGGGCAGATATCTCTGTATTAGTTCACACTACTCAAAATTGATTCAGAACCGAGTTTATAGAGCAGTTCTTATCGTGTTCGATCCGTATTTTTCTGTTCTTTTTCCATCGAATATCCATATGAGATGCAACTAGCTCTACAAATTAGTGAGAGACCATATTTCCTATGATGCACTAGGGTTCAAGCTGGGACATGGTGTATGTTCTCTGAGTCTGCTCCTGAGTGTTCATTAAGAAAGTTCTTGTGAAGTTTGTGAACGAACTCCTTAAGAAACATGTTCCATAAGTTTCCTATGAAAGTTTCATGTGAATTGTGTGTTCTTCATGAGCGTTTCGGGTAATTGTTGCGGGAGAACTGACTCGTATGCATCAGATATCTCTATATTAGTTTATACTGCTCAAAATTGATCCAGAACCAAGTTTATATAGCAGTTCTTGTCTTGTTGGATCCGATTTTCCCTCTCATTTTCCCTAAAAATTGCAATATGACATCAATTAGGTCTAGGGATACGCGAGAGACCATAGTCTGAAGATGTACTGGGGCACAAGCTGGGACTTGGTGTATTTTCTCTGAACGCGTTCGTCTTGGATTCATTAAGAAAGTTCCAATGTAGTTTGTGAACGAACACCTTAAGAAAAGTTTTCAAAATTGTTCCTACAAACAGTTCCTTTGAATTGTTTGGCTGTCATGAGTATTTCGAGTACTCGTTGAAGAAAAATGGACTCTGTATTAGTTCACACTACTCAAAATTGATTCAGAACCGAGTTTATAGAGCAGTTCTTGTCTTGTTCGATCCGTATTTTTCTGTTCTTTTTCCATGAAATATCCATATGAGATGCAATTAGGTCTACGGATAAGTGAGAGACCGTATTTCCTACGATGCACTAGTGTTCAAGCTGGGACATGGTGTATGTTCTCTGAGTGTGCTCCTCGAGTGTTCATTAAGAAAGTTCCTGTGAAGTTTGTGAACGAACTCCTTAAGAAACATGTTCCATAAGTTTCCTATGAAAGTTTCATGTGAATTGTGTGTTCTTCATGAGCGTTTCGGGTAATTGTTGAGGGAGAAATGACTCATATGCATCAGGTATCTCTATGTTAGTTTATACTGCTCAAAACTGATCCAGAACCAAGTTTATAGAGCAGTTCTTGTCTTGTTGGATCCGATTTTCTCTCATTTTCCCCTAAAAATCGCAATTAGACATCAATTAGGTACAGGGATACGCGAGAGATCATAGTCTGAAGATGTATTGGGGCACAAGTTGGGACTTGGTGTATGTTCTCTGAACGCGTTCATCTAGCATTCATTAAGAAAGTTCCAATGCAGTTTGTGAACGAACACGTTAAGAAAAGTTTTGAAAATTGTTCCTACAAACGGTTCGTTTGAATTGTTTGGTTGTCATGACTATTTTGAGTACTCGTTGAGGAAAAATGGACTCTGTATGGGGCAGAGATCTCTGTATTAGTTCACAGTAATCAAAATTGATTCAGAATCGAGTTTATTGAGCAGTTCTAGTCTTGTTCGATCCGTATTTTTCTGTTCTTTTTCCATAAAATATCCATATGAGATGCAATTAGGTCTATGGATAAGAGACATACCGTATTTCCTATGATGCACTAGGGTTCAAGCTGGGACATGGTGTATGTTCTCTGAGTGTGCTCCTCGAGTGTTCATTAAGAAATTCCTGTGAAGTTTGTGAACGAACTCCTTAAGAAACTTGTTCCATAAGTTTCCTATGAAAGTTTCATGTGAATTCTGTGTTCTTCATGAGCGTTTCGGGTAATGGTTGAGGGAGCACTGACTCGTATGCATCAGATATCTCTATATTTGTTTATACTTCTCAAAACTGATCCAAAACCAAGTTTAGAGAGCAGTTCTCGTCTTGTTGGATCCGATTTACCCTCTCATTTTCCCTAAAAATCACAATATGACATCAATTAGGTCTAGGGATACGGGAGAGAACATAGTGTGAAGATGTACTGGGGCACAAGCAGGGACTTGGTGTATGTTCTCTGAACGCGTTCGTCTAGCATTCATAAAGAAAGTTCCAACGCAGTTTGTGAACGAACACCTTAAGAAAAGTTTTCAAAATTGTTCCTACAAACAGTTCCTTTGAATTGTTTGGTTGTCATGAGTATTTCGAGTACTCGTTGAGGAAAAATGGATACTGTATGGGGCAGATATCTATGTATTAGTTCACACTAATCAAAACTGATTCATAATCGAGTTTATTGAGCAGCTCTTGTCTTGTTTGATCCGTATTTTTCTGTTCTTTTTCCATAAAATATCCATATGAGATGCAATTAGGTCTATGGATAAGTGAGAGACCGTATTTCATTTGATGCACTAGGGTTCAAGCTGGGACATGGTGTATGTTCTCTGAGTGTGCTTCTCGAGTGTTCATTAAGAAAGTTCCTATGAAGTTTGTGAACGAACTCCTTAAGAAACATGTTCCATAAGTTTCCTATGAAAGTTTCATGTGAATTGTGTGTTCTTCATGAGCGTTTCGGGTAATTATTGAGGGAGAACTGACTCGTATGCATCGGATATCTCTATATTAGTTTATACTGCTCAAAATTGATCCGAAACCAAGTTTATAGAGCAGTTCTTGTCTTGTTGGAGCCGATTTTCCCTCTCATTTTTCCTAAAAATCACAATATGACATCAATTAGGTCTAGGGATACGCAAGAAACCATAGTCTGAAGATGTACTGGGGCACAAGCTGGGACTTGGTGTATGTTCTCTGAACGCGTTCGTCTAGCATTCATTAAGAAAGTTCCAATGCAGTTTGTGAACGAACACCTTAAGAAAAGTTTTGAAAATTATTCCTACAAACGGTTCCTTAGAATTATTTGGTTGTCATGAGTATTTCGAGTACTCGTTGAGGAAAAATAGACTCTGTATGGGGCAGCTATTTGTGTATTAGTTCACACAACTCAAAATTGATTGAGAACCGAGTTTATAGAGCAGTTCTTGTCTTGTTCGATCCGTATTTTTCTGTTCTCTTTCCATCAAATATCCATATGAGATGCAATTAGGTCTACGGATAAGTGAGAGACCGTATTTCGTATGATGCACTAGGGTTCAAGCTGGGACATGGTGTATGTTCTCTGAGTGTGCTCCTCGAGTGTTCATTAAGAAAGTTCCTGTGAAGTTTGTGAACGAACTCCTTAAGAAACATGTTCCATAAGTTTCCTATGAAAGTTTCATGTGAATTGTGTGTTCTTCATGAGCGTTTCGGGTAATTGTTGAGGGAGAACTGACTGTATGCATCAGATATCTCTATATTATTGTATACTGCTCAAAACTGATCGAGAACCAAGTTTATAGAGCAGTTCTTGTCTTGTTGGATCCGATTTTCCCTCTCATTTTTCCCTAAAAATCGCAATATAACATCAATTAGGTCTACGGATACTTGAGAGACCATAGTATGAAGATTTACTGGGAACAAGCTGGGACTTGGTGTATGTTCTTTGAACGCGTTCGTCTAACACTCATTAAGAAAGTTCCAATGTAGAACGAACACCTTAAGAAATTTTTACATAATTGTTCCTACAAACGGTTCCTTTGAATTGTTTGGTTGTCATGAGTATTTCAAGTACTTGTTGAGGAAAAATGGACTCTCTATGGGGCAGATATCTGTGTATTAGTTCACACTACTCAAAATTGATTCACAACCAAGTTTATAGAGCAGTTCTTGTCTTGTTCGATCCGTATTTTTCTGTTCTTTTTCCATCAAATATCCATATGAGATGCAATTAGGTCTACGGATAAGTGAGAGACCATATTTCCTAGGATGCACTAATGTTCAAGCTAGGACATGGTGTATGTTCTCTGAATGTGCTGCTCGAGTGTTCATTAAGAAAGTTACTGTGAAGTTTGTGAACGAACTCCTTAAGAAACATGTTCCATAAGTTTCCTATGAAAGTTTGATGTGAATTGTGTGTTCTTCATGACCGTTTCGGGTAATTGTTGAGGGAGAACTGAGTCGTATGCATCAAATATCTCTATATTAGTTTATACTGCTCAAAACTGATCCAGAACCATGTTTATAGAGCAGTTCTTGTCTTGTTGGATCCGATTTTCCCTCTCATTTTCCCTAAAAATCACAATATGACATCAATTAGGTCTAGGGATACGCGAGAGACCATAGTATGAAGATGTACTAGGGCACAAGCTGGGACTTTGTGTATGTTCTCTGAACGCGTTCGTCTAGCATTCATTAAGAAAGTTCCAATGCAGTTTGTGAACGAACACCTTAAGAAAAAATTTCTAATTTGTTCCTACAAATGGTTCCTTTGAATTGTTTGGTTTTCATGAGTATTTCGAGTACTCCTTGAGGAAAAATGGACTCTGTATGGGGCAGATACCTCTCTATTAGTTCACACTACTCAAAATTGATTCAGAACCGAGTTTATAGAGCAGTTCTTGTCTTGTCCGATCCGTATTTTTCTGTTCTTTTTTCCATGAACTATCCATATGAGATGCAATTAGGTCTACGGATAAGTGAGAGACCGTATTTCCTATGATGCACTAGGGTTCAAGCTGGGACATGCTCTATGTTCTCTAAGTGTGCTCCGCGAGTGTTCATTAAGAAAGTTCTTGTGAAGTTTGTGAACGAACTCCTTAAGAAACATGTTCCATAAGTTTCCTATGAAATTTTCATGTGAATTATGTGTTCTTCATGAGCGTTTCGGGTGATTGTTGAGGGAGAACTGACTCGTATGCATCAGATATCTCTATATTCGTTTATACTGCTCAAAAGTGATCTAGAACCAAGTTTATAGAGCAGTTCTTGTCTTGTGGGTGTGACATCCTAGACTTTTGCTATGGTGAAGATTGTAATTAATCGAAAGTGATCCCGTGCTAATGATGCCATGTCACCGTTAATTATATCACTGATCTTGTGTTAGTTGAAACCGAATCCAAATTCGAAGCTTTAAGGTAAAGTCAAACGACAAAAGATTTCGGTTGTTGAAATAAAAATGTCATGGGAGTTATAAAAATTCTCTAGCGAACTAAAATTGCGAATCACGCACTTTTGGAATTATTGGTAGTCCCAATATATTTAAAAGTGAAACTTTAGGTAAAATAATTATAGTAAATGAAAATAAATAAATAAAAGAAAGTATTAAAAATATATGTGATAAATTGTAAAAGAAAGTAAATAAAATTAAACAATACAAAGAAATAAAAAAAGGAAATTGCCCCGTGGCCCAACTGGGCCAAAAATGGCCCAGCGAGGCCATCCCTAACCGGCCCACCCACCTAGGGTATAAAGCCCCCACGGGGCAACCCTAGCCGAGGCTGCCCGCTCCCCTCCCCTTGACCGCCGCTGCCACCCCACCCGCTCTCTCGCGAGACCCCCACCTAACCCTCTCGCCACGACCTCACCAACCACCACTCCCCACGAGACCAACCCTCCTCTCGGTTCTCTCTCTTTCGGTCAACCACCCGCGAGACCCCCCTCCCACTACCTCTTGGTCACCAACCAACCGAGGCCCCAGCCCCACTCCCTCGCCCCAGATCCCCTGCAGCGTCCCACACCCACCACCCCACCGAGTCCCTCCCATCTCCCAACGAGCCCCCACCAGCTCCGGCCGAGACCTCCTCTACGCCCCCTCCCGTCGGCCTACCTCCCCGACCGAGCACCGCCCCACCACGGCCCCAGGAGCCCCTCCGGCGGCCCTCACCTCCTTGCCGACCGTCACTCACCGGCCCCCCTCTCGACTGCTCCATCCCCGGGGCCCCCTGCTTACCGGGGCCCCTTTCGGCGACCCTCCGGCCGGCTCCCCTCGCTGGCACGACCTCATGGGCACCATCTTCACCGTGTGACTGTCACCACCGTCACCGCCTCGTCCTCCTCCTCGCCGTCTTTTCCACCTCCCGTGAACTCTGGCTTCACCAGGCCCTCTCGTCAACGTCGGTGAGCCCCTGTTCGGGCTCCTCCCGCCGTCTCCTTCCTCGCGCCGTCCCGGTTCCGTTCCGGCAAACGGCGCTCCGTTCTGACGCCGTTAGGATCAAGTAGTTCGTGTTGGAGATGTATCTCTCTCTCTGTTGTTGAGTCTCTGTTGTTAACAAAGAGAGTTAGGAGATGAGATGAGAAAAATAAAAATAAATAAAAAGACGTATGTATGTATGTATGTATTAGATGTCGTACGTATTTTGTATGTATGAGATGCATGTATGTATGTATTTATGTATGTAGGTATGTGGAGAGATACGTTATGTTTTATATGTGTAAATATGGGTATGTGGCCTAAGCCACTTACCGGTGTGCCAACCCACCCCGGTGTCTATGACAGGGAGGCCCCACACGCTTTGCACAAAAGTGAAAATTAAAATATAAAAGTAAAAATATGTGTTTTATTAAATAAATAAATAGATATATTAGTTAATTAATTAATTAGGTAGTTATAATAATTAGAGTATGACACGTGGGTGCCCCCACTAAATTAATTTGATTAATTACTATTTAATCTTAATTAAAAACATGTGTCTATCGCTCGGGACCCACTCGTTAGTTGACCAGTCAACTGTTGATGTGAGCGTGACATCATGTTGATGTCATAATTGCTTTTAGTTAAATTAATTAAATCTGTTTTTAATTCCTAAATAATTAATACAACTTTAAAAATTAATATAAAATAATTCGTAAGTCAGATCAAAATATTTTCAACATGAAAGTTGATCACGAGAACGAGACGAACCCGGATACATGGTCCATTCGTCTGTCACGCGTCCCTAGCATAGCAAACATGGAACATTTCCATCGTTTTCAGCCGGACCGGTAGTAGCTCGACACCCGGAAAATATCGTCAGATATTCTTCCAACCCGTCTATGACGTATGTTGCTGCGTTAGCTCATGTCTAGCCTGCATCTTGCCATGTCATGCATTGTGTTGCACCGTTGCACCGTTGCTATTATTTATTGTTTCTCCCCCTCTTCTTACCGGTAGACCCCGAGACTGACGCTGCTGCCGGGTACATCTACGACCCTGCCGATCAGTCCTTTGCCGCAAAGCAGCAAGGCAAGCAAACCCCCTTGATCATTACTATATCGCCTATGTCTTTCTTCCTACTACTTGCATTAGTATGTAGCTACTATTGTAGTTAGCTCCTATATCTGATGCATAGCCTAATTTTGATGAACTGCTACTTTCAGCATTGTACCTTTAAATCTGCTTAGTATAGGTGGAGTAGTCATCTCCTCTGACCCCGTACTCCAGTTGCCCCCCTTGCTTTCAAATCTCGATCCCTGATCGACGAGCCGGACCCGATACAACACATACACCCCCTTAGTTGTACGACGCTACAGGGATACTATCGGGTACCGAGGGTGACACCTCACTAAGTACTCCTGATGATATCTCTGTAGTATAGCTAGTCGGTCGTGGTTATCGAGGGTGATTCCTCTTTCACCATTCCCGACAATGCCTCTGTCGTGCAACCCCTCAAGTGTGGGACCCCCGAGCGTGATTCCTCTAAGCCCACCTTGACGGATACATCGTTCGGAATCCAATGAGGGTGATACCTCGGATTCCGCCAGATGTTACAACCACACAGTTACCCGACCATGTTACTGGGATCATTGATGATTAGATATTAGTCGGGTGGATTCCCGCGAGATTGTGTTGATAGCCTAATTAAAATGATAATGGATTCGGGTATTTGATCTGGGTTGGTTGGAGACCTTTTCGCACTAACTAGCTACGCGGGAAGAATTATGGGTACTCAGTGTCGCGGTATTAGCCGAACCTTTTCAAATGTCAGCAACATAGCGGCGCGCGCCCGAGTGGTCCCGAGATGCATCGCGCTTGTCATTAAGGGATGCTAGGACTGATGTCGGCCGCCCACGAATCGTGCAGGAGCGTGAAGGGGAACTGGGCCCATGAACCCAGTGTGCTTAGGATTTAGACCGGCGGGCTGGCCTCTCTGTGAGTCTTAGGTGGGGCTATGACGTGCTGATATTCCGAGGCCGGGCATGACCCAGAAAAGTGTGTCCGGCCAGAGTGTTATCGAGTGTGATGGGACATGTTGTGCACCCCTGCAGGGATGAAAATTAACTATTCGAATAGTCGTGTCCACGGTTACAGGATGACTTGGAGTTGTGCCCTGATCTTATACAACTACAATTGTTACTTAACTGGAATTAGTTGCCTCGGGATTGCTTCCTCGCAGGGAGTCGAGGGAGGATCTCTCGGCGTGACCTCACTTTAATATTGCTGCAACAATATGACTATTAATTGTGTTCCTTTGCTCTATTGTCGTCTATTGCTGCAAGACCTTGAAGATGCTAGTCTTTGATAGGACTAGGCCTTCTCTCTCTATTCTCGCATTGCTGAAGTCAGTCCACATATAACCACCCCCCGTTCTTTTATACTGATGCATACTTAGAATAGTTCTGATGTAAGACTTGCGAGTACTTTGGATGAGTACTCACCGCTGCTTTGCTCCCCCTTTGTCCCCTTGATCTGTGCTGCGACCAGATGATTGAGCCCAGGAGATGGAGGTCCCCGCCGCCGACGACTGCTTCCCCGACGGTGCCTACTACTATGTGGAGGCCGCTGATGACCAGGAGTAGTTAGGAGGTTCCCAGGCAGGAGGCCTCGCCTCGTTCGATCATTGTATCTTTTGTATCTTTTATGTATGTACTTAGATATTGTTGCTTCCGCTGACTCATGTGTTTATAGAGCTTCCGTATTCTAGCCCTCGAGGCCCCTGGCTTGTAATATGAAGCTGATGTTGCTTTATTTGTGTCTAGAGTAGTGTTGTGATATCTTCCCATGAGTCTTTGAGTTTGATCGTACACATTTGCGTGTATGATTAGCGTACGATTAAACCGAGGGCGTCACAAGTTGCTATCAGAGCCGACTGCCTGTAGGTAGCCCCCTTTCCAACTCCTTGGCCGAAGTTGAGTCTAGTGTTTGAAAAACTTTACTAACACTAATGTTGTGGCTTACGGGCCCACATCTCAATTGGGTGGTATTAGTATCTTTTACTCCTTTCCTATACTCCGGGATTCTACTCTCTCTTCAATTTTGGGTCAAAGATTTTACTAACTTTAACATTAGGTTCTCGTAATCACATCGACCCGGAGCGATGGACTATCTACTCTTTTCTCCTGAATATATATTACACACACTGTCATTTGACATCCGTCAATCTTATTTTCAGATGCGTCCCGCAAGACAGCACGTGCGCCTGACACAGGCGACTGAGACGACTGGGTTCCCGGCCATTTTGGTCGACCTCCTGACCAGGCTGGGATATCACTGGTACCCCGAGTACACTGTGTACGAGGACTTCCGCGAGTACAACCAGTACCAGTACTAGGCTGAGGTTCGCATCTTCGACCAGATGGGCAGCGAGACCCTCGAGCGCCACGTCTTGTGTGGTATTGGAGTGTAGGTCGAGATGGTCGTCCATGATGCGTCCTACATCGCTATCACCCGTATCTGTGGAGCGTACCTTCACCTGGAGGAGAGCCCTTTCAGATACATCCCGCATGCTCCTTCTGGGGATGAGACTGGGTCTGATCTCACTGCCTACACACCTGACGTTCGGGAGCGCAGCGTCCGATCCTACGTTGCTGTCTGCGCCCACTACGTGACGCGTCGCTACGACGCGCGGGTTTTAGTGCAGTACACTAAGGCACTGGATCGTATTTTTCGAGCTCTGACTGTGGAGCTGTATGCTACGCGTGCTCGTCTTGACAACGCGTTGACAGAGCTGCAGCCATGACACTGCCAGAGGGTTCCCCCTATGCAGATCCGAGAGCCGAGCAGGACAGAGCTACCATCTGGTCTCGAGTGGACTCATATTGGGGGTAGAACCCCTGCACTTGTACCTTAGCTCCTCGAGTGGATGCGGTACCCTCACCAGAGTCACAACGGGACACAGGGTCCTGTCCCTACCTTCTATCACCGCCAGCTACCAGGATTCGTTCATCCTCTTCGACGTTGATGTAGCCTCATCGCTATATCTCTTTGTGGTACTCTTCCACTGCGTGCGTGCGTGCCTCCTAGTGAGTCTAGGGTATCGTCTAATGCGTCCAGGCTATCGCCAAATTTCGAATTTTTAATCGTTGGTCTGTAATCAAACTTATGTATGTGTCTGTATGTCGAACTCAACTACTATGAAGTATCTATCGCATTTCCCTTTCATCACGCTTGATTACTTCATGAATGCGTGTGATGCCTTTGCAATTACTTTAAACGTGCCCCTGGCGAGCCATGTCAACTTTGTCGCCTACTTCCTGAAGGGTCTGATGACCCACAAGCGTAGGGGATCGCAGCAGTTTTCGAGGGTAGAGTATTCAACCCAAATTTGTTGGTTTGCCAAGGAAGAAGCGAAAGAATATTCTCAAGTATTAGCAGTTGAGTTTTGTCAGATTCAACCACACCTGAAAGATTAGTGTCTGCAAGCAAAGTATGAGTAGCAAAGTAGTATGATAGCAACGGTGCCAAAAACAATCTATTGACGGCAGACTATTCCTAATTATTGTATCAATGGCGCCAGTGTTGCATGTGGGCGAGTAACTATTCTTCCCCGACAACGGGGTCAGAAAAGATCTTGCAACAAGTAACAACGAAGTAGCAAGGAACAGCAGTAGCAACAGTAGCATCAGTAGTAGCAAAGTGACAGCAGTAGCAGCAAAGTGGCCCGTAACGTAGCGAGGACCAGTAGTAAAAGACAAAGTAACGTAGCGAGGACCAGTAGTAAAAGACTCGTAGGCAGTGGATCGGTGATGGATGAGTATGACGGATGTGATTCATCATGTAACAGCTATAACACGTAGAGATATGTAACTAGCTCCCGTTCGTCAATATAATGTAGGCATGTATTCCATATGTAGTCATACGTGCTTAGGGAAAATAACTTGCATGACATCTATTGTCCATCCCTCCTGTGGCAGTGGGGTCCTAATGGAAACTACGGGATATTAAGGTTCTCCTTTTAATAAAGAACCGGGCCAACACATTAACACGCGGTGAATACATGAACTCCTCATACTATGGTCATCTCCGGGAGTGGTTCCGGCTATTGTCACTCCGGGGTTGCCGGGTCATAACACATAGTAGGTGACTACAACTTGCAAGATAGGATCTAAAACACACATATATTGGCGACAACATAATAGGGTCAGATCTGAAATCATGGCACTCGGGCCCTAGTGACAAGCATTAAGCATTGCCAAGTAGTAGCAACATCAATCTAGAACATAGTGGATACTAGGGATCAATCCCCGTCAAAAACTAACTCGATTACATGATGGATCTCATCCAACTCATGACCATCTGGCAAGCCTACGATGAGATTACTCACGAATGGTGAAGAGCATCATGGAATTGTCAATGGAGGAAGGTTGATGATGACGATGGCGACGATTTCCCCTCTTCGGAGCCCAGAACGGACTCTAGATCTGCCCTCCAGATGAAGAACAGGAGGTGGCGGCGCCTCCGTATAGTAAAACGCGATGAAACCTTCTATCCGATTTTTTACGGGCGAGACGGAAGATATAGAGCTGAGTTTGGGGGCGGTGGTGACACGTGGGCCCCACAAGCCCTCACGGCGCAGCCTAGGGGGGTGGCCGCGTCCTGTGGACTTGTGGCCCACTGGCACGCCCCCTCCGGTGGATCTTTGCGCAGGTATTTTTCTTTTATTCCAGAAAAAATCTCCGTAAATTTTGAGGACATTCCGAGAACTATTATTTCTCCACAAAAACAACACCATCGCAATTCTGCTGAAAACAGCGTCAGTCCGGGTTACTACCATTCAAATCATGCAAATTAGAGTCCAAAACAACGGCAAAAGAGTTCAGAAAAGTAGATACGACGGAGACATATCAACTCCCCCAAGCTTAAAGCCTTGCTTGTCCTCAAGCAATTCAGTTGACAAACTGAAAGAGACAAAAGAAAAACTTTGACGAACTCTGTTTGATCTTGTGGTTGCAACTATGTCTAACTCATAACCAGAATTTCAGCAAGATCACAAGCAAACCACATAAGCAAATCACATCTAGGTCTCACGGTAAACTCATATCAATGGCATAATGAGCTAGTGAGCAAATAATAACAAGCCTCAAATGTCAACATTTCAATCAAGACAACATGAAGCAGTACGAATAGATGGTATCTTGCTAGCTCTTTCTGAGACCACAAAACATAAATGCAGACCACCTTCAAAGACCAAGGGCTGACTAAACATTGTAATTCAAGGCAATGAAGATCCAGTCATAGTCATACTCAACACAGTTAAAAGCAAAGCATAAAAATGACAGAGGTGCTCTCTAATTGGTGCTTTTGTAAGAGGAGGATGACTCAACAGGAACATAAATAGACAGGCCTTTCGCAAATGGAAGCATTCATTTGCAGAGGTGCCAGAGCTCAAGCTTTTAAAACAGAGATAATAATTTTGGGTGGCATGCTCTCATTGTCAACGCAATGACTAAGAGTTCTCAACATCTTCCACGCTACACATGCTATAGGCGGTTCCCAAACAGAAAAGTAAAGTTTTGACTCCCCCACCACCAATCAATCACACTCCACGGCCAGCCGAATCCTCGGGTACCGTCCAAACCAACATCAATCCTGGGGGAGTTCTGTTTGCAATTATCTTTTCGATTTGAGCATGGAACTGGGAATTCCAATTACCGACCTGTCGTGGTTTTGTCACGGCAGATGTCCTCGTGAAAGGACTTAGTACTGGAGCCATCGCACCTTGGTGGCGACTCAAAGGGGTTAAGCGGGAGAGACACGGTGATTTACCCAGGTTCGGCCCCTCGTGAGGAGGTAAAAGCCTACGTCTTGCTTTGGTTTGTATTGATGTGATTTAGATTACAAGGAGGGCGTGACTCGCCAAACCTAGCACTCGATGATTTCTAACTTGCCCTCTTCCTCCCTGGGACTCTCCTTTATATACAGGTCGAACCTCTAGGGTTTACAAGAGTACTTTCCTTCCTACAAATCGTGACCCCTGCGGTCTCTAAGTCGGTGTCCTTCAAAGCTTGGAGACCTTCCGGAAATTATAAACCGCCATACAACCTTGGTCTAGCCAGGCCAAGGCCCAAACCACGCTCAGGTGAATCGCCTGATTTGGTGACCCGGCCCAACTAGGGCGGGTTATTAACAGGTAATATCCCCAACATTAGGCCCCAGATTGACTTGAACTCTTTTCACGCCAATATTTCTGGTCAGTTAAAGGAGATTCATCCTTCATTCTTCTCTATTCATCAGAAACTTTAACCCGCCATCTGGCGCTGAAAATCTTTAAGTCGCCAAACCATTTCTCGTCGGCATCTTCTTATCCCTTGAATTTCGGGAAGACTGACATAATCCCAACGGATCCTGGGGTATCGTTATCCCAAAATTTTCGGAGCGCCATTATAGCGAATCTTTTTATCCCCCAGCGGTTCCCGCTCACGACGCCTCGATTGCAGCGCCCGCCCTGTTAAATAGGTGGGGGGGACAGGACTGGCGCTTCCCACCTACCAGTCTCATCAATCTCCTCCCCATTATCACAGCAAGGAAACCTTGCCACCTTCCGAGGGCTCCGCCGCTGACCGCACTTCCTATCGTCGCCCGAAAGCTTCGGCGCCGCCCATAGATCTTCGCCGCCGTCAAGCTTCGTACCGCGACCGATCTGCTCGCCGCCATTGACCACCGCGTCGCCGTCGACCACCTCGCTGTTTTTCCAAACACTCCGTCGCTGCCGAAGATCTCTATGCTCGACAAGACTTTCGTGCTTCTCCAACAGCCTCTGTCGCCGTCGACCACTTCCGACCGAAAGCATCAGGTTAGGCCACCGCCCATTTAAGAACAGATCACATCCTTGTTCAAAGTTCCAACATCGCCATGTTCTTGATGTTCTTCGTGAATATCTGTTACCTGTACTTGACTGATTAACGCAAATGTCGACGAGATAGCCAATGTTTTTAATACTTTCATTTATCCGCTCTTAATTTGCGTGTCTAGAACAATATTTGGTCAAACGAATGATATCACCTTATCCTGGTAGTAAATTGCTGCATCCAGTCATTTTTCTCATGTTTTTTCAACTGTCCAGTAGATCCATAGTTTACCCACTCATCGCGTAAAGTTGTTTGTAGTCTTCACACTTCACTGTTTTAAACAAATGTCACCGACACCTTTAGAACATAACTCTCGTGAATAGCCAAACTTCGTAAGTCGCCATAGCAATCCAACCCGGATCTTTATATGGCGGGTCAAGCTTTTCCCTTAGCCCGTGAACAAATTACTTGGCGAGTCAAATGAACTTATTTCACCCCTTGCGGTAGATGTTCAAGGCGTGTAAATTCACCCGTACTTTACTCCTTTGTAGCATGGGCACCGTCTTCAAAAGTGACTGGCTCCCTACCAAAGT
Organism: Hordeum vulgare subsp. vulgare; assembly: GCF_904849725.1. Taxonomy (NCBI): domain Eukaryota; kingdom Viridiplantae; phylum Streptophyta; class Magnoliopsida; order Poales; family Poaceae; genus Hordeum; species Hordeum vulgare. The sequence goes on along the minus strand of NC_058518.1, from coordinate 446,789,215 downwards.
CGACGACACCATACTAGCAGACTATGTGAAAACGGGCAACTTGGACCCTCAGGATGTTATCGGCCGGCGTACCGGTTCGGAGAGGATCTCCCCAACCCCAAAGAAGGGGAGATAGTCGTTTTTGTTGAACACCTTGAGCGAGGTTTTAAGCCGCCCAGATCAAAGTTTCTTAGAGATGCCATGGCTTTCATGAACATCCGCCTCTAGGATCTGGGACCTAACTCGATAAGTAACCTATGCCAGTTCCAAGTGTTCTGTGAGGCTTATCTGCGGATGGAACCCTCAGTTCCCTTATTCTGGTACTTTTTCCACTTAAATCGCTAGACATAATTTCACAATGGTCCCAGCCTAGAACTTGGCGGTGTAAATGTTCAGCGCCGCAGGGATAGCCCGTTTCCCTCACTCGCCATGCCAAAACATCCCAAAGGCTGGGGCGAGTCTTGGTTCTATTGTCGAGAAACCTCACCTGCAGGAGAAAACAAACTTCTGGGCTATAGGAAAGATCGCCTTCCAACGAATTTCAAGCTTTCGGACAAGCTCACCGAGGAGGAGGAATCTGATTTCATCCCAGTGTTTTCCAAGTTAAGATCTTTGACAAACAATGGCCTTACTGGAGTCGACTTGATCCACTTTTGGGTCGAGTGGCGCATCCTCCCTGTGAGTCGCCGAACGGGCTAATGTGCAAATTTGATGGCACCCTAGATCATCCTCAATGCTATTTTCATACGGCTTTAACGGAAAAGGATATTGTCACCATCATCAAGAAGCTGACCGACGAGCCTGCGGGAAAATGCGGCCAAATCAGCCTCAAGCCTTTCTGCAAAATTAATCCGGCGCCTAAGGTAAGCAAATTTAACCCGCCTTTTGGCTTTACTTCTTATGTTTTATTCGAATTGTGGCCCTTTGTAACATATACCATTCCAGAAAGGTGATAAATTTTGGTCCAAGAAACCCAAAAGACCAGCCATGAAGCACGCTAAGCCGCCCCCAAAGAAAGCCAAGGGCAAGGGCAAAGCTGCTGCGGCCGAGCCATCCGAAGCCGACGAGTCTCAAGTCGGCGATGCACCTACAGAGGTAAAAACCTATCCTTTTTTCACTCTCCATTCACTACTGTTATCTTTGTATTATTATCTCTGCCTCTTTTGAATAGAATGAAGACAACGAAAGACAGGAGGATTCTGTAGAGGTAATTTCTGTTTCCTCCGATTCATCTCCTTTTCCACCTAAGCCGGCCAGGCGAATTTGTGGGAAAGTTTCCTTCTCACATCCAAATGCTTGTTTGGACCCAAATTTCGTACTGAAGAAAGCACAACATACTTCAAATCGGAAGACCCGAAGTCATTCCGGTGATCTGGTGTCCGGCTTACCAGCAAAGAACAAGAGGAAAACAAATGAGGTACCCATGAGCAACACTTCTTCATGTTTCTTTGGATCACATTTGTAACCCGCCTATATCTTTGACGTATAATTCTTGCAGAATTCTCCTCCTACATCTGGCGACTCAGTAATGTCAACACTTCCGCCAATGATTCGAGTCCCTGGGTAAGTCCTTTGATAATTTTACTTTGAATCTGAGGATGATAAATTTTCAGTTCTTTAATACGCTTCTCCCCTCTTTTAGGGCACATGCCAAGAAAAGGAAAATCGGCGGGTCAACTCCTGCCATAATTTCAGAGCCCATCAAAGAGTCAGCGCCGACCCAAGATAACCCGGATCAAGATGAGCCCAAAGATCAAATGGATCTTCCTAGCTCGCCCAAGGAAACAATGGACGCCCCTGAGCCGCCAAGTCCATTGACAACAGCAGAAGACCCGGATGCTGTATTTATCACTGGTACCAGCTTCTCCAAACCGGCAACAACGGTTTTGTCAAAGCATGTGACATCATCTTCTCAAACCATTCCTGAGTCTGGACTCTCCAAGGCTAAACTTTCTGAATATGAACATCTGGAATTCAAAGAACTCTGCTCTAGTTTCGCAAGTCGCCTGGAGGCGAGTTATGAGATGGAGAAAAGCCTGCTCCGGATGCTAAAAAATAAACATGAGGTAATCTTTGTTATATTATATTACTCCCATTAACCCCCAAGGGCCGGGTCATCAGGAAAAAGATGAGTCGGGACTTGATTATTTAGAAAAAGCTTTCGACCAGTAACCCCCAAGGGCCTGGTCATCAGTAAAAAGATGAGCCGGGTCTTGATAAATTTAGAAAAACTTTCGACCAGTAACCCCCAAGGGCCGGGTCATCAGTAAAAAGATGAGCCGGGTCTTGATAAATTCAGAACAAACTTGCGACTAGTAACCCCCAAGGGCCGAGTCATCAGTAAAAAGATGAGCCGGGTCTTGATATTGTATAATTTTATCTGAGAAAATTATACAGTATCCCCCAAGTGTCAGGGATATTGCTTGCAATAGTTCTGAGACTTACCCCTTATCATGTACCTTCAACAGGAAACTCTTACTCAGACTGAATCGGCGCTTGGCGATTTAAAGAAAAACTTATGTGATCAGCAAGATGCCCGAACTAAGTCGGAGGAGAAATATCAATTGGTCCTGGCTGAGATAGAAAAACTCAAAGCCGATTTAAAAAGAGCTCAATCTGACCAGGATGCTGCGACAAAAAGAGCAAAGAAGGCTGAAGCCAAGCTGGCTACTGTGCAACAAGAATTGTCCGGCTTGAAGCGTCATATCTCAAACATGGCGCAAGCCGTCTTTGGTAAAATACTCAAACTTTCGATCTCTTTTTTATCAATAACTCTTATTGTAAGTCGCTGATTATCATGACCCCTTACACAGGTCCGAGAGTCGCCAACCTTTAGGATGATTGCGTGCTGATGTTGAAGGCGATTTACACGCTGACAGAGCAGTTGTACACTGGTAGTGTATTAATTGTTAAAGTTGTGATGGGTGCCAAGGAGCCTATAACTTCCATAAAGAAGATGCTTGGCTGCCTATCTACGCTTCCCCCCAGATTGGTGAGTTGACTCGGTCAGCCGCCCGGAAGGGGGTATTGACTACCTTAAGTCGCTGCTTGGCGTATGCTCGAGAGATCAACCCGGAAGAGGTAGCGGCAGGCTTTCCTCAACTCAAAGATGATGGGTCAGAATTCGTCGAAGAGGACTATCAGCGTGTCGTCAAGGACTCTCGGCTGGCGGTGACCCAACTTGCTGCAAGTCTGGACTTATCAAAGTATCAGGCTGCTTACGACAGCAATAACAAGAAGGTCAACCCACCCACCTTTGTGACAACCAGCTTAACTCCACGACGACCCAAGAACCCTTTTGACTTGGACGCAGATCTGGCATCAATCCTGACCGATGAAGATGACTACGCAGCTCTGGCCAAGTGTAACTGGGTACTGGGCGACTTGCAAATTGAGGTCGGCCAAAGCTCGCAGCAAAATGATCCAAAGACGCCAGCAGAATAAACTTCATCGATTTGGCCTGAGAGCCATGTAATAGGTTTCTTTTTATTTCATGAGTCGGCACTGCTTTTGTGATACTTTCGAAAGAATCTTTATATCGCCCTTAAGGCGATTTGAAATATTGGATCTGCCATTTGAAAATCCTTTATAATGCTTAATCCGCCATGGATGAAGTGATTTTGATCATCAACATGTTTTAAGCTTGAAAAAGCATATGTGAAACCACATAACTGACAACAAATATTTTCAAGATGAATCAGGAAAAAGGTTTTAAAAAACCTCGCGGCCATGCCATGAAGGAAAATAAAAACAGCAATTTCGTCAGCTCATAAGGTCGCGACGGGATGGGGCGAGTCAGAAAGCTCAAGCACACACCCTAAGATGATGGTTTCGTCGGCTCATAAGGTCGCGACAGGATGGGGCGAGTCAGAAAGCTCGAGCACACACCCTAAATGATGATGGTTTCGTCGGCTCATAAGGTCGCGACAGGATGGGGCGAGTCAGAAAGCTCGAGCACACACCCTAAGATGATGGTTTCGTCGGCTCATAAGGTCGCGACAGGATGGGGCAAGTCAGAAAGCTCGAGCACACACCCTAAGATGATGGTTTCGTCGGCTCATAAGGTCGCGACAGGATGGGGCGAGTCAGAAAGCTCGAGCACACACCCTAAATGATGATGGTTTCGTCGGCTCATAAGGTCGCGACAGGATGGGGCGAGTCAGAAAGCTCGAGCACACACCCTAAATGATGATGGTTTCGTCGGCTCATAAGGTCGCAACAGGATGACAAAATTGATTTTTAATGAAGAAGCCCCCAAGTCGGGGAGCATTTTTAATTTTATTACTTCATAATGAAACTGAAAAACTTACAAAATGTAGAGCTTAAGAGCTCAAGTGTAATAAGGCCGCAAGTGGGCAATATTCTAGGGGCGAGTTGACTCAGCCTCCGTGGTTGGCCGGTTAGGCCGAAGATCCACCAGGTAATAAGAGCCATTGCGGAGATTCTTGCTGACGACGAACGGTCCTTCCCATGGTGGTGACAATTTATGCATGCCAACACGATCTTGTATCAACTAAAGAACCAAATCGCCTTCCTGAAAGGTCCGACTGTTGACCCGGCGGTTGTGATAACGCCGTAGATCCTGCTGATAGATGGCTGAACGGGCCGCAGCCAAGTCACGTGCCTCCTCTAAGGCATCAAGGAGTCTTGACACGCCAGCTCGTTGTCTTGCTCCACATATGCGGCGACTCTAGGTGAGTCATGCCTTATGTCAGTAGGAAGGACGGCTTCTGCTCCGTAGACCAGAAAGAAAGGGGTGAAACCTGTGGACCGGTTCGGGGTGGTCCGGATACTCCACAGTACTGAAGGTAATTCTTCAACCCAACACCCTAGGGTTTTCTCCAGGGGAACCATGAGTCGGGGCTTAATTCCTCGCAAAACCTCCTGATTCGCCCGTTCCGCCTACCCATTAGATTGTGGGTGAGCGACTGCAGAAACATCAAGCCGGATATGTTCTCGATGGCAAAACTCCTGCATCGCCCCTTGGGATAAGTTAGTACCATTACCAGTAATGATACTGTGTGGATATCCAAACCGGAAGATCAGCTTTTTCAAGAATTTGACCGCTGTCTCCGCATCGCAAGTTCCAATAGGTTCCGCCTCAACCCACTTGGTGAACTTATCAACCGCCACCAGCAGATGGGTCTTCCTGTTAGAAGACATTTTAAAGGGGCCGACCATGTCTAATCCTAGACCGCAAAAGGCCAAGTGATGGGGATCATTCTTAATTCTTGAGCCGGCACATGAGCCAGTCGCCCATAACGTTGGCATCCATCGCACCGACGAACTATATCTTCTGCATCTGCATGAGCCGTCAGCCAAAAGAAACCATGACAGAAAGCCTTTGACACCAAAGAACGTGACCCGACATGATGCCCATAGTCTTCGGAATGAATGTCATTTAAGATTATACATCCTTCTTCGGAGGAAACGCAACGTTGAAAAACTCCAGAGGCGCTCCGCTTATATAACTCGCCATTGATGATGACCATGGATTTGCTGCGCCAAACGATTTGACGGGCCGAAACTTCGTCTCTTGGTAACTCGCCCCGGGTGAGGTAAGCTAGATAAGGAAGAACCCAATCCGGCGTGACGTGGAGAGACGCCACGAGCTGAGACTCAGGATCTGGTATTGCCAACTCCTCCTCCAATGGTAGAATCACGGATGGTTTATGCAAAATATCCAGAAAAACATTGGGAGAACTGGCTTTCGCTGGGAACCAAGTCGTGAGAGGGCGTCAGCTGCCTCGTTGAGGCGCCGATCAATATGGTCAACTTGATAACCATGAAAATGACCCGCCACATCAGACACTGCTCTTCTGTAAGCCGCCATCATGGGGTCCCGAGAATCCCAGGTACCCGAAACTTGTTGCGCCACCAAATCAGAGTCGCCAAAACAACTGACTCACGTTAGATTCATCTCCTTGGCGAGTCGCAAGCCGTGAAGCAAAGCTTCGTATTCTGTGGCATTGTTAGTGCATGGAAACATGAGTCGGAGAACATAACAGAATTTATCTCCTTGAGGGGATACCAATACCACACCAGCCCCCGAGCCTTCCAGCTGCCTAGATCCATCAAAATAAATAGTCCAGCAAGTAAGATCAGGCCTGTCTTCCGGAGCCTGCAACTCCGTCCAGTCATTGACGAAATCAACTAAAGCCTGAGCCTTGATGGCTGTGCGGGGGGTGTACTGCACGTGATGCGGCCCAAGTTCAATTGCCCACTTGGCAATCCGCCCTGTTGCCTCCCGATTCTGAATGATGTCCCCAAGGGGGGCAGAGCTAACCATTATGATAGGGTGTTCTTGGAAATAATGCTAAAGTTTCCGACTCGCCATAAACACCCCATATACCAACTTCTGCTAGTGTGGGTACCGTTGCTTGGAAAGGGTCAGTACCTCGCTGATAAAATACACCGGGCGTTGCACTGGGTAATCCTTCCCTTCCTCCTTTCTTTCAACAACCACTACCACACTTACTGCTTTGGAATTTGCCGCGATATACAGAAGCATGGGCTCTTTTTTAGTCGGGGCGGCCAGGACCGGCGGGTTAACCAATTGGCGTTTCAGGGTTTCGAGCGCCTCGTCTGCCTCATTCGTCCAAACAAACCGGTCAAATTTATTTAGTAACTGATAAAGAGGAATCGCCTTTTCACCCAGGCGACTTATGAAGTGACTTAGAGCCGCAATGCGACCCGCTAGTCATTGAACTTGATTAACGTTCGCCGGCTTTCCAAGGGATGTAACTGCTTTGATTTTGTCCGGGTTAGCTTCAATGCCGCGCTCTGATACCAGGAAGCCTAGTAGTTTCCCTGCAGGCACACCAAAAACACATTTGGTGGGATTCAACTTCATCTGATATACCCGTAGATTATCGAAAGTTTCCTTGAGATCCTCCAATAGTGTCTCCCCCTGGCGGGTTTTGATCACAATATTGTCGACATAGGCATGAACGTTGCGACCGATTTGGTTGCGAAGGCAATTCTGGATGCAGCGCTGATAAGTCGCCCCCACACTCTTGAGTCCAAAAGGCATGGACACATAGCAAAAAGCCCCAAAGGGGGTTATAAAAGCTGTTTTCTCTTGATCCTCCACGGCCATCTTGATCTGGTGATATCTTGAGTAGGCGTCCAAAAAGCACAATCGTTCGCATCCCGCCACCGAGTCAATGATCTGGTCGATGCGGGGAAGAGCGAAGTGATCCTTTGGACAAGCTCTGTTGAGGTCCGTGTAATCAATGCACATACGGAAGGTACCGTTCTTCTTGAGTACCAAAACCGGGTTAGCCAGCCATTTGGGGTGGAAAACTTCCGGGATGAATCCGGCGGCTAAGAGACGGGCGACCTCTTCCCCGATCGCCTTGCTTCACTCCTCGTTAAACCTGCGAAGATACTGCTGGATGGGTTTTGCCTTTGGGTCAACATTAAGATGGTGCTCAGCGAGTTCTCTCGGCACACCAGGCATGTCAGAAGGTTTCCATGCGAAGATGTCCCGATTCTCATGGATGAATTCGATGAGCGCGCTTTCCTATTTGGGATCTAGACCCGTCCCGATGGTGAACTGCTTGGATGAATCGCCGGGAACGAAATCGATTGTCTTAGTGTCATCCGTTGGCTTGAACTTGATGGGCGCCTCAGCATCTGTCGTTGGCTTCTTTAGGGGTGACATGTCTGCCGGGTCAACATTGGCCCGATGGTGTTTGAGCTCCTCTGCAGTGCAGGTGACTTCCGCATAAGCCGCGTCCCCTTCTTCATATTCCTTCGCAATCCTTCTATCCCCATCAACCGTGATGGGTCCTTTGGGACCAGGCATCTGGAGCTTAAGGTAAACATAGCACGGGCGAGCCATGAAACGGGCGTAAGCCGGCCGCCCAAATAACGCATGGTAGGGGCTTTTCAATTTGACCACCTCGAATATCAGTGACTCGGACGTAATTCTGTGCTGTTCCAAACGCCACTGTAAGTCTGACTCGGCCTATGGGGTAGGCCGACTTGCCCGGGACGATTCCGTGGAAAACCGTGGTTGAAGGCATCAGGTCCTTTTCCAATAGGTTCATCCTTTGGAAAGTGTCAAAATATAAGATATTAATGCTGCTGCCACCATCCATTAGCACTTTGGACAGGGTGTAACCCCCAACTTGGGGGCCACGACCAACGCTAAATCGCCAGGGTTGTCAACTCTTGGCGGGTGATCCTCCCTACTCCACGATATGGTCTGTTCAGACCAATGGAGGTATCTGGGAAGCGCCGGTTCAGACACACTGTACGCCCGGTGGCTCACCTTCTTATCACGCCTGCAAGCATTGGTGGTGAAAACGTGATACTGCCCATTACTTAACTATTTGGGATTGCTGCAGAAACCTCCATTATCGTCCTGACCCTGCGGAGCCCCTTGTGGGGGTGGCTGCTGGAAAGCTCCTGGTGGGTTATAACGCCGCTGGTGGTGCACCGGGTACTCGCCGCTGCTTGGCTGTGGGCCTCCCTGAGGCCCCTGTTCGGGAAAACCGCTGAATGGGTTCTGTCGTTGGTTGGGTGCGGCAAACTGCTCCTGGCATTGGTCCGGGTCATCGTTTTGACTTTTCTTGATCGCCTCCGCCCGAAACTCCCGCATCATGAAGCAGTTCTCCCAAGAGTGAGTCGCCGGACCGTCCGCTGTGGCATGGTGCGGGCAAGGGCCTTTGAGTAGCTCTTCATAGTTACGCGACCTCTTCCCGCTAAACCCCTTGTTTTTCTTCTGGCGTTGGTTGCCATTGTTAGCGTTGGTATTGGCGACTAAATCCGAGGCCTCCTCTTGCGGTCTTCGCTTGCCATTGGCTCCTTGATTGTGGCGGTTACGTCCCTGGAACCGGGTATGGTTTTTGGATGATTCGCCCTTCTTGGGCGAGTTAGCCTTACCGTCCTCACTAGGATCTTTGGTGTGATCCGCTTTAGCATACCTAGTGAGGGTGTCCATCAGCTCTCCCATGTCTTGGACCTTTCGCTTGAGTCGCCCCAATTTTTGCACCAAGGGCTCGTAATGGCAATTCTGCTCGAGGATCAACACAGCCTGAGCCGCCGTAATACCATCTGACAAATGGATAATTTCCGCAACCCGCCGTGACCAGTGGTGAGCTGACTCATCAGGGCGCTGAACACAGTGTTGTAGATCGACGATGGTCATCGGGCGCTTGCAAGTTCCTCGGAAGTTTTTGATGAAACGCTCTTTCAACTCGGCCCAGGTCTGGATGGAGTTGGGAGGTAAGTTTTTCAACCAAGTACATGCTGACCTGTCGAGCATCATCGTGAAGTATCTGGCGCAAACCGCCTCGTTTACGTCGAGCATGTCCATGGCGATTTCATAACTCTCGACCCACGACGTCGACTCAAGGTCCGGGGTGTAGGTAGGCACCTTTCTCGGTCCCTTAAAATCTTTGGGCATCCTTTCGTTACGAAGGGCGGGGGCCAAGCATGGAACACCCACTCGCCCACCGCCCCCGACGAGGGGGGCCGGGGCGACTTGGGTGTTCGGGAGATCCCGGCCCGGCGGGTTCTGATCAGGCGGGTTTTCCTGTGGGACGGGTCGCGGCCCGCTGTTCACGGGTGCTGGTCCTCTGGCCGACTCCTGGTGTAACTTGCCTGGGGAGTGGAATGCAGCCTATCTAGGCTATGTGAGAATTGGGCGTTTTGAACCACCGCCGTATTCAACATCTCAATGGCGTTCCTTGCTTCTATCTCGGCAGGAGTGTTGCCGTGAATCGGAAGAGATTCCAGATGGCGAGTTGCGGCAAGGACGTTGTCCACCGGGTTGGAAAAGTGTCCTTGAGGCGTCCGGAATCGGGGAATGCGATCCTCAGCCGTCTAAACCGGCGGGTTAGGCGGTTGACCCGGTCCTCCCCCGGGGGCGGCTCCCGCCCCAAGGGTTCATGGAGTGTCGAACAGGCGGGTCGGGTTGAGATCATGGGGCAGGCGCCCTTGGTGTCTCTATTGATGGACGGCGTCGGATGCGCGCTGGTGTCTTTCGAGCCGTCAGTTGTCAGTATTTAAGCGCATCCTTTCGGCCGCAATTTGAGCTTGCCGAGTCCCGATCCTGGCGGACTCCACCTCGGCATCCCGATGAGCCTTTGCCACTGCCTCTCTGAGTTTTGCCAGCTCCGCGTTTACCTCCTGCTGGTTTCCTGGTGTGAGGGGAGTCGCCATCAGCCTTGTGATCTCCGCCACTAAATCCACTAGGACAGCGGCCGGGCTTCTAGACGTCTCGCCGGTCCCATCGCCTCCTGTGGGGTTTTGCGAGGGTTGAGTCGCCCCCGCCATATAAATGGCAATCTGGCGGCGGGTTCGGTCAAGGACTTCGGGGTCCATGGCCAGCGACAAGCCCCCAAGACAATCCCCATGTAGGGACCAGATTGAATCTGAATCGCCCATGGATGATTCGTCATTAGAGTTGACTGGTGTAGTTTCCTGAGTCGCCGAGCGTTCTGGCTCCTCCGATCCCTGCGTGAACCCCACAAAGACCGAGCGAGTCAGATTTGGCGTCACTACTGGGCGGACATACCTAGCCGGCTCGACGATGTCGGTGGAGGTGTCCGGCTCAGGCACAGGTGATCCGATCATGCCGATGAAGATGTTGATCTTGCCGAAGGGGCCCCTGTAACCAGAGTCGATCGAATCCGCTTCGGGCCCCCATTGCTGGTTGTCGATGTAGGTCTTCCCGCGGCGGCTCCGGGTCATGAGCCCCATCGTGTAACTCCCAAACCCTGGTAGGGCTCCCATTGAGAACTCAACTCCACCGTCCGTAGGCCCCACGGTGGGCGCCAACTATCGTGGTTTTGTCACGGCAGATTTCCTCGTGAAAGGACTTACTACTGGAGCCATCGCACCTTGGTGGCGACTCAAAGGGGTTAAGTGGGAGAGACACGGCGATTCACCCAGGTTCGGCCCCTCATGAGGAGGTAAAAGCCTACGTCCTGCTTTGGTTTGTATTGATGTGATTTCGATTACAAGGAGGGCGTGACTCGCCAAACCTAGCACTCGATGATTTCTAACTTGCCCTCTTCTTCCCTGGGACTCGCCTTTATATACAGGTCGAACCTCTAGGGTTTACAATGGTACTTTCCTTCCTACAAATCGTGACCCCTGCGGTCTCTAAGTCGCCGTCCTTCAAAGCTTGGAGACCTTCTGGAAATTATAAACCGCCATACAACCTTGGTCTTGCCAGGCCAAGGCCCAAACCACGCTGAGGTGAATCGCCTGATTTGGTGACCCGGCCCAACTAGGGCGAGTTATTAACAGGTAATATCCCCAACACGAGCCCTTTCTCGTGAATGATAGTGAATAAACACATATCGAGGATAACAGGCCTAGCATGGAAGATACCAATAGCCCCCTGTCACCACATGAGCGGTTCGGGCATGCAAAATAGATTATTTCTTGAAGATTTAGAGAGTGGCACATGCAAATTTACTTGGAACGGCAGGTAGATACCGCACATAGGTAGGTATGGTGGACTCATATATATGGCACAACGTTGGGTTTATGGGAGTGGATGCACAAGCAGTATTCCCGCTTAGTACAAGTGAAGGCTAGCAAAAGACTGGGAAGCAACCAACTAGAGAGCGACAACAGTCATCAAAATGCATTGAGATTAACTAACATTGAGTGCAAGCATGAGTAGGACATAAATCACCATGAACATGAACATCATAGAGGCTATGTTGATTTTGTTTCAACTACATGCGCGAACATGTGCCAAGGCAAGCCACTTGAAACATTCAAAGGAGGATACCATCCTATCATACTACATCATAGTCCTCTCAACATTCATGTGGACATCCAAGACAAACCATTATAAGCTCCTAGCTAAGTAAGCATGGCATAAGCAACTATGATCTCTAAGTTGTCATTGCAAACATGTTTCTCTCACAACAGAGCTGAATCAGGCATGATGAGCTAGTCATATTTAGAAAAAAAATAGATCGAGTTCATACCAGTTTTTCCAAGCTCAATCACTTCATCATATATCGTCATTATTGCCTTTCACTTGCATGATCGAACGATGTGAACAATAATAAGCGTGCTCATGCATTGGACTACGCTGGAATCTGCAGGCAAACACAAAGGAGAAGATAAAGTAATATGGCTCTTTGAAAGCTAAACAGGTGTGCATGCAAGAGCCACTAAACATTGTAACCAATATCTTCTACCTTGACCCAAAGAAAAAGAAAACTATCTACACGGGAAAGCTCCCAAGAAGCAAAAGAAGAAAAGAAAATCTTTTTGGGTTTTCTCAAACTAGACAAACACACGAAAAGAAAACAAGAAAAAGAAAATGAACTAACATGGATGATACAGTGGCAAAGTGTGAACACCGGCTAACAAAGTGAAAGCATAAGCAAGAATGTAAAGTCGGTGAGAACACGTACTCCCCCAAGCTTAGGCTTTTGGCCTAACTTGGTCTACTCCCAAGGAGGGAAATAAGAAGCTCCGGGGTACTTCGGAGTGGACTGAGGATGCCACTGCTGTGTGAGCTCCTCTGGCTCCCACTGATAAACCGGTGTCTCGTACTTGACTGGTGGCTCGGGCACGGGCACCTGTGGTTGGGCCAAGCCCAATATGTATAGATGTCCGAGTGCATAATAATGTACCTTCCTGCATGAAGATTGAACAAAGAAGGAGCAGGCAAAGCAATAGTCTCACGAGTACCCTGACTAAACACCAGGTTATAAATCATCCTTCTACTTATATCTCTATCAAGAAAGTCATGGCGAACCATGCTATCGTAATCTAGATATCTCTCGGGAAGAAGAACCTCTTCTTCTTCGTCTAGTCTAATGGGTATCTCAAAGTGTCTGGCAAGACGAGTAGCATAGATACCTCCATAGACGACACCTTTAGAATGGTTCAGGTTCAACCATTGAGCTACTATGGTACCCAAGCTATAAGTTCTGTCGTTATAAAAGGCTTCACGCAAGATCGCAAGATCTGGGGAACTAAGTGACCCAGCTTTCCCACGGCCAATCAAACATTTTCCCACAAAAAGTGAGAAGTACCGTAGCACGGGAAAATGAATGCTAGCAGCTCTAGCGCAAGACACTCCTCTCACCTCTCCTACAACAATTGTACCGATGAAAGCTTCCAAGTCCCGTGGACGAGGTTCATGAATATCCCCAACAACGAAGTAGAAAGGAACAATAGTAGCAGGAGCAGCAGAGTAACAGCAGTAGCAACAGTAGTAGAAAAGTGGCAGCAGTAGCAGCAAAGTGGCCCAATCCCTTTTGTAGCAAGGGACAAGCCTAGACAAAGTAACATAGCGAGGACCAGTAGTAAAAGACTCGTAGGCAGTGGAATGATGATGGATGAGTATGACAGATGTAATTCATCATGTAACAACTATAACACAGAGAGATATGTAACTAGCTCCCGTTCGTCAATCTAATGTAGGCATGTATTCCTTATGTAGTCATACGTGCTTAGGGAAAAGAACTTGCATGACATCTATTGTCCATCCCTCCCATGGCAGCGGGGTCCTAATGGAAACTACGGGATATTAAGGTTCTCCTTTTAATAAAGAACCGGACCAAGGCATTAACACGCGGTGAATAAATGAACTCCTCATACTATGGTCATCTCCGGGAGTGGTTCCGGCTATTTTCACTCTAGGGTTGCCGGGTCATAACACATAGTAGGTGACTACAACTTGCAAGATAGGATTTAAAACACATATATATTGGCGACAACATAATAGGTTCAGATCTGAAATCATGGCACTCGGGCCCTAGTGACAAGCATTAAGCATAGCCAAGTAGTAGCAACATCAATCTAGAACATAGTGGATACTAGGGATCAATCCCCTTCAAAAACTAACTCGATTACATGATAGATCTCATCCAACTCATCACCGTCCAGCAAGCCTACGATGAGATTACTCACGAACGGTGAAGAGCATCATGGAATTGTCGATGGAGGAAGGTTGATGATGAAGATGGCGACGATTTCCCCTCTCCGAAGCCCAGAACGGACTCCAGATCTGATCACCAGATGAAGAACAGGAGGTGGTGATGCCTCCGTATCTGAAAACGCAATGAAACCTTCTCTCCGGTTTTTTTTCAGGCGAGACGGAAGATATAGAGCTAAGTTTGGGGGCGGTGGTACCACGTGGGCCCCACAAGCCCTCACGACGCGGCCTAGGAGGGTGGCCGCGGCCTATGGGCTTGTGGCCCACTGGCACGCCCCCTCCGGTGGATCTTTGCGTAGGTATTTTTCTTTTATTGCAGAAAAAATCTCAATAAATTTTCAGGACATTCCGAGAACTTTTATTTCTGCACAAAAAACAACACCATGGCAATTCTGCTGAAAACAACGTCAGTCCGGGTTAGTTCCATTCCAATCATACAAATTATAGTCCAAAACAATGGCAAAAGAGTTCGGAAAAGTAGATACGACGGAGACGTATCAGGGCCCCGCAGCTCAATGGTTGGACAGCCACAGGCGCTCTCAGCCCGATGGAACTGTCATCACTTGGATAGAGTTCAAGGCTGATTTCCGTGCTTGCTACATTCCTCAGGGAATCATGGATCGGAAGAAACGTGAGTTCCGCAACCTGGTCCAGGGCAACAAGACTGTGGATGCTTATGTGCAGAAATTTCTGGACTTATCTCGCTATGCTGAAGAAGACATTGCAACTGATGCATGCAGACAGGAGAAGTTCCGTGAAGCCCTCCACCCAGATATCAAGCTGACACTCCTCGTTCAGGACTATGCTGATTTCGCCACCCTGGTGAACAAGGCTATTTAGGTTGAGACTGGTCTACAGGAATACAAGGATAGCAGCAAGCGCAACCGTGACATGGACTCATCTTCAGGCTGATGTGCACAGAAGCGGAAGATCTGGATTCCTAACAACATGTACCATGCACCTGCTCCTGCTCCGAGGTCATCCTATGCTGCACCTCGCGTGCCTCCTCCACCACCTAGGCAGCCGAGGCTTCCAGCTCCACTGCCTCGAGTTCCTCCTTCCCGTCTTGAGGACGGGCTGTGCTTCAAGTGTGGCCGTCTAGGTCACTGTGCTAGAGACTGCAGGCAGAATCCGAATCAGCTGACACTTCCCTCAACTGGCAGTGGCAGCAATCAGAACCGCACCTTCAACGCTAAGCCTGCTTATGTTTGTGGTCAGGCTAACAACATTGATATGGGTCAAGCTCAAGACCAGCCTGCTATGGTGATGGGTACACTTCTCGTTAACTCAATACCTGCTTGTGTATTGTTTGATACAGGAGCATCTCATTCCTTTATGTCAGAAAATTTTGCATACATGCATGACATTAGGAGCTAAGAGATGAACATCCCGATAGTGGTAAACACCCCTAGGGGCGAATGCCGAACCTCTGTGGTTTGCCCCCATGTTCCAGTTGAAATTGAAGGATTAGAATTCCTTGCCAACCCCATCCTACTAAAGTCATCCAACATTGATCTCATACTGGAGATGGACTGGTTGAAAGCTCATACGACATCGATCGTTTGTGCCACCAAGACCGTCCACCTCCTACACCCTTCAGATGAATTAGTAAGCTACCATGCGCATCTCGTCCGAAATGCTGAGGCACGGCTATATGCCTTGAATGCATTAAATGTGTCTCCTCTTGAAGGGATTGAAAACATTCCAGTGGTCCGAGAATTCCAAGATGTCTTTCCAGAAGAACTTCTGGGGATTCCCCCTGTGTTGGGGAACGTCGCATGGGAAACAAAAAATTTCCTACGCGCACGAAGACCTATCATGGTGATGTCCATCTATGAGAGGGGATGTATGATCTACGTACCCTTGTAGACCGTACAGAAGAAGCGTTAGTGAACGCGGTTGATGTAGTGGAACGTCCTGACGTCCCTCGATCCGCCCCGCGAACTATCCCGCGATCAGCCACACGATCTAGTGCCGAACGGACGGCACCTCCGCGTTCAGCACACGTACAGCTCGACGATGATCTCGGCCTTCTTGATCCAGCAAGAGAGACGAAGAGGTAGAAGAGTTCTCCGGCAGCGTGACGGCGCTCCGTAGGTTGGTGATGATCTCGTCTCAGCAGGGCTCCGCCCGAGCTCCGCAGAAACGCGATCTAGAGGTAAAACCGTGGAGATATGTGGTCGGGCTGCCGTGGCAAAGTTGTCTCAAATCAGCCCTAAAACCCCACTATATATAGGAGGAGGAGGGGGGAGCCTTTCCTTGGGGTCCAAGGACTCCCAAGGGGGTCGGCCGAACCAAGGGGGAAGGTCTCCCCCTCCCAAACCGAGTCCTACTTGGTTTGGAAGGTGGAGTCCTTCTTCCCTTTCCCACCTCCTTCTTTTTTTTATTTTCTCTTTGATTTTTCTTCCAATGCGCATAGGTCTCTTTTGGGCTGTCCCACCAGCCCACTAAGGGCTGGTGCGGCACCCCCAATGCCTATGGGCTTCCCCGGGGTGGGTTGCCTCCCCGGTGAACTCCCGGAACCCATTCGTCATTCCCGGTCCATTCCCGGTAACTCCGAAAACCTTCCGGTAATCAAATGAGGTCATCCTATATATCAATCTTCGTTTCCGGACCATTCCGGAAACCCTCGTGACGTCCGTGATCTCATCCGGGACTCCGAACAACATTCGGTAACCAACCATATAACTCAAATATGAAAAAAACAACGTGGAACCTTAAGTGTGCAGACCCTGCGGGTTCGAGAACTATGTAGACATGACCCGAGAGACTCCTCGGTCAATATCCAATAGCGGGACCTGGATGCCCATATTGGATCCTACATATTCTACGAAGATCTTATCGTTTGAACCTCAGTGCCAAGGATTCATATAATCCCGTATGTCATTCCCTTTGTCCTTCGGTATGTTACTTGCCCGAGATTCAATCGTCAGTATCCGCATACCTATTTCAATCTCGTTTACCGGCAAGTCTCTTTACTCGTTCCGTAATACAAGATCCCGCAACTTACACTAAGTCACATTGCTTGCAAGGCTTGTGTGTGATGTTGTATTACCGAGTGGGCCCCGAGATACCTCTCCGTCACACGGAGTGACAAATCCCAGTCTCGATCCATACTAACTCAACGAAAACCTTCGGAGATACCTGTAGAGCATCTTTATAGTCACCCAGTTACGTTGCGACGTTTGATACACACAAAATATTCCTCCGGTGTTAGTGAGTTATATGATCTCATGGTCATAGGAACAAATACTTGACACGCAGAAAACAGTAGCAATAAAATGACACGATCAACATGCTACGTCTATTAGTTTGGGTCTAGTCCATCACGTGATTCTCCTAATGACGTGATCCAGTTATCAAGCAACAACACCTTGTTCATAATTAGAAGACACTGACTATCGTTGATCAACTGACTAGCCAACTAGAGGCTTGCTAGGGACAGTGATTTGTCTATGTATCCACACATGTATATAAGTCTTCATTCAATACAATTATAGCATGGATAATAAACGATTATCTTGATACAGGAATTATAATAATAACTATATTTATTATTGCCTCTAGGGCATAATTCAAACAGTCTCCCACTTGCACTAGAGTCAATAATCTAGCCCTCACATCATCATGTGAATTACATTGTAATAAATCTAACACCCATACAGTTCTGGTGTTGATCATGCTTTGCCCGTGGAAGAGGTTTAGTCAGCGGGTCTGCTATATTCAGATCCGTGTGCACTTTGCATATATTTACGTCCTCCCCTTCGACGTAGTCGCGGATGAGGTTGAAGCGTCGTTTGATGTGTCTGGACTTCTTGTGAAACCGTGGTTCCTTTGCTAGGGCAATGGCACCCGTGTTGTCACAGAACAAGGTTATTGGATTCAGTGCGCTTCGCACCACTCCAAGATCCGTCATGAACTGCTTCATCCAGACACCCTCCTTAGCTGCCTCCGAGGCAGCCATGTACTCCGCTTCACATGTAGAATCTGCTACGACGCTCTGCTTGGAACTGCACCAGCTTACCGCACCCCCAATAAGAATAAATACGTATCCGGTTTGTGACTTAGAGTCGTCCGGATCTGTGTCAAAGCTTGCATCGACGTAACCTTTTACGGCGAGCTCTTCGTCACCTCCATACACGAGAAACATCTCCTTAGTCTTTTTCACGTACTTCAGGATATTCTTGACCGCCGTCCAGTGATCCACTCCTGGATTACTCTGGAACCTACCTGCCATACTTATGGCCAGGCTAACGTCCGATCTAGTGCACAACATTGCATACATGATAGAACCTATGGCTGAAGCATAGGGGATGGAGCGCATATGCTCTCTATCTTCATCAGTTGCTGGGCACTGAGTCTTACTCAATCTCGTACCTTGCAAAACTGGCAAGAACCCTTTCTTGGACTGTTCCATTTTGAACCTCTTCAAAACTTTATCAAGGTATGTGCTTTGTGAAAGTCCTATCACGCGTTTTGATCTATCCCTGTAGATCTTAATGCCTAGAATGTAAGCAGCTTCTCCTAGGTCCTTCATAGAGAAACTTTTATTCAAGTAATCCTTTATGCTCTCCAAAAACTCTACGTTGTTTCCAATCAGCAATATGTCATCCACATATAATATTAGAAACACCACAGAGCTCCCACTCACTTTCTTGTAAATACAAGATTCTCCAACCACTTGTATAAACCCAAATGCTTTGATCACCTCATCAAAGCGTTTGTTCCAACTCCGAGATGCTTGCACCAGTCCATAAATGGATCGCTGGAGCTTGCACACCTTGTTAGCATTCTTAGGATCGACAAAACCTTCGGGTTGCATCATATATAACTCTTCCTTAAGGAAACCGTTAAGGAACGCCGTTTTGACATCCATCTGCCAGATTTCATAATCGAAAAATGCAGCTATTGCTAACATGATTCTGACGGACTTAAGCATCGCTACAGGTGAGAATGTCTCATCGTAGTCAACTCCTTGAACTTGTGAAAATCCCTTTGCGACAAGTCGAGCTTTATAAACGGTCACATTGCCGTCAGCGTCTGTCTTCCTCTTAAAGATCCATTTGTTCTGAACAGCCTTGCGGCCCTCAGGCAGTACCTCCAAAGTCCACACTTTGTTCTCATACATGGATCCTATCTCGGACTTCATGGCTTCTAGCCATTTGTTGGAATCTGGGCCCACCATTGCTTCTTCATAATTTGCAGGTTCATTGTTGTCTAACAACATTGATTGATAAGACGGGATTACCGTACCACTCTGGAGCAGCACGTGGTCTCGTCGACCTGCGTGGTTCGACAGAAACTTGAACTGGAGTTTCATGATCATCATCATTAACTTCCTCCTCAACCGGCGTCGCAACGACAGAGGTTTCCCCTTGCCCTGTGCCACCATCCAGAGGGATGAGAGGTTCGACAACCTCGTCAAGTTCAATCTTCCTCCCACTCAATTCTCTCGAGAGAAACTCCTTCTCGAGAAAAGCTCCGTTTTTAGTAACAAACACTTTGCCCTCGGATTTGAGATAGAAGGTGTACCCAACTGTCTCTTTTGGGTAACCTATGAAGATGCACTTTTCCGCTTTGGGTTCCAGCTTTTCAGGCTGAAGCTTTTTGACATAAGCATCACATCCCCAAACTTTAAGAAACGACAACTTTGGCCTTTTGCCATACCACAGTTCGTATGGTGTCGTCTCAACGGATTTTGATGGTGCCCTGTTTAAAGTGAATGCAGCTGTTTCTAATGCATAACCCCAAAATGATAATGGCAAATCGGTAAGAGACATCATAGATCGCACCATCTCTAATAAAGTACGATTACGACGTTCGGACACACCATTACGCTGTGGTGTTCCAGGCGGTGTCAACTGTGAAACAATTCCACATTGTCTTAAGTGAGCACCAAACTCGAAACTCAGATATTCACCCCCACGATCAGACCGTAGGAATTTGATCTTCTTGTTACGATGATTTTCAACTTCACTATGAAATTGCTTGAACTTTTCAAATGTTTCAGACTTGTGCTTCATTAAGTAGACATAACCATATCTACTCAAATCGTCAGTGAAGGTGAGAAAATAACGATATCCGCCGCGTGCCTCTACGCTCGTCGGGCCACACACATCGGTATGTATGATTTTCAACAAGTCACTTGCACGCTCCATTGTTCCGGAGAACGGAGTTTTAGTCATCTTGGCCATGAGGCATGGTTCGTACGTGTCAAGTGAATGAAAGTCAAGTGACTCCAAAAGTCCATCGGCATGGAGTTTCTTCATGCGCTTTACACCAATATGACCTAAGCGGCAGTGCCACAAAAATATGGCGCTATCATTGTTAACTCTAACTCTTTTGGTCTCAATGTTATGTATGTGTGTATCACTATCAAGATTCAATATGAACAATCCTCTCACATTGGGTGCATGACCATAAAAGATGTTACTCATAGAAATAGAACAACCATTATTCTCTGACTTAAAAGAGTAACCGTCTCGCAATAAACAAGATCCAGATATAATGTTCATGCTCAACGCAGGCACTAAATAACAATGATTCAAGTTCATAACTAATCCTGATGGTAACTGAAGTGAAACTGTGCCGACGGCGATTGCATCAACCTTGGAACCATTTCCTACGCGCATCGTCACTTCATCTTTCGCCAGCCTTTGTCTATTCCGCAGTTCCTGTTTCGAGTTGCAAATATGAGAAACAGAACCGATATCGAATACCAAGGCACTACTACGAGAGCCGGTTAAGTACACATCAATAACATGTATATCAAATATACCTGATTTTTCTTTGGCCGCGTTCTTATCAGCCGGATACTTGGGGCAATTGCGCTTCCAGTGACCCATACCCTTGCAATAGTAACACTCTGTTTTAGGCTTAGGTCCAGCTTTGGGTTTCTTCGTCGGATTGGCAACAGGCTTGCCGCTCTTCTTTGAATTACCCTTCTTGCCTTTGCCGTTTCTCTTGAAACTAGTGGTCTTATTCACCATCAACACTTGATGCTCTTTACGGAGTTCAGACTCTACGACTTTCAGCATCGTAAACAACTCGCCGGGAGACTTGTTCATCCCTTGCATGTTGTAGTTCAACACAAAGCCTTTATAGCTTGGTGGCAGTGATTGAAGGATTCTGTCAGTGATAGCTTCTTGCGAGAGTTCAATCCCCAGCTCAGCTAGATGGTTTGAGTACCCAGACATTTTGAGCACATGTTCACTGACAGACGAGTTCTCCTCCATCTTGCAAGCATAGAATTTATCGGAGGTCCCATACCTCTCGATCCGGTCGTTCTTCTGAAAGATAAACTTCAACTCCTGGAACATCTCAAATGCTCCATGACGCTCAAAGCGACGTTGAAGTCCCGGTTCTAAGCCATACAAGACTGCACATTGAACTACTGAGTAGTCCTCCTTACGAGCTAACCAAGCGTTCTTAACATCCTGATCAGCCATAGCGGGTGGTTCATCTCCTAGCGCAGCATTAAAGGACATAATCCTTCTTCCCAGCTTGTAAGATTAGCTTAAGATTACGAGCTCAGTCTACAAAGTTGCTTCCATCATCTTTCAACTTAGCTTTCTCTAGGAACGTATTAAAATTCAGGGTGACTGTCGCGTGAGCCATGATCTACAACACAAATATATTCAAAGTGGACTTAGACTACGTTCAAGATAATTAGAGTTTAACTTAATCAAATTATTCGCTAAACTCCCACTCAAAAAGTACATCTCTCTAGTCATTTGAGTGGTTCATGATCCACTTACACTAGCTCAAGTCCGATCATCACGTGAGTTGAGCATAGTTTCAGTGGTAAGCATCCCCATGCTAATCATATCATCTATATGATTCATGATCGACCTTTCGGTCTCATGTGTTCCGAGGCCATGTCTGCACATGCTAGGCTCGTCAAGTTTAACCCGAGTGTTCCGCGTGCGCAACTGTTTTGCACCCGTTGTATGTGAACGTTGAGTCTATCACACCCGATCATCACGTGGTGTCTCGAAACGACGAACTGTAGCAACGGTGCACAGTCGGGGAGAACACAATTTCGTCTTGAAACTTTAGTGAGAGATCACCTCATAATGCTACCGCCGTTCTAAGCAAAATAAGGTGCATAAAAGGATTAACATCACATGCAATTCATAAGTGACATGATATGGCCATCATTACGTGCTCCTTGATCTCCATCACCAAAGCACCGGCACGATCTTCTTGTCACCGGCGCCACACCATGATCTCCATCAATGTGTCGCCATCGGGTTTGTCGTGCTACTCATGCTATTACTACTAAAGCTACATCCTAGCAAAATAGTAAACGCATCTGCAAGCACAAACGTTAGTTATAAAGACAACCCTATGGCTCCTGCCGGTTGCCGTACCATTGACGTGCAAGTCGATATTATCTATGACAACATGATCATCTCATACATCCAATATATCACATCACATAGTTGGCCATATCACATGACAAGCA
Source organism: Hordeum vulgare subsp. vulgare (assembly GCF_904849725.1). Lineage (NCBI taxonomy): Eukaryota > Viridiplantae > Streptophyta > Magnoliopsida > Poales > Poaceae > Hordeum > Hordeum vulgare. Next base: position 446,766,842 of record NC_058518.1, on the reverse strand, counting down.
TACCCTGCAAAAACAAGTTAGACGTCCTCTAATTTTGTTGTTGCATGTTTTACGTGGTGACCATGGGTATCTAGTAGGATCGCATCTTACTTACGCAAACACCACAACGGAGATATATGAGTTGCTATTTAACCTCATCCAAGGACCTCCTCGGTCAAATCCGATTCAACTAAAGTTGGAGAAACTGACACCCGCCAGTCATCTTTAAGCAACGGAGTTACTCATAGCGATGAAACCAGTCTCTCGTAAGCGTACGAGTAATGTCGGTCCGAGCCGCTTCGATCCAACAATACCGCGGAATCAAGAAAAGACTAAGGAGGGCAGCAAAACGCACATCACAGTCCACAAAAACTTCTGTGTTCTACTCTAGAAGACATCTACGCATGAACCTAGCTCATGATGCCACTGTTGGGGAACGTCGCATGGGAAACAAAAATTTTCCTACGCGCACGAAGACCTATCATGGTGATGTCCATCTACGAGAGGGGATGTGTGATCTACGTACCCTTGTAGACCGTACAGCAGAAGCGTTAGTGAACGCGGTTGATGTAGTGGAACGTCCTCACGTCCCTCGATCCGCCCCGCGAACTATCCTGCGATCAGTCCCACGATCTAGTGCCGAACGAACGGCACCTCCGCGTTCAGCACACGTACAGCTCGACGATGATCTCGGCCTTCTTGATCCAGCAAGAGAGACGGAGAGGTAGAAGAGTTCTCCGGCAGCGTGACGGTGCTCCGGAGGTTGGTGATGATCTCGTCTCAGCAGTGCTCCGCCCGAGCTCCGCAGAAACGCGATCTAGAGGTAAAACCGTGGAGATATGTGGTCGGGCTGCCGTGGCAAAGTTGTCTCAAATCAGCCCTAAAACCCCACTATATATAGGAGGAGGATGGGGGAGCCTTGCCTTGGGGTCCAAGGACTCCCAAGGGGGTCGGCCGAACCAAGGGGGAAGGTCTCCCCCTCCCAAACCGAGTCCTACTTGGTTTGGAAGGTGGAGTCCTTCTTCCCTTTCCCACCTCCTTTTTTTCTTTTCTCTTTGATTTTTCTTCCAATGCGCATAGGGCTCTTTTGGGCTGTCCCACCAGCCCACTAAGGGCTGGTGCGGCACCCCCAAAGCCTCTGGGCTTCCCCGGGGTGGGTTGCCCCCCGGTGAACTCCCGAAACCCATTCGTCATTCTCGGTCCATTCCCGGTAACTCCGAAAACCTTCCGGTAATCAAATGAGGTCATCCTATATATCAATCTTCGTTTCCGGACCATTCCGGAAACCCTCGTGACGTCCGTGATCTCATCCGGGACTCCGAACAACATTCGGTAACCAACCATATAACTCAAATACGCATAAAACAACGTCGAACCTTAAGTGTGCAGACCCTGCGGGTTCGAGAACTATGTAGACATGACCCGAGAGACACCTCGGTCAATATCCAATAGCGGGACCTGGATGCCCATATTGGATCCTACATATTCTACGAAGATCTTATCGTTTCAACCTCAGTGCCAAGGATTCATATAATCCCGTATGTCATTCCCTTTGTCCTTCGGTATGTTACTTGCCTTTGATTCGATCGTCAGTATCCGCATACCTATTTCAATCTCGTTTACCGGCAAGTCTCTTTACTCGTTCCATAATACAAGATCCTGCAACTTACACTAAGTCACATTGCTTGCAAGGCTTGTGTGTGTTGTTGTATTACCGAGTGGGCCCCGAGATACCTCTCCGTCACACGGAGTGACAAATCCCAGTCTTGATCCATACTAACTCAGTGAACACCTTTGGAGATACCTGTAGAGCATCTTTATAGTCACCCAGTTACGTTGCGACGTTTGATACACACAAAGTATTCCTCCGGTGTTAGTGAGTTATATGATCTCATGGTCATAGGAACAAATACTTGACACGCAGAAAACAGTAGCAATAAAATGACACGATCAACATGCTACGTCTATTAGTTTGGGTCTAGTCCATCACGTGATTCTCCTAATGACGTGATCCAGTTATCAAGAAACAACACCTTGTTCATAATCAGAAGACACTGACTATCGTTGATCAACTGACTAGCCAACTAGAGGCTTGCTAGGGACAGTGTTTTGTCTATGTATCCACACATGTATATAAGTGTTCATTCAATACAATTATAGCATGGATAATAAACGATTATCTTGATACAGGAATTATAATAATAACTATATTTATTATTGCCTCTAGGGCATAATTCCAACACCCTGCTCGAGCTATCGAGTTTGTCATTGACTTGGTACCCGGTACCACTCCTATTGCCACGCGTCCTTATAAAATGCCGCCACATGAACTTCTTGAACTTAAGCAAGAAATTGACAACTCGCTTCATTTGGGTTTCATTTGTCCGAGTTCCTCTGCTTGGGGAGCACCTTCTCTCTTTGTTAAGAAGAAGGATGGGACAAATCGTTTGGTTCAAGACTATCGTTCTATCAATCAGGCCACTATTCAAAATAAATATCCTCTCCCTCGGATAAATGATTTGTATGATCAACTTGTTGGTTCCACCATCTTCTCTAAGCTCAAGTTGAGGTTGGGATACCACCAGATCCGTGTTCGCAAAGAGGATATTCCAAAGACCGCCTTTGTTACTCCCTATGGATCATACGAGTACACCGTCATGTCCTTCGGCTTAACCAACGCACCAGCAACCTTCTCTCGATTGATGAAGTATATATTCATGGACTACCTCGACAAATTCGTCATGGTATATCTGGATGATATTCTTGTATTTTTGAAGAATAAAGAGGAACATGCCGAACATCTTCGTCTTGTACTGGATAAGCTTCGGGAGCATAAACTCTATGCGAAGTATTCCAAATGTGAATTCTGGCTAGACGAAGTTACTTACCTTGGTCATGTGATTTCCACGGATGGTATTGTAGTCAACCCCGAACGAATTCAAACTATTCTTGACTGGACTCCCCCGAAGAATGTCAAGCAAGTCAAAAGTTTTCTCGGACTCGCCAGCTATTGCCGTCGATTCGTCGAGAACTTCTCCAAGATTGTGAAGCCCTTAACCAACCTGCTTCACAAAGGTGTTAAGTATGAGTGGACTGATAAATGGCAGGAAAGTGTCCAGGCACTCAAGTACAAACTGACGTCCGCTCTAGTACTTGCTCCTCCGGATATTAAAAGGGATTTCATCATATACTGTGACGCTTCTCGTTAAGGAATAGGTTGTGTCCTGATGCAGGATCGCAAGGTGATTGCTTATGCTTCACGTCAACTGCGTGCTCATGAAGAGAACTACCTAGTTCATGATCTCGAGCTTGCCACAGTCATTCATGCACTGAAAGAGTGGTGACAATACCTTGTCGGTAATCGTTGTGAAATCTGCACCGACCATCAAAGTCTGAAGTACTTGTTCACTCACCCTGAGCTGAATCTATGTCAACAAAGATGGATGGAGCGTATAGCAGATTTTGACTGTAGTATATCATATACCCCTGGCAAGGCTAATGTAATGGCTGATGCCTTTTGTCGTAAGTCATATTGCAACCACCTCTAGGTTCATAAGGTTCACGATCATCTGCAAGAGGAATTCCGTAAGCTGAACCTCCATATTATTCCTCAGGGTTACCTTGTTCCCCCTCCTGAAGAGTGCCAAAAGATGAACCTTCATGTTGTTAATCAGGGTTCCCTCAGTAAACTAGTTCTTGAACCAGATTTTGTGAACTCCATAAAGAATCTGCAAGGATTTTACGATGATGTCGACAGGATTAAGAGCTATATTGCGAAGGGTAAACCCTCCTTTTTCACTGTTTCTAAAAATGGCACCTTGTACTTCAAGGGTCGCCTATTCGTCCCAAATAAGAAGGAAAATCTCAGGAAGACCGGAGAGGTGATGAAAGAAGCTCACGACACACCATTGTCTATTCACCCGGGTAGTACCAAGATGTACCAAGACATCCGGCAAAGATTCTGGTGGTCCAATATGAAACAAGACATTGCACGCTATGTGGCAGAATGTGGTATATGCCGGCATATCAAAGCAGAACATCAAAAGCCTGTTGGAACTCTTCAACCTATCTCTATTCCCGAGTGGAAATGGGACCATGTTGAAATGGACTTTGTCACTGGTTTTCCCAAATCTCAGAAAGGTAATGATGCTATTCTTGTCGTCATTGATCAACTATCCAAAGTTGGACATTTCCTGGCCGTCAAAGAAACAATTAATGCCAGTCAGCTGGCACATCTTTATATGTCAAGAGTTGTTTCACTTCACAGTATTCCATTGGTAATCAGCTCGGATCGTGGGAGCTTGTTAACTTCAAAATTTTGGGAAAGTTTTCAGAAGGCTATGGGGACTCATCTCTCCTTCAACACTGCATTTCATCCTCAATCCTACGAACAAGTTGAATGAGTCAACCAAATTCTCGAGGACATGCTTCAAGCTTGTGTCATTTCTTTCGGTAAGAAATGGGAGGAATCTCTCCTGTATGCCGAGTTCCCTTACAACAATAGCTATCAAGCTAGTTTGAAGATGGCCCCTTTCGAAGTATTGTATGGACGAAGGTGTCGAACTCCTCTGAATTGGTCAGAAACTGGCGAACGATCACTCTTCGGTCCGGATATTATTCAACATGTCGAAGATCAATTCCGCATTATTCATGAGAATCTGAAGGCTGCTCAGTCTCGTCAGAAGAGTCAGTATGACCGTCATCATCAAGATATGGTCTATCAACCTGGCGAAAGGCTTATCTTTGTGTCACACCAATGAGAGGTGCACACTGTTTCGAGATCAAGGGCAGGTTAGCTCCTCGCTATATAGGTCCTTTCACTATTCTCGAAAGGCGTGGAAGAGTGGCTTATCAATTGGAACTGCCGGCGAACCTTTCTTAGGTTCATGATGTCTTCCATGTTTCTCAGCTCCGCCGCTACTTCAAGTATCCTATTCGAGTAGTGGATCATGGTATGCTTGAGCTGCAACAAGACCTCTCTTATAAAGAGCATCCGGTCCGCATTCTCGACTAAGCTGAACATAAGACTCATCGCAAAGTCACCAAGTTCCTTAAGGTGCAGTGGTCAAATCATTCTGAAGATGAAGCCACTTGGGAACACGAGGATCATCTTCGTGATGAATACCCCGAGCTCTTTCCTTCTACCTCTTAATTCTCACGACGAGAATTCTTGTTAGTAGGGGAGAATTGTGTCATCCTTGACTTTTGCTACAGTGATGATTGTAATTAAGCGATATTGATCCCGCGCTAATGATGCCACGTCACTGATACGTCTCCATCGTATATACTTTTCCAAACTCTTTTGCCCTTGTTTTGGACTCTAATTTGCATGATTTGAATGGAACTAACTTGGACTGACGATGTTTTCAGCAGAATTGCCTAGGTGCTATTTTTGTGCAGAAATGAAAGTTCTCAGAACGTCCTGAAAATTTACGGAGAATATTTCTGGAAAATATGAAAAATACCTGTGCAAAGATCGACCAGAGGGGATGGGCCAGTGGGCCACAAGGCCTGTAGCCGCCACCCCCCTCCCTGGTGGAGGCTAGCAAGCTTGTGGGGCCCACGTGGCTCTGCCAACCCCAATTTCAGCTCTATAAGTTCACTTTCGTCCCAGAAAAATCAAGAGACAAGATTTCGTCGCGTTTGCGATACGGAGGCGCCGCAACATCCTGTTCTTCATCTAGAGGGCAGATCTGGAGTCTGTTTTGGGCTCCAGAGAGGGGAAATTGTCGCCATCGTCATCATCAACCTTCTTCCCTCTCCAATTCCATGAAGCTCTTCGTTGTTCGTGAGTAATCTATTTGTAGGCTCACTGGGCGGCGATGAGTAGGATGAGATCTATCATGTAATCGAGTTAGTTTTGACGGGGATTGATCCCTAGTATCCACTATGTTCCGAGATTGATGTTGCTACTACTTTGCCATGCTTAATGCTTGTCACTAGGGCCCGAGTGCCATGATTTCAGATCTGAAATTATTTTGTTGTCACCAATATATGTGTGTTTTAGATCCGATCTTGCAAGTTGTAGTTACCTACTATGTGTTATGATCCGGCAACCCCGGAGTGACAATAACCGGAACCACTCCCGGTGATGACCATAGTTTGAGGAGTTCATGTGTTCACCAAGTGCTAATGCATTGGTCCAGTTCTTTATTAAAAGGAGAACCTTAATATCCCGTAGTTTCCTTTTGGACCCCACTACCACGGGAGGGATGGACAATAGATGTCATGCAAGTTCTTTTCGCTAAGCACGTATGACGACACACGGAATGCATGCCTACATCACATTGACGAACGGGAGCTAGCCACATATCTCTCCGTGTTATGACTGTTGCATGATGAATATCATCCAAACAAATCACCGACCCATTGCCTACGAGTTTGTCCCACTGCTGTTGTTACTTATGTTGCTCTGCTGTTGTTACTACTGTTGTTGCTGTTGCTACTTGCTACTGCTGTTACTTGCTACTGTTGCTACTTGCTACTGCTGTCACTTGATACTATTGCTACTTGCTACTGTTGTCACTACTGATGTTCCTTGCCACTGCTGCTACTCGTTACATTGCTGCTACCTGCTACAATTCTGATTCGCTCGGCGTTGACGGGAAAAGACGATTTCCGTCAACGGGCAACTTCTGGCGCCATTGACACAATCGTTAGGAACAGTGTGCCATCAACAGATCGTTTCAGACACCGTTGTTATCATATTACTTTGCTGCTGACACTTTGCTTGCAGATACTAATCTTTCAGGTGTGGTTGAATCTGACACGTTCAGCTACTAATACTTGAGAGTATCCTCTCACCTCCTACTGGCGTACCAACAAATTTGGGTTGAACACTCTACCATCAAAAACTGCCTCGATCCCACGCGCTGGTGGTTTATTGCAAGACAATTTCTAATTGTTGAGCAATCGAGAATAGAAGTCGTCTAGCCATTGCGAGAGACTGCCAGTCAGCATTTTTCTGGCGCCGTTGCCGGGGAGGTATTGCTATATTCTCTGAGTCACTTGGGATTTATATCTGCTGATCACTATGAAGAATCTAAAGGATCCGAAAACCAAAGTCTTGCCCTCAACTATGAGGGGAGGTAAGGAACTGCCATCTAGCTCTGCACTTGATTCACTTTCAGTTATGAGTAAATTTGCGACATCACCTCCTGCTAGAAATCTTGATATGTCGCCTGTGCTTGATGATGCTTATGATGCTATGCCTGCTACTGCTAGAGATGCTATGCTCATACTGCTAGAGATGTTATGTCAGATACTGCTTTGCCTGATGATGCTAGAGATGCTATTATGCCTGTTGATGATATGCTTGATATTGCTAGAGATACTACTTTGCCTGATGTTCCGCTAGGGGTATTCCTTGATGCTCATATTGCTAGAGTTACAGCCAATGCTCGTGATGCTTGTGAAACTGCCGATACTATTGAGATAGAACCTGCTTTTGCTCCTGCTAGATCTAGCTCTCCTAGATATGAATTGCCTGATATACCTGAGGGTTACGTTATGGAGGGAGAGATAGGTGAGGATTTTCTTGCGTGTAAGGCTGACTATGACGCTGAGAAATTACTTCTCAAGTGGAGGGAAAAATCTCTGAAAGCTAGGATGAAATACGACCCGAAGTTTGCCACTTCACCTATCTTTATCACCGGTAAGGATTATGAATTCTCTGTCGATCCTGAGATAATCTCTCTAGTCGAATCTGATCCTTTCCACAATTATGAGTCTGAGACGGTCGTAGCCCATCTTACCAAACTACACGATATAGCCACACTTTTCACTAGTAAGGAGAAGATCCGCCACTACTACATCCTTAAGCTGTTTCCTTTCTCTCTAAAGGATGACGCTAAAGCCTGGTTCACCTCTCTTGCTCCTGGATGTGTGAGTAGTCCCCAAGATATGGTCTATTACTTCTATGAGAAATATTTCCCTGCCCATAAGAAGCAAGCTGCCTTGCAGGAAATATACAACTTTGCTCAACTCCAAGAAGATAGTCTCCCACAAGCTTGGGGGAGGCTCGTCCAACTACAGAATGCTTTGCCTGATCACCCTCTTAAGAAGAACGAGATACTTGATATCTTCTATAACGGACTTACCGATGCCTCTAGAGACCACCTAGATAGTTGTGCCGGTTGTGATTTTAGGGAACGAACTGTAGAACAAGCTGAGACCCTACTGAATAACATCTTGATCAACGATAATGCTTGGACTATTCCCGAACCACCTCCTAAGCCAACTCCGAAGAAAAGAGGTATTCTATTACTGAGTCCCGAAGATATGCAATAAGCCAAGAAATATATGCAAGAGAAAGGCATTAGATCTGAAGATGTCAAAAATCTACCACCTATCGAAGAGATCCATGGTCTCGATAACCCGATACAAGTAGTAGAAGTGAATTCTCTATGTAGGTTTGATGAGAGTGATATTCCTTTTGACAAACCTGCTAGCCTATGCTTTGATGAATTTAACAACTTTGTTTCCAAACAACAGAGTTTCAATGATTATGTTAGCAGACATTTGGAACAAAGTACTCGTATGCTTAGCCATTTAGGTGCTTGTGTAGAGAGAAATGTCAATGATCTGAAGCTTCTGAGTAAACATGCCTCTATGATTACTACTCAGGTAGAACAAGTACTTAAAGCTCAGAATGACTTGCTCAATGAATTAAATGACAACTCTGTCAGAGTCATTACTAGAGGAGGAAAACTGACTCAGGAACCTTTGTATCCTAAAGGTCATCCTAAGAGAATTGATCAAGATTCTCGAGGAATTAATGCTGATACACCCAGTGATCCAAAGGAGAAGAAGAAGGATGATAGAAACCTACATGCCAGTTCACCAAATACTGTCACACCTTAAGAACCTAAAGATATTTCTGCGTCTGATGAAGAAACACAATCTGGTGATGAACATGAACCTGGTGATAATATGGACAGCGATGTTCATAATAATGCTCAGCCTAGCAATGATGAGGATGTGGGGATTGAACCTACGGTTAATCCTGATAACCCACAACCTAAGAGATACGATAAGAATGACTTCACTTCTAGGAAACATGGTAAAGAAAGGGAGCCATGGGTTCAGAGACCTATGCCCTTTCCTCCTAAGCCATCCAAGAAAAAGGATGATGAGGATTTTGAGCGCTTCGTTGAGATGATAAGACCCATCTTTCTGCAGATGCGATTAACTGATATGCTCAAAATGTCTCTGTATGCCAAGTACATGAAAGATATCGTGACTAATAAACTGAAGATAACAGATCTTGAGATCTCCACCATGCTTGCCAATTACACTTTCAAAGGTGGAACTCCTAAGAAACTTGGTGATCCCGGAGTACCCACTATACCTTGCTCCATTAAAGGAAACTACATAGGAACTGCCTTATATGACCTTGGAGCCGGTGTTAGTGTTATGCCGCTCTCTCTTTATCGTAGACTTGAATTGGACAAGTTGACACCCACTGAAATTTCTCTGCAAATGGCCGAAAAAATCAACTGCTTTCCCTATAGGCATTTGCGAGGATGTGCCTGTTGTGGTTGCTAACACCACTATCTTAACAGACTTTGTTATCTTGGATATTCCCGAGGACGATGCCATTGCTATCATCCTCGGAAGACCCTTTTTAAACACTACAGGGGCTGTTGTAGATTGCAGCAAAGGCAACGTCACTTTCCATCTCAACGGTAATAAGCACACAGTGCACTTTCCGAAGAAACGATATCAAGTACATTGCATCAATGCGATCGAAAAGACTTCATCGATTCTTATTGGGAGCTTTGAATGCCCTATTCCTCATGTCAAGATGAAGTATGATTTGCTTGTTGGGGAGATACATATCCCCATTGAGGTGACTTAGTGGCTATTCGAAAATTCTCCGTTCTCTCTTGCGATTCGGGATGGTTTTGTCATGAGGACTTGATCAACCCCATTGATGGATTTCTTTCGATGACCATGAAATGGATGAATCAAAGAATCACATACCTCTATTTTGAGCTTTCATTTTCTGTTGCTTGGAAGAAAAATGATAGATTTAGTTTAGCTTTTTCCTGTTTTCTGTTTTAGCGTCCCGGAGAAAAATACCCCGAAAATAGAAGTTTTCCGATGGCCCTAAAAATTTAGTATGATTTTTTTCTAGAATATTTGAAAAATACTGGGCCTAAGAGCTACCGTGGGGGCCTGACCAGTGGGCCACAAGCCATGCAGCCGCCGCCCCCTGGTGGCGGCTAGCAAGCTTGTGGGGCCCACAAGGACCCCCTCCAGTCATTCCAGCTCCCATCCTCTTCTTCCACCTCTAGAAAAAATTGTTTCGCAGCTCAAACCCGTGTTCTTGCTCATTTGGCTCTGATTTTCGATCTCCTTGCTCAAAGCACCATTCTCCGAACCGTTTTGGGGAAATTACTCCTTGGTAAGTGACTCCTCCATTTGTCCAATTAGTTTTTGCTCTAGTGCTTTATCCTTCGCGTATTCTTGCTACCTTGGTGACCGTGTTCTTGAGCTAGAAATGTTGATTTAGCTGGTCCCAAGTAGATTTAGCGCGTGATACGGTCTCTAGGCACTAGTCGGAGTAGTTGCTACGAGTTGGGTTAATCTTTATTCACTTTTCTTTCGAAGTCTCTAAAAATTTCAGAAATTTTCAGAGCTAGAAAAAGGAAAAGATGAGGAGGTTCTTGAGAGGCTCTTCAAGCCGTAACCCCAAGGAGGATGAGAAGAACCACCCCAAGTACGTAGTACCTCGAGTCACAGAAGTTCGAGCGTGCGAGTGGCCAAGTGATGAATTTTTGCGTGCCGCTGGGCTTTATGAAGACTTTTATTACTTGGTGGAGAACGCAGGTCTTACTGCGTTCGTTGAAGATAAGTGCTCACAAAACCTCCTCCTCACCAACATTTTCGTTCAAAGCTTCAATTTTTATCCAAGGAAGAATCCTCCCATGGTTGAGTTCATGATATACGACGTCCCCCAGTGCATGACACTACAAGATTTTTGCAATATATGCAAATTATCTTATGTTGGGGATATCCGTGACCCTCGTCCACGGGACTTGGAGGATTTCATTGGTACTATTGTTGTTGAAGAGGAGAGAGGAGTGTCTCGTGCTAGGATTGCTAGCATACATTTTCCTATGCTTCGTTACTTCTCATTATTTGTGGGAAAATGTTTGATTGGTCGTGGGAAGGCTGGATCACTTAGTTCTCCAGACCTTGCGGTTTTGCGCAAAGGCCTTTATAACGATAAGACTTATAGCGTAGTTGCTATTGTAGCCCAGCGGTTGAATACCAACCGTTCCAAGGGTGTCGTCTATGGATGTATCTATGCTACCCGTCTTGCCAGACACTTTGAGATACCCATTAGACTGGGAGAGGAAGGAGAGATGCTTCTCCCTGAGAAATATCTGGATTATGACAGCATGGTTCGCCATGATTTTCTGGATAGAGATGCTAGTAGACGGATGATTTATAACATGGTATTTAGTCAGGGTACTCGAGAGACTATTACTTTGCTGCTCCTTCTTTGTTCAATTTCCATGCAGGCAGGTACACTATTATGCCCTCGGACTTCTACGCATATTAGGGCTTGGCCCAACCACAGGTGCCTGTGCCCGAGCCGCCAGTCGAGTACTAGACGCCAGTTTATCAATGGGAGCCAGAGGAGCTCACACAGCTGTGGCATCCACAGTCTGCTCCGGAGTATCCCGGAGCTGGTTATTTCCCACCTTGGGAGTAGACCAAGCTAGGCCAAAAGCCTAAGCTTGGGGGAGTACGTGTTCTCACCGACTTTACATTCATGCTTATGCTTTTACTTTGTTAGCCGGTGTTTACACTTTGTCACTGTATTATCCATGCTAGTTTATTTTTGTTTTCTTGTTTTGTGTCCTTTTGAGAAAACCCAAAAAGATTTTTCTTTCTTCTTTTGCTTGTTGGGAGCTTTCCCGTGTAAATAGTTTTCTTTTTCTTTGGGTCAAGGTAGAAGATGTTGGTTACAATGTTTAGTGGTTCTTGCATGCATACCTGTTTAGATTTCAAAGAGCCATATTACTTTGTCTTCTCCTTTGTGTTTGCCTACAGAGACTATTACTTTGCCTGCTCCTTCTTTGTTCGATCGTGCAAGTGAAAGGCAATAACGATGCCATATGATGAAGTGACTGAGACTGAAAAGCTGGTATGAACTCCATGTATTTTGTTTTTGTAAATATGACTAGCTTGTCATCCCAGATTCAGCTTTGTTGTGAGAGAACCATATTTGCAATGACAACTTAGAGATCATAGTTTCCGATGCCATGCTTATTTAGCTGAGAGCTTATAATGGTTTGTCTTGAATGACAACATAGATTTTGAGACGACTATGATGTAGTATGATAGGATGGTATTCTCTTTTGAATGATTCAAGTGGCTTGACTTGGCGCATGTTCATGCATGTAGTTCAAACAAAATCAACATAGCTTCTATGATGTTCGTGTTGATGGTGATTTATATCTTTTTCATGCTTGCATTTAATGTTAGTCAGACTCATTGCATCTTGATGACTGTTGTCGCTCTCTAGTTGGTCGCTTCCCAGTCTTTTGCTAGCCTTCACTTGTACTAAGCGAAATACTGCTTGTGCATCCGCTTCCATAAACCCAAAAGTTTTTCCATGAGAGTCCACCATACCTACCTATTTGCGGTATCTACCTGCCGTTCCAAGTAAATTTGCATGTGCCACTCTCTAAACCTTCAAGAAATAATTTGTTTTGCATGCCCGAACCGCTCATGTGGTGACAGGGGGCTATTGGTATCTTCCATGCTAGGAGTGTTATCCTCGACATGTGTTTATTCACTGTCATTCACGAGAAAGGGGCCGGTAATTGGAATGCCCAGTTCCACGCTTAAATCGAAAACATAACTGTAAAACAAGACCCCCCGGATTGATGTTAGTATGGACGGTATCCGAGGATTCGGCTAGCCGTGGAGTGTGATTGATTGGTGGTGGGGGAGTTAAAACTTTACTTTTCTGTTTGGGAACCGCCTATAGCGTGAGTAGCATGGAAGATATTGAGAACTCTTGGTCATTGTGTTGACAATGAAAGTATGCTACCCAAAATTATTATCTCTGTTTTCAAAGCTTGAGCTCTGGCACCTCTGCAAATCAAAGCTTCCCTCTGCGAAGGGTCTGTCTATTTATTTTCCTGTTGAGTCATCTTCTTCTTATATAAGCACCAATTTGAGAGCACCACTGTAATTTTTTTTTCTTTGCTTTTGATTGATATTGAGTATGACTATGACTGGATCTTCGTTGCTATGAATTACAATGTTTAGTTAGCCCCTGATCTTTGAAAGTGCTCTGCATTTATGTTTTGCGGTCTCAGAAAGAGCTAGCGAGATACCACCTATTCATGTTGCCTCATTCTTGTTTTGATTGAAGTGTTGGTATTTGAAACTCATTATTATTTGCTTGTTAACTGATTATGCCATTGATATTTGTTCACCGTGAGACCTTTGTCTCACTTGCTTATGAGGTTAACTTGTGATCTTGCTGAAATTCTGGTTATGAGTTAGACATAGTTGCTACAACAAGATCAAACAGAGTTTGTCAAAGTTTTTCTTTCTCTCTCAGTTTGTCAACTGAGTTGCTTGAGGACAAGCAAGGTTTTAAGCTTGGGGGAGTTGATACGTCTCCATCGTATCTACTTTTCCAAACTCTTTTGCCCATGTTTTGGACTCCAGTTTGCATGATTTGAATGGAACTAACCTGGACTCACGCTCTTTTCAACAGAATTGCCTTGTGTTATTTTTGTGCAGAAATGAAAGTTCTCAGAACATCGTGAAAATTTACGGAGAATATTTCTCGAAAATATGAAAAATACCTGCGCAAAGATCCACCAGAGGGGATGGGCCAGTGGGCCACAAGCCCTGTAGCCGCCACCCCCATGGTGGCGGCTAGCAAGCTTGTGGGGCCCATGTGGCTCTACCGCCCCCAATCTCAGCTCTATAAGTTCACTTTCGTCCCAAAAAAAATCAAGAGAGAAGATTTCGTCGCGTTTGCGATATGGAGGCGCCGCCACATCCTGTTCTTCATCTGGAGGGCAGATCTGGAGTCCGTTTTGGGCTCCGGAGAGGGGAAATTGTTGCCATCGTCATCATCAACCTTCTTCCCTCTCCAATTCCATGAAGCTCTTCGTCGTTCGTGAGTATATTCGTAGGCTCCCTGGGCGGTGATGAGTAGGATGAGATCTATCATGTAATTGAGTTAGTTTTGACGGGGACTGATCCCTAGTATCCACTATGTTCTGAGACTGATGTTGCTACTACTTTTCCATGATTAATGCTTGTCACTAGGGCCCGAGTGCCATGATTTCAGATCTGAAATTATTATGTTGTCACCAATATATGTGTGTTTTAGATCCGATCTTGCATGTTGTAGTTACCTACTATGTGTTATGATCCGGCAACCGCGGAGTGACAATAACCGGAACCACTCCCGGTGATGACCATAGTTTGAGGATTTCATGTGTTCAGCAAGTGCTAATGCGTTGGTCCGGTTCTTTATTAAAAGGAGAAACTTAATATCCCGTAGTTTCCTTTTGGACCCCGCTGCCACGGGAGGGATGGACAATAGATGTCATGCAAGTTCTTTTCCCTAAGCACGTATGACGACACACGGAATGCATGCCTACATCACATTGACGAACGGACGCTAGCCACAGATCTCTCCGTGTTATGACTGTTGCATGATGAATATCATCCGAACAAATCACCGACCCATTGCCTACGAGTTTGTCCCACTCCTGCTGTTACTTGTTTTGCTCTCCTGTTGTTACTACTGTTGCTGCTGTTTCTACTTGATACTGTTGTTACTTGCTACTGTTGCTACTTGCTACTGCTGTCACTTGGTACTGTTGCTACTTGCTACTGCTGTCACTATAGTTGTTCCTTGCCACTGCTGCTACTCGTTACATTGCTGCTACCTGTTACAATTCTGATTCGCTCGGCGTTGACGGGAAAAGACGATTTCCGTCAACGGGCAACTTCTGGAGCCATTGATACAATGGTTAGGAATAGTCTGCCGTCAACATATCGTTTCTGACACTGTTGTTATCATATTACTTTGCTGCTGACACTTTGCTTGCAGATACTAATCTTTCAGGTGTGGTTGAATCTGACACATTCAGCTGCTAATACTTGAGAGTATCGTCTCACCTCCTACTGGCGTACCAACAAATTTGGATTGAATACTCTACCCTTGAAAACTGCCTCGATCCCACGCGCTGGTGGGTTATTGCAAGACAATTTCTAATTGTTGAGCAATCAAGAATAGCAGTCGTCTAGCCATTGCCAGAGACTGCCAATCAGTCACCGTTAATTATATCACTGATCTCGTGTTAGTTGAAACCGAATCAAAATTCGAAGCTTTTAGATAAAGTCAAACGAGAAAAGATTTCGGTTGTTGAAATAAAAATGTCAGGGGAGTTATAAAAATTCTCTAGCGAAGTATAAATGCGAATCAGGCACTTTTGGAATTGTTGGTAGTCCCAATATATTTAAAATAGAAACTTTAGGTAAAATAGTTATAGTAAATGAAAATAAATAAATAAAAGAAAGTATTAAAAATATATGTGATAAATTGTAAAAGAAAGTAAATCAAAATAAATAAATAAATAAAATAATAAAAAAAGGAAAAAGACCCCCTGGCCCAATTGATCCAAAAATGGCCCACCAGGCCATCCCTAACCGGCCCACCCACCTGGGGTATAAAGCCCCTAGGGGGCAACCCTAGCCGAGCCTGCCCGCTCCCCTCCCCTCCCCCTGGCCGCCGCCGCCACCCCACCCGCTCCCTCGCCAGCCCCCCACCTAACCCGCTCGCCACGACCTCACCAACCCCCACTCCCCCACGAGACAAACCCTCCTCTCGGCTCTCTCTCTCTCGATCAACCACCCGCGAGACCCCCCTCCCTCTACCTCTCGGTCACCAACCAACCGAGGCCCTAGCCCCACTCCCTCGCCCCAGATCCCCCCAGATCGACCGACCCTCCCCTGCAGCGTCCCGCACCCACCACCCCACAGAGTCCCTCCCATCTCCCATCGAGCCCCCACCAGCTCCGGCCGACACCTCCTTTGCGCCCCTCCCGTCAGCCTACCTCCCCAATCGAGCACCGCCCCACCGCGGCCCTAGGAGCCCCTCCGGCGGCCCTCACCTCCCCGCTGGTCATCACTCACCGGGGCCCCTCTCGGCGGCTCCATCCCCGGGGGACCCTCCTCATCAGGGCCCCTCTCGACGACCCTTCGGTCGGCTCCCCTCGCCGGCACGACCTCAACGGCACCATCTTCACTGCGTGACCGTCATCACCGTCACCGCCTCATCCTCCTCCTCGTCGTCTTCTCCGCCTCCCGAGAACTCCGGCTTCACCGGCCCCTCTCGTCAACGTCGGTGAGCCCCTATTCAGGCTCCTCCCACCGTCTCCTTCCTCGCGCCGTCCCGGTTTTGTTCCGGCAAACGGCGCTCCGTTCCGACGCTGTTAGGATCAAGTAGTTGGTGTTGGAGATGTATCTCTCTCTGTTGTTGAGTCTCTGTTGTTAACAGAGAGAGTTAGGAGATGAGATGAGAAAAAGAAAAATAAATAAAAAGACGTATGTATGTATGTATTAGATGTCGTACGTATTTTGCATGTATAAGATGCACGTATGTATGTATTTATGTATGTAGGTATGTGGAGAGATACGTTATGTTTTATATGTGTAAATGTGCGTATGTGGCCTAAGCGACTTACAAGTGGGCCAACCCACCCCACTATCTATGACAGGGAGACCCCACATGCTTTGCAGAAAAGTGAAAATTAAATATAAAAGTAAAAATATGTTTTTATTAAATAAATAAATAGATATATTAGTTAATTAATTAATTAGGTAATTAGGAAAATTAGAGTATGTCACGTGGGTCCCCCACTAAATTAATTTGATTAATTACTATTTAATCTTGATTAAAAACTTGTGTCTATGACGCTCGGGACCCACTGGTCAGTTGACCAGTCAACTGTTGATGTGAGCGTGACATCATGCTGATGTCATAATTGCTTTTAATTAAATTAATTAAATCTGTTTTAATTCCTAAATAATTAATAAAACTTTAAAAATTAATATAAAATAATCCGTAAGTCAAATCAAAATATTTTCAACATGAAAGTTGATCAGCAGAACGAGACGAACCCGGATACACGGTCCATTCGTGTGTCACACGTCCCTAGCATAGCAAACATGGAACATTTCCATCATTTCCAGTTTGACCGGTAGTAGCCCGAGACCCGGAAAATATCGTCAGATATTCTTCCGACCCGTCTATGATGGATGTTGCTGCGTTAGCTCATGTCTAGCCTGCATCTTGCCATGTCATGCATTGTGTTGCACCGTTGCTATTATTTATTGTTTCTTCCCCCTCATATTACCGGTAGACCCCGAGACTGACGCTGCTGCCAGGTACATCTACGACCCTACCAATCAGTCCTTTGCCGCAGAGCAGCAAGGCAAGCAAACCCCCCTTGATCATTCCTATATCGCCTATGTCTTTCTTCCTACTGCTTGCATTAGTATTTTGCTACTGTTGTAGTTAGCTCTTATATCTGATGCATAGCCTAATTTTGATGAACTGCTACTTTCAGCAATGTACCTTTAAATCTGCTTAGTATAGGTGGAGGAGTCATCCCCTCTGACCCCGTAGTCCAGTTGCCCCACTTGCTTTCAAATCTCGATCCCTGATCAATGAGCCGGACCCGACACAGCACATACACCCCCCTTAGTTGTACGACCGTACAGGGATACTATGGGGTACCGAGGGTGACACCTCGCTAAGTACTCCTGATGGTATCTCTGTAGTACAGCTAGTCGGTCGTGGTTATCGAGGGTGATTCCTCTTTCACCATTCCCGACGATGCCTTTGTCGTGCAACCCCTCAAGTGTGGGACCCTCGAGGGTGATTCCTCTAAGCCCACCTTGACAGATACATTGTTCGGAATCCAACGAGGGTGATACCTCGTATTCCCCCCGATGTTACAACCACACAGTTACCCGACCTTGTTACTAGGATCATTGATGATTAGATGTTAGTCGGGGTGGATTCCCGCGAGATTGTGTTGATGGCCTAATTAAAATGATAATGGATTCGGGTATTTGATCTGGGTTGGTTGGAGACCTTTTCGCACTAACCGGCTACGTGGGAAGAATTATGGGTACTCGGCGTCGCGGTATCAGCCGAAGCTTTTTAGATGTCAGCAATGAAGCGGCGCGCGCCCGAGTGGTCCCAAGATGCATCACGCTTGTGATTAAGGGATGCTAGGACTGACGTCGGCCGCCCACGCATCGTGCAGGAGCGCGAAGGGGAACTGGGCCCATGAACCCTTTGTGCTTAGGATTTAGACCGGCGGGCTGGCCTCTCTGTTGAGTCTTAGGTGGGGTTGCGACATGTCGATATTCTGAGGCCGGGCATGACCCAGAAAAGTGTGTCCGGCCAGAGTGTTATCGAGCGTGACGGGACATGTGGTGCACCCCTGCAGGGTTGAAAATTAACTATTCAATAGCCGTGTTGACGGTTACAAAACGACTTGGAGTTGTGCCCTCATCTTATACAACAACAGTTGTTACTTAACTGGAATTAGTTGCCTCGGGATTGCTTCCTCGCAGGGAGTCGAGGGAGGATCTCTGGGCATGACATCACTTTAATATTGCTGCAACAATATGACTATTAATTGTGTTCCTTTGCTCTATTCTCGTCTATTGCTGCAAGACCCTAAATATGCTAGTCTTCGATAGGACTAGGCCTTCTCTTTCTCTATTCTCGCACTGTTGCAGTCAGTCCACATATAACCACCCCCTTCTTTGATACTGATGCATACTTAGAATAGTTTTGATGTAAGACTTGCGAGTACTTTGGATGAGGGCGTCACAGTTGGATCCGATTTTCCCTCTCATTTTTCCCTAAAAATGGCAATATGACATCAATTAGGTCCAGGGATACGCGAGAGACCATAGTCTGAAGATGTACTAGGGCACAAGCTGGGACCTTGTGTATTTTCACTGAACCCATTCGTCTAGCATTCATTAAGAAAGTTCCAATGCAGTTTGTGAATGAACACCTTAAGAAATGTTTTCAAAATTGTTCCTACAAACGGTTCCTTTGAATTGTTGGTTGTCATGAGTATTTCGAGTACTCGTTGAGGAAAAATGGACTCTGTATGGGGCAGATACCTTTGTATTAGTTCACACAACTCAAAATTGATTCACAACCGAGTTTATAGAGCAGTTCTTGTCTTGTTCAATCCATATTTTTCTGTTCTTTTTCCATCAAATATCCATATGAGATGCAATTAGGTCTACGGATAAGTGAGAAACCGTATTTCCTATGATGTACTAGGGTTCAAGCTGGGACATGGTGTATGTTCTCTGAGTGTGCTCCTCGAGTGTTCATTAAGAAAGTTCCTGTGAAATTTGTGAACGAAATCCTTAGGAAACATGTTCCGTAAGTTTCCTATGAAAGTTTTAGGTGAATTGTGTGTTATCCATGAGCGTGTCGGGTAATTGTTGAGGGAGAACTTATTTGTATGCATCAGATATCTCTATATTAGTTTATACTGCTCACAACTGATCTAGAACCAAGTTTGTAGAGCAGTTCTTGTCTTGTTGGATCCGATTTTCCCTCTCATTTTCCCTAAAAATAGCAATATGACATCAATTAGGTCTAGGGATACGCGAAATACCATAGTCTGAAAATGTACTGCGGAACAAGCTCGGACTTGGTGTATGTTCTCTGAACGCGTTCGTCTAGCATTCAGTAAAAAAGTTCCAATGCAGTTTGTGAACGAACACCTTAAGAAAAGTTTTCAAAATTGTTCCTATAAATGGTTCCTTCGAATTGTTTGGTTGTCATGAGTATTTCGAATACTCGTTGAGGAAAAATGGACTCTGTATGGGGCAGATATCTCGGTATTAGTTCACACTACTCAAAATTGATTCAGAACCGAGTTTATAGAGCAGTTCTTGTCTTGTTCGATCCATATTTTTCTGTTCTTTTTTGATCAAATATCCATATGAGATGCAATTAGGTCTACGGATAAGTGAGAGACCATATTTCCTATGATGCACTAGGGTTCAAGCTGGGACATGGTGTATGTTCTCTGAGTGTGCTCCTCGAGTGTTCATTAAGAAAGTTCCTGTGAAGTTTGTGAATGAACTCCTTAAGAAAAATGTTCCATAAGTTTCCTATGAAAGTTTCATGTGAATTGTGTGTTCTTCATGAGCGTTTCGGGTAATTGTTGAGGGAGAACTGACTCGTATGCATCAGATATCCCTATATTAGTTTATACTGCTCACAACTGATCCAGAACCAAGTTCATTGAGCAATTCTTGTCTTGTTGGATCCGACTTTCCCTCTCATTTTCCCCTGAAAATCGCAATATGAAATCAATTAGGTCTAGGGATACATGAGAAACCATATTCTGAAGATGTACTGGGGCACAAGCTCGGACTTGGTGTACGTTCTGTCAACGCGTTCGTCTAGCATTCATTAAGAAAGTTCCAATGCAGTTTGTGAATGAACGCCTTAAGAAAAGTTTTCAAAATTGTTCCTACAAACGTTTCCTTTGAATTGTTTGGTTGCCATGAGTATTTCGAGTACTCTTTGAGGAAAAATGGACTCTGTATGGGGCAGATATCTGTGTATTAGTTCACACTACTCAAAATTGATTCAGAACCGAGTTTATAGAGCAGTTATTGTCTTGTTCGATCCATATGTTTTTGTTCTTTTTCCATCAAATATCCATATGAGATGCAATTAGGTCTACGCATAAGTGAGAGACCGTATTTCCTATGATGCACTAGGGTTCAAGCTGGGACATGGTGTATGTTCTCTGAGTGTGCTCCTCGAGTGTTCATTAAGAAAGTTCATGTGAAGTTTGTGAACATACTCCTTAAGAAACATGTTCCATAAGTTTCCTATGAAAGTTTCATGTGAATTGTGTGTTCTTCATGAGCGTTTCGCGTAATTGTTGAGGGAGAACTGACTCGTATGCATCAGAGATCTCTATATTAGTTTATAATGCTCACAACTGATCCAGAACCAAGTTTATAGAGAAATTCTTGTCTTGTTGGATCCGATTTTCCCTCTCATTTTCCCCTAAAAATCGCAATATGAAATCAATTAGGTCTAGGGATACATGAGAAACCATATTCTGAAGATGTACTGGGGCACAAGCTCGGACTTGGTGTACGTTCTGTAAACGCGTTCGTCTAGCATTTATTAAGAAAGTACCAATGTAGTTTGTGGACGAACACCTTAAGATAAGTTTTCAAAATTGTTCCTACAAACAGTTCCTTTGAATTTTTTGGTTGTCATGAGTACTTCGAGTACTCGTTGAGGAAAAATGGACTCTATATGGGGCAGATATCTCTGTATTCGTTAACACTACTCAAAATTGATTCAGAACCGAGTTTATAGAGCAGTTCTTGTCTTGTTTGATCCGTATTTATCTGTTGTTTTTCCATCAAATATCCATATGAGATGCAATTAGGTCTACGGATAAGTGAGAGACCGTATTTCCTATGATGCACTAGGGTTCAAGCTAGGACATGGTGTATGTTCTGTGAGTGTGCTCCTCATGTGTTCATTAAGAAATTTCCTGTGAAGTTTGTGAACGTACTCCTTAAGAAACATGTTCCATAAGTTTCCTATGAAAGTTTCATGTGAATTGTGTGTTCTTCATGAGCGTTTCGCGTAATTGTTGAGGGAGAACTGACTCGTATGCATCAGAGATCTCTATATTAGTTTATAATGCTCACAACTGATCTAGAACCAAGTTTATAGAGCAGTTCTTGTCTTGTTGGATCCGATTTTCCCTCTCATTTTCCCTAAAAATCGCAATATGACATCAATTAGGTCTAGGGATACGCGCGAGACCATAGTCTAAAGATGTACTCGGGCACTAGCTGGGACTTGGTGTACGTTCTGTCAACGCGTTCGTCTAGCATTCATTAAGAAAGTTTCAATGCAGTTTGTGGACGATCACCTTAAGAAAAGTTTCCAAAATTGTTCTTACAACGGTTCCTTTGAATTGTTTGGTTGTCATGAGTATTTGGAGTACTCGTTGAGGAAAAATGGACTCTGTATGGGGCAGATATCTCTGTATTAGTTCACACTACTCAAAATTGATTCAGAACCTAGTTTATAAAGTAGTTCTTGTCTTGTTCGATCCGTATTTTTCTGTTGTTTTTCCATCAAATATCCATATGAGATGCAATTAGGTCTACGGATAAGTGAGAGACCGTATTTCCTATTATGCACTAGGGTTCAAGCTCGGACATGGTGTATGTTCTCTAGTGTGCTCCTCGAGTGTTCATTAAGAAAGTTCCAATGCAGTTTGTGAATGAACGCCTTAAGAAAAGATTTCAAAATTGTTCCTACAAACGTTTCCTTTGAATGGTTTGGTTGCCATGGGTATTTCGAGTACTCTTTGAGGAAAAATGGACTCTGTATGGGGCAGATATCTGTGTATTAGTTCACACTACTCAAAATTGATTCAGAACCGAGTTTATAGAGCAGTTCTTGTCTTGTTCGATCCGTATGTTTTGTTCTTTTTCCATCAAATATCCATATGAGATGCAATTAGGTCTACGCATAAGTGAGAGACCGTAATTCCTATGATGCACTAGGGTTCAAGCTGGGACATGGTGTATGTTCTCTGAGTGTGCTCCTCGAGTGTTCATTAAGAAAGTTCATGTGATGTTTGTGAACGAACTCCTTAAGAAACATGTTCCATAAGTTTCCTATGAAAGTTTCATGGGCATTGTGTGTTCTACATGAGCGTTTCGGGTAATTGTTGAGGGAGAACTGACTCGTATGCATCAGATATCTCTATATTAGTTTAGACTGCTCACAACTAATCCAGAACCAAGTTTATAGAGCAATTCTTGTCTTGTTGGATCCGATTTTACCTCTCATTTTCCCTAAGAATAGCAATATGACATCAATTAGGTCTAGGGATACGCGAAATACCATAGTCTGAAAATGTACTGGGGAACAAGCTCGGACTTGGTGTATGTTCTCTGAACGCGTTCGTCTAGCATTCATTAAAAAAGTTCCAATGCAGTTTGTGAACGAACACCTTAAGAAAAGTTTTCAAAATTGTTCCTATAATTGGTTCCTTTGAATTTTTTGGTTGTCATGAGTATTTCGAATACTCGTTGAGGAAAAATGGACTCTGTATGGGGCAGATATCTCGGTATTAGTTCACACTACTCAAAATTGATACAGAACCGAGTTTATAGAGCAGTTCTTGTCTTGTTCGATCCATATTTTTCTGTTCTTTTTCGATCAAATATCCATATGAGATGCAATTAGGTCTACGGATAAGTGAGAGACCATATTTCCTATGATGCACTAGGGTTCAAGCTGGGACATGGTGTATGTTCTCTGAGTGTGCTCCTCGAGTGTTCATTAAGAAAGTTCTTGTGAAGTTTGTTAACGAACTCCTTAAGAAAAATGTTCCATAAGTTTCCTATGAAAGTTTCATGTGAATTGTGTGTTCTTCATCAGCGTTTCGGGTAATTGTTGAGGGAGAACTGACTCATATGCGTCAGATATCTCTATATTAGTTTATACTGCTCACAACTGATCCAGAACCAAGTTTATAGAGCAATTCTTGTCTTGTTGGATCCGATTTTCCCTCTCATTTTCCCCTAAAAATCGCAATATGAAATCAATTAGGTCTAGGGATACATGAGAAACCATATTCTGAAGATGTACTGGGGCACAAGCTCGGACTTGGTGTACGTTCTGTAAACGCGTTCGTCTAGCATTCATTAAGAAAGTACCAATGTAGTTTGTGGACGAACACCTTAAGAAAAGTTTTCAAAATTGTTCCTACAAACAGTTCCTTTGAATTTTTTGGTTGTCATGAGTATTTCGAGTACTCGTTGAGGAAAAATGGACTCTATATGGGGCAGATATCTTTGTATTCGTTCACACTACTCAAAATTGATTCAGAACCGAGTTTATAGAGCAGTTCTTGTCTTGTTTGATCCATATTTATCTGTTGTTTTTCCATCAAATATCCATATGAGATGCAATTAGGTCTACGGATAAGTGAGAGACCGTATTTCCTATGATGCACTAGGGTCCAAGCTGGGACATGGTGTATGTTCTGTGAGTGTGCTCCTCATGTGTTCATTAAGAAATTTCCTGTGAAGTTTGTGAACATACTCCTTAAGAAACATGTTCCATAAGTTTCCTATGAAAGTTTCATGTGAATTGTGTGTTCTTCATGAGCGTTTCGCGTAATTGTTGAGGGAGAACTGACTCGTATGCATCAGAGATCTCTATATTAGTTTATAATGCTCACAACTGATCTAGAACCAAGTTTATAGAGCAGTTCTTGTCTTGTTGGATCCGATTTTCCCTCTCGTTTTTCCCTAAAAATCGCAAGATGACATCAATTAGGTCTAGGGATACGCGCGAGACCATAGTCTGAAGATGTACTCGGGCACTAGCTGGGACTTGGTGTACGTTCTGTCAACGCGTTCGTCTAGCATTCATTAAGAAAGTTTCAATGCAGTTTGTGGACGATCACCTTAAGAAAAGTTTCCAAAATTGTTCTTACAACGGTTCCTTTGAATTGTTTGGTTGTCATGAGTATTTGGAGTACTCGTTGAGGAAAAATGGACTCTGTATGGGGCAGATATCTCTGTATTAGTTCACACTACTCAAAATTGATTCAGAACCTAGTTTATAAAGTAGTTCTTGTCTTGTTCGATCCGTATTTTTCTGTTGTTTTTCCATGAAATATCCATATGAGATGCAATTAGGTCTAGGGATAAGTGAGAGACCGTATTTCCTATTATGCACTAGGGTTCAAGCTCGGACATGGTGTATGTTCTCTAGTGTGCTCCTCGAGTGTTCATTAAGAAAGTTCCAATGTAGTTTGTGAATGAACGCCTTAAGAAAAGTTTTCAAAATTGTTCCTACAAACGTTTCCTTTGAATTGTTTGGTTGCCATGAGTATTTCGAGTACTCTTTGAGGAAAAATGGACTCTGTATGGGGCAGATATCTGTGTATTAGTTCACACTACTCAAAATTGATTCAGAACCGAGTTTATAGAGCAGTTCTTGTCTTGTTCGATCCGTATGTTTTGTTCTTTTTCCATCAAATATCCATATGAGATGCAATTAGGTCTACGCATAAGTGAGAGACCGTATTTCCTATGATGCACTAGGGTTCAAGCTGGGACATGGTGTATGTTCTCTGAGTGTGCTCCTCGAGTGTTCATTAAGAAAGTTCATGTGATGTTTGTGAACGAACTCCTTAAGAAACATGTTCCATAAGTTTCCTATGAAAGTTTCATGGGCATTGTGTGTTCTACATGAGCGTTTCAGGTAATTGTTGAGGGAGAACTGACTCGTATGCATCAGATATCTCTATATTAGTTTATACTGCTCACAACTAATCCAGAACCAAGTTTATAGAGCAATTCTTGTCTTGTTGGATCCGATTTTCCCTCTCATTTTCCCTAAAAATAGCAATATGACATCAATTAGGTCTAGGGATACGCGAAATACCATAGTCTGAAAATGTACTCGGGAACAAGCTCGGACTTGGTGTATGTTCTCTGAACGCGTTCGTCTAGCATTCATTAAAAAAGTTCCAATGCAGTTTGTGAACGAACACCTTAAGAAAAGTTTTCAAAATTGTTCCTATAATTGGTTCCTTTGAATTGTTTGGTTGCCATGAGTATTTCGAATACTCGTTGAGGAAAAATGGACTCTGTATGGGGCAGATATCTCGGTACTAGTTCACACTACTCAAAATTGATTCAGAACCGAGTTTATAGAGCAGTTCTTGTCTTGTTAGATCCATATTTTTCTGTTCTTTTTCGATCAAATATCCATATGAGATGCAATTAGGTCTACGGATAAGTGAGAGACCATATTTCCTATGATGCACTAGGGTTCAAGCTGGGACATGGTGTATGTTCTCTGAGTGTGCTCCTCGAGTGTTCATTAAGAAAGTTCTTGTGAAGTTTGTGAACGAACTCCTTAAGAAAAATGTTCCATAAGTTTCCTATGAAAGTTTCATGTGAATTGTGTGTTCTTCATGAGCGTTTCGGGTAATTGTTGAGGGAGAACTGACTCATATGCATCAGATATCTCTATATTAGTTTATACTGCTCACAACTGATCCAGAACCATGTTTATAGAGCAATTCTTGTCTTGTTGGATCCGATTTTCCCTCTCATTTTCCCCTAAAAATCGCAATATGAAATCAATTAGGTCTAGGGATACATGAGAAACCATATTCTGAAGATGTACTGGGGCACAAGCTCGGACTTGGTGTACGTTCTGTAAACGCGTTCGTCTAGCATTCATTAAGAAAGTACCAATGTAGTTTGTGGACGAACACCTTAAGAAAAGTTTTCAAAATTGTTCCTACAAACAGTTCCTTTGAATTTTTTGGTTGTCATGAGTATTTCGAGTACTCGTTGAGGAAAAATGGACTCTATATGTGGCAGATATCTCTGTATTCGTTCACACTACTCAAAATTGATTCAGAACCGAGTTTATAGAGCAGTTCTTGTCTTGTTTGATCCGTATTTATCTGTTGTTTTTCCATCAAATATCCATATGAGATGCAATTAGGTCTACGGATAAGTGAGAGACCGTATTTCCTATGATGCACTAGGGTTCAAGCTGGGACATGGTGTATGTTCTGTGAGTGTGCTCCTCATGTGTTCATTAAGAAATTTCCTGTGAAGTTTGTGAACGTACTCCTTAAGAAACATGTTCCATAAGTTTCCTATGAAAGTTTCATGTGAATTGTGTGTTCTTCATGAGCGTTTCGCGTAATTGTTGAGGGAGAACTGACTCGTATGCATCATAGATCTCTATATTAGTTTATAATGCTCACAACTGATCTAGAACCAAGTTTATAGAGCAGTTCTTGTCTTGTTGGATCCGATTTTCCCTCTCATTTTTCCCTAAAAATCGCAATATGACATCAATTAGGTCTAGGGATACGCGCGAGACCATAGTTTGAAGATGTACTCGGGCACTAGCTGGGACTTGGTGTACGTTCTGTCAACGCGTTCGTCTAGCATTCATTAAGAAAGTTTCAATGCAGTTTGTGGACGATCACCTTAAGAAAAGTTTCCAAAATTGTTCTTACAACGGTTCCTTTGAATTGTTTGGTTGTCATGAGTATTTGGAGTACTCGTTGAGGAAAAATGGACTCTGTATGGGGCAGATATCTGTGTATTAGTTCACACTACTCAAAATTGATTCAGAACCTAGTTTATAAAGTAGTTCTTGTCTTGTTCGATCCGTATTTTTCTGTTGTTTTTCCATCAAATATCCATATGAGATGCAATTAGGTCTACGGATAAGTGAGAGACCGTATTTCTTATTATGCACTAGGGTTCAAGCTCGGACATGGTGTATGTTCTCTAGTATGCTCCTCGAGTGTTCATTAAGAAAGTTCCAATGCAGTTTGTGAATGAACGCCTTAAGAAAAGTTTTCAAAATTGTTCCTACAAACGTTTCCTTTGAATTGTTTGGTCGTCATGAGTATTTCGAGTACTCGTTGAGGAAAAATGGACTCTCTATGGGGCAGATATCTTTGTATTAGTTCACACTACACAAAATTGATTCAGAACCGAGTTTATAGAGTAGTTCTTGTCTTGTTCGATCCGTATTTTTCTGTTCTTTTTCCATCAAATATCCATATGAGATGCAATTAGGTCTACGCATAAGTGAGAAACCGTATTTCCTATGATGCACTAGGGTTCAAGCTGGGACATGGTGTATGTTCTCTGAGTGTTCTCCTCGAGTATTCATTAAGAAAGTTCATGTGAAGTTTGTGAACGAACTTCTTAAGAAACATGTTCCATAAGTTTCCTATGAAACTTTCATGTGAATTGTGTGTTCTACATGAGCGTTTTGGGGTAATTATTGAGGGAGAACTGACTCGTATGCATCAGATATCTCTATATTAGTTTACACTACTCACAACTGATCCTGAACCAAGTTTATAGAGCAGTTCTTGTCTTGTTGGATCCGATTTTCCCTCTCATTTTTCCCTAAAAGTCGCAATATGAAATCAATTATGTCTAGGGATACGCGAGAGACCATAGTCTGAAGATGTACTAGGGCACAAGCTGGGACTTGGTGTATGTTCGGTGAACGCGTTCGTCTAGCATTCATTAAGAAAGTTCCAATGCAGTTTCGGAAGTAACACCTTAAGAAAAGTTTTTAAAATTGTTCCTACAAACGGTTCCTTTGAATTGTTTGGTTGTCATAAGTATTTCGAGTACTCGTTGAGGAAAAATGGACTCTATATGGGGCAGATATCTCTGTATTAGTTCACACTACTCAAAATTGATTCAGAACCGAGTTTATAGAGAAGTTCTTGTCTTGTTCGATCCGTATTTTTCTATTCTTTTTCCATAAAATAGCCATATGAGATGCAATTAGGTCTACGGATAAGCGATAGACTGTATTTCCTATGATGCACTAGGGTTCAAGCTGGAACATGGTGTATGTTCTCTAAGTGTGCTCCTCGAGTGTTCATTTAGAAAGTTCCTGTGAAGTTTGTGAACGAACTCCTTAAGAAATGTATTCCATAAGTTTCCAATGAAAGTTTCATGTGAATTGTGTGTTCTTCATGAGGGCTTCGGGTAATTGTTGAGGGAGAACTGACTCGTATGCATCAGATATCTCTATATTAGTTTATACTGCTCAAAACTGGTCCAGAACCAAGTTTATAGAGCACTTCTTGTCTTGTTGGATCCGATTTTCCCTCTCATTTTCCCCTAAAATCGCAATATGAAATCAATTAGGTCTAGGGATACGCGAGAGACCATAGTCTGAAGATGTACTCGGGCACAAGCTGGGACTTGGTGTATGTTCTGTCAACGCGTTCGTCTAGCATTCATTAAGAAAGTTCCAATGCAGTTTGTGGACGAACAACTTAACAAAAGTTTTCATAATTGTTCCTACGACGATTCCTTTGAATTGTTTGGTTGTCATGAGTATTTTGAGTACTCGTTGAGGAAAAATGGACTCTGTATGGGGCAGATATCTCTGTATTAGTTCACACTCCTCAAAATTGATTCAGAACCTAGTTTATAAAGCAGTTCTTATCTTGTTCGATCCGTATTTTTCTGTTCTTTTTCCATCAAATATCCATATGAGATGCAATTAGGTCTACGGATAAGTGAGAGACCGTATTTCCTATGATGCACTAGGGTTCAAGCTCGGACATGGTGTATGTTCTCTAGTGTGCTCCTCGAGTGTTCATTAATGAAGTTCCAATGCAGTTTGTGAATGAACGCCTTAAGAAAAGTTTTCAAAATTGTTCCTACAAATGTTTCCGTTGAATTGTTTGGTTGCCATGAGTATTTCGAGTACTCTTTGAGGAAAAATGGACTCTGTATGGGGCAGATATCTGTGTATTAGTTCAAACTACTCAAAATTGGTTCCGAACCGAGTTTATAGAGCAGTTCTTGTCTTGTTCGATCCATATGTTTTTGTTCTTTTTCCATCAAATATCCATATGAGATGCAATTAGGTCTACGCATAAGTGAGAGACCGTATTTCCTATGATGCACTAGGGTTCATGCTGGGACATGGTGTATGTTCTCTGAGTGTGCTCCTCGAGTGTTCATTAAGAAAGTTCATGTGATGTTTGTGAACGAAGTCCTTAAGAAACATGTTCCATAAGTTTTCTATGAAAGTTTCATGGGAATTGTGTGTTCTACATAAGCGTTTCGGGTAATTGTTGAGGGAGAACTGACTCGTATGCATCAGATATCTCTATATTAGTTTACACTGCTCACAACTGATCCAGAACCAAGTTTATAGAGAAGTTCTTGTCTTGTTGGATCCGATTTTCCCTCTCATTTTTCCCTAAAAATCGCAATATGACATCAATTATTTCTAGGGATATGCGAGAGACCATAGTCTGAAGATGTACTGGGGCACAAGCTGGGACTTGGTGTATGTTCTCTCAACGCGTTCGTCTAGTATTCATTAAGAAAGTTCCAATGCAATTTGTGAACGAACACCGTAAGAAAAGTTTTCAAAATTGTTCCTACAAACGGTTCCTTTGAATTGTTTGGTTTTCATGAGTATTTCGAGTACTCGTTGAGGAAAAATGGACTCTGTATGGGGCAGATATCACTATATTAGTTCACACTACTCAAAATTGATTCGGAACCGAGTTTATAGAGCAGTTCTTGTCTTGTTCGATCCGTATTTTTCTGTTCTTTTTCCATCAAATATCCATATGAGATGCAATTAGGTCTACGGATAAGTGACATACCATATTTTCTATGATGCACTAGGGTTCAAGCTGGGACATGCTGTATGTTCTCTGAGTGTGCTCCTCGAGTGTTCATTAAGAAAGTTCCTGTGAAGTTTGTGAACGAACTCCTTAAGAAACATGTTCCATAAGTTTCCTATGAAAGTTTCATGTGAATTGTGTGTTCTTCATGAGCGTTTCAGGTTATTGTTGAGGGAGAACTGACTCGTATGCATCAGATATCTCTATATTAGTTTATACTGCTCAAAACTGATCCAGAACCAAGTTTATAGAGCAGTTCTTGTCTTGTTGGATCCGATATTCCCTCTCATTTTCCCCAAAAAATCGCAATATGACATCAATTAGGTCTAGGGATACGCGAGAGACCATAGTCTGAAGATGTACTGGGGCACAACCTGGGACTTGGTGTATGTTCTGTGAACACGTTCGTCTATCATTCATTAAGAAAGTTCCAATGCAGTTTGTGAACGAACACCTTAAGAAAAGTTTTCAAAATTGTTCCTACAAATGGTTCCTTTGAATTGTTTGGTTCTCATGAGTATTTCGAGTACTTGTTGAGGAAAAATGGACTCTGTATGGGGCAGCTATCTCTATATTTGTTCACACTACTCAAAATTGATTCAGAACCGAGTTTACAGAGCAGTTTTTGTCTTGTTCGATCCGTATTTTTCTATTCTTTTTCCATCAGATATCCATATGAGATGCAATTAGGTCTACGGATAAGTGAGAGACCATATTTCCTATGATGCACTAGGGTTCAATATGGGACATGGTGTATGTTCTCTCAGTGTGCTCCTCGAGTGTTCACTAAGAAAGTTCGTGTGAAGTTTGTGAACGAACTCCTTAAGAAACATGTTCCACAAGTTCCCTATGAAAGTTTCATGTGAATTATGTGTTCTTCATGAGCGTTTCGGTTAATTATTGAGGGAGAACTGACTCGTACGCATTAGATATCTCTATATTATTTTATCCAGCTCAAAACTGATCCAGAACCAAGTTTATAGAGCAGTTGTTGTCTTGTTGGATCCGATTGTCCCTCTCATTTTCCCCTAAAAATGGCAATATGACATCAATTAGGTCTAGGGATACGCGAGAGACCATAGTCTGAAGATGTACTGGGGCACAAACTAGGACTTGGTGTATGTTCTCTGAACGTGTTCATCTAGCAATCATTAAGAAAGTTCTAATGCAGTTTGTGAACGAACACCTTAAGAAAAATTTTCAAAATTGTTCCTACAAACGGTTCCTTTGAATTGTTTGGTTGTCATGAGCATTTCGAGTACTCTTTTAGGAAAAATGGACTCTGTATGGGGCAGATATATCTCTATTAGTTCTCACAACTCAAAATTGATTCAGAACCGAGTTTATAGAGCAAGTCTTGTCTTGTTCGATCCGTATTTTTATGTTCTTTTTCCATCAAATATGCATATGAGATGCAATTAGGTGTACGGGTAACTGAGAGACCGTATTTCCTATTATGCACTATGGTTCAAGCTGTGACATGGTGTATGTTCTCTGAGTGTGCTCCTCGAGTGTTTATTAAGAAAGTTCCTGTGAAGTTTTGAGCGAACTCCTTAAGAAACATGTTCCATAAGTTTCCTATGAATGTTTCATGTGAATTGTGTGTTCTTCATAAGCGTTTTGGGTAATTGTTGAGGGAGAACTGACTAGTATGCATCAGATATCTCCATATTAGTTTATACTGCTCAAAACTGATCCAGAACCAAGTTTATAGAGCAGTTCTTGTCTTGTTGGATCCGATTTTCCCTCTCATTTTTCCCTAAAAATCGCAATATGACATCAATTATGTCTAGGGATACGCGAGAGACCATAGTCTGAAGATGTACTGGGCACAAGCTGGGACTTGGTGTATATTCTCTGAACGCGTTCGTCTAGCATTCATTAAGAAAGTTCCAATGCAGTTTGTGAACGAACACCCTAAGAAAAGTTTTCCTTTGAATTGTTTGGTTGGCATGAGTATTTCGAGTACTCGTTCAGGAAAAATGGACTCTGTGTGGGGCACATATCTCTGTATTAGTTCACACTACTCAAATAGGATTCAAAACCGAGTTTATAGAGCAGTTCTTGTCTTGTTCGATCCGTATTTTTCTATTCTTTTTCCATCAAATATCCATATGTGATGCAATTAGGTCTATGGATAAGTCAGAGACCGTATTTCGTATGATGCACTAGGGTTCAAGCAGGGACATGGTGTATGTTCTCTGAGTGTGCTCCTCGAGTGTTCATTAAGAATGTTCCTGCGAAGTTTGTGAACGAACTCCTTAAGAAACATGTTCCATAAGTTTCCTTTAAAAGTTTCATGTGAATTGTGTGTTATTCATGAGTGTTTCGGGTAATTGTTGAGGGAGTACTGACTCGTACGCATCAGATATCTCTATATTAGTTTATACTGCTCAAAACTGATCCAGAACCAAGCTCATAGAGCAGTTCTTGTCTTGTTGGATCCGATTTTCCATCTCGTTTTCCACTAAAAATCGCAATATGACATCAATTAGGTCTAGGGATACACGAGAGACCATAGTCTGAAGATGTACTCGGGAACAAGCTGGGACTTAGTGTATGTTCTCTCAACCCGTTCGTCTAGCATTCATTAAGAAAGTTCCAATGCAGTTTGTGAATGAACACCCTAAGAAAAGTTTTCAAAATTGTTCCTACAAACGGTTCCTTTGAATTGTTTGGTTGTCATGAGTATTTCGAGTACTCGTTGAGGAAAAATCGACTCTGTATGGGGCAGATATCTTTGTATTAGTTCACACTACTCAAAATGGATTCAGAACCGAGTTCGTCTAGCATTCATTAAGAAAGTTCCAATGCAGTTTGTGAATGAACACCTTAAGAAAAGTTTTCAAAATTGTTCCTACAAACGGTTGCTTTGATTTGTTTGGTTGTCATGAGTATTTCAAGTAGTCGTTGGGGAAAAATGGACTCTGTATGGGCCAGATATCTCTGTATTAGTTCACACTACTCAAAAATGATTCTGAACCGAGTTTATAGAGCAGTTCTTGTCTTGTTCGATCCGTATTTTCCTACTCTTTTTCCATCAAATATCCATATGAGATGCAATTAGGTCTATGATTAAGTGAGAGACCGTATTTCCTATGATGCACTAGGGTTCAAGCTGGGACATGGTGTATGTTCTCTGAGTGTGCTCCTCGAGTGTTCATTAAGAAAGTTCCTGTGAAGTTTGTAAACGAACTACTTAAGAAACATGTTCCATAAGTTTCCTATGAAAGTTTCATCTGAATTGTGCGTTATTCATGAGCGTTTCGGTAATTGTTGAGGGAGTACTGACTCGTACGTATCAGATATCTCTATATTAGTTCACGTACTCAAAATGGATTCAGAACCGAGTTTATAGAGCAGTTCTTGTCTTGTTTGATCCGTATTTTCCTGTTCTTTTTCCATCAAATATCCATATGAGATGCAATTAGGTCTACGGATATGTGAGAGACAGTATTTCCAACGATGCACTAGGGTTCAAGCTGGGACATGGTCTATGTTCTCTGAGTGTGCTCCTCGAGTGTTCATTAAGAAAGTCCCTGTGAAGTTTGTGAACGAACTCCTTAAAACACGTGTTCCATAAGTTTCCTTTGAAAGTTCCATGTGAATTGTGTGTTATTCATGAGCGTTTCGGGTAATTGTTGAGGGAGAACTGACTCGTACGCATCAGATATCTCTATATTAGATTATACTGCTCAAAACTGATCCAGAACCAAGTTTATAGAGCAGTTCTTGTCTTGTTGAATCCGATTTTCCCTCTCGTTTTCCCCTAAAATCGCAATATGACATCAATTAGGTCTAGGGATACACGAGAGACCATAGTCTAAAGATGTACTGGGCACAAGCTGGGACTTGGTATATGTTCTCTGAACGCGTTCGTGTAGCATTCATTAAGAAAGTTGCAATGCAGTTTGTGACCGAACACCTTAAGAAAAGTTTTCAAAATTGTTCCTACAAACGGTTCCTTTGAATAGTTTGGTTCTCATGAGTATTTCAAGTACTCGTTGAGGAAAAATGGACTCTGTATGGGGGCATATATCTCTGTATTAGTTCACACTACTCAAAATGGATTCAGAACCGAGTTTATAGAGCAGTTCTTGTCTTGTTTGATCCGTATTTTTCTGTTCTTTTTCCATCAAATATCCATATGATATGCAATTAGGTCTACGGATAAGTGAGAGACCGTATTTCCTATGATGCACTAGGGTTCAAGCTGGGACATGGTGTATGTTCTCTGAGTGTGCTCCTCGAGTGTTCATTAAGAAAGTTCATGTGAAGTTTGTGAACGAACTCCTTAAGAAACATGTTCCATAAGTTTCGTATGAAAGTTTCATGTGAATTGTGTGTTATTCATGAGCGTTTCGGGTAATTGTTGAGGGAGAACTGACTCGTATGCATCAGATATCTCTATATTAGTTTATACTGTTCACAACTGATCCAGAACAAAGTTTATAGAGCAGTTCTTGTCTTGTTGGATCCGATTTTCCCTCTCATTTTACCCTAAAACTCGCAATATGAGAGCAATTAGGTCTAGGGATACGCAAGAGACCATAGTCTGAAGATGTGCAGGGCACAAGCTGGGACTTGGTGTATGTTCTCTGAACGCGTTCGTGTAGCATTCATTAAAAAAGTTGCAATGCAGTTTGTGACCGAGCACCTTAAGAAAAGTTTTCAAAATTGTTCCTACAAACGGTTCCATTGAATTGTTTGGTTGTCATGAGTATGTCGAGTACTCGTTGAGGAAAAATGGACTCTGTATGGGGCAGATATCTCTGACTTAGTTCACACTACTCAAAATGGATTCAGAATCGAGTTTACACAGCAGTTCTTGTCTTGTTCGATCCGTATTTTTCTGTTCTTTTTCCATCAAATATCCATATGAGATGCAATTAGGTCTACGGATAAGTGAGAGACCGTATTTCCTATGATGCACTAGGGTTCAAGCTGGGACATGGTGTATCTACTCTGAGTGTGCTCCTCGAGTGTTCATTAAGAAAGTTCATGTGAAGTTTGTTAACGAACTCCTTAAGGAACATGTTCCATAAGTTTCCTATGAAAGTTTCATGTGAATTGTGTGTTATTCATGAGCGTTTTGGGTAATTGTTGAGGGAGAACTGACTCGTACGCATCAGATATCTCTATATTAGTTTTTACTGCTCAAAACTGATCCAGAACCAAGTTTATAGAGAGCAGTTCTTGTCTTGTTGCATCCAATTTTCCCTCTCATTTTCCCCTAAAAATTGCAATATGACATCCATTAGGTCTAGGGATACGCGAGAGACCGTAGTCTGAAGATGTACTGGGGCACAAGCTGGGACTTGGTGTATGTTCACTGAACGCGTTCGTCTAGCATTCATCAAGAAAGTTCCAATGCACTTTGTGAACGAACACCTTAAGAAAAGTTTCAAAATTGTTCCTACTAACGGTTCCTTTGAAATGTTTGGTTGTCATGAGTACTTCGAGTACTCGTTCAGGAAAAATGGACTCTGTATGGAGCAGATATCTCTGTATTAGTTCACACTACTCAAAATGGATTCAGAACCGAGTTTACACAGCAGTTCTTGTCTTGTTCGATCCGTATTTTTCTGCTCTTTTTCCATAAAATATCCATATGAGATGCAATTAGGTCTACGGATAAGTGAGAGACTGTATTTCCTATGATGCACTAGGGTTCAAGCTGGGACATGGTCTATGTTCTCTGAGTGTGCTCCTCGAGTGTTCATTAAGAAAGTTCCTGTGAAGTTTGTGAACGAACTCCTTAAAAACATGTTCCATAAGTTTCCTATGAAAGTTTCATGTGAATTGTGTGTTATTCATGAGCGTTTGGGGTAATTGCTGAGGGAGAACTGACTCGTACGCATCAGATATCTCTATATTAGTTTATACTGCTCAAAACTGATCCAGAACCAAGTTTCTAGAGCAGTTCTTGTCTTGTTGGATCCGATTTTCCCTCTCATTTCCCCCTAAAAATCGCAATATGACATCAATTAGGTCTAGGGATACGCGAGAGACCATAGTCTGAAGATGTACTGGGGCACAAGATGGCACTTGGTGTATGTTCTCTGAACGCGTTCGTCTAGCATTCATTAAGAAAGTTCCAATGAAGTTTGTGAACGAACACCTGAAGAAAAGTTTTCAAAATTGTTCCTACAAACGGTTCCTTTGAATTGTTTGGTTTTCATGAGTATTTAGAGTACTTTTTGAGGAAAAATGGACTCTGTATGGGGCACATATCTCTGTATTAGTTCACACTACTCAAAATGGATTCAGAACCGAGTTTATAGAGTAGTTCTTGTCTTGTTAGATCCGTATTTTCTGTTCTTTTTTCCATCAAATATCCATATGACATGCAATTAGGTCTACGGATAAGTGAGAGACCGTATTTCCTATGATGCCCTAGGGTTCAAGCTGGGACATGGTGTATGTTCTCTCAGTGTGCTCCTCTAGTGTTCATTAAGAAACATCCTCTGAAGTTTGTGAACGAACTCCTTAAGAAACATGTTCCATAAGTTTCCTATGAAAGTTTCATGTGAATTGTGTGTTATTCATGAGCTTTTCGGGTAATTGTTGAGGGAGAACTGACTCGTACGCATCAGATATCTCTATATTAGTTTATACTGCTCAAAACTGATCCAGAACTAAGTTTATACAGCAAATATTGTCTTGTTGGATCCGATTTTCCCACTCATTTTACCGTAAAATCGCAATATGACATCAATTAGGTCTAGGGATACGCAAGAGACCATAGTATGAAAATGTACTGGGGCACAAGCTGGGACTTGGTGTATGTTCTTTGAACGCGTTCGTCTAGCATTCATTAAGAAAGTTCCAATGCAGTTTGTGAACGAACACCTTAAGAAAAGTTTTCAAAATTGGTCCTAAAACGGTTCCTTTGAATTGTTTGGTTGTCATGAGTATTTCGAGTACTTGTTGAGGAAAAATGGACTCTGTATGGGGCAGATATCTCTGTATTAGTTCACACTACTCAAAAGGGATTCAGAACCGAGTTTATAGAGCAGTTCTTGTCTTGTTCGATCCGTATTTTTCTGTTCTTTTTCCATCAAATATCCATATGAGATGCAATTAGGTCTACGGATAAGTGAGAGACCGTATTTGCTATGATGCACTAGGGTTCAAGCTGGGACATGGTGTATGTTTTCTGAGTGTGCTCCTCGAGTGTTCATTAAGAAAGTTCATTGGAAGTTTGTGAACGAACTCCTTAAGGAACATGTTCCATAAGTTTCCTATGAAAGTTTCATGTGAATTGTGTGTTATTCATGAGTGTTTCGGGTAATTGTTGAGATAGAACCGACTCGGACGCATGAGATATCTCTATATTAGTTTATACTGCTCACAACTGATCTAGAACCAAGTTTATAGAGCAGTTCTTGTCTTGTTGCATCCGATTTTCCCTCTCATTTTACCCTAAAAATCGCAATATGACATCATTTAGGTCTAGGCATACGCGTGGGACCATAGTCTAAAGATGTACTGGGGCAAAAGCTGGGACTTGGTGTATGTTCTCTGAACGCGTTCGTCTAGCATTCATTAAGAAAGTTCCAATGCAGTTTGTGACCGAACACCTTAAGAAAAGTTTTCAAAATTGTTCCTACAAACGGTTCCTTTGAATTGTTTGGTTGTCATGAGTATTAAAAGTACTCGTTGAGGAAAAATGGACTCTGTATGGGGAAGATATCTCAGTATTAGTTCACACTACTCAAAACGGATTCAGAACCGAGAATATAGAGCAGTTCTTGTCTTGTTCGATCCGTATTTTTCTGCTCTTTTTCCATCAAACATCCATATGAGATGCAATTAGGTCTACGGATAAGTGAGAGACCGTATTTCCTATGATGCACTAGGGTTCAAGCTGGGACATGGTGTATGTTCTCTGAGTGTGTTGCTCGAGTGTTCATTAAGAAAGTTCATGTGAAGTTTGTGAACGAACTCCTTAAGGAACATGTTCCATAAGTTTCCTATGAAAGTTTCATGTGCATTGTGTGTTATTCATG
This sequence comes from Hordeum vulgare subsp. vulgare, assembly GCF_904849725.1. Classification (NCBI taxonomy): domain Eukaryota; kingdom Viridiplantae; phylum Streptophyta; class Magnoliopsida; order Poales; family Poaceae; genus Hordeum; species Hordeum vulgare. The sequence continues at coordinate 446,728,507 of NC_058518.1, read as the reverse complement.
AGCGTTTCGGGTAATAGTTGAGGGAGAACTGACTCGTACGCATCAGATATCTTGATATTTGTTTATACTGCTCAAAACTGATCCAGAACCAAGTTTATAGAGCAGTTCTTGTCCTGTTGCATCCGATTTTCCCTCTCATTTTCCCTAAAAATCGCAATATGACATCCATTAGGTCTAGGGATACGCGAGAGACCATAGTATGAAGATGTACTGGGGCACAAGCTGGTACTTGGTGTATGTTCACTGAACGCGTTCGTCTAGCATTCATTAAGAAAGTTCCAATGCAGTTTGTGAACGAACACCTTAAGAAAAGTTTTCAAAATTGTTCCTACAAATGGTTCCGTTGAATTGTTTGGTTGTCATGAGTATTTCGAGTACTCGTTGAAGAAAAATTGACTCTGTATGGAGCAACTATCTCTGTATTAGTTCACACTACTCAAAATGGATTCAGAACCGAGTTTATAGAACAGTTCTTGTCTTGTTCAATCCTTATTTTTCTGCTCTTTTACCATGAAATATCCATATGAGATGCAATTAGGTCTACGGATAAGTGAGAGACCGTATTTCCTATGATGCACTAGGGTTCAAGCTGGGACATGGTGTATGTTCTCTGACTGTGGTCCTCGAGTGTTCATTAAGAAAGTTCCTGTATGGTTTGTGAACGAACTCCTTAAGGAACATGTTCCATAAGTTTCCTACGAAAGTTTCATGTGCATTGTGTGTTATCCATGAGCGTTTCGGGTAATTGTTGAGGGAGAACTAACTTGTACGCATCAGATATCTCTATATTCGTTTATACTGCTCAAAACTGATCCAGAACCAAGTTTATAGAGCAGTTCTTGTCTTGTTGCATCCGATTTTCCCTCTCATTTTCCCTAAAAATCGCAATATGACATCCATTAGGTCTAGGGATACGTGAGAGACCATAGTCTGAAGATGTACTGGGGCACAAGCTGGTACTTGGTGTATGTTCATTGAACGCGTTCGTCTAGCATTCATTAAGAATGTTCCAATGAAGTTTGTGAACGAACACCTTAAGAAAAGTTTTCAAAATTGTTCCTACAAACGGTTCCTTTGAATTGTTCGGTTGTCATGAGTATTTCGAGTACTCGTTGAGGAAAAATGGACTGTGTATGGGGCAGATATCTCTGTATGAGTTCACACTACTCAAAATGGATTCAGAACCGTGTTTATAGAACAGTTCTTGTCTTATTCGATCCGTAATTTTCTATTCTTTTTCCATCAAATATCCATATGTGATGCAATTAGGTCTACGGATAAGTGAGAGACCGTATTTCCTCTGATGCACTAGGGTTCAAGCTGGGACATGGTGTATGTTCTCTGAGTGTGCTCCTCGAGTGTTCATTAAGAATGTTCTTGTGAAGTTTGTGAACGAACTCCTTAAGAAACATGTTCCATAAGTTTCCTATGAAAGTTTGATGTGAATTGTGTGTTATTCATGAGCGTTTCGGGTAATTGTTGAGCGAGAACTTACTCGTACGCATCAGATATCTCTATATTAGTTTATACTGCTCAAAATTGATCCAGAACCAAGTTTATAGAGCAGTTCTTGTCTTGTTGGATCCGATATTGACTCGCATTTTTCCTTAAATATCGCAATATGACATCAATTAGGTCTAGGGATATGCGAGAGACCATAGTCTAAAGATGTATTGGGCACAAGCTGGGACTTGGTGTATGTTCTCTGAACGCATTCGTCTAGCATTCATTAAGAAAGTTCCAATGCAGTTTGTGAACGAACACCTTAAGAAAAGATTTCAAAATTGTTCCTACAAAGGGTTCCTTTGAATTGTTTGGTTTTCATGAGTATTTCTAGTACTCGTTGAAGAAAAGTGGACTCTGTATGGGGCAGATATCTCTATATTAGTTCATACTACTCAAAATGGATTCAGAACCGAGTTTATAGAGCAGTTCTTTTCTTGTTCGATCCGTATTTTTCTGTTCTTTTTCCATCAAATATCCATATGAGATGCAATTAGGTCTACGGATAAGTGAGAGACCGTATTTCCTATGATGCACTAGGGTTCAAGCTGGGACATGGTGTATGTTCTCTGAGTGTGCTCCTCGAGTGTTCATTAAGAAAGTTCCTGTGAAGTTTGTGAACGAACTCCATAAGAAACATGTTCCATAAGTTTCCTGTGAATTGTTTGTTATTCATGAGCATTTCGGGGAATTGTTGAGGGAGAACTGACTCGTATGCATCAGATATCTCTATATTAGTTTATACTGCTCACAACTAATCCAGAACCAAGTTTATAGAGCAGTTCTTGTCTTGTTGGATCCGATTTTCCCTCTCATTTTCCCCTAAAAATTGCAATATGACATCAATTAGGTCTAGGGATACGCGAGAGACCATAGGCTGAAGATGTACTGGGGCACAAGCTGGGACTTGGTGTATGTTCTCTGAACGCGTTCGTCTAGCATTCATTAAGAAAGTTCCAATGGAGTTTGTGAACGAACACCTTAAGAAAAGTTTTCTAAATTGTTCCTACAAACGGTTACTTTGAATTGTTTGGTTGTCATGAGTATTTTGAGTAGTCGTTGAGGAAAAATGGACTCTGTATGGGTCAGATATCTCTGTATTTGTTCACACTACTCGAAATTGATTCAGAACCGAGTTTATAGAGCAGTTCTTGTCTTGTTCGATCCATATTTTTTTGTTATTTTTCCATCAAATATCCATATGGGATGCAATTAGGTCTATGGATAAGTGAGAGACCCTATTTCCTATGATGCACTAGGGTTCAGGCTGGGACATGGTGTATGTTCTCTGAGTATGCTCCTCGAGTGTTCATTAGGAAAGTTCTTGTGAAGTTTCTGAACGAACTCCTTAAGAAACATGTTCCCTAAGTTGCTTATGAAAGTTTCATCTGAATTGCGTGTTCTTCATGAGCGTTTCGGGTAATTGTTGAGGGAGAACTAACTCGTATTCATCACATATCTCTATATTAGTTTATACTACTCAAAACTGATCCAGAACCAAGTTTATAGAGCAGTTCTTGTCTTGTTGGATCCGATTTTCCCTCTCATTTTCCCCTAAAAATTGCAATATGACATCAATTAGGTCTAGGGATACGCGAGAGACCATAGGCTAAAGATGTACTGGGGCACAAGCTGGGACTTGGTGTATGTTCTCTGAACGCGTTCGTCTAGCATTCATTAAGAAAGTTCCAATGGAGTTTGTGAACGAACACCTTAAGAAAAGTTTTCAAAATTGTTCCTACAAACGGTTACTTTGAATTGTTTGGTTGTCATGAGTATTTTTAGTAGTCGTTGAGGAAAAATGGACTCTGTATGGGGCAGATATCTCTGTATTAGTTCACACTACTCGAAATTGATTCAGAACCGAGTTTATAGAGCAGTTCTTGTCTTGTTCGATCCATATTTTTTTGTTATTTTTCCATCAAATATCCATATGGGATGCAATTAGGTCTATGGATAAGTGAGAGACCCTATTTCCTATGATGCACTAGGGTTCAGGCTGGGACATGGTGTATGTTCTCTGAGTATGCTCCTCGAGTGTTCATTAGGAAAGTTCTTGTGAAGTTTCTGAACGAACTCCTTAAGAAACATGTTCCCTAAGTTGCTTATGAAAGTTTCATCTGAATTGCGTGTTCTTCATGAGCGTTTCGGGTAATTGTTGAGGGAGAACTGACTCGTATTCATCACATATCTCTATATTAGTTTATACTACTCAAAACTGATCCAGAACCAAGTTTATAGAGCAGTTCTTGTCTTGTTGGATCCGATTTTCCCTCTCATTTTCCCCTAAAAATCGCAATATGACATCAATTAGGTCTAGGTATACGCGAGAGACCATAGTCTGAAGATGTACTCGGGCACAAGCTAGGACTTGGTATATGTTCTGTGAACGCGTTCGTCTAGCATTCATTAAGAAAGTTCCAATGCAGTTTGTGAACGAACACCTTAAGAAAAGTTTTCAAAATTGTTCCTATAAACGGTTCCTTTGAATTGTTTGGTTGACATGAGTATTTCTAGTACTCGTTGAGGAAAAATGGACTCTGTATGGGGCAGATATCTCTGTATTAGTTCACACTACTCAAAATGGATTCAGAACCGAGTTTATAGAGCAGTTCTTTTCTTGTTCGATCCGTATTTTTCTGTTCTTTTTCCATCAAATATCCATATGAGATGCAATTTGGTCTACGGATAAGTGAGAGACCATATTTCCTATGATGCACTAGGATTCAGGCTGGGACATGGTGTATGTTCTCTGAGTATGCTCCTCGAGTGTTCATTAAGAAAGTTCATGTGAAGTTTGTGAACGAACTCCTTAAGAAACGTGTTCCCTAAGTTTCTTATGAAAGTTTCATGTGAATTGCGTGTTCTTCATGAGCGTTTCGGGTAATTGTTGAGGGAGAACTGACTCGTATTCATCACATATCTCTATATTAGTTTATACTACTCAAAACTGATCGAGAACTAAGTTTATAGAGCAGTTCTTGTCTTGTTGGTGAAAGTGGGTTATATCGACTAGAGGGGGGGTGAATAGGAGATTTTTAGAATTTCATCACTGAGGAAATTCCTCACTGATGACTAACTACAGCGGAAACAGTAAAGGAACAGACGTGCAAACGTTCACACCAGCAGTATTTCAGAGTGAAGAATGTGAAAACAGATTGCACAGTAAGCAGGCACGTAGAATACAGATGATGATTAACTATTGTGAAGAATTTGGGGTTGAGGAAATTCAGAGAAAGTCTTCAACAAATTCTTCAAACAGTCATAGTGAAAGTCATCAACACATAATACAGAGAAAGTAAAGAGTTGAGGAATTAGAACCCGATTCTCAGAGAAGACAGTCGTTGATGACCCAGTTCCAACTGATGTGACAGCTGTACATCTGGTTTGGAGCGGCTTGGTATTGAAACCAAAGGACACCCAGTCCCGGGACACATAGTCCCTACCGTATTGTCCTTGAGCTAAGGACACACAGTCCTCGCCCAACACTCGTGGTAAGTCTTCAGGGCAGACTTCCAAACCCTCACAAACTCGGTCACCCAGCGATCCACAATTGACTGCTGGATTGCTCTAGACCATGACGCCTAACCGTCTGCAGGATGCACAGTCCTCAAAGGTAAAAGGCTTCAGTCCCACACAGGAACAACTTCTTCAGTGATGCTCAATCACTAGGTTTGGTTTGTGGTTTCGGTGGGTGGTGTGTTTCCTCACTGATGAATTACTCTCGAAGGCTTTGAGGAATTTGGGTTGCTCTTATGACAAGTGTCAGTTTCTAACGGAGCAGCCAACCAGCTAGTGGTTGTGGGGGTGGCTATTTATAGCCTGGGAGCATCCCGACATGATTTGACACTAATGCCCTTAAATAATATGACCGTTGGAGTGGATAAGACCAGTGACTTGGCGTGGTTATCGAAACGGTCGGGACCCTCAACTGTGAGAGTCCTCATGTCACTCATATTCCTCACTTGAGGCTTCTGGTAGGATTAGGCTTGGGTTGAGCATCATGAGGAAATCCATTCCATAGTGTTACTTTGACCCCCTTTAACAGTACGGTGTTCCTATTCATCAAATGCGAAGAAAGTAAAACAGAAAGCGTAAATCTTCACGCTTCAATTTCTTCAGAATGATTCTCTTCAGGAACAACCGGTCTTCTCAATATCAGTGTCTTCATGAGGAATATCAATTTCATCCAGATTCCTCGCGATTTATTTCTTCAGCTTCAGACCAATTTCTTCAACTGAAGATATACATTTTTAGGGGTCGATATTCTTCAAATATCTCAAACTCCTCAATGACTTATAGATCATGTGTACACTTGTAAACACATTAGATACTTAACCTATAAGTCTTCAAACCACCAAAATCACTAAGGGGCACTAGATGCACTTACAATCTCCCCCTTTTTGGTGGTTGATGACAATTAGGTTAAGTCTTCAACAGGGATCAAAAATATGAAGTGTAAATACTCATTTGAGGAATTTGAAAACAAGATTCAGAGAGACTCCCCCTGAAGATGTGCATACCTTGAGGATTTTCCTTTTATAGCAGATGCACATTGATGATTTATATCATGGAGATCTCCCCCTGAGTCTTGTAAATCATGCATACATATAACATATCATATGAAGAAAATGAAGATGCATGATGGCAAATGGTATCTGACGAATTCCAGCATGCGTGCATTAAAACTTGAGGAATAAGCATGCGAAGAAAAACGTTCAAAAGCGTCAGAGTACCATCGGGCTTAAGTTACAACTCATTACATAAAAACTTCAGAAGAACCAAGAGTTTGTAACTTAAATATAGTTCATAAGCCCCAAAAATATCCCGCTTGAAGACTAACTCTCGAGTTTCTCCCCCTTTGTCATCAAGTGACAAAAAGGGACAAACTGAGGACTAACGCCCGTGAAGACTTCATTTCTTGGCGGTTGATGAAGAGCCTTGACGCTTCTTGGGGGTAGTCTTCTTCCTTGGGCCGGTTGCTGTGTCGAGTTGTTCCTCATCAGATTCAGCGGTGCGGAATGAAGAAAAGGAGCTGTCTTCAAGGTCTGGCACTGGAATGGGCCTGAACTTCCTCTTGGGAGGCCACGACCAGTCAAAGTCCTGCTCAAAGTTCATTTCTTCAAGCTCAGTCTGGGTCTTCAGATGTGCAAGTGTAGCCCAGGTCCGATCGAAAACCTCATGCAGATAGTGATGATTAATCTTCACAGACTTCTGGGTTTCAGTGAGGGTTTTCAAAAATGGCACCAAACTGGCGTTTGACCCATTTGTGGTTCTGATCCACCTTCTGATGAAGACTGAGGAGAAGCTCTCTGGTGGTCAGCACGCGAGGAGGAACTGGGCTTGGTGGACGAGTCCTAGTATCGTCCCATGAAGAATATGCTTCTGGCTCTTTGAACTGGCCATCAAGGGGCCTGCTGCCTTCCTCAATCACAGATTTTCCTTTTCCTTCGATGGGCTCGAAAGTCTTCTTGTTTACCCGGATAGGTGGCATATAACCCATGTGGTTTTGGAAATCAGCGTGGAAGTTGATGCCTGTCCTTGTCCTAATGAATCTCATGATCCATGGGGCATAAATCTTGTGATCATAGGGGCACATTGCATTGTCAGCCAAAGTCCTCAAGAAGAAATCATGGATATTGATAGGAATATCGTGAATGATGTTGACGAGGATATTCTTCATGAGGCCTACAACATCTTCTTCATCGTCATGGCCTTTGATTGGCGCAAGCACACTGCAGAGGATTCTGTAGATAGACCGTGGTGTGTACTTGAGCTCATGGACGAGGAATGTGGTTCTTGAGGGTTTTCCTGCAGCCAAAGGCTTCATGAGGACTCCCATCATTCCATTTGGCAGCTCACGCTCACCATAAAGCTTCACTGCCCCATCTGAGGGAATTGGTATGGGCAGTTCTCTGAGGAGTTCAGAAGCAGGAGCCTTGTAGTGAGTGTTTTGGGTCATCCAATCAAACACCCAAGTGTTGATGTCATCAGCGTTGCCAGAGATGTGCAGAGTTGCATAGAACTGAAGAATAAGCTCACTCTTCCAGTCTGAGATGTCGGATCACATAGGGAGCAAACCTGCATCGTGGAGTACACTGAGGACTGGTTCTAGGCAGGGTATTGCTTCAAGCTCAACATGAGGAATGTGTCTGTGCCGGAATATCTTGTTGCGGCCACAGAGCACTGAGGAATAGTAGTTCATCTGAGTTCTTGTCCAAAACTTCAGATGCCTCATTTGAGGCTTGTCATAAGGATTCTCTCCGATGAAATACATGCGTTCTTCAAAGAAATCTTCTTTCCGAAACTTTGGACGCTTGGAGAATGGCTGGCACTGAACTGGCTTGAGATTCGGCTGAGGATTGGGAGGGGAAACAACCATGGCAGTCTCTGGGTTGAGCACGATGAATTCATTGTCTTGGGCGGGAACATTTTCTTCAGCCTTTTCCTCAGGTTGAGGAATTTCATCAGCTGGTACTTCTTGCTCTGGCTGAGCTTCAGGCTGAGGAATTTCTGCTTCTTTCTCAGCTTGACGAGTTGGGTCAGCCTGTTCAGAATGAGGAGTCTGCTCAGAATGGCATTTTCCTCAGCTTGTTTTTCTTCAGCTGGCTTTGTGGCAGAAGCAGTTTCATCAGCTGCTGCAGCTGAACTTGAGCAGTCTCTGTCTGAGGAACAAGAGGTTTAGGACTGTCATCAATCTGGATTTCCTCATCAGTATGTTCCTCAGAGGCGACATCCTTCATTTCCTCATCTGCCCTTGAATTCGGGTCATCAATGACGACCATCTCATATGAAGGGGCGACATTTAGAGGCACTGGATCCAGAGGAGCAGTTTCTTCAGTTTCCTTGAGGCGCTTTGCCTCTATCTTTTCTTCTGCTGAGGAAGCTTTTCTCTTCTTTACTTCCTTTTCAGCAGCTCTAGTCTTCTTTGCGTCTGATGCAGACAGGATTATCTTCTTCACCTTTGAAGCTTTTGGTGAAGGTGTTCTTTCTCCAGATTCTTCAACTGGTAGTGAGGAACCAGCTGGAACAGAGTCATCAGCCTGCTTTGTTGAAGCAGCTGGATCAGGAGCAGTCTCTTCATTGGTTGCAATTTCATCAGTTGCAGTCTCGGTGATGATTTCTTCAATGGCCGGTTCATCAGCACGACGCTCTTGGTGTTCTTCCTCAGCTTGAGAGGTTTCCTCCTCATTAGGAGATGCATCTGCTGGCTGCTCAACTAGGGGTTGAGGACTTCGTGCTGGTGGTGCTTTTCTCTTGTTGTAGTCATCAACAACACTAGTGGCTAGCTTGATGAAATTGCGCTTGATGCTTTTGCGATCTGACAGTTTTTCATACTTGTCAGTCAATACTTGCAGCTCTGCCTGGGTTGACACCAGAGCATCAGGAGTCAGTTTGAGGAGATTTTGCCTGAGGAATTTCTCCTTTTTAGCCTTTGCAACCTTTGCCTGCCTGGCCTTATGTTCCTTCCACTTGGCTTCGTTTATGAAGGTGGCCCCCATGTGGCTGATGCCAGGAGGAAGTTTCAAATCATCAATGGGTGTGTTTGGGTCCTCATACCATATATTGATGTAGTCGAGGAGGACCTTGGTGTCCATGGCCAGAGGAATAGCACTGCCTGATGCTTGTGCTACCCTTTCTTGCTTGTTTCTGATGATGGCTTGCAGGGTTTCATCATCATAGTCATCACTTCCCTCTGATGCATACGGGACTGCGATGATTTTGCTGGGGCTGGGCAGAGGTGCAGGTTGAGCAGTTGTCAAAGTCTTCACAAGTGGTGTTGAAGACTTTGTCTCCGAGCTAGTTGCAGCTGGGAGTGAAGAGCTGGAGCTGGCGGTCGTAGGCTTCAAGACATGCTTTTGTACTGGCTTTGGAGGTGGAGCTGAGGATTTTGGTGCAGAGGAGATTGGTGCTGAGGGTTTTGGCGCTGATGGTTTTGGTGTTGAAGGTTTTGGAACTGAGGGTTTTGGAGCTGAGGATTTTGTGACAGGAGTCTGTGCAAACTTCTCTTGAGGCTTTGGAGCCTTTGGCTTTGTTGGTGCAGACTGCATTTGAGGAATCTCTGAGCCTGAAGTTTCTGCTGCTGAGGAATGAGCAGCACCGGAGGCAGCAGCTGAGGATTCATTAAATTTCTTCACTGCAGCTTCTACTTGCCTCTTGAGCTTGGCCAGATGCTTTTCTTTCTCATCTGGGTAGTCATCAATTGTCATAAGACTAGAGGGATGTGCTACTTGATGATCCTCAAGTGGGGCCCTTCTGCCAGGAGGCTTCAAAGCGAATTTCTTCGCATACTTTTGGAGTCACAAACCTGTACTCCTTCCATTCATTCGCCCATCTGCGTTCAATCTTCTGCATCCTAATCTTTCTCTTGGCCATTGTCTCAGGTTCTTCATCAGGCGTACAATAGTCCAAGTATATGTCCTTAGGAATATCAGCAGCTATGTTCTGCTCCAGTTTCTTTCCTCCCTTCTGTTTTCTCTCTTCCTCCATTTTCTTCAGTCGAGGAATTTGCTCATGATTTTGAACTCTTGAGGATTCTGATGAGCCTTGAAGAGTTTCTTCCAGAAACGCTGCAAATGAGTTAATGTGATGAGAACCGAGAGATTCATCTGCTGACATGTGTGTACCTGTGAACAAAGTATAGTTGCGAGGAATTTGGAGAGGTCATATGTGTTCTCAGATTTGAAGAAAATGAAAAAGTTTGACAGTTTGAGGAATATAACCAGTGGTTGAGGAATTTGTCTAAGCATACTGTTCTTGGGTTCCAGAGTTGTACAGATCCGAAAATTCGCACAATTAAGGAATCTCGTGAAAATCTTAGATGCTTAGCTAGTTCATCAATGATTGCGGTGATAGGTAGAGTTTGAGGAATCATTTGCGCATCGTATCTTGAGGAAAAACAGATTTCACATAGAAGAGGTAAAATTTCAGATCTAATCTGCTGTAAAAATGGGATATATTTACCCTGGAAGGTGCGAACGAAGAACACAGAAAGTGGTGTTGGAGAGGCTCTTCGGTCGAGTGTCCAATGCACCCTAACTTGGCGGCAGAGGACGTCTACGGCGGCGGCAGACGTAGATGGTCCGACTCCGGCGTGATCCTGGTGACGAAAAGGTCGAGGCAGTGAAGCTCTTCCTCACCGGCGACAAGACTACCAGCGGTGGCGCTATGGTTCGGTGGAGTGTGCTGTGGCAGGAGAGCGATGAGTCGAAGAAGAGGATACTGAGGGGGATAAGGACATATTTATAGCCCGAAAGTTACTGTTTGGCGCGAAAGTTTCGGACCAAATAGTCCCTGCCTCTACGTCTCCGCGGGACACGTGTAGCTCCCGTACGATGCGGTGGAGATAGTGGAGATCGTGGTTATCCGATCGTGGGAAGTGGGGGTTCAGTTACCGTTCCTTTAAAGAAAACAATTTTTGAAGATTTGAGGATTTTCGTTACAAAATCATCAGCTGACAAGGATGCAGTGAGGATTTTGAACAAAGTTTCAAGTAGAACGCATATGAAGAATTGAACAGACTGGATAAGTATAGCATAGAGGGAAAGTAGGGTCCGATCACATTCACTTAGTAGAAACATCAACTTGAAGAAATAGCAATAAGTGAATGATGTTGAGGACTAGAAATCACAGTCTACCTAGGCAAATGAAAGTCATCAAGTGTTTTTGAAGATTTTGTAATAGATCATCACAATGAAGAACAGCTGTTTTGAAGAAAAAAATGCATTGTGAGGAAATTGATCATTTGAAGAAAATCAACTTGAGGAATTTCACATTGGGCGGTGGCGTTACCCACCATATAAGAATGTTGATTACAGACGCCGCGTACAATTGTCGTAGGGCCCTAAGAATCAATTTCTTCGTTAATTTCTTCACATTCAGAGTGACTTTCTTCATCAGTTGAAGAAAATCGTTTCATCATGTGTTGCACATCTAAGTCATCAACTTTGCATAAGTGTTAGGATGTGTGCATGTTTTTACAAAACATTTGAAGACTCTAAGATATTTAGATCACACCGCAACTTGCAAAACCTTTTCTCATCCAAGGACTTAGTGAAGATATCAGCCAGTTGATCATCAGTCTTCACCTGGTCGATGAGGATATTGCCCTTGAGGACATGGTCCCGAAGAAAATGATGGCGAATCTGGATGTGCTTGGTCTTCGAGTGCTGTACTGGCACTAGTAGAAAACGGGCCTTTGGCCTGGACCATTTAGTCCCGGAGTGCCTCTGGGCCGGGACTAAAGGCCCGGCCACGTCACCCCAATTCTCAATGCCTCCCTCGAGGCTTTAGTCCCGGGCCGTAAGGAGCCTTTAGTCCCGGTTCGTGTCCCAAACCGGGACTAAAGGGCTACGCGGCGGGCGGTGGTGGTGGCAACCGTTCGTATCCCCCTTTAGTCCCGGTTGGTGGCTCAACCCGGGACTGAAGGCCTAACACGTGGCATGCCGTGGTTGTGGCGGCGGTTGGTATACCTCTTTAGTCCCGGTTGGTGGCTCAACCCGGGACTAAAGGACTAACACGTGGCCTGCCGTAGTGGGGCGACCGTTGGCATACCTCTCTAGTCCCGGTTGGTGGTTGAACCCGGGACTAAAAGCCTAACACGTGGCCTGCCGTAGTGGTGGCAACCGTTTGGTATACCTCTTTAGTCCCGATTGGTTGCTCAACCCGGGATTAATGGCCCAAACGGTTTGCATCCCGCGTTGTTTCAGGCGATGAAAAGCACAAACCGAAGCGCACAGTCGCCATTTCTCTGTTCTTCTTCTCTCTCGCGTCGCCCTCTCTGTTCTTCTTCTCTCTCGCGTCGCCCTCTCTGTTCTTCTCCTCTCTTCTTCCCTTCTCTTCTTCCACCATGCCAACTATCTTTCGTGAGGTGGTCGCGCATGGCGCGACGAAGCTCCTTGTCGTGTACACGAACCTGAGCACGGAGGTGCCGTTTTTCCTTCAACAGTTGAAGGAACGATGGTTTAACCACGCACCGGATCATGAGAAGTTCTTCGGGCTTGATCTGGAGTACACGGCCGATCAACGTGGTGTCACCATCATCCAAATATGCTTCGCAACCCATGTCTTGATCTTCCAATGGGCGAAGTAAGTTTTGAGGCTTTCTTTGATCCAAGATAATCCCTTCCCTAGGGTCACTACTCCCACGTTCACATGGATTTTGTGTATTTGTGTATCTGATTAAGTAGCGTAGTAGATTTTGTGTATTTGTACATTTGATTTAGTAGTGTAGTATGTGTGGAATACATTTGATTTAGTAGTGTAGTACATTTGATTTAGTAGTGTAGTACATTTGATTTAGTACTGGAATACATTTGATTTAGTAGTGTAGTACATTTGATTTAGTAGTGTAGTACATTTGATTTAGTAGTGGAATACATTTGATTTAGTAGTGTAGTACATTTGATTTTGTGTATTTGTACATTTGATTTAGTAGTGTAGTACATTTGATTTAGTAGTGTAGTATGTGTGGAGTACATTTGATTTATTTGTGCTCATTTATAATTCACATTGAATCGAATTTTGTCAATCCGATAAGACTTAGTTTGTAGTTTGGATTTACTAGTTAACAAGCTTTCTTTTGTTTGCATATTATGCATAATGTCCATAATCTATCATAGTGAATTCCACGTATAAGTTTATTTGTTTCTATCATAGTTGGTTCCCTTCAAATAGTTGTAGTGAAACATGTTTCCTTATTGCAGCAGTAGGTTCATAATCTATCTCTAGGTTCCATTGCATATGTGCTATATGAATCCTAAAGATAAGTTTCTCTTTAGTTGTAGTGAAACATGTTTCCTTATTGCAGCAGTATGTAACATTTGGTCCATTTTAATTTGTTTCTGTTGCAGGAGTGACAAGCATTGTCTAGAACTCATGGAATTCCTTTGCAGCGGCGTCACTTTTGCTTCCGTTGACATAAGGAACGACAAGCTGAAGATGAGGCACAGCTTCGGTATTGAGATACCAGCTGGTTGCCTCGTTGATATCCAAACGATTCAAGCTTTAACATGACAGGACTTCGATGGCTCGTACGGCAGTTGCCTTGATCGACGATTCATATGCTGATATGCAGACCAGTTTCCCAAGGTCTCAGCACAGACTTTGGGAGAAGGGCCCACTTGATGAAATCAACATTGAGTATGCAGCAAAAGATGCATATGTTTCATACGAGTTGTACCGCAAGATTCGACTCGTCCACTATGGCCAGCGTCATCTATATCCCCTCGAGGAAGGTGGACATTCTGATTCAGATGATTCAGATGAGTAGTGTTCTTAACATCGAACACTTGTATATATATCTATTGTAGCTATTATTATGTATTGTTTGGACTAGTATCATGTACTTCTTGGACCAATTTATATATGTCTAGTTTCTGTTTGTGCCATTATAGTTTCCAAATTTGAATGGTTTAGCCCTTTCTAACTTCATTTGCTACTTTTGAATGGTTTAGCCCTTTCTAACTTCATGGTATCATGCATTTCGACCACATATATATACAAAAAGTCTTCAGTTCAAATAAGTTCAAAAAATGAAATCCCTTTTGTAACAGATCTGTTTTTGATCAAAACAATCACTTCTCCTTCTTCTCCTTGTGCTAGATATTGGTTATGCACTAGGGGAAGTAGGAGTAGCGACCATCATCGACGGTTGAAAAATCAGGTGAGCTAGTGTCCACCATATATAAGAGAAGAAGAAATCCCTTTGTGATGTGCCTTTGAATCATGCATTTTGAACACAAAAAAAGTATGGAGTTCAAATAAGTAAAAAAAAATGAAATCCCTTTGTAAGAGATGAGTTCTCGTTCGAAACCGTGCTACTTCGAGAGAGATTGTCAGTTTTGTACACGAAGTGCATCCAGTTTTTGTCGTAGCCCTCTCAACATTTTAACACATGCTATGTGGGTGAAATGATGATAGCATGCCAACTTTCAACATTTTCAGAGTTCATTTGTAGTGCTTTTCAATTTCAGGGTCAACTAGCTCAAAAAAAAGTAAATGCAAGAAATATACCAAAAGAAGTCAGAAATTGTTGAAATTTTGTGATGTGCCTTTGAATGGTGCATTTTGAACACACAAAAAGTATGGAGTTCAAAATTTTAAAAAAATGAAACCCCTTTGTAAGAGATGAGTTCTTGTTCGAAACCCTGCTACTTCGAGAGAGATTGTCAGTTTTGTACACGAAGTGCATCCAGTCTTTGTCGTAGCCCTCTCAACTTTTTAACACATGCTATGTGGGTGAAATGATGATAGCATGCCAACTTTCAACATTTCCAGAGTTCATTTGTAGTGCTTTTCAATTTCAGGGTCAACTAGCTCAAAAAAATAAGTAAATGCACGAAATATATCAAATGAAGTCAGAAATTGTTGAAATTTTGTGATGTGCCTTTGAATGGTGCATTTTGAACACACAAAAAGTATGGAGTTCAAATAAGTTAAAAAAAATGAAACCCCTTTGTAAGAGATGAGTTCTCGTTCGAAACCCTGCTACTTCGAGAGAGATTGTCAGTTTTGTACACGAACTGCATCCAGTCTTTGTCGTAGCCCTCTCAACTTTTTAACACATGCTATGTGGGTGAAATGATGATAGCATGCCAACTTTCAACATTTTCAGAGTTCATTTGTAGTGCTTTTCAATTTCAGGGTCAACTAGCTCAAAAAAATAAGTAAATGCACGAAATATAACAAATGAAGTCAGAAATTGTTGAAATTTTGTGATGTGCCTTTGAATGGTGCATTTTGAACACACAAAAAGTATGGAGTTCAAATAAGTTTTAAAAAAATGAAATCCCTTTGTAAGAGATGAGTTCTCGTTCGAAACCCTGCTACTTCGAGAGAGATTGTCAGTTTTGTACACGAACTACATCCAGTCTTTGTCGTAGCCCTCTCAAATTTTTAACACATGCTATGTGGGTGAAATGATGATAGCATGCCAACTTTCAACATTTTCAGAGTTCATTTGTAGTCCTTTTCAATTTCAGGGTCAACTAGCTCAAAAAAAATAAGTAAATGCACGAAATATAACAAATGAAGTCAGAAATTGTTGAAATTTTGTGATGTGCCTTTGAATGGTGCATTTTGAACACACAAAAAGTATGGAGTTCAAATAAGTTAAAAAAATGAAATCCCTTTGTAAGAGATGAGTTCTCGTTCGAAACCCTGCTACTTCGTGAGAGATTGTCAGTTTTGTACACGAACTGCATCCAGTCTTTGTCGTAGCCCTCTCAACATTTTAACACATGCTATGTGGGTGAAATGATGATAGCATGCCAACTTTCAACATTTCCAGAGTTCATTTGTAGTGTTTTTCAATTTCAGGGTCAACTAGCTCAAAAAAATAAGTAAATGCACGAAATATAACAAATTAAGTCAGAAATTGTTGAAATTTTGTGATGTGCCTTTGAATGGTGCATTTTGAACACACAAAAAGTATGGAGTTCAAATAAGTTTAAAAAAAAGAAATCCCTTTGTAAGAGATGAGTTCTCGTTCGAAACCGTGCTACTTCGAGAGAGATTGTCAGTTTTGTAAACGAACTGCATCCAGTCTTTGTCGTAGCCCTCTCAACTTTTTAACACATGCTATGTGGGTGAAATGATGATAGCATGCCAACTTTCAACATTTTCAGAGTTCATTTGTAGTGCTTTTCAATTTCAGGGTCAACTAGCTCAAAAAAATAAGTAAATGCACGAAATATAACAAATGAAGTCAGAAATTGTTGAAATTTTGTGATGTGCCTTTGAATGGTGCATTTTGAACACACAAAAAGTATGGAGTTCAAATAAGTTTTAAAAAAATGAAATCCCTTTGTAAGAGACGAGTTCTCGTTCGAAACCCTGCTACTTCGAGAGAGATTGTCAGTTTTGCACACGAACTGCATCCAGTCTTTGTCGTAGCTCTCTCAACTTTTTAACACATTCTATGTGGGTGAAATGATGATAGCATGCCAACTTTCAACATTTCCAGAGTTCATTTGTAGTGCTTTTCAATTTCAGGGTCAGCTAGCTCAAAACAAATAAGTAAATGCACGAAATATAACAAATTAAGTCAGAAATTGTTGAAATTTTTTGATGTGCCTTTGAATGGTGCATTTTGAACACACAAAAAGTATGGAGTTCAAATAAGTTTAAAAAAATGAAATCCCTTTGTAAGAGATGAGTTCTCGTTCGAAACCTTGCTACTTCGAGAGAGATTGTCAGTTTTGTACACGAACTGCATCCAGTCTTTGTCGTAGCCCTCTCAACTTTTTAACACATGCTATGTGGGTGAAATGATGATAGCATGCAAACTTTCAACATTTTCAGAGTTCATTTGTAGTGCTTTTCAATTTTAGGGTCAACTAGCTCAAAAAAATAAGTAAATGCACGAAATATAACAAATGAAGTCAGAAATTGTTGAAATTTTGTGATGTGCCTTTGAATGGTGCATTTTGAACACACAAAAAGTATGGAGTTCAAATAAGTTTAAAAAAAATGAAATCCCTTTGTAAGAGATGAGTTCTCGTTCGAAACCCTGCTACTTCGAGAGAGATTGTCAGTTTTGTACACGAACTACATCCAGTCTTTGTCGTAGCCCTCTCAACTTTTTAACACATGCTATGTGGGTGAAATGATGATAGCATGCCAACTTTCAACATTTTCAGAGTTCATTTGTAGTACTTTTCAATTTCAGGGTCAACTAGCTCAAAAAAATAAGTAAATGCACGAAATATAACAAATGAAGTCAGAAATTGTTGAAATTTTGTGATGTGCCTTTGAATGGTGCATTTTGAACACACAAAAAGTATGGATAGTCAAAATTATTAATTATGAAAATAAAAAATAGTTTTGCTTTATTTATTCAATTTGAAACACTTTTCATTATCATAGTTTTGTCAAATTCTCAAATATGCAAAAAGAATTTTTAATAAACATAGTTTTTAATTGAAAATAAAAAAATAGATAATAGTTTGGATAGTCAAAATTATTAATTATGAAAATAAAAAATAGTGTTGCATTCTTTATTCAATTTGAAACACTTTTCATTATCATAGTTTTGTCAAATTCTCAAATATGCAAAAAGAATTTTTAATAAACAAAGTTTTTAATTGAAAATAAGAAAATAGATAATAGTTTGGATAGTCAAAATTATTAATTATGAAAATAAAAAATAGTTTAGCATTATTTATTCAATTTGAAACACTTTTCATTATCATAGTTTTGTCAAACTATATTCGAGATCATACAGAAAATTCAACCTAAATTCTCATTTGAATTTAGATTGAATTTCCCTATAATTTCTAATATAGTTACAATTTTCAGTGAGTTGAGGCCCGTAAGCCTGCTTTAGAGAGGAGCTCGATGGAGAAGTTGCGAAGGGGCTTATAAACAAGTGTTAGTCCCCCTCGCTGGGCGAGGTGGGACTAAACTTATCGTACAGCCGAGGAGGGGCTTTAGTCCCGGTTGGAGCCACGCCCCGGGACTAAAGACCCCCTTTAGTCCCGGTTGGAGCCACGCCCCGGGACTAAAGACCCCCTGCTTCACGCCTCTTGGTCTGCCCGAAAAGAGGCCTTTAGTCCCGGGGTGTGGCTCCACCCGGGACTAAAGGCACTCTTTAGTCCCGGCTCGAGCCACGCACCGGGACTATAGATCCACCTATATAAGCGGGACTTCGAAAATTTCCAACCCAATTCGTCCATTTCTCTTCTTCTTCCTCTCGTTCTCCTGCCCGGCGCGGCACAGCGACGAACGTAACCGACGCCGTCAGGCTGCCCGCCGTCCTGCTCGTCGTCGGCCATCCTCCTCGTCGCCGCGCCGTCCTCCTCGTCGCCGCGCCGTCCTCCTCGTCGCCGCGCCGTCCTCCTCGCCGTCGCGCCGTCCTCCTAGCCGTCGCGCCGTGCTCCTCGCCGTCGCCCCGTCCTCCGCGCCGTCCTCCTCGCCAACACTCCGGCTAGTAAGCCCCCCGCCCCCTCCTCCCCAACACTCTGGCCAGTATTGAAGAAAAGAAGAAAAAGGAGAAGAGAAGAAGAAAAAGGAGAAGAAAGGAAGAAAAAGGAGAAGAAAAGAAGAAAAAGAAAAGATTTTTTTGTCATTTAATTCCTATTGTTGTTAGGTTTGTGCTAGATTATTAGGGTTAGTAATATTTAGAATTAGGTTAGGGTTACAAGAAGAAGAAATATGAACAAAAATAAGAAAATAAGATTACGAAAAATGAAAATAAGAAGAGGAGGAGAAGAAAAGAAGAAAAAGTGTATATTGTATAGTGTATATGCTTAAGTGTATAGTGTATGTAGTGCATAGTGTATAAGGAGAGGAGGAATTTTGCTATAGTGTATATAGTGTATAGTGTATAAGAAAAGAAGAAAAGAAGAGGAGGAGAAGAGAAGAAAAGAAGAGGAGGAGAAGAAAAATGAAAATAAGTGTTAATAGTTTAATTTTGCTATTGTATATGCTTAAGTGTTAATAGTTCACTTTTAGCAAGAAAATTAATAGAACTAGTTTATTTTTTTAGTTCATTTTACGATGCCTATCCCGCATCCTCGTCATCGACTCGGCGGAGGACACCTGCTTGATCAGAGGGGCCCTGTCCGGGACTGGGCTCCGCCCGGCTGGTATTGGGAGGTGCTACCTTCCGGGGGGCGTAGGTTGGTGAGGAGCTAGCCCGTCGTTGACCCGATCCTTGTTTGGTGGCGGTCGCGTGGGCTAGTGAGGGTGCCGAGGCTTCCGGACACCGCGGAGGTGGTACGTCACCGTGTCAGCGAGGAGGATGAGCACGTCCGTCGCTACATGGTTGCGTTGGAGGGTAGGTTCGAGCATACCTGGCAGGTTCTTCGGGGATCTCACTGGAGCTATGATCCTGTGATGGTTCCTTCTCTTTGGGTGTCCATCGCCCGCGCCGATACCCGTCGGGCGCTATGGTTCTAGATGTATTAGTGATGCTATATGTATGATAGTATTCGAGGAGTATTAATGATAATATTCGACGATGTACGGACAAAAGTGATGATGTATTAGCTTATAATTGAATGCATGCTAATTTTAATACTACTTTATTTTACGATTTGGTTTTGCTAAGTGAATGCTAAAATTGGAAATTTACTCCTACTTTGAATACTATGCAGAAATCTAGGAGTCTCAAATTGGAAAAGTACTCCTACTTTGGTTTTTGGTACAAAGGTTAAGAGAATCTGTTTTTTGCAGAACTATGGATCCACATATCAGGAACCTCGAAGAGGAAGAACTTCTGGAAGATATAATCAAAGACGGCCCCGACGTTGAACCAGCTGAATCTCCGTCGTTATATCTAAACCAGGACGTTGGAATGGAGGTCGAGCGACACGAAGATGAAGCCGATGGGGCAGGAGATAGGTCCAATGACGGAGAAGGTGATAGCTCCACTGATGGAGAAGCCGGTGAAGAGCAGAAGTCCGGCGAGGTATACATATGAAGTTCGACAATCACTTGTAATATGTGAAAAATATTGGATATAGCTCTATATTGTATACATATACATTCATTTGACAAATGTTTCTCCCTCTTAGGCCTCCACATCGAGCAAAACTACGAAACGAGGCCCAACTAGAAAGTTGGATGCACGGACGCATTACACATTTGAGGTGATATTTCCTACGGGCGAACCCAAGCTTCCTAAGAATGCTGCTGACACATTCAAGAAGCAATGCGGAGTTCTGGTTAGGGATCACGTCCCGATCAGCGTTCGGGAGTGGAACAAGCGCAAAGGGGCAGCCGATAGTGACTATGTTGCCGAAAGGTACAAAGATAATCTTTGGAATGATCTCATGTCACATTTCAACCTGCCATAATGTGAGAATGAAGACGCCGCAGACAAACTGAGGGCCTAAGTCAAGCAGTGGACTCTGAAGAAGATGGTAGAACTATTCCGTAGCTGGAAGAAGAAGCTATGGAAAAACTATCTGAAGACACAGAAAGTGCCAGTATTCGAGGGGTATCTAGCCAAGCAGGCGAATCACTGGAAGGCATTTCAAGAGTACAAGGAGTCAGAAGATGCCCAGGCATTATCAGAAAAGAACAAGATAAATGTCGACAAGAAGATATATCACCACAAGCTGGGGCCAGGGGGCTATGAGACTGCCATCCCAAAGTGGGATAAGAAAGAGCAAGATCTGATAGATAAAGGCGTCGTACCTGAACCACTCCGTGATGATTGGGAATTGAGAGCAAGAAATTTGTTCCTTGCGCATGATGGGTCGTACGACGAAACAACAGGGGACCTCATATGCAATGACAATCTTAGGATACCCAGGGAGAATTGGAAAAGGATAGTGAAAGAAATTAAGGAGGGAAGAAGAAAGTTCACTGCAGATAGAGAGAAAGATTTGCTCACACTGGTCCTCGGCAATGACGAACCTGGAGGACGAACGCGAGGCTTCGGTCCTTCTTACCCGTGGTGGCTTGGGTTTGCCAAAGACCAAGACACTTACAGAAGCCGAGAGAGAGCAAAGAAGCGGCAGCACGATGAGGAGAATGACAAGTTCAACCAGTTGCTTGCCACGATTAACGAGCAATAGGAAGCAGATTGATGAGCTTAGAGGAGTACCGCACGAGGAAGATCCTGCAGTTGATATTACCGGCGCCCCATCTAAGCGGAAAAGCAGCATGGCTGAATCTGAGGCCCCGCCCGACGATGAACGAAGAATGATAGAGGGCTGTCCCGGCTACCCCGTGGATGGAATCAAGGAGTCAACATCATGTGAACTCCATCAGAAATTCAAGAACATATCCATGAAGGTGGCCGTCGGACAAGCTTTACCTTCTGGCCCTGATGCACGCTGGCATGGCCGTGAGATTCCAGCTGGCTTTGCTAAAGTCGGGGTGGATGAAATCATGACGGGGTTTAATGATATGGAGCTCGACATAGCTGGACCCGAAGATGAGAGGACACTCGGAGAAGTACTGGGTGGAGTCATCCTATGGGACAAGAACTACATCAAGCTTCCAGGCTCGGCCCCAAGGACAACACCGCCTCCGAGTCGTCGCAGGTCACCTACACCTCCATTACCTCCAAGCCGTCCACATGACATCGGCCAGCACAACACGAGTCCATCTCGATCACCGGCCCCGGACTTGGGTCGTCCGTCTTCGCCGGCGCCCGCACATGATACTAAGCGGAACCGTGCCCGCAAGAACGCTTCGACGATGATTTCTAAGCGACGGAGCTCCCCAAAGCGCAAACTGTCGCCCCTCCCAAAGGTACCTGATGCTAATCTTCCTATCGGACCTTATGATCGTACCCCCGAGGAAAACGCCAGGATAGCAAAGGAACAACATGAGGCGCAGATGAAAAGGAAGGAACCCGAGCCCCGCCCGAAATACACCGAGAAGAACATAGCATGGGCAAAAGACTTCATAACCACTCCATCACAGTATGACTTACACTATAAGCCTGATGACTATACACGCACATTGCAGAAGGAAGTGAAAAAAAGCAAGTCACATGCAAGTGCAAGTGGGAGCAAATCAAGTTCAACTACAAGCAAGAAAAAATCAGACGTTCCTCAGCTTGGACAACAGGCCAAACCGTCGATCCCACCCCTCAAGGTGTTAACCGAGAATGTTCCCCCTCGGGTGCAGGGGCAAGGTTTTGAAAACGCAAAGGAGTTGGCGGATGAATGTGGTATCTCGGTTGAAAATTTGCTGGCTAATTCCCAAGACGACAGGATACCCAAGGCTGTGGTAGCCCCTAAGCCACAGTTTGTCATGGGAGAGTCTTTGGTCAGCAAAGATGATCTCCCAACAAATATGCGTTACTTGCATAAATGGTACTTAAGTGAATCAAAGAATGGGAGAACGATGATCGTGCTGAGTGTCCCACAGGAGTACTACGGCCGCTCCGAAGAAATCCATATCGACTTTGATGAACTCTTCCAGATGTACAATGGCGACGCCCTCGACAAATCGCTTATGAGTTGCTATTGTTTGTAAGTTTTTCAATTCGTTGTCTACATATAGCTTGTTTAGTTATTTCAATTCATTGTCTATATATAACTTGTACTCTATTATGCAGAATGAAGATTCTGGAGTGTAAAAGTAAGAGCATCATAAATATTGGGTTTATTGATCCAGATAAAATACATATAGCGACGCTAACTAATTATCCCAAGGAGACGGAGGAAAACCTTCTAAGGTTTCTAAGAGATCAAAATTTCTGTGACCACATACTGTTTCCATACAACTTCAGGTGAGGGTCTTTACTCTGTTGTGTCCATTCACTTATAAGTGTAATTGATAAGTTACTCACACACACACACACACACACACACACACACACACACACACACACACACACATATATATATATATATATATATATATATATATATATATATATATATATATATATATATATATATATATATATATATATATATATATATATACATGTGCAGCTTCCATTGGATTCTGTTGGACATTCAAATTGATAAGGGAATAGTTGATGCCTTCGACCCATTATCGAGACCCTTGGAACAGTTCCAAAGCCTGCAGGACATGCTCCAAGTGTAATTTTAATCATTCTTGCGCTCTATCGGTCTCTTTTGATGATGTTCTGATATATCAATTAATGAAAAACTTAGCAAATCATTATCCTTGTCGGGCAGGGTTTGGAATCGGTTCAAGTGCGTGACTCCCGGTAACTTTCCTGAGAAGCTGACCTTTAGAGCGGCTCAGGTAAGTAGTAGTATGATATACTTCTATTAATTTTCAATACATTTATGATGCTAGATTGTTATTTTGATTATATATATTCCATTCTCGTAAGGTGCGACCAGCAGCCACGGGGAACACATCTATGCGGATACTATGTTTGCGAGACCATTCGCACGTTTACCTCTGAGTTCAAGGAGCAAAGATTCGACGTAAGCAATGAACATTCACACCTCTATTTTTACCCGTCATTCTTTGTTATCATGATTGATATTCATATTCATCTCCTTTTCTTATATAGCACGAGGCCATGAGGACGAAGGTCCTACCAGAGCAACGCGCGATTGCTGTTGCAGAGGAGCTTGCGGGATTTCTGAGGACGGAAGCTATAGAAGACAAAGGACGATTTAGTGTAGCTAAGGGCCATTACTGATGTTCGTCCATGTAATCGAATAGACGGGCTCTAGTCCCGATAATTCAGATCTCCATATAATTGTATATGATCGCTTGTAAGATGAGTTAATCTTATATATATATGCATAATTATTTATATTTTAAATTATATGAAAACTAATTCCCGAACACAAAACGAGGCATCACGTTAATCTCCTGAACACCTAAACCCTAAAACCCTAAAACCCAAAAATAATTTCATTAAAAAAAAGCCAAAAACCAGCAAAATCTGAAAATCTTGAGTCCCGGTCCATGTAACGAGCCGGGACTAAAGAGCCTGCCCCTGGGGCGCTACAAGGCGCCCACGTGGAGCACCTTTAGTCCCGGCGTGTAAGAGGGTCGGGACAAAAAGGTTAGGCCTTTAGTCCCGCCCCTTTAGTCCCGGTTGGTGAACCGGGACTAAAGGCCCTTACGGGCCGGGGCTATAGGCCCTGTCCCCACTAGTGTGGGTTATATGCAATCTTGATAACACTCTCATTGTCACAGTAGAGAGGCACATTCTTCATGTTGATGCCGTAGTCCTTGAGGGTTTGCTTCATCCATAGCAATTGAGCACAACAAGAACCAGCAACAATGTACTCAACTTTGGCAGTGGAGAGTGATACGCAGTTCTGCTTCTTTGAGGACCAGCAAACTAGTGATCTTCCGAGGAAATGGCATGTGCCAGAAGTTGACTTGCGATCCACACGGTCACCAGCATAGTCTGAATCAGAATACCCTACTAGATGAAGATTGGAGCCCTTGGGATACCATAATCCTAGTGTTGGTGTGTGAGCTAAGTATCGAAGAATATGTTTCACAGCCTTATGGTGTGATTCCTTCGGTTTTGCTTGAAAACGTGCACACATGCAAACACTAAGCATTATATCTGGCCTACATGCACATAGATACAATAAAGAGCCAATCATAGAACGGTATACCTGCTGATCGAAATCTTTACCATTTTCATCAGTGCCGAGGTGACCGTTGGTAGGCATTGGAGTTTTGGCACCTTTGCATTCGTGCATGTCGAATTTCCTGAGAACATCCTTGAGGTATTTCTCCTGTGATATGAAGATTCCATTGCTTTGTTGACGAATTTGAAGACCTAAGAAGAATTTCAGCTCCCCCATCATGGACATCTGATATTCTTCACTCATCATGTAGGCAAATTCATCACTGTATCTTTTGTCAGTACAGCCAAATATGATATCATCAACATATATTTGACATACAAATAGTTCATTATCATAGGATTTTGTGAAAAAAGTTGGATCGAGTGAACCAGGTTTGAAGCCTTTCTTCATGAGGAATTCCTTCAATGTATCATACCATGCCCGAGGGGCTTGCTTGAGGCCATACAGAGCCTTTTTGAGTCTGAAGACTTTGTCTGGATTCTTTGGATCCTCAAAACCTGGGGGCTGAGCAACATATACTTCTTCCTCAAGCTTACCATTGAGGAATGCACTTTTCACATCCATTTGATATAAGGTGATGTTATGATGATTAGCATAAGCAAGTAGTATTCGAATAGCTTCAAGTCTAGCAACGGGTGCAAAAGTTTCATCAAAATCTATTCCTTCAACCTGGGTGTAGCCTTGGGCTACAAGTCGTGCCTTGTTCCTCACCACTTGACCATCCTCATCTTGCTTGTTTCGTAAAATCCACTTGGTGCCGATGATGTTATGCTTGCAAGGATCTGGTCGTTTGACGAACCCCCATACGTCATTCAGCTTGAATTGAAGAAGTTCGTCTTGCATGGCTTGGATCCACTCCGGTTCCAGAAAAGCCTCAGCTACTTTTGAGGGTTCTGTGATGGATACAAAGGAAAAATGCCCACAAAAGTTAACTAAGTGTGAAGCTTTTGAGCGAGTGAGAGGACCTGGTGCGTTAATGTCGTTGAGGATTTTGTCAAGTTCTACTTCGTTTGCAATCCTCGGATGAGTTGGTTGAGGATTTTGTTTGGGCTGAGGAAGTGGTGCTGTTGTAATTTCCTCAGGAGCATCTTCTTGGTTTTTATCACCGATGGGGATAGTTTATTCACCAATTTCCTCAATGGGGACAATGTCTTCAGTAGGCTTAAGCTGTATTGCTTCCTCAGGAGACAACTTATCTGGATCAGAAGGCAATTGCTCTCTTTGCGAGCCATTAGTTTCATCGAACCGCACATCTACAGTCTCAACAACTTTGTTGTGATAGTTGTTGAAGACTTTGTAGGTGTGCGAGTCCTTTCCATAACCGAGCATAAAACCTTCATGTGCCTTAGGTGCAAATTTTGAGCTATGGTGAGGATCTCTAATCCAGCATTTTGCACCGAAGACTTTGAAATAACTTACATTGGGTTTCTTGTCAGTGAGGAGTTCATATGAGGTTTTCTTGAGGAATTTGTGAAGATATACCCTGTTGATGATATGGCATGCAGTGTTGATTGTTTCAGGCCAGAAGCGACGAGGAGTCTTATATTCTTCAAGCATAGTTCTTGCCATTTCAACCAGAGTCCTGTTCTTCCTTTCGATGACACCATTCTGCTTAGGAGTATAAGGAGCAGACAATTCGTGAGTAATACCAAGTTCATCAAGATAATCATCAAGACCAGTGTTTTTGAACTCGGTTCCATTATCACTCCTGATGTGTTTGATCTTGATGCCAAAGTTCGTCGAGGCCCTTGAAGAAAATCGTTTGAAGATTTCCTGCACTTCAGTTTTATACACTATGATATGCACCCAGGTATATCTGGAATAATCATCAACTATGATGAAGCCATATAAAGATGTTGCATTGGTTAGTGTGGCATAGTGAGTAGGTCCAAATAAATCCATATGAAGCAATTCGAATGGACGTGTAGTAGTCATGATGGTTTTAGAGGGATGCTTGGATCTGGTCATTTCCCAGATTCACAAGCACCGCAGAGATGGTCCTTGAGGAATTTGACTGATTCGATGCCGATGACATGCTTCTTCTTTGCAAGTGTGTGCAAATTCCTCATGCCTGCACGACCTAGTCTTCGGTGCCACAGCCATCCTTCTGAGGTTTTTGCTAGTAAGCAAGTGGCTGGTTGAGGACCTGTAGAGAAATCAACAATGTAAAAATCCCCTCTTCTTACACCTTCGAAGACTTTGGATCTGTCAGATTCCATGATGACTACACATCTATATCTACCAAAGATAACAATCATATCAAGATCACAAAGCATTGAGACTGACATGAGGTTAAAACCAAGGGATTCAACAAGCATCACTTTGTCCATATGCCTATCCTTGGAAATAGCTACTTTGCCAAGTCCCAATACCTTGCTTTTACCTTTGTCAGCATATGTGATTTGCTTCAGAGGTGATGGAGTTAGTGGCATATTCATCAGTAGGATTTTATCACCAGTCATGTGATGTGTGCAGCCACTATCGAGAACCCACTCAGTATTTTTGGGTTTGTCATCCTGCAGATGAATTAGTACAGCTTACCATCCCATATGCTTCAGGTTTGAAGAATATGATACTAATTTCATCAGTTCAGTAATTTCATCATAACAGGTGTGAACTATTTCTATTTCATCAATCATTAGCTTGCGTCCTATCAAGCATTTCCTCTGGTCTCCAGCAAATTCTTCAGATGATGATTTTCATCTGGAGACCTGACCTGCAGAAGTGATTAGTTTGATTTCTTCACCACCCACATCTGAAGGGGTGGCAAAGCGTTCATCATCCTGCAAGCACCATATGAGAAAGGTGGTATTGAAGCTACTACACTTCTCTTAACAGTAGGGGGGTTAAAGTACTCATATGAGTATGAAGAGAACTGGTTTGAGGATTTATGAACATAATGATTTGAGGAGTAACGCTCATATTCATATTCCTTGTAGTTTCCCTGCATGTTAGACGCATAAGCACGGGTACGAGCATAGTTTAGACCAGTTGAGGATTTTGATCCTCTTGAAGACTTTGGTCCTCCTGAGGAATTTGATCTGGGGTTCAGATTCTTCAGAGGTGGTGTCATGAGGACATTTACCTGAAGATTTTCAAGACAACTTTTGGGAACCCAGATTTTCCTCAGAGGAGGGCCATTCCTGCAGTTAGTTCCAACATATCGAGCAAATACTTCACCAGATTGATTTTTGAACAGTTTATAGTTGGAATCAAATGACTAATCCGAGGAATAGGATAATTCACATGAGAAGCCAGTTATATTAGATGGATCAAAAGGAGGCCCAGTAGCAGCAACCCATGAGGTTTTGGGATACTGCTCAGGTTTCCAATAAGTTCCATCAGCATTTAATTTCCTCTCAAAGGCAATTCCTTCTTTCCTCAGGTTCCTGTTCAAGATCTGCTTTTTGAGCACATCACAAAGGGTTTGGTGTCCTTTGAGGCTTTTGTACATGCCTGTCACGTACAATTCCTTCAACCCTGCATTTTCATCAGTAACATTTGTGTTTTCCTCATGTGAGGAAATAGACACAACAGGTGCAGTTGAAGAATTTGTAGCATTTGATGATTCTGGTGAGGAATTAGCAGTTTCACGTTCAATGCATTTAAGACATGGAGGAATAAATTCAACTTGACTAGCACTGATCTGTTGAGCTAGTAGTGAATCATTTTCCCTGCGAAGATCGTCATGAGACATCCTCAGCTTCTCAAGATCAAGCTTCCTTTGAAGAAATTCGTAGGAAAGCTTCTCATGATCAGTGAGGAGTGTATCATAATGATCCTGAAGAATGTCAAATCTAGACTGAAGATTTTTCATGTCATCAGCGAGGATTTGATTAAGATTCATTTCATCATTCAACAGATCATCACTTTTGTCTAGCAGTTTTTGAAGCTTTTCGAGAGCAGTTTGTTGTTTAGTGGCAATGATAGCAAGTTTACTGTAACTGGGTTTCTTATAATCATTATGTTCACAGTCACTTGAATCAGAGGAGGAGGCATTATTTGATACCTTTGAACCTTTTCCCATGAAGCAACAGGTTGGAGCGATGTCATCAGCATAGTCATCAGTATGGATGGTGCAATCATTTTCTTCAATATTGAAGATTGACTTGCTGACGAAAGTGGTTGCTAGTGCAAGACTAGCCTGTCCGGATTCTGAGTCTTCTCCAGAGCCTTCTTCTTCATCACATCCTCTGATTCTGCCTCGGAATCCATTTCCTTGCCAATAAGTGCCCGAGCCTTTCTGAAGCTAGTCTTCTTGTGTGAAGAGGACTTTGAAGATGAGGATTTTGAAGATTTCTTCTTCTTCTTCGAGTCATCAGAACTGTCATCCTTGTATTTCTTCTTCTTTGATTCCTTTCCCCAGCGGGGACAATCAGCAATGTAATGACCTGATTTCTTGCACTTGTGACAGGTCCGTTTCTTGTAGTCCTCAGATGCAGATTCTGATTTCCTCATGTCTCTTCTTGATGATTTACCGAACTAGCCTCAGCGTGTGAATTTCTAGAATTTCCTCACAAGCATTGCAAGCTCCTGTCCAAATTCTTCAGGGTCACAACTGTTGTCATCTGTGTCTTCTTCTTCAGATGAGGAAATTGCTCTAGCCTTCAGTGCATGTGGTCTGGAATAGCTTTGTCCATATAGATCTCTCTTTTCTTCTTGCTGGAATTCATGAGTATTTAGCCTTTCAAGGATATCAGCTGGATCTAGCATCTTGTAGTCTGGTCTTTCTTGAATCATCAGAACTAGAGTGTCAAATGAAGAATCCAAGGATCTGAGCAGTTTCTTCACAACTTCGTGATCAGTGATGTCTCGAGCTCCCAGTGCTTGCAGTTCATTTGATATATCAGTGAGGCGATCAAAGGTGTCTTGGCAGCATTCATTATCATGTCTCTTGAAGCGATTGAAGAGATTGCGAAGAATATCAACACGAGAGTCACGCTGGGTTGATACTCCTTCATTTACCTTGCACAGTCTCTCCCAGATCAGTGTTGCATAGCCCAAAGCACTTACTCTTCCAAACTGGCTAGGGCTCAGATAGCCACAGATGATGTTCTTCGCTTGAGAATCAAGTTGCTTGAATTTCTTCACATCAGCTGCAGTGACACTGGCAGAAATGATGGGGACGCAATTGTCCACAATATACCAGAGATCATTGTCAATAGCTTGTATATGCAGTTGCATTTTGTTCTTCCAGAAAGAAAAGTTCTTCCCTTCGTAGGTGGGACATGGTGCAGTCACCTTGAACATGCCTGCAGTCGACATAACTAAAACTCCAGGTGGTTAAACCAAAATCACACAGAACAAGGGACTACCTTGCTCTGATACCAATTGAAAGTGCGTTATATCGACTAGAGGGGGGTGAATAGGAGATTTTTAGAATTTCATCACTGAGGAAATTCCTTTTGAGGAAATTCCTCACTGATGACTAACTTATAGCGGAAACAGTAAAGGATTAGACGTGCAAACGTTCACTGATGAATTACTCTCGAAGGCTTTGAGGAATTTGGGTTGCTCTTATGAGAAGTGTCAGTTTCTAACGGGGCAGCCAACCAGCTAGTGGTTGTGAGGGGTGGCTATTTATAGCCTGGGAGCATCCCGACATGATTTGACACTAATGCCCTTAAATAATATGACCGTTGGAGTGGATAAGACCAGTGACTTGGCGTGGTTATCGAAACGGTCGGGACCCTCAACTGTGAGAGTCCTCATGTCACTCATATTCCTCACTTGAGGCTTTTGGTAGGATTAGGCTTGGGTTGAGCATCATGAGGAAATCCATTCCATAGTGTTACTTTGACCCCCTTTAACAGTACGGTGTTCCTATTCATCAAATGCGAAGAAAGTAAAACAGAAAATGTAAATCTTCACGCTTCAATTTCTTCAGAATGATTTTCTTCAGGAACCACCGGTCTTCTCAATATCAGTGTCTTCATGAGGAATATCAATTTCATCACAGATTCCTCGCGATTCATTTCTTCAGCTTCAGACCAATTTCTTCAACTGAAGATATACATTTTTAGGGGTCGATATTCTTCAAATATCTCAAACTCCTCAATGACTTATAGATCCTGTGTACACTTGTAAACACATTAGATACTTAACCTATCAGTCTTCAAACCACCAAAATCACTAAGGGGCACTAGATGCACTTACAGTTGGATCTGATTTTCCCTCTCATTTTCCCCTAAAAATTGCAATATGACATCAATTAGGTCTAGGGATACGCGAGAGACCATAGTATGAAGATGTATTGGGGCACAAACTGGGACTTGGTGTATGTTCTCTGAACGCGTTCGTCTAGCATTCATTAAGAAAGTTCCAATGCAGTTTGTGAATGAACACCTTAAGAAAAGTTTTCAAAATTGTTCCTCCAAACGGTTACTTTTAATTGTTTGGTTGTCCTGAGTATTTCGAGTAGTCGTTGAGGAAAAATGGAGTCTGTATGGGGCAGATATCTCTGTATTAGTTCACACTACTCAAAACTGATTCAGAACCGAGTTTATAGAGCAGTTCTTGTCTTGTTCGATCCGTATTTTTCTGTTCTTTTTCCATCAAATATTCATATGAGATGCAATTATGTCTATGCATAAGTGAGAGACCGTATTTCCTATGATGCACTAGGGTTCAAGCTGGGACATGGTGTATGTTCTCTGAGTGTGCTCCTCGAGTGTTGATTAAGAAAGTTCATGTGAAGTTTCTGAACAAACTCCTTAAGAGACATGTTCCATAAGTTTCCTATGAAAGTTTCATGTGAATTTTGTGTTCTTCATGAGCGTTTCGGGTAATTGTTGAGGGAGAACTGACTCGTATGCATCAGATATCTCTATATTAGTTTATACTGCTCAAAACTAATCCAGAACCAACTTTATAGAGCAGTTCTTGTCTTGTTGGATCCGATTTTCCCTCTCATTTTCCCTAAAAATCACAATATGACATCAATTAGGTCTAGGGATACGCGAGAGACCATAGTCTAAAGATGTACTGGGGCACAAGCTGGGACTTGGTGTATGTTCTGTCAACGCGTTTGGCTAACATTCGTTAAGAAAGTCCCAATGCAGTTTGTGAACGAACACCTTAAGAAAAGTTTTCAAAATTGTTCCTACAAACGGTTCCTTTGAATTGTTTGGTTGTCATGAGTATTTCGACTACTCGTTGAGGAAATATGGACTCTGTATGGGGCAGATATCTCTGTATTAGTTCACACTACTCAAAACTGATTCAGAACCGAGTTTATAGAGCAGTTCTTGTCTTGTTCGATCCGTATTTTTCTGTTCTTTTTCCATCAAATATCCATGTGAGATGCAATTAGGTCTACGAATAATTGACAGACCGTATTTCCTATGATGCACTAGGGTTCAAGCTGTGACATGGTGTATGTTCTCTGAGTGTGCTCCTCGAGTGTTCATTAAGAAAGTTCATGTGAAGTTTGTGAACGAACTCCTTAAGAAACATGTTCCCTAAGTTTCCTATGAAAGTTTCATGTGAATTATGTGTTCTTCATGAGCGTTTCGGGTAATTGTTGAGGGGGAACTGACTCGTATGCATCAAATATCTCTATATTAGTTTATACTCCTCAAAACTGATCTAGAACCAAGTTTATAGAGCAGTTCTTGTCTTGTTAGATCCGATTTTCCCTCTTATTTTCCCTAAAAATCGCAATATGACATCTATTAGGTCTAGGGATACGCGAGAGACCATAGTCTGAAGATGTACTGGGGCACAAGCTGGTACTTGGTGTATGTTCTCTGAACGCGTTCGTCTAGCATTCATTAAGAAAGTTCCGATGCAGTTTGTGAACGAACACCTTAAGAAACGTTTTCAAAATTGTTCCTACAAACGGTTCCTTTGAATTGTTTAGTTGTCATGAGTATTTCGACTACTCGTTGAGGAAAAATGGACTCTATATGGGGCAGATATCTCTGTATTAGTTCACACTACTGAAAACTGATTCAGAACCGAGTTTATAGAGCAGTTCTTGTCTTGTTCGATCCGTATTTTTCTGTTCTTTTTCCATCAAATATCAGATGAGATGCAATTAGGTCTGCGCATAAGTGAGAGACAGTATTTCCTATGATGCATTAGGGTTCAAGCTGGGACATGGTGTATGTTCTCTGAGTGTGCTCCTCCAGTGTTGATTAAGAAAGTTCCTGTGAAGTTTGTGAACGAAGTCCTTAAGACACATGTTCCATATGTTTCCTACGAAAGTTTCATGTGAATTGTGTGTTCTTCATGAGCGTTTCGGGTAATTGTTGAGGGAGAACTGACTCGTATGCATCACATTTCTCTATATTAGTTTATACTCCTCAAATCTGATCCAGAAAAAAGTTTATAGAGTTGTTCTTGTCTTGTTGGATCCGATTTTCCCTCTCATTTTCCCCTAAAAATCGCAATATGACATCAATTAGGTCTAGGGATACGCGAGAGACCATAGTCTGAAGATGTATTGGGGCACAAGCTGGAACTTGGTGTATGTTCTGTCAACGCGTTTGTCTAGCATTCATTAAGAAAATTCCAATGTAGTTTGTGAACGAACACCTTAAGAAAAGTTTTCAAAATTATTCCTACAAACGGTTCGTTTGAATTGTTTGGTTGTCATGAGTATTTCGAGTACTCTATGAGGAAAAATGGACTTTGTATGGGGCAGATATCTCTGTATTAGTTCACACTAGTCAAAATTGATTGAGAACCGATTTTATAGAGCAGTTCTTGTCTTGTTCGATCTGTATTTTTCTGTTCTTTTTCCATCAAATATCCATATGAGATGCAATTAGGTCTACGGATAAGTGAGAGACCGTATTTCCTATGATGCACTAGGGTTCAAGCTGGGACATGGTGTATGTTCTGTGAATGTGCTCCTCGAGTGTTCATTAAGAAAATTCCTGTGAAGTTTGTTAACGAACTCCTTAAGAAACATGTTCCATAAGTTTCCTATGAAAGTTTCATGTGAATTGTGTTTTCTTCATGAGCGTTTCGGGTAATTGTTGAGGGAGAACTGACTCGTATGCATCAGATATCTCTATATTAGTTTATACTGCTCAAAACTGATCCAGAACCAAGTTTATAGAGCAGTTCTTGTCTTGTTGGATCCGATTTTCCCTCTCATTTTTCCCTAAAAATCGCAATATGACATCAATTAGGTCTAGGGATACGTGAGAGACCATAGTCTGAAGATGTACTGGGGCACAAGCTGGGAGTTGGTGTATGTTCTCTGAACGCGTTCGTCTAGCATTCATTAAGAAAGTTCCAATGCAGTTTGTGAAAGAACACCTTAAGAAAAGTTTTCAAAATTATTCCTATAAACGGTTCCTTTAAATTGTTTGGTTGTCATGAGTATTTCGAGTACTCGTTGAGGAAAAATGGACTCTGTATGGGCCAGATATCTCTGTATTAGTTCACACTACTCAAAATTGATTCAGAACCGAGTTTATAGAGCAATTCTTGTCTTGTTCGATCCATTTTTTTGTTCTTTTTCCATCAAATATCCATATGAGATGCAATTAGTTCTACGGATAAGTGAGAGACCGTATTTCCTATGATGCATTAGGGTTCAAGCTGGGACATGGTGTCCTGGTTTTGTCACGGCAGATGTCCTCGTGAGAGAACTTAGGTGTGAGGCCATCGCAACCATGTGGCGGCTTGAAGGGGTTGGTCGAAATCGAGAGACGCAAGTTTACCCAGGTTCGGCCCCTCCGATGGAGGTAAAAGCCTACGTCTTGCTTGTGCTTCATTGATGAAGATGATGATCTCAATTACAAGGGTGCAGACCCGCCACCTCTAATCTCGTGGGTGTCTAATCTGTCTCCCTCATGATTTGTCTTGTCTAGACCTAAGTAGTGTATCTTGTCCCTCTTGGGGAGCCTTGCCCCTCCTTATATAGGTGGAAGGGGTAGGTTTACATGTAGAGTCCTACTAGGAGTAGGAATAGGACTAGTCTCTCTTGAATCCTAATCCGGGTCTTGTTTCCTTCTTGTGGGAGTCTTTCCTCTTCTTGGGCCTTCTCTTGTGAGTCGGCCCTCCTAGCCTCTCTATGAGTCGCCTTATGCCAGGGTGCACGTTGGGTCTTGGGCCTTCGTCATTTATCTAAGTCGCCTGTGGGGACAAGTATGAGTCGCCCGCTAGGTCACTGCTGAGTCGCCGGTGAATCACCAAGTCCTTTGGTGGGTCATACTCCAAGCCGGTTTACACTGCGGGGTATATCCCCGACATTAGCCCCCAAGGTTAGATTGAATTTATTCATGGTAAGCTCCTGAAATAAGAATAATAAATAAGTTAAGGGACCGGCTTCCTCCTCTAACCGGCTTGATTTACTAAAGTGGCTCCTTGAAAAATCTGGGTTTCTTTGAGCCGTCTTCACAATCATCTTGTTGGTACGTGTCCTTTGTAATAAAATACATATGCCATTGAGTCGGCCTCCAATGCTTTGGCTTGATGAAAATTTGGGAAATAAGAAATCCACAGAATGTTGAACTAGCTTCTCTTGATTCGGCGGGTTATGATTGATAATGGCGGGTCATGATTGACAATGGCGGGTCATCATTATTAGTTGTGCCCCGTCAAACAATTGAACTCCAATTGAAAAATCCGTGTGATGTTGAGCCGGTCTTTCAGTGCTTCAACTAGATAAAAATATGTTGAACCGGTCTCCCAATACTTCACCTCCATGACAGAATGAAATGTGCTCTTCAATTTTTTGATATATCCATATTACCTGTAGCTCCCAAGGGCCGGGTCATCAGGGTGTGATGGGCCGGGTCTTCAATTTGAACCTCATGATCTATGAAACAACTTAGTGTTGTAGCCCCCAAGGGTCGGTTTCTCTTTCCTGCAGCAACTTGGGACTTTAGAAATTATGATCTCAATAGTGTAGCCCCCAAGTGACGGGTCGATTGCTTGCGACGACTCGGGACTTCCACGTTCTTCTCCTTTGAAAATAAAACATCATATGATGTAGCCCCCATGGGCCGGGTCATTATGCAATAATGAGAAGGGACTTCCTTGAATCCATATTTGAATAAAGAATGACTTGTAGCCCCCAGGGCTCGCTTATCTCCTTGAAATAGTTGGGTCTGTTGATGATGTGGTGATTTGAAAAGCTGATTGCATTAGCCCCCAGGTGTCATGGTGCATGCTTGCAGTGACATGGGACTTTCATAATTTGATGTAATCTTGATTTGAATAATGTAGCCCCCAAGTGCCGGGTTGTGTGCCTGCAGTGACTCGGGGCTATTCCTTCCACTGTAGAATAAAATGATATCCACTCTGTGAGATGATGATGCCTTTGTGATAAAAGAAATCCTTGACTGTGGTTGCAATGTAGCCCAGCAAATATATCCTTGAGAAATCCATAAGTGTTGTAGTTTACTACAAAGCACAAGTTGAACAAATCCAAGGGCCGGTCAATTAGATGACCCGGCATTTATATATGATAGGGCGGCTCTTCAACAATAGACAATTATTTCGTGCTGGCTTAAAAACCCCAATCGTTTAACACTGGTTATGATAAACCATGACGAAAATCCAGCCAAATTGGCTATTCAAAGATTTATTTGCACCTGCAATAATTTATGCTTTGACCCGGTTTTGAAGACCGGCATGATATGTATGTATGATGCATGATGCAATGCTAGATGATGCATCTATATGATATGATAAGTATGGCATCAAGCTATTTTAAATAAGTCGGCTCAGTGAGTCACGGTGGCTAGCACCTCAGTGAGTAATGGGTGATAATAAATAGCAATCGACCCAAGATATTTTGAGGCGAGTCAGAAAAAAGCCTGAAAAACCTTGTGGCAGTGCCAGGAAGATAAAAAATAGCAATTTCGTCGGCTCATCAGGTCGCGACAGGATGGGGCGAGTTACAAAGCTCAAACGCCACCCAAGAATGATTTCGTCGGCTCATAAGGTCGCGACAGGATGGGGCGAGTCAGAATAGCTCAAGCGTGCACCCTAGATGATGGTTTCGTCGGCTCATAAGGTCGCGACAGGATGGGGCGAGTCAGAAAGCTCAAGCGCGCACCCTAAATGATGGTTTCGTCGGCTCATAAGGTCACGACAGGATGGGGCGAGTCAGAAAGCTCAAGCGCGCACCCTAGATGATTTCGTTGGCTCATAAGGTCGCGACAGGATGGGGCGAGTCAGAAAGCTCAAGCGCGCACCCTAAATGATGGTTTCGTCGGCTCATAAGGTCGCGACAGGATGGGGCGAGTCAGAAAGCTCAAGCGCGCACCCTAAATGATGGTTTCGTCGGCTCATAAGGTCGCGACGGGATGGGGCGAGTCAGAAAGCTCAAGCGCGCACCCTAGATGATTTCGTCGGCTCATAAGGTCGCGACAAGATGGGGCGAGTCAGAAAGCTCAAGGGCGCAACCTAAATGATGGTTTCGTCGGCTCATAAGGTCGCGACAGGATGGGGCGAGTCAGAAAGCTCAAGCGCGCACCCTAAATGATGGTTTCGTCGGCTCATAAGGTCGCGACAGGATGGGGCGACTCAGAAAGCTCAAGCGCCACCCTAGATGATGGTTTCTTTGGCTCATAAGGACGCGACAGGATGGGGCGAGTCAGAAAGCTCAAGCGCCACCCTAGATGATGGTTTCGTCGGCTCATAAGGTCGCGACAGGATAGGGCGAGTCAGAAAGCTCAAGCGCCACCCAAGATAGCAGTTTCGTCGGCTCATAAGGTCGCGACTGGATAGGGCGAGTCAGAAAGCTCAAGCGCCACCCAAGATAGCAGTTTCGTCGGCT
This sequence comes from Hordeum vulgare subsp. vulgare, assembly GCF_904849725.1. Taxonomy (NCBI): domain Eukaryota; kingdom Viridiplantae; phylum Streptophyta; class Magnoliopsida; order Poales; family Poaceae; genus Hordeum; species Hordeum vulgare. The sequence goes on along the minus strand of NC_058518.1, from coordinate 446,691,250 downwards.
CATAAGGTCGCGACTGGATAGGGCGAGTCAAAAAGCTCAAGCGCCACCCAAGGAAGACTTTTGTATCAAAAGCTCAAGTATTTAGACCGGCTTAATTTTTCTGTAATGACCCGGGGTTCTTGAATTATTCATCCCAGTTGAGCCTGCTGAGCCATGTCCATGTAGCCCCCGAGTCTTAAGTCGACTGACGGAGGCAGCTTGAGAGTCTCCATACTTGATTGTGGCATAAACCGGCAGAGAAAAGATACTAGTACTCGCTCCATCTCTGAGATATAAAGCCACTGCACCGGCAAGTTGATGTTATCCGGATCGTAAGGGTGGCGACTTGCGTCCTTCTGTTAGGCGGCTCGTACAGGCGAGCATTGCACCGGCAGGTTCATGTAATCCAGACCGTGAGGGTGGCGTCTTGCATCCTTTGTTGGGCGGCTCGTATAAGCGAGCACCGCACCGGCGGGTTGATATAATCCGGTCCGTGAGGACGGCGACTTGCGTCCTTCTGTTGGCGGCTCATATAGGCGAGCACTGCACCGGCAGGTTCATGTAATCCGGGTCGTGAGGGTGGCGACTTGAGTGCGAGAGTTGTCTGGCATTTTGGCAAGGACTCGAGAATCAACTGTAGCATTGTAAGCCGCCTTGGTCGCACATACGCGAAATTTGGCCTTGTCATTGTAAACCATTCTAGTTGCGCAGACGCGAGAGTTGGCTGCGTCATTGTAAGCCGCCTTGGATAATTATTCACCCTCATCGTTTGTAGATCAGCGCGGACGGTGAGTCGCCCATGACATTACAGGCCGACGCGAATAGTGAGTCGCCCGTGGTGTTGATTGACACGAGCTTTGTGCTCGCAATATAACGCCAATTTAGTAATGAGTATTTGTCCTGCGTAAAAAATATCACAAACCGAAGTAATTGTTTTCAAGAAAATTAATATGAATTGACAAAGTATATAGGATGGATATCACCTGGATTAGGGGACGTTGTGTATTTCCTGAATGGCTTCTGGTGATAGACAGAATAAAATGTTCGAGTCGAACTTTTTCTATCTTCTTTTTGTCTTGATGTGATGAAGAAAACAAACCGTGGCTCTTGAGCTCCACCTTCACGTGAGAAGTAGTACTAGTAGGAGTACTACGCAACATAGCAACAACAGCCCTTTGCAGTATGTACATGACGGAGCTCATCTTCATCATGCATGAAGAAACAGATGTGGTGGGTGCAAGCAGCTCCTCCTCTACAGAACCTGGTGTAGTACTATGTCGGTCGCAGTCGGCTCAAGGCAAGGCGAGCCACGACAGCTCCGGCAGGCGCGACAGGGTGAGCCAGCTCAACGCGAGGCAGCGGTGTCATGGCAAGCCACGGCGGCGGCGGCAAACGTAACGAGGCGAGTCACGACGGCGGCGGCAGAGCGTGACGAGGTGAGTTACAACAGCGATGGTAGGCGTGACGGGGCGAGCCGACTCAAGGTGAGGCAACGGGGGCGAGGCGAGTCACGGTGGTGGCAACAGGCGGGCGAGGTGAGTCGGCTCCACGCAGGGCCGCGACGGCGGCGACTGAGTTCGTTGTCACATATCCTTCCAGCTCGCGGCTTGCTTCGTAACTTTTCCTTCCTTTATTCTCGAAGTAATCTCCTGATAGCCTCCTCGTATCTGCGTAGGAATTAGGCTTTCCGTGAAGTAGCACTAGTGGAGTACTACATGACGATCCCTTGTATTTGAAGCGGTCTTCACGGATTTGGCGAGGCGGCTGTGGCTTGTGCGGGCGCAGTGGAGGCAACGGTAAGCGGGCTATGACGCGAGGAGGCCATAGAAGCGGAAACGGCAGCTGCAAGCTAGCGACTGGGCGTGTATACAGCGGTGGCGGAAGACGTCTCTGCGGTGAGAGGCGGCCGTGGTGAAAACCGGCATGTCAGACATCCCTGCGTGCGTGCAAGCTAGTCTCCGTGCAAACCATCCACCTCCCTGCCTGCTTGTAAGCTAGCTTCCGAGCAAACCATCCACCTCCCTTCCTGCTTGTAAGCTAGCTTCCGAGCAAACCATCAACCTCCCTGCATGCTTGTTCAGGCTAGTTTAGTATGGGCGCGTATTGCACTATACTAGGATCCATCCATCATCTACGTATTCCATAGTGGCAGAGGCGCAGCGGAGGCGAGACGACAAAGTAGCTCGAGGCAAAGCTTGGCATGTAGAGGCGAGGCGACTCGAACACGCGGCAATGATGGCTACACAACGGCTAAAAGCGCGGCGGCTCAAAGCGAGACGGAGCGACGCAGACGCAGCGCATCAAGCGCAGTGGGGTGGAGCCGACAGCGGCTCAGAAATGAGCGATGGCACAGGCGACGTGCGGACGCGCGCGGAGGATCGGCCGGAGGTGGCGCGAGGCTCTGCCATGACCTGGGCGGCTGCGATGAGCGCGACTTGGATGGCGCACATCGATGCGGGAAGCCGGCGAGGCGGCTACGGCGAAGGTGACTCAGATGGCGCGCATCGACACGGTAGGGCCGGCAAGGCAGCTACGGAGGGAGGCCGAGCCGACCACGATGCGGTGGCAGGAGAGGCGAAAATCGGCTTGAGGGCAGGCAGTTGCGGCGTTGGAGCGAGGCGGGTGACGCGGCGGGCCGGCTTGTGCGAGAACAACTACAGCGGTGAAGCGTAGTCGAGTGCGACTTAGGTCAGGCTTGACCTGAGTCAGAACTTGATCCGTTTCTACCGTGGTGACAGCCAGGCTCTGAAATCAAGCGGTGGATGGATCGATTGCTTCTCGAAGCCGGTATCCCTGGGCTGCAATAATAGATGTATAATGCTCGTTGGAAGCGCACACCGGAGGCGACTTCGGCGGCGGAGGCTGGCGGCTTGGACCCGAGGCGGCAGCGGCCGGCTCGACGAGGCGAGGTGGAGAGACGTGGCGACCGGCTCAGCAAGGGGACGCGTGGCGATGGAGGCGGACTACTACTAAGTCCAAGTAGTATATTTATGTGGTCAGGAAATTGAAGGTGTTTCACAAACAGCCTCGGATTAGTTGGAACCCTGGCGCATCTGATCTTGCCGATCTCCTGATCTTCGTATTTCGCTGATCACCATGGCACACGCGGCGGCTGCAGAACGAGGCGAATCCAAGTCCTGCCCGGTTTGGTGAATCCATCGTTGAAATTTCTTCCAATCTGAAGTGATGAACTTCGAGTTGATGTAGATCTGAGTCGGCTCTCTTTTTTATCCGGCCAACTGCGAGCCTCACGATCCCTGGTTGGGCTCCCTCCAAGAACACAATACCACCGTGCGATAAGCCCCACGGTGGGCGCCAACTGTCGTGGTTTTGTCAAGGCAGATGTCCTCATGAGAAAACTTAGGTGTGAGGCCATCGCAACCATGTGACGGTTTGAAGGGGTTGGTCGAAATCGAGAGACGCAAGTTTACCCAGGTTCGGCCCCTCCGATGGAGGTCAAAGCCTACGTCCTGCTTGTGCCTCATTGATGAAGATGATGATCTCAATTACAAGGGTGCAGACCCGCCACCTCTAATCTCCTGGGTGTCTAATCTGTCTCCCTCATGATTTATCTTGTCTAGACCTAAGTTGTGTATCTTGTCCCTCTTGGGGTGCCTTACCCCTCCTTATATAGGTGGAAGGGGTAGGTTTACATGTAGAGTCCTACTAGGAGCAGGAGTAGGACTAGTCTCTCTTGAATCCTAATCCGGGTCTTGTTTCCTTCTTGTGGGAGTCTTTCCTCTTCTTGGGCCTTCTCTTGTGAGTCGACCCTCCTTGCCTCTCTATGAGTCGCCTTATGCCAGGGTGCACGCTGGGCCTTGGGCCTTCGTCATTTATCTAAGTCGCCTGTGGGGACAAGTATGAGTCACCCGCCAGGTCACTGCTGAGTCGCCGGTGAATCGCCAAGTCCTTTGGTGGGTCACACTCCAAGCCGGGTTACACAGCGGGGTATATCCCCGAAACATGGTGTATGTTCTCTAAGTGTGCTCCTCGAGTGTTCATTAAGAAAGTTGTTGTGAAGTTTGTGAACGAACTCCTTAAGAAACATGTTCCATAAGTTTCCTATGAATGTTTCATGTGAATTGTGTGTTCTTCATGAGCCTTTCAGGTAATTGTTGAGGGAGAACTCACTCGTGTGCATCAGATATCTATATATTAGTTTATAGTGCTCAAACTGATCCAGAACCAAGTTTATAGAGCAATTCCTGTCTTGTTGGATCCGATTTTCTCTCTCATTTTCCCTAAAAATCGCAATATGACATCAATTAGGTATAGGGATATGCGAGAGACCATAGTCTAAAGATGTACTGGGGCACAAGCTGGAACTTGGTGTATGTTCTGTCAACGCGTTTGTCTAGCATTCATTAAGAAAATTCCAATGTAGTTTGTGAACGAACACCTTAAGAAAAGTTTTCAAAATTATTCCTACAAACGGTTCGTTTGAATTGTTTGGTTGTCATGAGTATTTCGAGTACTCGTTGAGGAAAAATGGACTCTGTATGGGGCAGATATCTCTGTATTAGTTCACACTAGTCAAAATTGATTGAGAACCGATTTTATAGAGTAGTTCTTGTCTTGTTTGATCCGTATTTTTCTGTTCTTTTTCCAACAAATATCCATATGAGATGCAATTAGGTCTACGGATAAGTGAGAGACCGTATTTCCTATGATGCACTAGGGTTCAAGCTGGCACATGGTGTATGTTCTCTGACTGTGCTCCTCGAGTGTTCATTAAGAAAGTTCCTGTGAAGTTTGTGAACGAACTCCTTAAGAAACATGTTCCATAAGTTTCCTATGAAAGTTTCATGTGAATTGTGTGTTCTTCATGAGCGTTTCGGGTAATTGTTGAGGGAGAACTGACTCGTATGCATCAGATATCTCTATATTAGTTTATACTGCTGAAAAATGATCCAGAACCAAGTTTATATAGCAGTTCCTGTCATGTTGGATCCGATTTTCCCTCTCATTTTCCCTAAAAATCGCTATATGACATAAATTAGGTATAGGGATATGCGAGAGACCATAGTCTAAAGATGTACTAGGGCACAAGCTGCGACTTGGTGTATGTTCTGTCAACGCGTTTGTCTAGCATTCATTAAGAAAGTTCCAATGTAGTTTGTGAACGAACACCTTAAGAAAAGTTTTCAAAACTATTCCTACAAACGGTTCCTCTGAATTGTTTGGTTGTCATGAGTATTTCGAGTACTCGTTGAGGAAAAATGGTCTCTGTATGGGGCATATATCTCTGTATTACTTCACACTAGTCAAAATTGATTGAGAACCGAGTTTATAGAGTAGTTCTTGTCTTGTTCGGTCCGTATTTTTCTGTTCTTTTTCCATCAAATATCCATATGAGATGCAATTAGGTCTACGGATAAGTGCGAGACCGTTTTTCCTATGATGCAGTAGGGTTCAAGCTGGGACATGATGTATGTTCTCTAAGTGTGCTCCTCTAGTGTTCATTAAGAAAGTTCCTGTGAAGTTTGTGAATGAACTCCTTAAGAAACATGTTCCATAAGTTTCCTATGAAAGTTTCATGTGAATTGTGTGTTCTTCATGAGCGTTCCGGGTAATTGTTGAGGGAGAACTGACTCGTATGCATCATGTATCTCTATATTAGTTTATACTGCTGAAAATTGATCCAGAAACAAGTTTATAGAGTTGTTCTTGTCTTGTTGGATCCGATTTTCCCTCTCATTTCCCCTAAAAACGCAATTTGACATCAATTAGGTCTAGGGATACGCGAGAGACCATAGTCTGAAGATGTACTCGGGCACAAGCTGGGACTTGGTGTATGTTCTCTGAACGCGTTCGTCCAGCATTCATTGAGAAAGTTCCGATGCAGTTTGTGAACGAACGCCTTAAGAAAAGTTTTCAAAATTGATCCTACAAACGGTTCCTTTGAATTATTTGGTTGTTATGAGTATTTCGAGTAGTCCTTGAGGAAAAATGGACTCTGTATGGGGCAGATATCTCTGTATTAGTTCACACTACTCAAAATTGATTCAGAACCGAGTTTATTGAGCAGTTCTTGTCTTGTTCTATCCGTATATTTCTGTTCTTTTTCCATATAATATCCATATGAGACGCAATTAGGTCTTCGGATAAGTGAGAGACCGTATTTCCTATGATGAACTAGGGTTCAAGCTGGGACATGGTGTATGTTCTCTGAGTGTGCTCCTCAAGTGTTCATTAAGAAAGTTCCTGTGAAGTTTGTGAACGAACTCCTTAAGAATCATGTTCCATAAGTTTCCTATGAATGTTTCATGTGAATTGTGTGTTCTTCATGAGCGTTTCGGGGAATTGTTGAGGGAGAACTGACTCGTATGCATCAGATATCTCTATATTAGTTTATAGTGCTCAAAATCGATCCAAAACCAAGTTTATAGAGTAGTTCTTGTCTTGTTGGATCCGATTTTCCCTCTCATTTTCCCCTAAAAATCGCAATATGACATCAATTAGGTCTAGAGATACGCGAGAGACCATAGTCTGAAGATGTACTCGGGCACAAGCTACGACTTGGTGTATGTTCTCTGAACGCGTTCGTCTAGCATTCATTAAGAAAGTTCCAATGCAGTTTGTGAACGAACACCTTAAGAAAAGTTTTCAAAATTATTCCTACAAACGGTTCCTTTGAATTGTTTGGTTGTCATGAGTATTTCGAGTACTCGTTTAGGAATAATGGACTCTGTATAGGGCAGATATCTCTGTATTAGTTCACACTACTCAAAATTGATTGAGAACCGAGTTTATTGAGCAGTTCTTGTCTTGTTGGATCCGATTTTCCCTCTCATTTTTCCCTAAAAATCGCAATATGACATCAAATAGGTCTAGGGATACGCGAGAGACCATAGTCTGAAGATGTCTGGGGCACAAGCTGGGACTTGGTGTATGTTCTCTGACCGCGTTCGTCTAGCATTCATTAAGAAAGTTTCGATGCAGTTTGTGAACGAACGCTTTAAGAAAACTTTTCAAAATTGATCCTACAAACGGTTCCTTTGAATTGTTTGGTTGTCATGAGTATTTCGAGTACTCGTTTAGGAAAAATGGACTCCGTATGGGGCAGATATTTCTGTATTAGTTCATACTACTCAAAATTGATTGAGAACCGAGTTTATTGAGCAGTTCTTGTCTTGTTCGATCCGTATTTTACTGTTCTTTTTCCATCAAATATCCATATGAGATGCAATTAGGTTTACGTATAAGTGAGAGACCGTATTTCCAATGATGCACTAGGGTTCAAGCTCGGACATGGTGTATGTTCTCTAAGTGTGCTCCTTGAGTGTTCATTAAGAAAGTTCCCGTGAAGTTTGTGAACGAACTCCTTAAGAAACATGTTCCATCAGTTTCATATGAAAGTTTCATGTGAATTGTGTGTTCTTCATGAGCGTTCCAGGTAATTGTTGAGGGAGAACTAACTCGTATGCATTAGATATCTCTATATTAGTTTATACTGCTGAAAACTGATCCAGAACCAAGTTTATAGAGCAGTTCTTGTCTTGTTGGATCCGATTTTCCCTCTTATTTTTCTCTAAAAATCGCAATATGACATCAAATAGGTCTAGGGATACGCGAGAGACCATAGTCTGAAGATGTACTGGGGCACAAGCTGGGACTTGGTGTATGTTCTCTGAATGCGTTCGTCTAGCATTCATTAAGAAAGTTCCAGTGCAGTTTGTGAATGAACAGCTTAAGAAAAGTTTTCAAATTTGTTCCTACAAACGGTTCCTTTGAATTGTTTGGTTGTCTTGAGTATTTCGAGTAATCGTCGAGGAAAAATGGACTCTGTATGGGGCAGATATCTCTGTATTAGTTCACACTACTCAAAAATGATTCAGAACCGAGTTCATAGAGCAGTTCTTATCTTGTTCGATCCGTATATTTCTGTTCTTTTTCCATCAAATAAGCATATGAGATGCCATTAGGTCTATGGATAAGTGAGAGACCGTATTTCCTATGATGCACTAGGGTTCAAGTTGGGACATGGTGTATGTTCTCTGAGTGTGCTCCTCGAGTGTTCATTAAGAAAGTTCGTGTGAAGTTTGTGAACGAACTCCTTAAGAAACATGTTCCATAAGTTTCCTATGAAAGTTTCATGTGAATTGTGTGTTCTTCATTACCGTTTAGGGTAATTGTTGAGGGAGAAGAGACACGTATGCATCAGATATCTCTATATTAGTTTATACTGCTCAAACCTGAGCCAAAACCAAGTTTATAGAGCAGTTCTTGTCTTATTGGATCCGATTTACCCTCTCATTTTCCCCTAAAAAATGCAATATGACATCAATTAGGTCTAGGGATTCGCGAGAGACCATAGTCTGAAGATGTACTGGGGCACAAGTTGGGACTTGGTATATGTTCTCTGAACGCGTTCGTCTAGCATTCATTAAGAAAGTTCCAATGCAGTTCGTGAACGAACACCTTAAGAAAAGTTTCAAAATTGTTCCTACAAACGGTTCCTTTGAATTGTTGGGTTGTCATGAGTATTTCGAGTACTCTTTGAGGAAAAATGGACTCTGTATGGGGTAGATATCTCTGTATTAGTTCACACTACTCAAAATTGATTCAGAACCGAGTTTATAGAGCAGTTCCTGTCTTGTTCAATCCGTATTTTTCTGTTCTTTTTCCATCAAATATCCATATAAGATGCAATTAGGTCTACGGATAAGTGAGAGACCGTATTTCCTATGATGCACTAGGGTTCAAGCTGGGACATGGTGTATGTTCTCTGAGTGTGCTCCTCGAGTGTTCATTAAGAAGGTTCCTATGAAGTTTGTGAACGAACTCCTTAAGAAACATGTACCATATGTTTCCTATGAAAGTTTCATGTGAATTGTGTGTTCTTCATGAGAGTTTCGGGTAATTGTTGAGGGAGAACTGACTCGTATGCATAAGATATCTCCATATTAGTTTATACTGCTCCAAATTGATCCAGAACCAACTTTATAGAGCAGTTCTTGTCTTGTTGGATCCGATTTCCCCTCTCATTTTTCCTGAAAAATCGCAATATGACATCAATTATGTCTAGGGATACACCAGAGACCATAGTCTGAACATGTACTGGGGTACAATCTGGGACTTGGTGTATGTTCTCTGAACGCGTTCGTCTAGCATTCATTAAGAAAGTTCCAATGCAGTTTGTGAACGAACACCTTAAGAAAAGTTTTCAAAATTGTTCCTACAAACGATTCCTTTGAATTGTTTGGTTTTCATGAGTATTTCGAGTACTCGTTGAGGAAAAATGGACTCTGTATGGGGAAGATATCTCTGTATTAGTTCACACTACTCAATCTGTATTTTTCTTGTCTTGTTCGATCTGTATTTTTCTGTTCTTTTTCTATCAAATATGCATATCAGATGCAATTAGTTCTACTGATAAGTGAGAGACCATATTTCCTATGATGCACTAGGTTTCAAGCTTGGACATGGTGTATGTTCTTTGAGTGTGCTCCTCGAGTGTTCATTAAGAAAGTTCCTGTGAAGTTTGTGAATGAACTCCTTAAGAAACATGTTCCATAAGTTTCCTATGAATGTTTCATGTGAATTGTGTGTTATTCATGAGCGTTTCGGGTAATTGTTGAGGGAAAACTGACTCGTATGCATCAGATATCACTATATTAGTTTATACTGCTCACGACTGATCCAAAACCAAGTTTATAGAGCAGTTCTTGTCATGTTGGATCCGATTTTCCCTATCATTATCCCCTAAAATTCGCAATATGACATCAATTAGGTCAACGGATACGCGAGAGACCATAGTCTGAAGATATACTGGGGCACAAGTTGGGACTTTGTGTATGTTCTCTGAACGCGTTCGTCTAGCATTCATTAAGAAAGTTCCAATGCAGTTTGTGAACGAACACCTTAAGAAAAGTTTTCAAAATTGTTCCTACAAACGGTTCCTTTGAATTGTTTGGTTGTCATGAGTATTTCAAGTACTCGTTGAGGAAAAATGGACTCTGTATGGGGCAGATATCTCTGTATTAGTTCACACTACTCAAAATTGATTCAGAACCGAGTTTATATAGCAGTTCTTGTTTTGTTCGATCCGTTTTTTCTGTTCTTTTTCCATCAGATATCCATATGAGATGCAATTAGGTCTACGGATAAGTGAGAGACCGTATTTCCTATGATGCACTAGGGTTCAAGCTGGGACGTGGTGTATGTTCTCTGAGTGTGCTCCTCGAGTGTTCATTAAGAAAGTTCCTGTGAAGTTTGTGAACGAACTCCTTAAGAAACATGTTCCATAAGTTTCCTATGAAAGTTTCATGTGAATTGTGTGTTCTTCATGAGCGTTTCGGGTAAATGTTGAGGGAGAACTGACTCGTATGCAACAGATATCTCTATATTAGTTTATACTGCTCAAAACTGATCCAGAACCAAGTTTATAGACGAGTTCTTGTCTTGTTGGATCCGATTTCCCTCTCATTTTTCCCTAAAAATCGCAATATGACATCAATTAGGTCTAGGGATACGTGAGAGACCATAGTCTGAAGATGTACTGGGGCACAAGCTGGGACTTGGTCTCTGTTCTCTGAACGCGTTCGCCTAGCATTCATCAAGAAAGTTCCAATGCAGTTTGTGAACGAACACCTTCAGAAAAGTTTTCAAAATTGTTCCTACAAACGGTTCCTTTGAATTGTTTGGTTGTCATGAGTATTTCGAGTACTCGTTGAGATAAAATGGACTCTGTATGGGGCAGATATCTCTGAATTAGTTCACACTATACATAAAATCGATTGAGAACCGAGTTTATAGAGTAGTTCTTGTCTTGTTCGATCCGTATTTTTCTGTTCTTTTTCCATCAAATATCCATTTGAGATGCAATTAGTTCTACGGATAAGTGAGAGACCGTATTTCCTATGATGCACTAGGGTTCAAGCTGGGACATGGTGTATGTTCTGTGAGTGTGCTCCTCCTCGAGTGTTCATTAAGAAAGTACCTGTGAAGTTTGTGAACGAACTCCTTAAGAACCATGTTCCATAAGTTTCATATGAAAGTTTCATGTGAATTGTGTGTTCTTCATGAGCGTTTCGGGTAATTATTGTGGGAGAACTGACTCGTATGCATCAGATATCTCTATATTACTTTATACTACTCAAAACAGATCCAGAACCAAGTTTATAGAGCAGTTCTTGTCTTGTTGTATCCGATTTTCCCTCTCATTTTCCCCTAAAAATCGCAATATGACATCAATTAGGTTTAGGGATATGCGAGAGAACATCCTCCGAAGATGTACTGGGGCACAAGCTGGGACTTGGTGTATGTTCTCTCAACGCGTTCGTCTAGCATTCATTCAGAAAGTTCCGATGCAGTTTGTGAACAAACACCTTAAGAAAAGTTTTCAAAATTGTTCCTACAAACGGTTCCTTTGAATTGTTTGGTTGTCATGAGTATTTCGAGTACCCGTTGAGGAAAAATGGACTCTGTATGGGGTAGATATCTCTCTAATAGTTCACACTACTCAAAATTGATTCAGAACCGAGTTTATAGAGCAGTTCTTGTCTTGTTCGATCCGTATTTTTGTGTTCTTTTTCCATCAAATATCCATATGAGATGCAATTAGGTCTACGGATAAGTCAGAGACCGTATTTCCTATGATGCACTAGGGTTCAAGCTAGGACATGGTGTATGTTCTCTGAGTGTGCTCCTCGAGTGTTCATTAAGAAAATTCATGTGAAGTTGGTGAACGAACTCCTTAAGAAATATGTTCCATAAGTTTCCTATGAATGTTTCATGTGAATCGTGTGTTCTTCATGAGTGTTCCGGGTATTTTTTGATGGAGAACTGACTCGTATGCATCAGATATGTCTATATTAGTTTATACTGCTCTAAACTGATCCAGAACCAAGTTTCTAGAGCAGTTCTTGTCTTGTTGGATCCGATTTTCCCTCTCATTTTTCCCTAAAAATCGCAATATGACATCAATTAGGTCTAGGGATACGCTAGAGACCATAGTATGAATATGTACTGGGGCACAAGCTGGGACTTGGTGTATGTTCTGTGAACGCGTTCGTCTAGCATTCATTAAGAAAGTTCCAATGCAATTTGTGAACGAACAACTTAAGAAAAGTTTTCAGTATTGTTCCTACAAACGGTTCCTTTGAATCGTTTGGTTGTCATGAGTATTTCGAGTACTCGTTGAGGAAAAATGGACTCTGTATGGGGCAGATATCTCTGTATTAGTTCACACTAATCAAAATTGATTCAGAACGGAGTTTATATAGCAGTTCGTGTCTTGTTCGAACCGTATTTTTGTGTTCTTTTTCCATCAAATATCCATATGAGATGCAATTAGGTCTACGGATAAGTCAGAGACCGTATTTCCTATGATGCACTAGGGTTCAAGCTGGGACATGGTGTATGTTCTCTGAGTGTGCTCCTCGAAAGTTCATTAAGAAAGTTCCTGTGAAGTTTGTGAACGAACTCCTTAAGAAACATGTTCCATAAGTTTCCTATGAAATTTTAATATTAATTGTGTGTTCTTCATGGGCGTTTCGGGTAATTGTTGAGGGAGAACTGACTCGTATGCATCAAATATCTCTATATTAGTTTATACTGTTCAAAATTGATCCAGAACCAAGTTTATAGAGGAGTTCTTGTCTTGTTGGATCCGATTTTCCCTCTCATTTTCCCTTAAAAATGGCAATATGACATCAATTAGTTCTAGGGATACGCGAGAGACGATAGTCTGAAGATGTACTGGTGCACAAGCTGGGACTTGGTGTATGTTCTCTGAACGCATTCTTCTAGCATTCATTCAGAAAGTTCCAATGCAGTTTGTGAACGAACACCTTAAGAAAGGTTTTCAAAAGTGTTCCTACAAACGGTTCCTTTTAATTGTTCTGTTGTCATGAGTATTTCAAGTACTCGTTGAGGAAAAATGGACTCTGTATGGGGCATATATCTCTGTATTAGTTCAGACTACTCAAAATTGATTCAGAACCGAGTTTATAGAGAAGTTCTTGTCTTGTTCGATCCGTATTTTTCTGTTCTTTTTCCATCAAATATCCATATGAGATGCAATTAAGTCTACGGGTAAGTGAGAGGCCGTATTTCCAATGATATACTAGGGTTCAAGCTCGGACATGGTTTATGTTCTCTGAGTGTGCTCCTCGAGTGTTCATTAAGAAAGTTCCTGTGAAGTTTGTGAACGAACTCCTTAAGAAAATGTTCCATAAGTTTCCTATGAAAGTTTCATGTGAATTGTGTGTTCTTCATGAGCGTTTCTGGTAATTTTTGAGGGAGAACTGACTCGTATGTATCAGATATTTCTATATTAGTTTATACTGCTCAAAACTGATCCAGAACCAAGTTTATGGAGCAGTTCTTGTCTTGTTGGATCCGATTTTCCCTCTCATTTTCCCTAAAAATCGCAATATGACATCAATTAGGTCTAGGGATACGCGAGAGAACATAGTCTGAAGATGTACTGGGGCACAAGGTGGGACTTGGTGTATGTTCTCTGAACGCCTTCGTCTAGCATTCATTAAGAAATTTACTGTGAAGTTTGTGAACGAACTCCTTAGGAAACTTGTTCCATAACTTTCCTATGAAAGTTTCATGTGAATTGTGTGTTCGTCATGAGCGTTTCGGGTAATTGTTGAGGGAGAACTGACTCGTATGCATCAGATATCTGTATATTAGGTTATACTGCTCAAAGTTGATCCAGAACCAAGTTTATAGAGCAGTTCTTGTCTTTTTGGATGCCATTTTCCCTCTCATTTTCCCCTAAAAATCGAAATATGACATCAATTAAGTCTAGGATACGCAAGAGATCATAGTCTGAAGATGTACTGGGGCACAAGCTGGGACTTGGTATATGTTCTCTAAACGCGTTCATCTAGCATTCATTAAGAAAGTTCCAACGCAGTTTGTGAACGAACACCTTAAGAAAAGTTTTCAAAATTGTTCCGACAAAAGGTTCCTTTGAATTGTTTGGTTGTCATGAGTATTTAGAGTACTCGTCGAGGAAAAATGGACTCTGTATGGGGCAGATACCTCTGTATTAGTTCACACTACTCAAAATTGATTCAGAACCGAGTTTATACAGCAGTTCTTGTCTTGTTCGATCCATATTTTTCTTGTTCTTTTTCCATCAAATATCCATATGAGATGCAATTAGGTCTACGGATAAGTGAGAGACCGTATTTCCTATGATGCACTAGGGTTCAAGCTGGGACATGGTGTATGTTCTCTGAGTGTGCTCCTTTGAATTGTTTGGTTGTCATGAGTATGTTCTCTGAGTGTGCTCCTGGGAATGGTTCCTTTGAATTGTTTGGTTGTCATGAGTATTTCGAGTACTCGTTGAGGAAAATTGGACTCTGTATGGGGTAGATATCTCTGTATTAGTTCACACTACTCAAAATTGATTCAGAACCGAGTTTATACAGCAGTTCTTGTCTTGTTCGATCCGTATTTTTCTGTTCTTTTTACATCAAATATCCATATGAAATGCAATTAGGTCTACGGATAAGTGAGAGACCGTATTTCCTATGATGCACTAGGGTTCAAGCTGGGACATGGTGTATGTTCTCTCAGTGTGCTCCTCGAGTGTTCATTAAGAAAGTTCCTGTGAAGTTTCTGAAGGAACTCGTTAAGAAATATGTTCCATAAGTTTCCTATGAAAGTTTTATGTGAATTGTGTGTTCTTCATGAGCGTTTCGGGTAATTGTTGAGGGAGAACTGACTCGTATGCATCAGATATCTCTATATTAGTTTATACTGCTCAAAACTGATCCATAACCAAGTTTATAGAGCAGTTCTTGTCTTGTTGGATCTGATTTTCCCTCTCATTTCCCCCTAAAAATTGCAATATGACATCAATTAGGTCTACGGATACGCGAGAGACCATAGTTTGAAGATGTACTGGGGCACAAGCTGGGACTTGGTGTATGTTTTGTCAACGAGTTCGTCTAGCATTCATTAGGAAAGTTCCAATGCAGTTTGTGAACGAACACCTTAAGAAAAGTGTTCAAAATTGTTCCTACAAATGGTTCCTTCGAATTGTTTGGTTGTCATGAGTATTTCGAGTACTCGTTGAGGAAAAATGGACTCTGTATGGGGCAGATATCTCTGTATTAGTTCATACTACTCAAAATTCATTCAGAACCGAGTTTATAGAGCAGTTCTTGGCTTGTTCGATCCGTATTTTTCTGTTCTTTTTCCATCAATTATACATATGAGATGCAATTAGTTCAACGGATAAGTGAGAGACCGTATTTCCTATGATGCACTAGGGTTCAAGCTGGGACATGGTGTATGTTCTCTGAGTGTGCTCCTCGAGTGTTCATTAAGAAAGTGCCTATGAAGTTTGTGAACGAACTCCTGAAGAAACATGTTGCATAAGTTTCCTATGAAAGTTTCATGTGAATTGTGAGTTATTCGTGAGCGTTTAGGGTAATTGTTGAGGGAGAACTGACTCGTATGCATCAGATATCTCTATATTAGTTTATACTCCTCACGACTGATCCAGAACCAAGTTTATAGAATAGTTCTTGTCTTGTTGGATCCAATTTTCCCTCTCATTTTCCCCTAAAAATTGCAATATGACATCAAATAGGTCTAGGGATACGCGAGAGACCATAGTCTGAAGATGTACTGGGGCACAAGCTGGGACTTGGTGTATGTTCTCTGAACACGTTCGTCTAGCATTCATTAAGAAAGTTCCAATGCAGTTTGTGAACAAACACCTTAAGAAAAGTTTTCCAAATTGTTCCAACAAACTGTTCCTTTGAATTGTTTGGTTGTCACGAGTATTTCAAGTACTCGTTGAGGAAAAATGGACTCTGTATGGGGCAGATATCTCTGTATTAGTTCACACTACTCAGAATTGATTGAGAACCGAGTTTATAGAGCAGTTCTTGTCTTGTTCTATCCGTATTTTTCTGTTCTTTTTCCATATAATATCCATATGAGATGCAATTAGGTCTACGGATAAGTGAGAGACCGTATTTCCTATGATGCACTAGGGTTCAAGCTGGGACATGGTGTATGTTCTCTGAGTCTGCTCCTCAAGTGTTCATTAAGAAAGTTCGTGTGAAGTTTGTGAACGAACTCCTTAAGAAACATGTTCTATAAGTTTCCTATGAAAGTTTCATGTAAATTGTGTGTTCTTCATGAGCGTTGGGGGGAATTGTTGAGGGAGAACTGACTCGTATGCATCAGATATCTCTATATTAGTTTATAATGCTCAAAACTGATCCAGAACCAAGTTTATGGAGCAGTTCTTGTCTTGTTGGATACGATTTTCCCTCTCATTTTCCCTCAAAATCGCAATATGACATCAATTAGGTCTAGGGATACGCGAGAGAACATAGTCTGAAGATGTATTGGGGCACAAGGTGGGACTTGGTGTATGTTCTCTGAACGCCTTCGTCTAGCATTCATTAAGAAAGTTCTGGTGAAGTTTGTGAACGAACTCCTTAGGAAACTTGTTCCATAACTTTCCTATGAAAGTTTCATGTGAATTGTGTGTTCTTCATGAGCGTTTCGGGTAATTGTTGAGGGAGAACTGACTCGCATGCATCAGATATCTGTATATTAGGTTATACTGCTCAAAGTTGATCCAGAACCAAGTTTATAGAGAAGTTCTTGTTTTGTTGGATGCAATTTTCCCTCTCATTTTCCCTAAAAATCGCAATATGACATCAATTAGGTCTAGGATACGCGAGAGATCATAGTCTGAAGATGTACTGGGGCACAAGCTGGGACTTGGTGTATGTTCTCTAAACGCGTTCATCTAGCATTCATTAAGAAAGTTCCAACGCAGTTTGTGAACGAACACCTTAAGAAAAGTTTTCAAAATTGTTCCTACAAAAGGTTCCATTGAATTGTTTGGTTGTCATGAGTATTTAGAGTACTCGTTGAGGAAAAATGTACTCTGTATGGGGCAGATACCTATGTATTAGTTCACACTACTCAAAATTGATTCAGAACCGAGTTTACAGAGCAGTTCTTGTCTTGTTCGATCCGTATTTTTTGTTCTTTTTCCATCAAATATCCATATGAGATGCAATTAGGTCTACGGATAAGTGAGAGACCGTATTTCCTATGGTGCAGTAGGGTTCAAGCTGGGACATGGTGTATGTTCTCTGAGTGTGCTCCTCGAGTGTTCATTAAGAAAGTTCCTGTGAAGTTTTTGAACACACTCCTTAAGAAACATGTTCCATAAGTTTCCTATGAAAGGTTCATGTGAATTGTGTGTTCTTCATGAGAGTTTCTGGTAATTGTTGAGGGACAACTGACTCGTATGCATCAGATATCTCTATATTAGTTTATACTGCTCAAAACTGATCCAGAACCAAGTTTATAGAGCAGTTCTTGTCTTGTTGTATCCGATTTTCCCTCTCATTTTCCCTAAAAATCACAATATTAAATCAATTAGGTCTAGGTATACGCGAGAGACCATAGTCTGAAGATGTATTGGGGCACAAGCTTGGACTTGGTGTATGTTCTCTGAATGCGTTCGGCTAGCATTCATTAAGAAAGTTCCAATGAAGTTTGTGAAGGAACACCATAAGAAAAGTTTTCCAAATTGTTCCTACGAACGGTTCCTTTGAATTGTTTGGTTGTCAGTAGTATTTCGAGTACTCGTTGAGGAAAAATGGACTCTGTATGGGGCAGATATCTTTGTATTAGTTCACACTAATCAAAATTGATTCAGAACCGAGTTTATATAGCAGTTCTTGTCGTGTTCGTTCCGTATTTTTCTGTTCTTTTTCCATCAAATATACATATCAGATGCAATTAGGTATACGGATAAGTCAAAGACCGTATTTCCTATGATGCACTAGGGTTCAAGCTGGGACATGGTGTATGTTCTCTGAGTGTGCTCCTCGAGTGCTCATTAAGAAAGTTCAT
The DNA here is from genome assembly GCF_904849725.1 of Hordeum vulgare subsp. vulgare. Classification (NCBI taxonomy): domain Eukaryota; kingdom Viridiplantae; phylum Streptophyta; class Magnoliopsida; order Poales; family Poaceae; genus Hordeum; species Hordeum vulgare. Next base: position 446,673,409 of record NC_058518.1, on the reverse strand, counting down.
GTGAAGTTTGTGAACGAACTCCTTAAGAAACATGTTCCATAAGTTTCCTATGAAAGTTTCATGTGAATTGTGTGTTCTTCATGAGCGTTTCGGGTAATAGTTGAGGGAGAACTGACTCGTATGCATCAGATATCTCTATATTTGTTAATACTGCTCAAAACTGATCCAGAACCAAGTTTATAGAGCAATTCTTGTCTTGTTGGATCCGATTTTCCCTCTGATGTTTCCCTAAAAATCGCAATATGACATCAATTAGGTCTAGGGATACGCGAGAGACCATAGTCTGAATATGTACTGGGGCACAAGCTGGGACTTGGTGCATAGTCTCTGAACGCGTTCGTCTAGCATTCGTTAAGAAAGTTCCAATGCAGTTTGTGAACGAACACCTTAAGAAAAGTTTTCAAAATTGTTCCTAGAAACGGTTCCTTTGAATAGTTTGGTTGTCATGAGTATTTCGAGTACTCGTTGAGGAAAAATGGACTCTGTATGGGGCAGATATCACTGTATTAGTTCACACTACTCAAAATTGATTCAGAACCGGGTTTATAGAGCAGTTCTTGTCTTATTCGATTCGTATTTTGCTGTTCTTTTTCCATCAAATATCCATATGAGATGCAATTAGGTCTACTGATAAGTGAGAGACCGTATTTCCTATGATGCACTAGGGTTCAAGCTGGGACATGGTGTATGTTCTCTGAGTGTGCTCCTCGAGTGTTCATTAAGAAAGTTCCTGTGAAGTTTGTGAACGAACTCCTTAGGAAACATGTTCCATAAGTTTCCTATGAAAGTTTCATGTGAATTTTGTGTTCTTCATGAGCGTTTCTGGTAATTGTTGAGGGAGAACTGACTCGTATGCATCAGATATCTCTATATTAGTTTATACTGCTCAAAACTGATCTAGAACCAAGTTTATAGAGCAGTTCTTGTCTTGTTGGATCCGATTTTCCCTCTCATTTTCCCCTAAAAATTGCAATATGTCATCAATTAGGTCTAGGGACACGTGAGAGACCATAGTTTGAAGATGTACTGGGGCACAAGCTGGGACTTGGTGTATGTTCTCTGAACGCGTTCGTCTAGCATTCATGAAGAAAGTTCCAATGCAGTTTATGAACGAACACCTTAAGAAAAGTTTTCAAAATTGTTCCTACAAATGGTTCCTTTGAATTGTTTGGTTGTCATGAGAATTTCGAGTACTCGTTGAGGAAAAATGGACTCTGTATGGGGCAGATATCTTTGTATTAGTTCACACTAGTCAAGATTGATTCAGAACCGAGTTTATAGAGTTGTTCTTGTGTTGTTCGATCCGTATTTTTCTGTTCTTTTTCCATCAAATATCCATATGAGATGCAATTAGGTCTACGGATAAGTGAGAGACCGTATTTCCTATGATGCAGTAGGGTTCAAGCTGCGACATGGTGTATGTTCTCTAAGTGTGCTCCTCGAGTGTTCATTAAGAAAGTTCCTGTGAAGTTTGTGAACGAACTCCTTAAGAAACATGTTTGATAAGTTTCCTATGAAAGTTTCATGTGAATTGTGTTTTCTTCATGAGCGTTCCGGGTAATTGTTGAGGGAGAACTGACTCGTATGCATCAGATATCTCTATATTAGTTTATACTGCTCAAAACTAATCCAGAACCAAGTTTATAGAGCAGTTCTTATCTTGTTGGATCCAATTTTTGCTCTCATTTTCCCCTAATAATCGCAATATGACATCAATTAGGTCTAGGGATACACGAGAGACCATAGTCTGAGGATGTACTAGGGCACAAGCTGGGACTTGGTGTATTTTCTCTGAACGTGTTCGTCTAGCATTCATTAAGAACGTTCCAATGCAGTTTGTGAACGAACACCTTAAGAAAAGTTTTCAAAATTGTTCGAACAAACGATTCAGTTGAATTGTTTGGTTTTCATGAGTATTTCGAGTACTCGTTGAGGAAAACTGGACTCTGTATGGGGCAGATATCTCTGTATTAGTTCACAGTACTAAAAATTGATTCAGAACCGAGTTTATAGAGAAGTTCTTGTCTTGTTCGATCCGTATTTTTCTGTTCTTTTTCCATCAAATATCCATATGAGATGCAATTAGGTCTATGGATAAGTGAGAGACCATATTTCCTATGATGCACTAGGGTTCAAGCTGGGACATGGTGTATGTTCTCTAAGTGTGCTCCACGAGTGTTCATTAAGAAAGTTCCTGTGAAGTTTCTGAACGAACTCCTTAAGAAACATGCTGCATAAGTTTCCTATGAAAGTTTCATGTGAATTTTGTGTTCTTCATGTGCGTTTCGGGTAATTGTTGAGGGAGAACTAACTCGTATGAATCAGATATCTCTATATTAGTTTATACTGCTCAAAACTGATCCAGAACCAAGTTTATAGAGCAGTTCTTGTCTTGTCGGATCCGATTTTCCCTCTCGTTTTTCCCTAAAAATCGCAATATGACATCAATTAGGTCTAGGGATACGCGAGAGACCATAGTCTGAAGATGTACTGGGGCACAAACTGGGACATGGTGTATGTTCTGTCAACGCGTTCATCTAGCATTCATTAAGAAAGTTCCAATGCAGTTTGTGAACGAACACCTTAAGAAAAGTTTTCAAAATTCTTCCTACAAATTGTTCCTTTGAATTGTTTGGTTGTCATGAGTATTTCGAGTACTCGTTGAGGAAAAATGGACTCTGTATGGGGCAGATATCTCTGTATTAGTTCACACAACTCAAAATTGATTCATAACCGAGTTTATAGAGCAGTTCTTGTCTTGTTCGATCTGTATTTTTCTGTTCTTTTTCCATCAAATATCCAAATGAGATGCAACTAGGTAAACGGATAACTGAGAGACCATATTTCCTATGATGCACTATGGTTCAAGCTGGGACATGGTGTATGTTCTCTGAGTGTGCTCCTCGAGTGTTCATTAAGAAAGTTCTTGTGAAGTTTGTAAACGAACTCCTTAAGAAACATGTTCCATAAGTTTCCTATGAAAGTTTCATGTGAATTGTGTGTTCTTCACGAGCGTTTCGGGTAATTGTGGAGGGAGAACTGACTCGTATGCATCAGATATCTCTAATTAGTTTATACTGCTAAAAACTGATCCAGAACCAAGTTTATAGAGGAGTTCTTGTCTTGTTGGATCCGATTTTCCCTCTCATTTTCCCTAAAAATCGCAATATGACATCAATTAGGTCTAGGGATATGCGAGAGACCATAGTCTGAAGACGTACTGGGGCACAAGCTGGGACTTGGTGTATGTTCACTGAATGCGTTCGTCTAGCATTCATTAAGAAAGTTCAAATGTAGTTTGTGAACGAACACCTTAAGATAAAGTTTTCAAAATTGTTCCTAGAAACGGTTCGTGTGAATTGTTTGGTTGTCATGAGTATTTCGAGGACTCGTTGAGAAAAAATGGTCTCTGTATGGGGCAGATATCTCTGTATTAGTTCACACTACTCAAAATTGATTCAGAACCGAGTTTATAAAGCAGTTCTTGTCTTGTTCGATCCGTATTTTTCTGTTCTTTTTCCATCAAATATCCATATCAGATGCAATTAGGTCTACGGATAAGTGAGAGACCGTATTTCCTGTGATGCACTAGCGTTCAAGCTGGGACATGTCGTATGTTCTCTGAGTGTGCTCCTCGAGTGTTCATTAAGAAAGTTTCTGTGAAGTTTGTGAAGGAACTCCTTAAGAAACTTGTTCCATAAGTTTCCTATGAAAGTTTCATGTGCATTGTGTGTTATTCATGAGCGTTTCGGGTAATTGTTGAGGGAGAACTGACACGTATGCATCAGATATCTCTATATTAGTTTATACTGCTCACAACTCATCTAGAACCAAGTTTATAGAGCAGTTCTTGTCTTGATGGATCTGATTTTCCCTCTCATTTTCCGTAAAAATCACAACATGACATCAATTAGGTCTAGGGATACGCGAGAGACCATATTCTGAAGATGTACTGGGGCACAAGCTGGGACTTCGTGTATGTTCTCTGAACGCGTTCGTCTAGCATTCATTAAGAAAGTTCCAATGCAGTTTGTGAACGAACACCTTAAGCAAAAAAATTAAAATTGTTCCTACAAACGGTTCCTTTGAATTGTTTGGTTTTCATGAGTATTTCGTGTACTCGTTGAGGAAAAATGGACTCTGTATGGAGTAAATATCTTTGTATTAGTTCACACTACTCAAAATTGGTTCAGAACCGAGTTTATAGAGCAGTTCTTTTGTTGTTCGATCCGTATTTTATTTGTTCTTTTTCCATCAAATATCCATATGAGATGAAATTAGGTCTACTGATAAGTGAGAGACCGTATTTCCTAAGTTGCACTAGGGTACAAGCTGGGACATGGTGTATGTTCTCTGAGTGTGCTCCTCGAGTGTTCATTAAGAAAGTTCCTGTGAAGTTTGTGAATGAACTCCTTAAGAAACATGTTCCATAAGTTTCCTATGAAAGTTTCATGTCAATTGTGTGTTATTCATGAGCGTTTCGGGTAATTATTGAGGGAGAACTAACTCGTATGGATCAGATATCTCTATATTAGTTTATACTGCTCACAACTGATCTAGAACCAAGCTTATAGAGAAGTTCTTGTCTTGTTGGATCCGATTTTCCCTCTCATTTTTCCCTAAAAATCGCAATATGACATCAATTAGGTCTAGGGATACGCGAGAGACCATAGTCTGAAGATGTGCTACCTCAAAATAATCCCCGGCGACAGCGCCAGAAATACTTCTAATATCAGTTGTGCTTCCCTTGCAACGGCGCGAGAAATTGTCGTGTCGACGGCACCAGGAATCCTTCAGCTGCGGCTACGCCTTAAGGGACTTCCTAGGCAAGTATGCAAAGGATTTACCCCGTGGCCTTGGAGCCTTGCGTTGGTGTTCCCTCGAAGCAGAAAGGGTGATGTAGCACAGCGGTGGTAAGTATTTCCCTCAGTTTGAGAACCAAGATATCAATCCAGTGGAGGAGTATCTCAAGATTCTGCACAAACACAAAAGCTTGCTCCCAACGCTATGAAGGGGTTGTCAATCCCTTATAGATTGTTTGCCAAGTGTGAACTGAAAGCAACAAAGTAACAAAGCAAAGTAAAAGCGGAGGTGTAAACGATGGATGTGAATAGACCCGGGGGTCGTAGTGTTTACTAGTAGTTTCTCTCATGAAAGCAAGTAGACGGTGGGTGAACAAATTACTGTCGAGCAATTGATAGAACCGCGCAAAGTCGTGACGATATCTATGCAATGATTATATCTATAGGCATCACGTCCAAAACAAGTAGACCGATACTTTTTGCATCTACGACTATTACTCCACACGTCGACCGCTATCCAGCATGCATGTAGTGTATTAAGTCCATAAGAACAGAGTAACGCCTTAAGCAAGATGACATGATGTAGAGGGATAATATCAAACCAATGATAAAACCCCCATCTTTTTACCCTTGATGGTAACTACTTGATGTGTGCCACGCTGCCCCTACTGTCACTGGGAAAGGTCACCACATGGTAGAACCCAAAACCAAGCACTTCTCCCATTGCAAGAATCATAGATCTAGTTGGCCAAACAAATCCCAAGACTCGGAGAGACTTACAAGGATATCAAATCATGAATATAAGAAATCAGCAAAGACTCAAATATATATCATAGATAATCTGATCACAAATCCACAATTCATCGGATCTCGACAAACACACCGCCAAAGAACATTACATCGGATAGATCTCCATGAAGATCATGGAGAACTTTGTATTGAAGATCCAAGAGAGAGAAGAAGCCATCTAGCTACTAACTACGGACCCGTAGGTCTGAAATGAACTACTCACGAGTCATTGGAGGGGCGATGATGATGATGAAGAAGCCCTCCAACTCCAAAGTCCCCTCCGGCAGGGCGCCGGGAAGGGTCTCCAGATGAGATCTCGCGGAAACAGAAGCTTGCGGCGGCGGAAAAGTATTTTCGAGGCTCCCCTCATTTTTTGCTATATTTTTGGGAATTTATAGGCCAAAGATCTAGGTCAGGGGGCGGCCAGGAAGGCCACAAGCCCTGCTACCGGCGCCTCCCCCCTGGTGGTGGAGTGGGGGCTTGTGGGCTCCTTGGAGCCCACCTGGCTTGGCCCAAAGGGCCCCTGATCTTCTTCTGTTTGGAAAAAATCATTTCGGGGTTTTTCTTCCGTTTGGACTCCGTTCCAAAACCAGATCTGAAAAGAGTCAAAAACATAGAAAAAACAGGAACTAGCACTTGGCACTGAATTAATAAGTTAGTCCCAAAAAAGATATAAAATGTACATAAAACATCCAAAGAAGACAAGATAACAGCGTGAAACCATCAAAAATTATAGATATGTTTGAGACGTATCAAGATGTACTGGGCACAAGCTGGGACTTGGTGCATGTTCTCTGAACGCGTTCGTCTAGCATTCATTAAGAAATTTCCAATGTTGTTTGTGAACGAACACCTTAAGAAAAGTTTTCAAAATTGTTCCTACAAACGGTTCCTTTGAATTGTTTGGTTTTCATGAGTATTTCGAGTACTCGTTGAGGAAAAATGGACTCTGTATGGGGCAGATATCTCTGTATTAGTTCACACTACTCAAAATTGATTCAGAACCGAGTTTATAGAGCAGTTCTTGTCTTGTTCGATACGTATTTTTCGGTTCTTTTTCCATCAAATATCCGTATGAGATGCAATTAGTTCTACTGATAAGTGAGAGACCGTATTTCCTATGATGCACTAGGGTTCAAGCTGGGACATGGTGTCTGTTCTCTGAGTGTGCTCCTGGAGTGTTCATTAAGAAAGTTCCTGTGAAGTTTGTGAACGAACTCCTTAAGAAACATATTCCATAAGTTTCCTATGAAAGTTTCATGTGAATTATGTGTTATTCATGAGCGTTTCGGGTAATTGTTGAGGGAGAACTGACACGTATGCATCAGATATCTCTATATTAATTTATACTGCTCACAACTGATCGAGAACCAAGTTTATAGAGCAGTTCTTGTCTTGTTGGATCCGATTTTCCCTCTCATTTTCCCCTAAAAATCGCAATATGACATCAATTAGGTCTAGGGATACGCGAGAGACCATAGTCTGAATATGTACTGGGGCACAAGCTGGGACTTGGTGTATGTTCTCTGAACGCGTTCGACTAGCGTTCATTAAGAAAGTTCCAATGAAGTTTGTGAACGAACACCTTAAGAAAAGTTTTCAAAATTGTTCCTACAAACGGTTAATTTGAATTGTTTGGTTGTCATGAGTATTTCGAGTACTCGTTGAGGAAAAATGGACTCTCTATGGGGCAGATATCTCTGTATTAGTACACACTACTCAAAATTGATTCACAACCGAGTTTATTGAGCAGTTCTTGTCTTGTTCGATCCGTATTTGTCTTTTCTTTTTCCATCAAATATCCATCTGAGATGCAATTAGGTCTACGGATAAGTGAGAGACCGTATTTCCTATGATCCACTAGGGTTCAAGCTGGGACATGATGTATGTTCTCTGAGTGTGCTCCTCGAGTGTTCATTAAGAAAGTTCCTGTGTAGTTTGTGAACGAACTCCTTAAGAAACATGTTCCATAAGTTTCCTATGAAACTTTCATGTGAATTGTGTGTTCTTCATGAGCGTTTCGAGTAATTCTTGAGGGAGAACTGACTCGTATGCATCAGATATCTCTATATTAGTTTATACTGCTCAAAACTGATCCATAACCTAGTTTATAGAGCAGTTCTTGTCTTGTTGGATCTGATTTTCCCTCTCATTTTTCCCTAAAAATGGAAATATGACATCAATTAGGTCTAGGCATATGCGAGAGACCATAGTATGAAGATGTACTAGGGCACAAGCTGGGACTTGGTGTATGTTGTGTCAACGAGTTCATCTAGCATTCATTAAGAAAGTTCCAATGCAGTTTGTGAACGAACACCTTAAGAAAAGTTTTCAAATTGTTCATACAAACGGTTCCTTTGGATTGTTTGGTTGTCATGAGTATTTCGAGTACTCGTTGAGTAAAAATGGACTCTGTATGGGGAGATATCTCTGTATTAGTTCACACTACTCAAAATTGATTCAGAACCGAGTTTATATAGCAGTTCTTGTCTTGTTCGATCCGTATTTTTCTGCTGTTTTTCCATCAAATATCCATATGAGATACAATTAGGTCTACTGATAAGTCAGAGACTATATTTCCTATGATGCACTAGGGTTCAAGCTGGGACATGGTGTATGTTCTCTGATTGTGTTCCTCGAGTGTTCATTAAGAAAGTTCCTATGAAGTTTGTGAACGAACTCCTTAAGAAACATGTTCCATAAGTTTCCTATAAAAGTTTCATGTGAATTGTGTGTTCTTCGTGAGTGTTCTGGGTAATTGTTGAGGGAGAACTGACACGTATGCATCAGATATCTCTATATTAGTTTATACTGCTCAAAACTGATCCAGAACCAAGTTTATAGAGCAGTTCTTGTCTTGTTGGATCCGATTTTCCCTCTCATTTTCCCCTAAAAATCGCAATATGACATCAATTAGGTCTACGAATACGCGAGGGACCATAGTCTAAAGATGTACTGCGGCACAAGCTGGGACTTGTTGTATGTTTTCTGAACGCGTTCGTCTAGCATTCATTAAGAAAGTTCCAATGAAGTTTGTGAACGAACACCTTAAGAAAAGTTTTCAAAATTGTTCCTACAAATGGTTCCTTTGAATTGTTTGCTTGTCATGAGTATTTCGAGTACTCGTTGAGGAAAAATGGGCTCTGTATGGGGCAGATATCTCTGTATTAGTTCACACTACTCAAAATTGATTCGGAACCGAGTTTATAGAGTAGTTCTTGTCTTGTTCGATCCGTATTTTTCTCTTCTTTTTATATCAAATATCTATATGAGATGCAATTAGTTCTACGGATAAGTGAGAGACCGTATTTCCTATGATGCACTAGGGTTCAAGCTGGGACATGGTGTATGTTCTGTGAGTGTGCTCCTCGAGTGTTCATTAAGAAAGTTCCTGTGAAGTTTGTGAACGGACTCCTTAAGAAACATGTTCCATAAGTTTCCTATGAAAGTTTCATGTGAATTGTGTGTTCTTCATGAGCGTTTCGGGTAATTGTTGAGCGAGAACTGATTTGTATGCATCAGATATCTCTATATTAGTTTATACTGCTCACAACTGATCGAGAACCAAGTTTATGGAGCAGTTCTTGTCTTGTTGGATCCGATTTTCCCTCTCATTTTTCCCTAAAAATCGCAACATGACATCAATTAGGTCTAGGGATACGCGAGAGACCATAGTCTGAAGATGTACTGGGGCACAAGCTGGGACTTGGTGTATGTTCTCTGAACGCGTTCGACTAGCATTCATTAAGAAAGTTCCAATGCAGTTTGTGAACGAACACCTTAAGAAAAGTTTTCAATATTGTTACTACAAACGGTTAATTTGAATTTTTGGTTGTGATGAGTATTTCGAGTACTCGTTAAGGAAAAATGGACTATGTATGGGGAGATATCTCTGTATTAGTTCACACTACTCAAAATTGATTCAGAATCGAGTTTATATAGGAGTTCCTGTCTTGTTCGATCCGTATTTTTCTGCTCTTTTTCCATCAAATATCCATATGAGATGCAATTAGGTCTACTGATAAGTCAGAGACCGTATTTCCTATGATGCACTAGGGTTCAAGCTGGGACATGGTGTATGTTCTCTGAGTGTGCTCCTCGAGTGTTCATTAAGACAGTTGGTGTGAAGTTTGTGAACAAACTCCTTAAGAAACATGTTCCATAAGTTTCCTATGAAAGTTTCATGTGAATTGTTTGATCTTCATGAGCGTTTTGGGTAATTGTTGAGGGAGAACTGACTCGTATGCATCAGATATCTCTATATTAGTTTATACTGCTCAAAACTGATCGAGAACCAAGTTTATATAACAGTTCTTGTCTTGTTAGAACCGATTTTCCCTCTCATTTTCCCTAAAAATCGCAATATGACATCAATTAGGTCTAAGGATACGCGAGAGACCATAGTCTGAGGATGTACTAAGGCACAAGCTAGGACTTGGTGTATGTTCTGTCAACGCGTTCGTCTAGCATTCTTTAAGAAAGTTCCAATTCAGTTTGTGAACGAACACCTTAAGAAAAGTTTTCAAAATTGTTCCTACAAACGGGTCCTTTTAATTGTTTGGTTGTCATGAGTATTTCGAGTACTCGTTGAGGAAAAATGGACTCTGTATGGGGCAGATATCTCTGTATTAGTTCACACTACTCAAAATTGATTCAGGACCGAGTTTATAGAGCATTTCTTGTCTTGTTCGATCCGTATTTTTTTGTTATTTTTACATGAAATGTCCATATGAGATGCAACTAGGTCTACGGATAAGTGAGAGACCGTATTTCCTATGATGCACTAGGGTTCAAGCTGGGACATGATGTATGTTCTCTGACTGTGCTCCTCGAGTGTTCATTAAGAAAGTTCATGTGATGTTTGTGAACGAACTCCTTAAGAAACATGTTCCATAAGTTTCCTATGATAGTTTCATGTGAATTGTGTGTTGTTCATGAGCGTTTCGGGTAATTGTTGCGGGAGAACTGACTCGTATGCATCAGATGTCTCTATATTAGTTTATACTACTCAAAACTAATCCAGAACCAAGTTTATAGAGCAGTTCTTGTATTGTTCGATCTGATTTTCCCTCTCATTTTCCCCTAAAAATTGCAATATGACATCAATTAGGTCTAGGGATACGCGAGAGAGCATAGTCTGAAGATGTACTGGGGCACAAGCTGGGACTTGGTGTATGTTGTGTCAACGTGTTCATCTAGCATTCATTAAGAAAGTTCCAATGCAGTTTGTGAACGAACACCTTAAGAAAAGTTTTCAAAATTGTTCCTACAAACGGTTCCTTTGAATTGTTCGGTTGTCATGAGTATTTTGAGTACTCGTTGAGGAAAAATGGACTCTGTATGGGGCAGATATCTGTGTATTAGTTCACACTAATCAAAATTGATTCAGAAACGAGTTTATATAGCAGCTCTTGTCTTGTTCGATCCGTATTTTTCTGTTCTTTTTCCATCAAATATCCATATGATATCCAATTAGTTCTACGGATAAGTCAGAGACCGTATTTCCTATTATGCACTAAGGTTCAAGCTCGTACATGGTGTATGTTCTGTGAGTGTGCTCCTCGAGTGTTCATTAAGAAAGTTCTTGTGAAGTTTGTGAACGAACTCCTTAAGTAACATGTTCCATAAGTTTCCTATGAAAGTTTCATGTGAATTTTGTGTTACTCATGAGCGTTTCGGGTAATTGTTGAGGGAGAACTGATTCGTATGCATCAGATATGTCTATATTAGATTATACCGCTCAAAACTGATCTAGAACCAAGTTTATAGAGCAGTTCTTGTCTTGTTCGATCTAATTTTCCCTCTCATGTTTCCCTAAAAATCGCACTATGACATCAATTAGGTCTAGAGATACGCGAGAGACCATAGTATGAAGATGTACTAGGGCACAATCTAGGACTTGGTGTATGTTCTATCAACGCGTTCGTCCAGCATTCATTATGAAAGTTCCAATGCAGTTTGTGAACAAACACCTTAAGAAAAGTTTTCAAAATTGTTCGTACAAATGGTTCCTTTGAATTGTTTGGTTGTCATGAATATTTCGAGTACTCGTTGAGTATAAATGGACTCTGTATGGGGCAGATATCTCTGTATTAGTTCACACTAATCAAAATTGATTCAGAACCGAATTTATATAGCAGTTCTTGTTTTGTTCGATCCGTATTTTTCTGTTCTTTTTCCATCAAATATCCATATGAGATGCAATTAGGTCTATGGATAAGTCAGAGACCGTATTTCCTATGATGCACTAGGGTTCAAGCTGGGACATGGTGTATGTTCTCTGAGTGTGCCTCTCGAGTGTTCATTAAGAAAGTTCGTGTGAAGTTTGTGAACGAACTCCTTAAGAAACATGTTCCATAAGTTTCCTATGAAAGTTTCATGCGAATTGTGTGTTTTTCATGAGCGTTTCAGGTAATTGTTGAGGGAGAACTGATTTGTATGCATCAGATATCTCTATATTAGTTTATACTGCTCAAAACTGATCCCGAACCAAGTTTATAGAGCAGTTCTTGTCTTGTTCGAACCGATTTTCCCTCTCATTTTCACCTAAAAATCGCAATATGACATCAATTAGGTCTAGGGATACGTGAGAGATCATAGTATGAAGATGTACTGGGGCACAAGCTGGGACTTGGTGTATGTTCTGTCAACGCGTTCGTCTAGCATTCATTAAGAAAGTTCCAATTCAGTTTCTGAACGAACATGTTAAGAAAAGTTTTCAAAATTGTTCCTACAAACGGTTCATTTTAATTGTTTGGTTGTCATGAGTATTTCGAGTACTCGTTGAGGAAAAATGGACTCTGTATGGGGCAGGTATCTCTGTATTAGTTCACACTACTCGAAATGGATTCAGAACCGAGTTTATAGAGCAGTTCTTGTCTTGTTCGATCCGTATATTTCCGTTCTTTTTACATCAAATATCCATATGAGATGCAATTAGGTCTACGGATAAGTGAGAGACCGTATTTCCAAGGATGCACTAGGGTTCAAGCTGGGACAAGGTGTATGTTCTCTGAGTGTGCTCCTCGAGTATTCATTCAGAAAGTTCATGTGAACTTTGTGAACAAACTCCTTAAGAAACATGTTCCATAAGTTTCCTATGAAAGTTTCATGTGAATTGTGTGTTGTTCATGAGCATTTTGGGTAATTGTTGCGGGAGAACTGACTCGTATGCATCAGATATCTATATATTAGTTTATACTGCTCAAAAATGATCCCGAACCAAGTTTATAGAGCAGTTCTTGTCTTGTTGGATCCGATTGTCCCTCTCATTTTCCCCTAAAAATCACAATATGACATCAATTAGGTCTAGGGATACGCGAGAGACCATAGTGTGAAGATGTACTAGGGCACAAGCTGGGACTTTGTGTATGTTTTGTCAACGCGTTCGTCTAGCATTCATTAAGAAAGTTCCAATTCAGTTTGTGAACGAACACCTTAAGAAAAGTTTTCAAAATTGTTCCTACAAATGATTCGTTTTAATTGTTTGGTTGCCATGAGTATTTCGAGTACTCGTTGAGGAAAAATGGACTCTGTATGGGGCAGATATCTCTGTATTAGTTCACACTACTCGAAATTGATTCAGAACTGAGTTTATATAGCAGTCCTTGTCTTGTTCGATCCGTATTTTTCTGTTCTTTTTACATCAAATATCCATATGAGATGCAATTAGGTCTACGGATAAGTGAGAGACCGTATTTCCTATGATGCACTAGGGTTCAAGCTGGGACATGGTGTATGTTCTCTGAGTGTGCTCCTCGAGTGTTCACTAAGAAAGTTCATGTGAAGTTTGTGAATGAACTCCTTAAGAAACATGTTTCATAAGTTTCCTATGAAAATTTCATGTGAATTGTGTGTTGTTCATGAGCGTTTCGGGTAATTGTTGCGGGAGAACTGACTCGTATGCATCAGATATCTCTATATTAGTTTATACTGCTCAAAACTGATCCCGAACCAAGTTTATAGAGCAGTTCTTGTCTTGTTGGATCCGATTATCCCTCTCATTTTCCCCTAAAAATCGGAATATGACATCAATTAGGTCTAGGGATATGCGAGAGACCATAGTCTGAAGATGTACTCGGGCAGATGCTGGGACTTGGTGTATGTTCCGTCAACGTGTTCGTCTAGCATTCATTAAGAAAGTTCCAATGCAGTTTGTGAACGAACATCTTAAGAAAAGTTTTCAAAAAAATTACTACAAACGATTCCTTTTAATTGTTTGGTTGCCATGAGTATTTCAAATACTCGTTGAGGGAAAATGGTCACTGTATGGGGCAGATATCTCTGTATTAGTTCACACTACTCGAAATTGATTCAGAACCGAGTTTATAGAGCAGTTCTTGTCTAGTTCGATCCGTATTTTTCTGTTCTTTTTACATCAAATATCCATATGAGATGCAATTAGCTCTACGGATAAGTGAGAGACCGTATTTCCTATGATGCACCAGGGTTCAAGCTGGGACATGGTGTATGTTCTCTGAGTGTGCTCCTCGAGTGTTCATTAAGAAAGTTCATGTGAAGTTTGTGAACGACCTCCTTAAGAAACATGTTCCATAAGTTTCCTATGAAAGTTTCATGTGAATTGTGTGTTGTTCATGAGCGTTTCGGGTAATTGTTGCGGGAGAACTGACTCATATGCATCAGATATCTCTATATTAGTTTATACAGCTCAAAACTGATCCCGAACCAAGTTTATAGAGCAGTTCTTGTCTTGTTGGATCCGATTGTCCCTCTCATTTTCCCCTAAAAATCGCAATATGACATCAATTAGGTCTAGGGATACGTGAGAGACCATAGTCTGAAGACGTACTGGGGCACAAGCTGGGACTTGGTGTATGTTCGGTCAACGCGTTCGTCTAGCATTCATTAAGAAAGTTCTAATGCAGTTTGTGAACGAACACCTTAAGAAAAGTTTTCAAAATTGTTCCTACGAATGGTTCCTTTGAATTGTTTGGTTGTCATGAGTACTTCGAGTACTCTTTGAGGAAAAATGGACTCTGTATGGGGCAGATATCTCTGTATTAGTTCACACTAATGAAAATTGATTCAGAACCGAGTTTATATATCAGTTCTTGTCTTGTTCGATCCGTATTTTTCTGTTCTTTTTCCATCAAATATCCATATGAGATGCAATGAGGTCTACGGATAAGTCAGAGACCGTATTTCCTATGATGCACTAGGGTTCAAGCTCGGACATGGTGTATGTTCTCTGAGTATGCTCCTCGAGTGTTCATTAAGAAAGTTCCTGTGAAGTTTGTGAACGAACTCCTTAAGAAACATGTTCCATAAGTTTCCTATGAAAGTTTCATGTGAATTTTGTGTTCTTCGTGAGCGTTTCGGGTAATTATTGAGGGAGAACTGATTCGTATGCATCAAATATCTCCATATTAGTTTATACTGCTCAAAACTGATCTAGAACCAAGTTTATATAGCAGTTCTTGTCTTGTTCGATCCGATTTTCCATCTCATTTTTCCCGAAAAATCGCAATATGACATATATTAGGTATAGAGATACGCGAGAGACCATAGTCTGAAGATGTACTGGGGCACAATCTGAGACTTGGTGTATGTTCTGTCAACGCGTTCATCTAGCATTCATTAAGAAAGTTCCAATGCAGTTTGTGAACGAACACCTTAAGAAAAGTTTTCAAAATTGTTCCTACAAACGGTTCCTTTGAATTGTTTGGTTGTCATGAGTATTCCGAGTACTCGTTGAGGAAAAATGGACTCTGTATGGGGCAGATATCTCTATATTAGTTCCCACTAATCAAAATTGATTCAGAACCGAGTTTATATAGCAGTTCCTGTGTTGTTCTATCCGTATTTTTCTGTCCTTTTTTCCATCAAATATCCATATGAGATGCAATTAGGTCTACGGATAAGTGAGAGACCATATTTCCTATGATGCACTAGGGTTCAAGCTCGGACATGGTGTATGTTCTCTAAGTGTGCTCCTCGAGTGTTCATTAAGAAAGTTCCTGTGAAGTTTGTGAACGAACTCCTTAAGAAACATGTTCCATAAGTTTCCTATGAAAGTTTCATGTGAATTTTGTGCTCTTCATGAGCGTTTCTGGTAATTGTTGAGGGATAACTGATTTGTATGCATCAAATATCTCTATATTAGTTTATACTGCTCAAAACTGATCTAGAACCAAGTTTATAGAGAAGTTCTTGTCTTGTTCGATCCGATTTTCCCTCTCATCTTTCCCTAAAAATTGCAATATGACATCAATTAGGTCTAGAGATACGCGAGAGACCATAGTCTGAAGATGTACTGGGGCACAAGCTGTGACTTGGTGTATATTCTGTCAACGCGTTCGTCTAGCATTCATTAAGAAAGTTCCAATGAAGTTTGTGAACGAACACCTTAAGAAAAGTTTTCAAAATTGTTCCTACAAATGGTTCCTTTGAATTGTTTGGCTGTCATGAGTATTTCGAAAACTCGTTGAGGAAAACTGGACTCTGTATGGGGCAGATATCTCTGTATTAGTTCACACTAATCAAAATTGATTCAGAACCGAGTGTATATAGCAGTTCTTGTCTTGTTCGATCCGTATTTTTCTGTTCTTTTTCCATCAAATATCCATATGAGATGCAATTAGGTCTACGGATAAGTCAAAGACCGTATTTCCTATGATGCACTAGGGTTCAAGCTGGGACATGGTGTATGTTCTTTGAGTGTGCTCCTCGAGTGTTCATTAAGAAAGTTCCTGTGAAGTTTGTGAACGAACTCCTTAAGAAACATGTTCCATAAGATTCCTATGAAAGTTTCATGTGAATTGTGTGTTCTTCATGAGCGTTTCGGGTAATTATAGAGGGAGAACTGATTCGTATGCATCAGATATCTCTATATTAGTTTATACTGCTCAAAACTGATCCAGAACCAAGTTTATAGAGCAGTTCTTGTCTTGTTGGAACCGATTTTCCCTCTCATTTTCATCTAAAAATCGCAATATGACATCAATATGTCTAGGGATACGCGAGAGACCCATAGACTTAAGATGTACTAGGGCACAAGCTGGGACTTGCTGTATGTATTGTCAATGCGTTCATCTAGCATTCATTAAGAAAGTTCCAATTCAGTTTGTGAACGAACACCTTAAGAAAAGTTTTCAAAATTATTCCTACAAACGGTTCCTTTTAATTGTTTGGTTGTCATGAGTATTTCGAGTACTCGTTGAGGAAAAATGGACTCTGTATGGGCAGATATCTCTGTATTAGTTCACACTACTCGAAATTGATTCAGAACTGAGTTTATAGAGCATTTTTTGTCTTGTTCGATCCGTATTTTTCTGTTCTTTTTACATCAAATATCCATATGAGATGCAATTAGGTCAACGGATAAGTGAGAGACCGTATTTCCTATGATGCACTAGGGTTCAAGATGGGACATGGTGTATGTTCTCTGAGTGTGCTCCTCGAGAGTTAATTAAGAAAGTTCATGTGAAGTTTGTGAACGAACTCCTTAAGAAACATGTTCCATAAGTTTCCTATGAAAGTTTCATGTGAATTGTGTGTTGTTCATGAGCGTTTCGAGTAATTGTTGCGGGAGAACTAACTCGTATGCATCAGATATCTCTACATTAGTTTATACTGCTCAAAACTGACCTGGAACAAGTTTATAGAGCAGTTCTTGTCTTGTTGGATCCGATTGTCCCTCCCATTTCCCCCTAAAAATCGCAATATGACATCAATTCGGTCTAGGGATACGTGACAGACCATAGTCTGAAGATGTACTCGGGCACAAGCTGGGACTTGGTGTATGTTCTGTCAACACGTTCGTCTAGCATTCATTAAGAAAGTTCCAATGCAGTTTCTGAACGAACACCTTAAGAAAAGTTTTCAAAATTGTTCCTACAAATGGTTCCTTTTAATTGTTTGGTTGTCATGAGTATTTTGAGTACTCGTTGAGGAAAAATGGACTCTGTATGGGGCAGATATCTCTGTATTAGTTCACGCTACTCAAAATTTATTCAGAACCGAGTTTACAGAGCAGTTCTTGTCTTGGTCGATCCGTATTTTTCTGTTCTTTTTCCATCAAATATCCATATGAGATGCAATTAGGGGTATTGATATGTGAGAGACTGTATTTCCTATGATGCACTAGGGTTCAAGCTGGGACATGGTGTGTGTTCTCTCAGTGTGCTCCTCGAGTGTTCATTAAGAAAGTTCGTGTGAAGTTTGTGAATGAACTCCTTAAGAAACATGTTCCATAAGTTTCCTATGAAATTTTCATGTGAATTGTGTGCTCTTCATGAGCGTTTCAGGTAATTGTTGAGGAAGAACTGACTCGTACGCATCAGATATCTCTATATAGGTTTATACTGCTCAAAACTGATCGAGAACCAAGTTTATAGAGCAGTTCTTGTCTTGTTGGATCCGATTTTCCCTCTCATTTTTCCCTAAAAATCACAATATGACATCAATTAGGTCTAGGGATACGCGAGAGAACATAGTCTGAAGGTGTACTAGGGCACAAGCTGGGACTTGGTGTATGTTCTCTGAACGCGTTCGTCTAGCATTCATTAGGAAAGTCCCAATGCAGTTTGTGAACGAACACCTTAAGAAAAGTTTTCAAAATTGTTCCTACAAACGGTTCCTTTGAATTGTTTGGTTGTCATGAGTATTGTGAGTACTCGTTGAGGAAAAATGGACTCTGTACGGGGCAGATATCTCTATATTAGTTCACACTACTCAAAATTGATTCAGAACCGAGTTTATAGAGCAGTTCTTGTCTTGTTCGATCCGTATTTTTTTGTTCTTTTTCCATAAAATATCCATATGAGATGCAATTAGGTCTATAGATAAGTGAGAGACCGTATTTCCTATGATGCACTAGGGTTCAAGCTGGGACATGGTGTATGTTCTCTGAGTGTGCTCCTCGAGTGTTCATTAAGAAAGTTCATGTGAAGTTTGTGAACGAACTCCTTAAGAAATATGTTCCATAAATTTCCTAAGAAAGTTTCTTGTGAATTGTGTGTTCTTCATGGGCGTTTCGGGTAATTGTTGAGGGAGAACTGACTCGTATGCATCAGATATCTCTATACTAGTTTATACTGCTCAAAGTGATCCAAAACCAAGTTTATAGAGCAGTTCTTGTCTTGTTGGATCCGATTTCCCTCTCATTTTTCCCTAAAAATCGCAATATGCCATCAATTAGGTCTAGGGATACGCGAGAGACCATAGTTTGAAGATGTACTGGGGCTCAAGCTAGGACTTTGTGTATGTTCTCTCAACGCGTTCGCCTAGCATTCATTAAGAAAGTTCCAATGCAGTTTGTGAACGAACACCTTAAGAAAAGTTTTCAAAATTGTTCCTACAAACGGTTCCTTTGAATTGTTTGGTTGTCATGAGTATTTTGAGTACTCATTGAGGAAAAATGGACTCTGTATGGGGCAGATATCTCTGTATTAGTTCACACTACTCAAAATTGATTCAGAACCGAGTTTATGGAGCAGTTCTTGTCTTCTTCGATCCGTATTTTTCTGCTCTTTTTCCATCAAATATCCATATGAGATGCAATTAGGTATACGGATAAGTGAGAGACTGTATTTCCTATGATGCACTAGGGTTCAAGCTGGGACATGGTGTATGTTCTGTGAGTGTGCTCCTCGAGTGTTCATTAAGAAAGTTCCTTTGAAGTTTGTGAACGAAGTTCTTAAGAAACATGTTCCGTAAATTCCTATGATAGTTTCATGTGAATTGTGTGTTCTTCATGAGCGTTTTGGGTAATTGTTGAGGGAGAACTGACTCGTATGCATCAGATATCTCTATATTAGTTTATACTGCTCAAAACTGATCCAGAACCAAGTTTATAGAGCAGTTCTTGTCTTGTTGGATCCGATTTTCCCTCTCATTTTTCCCTAAAAATCACAATATGACATCAATTAGGTCTAGGGATACGCGAGAGAACATAGTGTGAAGATGTACTGGGCACAAGCTGGGACTTGTTGTATGTTCTCTAAACGCGTTCGTCTAGCATTCATTAAGAAAGTTCCAATGGAGTTTGTGAACGAATACCTTAAGAAAAGTTTTCGAAACTGTTCCTACAAATGGTTCCTTTGAATTGTTTGGATGTCATGAGTATTTCGAGTACACGTTGAGGAAAAAGACTATGTATTGGGCAGATATCTCTGTATTAGTTCACACTAGTCAAAATTGATTCAGAACCGAGTTTATAGAGCAGTTCTTGTCTTGTTCGATCCGTATTTTTTGTTATTTTTCCATGAAATATCCATTTGAGATGAAATTAGGTCTACGGATAAGTGAGAGACCGTATTTCCTATGATGCACTAGGGTTCAAGCTGGGACATTGTGTATGTTCTCTGAGTGTGCTCGTCGAGTGTTCATTAGGAAAGTTCCTGTGAAGTTTGTGAACAAACTCCTTAAGAAACATGTTCCATAAGCTTCCTATGAAAGTTTCATGTGAATTGTGTATTATTCATGAGCGCTTCGGGTAATTGTTGAGGGAGAACTGATTCGTATGTATCAGATAACTCTATATTAGTTTATACTGCTCAAAACTGATCCAGAACCAAGTTCATAGAGCAGTTCTTGTCTTGTTGGATCCGATTTTCCCTCTCAATTTCTCCTAAAAATCGCAATATGACATATATTAGGTATAGAGATACGTGAGAGACCATAGTCTGAAGATGTACTGGGGCACAATCTGAGACTTGGTGTATGTTCTGTCAACGCGTTCATCTAGCATTCATTAAGAAAGTTCCAATGCAGTTTGTGAACGAACACCTTAAGAAAAGTTTTCAAAATTGTTCCTACAAACGGTTCCTTTGAATTGTTTGGTTGTCATGAGTATTCCGAGTACTCGTTGAGGAAAAATGGACTCTGTATGGGGCAGATATCTCTATATTAGTTCCCACTAATCAAAATTGATTCAGAACCGAGTTTATATAGCAGTTCCTGTGTTGTTCTATCCGTATTTTTCTGTCCTTTTTCCATCAAATATCCATATGAGATGCAATTAGGTCTACGGATAAGTGAGAGACCGTATTTCCTATGATGCACTAGGGTTCAAGCTCGGACATGGTGTATGTTCTCTAAGTGTGCTCCTCGAGTGTTCATTAAGAAAGTTCCTGTGAAGTTTGTGAACGAACTCCTTAAGAAACATGTTCCATAAGTTTCCTATGAAAGTTTCATGTGAATTTTGTGCTCTTCATGAGCGTTTCTGGTAATTGTTGAGGGATAACTGATTTGTATGCATCAAATATCTCTATATTAGTTTATACAGCTCAAAACTGATCTAGAAACAAGTTTATACAGCAGTTCTTGTCTTGTTCGATCCGATTTTCCCTCTCATCTTTCCCTAAAAATTGCAATATGACATCAATTAGGTCTAGAGATACGCGAGAGACCATAGTCTGAAGATGTACTGGGGCACAAGCTGTGACTTGGTGTATATTCTGTCAACGCGTTCATCTAGCATTCATTAAGAAAGTTCCAATGAAGTTTGTGAACGAACACCTTAAGAAAAGTTTTCAAAATTGTTCCTACAAATGGTTCCTTTGAATTGTTTGGCTGTAATGAGTATTTCGAAAACTCGTTGAGGAAAACTGGACTCTGTATGGGGTAGATATCTCTGTATTAGTTCACACTAATCAAAATTGATTCAGAACCGAGTGTATATAGCAGTTCTTGTCTTGTTCGATCCGTATTTTTCTGTTCTTTTTCCATCAAATATCCATATGAGATGCAATTAGGTCTACGGATAAGTCAGGGACCGTATTTCCTATGATGCACTAGGGTTCAAGCTGGGACATGGTGTATGTTCTTTGAGTGTGCTCCTCGAGTGTTCATTAAGAAAGTTCCTGTGAAGTTTGTGAACGAACTCCTTAAGAAACATGTTCCATAAGATTCCTATGAAAGTTTCATGTGAATTGTGTGTTCTTCATGAGCGTTTCGGGTAATTGTAGACGGAGAACTGATTCGTATGCATCAGATATCTCTATATTAGTTTATACTGCTCAAAACTGATCCAGAACCAAGTTTATAGAGCAGTTCTTGTCTTGTTGGAACCGATTTTCCCTCTCATTTTCATCTAAAAATCGCAATATGACATCAATTATGTCTAGGGATACGCGAGAGACCCATAGACTTAAGATGTACTAGGGCACAAGCTGGGACTTGCTGTATGTATTGTCAACGCGTTCGTCTAGCATTCATTAAGAAAGTTCCAATTCAATTTGTGAACGAACACCTTAAGAAAAGTTTTCAAAATTATTCCTACAAACGGTTCCTTTTAATTGTTTGGTTGTCATGAGTATTTCGAGTACTCGTTGAGGTAAAATGGACTCTGTATGGGCAGATATCTCTGTATTAGTTCACACTACTCGAAATTGATTCAGAACTGAGTTTATAGAGCATTTTTTGTCTTGTTCGATCCGTATTTTTCTGTTCTTTTTACATCAAATATCCATATGAGATGCAATTAGGTCTACGGATAAGTGAGAGACCGTATTTCCTATGATGCACTAGGGTTCAAGATGGGACATGGTGTATGTTCTCTGAGTGTGCTCCTCGAGTGTTAATTAAGAAAGTTCATGTGAAGTTTGTGAACGAACTCCTTAAGAAACATGTTCCATAAGTTTCCTATGAAAGTTTCATGTGAATTGTGTGTTGTTCATGAGCGTTTCGAGTAATTGTTGCGGGAGAACTAACTCGTATGCATCAGATATCTCTACATTAGTTTATACTCCTCAAAACTGATCCTGGAACAAGTTTATAGAGTAGTTCTTGTCTTGTTGGATCCAATTGTCCCTCCCATTTCCCCCTAAAAATCGCAATATGACTTCAATTCGGTCTAGGGATACGTGAGAGACAATAGTCTGAAGATGTACTGGGGCACAAGGTGGGACTTGGTGTATGTTCCGTCAACACGTTCGTCTAGCATTCATTAAGAAAGTTCCAATGCAGTTTCTGAACGAACACCTTAAGAAAAGTTTTCAAAATTGTTCCTACAAATGGTTCCTTTTAATTGTTTGGTTGTCATGAGTATTTTGAGTACTCGTTGAGGAAAAATGGACTCTGTATGGGGCAGATATCTCTGTATTAGTTCACGCTACTCAAAATTAATTCAGAACCGAGTTTACAGAGCAGTTCTTGTCTTGTTCGATCCGTATTTTTCTGTTCTTTTTCCATCAAATATCCATATGAGATGCAATTAGGGGTATTGATAAGTGAGAGACTGTATTTCCTATGATGCACTAGGGTTCAAGCTGGGACATGGTGTGTGTTCTCTCAGTGTGCTCCTCGAGTGTTCATTAAGAAAGTTCGAGTGAAGTTTGTGAATGAACTCCTTAAGAAACATGTTCCATAAGTTTCCTATGAAAGTTTCATGTGAATTGTGTGCTCTTCATGAGCGTTTCAGGTAATTGTTGAGGAAGAACTGACTCGTACGCATCAGATATCTCTATATAGGTTTATACTGCTCAAAACTGATCGAGAACCAAGTTTATAGAGCAGTTCTTGTCTTGTTGGATCCGATTTTCCCTCTCATTTTCCCCTAAAAATCGCAATATGACATCAATTAGGTCTAGGGATACGCGAGAGAACATAGTCTGAAGGTGTACTAGGGCACAAGCTGGGACTTGGTGTATGTTCTCTGAACGCGTTCGTCTAGCATTCATTAGGAAAGTCCCAATGCAGTTTGTGAACGAACACCTTAAGAAAAGTTTTCAAAATTGTTCCTACAAACGGTTCCTTTGAATTGTTTGGTTGTCATGAGTATTTTGAGTACTCGTTGAGGAAAAATGATCTCTGTATGGGGCAGATATCTCTGTATTAGTTCACACTACTCAAAATTGATTCAGAACCGAGTTTATAGAGCAGTTCTTGTCTTGTTCGATCCGTATTTTTTTGTTCTTTTTCCATAAAATATCCATATGAGATGCAATTAGGTCTATGGATAAGTGAGAGACCGTATTTCCTATGATGCACTAGGGTTCAAGCTGGGACATGGTGTATGTTCTCTGAGTGTGCTCCTCGAGTGTTCATTAAGAAAGTTCATGTGAAGTTTGTGAACGAACTCCTTAAGAAATATGTTCCATAAATTTCCTATGAAAGTTTCATGTGAATTGTGTGTTCTTCATGGGCGTTTCGGGTAATTGTTGAGGGAGAACTGACTCGTATGCATCAGATATCTCTATACTAGTTTATACTGCTCAAAGTGATCCAAAACCAAGTTTATAGAGCAGTTCTTGTCTTGTTGGATCTGATTTCCCTCTCATTTTTCCCTAAAAATCGCAATATGCCATCAATTAGGTCTAGGGATACGCGAGAGACCATAGTCTGAAGATGTACTGGGGCTCAAGCTGGGACTTTGTGTATGTTCTCTCAACGCGTTCGCCTAGCATTCATTAAGAAAGTTCCAATGCAGTTTGTGAACGAACACCTTAAGAAAAGTTTTCAAAATTGTTCCTACAAACGGTTCCTTTGAATTGTTTGGTTGTCATGAGTATTTTGAGTACTCATTGAGGAAAAATGGACTCTGTATGGGGCAGATATCTCTTTATTAGTTCACACTACTCAAAATTGATTCAGAACCGAGTTTATAGAGCAGTTCTTGTCTTCTTCGATCCGTATTTTTCTGTTCTTTTTCCATCAAATATCCATATGAGATGCAATTAGGTATACGGATAAGTGAGAGACTGTATTTCCTATGATGCACTAGGATTCAAGCTGGGACATGGTGTATGTTCTGTGAGTGTGCTCCTCGAGTGTTCATTAAGAAAGTTCCTTTGAAGTTTGTGAACGAAGTCCTTAAGAAACATGTTCCGTAAATTCCTATGAAAGTTTCATGTGAATTGTGTGTTCTTCATGAGCGTTTTGGGTAATTGTTGAGGGAGAACTGACTCGTATGCATCAGATATCTCTATATTAGTTTATACTGCTCAAAACTGATCCAGAACCAAGTTTATAGAGCAGTTCTTGTCTTGTTGGATCCGATTTTCCCTCTCATTTTTCCCTAAAAATCACAATATGACATCAATTAGGTCTAGGGATACGCGAGAGAACATAGTGTGAAGATGTACTGGGCACAAGCTGGGACTTGTTGTATGTTCTCTGAACGCGTTCGTCTAGCATTCATTAAGAAAGTTCCAATGGAGTTTGTGAACGAATACCTTAAGAAAAGTTTTCGAAACTGTTCCTACAAATGGTTCCTTTGAATTGTTTGGATGTCATGAGTATTTCGAGTACACGTTGAGGAAAAAGACTATGTATTGGGCAGATATCTCTGTATTAGTTCACACTAGTCAAAATTGATTCAGAACCGAGTTTATAGAGCAGTTCTTGTCTTGTTCGATCCGTATTTTTTGTTCTTTTTCCATGAAATATCCATTTGAGATGAAATTAGGTCTACGGATAAGTGAGACACCGTATTTCCTATGATGCACTAGGGTTCAAGCTGGGACATTGTGTATGTTCTCTGAGTGTGCTCGTCGAGTGTTCATTAGGAAAGTTCCTGTGAAGTTTGTGAACAAACTCCTTAAGAAACATGTTCCATAAGCTTCCTATGAAAGTTTCATGTGAATTGTGTATTATTCATGAGCGCTTCAGGTAATTGTTGAGGGAGAACTGACTCGTATGTATCAGATAACTCTATATTAGTTTATACTGCTCAAAACTGATCCAGAACCAAGTTCATAAAGCAGTTCTTGTCTTGTTGGATCCAATTTTCCCTCTCATTTTCTCCTAAAAATCGCAATATGACATATATTAGGTATAGAGATACGTGAGAGACCATAGTCTGAAGATGTACTGGGGCACAATCTGAGACTTGGTGTATGTTCTGTCAACGCGTTCATCTAGCATTCATTAAGAAAGTTCCAATGCAGTTTGTGAACGAACACCTTAAGAAAAGTTTTCAAAATTGTTCCTACAAACGGTTCCTTTGAATTGTTTGGTTGTCATGAGTATTCCGAGTACTCGTTGAGGAAAAATGGACTCTGTATGGGGCAGATATCTCTATATTAGTTCCCACTAATCAAAATTGATTCAGAACCGAGTTTATATAGCAGTTCCTGTGTTGTTCTATCCGTATTTTTCTGTCCTTTTTCCATCAAATATCCATATGAGATGCAATTAGGTCTACGGATAAGTGAGAGACCGTATTTCCTATGATGCACTAGGGTTCAAGCTCGGACATGGTGTATGTTCTCTAAGTGTGCTCCTCGAGTGTTCATTAAGAAAGTTCTTGTGAAGTTTGTGAACGAACTCCTTAAGAAACATGTTCCATAAGTTTCCTATGAAAGTTTCATGTGAATTTTGTGCTCTTCATGAGCGTTTCTGGTAATTGTTGAGGGATAACTGATTTGTATGCATCAAATATCTCTATATTAGTTTATACAGCTCAAAACTGATCTAGAACCAAGTTTATACAGCAGTTCTTGTCTTGTTCGATCCGATTTTCCCTCTCATCTTTCCCTAAAAATTGCAATATGACATCAATTAGGTCTAGAGATACGCGAGAGACCATAGTCTGAAGATGTACTGGGGCACAAGCTGTGACTTGGTGTATATTCTGTCAACGCGTTCATCTAGCATTCATTAAGAAAGTTCCAATGAAGTTTGTGAACGAACACCTTAAGAAAAGTTTTCAAAATTGTTCCTACAAATGGTTCCTTTGAATTGTTTGGCTGTAATGAGTATTTCGAAAACTCGTTGAGGAAAACTGGACTCTGTATGGGGTAGATATCTCTGTATTAGTTCACACTAATCAAAATTGATTCAGAACCGAGTGTATATAGCAGTTCTTGTCTTGTTCGATCCGTATTTTTCTGTTCTTTTTCCATCAAATATCCATATGAGATGCAATTAGGTCTACGGATAAGTCAGGGACCGTATTTCCTATGATGCACTAGGGTTCAAGCTGGGACATGGTGTATGTTCTTTGAGTGTGCTCCTCGAGTGTTCATTAAGAAAGTTCCTGTGAAGTTTGTGAACGAACTCCTTAAGAAACATGTTCCATAAGATTCCTATGAAAGTTTCATGTGAATTGTGTGTTCTTCATGAGCGTTTCGGGTAATTGTAGAGGGAGAACTGATTCGTATGCATCAGATATCTCTATATTAGTTTATACTGCTCAAAACTGATCCAGAACCAAGTTTATAGAGCAGTTCTTGTCTTGTTGGAACCGATTTTCCCTCTCATTTTCATCTAAAAATCGCAATATGACATCAATTATGTCTAGGGATACGCGAGAGACCCATAGACTTAAGATGTACTAAGGCACAAGCTGGGACTTGCTGTATGTATTGTCAACGCGTTCGTCTAGCATTCATTAAGAAAGTTCCAATTCAGTTTGTGAACGAACACCTTAAGAAAAGTTTTCAAAATTATTCCTACAAACGATTCCTTTTAATTGTTTGGTTGTCATGAGTATTTCGAGTACTCGTTGAGGTAAAATGGACTCTGTATGGGCAGATATCTCTGTATTAGTTCACACTACTCGAAATTGATTCAGAACTGAGTTTATAGAGCATTTTTTGTCTTGTTCGATCCGTATTTTTCTGTTCTTTTTACATCAAATATCCATATGAGATGCAATTAGGTCTACGGATAAGTGAGAGACCGTATTTCCTATGATGCACTAGGGTTCAAGATGGGACATGGTGTATGTTCTCTGAGTGTGCTCCTCGAGTGTTAATTAAGAAAGTTCATGTGAAGTTTGTGAACGAACTCCTTAAGAAACATGTTCCATAAGTTTCCTATGAAAGTTTCATGTGAATTGTGTGTTGTTCATGAGCGTTTCGAGTAATTGTTGCGGGAGAACTAACTCGTATGCATCAGATATCTCTACATTAGTTTATACTCCTCAAAACTGATCCTGGAACAAGTTTATAGAGTAGTTCTTGTCTTGTTGGATCCAATTGTCCCTCCCATTTCCCCCTAAAAATCGCAATATGACTTCAATTCGGTCTAGGGATACGTGAGAGACAATAGTCTGAAGATGTACTGGGGCACAAGGTGGGACTTGGTGTATGTTCCGTCAACACGTTCGTCTAGCATTCATTAAGAAAGTTCCAATGCAGTTTCTGAACGAACACCTTAAGAAAAGTTTTCAAAATTGTTCCTACAAATGGTTCCTTTTAATTGTTTGGTTGTCATGAGTATTTTGAGTACTCGTTGAGGAAAAATGGACTCTGTATGGGGCAGATATCTCTGTATTAGTTCACGCTACTCAAAATTAATTCAGAACCGAGTTTACAGAGCAGTTCTTGTCTTGTTCGATCCGTATTTTTCTGTTCTTTTTCCATCAAATATCCATATGAGATGCAATTAGGGGTATTGATAAGTGAGAGACTGTATTTCCTATGATGCACTAGGGTTCAAGCTGGGACATGGTGTGTGTTCTCTCAGTGTGCTCCTCGAGTGTTCATTAAGAAAGTTCGAGTGAAGTTTGTGAATGAACTCCTTAAGAAACATGTTCCATAAGTTTCCTATGAAAGTTTCATGTGAATTGTGTGCTCTTCATGAGCGTTTCAGGTAATTGTTGAGGAAGAACTGACTCGTACGCATCAGATATCTCTATATAGGTTTATACTGCTCAAAACTGATCGAGAACCAAGTTTATAGAGCAGTTCTTGTCTTGTTGGATCCGATTTTCCCTCTCATTTTCCCCTAAAAATCGCAATATGACATCAATTAGGTCTAGGGATACGCGAGAGAACATAGTCTGAAGGTGTACTAGGGCACAAGCTGGGACTTGGTGTATGTTCTCTGAACGCGTTCGTCTAGCATTCATTAGGAAAGTCCCAATGCAGTTTGTGAACGAACACCTTAAGAAAAGTTTTCAAAATTGTTCCTACAAACGGTTCCTTTGAATTGTTTGGTTGTCATGAGTATTTTGAGTACTCGTTGAGGAAAAATGATCTCTGTATGGGGCAGATATCTCTGTATTAGTTCACACTACTCAAAATTGATTCAGAACCGAGTTTATAGAGCAGTTCTTGTCTTGTTCGATCCGTATTTTTTTGTTCTTTTTCCATAAAATATCCATATGAGATGCAATTAGGTCTATGGATAAGTGAGAGACCGTATTTCCTATGATGCACTAGGGTTCAAGCTGGGACATGGTGTATGTTCTCTGAGTGTGCTCCTCGAGTGTTCATTAAGAAAGTTCATGTGAAGTTTGTGAACGAACTCCTTAAGAAATATGTTCCATAAATTTCCTATGAAAGTTTCATGTGAATTGTGTGTTCTTCATGGGCGTTTCGGGTAATTGTTGAGGGAGAACTGACTCGTATGCATCAGATATCTCTATACTAGTTTATACTGCTCAAAGTGATCCAAAACCAAGTTTATAGAGCAGTTCTTGTCTTGTTGGATCCGATTTCCCTCTCATTTTTCCCTAAAAATCGCAATATGCCATCAATTAGGTCTAGGGATACGCGAGAGACCATAGTCTGAAGATGTACTGGGGCTCAAGCTGGGACTTTGTGTATGTTCTCTCAACGCGTTCGCCTAGCATTCATTAAGAAAGTTCCAATGCAGTTTGTGAACGAACACCTTAAGAAAAGTTTTCAAAATTGTTCCTACAAACGGTTCCTTTGAATTGTTTGGTTGTCATGAGTATTTTGAGTACTCATTGAGGAAAAATGGACTCTGTATGGGGCAGATATCTCTGTATTAGTTCACACTACTCAAAATTGATTCAGAACCGAGTTTATAGAGCAGTTCTTGTCTTCTTCGATCCGTATTTTTCTGTTCTTTTTCCATCAAATATCCATATGAGATGCAATTAGGTATACGGATAAGTGAGAGACTGTATTTCCTATGATGCACTAGGATTCAAGCTGGGAC
Source organism: Hordeum vulgare subsp. vulgare (assembly GCF_904849725.1). Classification (NCBI taxonomy): domain Eukaryota; kingdom Viridiplantae; phylum Streptophyta; class Magnoliopsida; order Poales; family Poaceae; genus Hordeum; species Hordeum vulgare. The sequence continues at coordinate 446,644,001 of NC_058518.1, read as the reverse complement.
ATGGTGTATGTTCTGTGAGTGTGCTCCTCGAGTGTTCATTAAGAAAGTTCCTTTGAAGTTTGTGAACGAAGTCCTTAAGAAACATGTTCCGTAAATTCCTATGAAAGTTTCATGTGAATTGTGTGTTCTTCATGAGCGTTTTGGGTAATTGTTGAGGGAGAACTGACTCGTATGCATCAGATATCTCTATATTAGTTTATACTGCTCAAAACTGATCCAGAACCAAGTTTATAGAGCAGTTCTTGTCTTGTTGGATCCGATTTTCCCTCTCTTTTTTCCCTAAAAATCACAATATGACATCAATTAGGTCTAGGGATACGCGAGAGAACATAGTGTGAAGATGTACTGGGCACAAGCTGGGACTTGTTGTATGTTCTCTGAACGCGTTCGTCTAGCATTCATTAAGAAAGTTCCAATGGAGTTTGTGAACGAATACCTTAAGAAAAGTTTTCGAAACTGTTCCTACAAATGGTTCCTTTGAATTGTTTGGATGTCATGAGTATTTCGAGTACACGTTGAGGAAAAAGACTATGTATTGGGCAGATATCTCTGTATTAGTTCACACTAGTCAAAATTGATTCAGAACCGAGTTTATAGAGCAGTTCTTGTCTTGTTCGATCCGTATTTTTTGTTCTTTTTCCATGAAATATCCATTTGAGATGAAATTAGGTCTACGGATAAGTGAGACACCGTATTTCCTATGATGCACTAGGGTTCAAGCTGGGACATTGTGTATGTTCTCTGAGTGTGCTCCTCGAGTGTTCATTAGGAAAGTTCCTGTGAAGTTTGTGAACAAACTCCTTAAGAAACATGTTCCATAAGTTTCCTCTGAAAGTTTCATGTGAATTGTGTATTATTCATGAGCGCTTTGGGTAATTGTTGAGGGAGAACTGACTCGTATGCATCAGATATCTCTATATTAGTTTATACTGCTCAAAACTGATCCAGAACCAAGTTCATAGAGCAGTTCTTGTCTTGTTGGATCCAATTTTCCCTCTCATTTTCTCCTAAAAATTGCAATATGACATCAATTAGGTCTAGGGATACGCGAGAGACCATAGTCTGAAGATGTACTGGGGCACAAGCTGGGACTTGGTGTATGTTCTCTGAACGCATTCGTCTAGCATTCATTAAGAAAGTTTCAATGCATTTTGTGAACGAATACCTTAAGAAAAGTTTTCAAAATTGTTCCTACAAACTATTCCTTTGAATTGTCTGGTTGTCATGAGTATTTCGAGTACTCGTTGAGGAAAAATGCACTCTCTATGGGGCAGATATCTCTGTATTAGTTCACACTACTCAAAATTGATTCAGAACCGAGTTTATACAACAGTTCTTGTCTTGTTCGATCCGTATTTTTCTGTTCTTTTTCCATCAAATATCCATATGAGATGCAATTAGGTCTACGGATAAGTGAGAGACCGTATTTCCTATGATGCATTAGGGTTCAAGCTGAGACATGGTGTATGTTCTCTGAGTGTGCTCCTCGAGTGTTCATTAAGAAAGTTCCTCTGAAGTTTGTGAACGAACTCCTTAAGAAACGTGTTCCATAAGTTTCCTATGAAAGTTTCACGTGAATTGTGTGTTCTTCATGAGCGTTTCGGGTAATTGTTGAGGGAGAACTGACTCGTATGCATTAGATATCTCTATTTTAGTTTATACTGCTCAAAACTGATCCAGAACCAAGTTTATAGAGCAGTTCTTGTCTTGTTGGATCCGATTTTCCCTCTCATTTTCCCTAAAAATCGCTATATGACATCAATTAGGTCTAGGGATAAGCGAGAGACCATAGTCTGAAGATGTACTAGGGCACAAGCTCGGAATTGGTGTATGTTCTCTAAACGCATTCGTCTAGCATTCATTAAGAAAGTTCTAGTGAAGTTTGAGAACGAACACCTTAAGAAAAGTTTTCAAAATTGTTCCTGCAAATGGTTCCTTTGAATTGTTTGGTTGTCATGAGTATTTCGAGTACTCGTTGAGGAAAAATGGACTCTGTATGGGCCACATATCTCTGTATTAGTTCACACTACTCAAAATTGATTCAGAACCGAGTTTATAGAGCAGTTCTTGTCTTGTTCGATCCATATTTTTCTGTTCATTTTCCATCAAGTATCCATATGAGATGTAACTAGGTCTACGGATAAGTGAGAGACTGTATTTCCTCTGATGCACTAGGGTTCAAGCTGGGACATGGTGTATGTTCTCTGAGTGTGCTCCTCGAGTGTTCAATAAGAAAGTTCATGTGAAGTTTCTGAACGAAATCCTTCGGAAACATGTTCCATAAGTTTCCTATGAAAGTTTCATGTGAATTGTGTGTTCTTCATGAGCATTTAGGGTAATTGTTGAGGGAGAACTAACTCATATGCATCAGATATCTCTATATTAGTTTATACTGCTCAAAACTGAACCAGAACCAAGTTTATAGAGCAGTTCTTGTCTTGTTGGATCCAATTTTCCCTCTCATTTTCCCCTAAAAGTCACAATATGACATCAATTAGGTCTAGGGATACGCGAGAGAACATAGCCTGAAGATGTACTAGGAACAAGCTGGGACCTAGTGTATGTTCTCTGAACGATCATCTAGCATTCATTAAGAATGTTCCAATGGAGTTTGTGAACGAGTACCTTAAGAAAAGTTTTCAAAATTGTTCCTACAAACGGTTCCTTTGAATTGTTTGGTTGTCATGAGTATTTCGAGTACTCGTTGAGGAAAAATGGACTATGTATGGGGCAGATATCTTTGTATTAGTTCACACTACTCAAAATTGATTCAGAACCGAGTTTATAGAGCAGTTCTTGTCTTGTTCGATCCATATCTTTTTGTTCTTTTTCCATAAAACATCCATTTGAGATGCAATTAGGTCTACGGATTAGTGAGAGACCGTATTTCCTATGATGCACTAGGGTTAAAGCTGGGACATGGTGTATGTTCTCTGAGTGTGCTCCTCGAGTGTTCATTAAGAAAGTTCCTCTGAAGTTTGTGAAGGAACTCCTTAAGAAACATGTTCCATAAGTTTGCTATGAAAGTTTTATGTGAATTGTGTGTTCTTCATGAGCGCTTCAGGTAATTGTTGAGGGAGAACTGACTCGTATGCATCAGATATCTCTATATTAGTTTATACTGCTCAAAACTGATCCAGAACCAAGTTTATAGAGCAGTTCTTGTCTTGTTGGATCCGATTTTCCCTCTCATTTCCCCCTAAAAATCGCAATATGACATCAATTAGGTCTAGGGATACGCGAGAGACCATAGTCTGAAGATGCACTGGGGCGTAAGCAGGGCCTTGGTGTATGTTCTCTGAACGCGTTCCTCTAGCATTCATTCAGAAAGTTCCAATGCAGTTTGTGAAGGAACACCTTAAGAAAAGTTTTCAAAATTGTTCCTACAAATGGTTCCTTTGAATTGTTTGGTTGTCATGAGTATTTCGAGTACTCGTTGAGGAAAAATGGACTCTGTATGGCGCAGATATCTCTGTATTAGTTCACACTACTCAAAATTGATTCAGAACCGAGTTTATAGAGCAGTTTTTGTCTTGTTCGATCCGTATTTTTCTGTTCATTTTCCATCAAATATCCATATGAGATGCAATAAGGTCTTCTGAGAGTGAGAGACCGTATTTCCTATGATGCACTAGGGTTCAAGATGGGACATGGTGTATGTTCTCTGAGTGTGCTCCTCGAGTGTTCATTAAGAAAGTTCGTGTGAAGTTTGTGAACGAATTCCTTAGGAAACATACTCCTCGAGTGTTCATTAAGAAAGTTTCCTATGAAAGTTTCATGTGAATTTTGTGTTCTTCATGAGCGTTTCGGGTAATTGTTGAGGGACAACTGAGTCGTATGCATCAGTATCTCTATATTTGTTTATACTGCTCAAAACTGATCCAGAACCAAGTTTATAGAGCAGTTCTTAACTTGTTGGATCCGATTTCCCCTCTCATTTTCCCCTAAAAATCGCAATATGACATCAATTAGGTCTATAGATATGCGAGAGACCATAGTCTGAAGATGTACTGGGGCACAAGCTAGCGCTTGGTGTATGTTCTGTGAACGCGTTCGTCTAGCATTCATTCAGAAAGTTCCTATGCAGTTTGTAAACGAACACCTTAAGAAAAGTTTTCAAAATTGTTCCTACAAATGGTTACTTTGAATTGTTTGGTTGTCATGAGTATTTAGAGTACTCGTTGAGAAAAATGGACTCTGTATGGTGCGGATATCTCTGTTTTAGTTCACACTACTCAAAATTGATTCACAACCGAGTTTATAGAGCAGTTCTTTTCTTGTTCGATTCGTATTTTTCTGTTCTTTTTCCATCAAATATCCATATGACATGCAATTAGGTCTATGGATAAGTGAGAGACCGTATTTCCTATGATGCTCTAGGGTTCAAGCTGGGACATGGTGTATGTTCTCTGAGTGTGCTCCTCGAGTGTTCATTAAGAAAGTTCATGTGAAGTTTGTGAACGAACTCCTTAAGAAACATGTTCCATAAGTTTCCTATGATAGTTTCATGTGAATTGTGTGTTCTTCATGAGCGTTTCTGGTAATTGTGGAGGGAGAACTGACTCGTATGCATCAGATATCTCTATATTAGTTTGTACTGCTCAAAACTGATCCAGAACCAAGTTTGTAGAGCAGTTCTTGTCTTGTTGGATCCGATTTTCCCTCTCATTTGTCCCTAATAATTGCAATATGACATCAATTAGGTCTAGGGATACGCGAGAGACCATAGTCTAAAGATGTACTGGGGCACAAGCTGGGACTTCGTGTATGTGCTCTAAACGCGTTCGTCTAGCATTCATTAAGAAAGTTCCAATGCAGTTTGTGAACGAACAACTTAAGAAAAGTTTTCAAAATTGTTCGTACAAACGGTTCCTTTGAATTGTTTGGTTGTCATGGGTATTTCGAGTACTCGTTGAGAAATATGGACTCTGTATGGGGCAGATATCTCTGTATTAGTTCACACTACTCAAAATTGATTCAGAACCGAGTTTATAGAGCAGTTCTTGTCTTGTTCCATCCGTATTTTTCTGTTCTTTTTCCATCAAATATCCATATGAGATGCAATTAGGTCTACGAATAAGTGAGAGAGCGTATTTCCTATGATGCACTAGGGTTCAAGCTGGGACATGGTGTATGTTCTCTGAGTGTGCTCCTCGAGTGTTCAGTAAGAAAGTTCCTATGAAGTTTGTGAACAAACTCCTTAAGAAACATGTTCCATAATTTTCCTACGAAAGTTTCATGTGAATTGTGTGTTCTTCATGAGCATTTCTGGTGAGAGAGAAATGACTCGTATGCATCAGATATCTCTATATTAGTTTATACTGCTCAAAACTGATCCAGAACCAAGTTTATAGAGCAGTTCTTGTCTTGTTGGATCCAATTTTCCCTCTCATTTTTCCCTATAAATCGCAATATGACATCAATTAGGTCTAGGGATACGCGAGACACCATAGTCTGAAGATGTACTGGGGCACAAGCTGGGACTTGGTGTATGTTCTCTGAATGCGTTCGTCTAGCATTCATTAAGAAAGTTCCAAAGCAGTTTGTGAACGAACACCTTAAGAAAAGTTTTCAAAATTGTTCCTACAAACGGTTCCTTTGAATTGTTTCATTGTCATGAGTATTTCGAGTACTCGCTGAGGAAAAATGGACTCTGTATGGGGCAGATATCTTTGTATTAGTTCACACTACTCAAAATTGATTCAGAACCGAGTTTATAGAGCAGTTCTTGTCTTGTTCGATCCGTATTTTTCTATTCTTTTTCCATCAAATATCCATATGAGATGCAATTAGGTCTACAGATAAGTGAGAGGCCGTATTTCCTATGATGCACTAGCGTTCAAGCTGGAACATGGTGTATGTTCTCTGAGTGTGCTCCTCGAGTGTGCATTAAGAAAGTTCCTGTGACGTTTGTGAACGAACTCCATAGGAAACGTGTTACATAAGTTTCCTATGAAAGTTTCATGTTAATTGTGTGTCCTTAATGAGCGTTTCAGGTAATTGTTGAGGGAGAACTGACTCGTATGCATCAGATATCTCTATATTAGTTTATACTGCTCAAAACTGATCTAGAACCAAGTTTATAGAGTAGTTCTTGTCTTGTTGGATCCGATTTTCCCTCTCATTTTGCCCTAAAAATCACAATATGACATCAATTAGGTCTAGGGATATGCGAGAGACCATAATCTGAAGATGTACTGGGGCACAAGCTGGTACTTGGTGTATGTGCTCTGAACGCGTTCGTCTAGCATTCATTAAGAAAGTTCCAATCCAGTTTGTGAACGAACACCTTAAGAAAAGTTTTCAAAATTGTTCCTACAAATGGTTCCTTTGAATTTTTTGGTCGTCATGAGTATTTCGAGTACTCGTTGAGGAAAATGGACTCTGTATGGGGCAGATATCTCTGTATTAGTTCACACTACTCAAAATTGATTCAGAACCGAGTTTATAGAGCAGTTCTTGTCTTGTTCGATCCGTATTTTTCTGTTCTTTTTCATCAAATATCCATATGAGATGTAATTAGGTCTACGGATAACTGAGAGACCGTATTTCCTATGATGCACTAGGGTTCAAGCTGGGACATGGTGTATGTTCTCTGAGTGTGCTCCTCGAGTGATCATTAAGAAAGTTCTTGTGAAGTTTGTGAACGAACTCCTTAAGAAACATGTTCCATAAGTTTCCTATGAAAGTTTCATGTGAATTGTGAGTTCTTCATGATCATTTCTCGTAATTGTTGAGGGAGAACTGACTCGTATGCATCAGATATCTCTATATTAGTTTATACTTCTCAAAACTTATCCAGAACCAAGTTTATAGAGCAGGTCTTGTCTTGTTGGATCCGGTTTTCCCTCTCATTTTTCCCTAAAAATCGCAATATGACATCAATTAGGTCTAGGGATACGCGAGAGACCATAGTCTGAAGATGTACTGGGGCACAAGCTGGGACCTTGTGTATGTGCTCTAAACGCGTTCGTCTAGCATTTATTAAGAAAGTTGCAATGCAATTTGTGAACGAACACCTTAAGAAAAGTTTTCAAAATTGTTCCTACAAACGGTTCCTTTGAATTGTTCGGTTGTCATGAGTATTTCGAGGACTCGTTGAGGAAAAATGGACTCTATATGGGGCAGATATCTCTGTATAAGTTCACAGTACTCAAATTGATTCACAACCGAGTTTATAGAGCAGTTCTTGTCTTGTTCGATCCGTATTTTTCTGATCTTTTTCCATCAAATATGCATACGAGATGCAATTAGGTCTATGAATAAGTGAGAGACCGTATTTCCTATGATGCACTAGGGTTCAAGCTGGGACATGGTGTATGTTCTCTCAGTGTGCTCCTCGAGTGTTCATTAAGAAAGTTCCTGTGAAGTTTGTGAACGAACTCCTTAAGAAACATGTTCCATAAGTTTCCTATGAAAGTTTCATGTGAATTGTGTGTTCTTCATGAGCGTTTCTGGTAATTGTTGAGGGAGAACTGACTCGTATGCATCACATATCTCTATATTAGTTTATACTACTCAAAACTGATCCAGAACCAAGTTTATACAGCACTTCTTGTCTTGTTGGATCCGATTTTCCCTCTCATTTTCCCCTAAAAATCGCAATATGACATCAATTAGGTCTAGGGATACGCGAGACACCATAGTCTGAAGATGTACTGGGGCACAAGCTGGGACATGGTGTATGTTCTTTGAACGCGTTCGTCTAGCATCCATTAAGAAAGTTCCAATGAAGTTTCTGAACGAACACCTTAAGAAAAGTTCTCCAAATTGTTCCGACAAATGTTTCATTTGAATTATTTGATTGTCATGAGTATTTCGAGTACTCATTGAGGAAAAATGGACTCTGTATGGGGTAGATATCTACGTATTAGTTCACACTACTCAAAATTGATTCAGAACCGAGTTTATAGAGCAGTTCTTGTCTTGTTCGATCCGTATTTTTTTGTTCTTTTTCCATCAAATATCCATATGAGATGCAATTAGGTCTACAGATAAGTGAGAGACCGTATTTCCTATGGTGCACTAGGGTTCAAGCTGGGACATGGTGTATGTTCTCTGAGTGTGCTCCTCGAGTGTTCATTAAGAAAGTTCCTGTGAAGTTTGTGAACGAACTCCTTAGGAAACATGTTCCGTAAGTTTCCTATGAAAGGTTCAAGTGAATTGTGTGTTCTTCATGTGCGTTTCGGGTAATTGTTGAGGGAGAACTGACTCGTATGCATCAGATATCTCTATATTAGTTTATACTGCTCAAAACTGATCGAGAACCAAGTTTATAGAGCAGTTCTTGTCTTGTTGGATCCGATTTTCCCTCTTATTTTCCCTTAAAATCACAATATGACATCAATTAGGTCTAGGGATACACGACAGACCATAGTCTGAAGATGTATAGGGGCACAAGCTGGGACTTGGTGTATGTTCTCTGAACGCGTTTGTCTAGCATTCATTAAGAAAGTTCCAATGAAGTTTGTGAACGAACACCTTAAGAATAGTTTTCAAAATTGTTCCTACAAACGGTTCTTTTGAATTGTTTGGTTGTTATGAGTATTTCGAGTACTCGTTGAGGAAAAATGGACTCTGTATGGGGCAGATATCTCTGTATTAGTTCAGACTACTCAAAATTGATTCAGAACCTAGTTTATAGACTAGTTCTTGTCTTGTTCGATCCGTATTTTTCTATTCTTTTTCCGTAAAATATCCTTATGAGATGCAATTAGGAATAAGGATAAGTGAGAGACCGTATTTCCTATGATGCACTAGGGTTCAAGCTGGTACATGGTGTATGTTCTCTGAGTGTCCTCCTCGAGTGTTCATTTAGAAATTTCCTGTGAAGTTTGTGAACGAACTCCTTAAGAAACATGTTCCATAAGTTTCCTATGAAAGTTTCATGTGAATTGTGTGTTCTTCATGAGCGTTTCGGGTAATTGTTGAGGGAGAACTGACTCGTATGCATCAAATATCTCTATATTAGTTTATACTGCTCAAAACCGATCCCGAACCAAGTTTATAAAGCAGTTCTTGTCTTGTTGGATCCGATTTTCCCTCTCATTTTCCCCTAAAAAACGCAATATGACATCAATTAGGTCTAGGGATACGCGAGAGACCATAGCCTAAAGATGTTCTGGGGCACAAGCTGGGACTTGGTGTATGTTCTGTGAACGCGTTCGTCTAGCATTCATTAAGAAAGTTCCAATGCAGTTTGTGAACAAACACCTTAAGAAAAGTTTTCAAAATTGTTCCTACAAACGGTTCTTTTGAATTGTTTGGTTGTCATGAGTATTTCAAGTACTCGTTGAGGAAAAATGGACTGAGTATGGGGCAGATATCTCTGTATTAGTTCACACTACTCAAAATTGATTCAGAACCGAGTTTATAGAGCAGTTCTTGTCTTGTTCGATCCGTATTTTTCTGTTCTTTTTCCATCAAATATCCACATGAGATGCAATTAGGTCTATAGATAAGTGAGAGACCGTGTTTCCTATGATGCACTAGGGTTCAAGCTGGGACATTGTGTATATTCTCTTAGTGTGCTCCTCGAGTGTTCATTAAGAAAGTTCATGTGAAGTTTGTGAACGAACTCCTTAGGAAACATGTTCCATAAGTTTCCTATGAAAGTTTCATGTGAATTGTGTGTTCTTCATGAGCTTTTCGGGTAATTGTTGAGGGAGAATTGACTCGTATGCATCAGATATCTCTATATTAGTTTATACTGCTCAAAACTGATCCAGAACCAAGTTTAAAGAGCAGTTCTTGTCTTGTTTGATACGATTTTCCCTCTCTTTTTTCCCTTAAAATCGCAATATGACATCAATTAGGTCTAGGGATACGCGAGAGTCCATAGTCTGAAGATGTACTAGGCCACAAGTGTTGGAATTATGCCCTAGAGGCAATAATAAATATAGTTATTATTATAATTCCTGTATCAAGATAATCGTTTATTATCCATGCTATAATTGTATTGAATGAAGACTTATATACATGTGTGGATACATAGACAAAACACTGTCCCTAGCAAGCCTCTAGTTGGCTAGCCAGTTGATCAAAGATAGTCAGGGTCTTCTGACTATGTACAAGGTGTTGTTGCTTGATAACTGGATCACGTCATTAGGAGAATCACGTGATGGACTAGACCCAAACTAATAGACATAGCATGTTGATCGTGTCATTTTGTTGCTACTGTTTTCTGCGTGTCAAGTATTTGTTCCTATGACCATGAGATCATATAACTCACTGACACCGGAGGAATGCTTTGTGTGTATCAAACGTCGCAACGTAATTGGGTGACTATAAAGATGCTCTACAAGTATCTCCGAAGGTGTTCATTGAGTTAGTATGGATCGAGACTGGGATTTGTCACTCCGTGTGACGGAGAGGTATCTTGGGGCCCACTCGGTAATACAACATCACACACAAGCCTTGCAAGCAATGTAACTTAGTGTAAGTTGCGGGATCTTGTATTACGGAACGAGTAAAGAGACTTGCCGGTAAACGAGATTGAAATAGGTATGCGGATACTGACGATCGAATCTCGGGCAAGTAACATACCGAAGGACAAAGGGAATGACATGCGGGATTGTATGAATCCTTGGCACTGAGGTTCAAACGATAAGATCTTCGTAGAATATGTGGGATCCAATATAGGCATCCAGGTCCCGCTATTGGATATTGACCGAGGAGTCACTCGGGTCATGTCTGCATAGTTCTCGAACCCGCAGGGTCTGCACACTTAAGGTTCGACGTTGTTTTATGCGTATTTGAGTTATATGGTTGGTTACCGAATGTTGTTCGGAGTCCCGGATGAGATCACAGACATCACCAGGGTTTCCGGAATGGTCCGGAAACGAAGATTGATATATAGGATGACCTCATTTGATTACCGGAAGGTTTTCGAAGTTACCGGGAATGTACTGGGAATGACGAATGGGTTCCGGATGTTCACCGGGGGGGCAGCCCACCCCGGGGAAGCCCATAGGCCTTGGGGGTGGCGCACCAGCCCTTGGTGGGATGGTGGGACAGCCCAAGAAGGACCTATGCGCCATAGATAGAAAATCAAAGAGAAAAGAAAAAAAAGAGGTGGGAAGGGAGAGAAGGACTCCACCTTCCAATCCTAGTTGGACTAGGATTGGAGGAGGACTCCTCCTCCCCTTGTTGCGCAGCCCTTGGGGCTCCTTGAGCCTCAAGGCAAGCCTCCCCTCCCTCCTCCTATATATATGGAGCTATTAGGGCTGATTTGAGACAACTTTTCCAAGGCACCCCGACCACATACCTCCACGGTTTTACCTCTAGATCGCGTTTCTACGGAGCTTGGGCGGAGCCCTGCTGAGATTAGATCACCACCAACCTTCGGAGCACCGTCACGCTGCCGGAGAACTCATCTACCTCTCCGTCTCTCTTGCTAGATCAAGAAGGCCGAGATCATCGTCGAGCTGTACGTGTGCTAAACACGGAGGTCTCGTCCGTTCGGCACTAGATCGTGGGACGGATCGCGAGACGGTTCGTGGGATGGTTCGCGGGGCGGATCGAGGGACGTGAGGACGTTCCACTACATCAACCACATTCACTAATGCTTCTGCTGTGCGATCTACAAGGGTACGTAGATCGGAAATCCCCTCTCGTAGATGGACATCACCATGATAGGTCTTCGTGCGCGTAGGAAATTTTTTGTTTCCCATGCGACGTTCCCCAACAGTGGCATCATGAGCTAGGTTCATGCATAGATGTAATCTCGAGTAGAACACAAAAGTTTTTGTGGGCGGTGATGTGCGTCTTGCTGCCCTCCTTAGTCTTTTCTTGATTCCGCGGTATTGTTGGATTGAAGCGGCTTGGACCGACATTACTCGTATGCTTACGAGAGACTGGTTTCATCGCTACGAGCAACTCTGTTGCTCAAAGATGACTGGCAAGTGTCGGTTTCTCCAACTTTAGTTGAATCGGATTTGACCGAGGAGGTCCTTGGATAAGGTTAAATAGCAATTCATATATCTCCGTTGTGGTGTTTGCGTAAGTAAGATGCGATCCTACTAGATACCCATGGTCACCACGTAAAACATGCAACAACAAATTAGAGGACGTCTAACTTGTTTTTGCAGGGTATGCTTGTGATGTGATATGGCCAACGATGTGATGTGATATATTGGATGTATGAGATGATCATGTTGTAATAGATAATATCGACTTGCACGTCGATGGTACGGCAACCGGCAGGAGCCATAGGGTTGTCTTTAAACTAACGTTTGTGCTTACAGATGCGTTTACTATTTTGCTAGGATGTAGCTTTAGTAGTAGTAGCATGAGTAGCATGACAACCCCGATGGCAACACGTTGATGGAGATCATGGTCTGGCGCCGGTGACAAGAAAATCGTGCCGGTGCTTTGGTGATGGAGATCAAGGAACACGTGATGATCGCCATATCATGTCACTTATGAATTCATGTGATGTTAATCCTTTTATGCACCTTATTTTGCTTAGAACGACGGTAGCATTATGAGGTGATCTCTCACTAAAATTTCAAGATGAAATTGTGTTCTCCCCGACTGTGCACCGTTGCTACAGTTCGTCGTTTCGAGACACCACGTGATGATCGGGTGTGATAGACTCAACGTTCACATACAACGGGTGCAAAATAGTTGCACACGCGGAACACTCGGGTTAAACTTGACGAGCCTAGCATGTGCAGACATGGCCTCGGAACACATGAGACCGAAAGGTCGATCATGAATCATATAGTTGATATGATTAGCATAGGGACGCTTACCACTGAAACTATACTCAACTCACGTGATGATCGGACTTGAGCTAGTGTAAGTGGGTCATGAACCACTCAAATGACTAGAGAGATGTACTTTTTGAGTGGGAGTTTAGCAAGTAATTTGATTAAGTTAAACTCTAATTATCTTGAACATAGTCTAAGTCCACTTTGAATATATTTGTGTTGTAGATCATGACTCACGCAACAGTCACCCTGAATTTTAATACGTTCCTAGAGAAAGCTAAGTTGAAAGATGATGGAAGCAACTTTGTAGAATGGGCTCGTAATCTTAAGTTGATCCTACAAGCTGGGAAGAAGGATTATGTCCTTAATGCTGCACTAGGAGATGAACCACCTGCTACGGCTGACCAAGATGTTAAGAACGCTTGGTTAACACGTAAGGAGGACTACTCAGTAGTTCAATGTGCAGTCCTGTATGGCTTAGAGCCGGGACTTCAACGTCGCTTTGAGTGTCATGGAGCATATGAGATGTTCCAGGAGTTGAAGTTTATCTTTCAGAAGAACGCCCGGATCGAGAGGTATGAGACCTCTGATAAATTCTATGCTTGCAAGATGGAGGAGAATTCGTCTGTCAGTGAACATGTGCTCAAAATGTCTGGGTACTCAAACCGTCTAGCTGAGCTGGGGATTGAACTCCCGCAAGAGGCTATCACTGACAGAATTCTTCAATCACTGCCACCAAGCTATAAGGGCTTTGTGTTGAACTACAACATGCAAGGGATGAACAAGTCACCCGGCGAGTTGTTTGCGATGCTGAAAGTCGCAGAGTCTGAACTCCGTAAAGAGCGTCAAGTGTTGATGGTGAATAAGACCACTAGTATCAAGAGAAACGACAAAGGGAAGAAGGGTAATTCAAAGAAGAGCGGCAAGCCTGTTGCCAATCCGACGAAGAAACCCAAAGCTGGACCTAAGCCTGAAACAGAGTGCTACTATTGCAAGGGTATGGGTCACTGGAAGCGCAACTGCCCCAAGTTCTGGCTGGTAAGAAGGCGGCCAAAGAAAAATCAGGTATATTTGATATACATGTTATTGATGTGTACTTAACCGTCTCTCGTAGTAGTGCCTGGGTATTCGATACCGGTTCCGTTGCTCATATTTGCAACTCGAAACTGGAACTGCGGAATAGGTGAAGGCTGGCGAAAGATGAGGTGACGATGCGCGTAGGAAATGGTTCCAAGGTTGATGCTATCGCTGTCGGCACAGTTTCACTTCAGTTACCATCAAGATTAGTTATGAACTTGAATAATTGTTATTTAGTGCCTGCGTTGAGCATGAACATTATATCTGGATCTTTTTTATTGCGAGACGGTTACTCTTTTAAGTCAGAGTATAATGGTTGTTCTATTTCTATGAGTAACATCTTTTATGGTCATGCACCCAATGTGAGAGGATTGTTCATATTGAATCTTGATAGTGATAATACACATATACATAACATTGAGACCAAAAGAGTTAGAGTTAACAATGATAGCGCCATGTTTTTGTGGCACTCTTGTTTAGGTCATATTGGTGTAAAGCGCATGAAGAAACTCCATACCGATGGACTTTTTGAGTCACTTGACTTTGATTCACTTGACACGTGCGAACCATGCCTCATGGGCAAGATGACTAAAACTCCGTTCTCCGGAACAATGGAGCGTGCAAGTGACTTGTTGTAAATCATACATATCGATGTGTGTGGTCCGATGAGCGTGGAGGCACGCGGCTGATATCATTATTTTATTACCTTCACTGACGATTTGAGTAGATATGGTTATGTCTACTTAATGAAGCACAAGTCTGAAACATTTGAAAAGTTCAAGCAATTTTAGAGTGAAGTTGAAAATCATCGTAACAAGAAGATCAAGTTCCTACGGTCTGATTGTGGGGGTGAATATCTGAGTTTTGAGTTTGGTGCTCACTTAAGACAATGTGGAATTGTTTCACAGTTGACACCGCCTGGAACACCACAGCGTAATGGTGTGTCAGAACGTCGTAATCGTACTTTATTAGAGATGGTGCGATCTATGATGTCTCTTATCGATTTGCCTATCGCTTTGGGGTTATGCATTAGACACAGCTGCATTTACTTTAAATAGGGCACCATCAAAATCCGTTGAGACGACACCATACGAACTGTGGTATGGCAAAAGGCCAAAGTTGTCGTTTCTTAAAGTTTGGGGATGTGATGCTTATGTCAAAAAGCTTCAGCCTGAAAAGCTGGAACCCAAAGCGGAAAAGTGCATCTTCATAGGTTACCCAAAAGGGAGAGTTGGGTACACCTTCTATCTCAAATCCAAGGGCAAAGTGTTTGTTGCTAAAAATAGAGCTTTTCTCGAGAAGGAGTTTCTCTCGAGAGAATTGAGTGGGAGGAAGATAGAACTTGATGAGGATGTCGAACCTCTCATCCCTCTGGATGATGGCGCAGGGCAAGGGGAAACCCCTGTCGTTGCGACGCCGGTTGAGGAGGAAGTTAATGATGATGATCATGAAACTCCGGTTCAAGTTCCTATCGAACCACGCAGGTCGACGAGACCACGTGCTGCTCCAGAGTGGTACGGTAATCCCGTTTTGTCAATTATGTTGTTAGACAACAATGAACCTGCAAATTATGAAGAAGCAATGGTGGGCCCAGATTCCAACAAATGGTTGGAGGCCATGAAGTCCGAGATAGGATCCATGTATGAAAACAAAGTGTGGACTTCGGAAGTACTACCTGAGGGCCGCAAGGCTATTCAGAACAAATGGATCTTTAAGAAGAAGATGGACGCTGACGGTAATGTGACCATTTATAAAGCTCGACTTGTGGCAAAGGGTTTTTCACAAGTTCAAGGAGTTGACTACGATGAGACATTCTCACCCGTAGCGATGCTTAAGTCCGTCAGAATAATGTTAGCAATAGCTGCATTTTTCGATTATGAAATCTGGCAGATGGATGTCAAAACGGCGTTCCTTAACGGTTTCCTTAAGGAAGAGTTGTATATGATGCAACCCGAAGGTTTTGTCGATCCTAAAAATGCTAACAAGGTATGCAAGCTCCAGTGATCCATTTATGGACTGGTGCAAGCATCTCGGAGTTGGAATAAACGCTTTGATGAGGTGATCAAAGCATTTGGGTTTATACAAGTGGTTGGAGAATCTTGTATTTACAAGAAAGTGAGTGGGAGCTCTGTGGCGTTTCTAATATTATATGTGGATGACATATTGCTGATTGGAAACAACGTAGAGTTTTTGGAGAGCATAAAGGGTTACTTGAATAAAAGTTTCTCTATGAAGGACCTAGGAGAAGCTGCTTACATTCTAGGCATTAAGATCTACAGGGATAGATCGAAACGCCTGATAGGACTTTCACAAAGCACATAGCTTGATAAAGTTTTGAAGAGGTTCAAAATGGAACAGTCCAAGAAAGGGTTCTTTCCAGTTTTACAAGGTACGAGATTGAGTAAGACTCAGTGCCCAGAAACTGATAAAGATAGAGAGCATATGAGCACCGTCCCCTATGCTTCAGCCATAGGATCTATCATGTATGCAATGTTGTGCACTAGACCGGACATTAGCCTGGCCATAAGTATGGCAGGTAGGTTCCAGAGTAATCCAGGAGTGGATCACTGGACGGCGGTCAAGAATATCCTGAAGTACATGAAAAGGACTAAGGAGATGTTTCTCGTGTATGGAGGTGACGAAGAGCTCGCCGTAAAGGGTTACGTCGATGCAAGCTTTGACACAGATCCGGACGACTCTAAGTCTCAGACCGGATACGTATTTATTCTTAATGGGGGTGCGGTAAGCTGGTGTAGTTCCAAGCAAAGCGTCGTAGTTGATTCTACATGTGAAGCGGAGTACATGGCTGCCTCGGAGGCGGCTAAGGAGGGTGTCTGGATGAAGCAGTTCATGACGGATCTTGGAGTGGTGCCAAGCACACTGAATCCAATAACCTTGTTCTGTGACAACACGGGTGCCATTGCCTTAGCAAAGGAACCACGGTTTCACAAGAAGACCAGACACATCAAACGATGCTTCAACCTCATCCGCGACTACGTCGAAGAGGAGGACGTAAATATATGCAAAGTGCACACGGATCTGAATGTAGGAGACCCGCTAACTAAACCTCTTCCACGGGCAAAGCATGATCAACACCAGAACTGTATGGCTGTTAGATTTATTACAATGTAATTCGCATGGTGATGTGAGGGCTAGATTATTGACACTAGTGCAAGTGGGAGACTGTTGGAATTATGCCCTAGAGGCAATAATAAATATAGTTATTATTATAATTCCTATATCAAGATAATCGTTTATTATCCATGCTATAATTGTATTGAATGAAGACTTATATACATGTGTGGATACATAGACAAAACACTGTCCCTAGCAAGCCTCTAGTTGGCTAGCCAGTTGATCAAAGATAGTCAGGGTCTTCTGACTATGTACAAGGTGTTGTTGCTTGATAACTGGATCATGTCATTAGGAGAATCACGTGATGGACTAGACCCAAACTAATAGACATAGCATGTTGATCGTGTCATTTTGTTGCTACTGTTTTCTGCGTGTCAAGTATTTGTTCCTATGACCATGAGATCATATAACTCACTGACACCGGAGGAATGCTTTGTGTGTATCAAACGTCGCAACGTAACTGGGTGACTATAAAGATGCTCTACAGGTATCTCCGAAGGTGTTCGTTGAGTTAGTATGGATCGAGACTGGGATTTGTCACTTCGTGTGACGGAGAGGTATCTTGGGGCCCACTCGGTAATACAACATCACACACAAGCCTTTCAAGCAATGTAACTTAGTGTAAGTTGCGGGATCTTGTATTACGGAACGAGTAAAGAGACTTGCCGGTAAACGAGATTGAAATAGGTATGCGGATACTGACGATCGAATCTCAGGCAAGTAACATACCGAAGGACAAAGGGAATGACATACGGGATTATATGAATCCTTGGCACTGAGGTTCAAAAGATAAGATCTTCGTAGAATATGTGGGATCCAATATGGGCATCCAAGTCCCGCTATTGGATATTGACCGAGGAGTCACTCGGGTCATGTCTACATAGTTCTCGAACCCGCAGGGTCCGCACACTTAAGGTTCGACGTTGTTTTATGCGTATTTGAGTTATATGGTTGGTTACCAAATGTTGTTCGGAGTCCCGGATGAGATCACGGACGTCACGAGGGTTTAAGGAATGGTCCGGAAACAAAGATTGATATATAGGATGACCTCATTTGATTACCGGAAGGTTTTCGGAGTTACCGGGAATGACGAATGGGTTCCGGATGTTCACCGGGGGGCAGCCCACCCCGGGGAAGCCCATAGGCCTTGGGGGTGGCACACCAGCCCTTGGTGGGTTGGTGGGACAGCCCAAGAAGGCCCTATGCGCCATAGATAGAAAATCAAAGAGAAAAGAAAAAAAAAAGAGGTGGGAAGGGAGAGAAGGACTCCACCTTCCAATCCTAGTTGGACTAGGATTGGAGGAGGACTCCTCCTCCCCTTGGTGCGCAGCCCTTGGGGCTCCTTGAGCCTCAAGGCAAGCCTCCCCTCCCTCCTCCTATATATATGGAGCTATTAGGGCAGATTTGAGACAACTTTTCCAAGGCAGCCCGACCACATACCTCCACGGTTTTACCTCTAGATCGCGTTTCTTCGGAACTCGGGCGGAGCCCTGCTGAGATTAGATCACCACCAACCTCCGGAGCACCGTCACACTGCCGGAGAACTCATCTACCTCTCCGTCTCTCTTGCTGGATCAAGAAGGCTGAGATCATCGTCGAGCTGTACGTGTGCTGAACACGGATGTGCCGTCCGTTCGGCACTAGATCGTGGGACGGATCGCGGGACGGTTCGCGGGGCGGATCGAGGGATGTGAGGACGTTCCACTACATCAACCGCGTTCACTAACGCTTCTGCTGTGTGATCTACAAGGGTACGTAGATCGGAAATCCCCTCTCGTAGATGGACATCACCATGATAGGTCTTCGTGCGTGTAGGAAAATTTCTGTTTCCCATGCGACGTTCCCCAACAACAAGCTTGGACTTGGTGTATGTTCTCTGAACGTGTTCGTCTAGCATTCATTAAGAAAGTTCCAATGCAGTTTGTGAACGAACACCTTAAGAAAAGTTTTCAAAACTGTTCCTACAAACGGTTCCTTTGAATTGTTTGGTTGTCATGAGTATTTCGAGTACTCGTTGAGGAAAAATGGACTCATTATGGGGCAGATATCTCTGTATTAGTTCACACTTCTCAAAATTGATTCAGAACCGAGTTTATAGAGCAGTTTTGGTCTTGTTCGATCCGTATTTTGCTGTTCTTTTTCCATCAAATATCCATATGAGATGCAATTAGGTCTACTGATAAGTGAGAGACCGTATTTCCTATGATGCACTAGGGTTCAAGCTGGGACATGGTGTATGTTCTCTGAGTGTGCTCCTCGAGTGTTCATTAAGAAAGTTCCTGCGAAGTTTGTGAACGAACTCCTTAGGAAACATGTTCCATAAGTTTCCTATGAAAGTTTCATGTGAATTGTGTCTTCTTCATGAGCGTTTCTGCTAATTGTTGAGGGAGAACTGACTCGTATGCATCAAATATCTCTATATTAGTTTATACTGCTCAAAACTGATCCAGAACCAAGTTTATAGAGCAGTTCTTGTCTTGTTGGATCCGATTTTCCCTCTCATTTTCCCCTAAAAATCGCAATATGACATCAATTAGGTCTAGGGATACGCGAGAGACCATAGTGTGAAGATGTACTGGGGCACAAGCTCGGACTTGGTGTATGTTCTCTGAACGCGTTCGTCTAGCATAAATTAAGAATGTTCCAATGTAGTTTGTGAACGAACACCTTAGGAAAAGTTTTCAAAATTGTTCCTGCAAACGGTTCCTTTGAATTGTTTGGTTGTCATGGGTATTTCGAGTACTCGTTGAGGAAAAATGGACTCTGTATGGGGCAGATATCTCTGTATTAGTTCACACTACTCAAAATTGATTCTGAACCGGGTTTATAGAGTAGTTCTTGTCTTGTTCGATCCGTGTTTTTCTGTTCTTTTTCAATCAAATATCCATATGAGATGCAATTAGTTCTACGGATAATTGAGAGACCGTATTTCCTATGATGCACTAGGGTTCAAGCTGGGACATGGTGTATGTTCTCTGAGTGTGCTCCTCAAGTGTGCATTAAGAAAGTTCGTGTGAAGTTTGTGAACGAACACCATAGGAAACATGTTCCATAAGTTTCCTATAAAAGTTTCATGTGAATTGTGTGTTCTTCATGAGCGTTTCGGGTAATCGTTGAGGGAGAACTGACTCATATGCATCAGCTATCTCTATATTAGTTTATACTGCTCAAAATTGATCCAGAACCAAGTTTATAGAGCAGTTCTTGTCTTGTTGGATCCGATTTTCCCTCTCATTTTTCCCTAAAAATCGCAATAGGACATCAATTAGGTCTAGGGATATGCGAGAGACCATAGTCTGAAGATGTACTAAGGCACAAGCTGGGACTTGGTGTATGTTCTCTGAACGCGTTCGTCTAGAATTCATTAAGAAAGTTCCAATGCAGTTTGTGAACGAACACCTTAAGAAAAGTTTTCAAAATTGTTCCTACAAACGGTTCCTTTGAATTGTTTGGTTGTCATGAGTATTTCGAGTACTCGTTGAGGAAAAATTGACTCTGTATGGGGCAGACATCTCTGTATTAGTTCACACTACTCAAAATTGATTCTGAACCGAGTTTATAGAGCAGTTCTTGTCTTGGTCGATCCGTATTTTTCTGTTCTTTTTCCATCAAATATCCATATGAGATGCAATTAGTTCCACGGATAAGTGAGAGACCGTATTTCCTATGATGCACTAGGGTTCAAGATGGGACATGGTGTATGTTCTCTGAGTGTACTCCTCGAGTGTTCATTAAGAAAGTTCTTGTGAAGTTTGTGAACCAACTCCTTAAGAAACATGTTCCATAAGTTTCCTATAAAAGTTTCATGTGAATTGTGTGTTCTTCATGAGCGTTACGGGTAATTGTTGAGGGAGAACTGACTCGTATGCATCAGATATCTCTATATTAGTTTATACTGCTCAAAACTGATCCAGAACCAAGTTTATATAGCAGTTCTCGTCTTGTTGGATCCGATTTTCCCTCTCATTTTTCCCTAAAAATATCAATACGACATCAATTAGGTCTAGGGATACGCGAGAGACCATAGTCTGAATATGTAATGGGGCACAAGCTGGGACTTGGTGTATGTTCTGTGAACGCATTTGTCTAGCATTCATTAAGAAAGTTCCAATGTAGTTTGCGAACGAACACCTTAAGAAAAGTTTTCAAAACTGTTCCTACAAATGGTTCCTTTCAATTGTTTGGTTGTCATGAGTATTTCGAGTACTCGTTGAGGAAAAATGGACTCAGTATGGGGCAGATTTCTCTGAAATAGTTCACACTACTCAAAATTGATTAAAACCGGGTTCATAGAGCAGTTCTTGTCTTGTTCGATCCGTATTTTTCTGTTCTTTTTTCCATCAAATATCCATATGAGATGCAATTAGGTCTACGGATAAGTGAGAGACCGTATTTCCTACAATGCACTAGGGTTCAAGCTGGGAAATGGTGTATGTTCTCTGAGTATGCTCCTCGAGTGTTCATTAAGAAAGTTCTTGTGAAGTTTGTGAACGAAGTCCTTAAAAACATGTTCCATAAGTTTCCTATGAAATTTTCATGTGAATTGTGTGTTCTTGATGAGCGTTTCGGGTAATTGTTGAGGGAGAACTGACTCGTATGCATCAGATATCTCTATATTAGTTTATACTGCTCAAAACTGATCCAGAACCAAGTTTATAGAGAAGTTCTTGTCTTGTTGGATCCGATTTCCCTCTCATTTTTCCCTAAAAATCGCAATATGACATCAATTAGGTCTAGGGATACGCGAGAGACCAAAGTCTGAAGATGTACTAGGGCACAAGCTGGGACTTGGTGTATGTTCTCTGAACGCTTCGTCTAGCATTCATTAAGAAAGTTCCAATGCAGTTTGTGAACGAACACCTTAAGATAAGTTTTCAAAATTGTTCCTACAAACGGTTCCTTTGAATTATTTGGTTGTCATGAGTATTTCGATTACTCGTTGAGGACAAATGGACTCTGTATGGGGTGGATATCTGTGTATTAGTTCACACTACTCAAAGTTGATTCAGAACCGAGTTTATAGAGCACTTCTTGTCTTGTTCGATCCGTATTTTTCTGTTCTTTTACCATCAAATATCCATATGATATGCAATTAGGTCTACGGATAAGTGAGAGACCGTATTTCCTATGATGCACTAGGGTTCAAGATGGGACATGGTGTATGTTCTCTGAGTGTGCTCCTCGAGTGTTCATTAAGAGAGTTCCTGTGAAGTTTGTGAACGAACTCCTTAAGAAACATGTTCCATAAGTTTCCTATGAAAGTTTCATGTGAATTGTGTGTTCTTCATGAGCGTTTCGGGTAATTGTTGAGGGAGAAGTGACTCGTATGCATCAGATATCTCTATATTAGTTTATACTGCTCAAAACTGGTCCAGAACCAAGTTTATAGAACAGTTCTTGTCTTGTTGGATCCGATTTTTCCTCTCATTTTTCCCTAAAAATCGCAATATGACATCAATTAGGTCTAGGGATATGCGAGAGACCAAAGTCTGAAGATGTACTGGGGCACAAGCTGGGACTTGGTGAATGTCTATGAACGCGTTCGTCTAGCATTCATTAAGAAAGTTCCAATGTAGTTTGTGAACGAACACCTTAAGAAAAGTTTTCAAAATTGTTCCTTCAAATGGTTCCTTTGAATTGTTTTGTTGTCATGAGTATTTCGAGTACTCGTTGAGGAAAAATGGACTCTGTATGGGGCATATATCTCTGTATTAGCTCACACTACTCAGAATTGATTCATAACCGGGTTTATAGAGCAGTTCTTGTCTTGTTCGATCTGTATTTTTCTGTTGTTTTTCCATCAAATATCCATATGAGATGCAATTAGGTCTACGGATAAGTTAGAGACCCTATTTCCTATGATGCACTAGGGTTCAAGATGGGACATGGTGTATGTTCTCTGAGTGTGCTCCTCGAGTGTTCATTATGAAAGTTCGTGTGAAGTTCGTGAACGAACTCCTTAGGAAACATGTTCCATAAGTTTCTAATGAAAGTTTCATGTGTATTGTGTGTTCTTCATGAGCATTTCGGGTAATTGTTGAGGGAGAACTGACTCGTATGCATCAGATATCTCTATATTAGTTTATTCTTCTCAAAACTGATCGAGAACCAAGTTTATAGAGCAGTTCTTGTCTTGTTTTATCCGATTTTCCCTCTCATTTTCCCCAAAAAATCGTAATATGACATCAATTAGGTCTAGTGATATGCGAGAGACCATAGTGTGAAGACGTACTGGGGCACAAGCTGAGACTTGGTGTATGTGCTATGAACGCGTTCGTCTACATTCATTAAGAAAGTTCCAATGCAGTTTGTGAACGAACACCTTAAGAAAAGTTTTCAAAACTGTTCCTACAAATGGGTCCTTTGAATTCTTTGGTTGTCATGAGTATTTCGAGTACTCGTTGAGGAAAAATGGCTCAGTATGGGGCAGATCTCTCTGTATTAGTTCACACTACTCAAAATTGATTCAGAACCGGGTTTATAGAGCAGTTGTTGTCTTGTTCGATCCGTATTTTTCTGTTCTTTTTCCATCAAATATCCATATGAGATGCAATTAGGTCTACGGATAAGTGAGAGACCGTATTTCCTATGATGCACTAGGGTTCAAGCTGGGACATGGTGTATGTTCTCTGAGTGTGCTCCTCGAGTGATCATTAAGAAAGTTCATGTGAAGTTTGTGAACGAACTCCTTAAGAAACATCTTCCATAAGTTTCCTTTGAAATTTTCATGTGAATTGTGTGTTATTCATAAGCGTTTCGGGTAATTGTTGAGGGAGAACTGACTCGCATGCATCAGATATCTCTATATTAGTTTATACTGCTCAAAACGGATCCAGAACCAAGTTCATAGAGCAGTTCTTGTCTTGTTGGATCCGATTTTCCCTCTCATTCTTCCCTAAAAATTGCAATATGACATCAATTAGGTCTAGGGATACGCGAGAGACCATAGTCTGAAGATGTACTGTGGCACAACCTGGGACTTGGTGTATGTTCTCTGAACGCGTTCGTCTAGCATTCATTAAGAAAGTTCCAATGCAGATTATGAACGAACACCTTAAGATAAGTTTCCAAAATTGTTCCTACAAACGGTTCCTTTGAATTGTTTGGTTGTTATGAGTATTTCCATTACTCGTTGAGGACAAATGGACTTTGTACGGGGCAGATATCTATGTATTAGTTCACACTACTCAAAATTGATTCAGAACCGGGTTTATAGAACAGTTCTTGTCTTGTTCGATCCGTATTTTTCTGTTCTTTTTCCATCAAATATCCATATGAGATGCAATTAGGTCTACGGATAAGTTAGAGACCGTATTTCCTATGATGCACTAGGGTTCAAGATGGTACATGGTGTATGTTCTCTGAATGTGCTCCTCGAGTGTTCATTAAGAAAGTTCGTGTGAAGTTCGTGAATGAACTCCTTAGGAAACATGTTCCATAAGTTTCTAATGAAAGTTTCATGTGTATTGTGTGTTCTTCATGAGCGTTTCGGGTAATTGTTGAGGGAGAACTGACTCGGATGCATCAGATATCTCTATATTAGTTAATTCTTCTCAAAACTGATCGAGAACCAAGTTTATAGAGCAGTTCTTGTCTTGTTGCATCCGATTTTCCCTCTCATTTTTCCCGAAAAATTGCAATATGACATCAATTAGGTCTAGTGATACGCGAGAGACCATAGTCTGAAGATGTACTGGGGCACAAGCTGGGACTTGGTGTATGTTCTCTGAACGCGTTCGTCTACCATTCATTAAGAAAGTTCCAATGCAGTTTGTGAACGAACACCTTAAGAAAAGTTTCCAAAATTGTTCCTACAAATGGTTCCTTTGAATTGTTTGGTTGTTATGAGTATTTCGAGTACTCGTTGAGGAAAAATGGACTTTGTATGGGGCAGATATCTCTGTATTAGTTCACACTACTCAAAATTGATTCAGAACCCGGTTTATAGAGAAGTTCTTGTCTTGTTCGATCCGTATTTTTCTGTTCTTTTTCCATCAAATATCCATATGAGATGCAATTAGGTCTACGGATAAGTGAGAGGCCGTATTTCCTTTGATGCACTAGGGTTCAAGCTGGGACATGGTGTATGTTCTCTGAGTGTGCTCCTCGAGTGTTCATTAAGAAAGTTCATGTCAAGTTTGTGAACGAACTCCTTAAGAAACATGTTCCATAAGTTTCCTATAAAAGTTTCATGTGAATTGTGTGTTCTTCATGAGCGTTTCGGGTAATTGTTGAGCGAGAACTGACTCGCATGCATCAGATATCTCTATATTAGTTTATACTGCTCAAAACGGATCCAGAACCAAGTTTATAGAGTAGTTCTTGTCTTGTTAGATCCGATTTTCCCTCTCATTTTCCCCTAAGAATCGCAATATGACATCAATTAGGTCTAGGGATCCGCGAGAGACCATAGTCTTAAGATGTACCGGGGCACAAGCTAGGCCTTGGTGTATGTCTGTGAACGTGTTCGTCTAGCATTCATTAAGAAAGTTCCAATGTAGTTTGTGAACGAACACCTTAAGAAAAGTTTTCAAAATTGTTCCTACAAACTGTTCCTTTGAATTGTTTGGTTGTCATGAGTATTTCGAGTACTCGTTGAGGAAAAATGGACTATGTATGGGGCAGATATCTGTGTATTAGTTCACACTACTCAAAATTGATTCAGAACCGAGTTTACAGAGCAGTTCTTGTCTTGTTCGATCCGTATTTTTCAATTCTTTTTCCAAAAAATATCCATATGAGATGCAATTAGGTCTACGAATAAGTGATAGACCTTATTTCCTATGATGCACTAGGGTTCAAGCTGGGACATGGTGTATGTTCTTTGAGTGTGCTCCTCGAGTGTTCATTAAGAAAGTTCCTGTGAAGTTTGTGAACGAAATCCTTAAGAAACATGTTCCATAAGTTTCCTATGAATGTTTCATATGAATTGTGTGTTCTTCATGAGCGTTTTGGGTAATTGTTGAGGAAAAACTGACTCGTATGCATTAGATATCTCTATATTAGTTTATCCTGCTCAAAACTGATCCAGAACCAAGTTTATAGAGCAGTTCTTGTCTTGTTCGATCCGATTTTCCGTCTCATTTTTCCCTAAAAATAGCAATATGACATCAATTAGGTATAGGGATATGCGAGAGAACATAGTCTGAAGATGTACTGGGGCACAAGGTGGGACTGGGTGTTTGTTCTCTGAACGCGTTCGTCTAGCATTCATTAAGAAAGATCCAATGCAGTTTGAGAACGAACACCTTAAGAAAGTTTTCAAAATTGTTCCTACAAACGGTTCCTTTGAATTGTTTGGTTGTCATGAGTATTTCGAGTACTCGTTGAGGAAAAATGGACTCTATATGGGGCAGATATCTCTGTATTAGTTCACACTACTCAAAATTAATTCAGAACCGAGTTTATAGAGCAGTTCTTGTCTTGTTCGATCCGTATTTTTATGTTCTTTTTCCATCAAATATCCATATGAGATGCAATTAGGTCTATGGATAAGTGAGAGATTGTATTTCCTACGATGCACTAGGGTTCAAGCTGGGACATGGTGTATCTTCTGTGAGTGTGCTCCTCGAGTGTTCATTGAGAAAGTTCCTGTGAAATTTGTGAACGGACTCCTTAAGAAACATGTTCCATAAGTTTCCTATGGAAGTTTCATGTGAATTGTGTGTTCTTCATGACCGTTTCTAGTAATTGTTGAGGGAGAACTGACTCGTATGCATCAGATATCTCTATATTAGTTTATACTGCTGAAAACTGATCCAGAACCAAGTTTATAGAGCAGTTCTTGTCTTGTTGCATCCGATTTCCCTCTCATTTTCCCCTAAAAATCGCAATATGACATCAATTAGGTCTAGGGATACGCGAGAGACCATAGTCTGAAGATGTACTCGGGCTCAAGTTGGGACTTGGTGTATGTTCTCTCAACGTGTTCGTCTAGCATTCATTAAGAAAGTTCCAATGCAGTTTGTGAACGAACACCTTAAGAAAAGTTTTCAAAATTGTTCCTACAAATGGTTCCTTTGAATTGTTTGGTTTTCATGAGTATTTTGAGTACTCGTTTAGGAAAAATGGACTCTGTGTGGGGCAGATATCTCTGTATTAGTTCACACTACTCAAAATTGATTCAGAACCGAATTTATAGAGCAGTTCTTGTCTTGTTTGATCCGTATTTTTCTGTTCTTTTTCCATCGAATATTCTATTGATGCAATTAGGTATACGGATAAGTGAGAGACTGTATTTCCTATGATGCACTAGGGTTCAAGCTAGGACATGGTGTATGTTTTCTGAGTGTGCTCCTCGAGTGTTCATTAAGAAAGTTCCTGTGAAGTTTGTGAACGAACTCCTTAAGAAACATGTTCCATAAGTTTACTATTAAAGTTTCATGTGAATTATGTGTTATTCATAAGCGTTTCAGGTAATTGTTGAGGGAGAACTGACTCGTATGCATCAGATATCTCTATATTAGTTTATACTGCTCAAAACTGATCCAGAACCAAGTTTATAAAGCAGTACTTTCCTTGTTGGATCCGATTTCCCTCTCATTTTCCCCTAAAAATTGCAATACGACATCAATTAGGTCTAGGGATACGCGAGAGATAATAGTCTGAAGATGTACTCGAGAATAAGCCGGGACTTCATGTATGTTCTCTGAACGAGTTCGTCTAGCATTCATTAAGAAAGTTCCATTGCAGTTTGTGAACGAACGCCTTAAGAAAAGTTTTCAAAATTGTTCCTACAAACGGTTCCCTTGAATTCTTTGGTTGTCACGAGTATTTCGAGTAATCGTTGAGGAAAAATGGACTGTGTATGGGCCAGATATCTCTGTATTAGTTCACACTCAAAATTGATTCACAACCGAGTTTATAGAGCAGTTCTTGTCTTGTTCGACACGTATTTTTCTATTCTTTTTTCCATGGAATATCCATATGAGATGCAATTAGGTCTACGGATAAGTGAGAGACCATATTTCCTATGATGCACTAGGGTTCAAGCTGGGACATGGTGTATGTTCTCTAAGTGTGCTCCTCGAGTGTTCATTGAGAAAGTTCGTGTGAAGTTTGTGAACGAACTCCTTAGGAAACATGTTCCATAAGTTTCCTATCAAAGTTTCATGTGAATTGTGTGTTCTTCATGAGCGTTTTGGGTAAATGTTGAGGGAGAACTGACTCGTATGCATCAGATATCTCTATTTTAGTTTATACTGCTCAAAACTGATGCAGAACCAAGTTTATAGAGAAGTTGTTGTCTTGTTGGATTCGATTTTCCCTCTCATTTTTCCCTAAAAATCGCAATATGACATCAATTAGTTCTAGGGATACGCGAGAGACCATAGTCTGAAGATGTACTCGGGCACAAGGTGGGACTTGGTGTATGTTCTCTCAACGCGTTCGTCTAGCATTCATTAAGAAAGTTCCAATGCAGTTTGTGAACGAACACCTTAAGAAAAGTTTTCAAAACTGTTCCTACAAACGGTTCCTTTGAATTGTTTGGTTTTCATGAGTATTTCGAGTACTCGTTCAGGAAAAATGGACTCTGTATGGGGCAGATTTCTCTGTATTAGTTCACACTACTCAAAATTGATTCAGAACCGAGTTTATAGAGCAGTTCTTGTCTTGTTCGATCCGTATTTTTCTGTTCTTTTTCCATCAAATATCCATATGAGATGCAATTAGGTCTACAGATATGTGAGGGACCGTATTTCCTATGATGCACTAGGGTTCAAGCTGGGACATGGTGTATGTTCTCTGAGTGTGCTCCTCGAGTGTTCATTAAGATAGTTCATGTGAAGTTTGTGAACGAACTCCTTAAGAAACATGTTCCATAAGTTTCCTATGAAAGTTTCATGTGAATTGTGTGTTCTTCATGAGCGTTTCGGGTAATTGTTGAGGGAGAACTAACTCGTATGCATCAGATATCTCTATATTAGTTTATACTGCTCAAAACTGATCAAGAACCAAGTTTATAGAGAAGTTCTTGTCTTGTTGGATCCGGTTTTCCCTCTCAGTTTTCCCTAAAAATCGCAATATGACATCAATTAGGTCTCGGGATACGCGAGAGACCATAGTCTGAAGATGTACTGGGGCACAAGCTGGGACTTGGTGTATGTTCTCTGAACGCGTTCGTCTAGCATTCATTAAGAAAGTTCCAATGCAGTTTGTGAACGAACACCTTAAGGAAAGTTTTCAAAACTGTTCCTACAAATGGTTCCTTTGAATTATTTGGCTGTCATGAGTATTTCGAGTACTCGTTGAGGAAAAATGGACTCTATATGGGGCAGATATCTCTGTATTAGTTCACACTACTTAAAATTGATTCAGAACCGAGTTTATTGAGCAGTTCTTGTCTTGTTCGATCCGTATTTTTCTGTTATTTTTCCATCAAATATCCATATGAGATGCAATTAGGTCTACAAATAAGTGAGAGACCGTATTTCCTATGATGTACTAGGGTTCAAGCTGGGACATGGTGTATGTTCTCTGAGTGTGCTCCTCGAGTGTTCATTAAGAAAGTTCGTGTGAAGTTTGTGAATGAACTCCTTAGGAAACATGTTCCATAAGTTTCCTATGAAAGTTTCATGTGAATTTTCTGTTCTTCATGAGCGTTTCGGGTAATTGATGAGGGAGAACTAACTCGTATGCATCATATATCTCTATATTAGTTTATACTGCTCAAAACTGATCCAGAACCAAGTTTATAGAGCAGTTCTTGTCTTGTTGGATCCGATCTTCCCTCTCATTTCCCCCTAAAAATCGCAATATGACATCAATTAGGTCTAGGGATACGCGAGAGACCATAGTCTGAAGATGTACTAGGGCACAAGCTCGGACTTGGTGTATGTTCTCTCAACGCGTTCGTCTAGCATTCATTAAGAAAGTTCCAATGCAGTTTGTGAACGAACACCTTAAGAAAAGTTTTCAAAATTGTTCCTACAAACGGTTCCTATGAATTGTTCGGTTGTCATGAGTATTTCGAGTACTCGTTGAGGAAAAATGGACTCTGCATGGGGCAGATATCTCTGTATTAGTTCACACTACACAAAATTGATTCAGAACCGGGTTTATAGAGCAGTTCTTGTCTTGTTCGATCCGTATTTTTGTCATGTCAAGCTTTGGGAGAAGGCCAGAAGGGCCACGAGGGAGTCACAAGCCCTCACGCCGCCACCCCCGTGGTGGTGGTGCGCAGGCTTGTGACCTCCTCGTGGGCCCAACTGACGCAATTCCACCGCCATAAATTCCTATAAATTCAGAAACCCCCAGAAATAAACCTAGATCGGGAGTTCTGCCGCCGCAAGCCTCTGTAGCCACCAAAAACCAATCTGAGCCTGTTCCAGCACCTTGCTGGAGGGGGAATCCATCTCCGGTGGCCATCTTCATCATCCCGGCGATCTCCATGACGAGGAGGGAGTAGTTCTCCCTCGGGGCTGAGGGTATGTACCAGTAGTTATGTGTTTGATCTCTCTCTCTCGTGTTCTTGAGATGTCTTGATCTCGATGTACCATGGGCTTTGCTACTATAGTTGGATGTTATGATGTTCTTCCCCCTCTCCTTCTTGTAATGAATTGAGTTTCCCCTTTGGAGTTATCTTATCGGATTGAGTCTTTGAGAACACTTGATGTATGTCTTGCACGTGTCTATCTGTTGTGATCAACTTGCGGGTTTGTGACAATTGGGAACCTATGCATATGGGTTGGCACACGTTTGATTCATGTGAGTACTCGATGTATGTTTTGGTGATCAACTTGCGGGTTCGTGACATTGGGAACCTATGCATAGAGGTTGGCACACGTTTTGACTCTCCGGTAGAAACTTTGGGGCACTCTTTGAAGTTCTATGTGTTGGTTGAATAGATAATTCTGAGATTATGTGATGCATATCGTATAATCATGCCCACGGAAACTTGAGGTGACAATGGAGTATCTAGGTGACATTAGGGTCTTGGTTGATATGTATCTTAAGGTGTTATTCTAGTACGAACTCTATGATGGATCGGACGGAAAGAATATCTTCGGGTTATTTTACTACGAACTCTTGAATAGATCGACCAGAAAAATAACTTTGTGGTGGTTTCGTACCCGACAATAATCTCTTTGTTTGTTCCCCGCTATTAGTGACTTTGGAGTGACTCTTTGTTGCATGTTGAGGGCTAGTTATATGATCCAATTATGTTATCATTGTTGAGAGAACTTCACTAGTGAAAGTATGAACCCTAGGCCTTGTTTCCATGCATTGCAATACCGTTCGTGCTCACTTTTGTTACTAGTTACCTTGCTGTTTTTGTAATTTCAGATTACAAAAACATATATCTACCATCCATATTGCACTTGTATCACCATCTCTTCGCCGAACTAGTGCACCTATACAACTTACCATTGTATTAGGTGTGTTGGGGACACAAGAGACTCTTTGTTATTTGGTTGCAGGGTTGCTTGAGAGAGACCATCTTCATCCTACGCCTCCCGCGGATTGATAAACCTTAGGTCACCCACTTGAGGGAAAATTGCTACTGTCCTACAACCCTCTGCACTTGGAGGCCCAACAACGTCTACAAGGAGAAGGTTGCATAGTAGACATCAAGCTCTTTTCTGGCGCCGTTGCCGGGGAGGTTAGCGCTTGAAGGTATATCTTTAGATCTTGCAATCAAATCTTTTTGTTTCTTGTTCTTTTGCTAGAAAATTACAAAAAAAAATGGAATTGAGGATGCCTCATATGCTTAATCCTGAGAATGGTTTTATACTTGAACCATACTTAACCATACCCATTCATTTATCTCTCAAAAC
The DNA here is from genome assembly GCF_904849725.1 of Hordeum vulgare subsp. vulgare. Taxonomy (NCBI): domain Eukaryota; kingdom Viridiplantae; phylum Streptophyta; class Magnoliopsida; order Poales; family Poaceae; genus Hordeum; species Hordeum vulgare. The sequence continues at coordinate 446,612,299 of NC_058518.1, read as the reverse complement.
CATACTTAAACCATATCCATTTAGTGTCATTTTTAGCCCAACCAAAACCAAACCCACTATTTTTTCCACCCGAACCAATCTAAACCCAAAACATAACCATGGGTTTAAACCCAATACATAACCATGGGTTTGCTTTAATGTACATATGATTGCACAAATTGACATATTAATAAACAAATAAGATAGAAAAGGCATAAGTGCATCTACAATAGTTTAGAAACAAAGTAATCCTTGAGATACAGTCAACACACAGTAAGAGGCAAAAAGAACATACCCATGGCTGATAAGCTCACTAACAAGTGTATTAAAACCAAATTGCTTAGCGAAAGCACAAGAAAACACTTCCAATTTTCATCTGTTGTTTCCCCATAATACATAATTACATAGTGCATTATAGCATGCATGCGGATCAAAGATACTCGTTCTCGGTCGTAGTTGATTATTGCATATAACCAATGCCTAGAAACCGGTTTGGACCCATAGTTTATAACCGCTAATAACCAAACCGTTTAAACCCATAACCAACTATACCCAAACTGGTTTCTCCACATACCCAAACCAAAACCAAACTAAAAAATCTCAGCCCAATAAAACATAAACCAATCAAACCCAAAGTAAGAACCGAACCGTTACACCGGATTTTTTAATAACCATTTTCACGTTTACATATGCTCCATCTTTTCAATGTCTTTCGTGAGCATGATGGGAAGGAAAATTGTGCTCAAGTGCTGAAAGAAGAATTACATAGAATGCTTGGCATAGAATATGTGAATGATGAGCATGATTGCAATGTTCTTAGCATGAATTCATTGAATACCCATGATGCTAATGATATGCAAAGCCACAAGCTTGGGGATGCTATATTTGATGAAGATCATCTTTTTAGTTCTTCCACTTTCAATGATCAAAATTATTTTGATGAAAGCATGCCCCCTATCTATGATGATTATTGTGAGGATACTTATGCTTTGAAGAAGAGGGATGATAAAGCTTGTCATACTTTCGAAAACCCCTTTGCTAAACCTTGCCTTTTCATTGTGGACACAATTTGTAGTGCTCAAGTCTTTTACGATACTCCCACTACTATTCTTGAGAATAGATTTCCTTATGTGGAGAGTAGTAAAATTTCTATGCTTGTAGATCATGAAAAGAAAGCCTTAGGTGCTGGTTATATTGTTGAATTCATTCATGATGCTACTGAAAATTACTATGAGAGAGGATCATATGCTTCTACTTATTGCAATAGTATCAAGCTTCCTCTCCATATGTTGAAATTTTTGAAGCTACACTTGTTTTGCCTTCCTATGCTAGTTGATTCTTGCTCCAATAAATTGTTTGATCACAAAATCCCTATGCATAGGAAGTGGGTTAGACTTAAATGTGCTAGCCATTTGCTCCATGATGCTCTCGTTGTTTTTCAATCCTTACCTTTTATGTGAGCATCATTGAAATCAATGCCTAGCTAAGGGCGTTAAACGATAACGCTTGTTGGGAGGCAACCCAATGAATAAGTTTTTCTTTCCTTTTTCTTTCTGTTTTGTGTTTTCCACACTTTCATAATTCTGTTACGATTGTGTTTTTTGTGTTTCTTTTTGTGTTTGTGCCAAGCAAAACCGTTATGATTAGTCTTGGTGATGATTGTTTGATCATGCTGGAAAAGACAGAAACTTTCTGCTCACAAAAAGAATTTTCATTTTTATTCTGTAAGATATTTTGAGTTGATTCATTTTGCTGCTGATTTCTATGCAATTTCTTCAGACTGTCATAATTTTTCAGATTTTTTGAAGTACCAGAAGTATACGAAGTATACAGATTGCTACAGACTGGTCTGCTGTTAACAGATTCTTTTTTTGTTGAGTTGGTTGCTTATTTTGATGAAACTATGGATAGTATCGGAGGGTATTAGCCATGGAATATTGAAAATACAGTAACCCAACATCAGCATAAGTAGAATTTAAGTTTGCTACAGTACCTAAGGAAGTGGTGGTTTGCTTTCTCATACTAATGTTATCACGAGTTTCTGTTTAAGTTTCGTGTTGTGAAGTTTTCAAGTTTTGGGTGAAGTTCTTATGGACAAAGAGATAAAGAGTGGCAAGAGCTCAAGCTTGGGGATGCCCAAGGCACCCCAAGTTGATTCAAGGATGTCGTAAAATCCTAAGCTTGGGGATGCCCCGGGAAGGCATCCCCTCTTTCTTCTTCAATCCATCGGTAACGTTACTTGGGGCTATATTTTTATTCACCACATGTTATGTGTTTTGCTTGGAGCGTCTTGTATCATAGGAGTCTTTTATTTTTGTTGTGTAACAATCTTCCTTGCTCCACACCTAGAGAGAGAGACATGCACTCACCGTGATTTTGTCGAGCTTCACTTATATCCTTTGGTAGACAATTCAGCTCACATGTGCTTCACTTATATCTTTTGAGCTAGATACTTTTGCTCTATGTGCTTCACTTATATCTTTTAGAGCACAGCGGTGTGTGGCTTGGTAGTTGATCTATGCTTTGAAAGTAGTCTCAAAAGGGGTAGTTCTCCAAAGGGATACGAAAACTTCCACCTTCATGTGCATTGAATAGTTAGAGAAGTTTGATTCCTCTCAATTAGTTTTGAGATATGGTTGTGGTAATATTGAAGTTATGCTAGTAAGGTGTTGTGGATCTAGAAATACTTGTGTTGAAGTTAGTGATTCCCGTAGCATGCACGTATGGTGAACCGCTATGTGATGAAATCTAAGCATGATTAGTCTTTTGATTGTCATCCTTTGTGTGGCGGTCGAGATCGCGTGATGGTTTATACCTACCAACCCTTCCCCTAGGAGTATGCCTTGAATGCTTTGTTTCGATTACTAATAAAACTTTTGCAACAAGTATATGAGTTCTTCATGACTAATGTTGAGTCCATGGTTTAGATGCACTTTCACCTTCCACCATCACTATCTTCTTAGTGCCGTGCAACTTTCGCCGGTGCACAAAACCCACCATTAGCCTCCCTCAAAACAGCCACCATACCTACCTACTATGGCTTTTTCAAAGTCATTAGGAGATATATTGCCATGCAACTACCACCATGACATGTGCCACCACGTCTACATTGCCATTGCATGATCGTAAGATAACTAGCATGATGTTTCCATTAATGTCTATGCCATGCTAGATCATTGTCACGGTACACTACCGAAGGCATTCCATATAGAGTCATCGTTGCTCTAAGTTTTGAGTTGAAAGTGTGATGATTATAATTGATGGGGAATTGTCCCATGTGAGGAAATAAAAGAGGCCAAAGATGCCCACCAAAAAAAGAGAGGCCAAAGAGCCCACCAAAAAAATGAGAGAAAAAGAGAGAAGGGACAATTCTACCACCTTTCCACACTTGTGCATATTAAGCACCATGATCTTCATGATTGAGAGTCTCTCGTTTTGTCACCACCATATAGCTAGTGGGGAATTTTCATTATATAACTTGGCTTGTATATTCCTATGATGGGCTTCCTCAAAATTGCCTTAGGTCTTCGTGAGAAAGCAAGTTGGATGCACAACCACTAGTTTTCTTTAAGAGCTTTCACATACTCCTAGCTCTAGTGCATCATTTGTATGGCAATCCCTACTCATTCACATTGATATCTATTGATGAGCATCTCCACAGCTTATTGATATGCCTAGTTAATGTGATCATCTTCTCCTTTTTTGTCTTGCAACCTCCACCACACTCCACACCACTTATAGTGCTAAAACCATGGCTCACGCTCATGTATTGCGTGAGAGTTGAAAAGGTTTGAGAAAGTAAAGGTGTGAAACAATTACTTGGCCAATACCGGGGTTGTGCATGATTTAAATTCGTTGTGCGATGATGATAGAGCATAGCCAGACTATATGCTTTTGTAGGGATAACTTTCTTTTGACCTTGTTATTTTGAAAGTTCATGATTACCTTGCTAGTTTGCTTCAATTATTATTGTTTCCACGTCAATCACAAACTATTGTTTTGAATCTAACGGATCTGAACATTCATGTCACGTGAGAGAAATTACAAAGAACAACTATGCTAGGTAGCATGCAACATCAAAAATTCATTCTTTATCACTTCCCTACACGAGGACGAGCAGGAGTTAAGCTTGGGGATGCTTGATACGTCTCCAACGTATCTATAATTTTTGATGGTTCCATGCTATTATCTTGTCAACTTTGGATGTTTTATATGCATGAATATGCTATTTTATATCTTTTTTGGGACTAACCTATTAACTCAGTGCCAAGTGCCAGTTTCTGTTTTTTTCGTGTTTTTGGCCCATTTTCAGACGGAGTCCAAATGGAATGAAACTTTACGATGATTTTGTTTGGACCAAAAGAGACCCCCGAAGCTTTGGGAGAAGGGCAGATGGGCCACGAGGGAGTCACAAGCCCTCACGACACCACCACCACCCCCCCCCTCGGTGGTGGCGCGCAGGCTTGTGACCTCCTCGTGGGCCCAACTGACGCAATTCCACCGCCATAAGTTCCTATAAATTCAGAAACCCCTAGAAAGAAACCTAGATCGGGAGTTCTGCCGCCGCAAGCCTCTGTAGCCACCAAAAACCAATCTGAGCCCGTTCCAGCACCCTGCTGGAGGGGGAATCCATCTCCGGTGGCCATCTTCATTATCTCGGCGATCTCCATGACAAGGAGGGAGTAGTTCACCCTCGGGGCTGAGGGTATGTACCAGTAGCTATGTGTTTGATCTCTCTCTCTCGTGTTCTTGAGATGTCTTGATCTCGATGTACCATGGGCTTTGCTACTATACTTGGATCTTATGATGTTCTTCCCCCTCCCCTTCTTGTAATGAATTGAGTTTCTCCTTTGGAGTTATCTTATCGGATTGACTCTTTGAGAACACTTGATGTATGTCTTGCACGTGTCTATCTGCTGTGATCAACTTGTGGGTTTGTGACAATTGGGAACCTATGCATATGGGTTGGCACACGTTTGATTCATGTGAGTACTCGATGTATGTTTTGGTGATCAACTTGCGGGTTGGTGACATTGGGAACCTATGCATAGGGGTTGGCACACGTTTTGACTCTCCGGTAGAAACTTTGGGGCACTCTTTCTATGCAATTTTCATATCCTATGAATTGCTCAAGGAATCCTCAATTAACCTAGATCACTATATGCAATTGCTATCCAATGGAACATAGAAACTACATATTGCTATCCAATGGAACATAGATCACTATGTGCATTTTTATAACCTTGGATCAAAGAAAGCCTCAAAACTTACCTCGCCCATTGGAAGGCCATGGCATTTTTTCTTGAAACATAGTTGGATGACGGCAACACCTTGTTGATTGGTCGTGTACTCCAGATCAATCCCCATGAAATTATCATTCTCCTTCGCCTCTTGAAGCCGTTCCTCGAAATAGGAAAGAAAACGCGTCACCATGGCGCTGTCGTTCGTGTAAACGACATTGAGTTCGGTCGTGCCATGTGCGAGCACCTCTCCGTAGCGAGTGGTTGGCATGGTGGAAGAAGAGAAGGGAAGAAGCTTGGACTCTGCCTCGGTTCTTAGAGAGGAAGAAGAGAGGGGGAGAAGAGAGGAGAGGGGAAGAAGAGAGGAGATGAAACAGAGGATGGCGCAGTCTCTGCCTCTGTTCTTGATTTTCATCACTAGAAACGACGCGGGAGGCCAACCGTTTGGACCTTCAGTCCCGGGTTGAGCCACCAACCGGGATTAAAGGGGCTCGCACCAGGATACGAACGGTTTCCACCACCCCTTAGTCCCAGGTTGATCCACCAACCGGGATTGAAGGGGCGATACGAACGGTTGCCACCACCTCTTAGTCCCGGGTTGAGCCTCCAACCGGGACTAAAGGGGCTCGCACCAGGATACGAACGGTTGCCACCAGGAGCGAGGCCTATTGGTCCCGGTTCGTGTCTGGAACCGGGACCAAAGGGGTGAGACGAACCGGGACCAATGGCCCACGAGGCCCGGACGGCGCCCTGGCCTCACGAGGCATCGGTCCCGATTCTTGAGTGAACCCGGACTAGTGGGATTTCAGGCCCTGGACCAAAGCCCTCTTTTCTACTAGTGGCTCAGACCTCAAAAAATAAATCAAACGAGGGTCAGATGTGTCTCAACTTTCACAAAGGGTCAAAACACTGAAATTGCATCGCCTCGATCCTCTCCTCTCCTCTCTCGCTCTCTTATTTGGCGATCTCGGTCAGAGAGTAGGTATTTTCCGCTTTTTATTTTTTTAGTTCTAGGTCATTGCTTCCTTTAGGGTATTTTTTAGAAATGGCAGGATTCTTGCATTTATTAAGAAGAAAAGAGTAGCTTAATTGTTTAAGAAAAATCGTATTAAAATCAGATTGCCCGGTTAATTATAAAATCTAGAAGAAAATCATCAAAACCACTGAACGACGAACACATGGTACCCCACTCAGACCATACCAAAGAGGCCCTCGTTGGTTCCATGGCAACAACGACGAGTTGGTAGTGGTGATGGCGCATCAGAATAAGGTCTCATCGATCTCTCCTTACCTCGACGACGTCTGATATTACACCGACAAAGGGCCACTCAGAGTAGGTATTGACATATGTCGGCTCTTTTCATATCTTGGAAATTGGTGTGTCGATCAAGGTCCATTGTGGGTAGGTATTGCAAGTCAACGCTATGTGGGATGATGCTCCAAGCGATGTTCCTTCAATGATTAGTAGATCTCATTTCTAATGTTGAGGTTACAGTATCCAAAGCCTAGTATAACGAGGGTGTTCAAAGGTTTCCCTTCCTTTTATTACTGCTTCGGTGCAATTTTCACACCAAATCTCGCTATCGTGTACGCGTGGCAAAATGCCCTAACCTCGCCGCTCTAAGGGGACGACATGAACCTATGCCTAAGATCCATAGAATTCATGTCGAGAGACGAACTCAAGATGGATCGAAGCCTAGAAGACTATCACGACGACAAAGCAATATCATTCGCCGAACGCCGCCTCCACAAAGACCTAAACCTATCTTATCTTTAGATCGGAACCCTCAAACAAGGATTCCCGTCATCGGCACTTGCCACCAAAGCGACAGATGAAGGGGAGGCGCTATCTGCCCTTTTGTCTCTCGGTTGCGAGAGAGTAGGAGAGATAGATGACTCGCCTACTTCTAATTTTTTCTGGAGAATTTTTCAACAATGGTGTAAAGTGAAGGACTTCTCACGACTCCTATGCTTCCTTTTCTTGCATAGTGATTGGATGTAGGAGTCATGCTCATTAAGTGGCATATCACTTGGGGACATTTTTTCCGACTTAATCAACACAAGCTGACCACCGGCTTCATTGATCTTGGATCATGGCCTAATGGTGCGGGAATGAACAGCTTGTTCGGTTCGACTCCACCTTCAGCGGACTGCAACGTTACTCCTCAATCGGTGTACAAAGCGTTTGTTTGCTTTGATCAATGCCCACCGCCGCGTCAAGTGATATATTCGTCCGTGCATAGCACAATGTGGAAAATACACTTTGGTTCCTAATTGTACATGCATCCTATATAAAAAAATTATAATAATTAATTTCAAAGACAAAATAGTTCCAAAGTTTTTTTACATTAAATTTGAATATATTTTTTGCATCAATATATAAATTTTCATGAAGAAAGTCAACATTGACATCTACGCAAAAAAGATAAAATTCATGGACATGGAGTATATGAGCTGGAGAGCTCATATACTCCTGGATGAACAGTAAAATCGGCAAATATAGTAAAAAATCTAAAAAATCTAAAATTTTGGGGAATGAAACATCGACATTTTTTATACATGCGTGCAAAATTTCATGATGAAATCATATTTGTGGAGGGGTGGGCAAAAAAACAAAATCAATGCTTCAAAAATAGTGTTTTCGAAAGCATTTTGAAGCATCAATTTTGTTTTTCTTTCTCTGCACCTTCAGGAATGTGATTCCGTTATGAATTTTTGCATGCATGTATAAAAAACATCAATGTTTCTTGCCATAAAATTTTAGAATTTTTTAAAATATTTTACTATTTTTTCGGATTTTGCTGTTCATCCAAGAGCATTTGAGCTTGAGCTCATAATAGCACTTCCATCTAGGCAAAAAAGACAAAATTCATTAGCTATTATAGATCACTATTCACACAATTTCGATCGAGAATTTGTCATTTCTGAAAAGAAGTCAAAGTATAATTTTCTGTTTGTAGAATTTTTCTCACAAGTACAACGAAAGGTCAAGTTTATTTTAAAAATATTTTTACAATTTTTTGATATTTTGTTGATTTTTTTATTTTTTTATTTGCATATAAGATAAATATACCTTCAGGTTCCAAAAGTTCCCCTCCTATGTTATGTCCTCTTCCACCTTGTACTCATGTACTGTTGCCCATTCATGTTCCGCTCTATCTCCAAGTTCACAAACTTGGGCCTCAACATTACCAAAGCTTAAAGGGTAGTGTAATTTAAGCCCAATATTCTTTTAGATGCCTATAAATCCAAATGATGACAGTTTTTTGACGCTACTGAATTATTAGGGATCGATTAGAGATGTTTTAATATGTGTTGTCTCGTCATGGCGTGATGGCTTCGTGGGAGACGTGCAGGGCTAGTGGAGGTGTTGTGCGTGGGGTTGAGGTGTTGGGAGGTGCTCTGGGCGAAAGCTCGCCAGCCAAGAGCTTGCCGGCCGACGGTGTCGACGTTTGTGGGTATCGTCTCACCTCCTTGGAGGCACCGTTGAGGAGTTTCCTTCCTACACACCCTCAGATCTAGTTCTTCGGGTGAACCTTAGGCCCGGTTGGGTCGGACGACGGTGTCGGCATCGTCGCTTTCTCCTTGGGGCGTCGTCTTGAAGAGCTTTGGATCTCGTTTGCACTCTATAGGGGCTAGACGCCAGCGACATTGCGGTCGGCTGGGAGCCGTCCGACAATGTGGATGATCTTCGCGGCTTCTTGTGTCGCAACGATGACCCCTTCAAACGGAGTAGGAATTGTTGTTGTGTTCTGGTAGTCGGTCTCATCCGGCGTGTTCGAGGGGTCACCGTGCCTCTCTTGTCTTGTGAAGTCGGAGTTGTTTGAGGAGCCTTGCGGTAACGATGACATGAGACTGGTGGCCGGTTCTGGCGCTGTCTCGACGCAGGTCCATCCCTTTTTTATCCTACAATGCTCGTCGACAGAGTCGAAGTTGCGTGGTCGCAGACGCATGTGGTGGACTGTTTGACGTTGTCCGACACACGCATATATGCTCGTCTGCGAGAGAGGCTACATCGGTGGTCGTCGATGGTGAAGTCGGAGTCACCCTCGCGGACATGATGACGATGACGCCGGATTGCAACCTCGACGGAGCTCTTCCCCTTGGCGGCGTGTGTGTTCTTGTGTAGGTTGCGAAGTCGCTCTGTATGCCTTGGTTTGGCGGACCCATTGTAACGATTTTAGCCTGGTTTTCCGATTATTAACTGAACAACTATCTTCAATCATTTTCAATTGGAGCAGGCCTAAGGGACCGTGTTTCAAAATAAAATAAAATATGTGTTGTCTGAAATTATCCCCTGCTGGACCAGCGAGTGGCGCGCTAAGCTGAACTTTCTTACCGTATGTTTTTTTTAGCAGAGACAATCGAAATTGCTCACATATATAAGCATATACTCACCCCTATGAACGCACGCACGCATATCCTACCCTTATGAGTATCTTCGAGAGACTAAGCCGGCACATCATTTTGAGATTGACGAAGTCGTCACTGACATCTTCGTTGTCGACTGGAACGTCTTCTTCCACTGAAAGCACATCGCCACCAACGTCAAGTGTGGGACTTGAATTCTGATGTGCAGGGAATACCACAATTTTTTTAATCATCCAATCACGGATTGGTTTGCTCTTACAGTATGTCCAAACAGTCGTATGCATACTATGTTTTGGTTGGCAGCAAAGAGAGGGTTTGCCCTGTTTACGACGCGTAGTACTGCACAAGGCCGCCGGGTTCTCTGTCTCAGTTTCCTAGTGAAATCGAAGCCCTTTGGGCTCCTTCTCCTCGGAAGGAGAAACACATGAGCAACTCAAAGTGCAAACGACCAACACAACTTGCCATCCTTTCTGCCAAGCCCGAGGCCTGCTGCGTGCTTTCCTGAAACGAGTCAAACTCTTGTCCCGTGCCTATGGCATCGTAGTAGGGCTAGCATGTAGCCATGTAGGTTTGTTATATACTCCATCTGTGAGCAACTTTTTTGCTTGCTTACACACTGCTGTTGATGGATAATCACCGGATGTGTGGAGCTCCCTGTCTGCTTAGACCAGTGATGTTTGATGCACATGCGGTTTTTCAACTATCCTGCTATCTTTTTTGGAAAATTCTATTTAGAAGCCCAGCCTCCCGTGCGGCGGGTCATGCATGCATGCGTGATGTCATCAAATTCATTCTAAATAACTAGAATTTTAAAAAAAATATCTCTTAAACCGTTAAGTCGATCGATGATCCGTTTTCGTCGTTGACTTTGTTTCGATGAAACCTTCAAAACTAGATCCCACGTTGACATGTTTCGATAATTTTTTTTTGTACTTACCACATTTATTGCACTTGTCATATTAACAAGTACTTATTTGTCTGATAAAAAATAACTTAATCGCCAAATTTTTGGAAATTGCATATAAATATGACATCTCGACATAATCAAAATCAGAAGCACAGACAATTTTTTTAGACGATTACGGGCAAAAATATGACAACTCAACATATTTAAAATCGATGACCACAAGAAATCTTTTTTGATCATCGTTTATAAATATGACAACTCGGCATAGTTAAACTAACAACCACACAAAATAGTTTTTCGGCAAAGTTGTATGTAAACATAACAAGTTGACATATTTAAATTGGCAAACACAACCCATAACATTTTTTTATGGAAAAAACTAAGTAAAAGCGTGTGCATGGCTGCTTTCCCGTGTTGCGGGCTCGTGTCTAATTCTTTTGACAAGCTATATAGAACAAAAAGGCCAAGTCGGCACAATTTAAATGACAATTAATGTGTAATTTTTTGGCAAGTTGTATGAAATAAAGATGGGAACTCGGATATAATTACGAACTGACAACTGGAATGTAGCTTTTTCTGACAACTAAGTTAATTAAATGTGGCTACTAAGTGAACCATAATCTGACAACTAAATAATAATAATCCGGCAACTGTCGGCAAAAAAAAAAGTTGTCGAAACATGTTAACCTGAGATCTAGTTTCGAAGATCTCGTTGCAAGAAAGCCAACGGTGAAAGCGAAATGTCAATTAGATTTATAGTTTAAGAGATAAACCTTTTTTAAAATTGAACATTAAAGGAATCTTTGCTCGCGTCATGTTCGTATATTAGTGTGCATGCATCAAAGGAAGCCGCCGCTATGTAGCGATGTCCATCTTTTTTTTAAAGCGACTATTCCTTTTATCGAAAAACCCGTCGCAACCGTTTTTACAGTAAAATCCCTCTGTTTTATGGTAATCAACCCACAGTCCATTGTTTAGTTGGAAAACGTTTCGTTCTTATAATATCACCCCTCCCCGTGGTCAGCGTCTTCTATGTTATCCAGAGACCATACGTGCCCGCTGCCGGCAGCTGGGGGGCGGGGCGGCCGGCGGTGGCGGCTTCAAGTCCAGGGTGGCCAGCTTGCTTCCTGAGAGAGCAAAGAGTAAGTTGAGAGAGAGCATGAGACAGAAGGAGAAAGGAAGAGGGAGGCACGCTGATTGTCGATTCTTCGTCTGTGCTAGATCTCGACACGGGCGCAGATCTGCTGCTCTGGAGCGGAAAGATACGGGGAGGCAGACGTCGGATGGAGAGAGGGGCAGAGCAAGGCTCACCGAATGGCTGTATGGCGCAAATCCCCTACCCTCCACCCACTGCCTCCACCCTCTCTCAGTCGTTGAGGAAGCAGGGCGGCCACCTCTGTTGGACTCCCTTCCCTGGTCAACGACCGACTGGTGAGGGCTGACACGGTGGCGCCCTTCCTCCGGCAATACCGTAGTAGGACGACGACGGTCAAGGTCAGCCTTGCTTGATGCCCCCATCCCCTTGCTGGCCACCATGCTCCGCCTCCGACAGTCCAGCTCATACAGTCTGGCCAGTCCGCTCCCCAGCTCTACGGCCTTTAGTCCAGCAGCAGACTACACTCAAGCCTATAAGCTTTGCTTTTGTTTATACAAAGGAAGCAAGATTTCCCTACTGCCATGTTAGTAATACTTACAGTTACAGTAGACAAGGAGCTCGACTTTGGATTATAGACTAGCTAAAAAACATTTCAAACAAAATTACTCATTTGACAACATCTCAAACAATACATAATATTTTGATCTTGTGTGAACACATATTGTCCTTCCTGTATGATGTCGTCAATCATCGTAACAGTTGTATTCATCACAATCAGGGGCATGTACAACTATATTTATGTTGTAGTTACACTTAAAGAAGAGAACCAGATTAGGTCGGAAGAAGTTGAATGATCTCGTTTATGTGATGTTCAACAAGAGGGTGGACTAAGAAGTATTCTGAGAGGGAAAAGGATCCACTGTTTGCAAAGTACATTGAAGATGTTGTTTAAAACCTTGGTTGTTGTTGCATATATCTTGGTTGCCGCCGCACATCGCCATTGAGTGATCCACGTGCCTCTTGGACACCGCCATGAAGTTCCTTTTGCCATGAACGCAGAGGCCTCTGCACATTGAACTACAAATGGTTGAACAGGGAAAAGTAGAAGCATCAGAAAATGTATTACTCTTCAGTTTTGAACTGTTCAATAGTGCAAGTTCGATCTAATTTAGCTTATCACTGATCCTACTGCTAGCTAACTTGTGAATTTATGTGCAGAAGTATGGCACTACCATTCTACAGAAGTTCATTCAAAAATGAATCCTAGAATATGTGAAACATGTCTCAAGTGTCTCAAGCCACCTTGCATGGTTGTAAACTGTAGAAAGTATCAGGTCTAAGAACTGAGGGTGCTAGCAGAAGAGGAGCTCAAATCTCTTACTATTTCTTATCATATAAGGTGTTACTTTTGTTTCCTTCGAAAACAACTAGGAATTTGATGCATATAATCAAGAAAAAAATCAACAATCACTAGATTAACCATAATTAGCTTCTTCCACTTTCTTCCATAAAGATTAAGTAAGACCTCACTATTTTCAGGCTACATCATCAGGACTCACACCTCGTCAGGTCTAAGGTCTTTCATTTCCTGCTGTTTTGAAGGAATCCATGAGTTGCCGCCGCTGTTCAAGTTAGCTCTAACTCAATTTCTAGCGCTCCATTATTGCGATTCAGAGACTCCATCATGGGTGTTGTATATTAAAAGTATGAGTTTAGAGGAGACTTGCTTTGTGTTGTTGCCCTATTATTTTCTAGATGTGTCTGATCTCAGGCAGCTTATCTTGAAGAGCAATGGTCGCGGCGTAGGGATGATATATCTCTCTCCAAGGCTTGACGAAGGTTTGTTTCACGCCGAGTAGCTTTATTTAAGTCATGATTTGTCTATACAACAACATTCAATAATGTAAAATTCTCGGAATTTAGGTTAACAACTCAGCTTACCACCTGACTTGTTTGATATGATAAAATCATGCGTACACCACAACTTTGTTATTTTGCCTATTTAGATCTCTTTCAGGACAAGTGGTTCTAGCTTTATTGCCAGAAACAATTAAGCTTAGTGTCTCTCAGGTCCTACTTGATTTTGGATTTTTGCTGCAGCCTCTATGTTAATTTTTTATGTAGTAGGCATAGTACCTAATTTATAATGAAGTAATTTTAAATAAGTTATAAGGTTTAAGAGAAATCCTACCAATAAAGAAAATAATCAGGTTTGTCACTAGAATGCCTCATTTTTATTCTAATTTGCATATTTATTAATCTTCCTATAAGGCTTGGAGTTATCTTTGTATAAACTATGATTAGGTGAGTTGGAGGAACATAATGTTGTAATTTGAAAATTAGATGACTCACACAATTCTTACAACACCTGAACATGTCCATCGTTCGGTATACATCTATAACGAGAAACATAAGATGGCTTAATTCGGAACCCCGGGCAGCATGAACCTCTATTGTGAATAATTAGGAGAAAGTGAGATGTTTGCCCAATTGCAATGCACCGGTCCTTATGTATCTTAGAGTACATATGCCTTTGCATTAACAACGGACAATAAATACACCATCGTGCGTGGAGAGCACCTGCAACAATGGAGGTGGGAATAAAACTAGCAAAGCCGTAAACCAAACAATGCAAAAAAAATCCCTAGAAAGACAATGCAAACATGTTTTTAGCCATTCTGCAAATATGGTCTGGTCAAAAGCATAATCCTTCAAGTTGGGAATAGTTGATGTGGGTCATAATCAAACAATTACTCGTGTAATAGGCTATGCTTGCGGGTGTAATGAATTTTTTTCTCGATGCAACGCGCGGGCATTTTTTACTAGTTCTACTAACTAGGTCGATATCACTTCAGTATCAGACTATCAGTACTCCTCGTAGAGGCAGTCTACAGCCTACGAAATCTTTTATCTGTATAAGTAAACACCTGTCCCTCTCTTTAGTTTTAGTAATTGTTGGATTCAAATGACAAACTAAGCGAGCTATGGATTGATGAGCAGAGGTAGGCAAAGAGAGAGGTTTTTGCCTGCGCTCGACTGCCGCAGTTGTCTGGTATTTTCTGATCCAGCTTTTATGCCTGATTACATCAACTAAAAACGGGGCACTAAGCCACCGAACTAGACGCCACTCTTCCCACAACGCTCGTGCCATCCCACGAGCAGGTCAGAGCGCGGGACTCGGACTAAATCGACGCCCTGACGAGCTATTCTCGCGGCGTATCTAACAGACACTGCTGGCGAAGTAAAACTGCTAACTGAAACTCCTAACACCTGCACTAGCCTGAACCTGAACTGCAGGTCACACTAGTTCGAACCGCAAGGTCTATTCTAACATTCTCCTCCTAAGCCTTGTTGTTCCTACCTTATTTTCACGATTCCAATCTTGCTCCTCAGCTCCTGGAACTTGATCTTGCCCAATGGCTTCGTCAGGATGTCCGCGAGCTGAAGTTGTGTGCCAATGAACTCAACCGCAATCTTCTTCTCCTCCACGCAATCCCTGATGAAGTGAAACCGCAAGTCTATATGCTTACTGTGATCGTGATGCACGCGATTCTTGGCGAGAGCGATTGCTGACTTGTTGTCCATCTTTAGTATGGGTGGATCTGCTTCTCTCCCCGTCAGTTCCTTCAGAAGACGGGTCAGCCACACCCCGAAGCATGTCGTCGCCGTTGCGGCCATGTATTCAGCCTCACACAACGAGAGCGCCACCACCTTCTGTTTCTGCGACTGCCAGGAAATTATATTGTCGCCGAGATACCAGAGGAGTCCTGTGGTGCTCTTGCGTGTGTCTGGATCGCCTCCCAGGTCGCTGTCGTTGTACCCTGTCAGGACGGAGTCGCTGCTCCTCCGGTAGCTGCAGCCGTAGTCGATCGTGCCGGCGACGTAGCGTGGGATATGCCTGACCGCAGTGAGATGCTCTGTCGTAGGCGCTTCCATGAACCTGCTCACATACCCGACAGCAAACGAAATGTCCGGTCGAGTATGGACTAGATACCTGAGGCTACCGACGATGCTCTTGTAGTCGTTGGCGTCCGTTGGAGGTGCTTGACTTTCCTTGCTCAACTTCAGCCTGGCCTCCATGGGTGCGTGGCAGGGATTGCACTCCAGCAAGCCGGCCTTCTCCAAGATCTTGCGCGCATACGCACCTGGCCGAGTGTGATGTCGTGCGCGCTCTGGTGCACCTCAATGCCGAGGTAATATGTGAGCAAGCCAAGATCGCTCATGCTAAATGAGGTCTTCATTTCCTCCTTGAACTACTGGATCGCCTTGTCGTCTGGTCCTGTGATGAGCAGATCGTCAACGTACACACCCACCAGTAGAACTTGGCGAACGTACACGACATGCTCCGAATTGCTCCTTGCAAACCCCAGGGAGGAGAGAGTGGTGTCTAGCTTGATGTTCCAGGCGCGCGGAGCTTGACGAAGACCGTAGAGCGCTTTCTTCAGACGTAGGACCTTGTGCTCCTTCGAAGCGACAACGAAGCCTGGTGGTTGCTTGACGTAGACCTCCTCCGCCAGCTCGCCGTTGAGGAAGGCTAACTTCACATCCATGTGATGGACGCGCCATCCCTCCTGTGCAGCATGAGCCGAACGGAGTCCATCCTGGCGACAGGGGCGAAGGTGTCGTCGAAGTCGATTCCTTGCTGCTGAACGAATCCCTTCGCCACCAGCCTCGCCTTGTGCTTGGTCACCACCCCACTCTGGTCGCGTTTTGCTTTGAATACCCACTTCAGGCCTATGGGGAGCTCACCAGGGGGAAGATCCACCAGCTCCGAGGTGTGGTTGTCTTCAATCGATGTGATTTCTTCGAGCATCGCCTTCCTCCAGCAAGGTTCTTGTTCTGCTTCTGAGAATGTGCAAGGTTCCTCTGCACTTCCCATCAGCAACTTCTCCTCCTGCTCACATGTAGCATCACGACGTGATCCGAGAATGTCAGATACACGTCTGAAATGGTGAGGTGCA
Organism: Hordeum vulgare subsp. vulgare; assembly: GCF_904849725.1. Lineage (NCBI taxonomy): Eukaryota > Viridiplantae > Streptophyta > Magnoliopsida > Poales > Poaceae > Hordeum > Hordeum vulgare. Next base: position 446,595,745 of record NC_058518.1, on the reverse strand, counting down.
CGGGGATTGTCGCCATGGTCATACATCTCCGACTTTGGTGTTGGTGGAGACACGAACTCGATCGCTGAGCTGCTGGAGGAAGCTGTTGGTGCGGAAGAGACAGCAGGGGTTGCAGGTTCTGGTCCTTCCGGCGTGGGATCCAGCTCGCTCCCTCCTGGAGTCGCTGCCGCCGGGGATCCGGGGTTAGTCCCCGCCGGAGATGTTGCACCACTTGCTTCTCTTGGTGGTGCGTTGGGGACGATCTTGCCGGCCATCGCAGGGACTCGGTACACTTCGTAGTCGACGGTGAAGGTGTTGTGATCGGCGGCGTGATCCCCGGCCTCCCAGTTCCAGTGAGCTGCCTCGTCGAAGACGGCATCTCGGGTCACATGAACCTTGCCGCCCACTGGATCGAACACGCGGTATGCCTTGCCGCCGTCCTCATACCCGATGAAGACCATTGGCGTTGATCTGTTGTCGAGCTTCTTCAGATGCCGGTGGACGTTCTTGACATGCGCCACACACCCAAATGTGCGAAGGAAGTGTACCGCTGGTCGTGCACCATGCCAGGCCTCGTACGGGGTCATGCCACGCACGCTCTTCGTCGGTGCTCGATTGAGTATGAAGATCGCCGTGGTGACCGCCTCGCCCCAGAACTTGCCGGGCATCCCCGTCGCCTTCATCATGCTTCGCGCCATGGCGACCACCGTCTGGTTGCGTCGCTCAACCACCCCGTTGTGCTGGGGTGAGTAGGGCGTCGTGAGCTGTCGCTGCACGCCACAGTCGGCGCAGTACTCGCCGAACTCGATGGACGTGAACTCACCGCCGCGATCCGTGCATAGAGCACGGAGCTTGCGGCCGGTCTCAACTTCAACACGCTCCTGGAAGCGATGGATTGCATCTGGGGCCTCGTCCTTGCTGGTTAGCAGCGTGAGCCACATGTACCTGGAGAGATCATCTACCAGGAGCAGGAAGTACCGGCGCCCAGAGGGAGTCGCTGGAGTTATCGGCCCACAGAGATCGCCGTGCACCAGGTCCAGCTTGTGCTCCGCCCGAAAGTGTGCTTCGTCAGGAAACGGCGCCCGGTGCTGCTTCCCGGCTAGGCAACTATCGCAGAGTTGGTCGACGTGCTCGATCATTGGCAGACCGCGCACCATGCCCTGCCGGCTTAGCAATTGCAGCGAGGTGAAGTTCATATGTCCGTACCTTGCGTGCCAACGCCACGCCTCGTCAGTGTTGCTACGTACTGCTAGGCACACCGGCCTGGCCAGTTGCAGCTCGTATGGGTAGAGGCGGTTTCGCGCCCTAGCTGCGCACGCAAACACCTGTCCGCGGCGATCGCTGAGGGTGAAGACCACGTCGACGATCACCGTCTTCCAGCCGCTCTCGTCCAGCTGCCCGATGCCGACGATGCTGCTCCGGAGGCGAGGGATGAAGTAGACGCCGGTAAGCACACGGTGCCCTCCATTGCAGTCGGCGAAGAGGACGGAGCCGCGTCCATGGATCGCGACCACAGACCCGTCTCCGAACTTGACGGTGCCGGAGACGCTGCGATCGAGCTCGTTGAAGCACGCCGCGCTGCCCGACATGTGATTGGAGGCTCCTGTGTCCAGGTACCACTTGGAGTCGTACTCTTCTTCCGTGCGTCCGAGGTGGACTTCAGCGTGTTCTTCGACGAGTTCGATGTAGTCGTCGACGATGCCGGTGTCGTCGGTGACGGTGCACACCTCCGCCATGAGGAAGGTGGGATCTTCATCATCGGCGCCCTGTGCCTGGGTCAGGTTCGCCTCCTCCTCCCTCTTCTTCTTGCGGCAGTCCTTGATCCGCCTAAAAGCAAGGTAGGATTTCCGTCCGAGGTGGACTTCAGCGTGTTCTTCGACGAGTTCGATGTAGTCGTCGACGATGCCGGTGTCGTCGGTGACGGTGCACACCTCCGCCATGAGGAAGGTGGGATCTTCATCATCGGCGCCCTGTGCCTGGGTCAGGTTCGCCTCCTCCTCCCTCTTCTTCTTGCGGCAGTCCTTGATCCAGTGGCCTGCTTCGCCGCAGTAGTGACACTTGTCGCGGTCGTCGTCGTTGGCGGACTGCTTGTCGTTCCCGTTGTCGCGGCCTCCGCCACGGCCGCGCCCGCGGCCTCTGCCACGACGCCCGCCGCAGGGCGCACCGCTCGACGAGCCACCGCGGCCTTTCGACCGCGCGTTCCACTCCTCCTCCGTGAGAAGAAGACGTCCCACCCCAGACTCTGTCTGGTCGAGATCATATCTCTCTTCTGCGGCTTTCAGCCTGCCGGTGAGCTCTTCCACAGAGAGCGTATCCAGATCAACTAGGGTTTCGATTGACAGAGCGATATGAGAATACCTCTTTGGGACCACGGAGAGGAATTTGCGAACCACCCGCTTGTCTGGCATGGTCTCCCCGAGCTGCGCCATCTGTACCACCATGTTGGTGAGGCGCATGGCGAAGTCATCGATGGTCTCGCCGTCAGCGAAGCGGATGTCGTTGTACTGTCTGGAGATCGTCACGAACTTGGCCTCGCGGACACGTGCCACGCCGAGGCGCATGGTCTTGAGAGTGTCCCATGCGTCCTTAGCCGTAGCCTTGGACGTGAGGGTGGGTGCCATCTCCGGTGGCACGCCACGCAGGATCGCCTCCAGCGCGAGGCGATCATCGCTCCGTTCGGCGGTTCCTGTCTGCACGGCGTCCCACAGATGACGACCCTCTATCATCACTTGCATCAGTACCGCCCAGTCGGTGTAGTTCGTCTTGGTCAGCAGCGGCCAGACCGCTCCGCCCGTGTCGCGCACCACCCGCGCCATGGATCTCTCCGCCACGGCGACGTCTGTCCCGTCGGAGATCCTTGCTCGCGGCGTCAATGGCGACTTGCTGCTGGAATCATCGGTTCCAGTCATGATGGGGATCGGAATAGGGCTCTAATGCCAATTGTTGGATTCAAACGACAAACTAAACGAGTTGTGGATTGATGAGGAGAGGTAGGCGAAGAGAGAGGTTTTTGCCTGCGCTCGACTGCCGCAGTTTTCTGGTATTTCTGATCCACCTTTTATGCCTGATTACATCAACTAAAAACGGGGCACTAAGCCACCGAACTAGACGCCACTCTTCCCACAACGCTCGTGCCATCCCACGAGCAGGTCAGAGCGCGGGACTCGGACTAAATCGACGCCCTGACGAGCTATTCTCGCGGCGTATCTAACAGACACTGCTGGCGAAGTAAAACTGCTAACTGAAACTCCTAACACCTGCACTAGCCTGAACCTGAACTGCAGGTCACACTAGTTCGAACTGCAAGGTTTATTCTAACAGTACTCAGTATTATAAATTCAGTGGCTATAAAGACTCTCTGGTACCTATGCTATACTGTTTCCAGTGTAAACCTTTTACAGGTACGTCCGTACATGGGTGTCTAGGTGAGGTCTCTCTCTGCAGTAGTTGCAAAATTATATGATGAGCCTAATAAACTGGAAAGGTGGAAGTGTGTCTATACGCCGAGGTGCACCGTAAAACGGTATGGGTCCAGCGGCTAAGTCTGCTTGCTGCTGCTGGCCTACCCAACGACGTTACTGAATTGAGAGATATCTTGCTGAGGAGCAACGACATTTCAGGATTCAGAGATAACCTACTGAACCGCAGTCAGAAATCTGGAGAGGATAAGAAAACCCTTGCTCGATTACCTGCAGCTTGGTGTTGTGAACTTGTAAGCAAATCCGAATGGCAGCTTGGTGTTGTAAACTCGTAAGCAAATCCGAATGGCACATACGAATCCGGGGTAAGCAGCGCAGCATATTATCTTTCCTTCTCAACGGAAGATGGGTGGTGGATATTCATTAACTGTCAAATGGAGGACACGAGTAAGTATGGCGTTCCAACATTGCGATTACATGAGAATCTGTAAGATAATGAGCATCAGTGTTTGATTCACCACCTTGATTACAGGCAATGCGCCATCACACATGTTGAGGGATCAATGGGCCATCATATAAACTGTACCTTGCCATCACCCGCAAGTGCTTAACAGCATTAGCGAGCACTCCGTCCGAAGTCCACCACAGGCAATGGTTTCATGTACTTCCGCCCAGGAACGCTGTACAAGCAAATCTGCACTGCATGATCCAACGACATCAGACATTCAGTTTCGTTTACCCACCTGCTTGGCGGGGATCCAACGAGCAGCGGATGATTTTTCGTGACCCCCAAAATCGTCGGCGTGCACGTGGCGATAATGATATTTCTCGGCGGCACCTCCTGTGCGGCAGCGGATGATATGCAGCACTTTGATTTAATCTGAAACTCTGAATTTCGAATGCACGCACGTCGCTTCTGAACCGTTAAAAGAAACAGCTGTGCACAATGGATTGCAAGTTTGCAACAAGACAGACCACAGGAGACACGGGATTATATAAAGCCAACAAAACAAACGGGAAGGAATATGCTTCAACGGCACTACATTTTCATGTGGCTAAGACCAGCTCTTCGCGTCACAGCTCCATGTGCCCGTCGTCGCTGTCGGCGGCAGTGAACCGGCCGTCGTCGGACTCCGAGTCCTCGCCGTCGCTGGAGGAGAGGCGCGCCAGCCAGCAGCTGCCGTGGAGGTGGCCGCTGACGCAGACGAAGTACTCGAGGCGTCCCTCGTGCGCCCCGAGGCGGCGGCACGCGCTGCGCGGCGCCAGGCCGGCCGCCGTGACGCTCCAGACGCGCGCGCCGCAGTAGGGGCAGCGCACGCAGGGGTCTAGCGGGGCGCGGCCGCCCACCAGGCAGGCGCGCGTGCGGGAGCGCATGAAGCCGCGGAACACGCCGCGGTAGGCGCCCACGTCCTCGTCGTCGGCGGCCGCCGCGTGCTCGCACGGGTCCGACACGTACAGCAGGTCCCCGCCGCACCGCCGCGACAGGAAGCTCCGCCCGGACGTCTTGGAGAAGCGCGACACGGGCGCGAAGTGGCCCCGCACGCCCGCGCCCGCCGCGCCGCAGCAGAAGAGGAGCAGCTTCGCCAGCGCCGGCCACCCGCCGCCCACGCGGCCCGAGCCCGACGAGGCCGACGGCCCCGTGGTGAGCGCGGACACCATCCGCGGCGCCCGCGAGGCGCAGAGCTCCCGCCACAGCACGCGCTCCGCGACCGCCCGCAGACGCCGGCTGACCCGCGCCACGGAGCACAGCGCCTGCGGGTCCCAGTTGAGCGCCCGGAACACCAGAACCAGCACCTGCTCGTCCAGTATCCCCACGTTCACCCCGCGGATCCGCGCCCCAATGCCGCGCCCCCCGCTGCTCCACTCGTCGGCGATGGCGCCGCTCGCGTTCGCCTTGCTGCTCCCCCCGCCGCCGCCGCTGGCGACGCGCAGCCGCCGCATCTTCCGCGTTCCCTCGCTCATACTAACCGGAAATCGCCCAAGCCGCGCGGCGAGCCAACGGAGGCCGCCGGACCCAACCCAATGACCGACCTCGGCGACCTGGTGGTGTGGGAGTGACTGTAATTCGCGTGTCCGAGCGCGGAGCGGGGCGGCGCCGGGCGGTAGGCAGTTATATACGTGCACGCACGCCCGTCCCGTCCGTGCTCCCTGGAGGCCTGGTGCATGCGCGACCACGACCCGGCCGGCCACCCCGCCTCCTCGTGTCGCCGCGCCGCGCGTGACAATTGTACGGCTCGGCCGCGATGACCGCTCGCGAGACGGTCGCGGTCAGAAAAGCCATCTTTGTCGCACTTCCCCGCAAGCAAAATATCCCCATCAGCCGCGCACGCTAAATCCCTCCCGTCTTGCCCTTGCGTGCGTGCCGTCAAACAGTGCCATTCTTGGACGGACGGGAGCAGTGCCTGTCATGGCCGATCCGATCCAACCCAAAGACTTCCATCCTGCCCGGACAGAGCGCGCCGGTGCTGCGCATGCGGGTGCAGGCACACAGTGCTGCTCGCCATCCCCAAAATATCGTATTAGCATGCATATATCCAGACGTACTATCATCATGTATGTAGCATCATGCGAGCTTAGTTTAGGATTTTTCACTGTTTTAATCCTAGGGGTGCAAGTTAATCACGCAACGAACTCGTTTCGAAAGAATTTCACGTTTTGACCTTTTTCTTGAAATGCCATAGGCCGTGGAGTTGCATCCCTCTTATGAAACGCCACTCTATTGTGGCGTTGCAGACCTTCGTTGAAACGTCTGTCTAATGTAGCGTTGCAGACCTGAGGTGAAACGTGAGTTGCTATGGCGTTTCTTGCCTTTATATTCTGTCACCCCGACCCCCTCGTCCACCAACCACCATTTCTCCTCTCCCCTTGTTTTTCCTTGCACGAAAAAGCTCTCCCTTGTCCTCAAGATCCACCCCTTCGATCTCCCTCCTCCCTCAACCTTTTAGTTGGTTCTTTGGGGCAAATCGAAGAGGCCGCTAAGCTCCTCCAATCCCTTCAATTATTTTTTACAATGATTTTGTATTTGTGTAGTTTTTTTTGCACTAGGTGTTCTATTTATGTTGCATTGTATTGGTTGGTTTTTTATTATTGAGAAGATTTAGTGTTATGGTTAGGGTTATGCCTAGTTTGGTTGGACAAGGGTTAGGGTTAGTGTTAGGTTTTGTGTTATGCCTAATTTGGATGAACAAGGTTTAGGATTAGGGTTTGTGTTAATGCCTAATTTGGATGCAAATGGTTAGGGTAATGTTTTGTTATACTTAGAATTGGTAATTTTGTCCCCTTTTTTAGATGGACAAGATTGTAAATATTCATTATGTTGACAAAGAGGCATTCATGAATGTTGCTATTGTTGACAAATATGAGAAAGTGTTGACATTTCTTGATAGTCCTACTTATGAAGAGGTTGTGGCAGAAACTCGGATAAGATTGAAGTGGGTTGATCCAAGTGACCAAGTAGAATTATTAGGAAGATATGATGTTGGGTCGACACACAAGTGTCGAATGAAGACAATGCCTATCAAGTCTAATTTGCATTGGGTTGCATACAAGGAGGCTGTTGCATCCTCGATAGACAAGTCACTCGAAGTGTTTGCTAGTACGGTGCTCAATGCTCCTCTTCATGTTGACTTGAACCAACCCATAGTAGATGATTTGAGCCCGTATATTGGTGTGGCACCTATTGTTGAGCATAAAGTAGAAGTGCAAGTCAATGAGTATCCCCAATATGAGTTTGGAGGTAGTGCACCGATCAAAGATGATGGTCATGAGTCCGACGAAGAGTATGAGAGGCAACACAACATTGTTGGTGACGTAGATGCTCAAGTAAGGCATGATGACATGGATCCTGACATTGTTTATCAGCGTGCTTGTGTGGATGAGTCGGATGATGAAGGCCCGGTGAATGAGTTGGATGAGGATGGCTTCACTGAGAAAGAAGCGGAGTGGTATACAAAAATCACCGGTAGGGATGACAAAGTTCCCTTGTTTTGTGATGTTAGCCTTGCAGATATGGCTCTAGTCGACGGTGGCATGAGCAAGACAATTGAGGCTAGAATGTTCCCAAGTAGCACACCCAACGCGATTTGTACGTCTTACCTAAAGAAAGGTTTGATGTTCGAGGACATTCTAGAATTGAAGATGTGGTTGTGTGAGTATGCCGTCAAACACTACAGGCCTTTCAGAGTTGCTTACTCGGACTGCCACAAGCGATACACCGTGAAATGTGAGGTGGAAAAATGCAAATGGAAAGTCAATTCAAGACTCATGAAAGATAGTTTGTGGAAGATAAGTAGTTGCATTGCAACTCACCAATGCACACCGCCGACAGATGAAGCACTAGAGACACACCGTCAGTTAACCTCGGAATTCATCGGTTATAAATACCAGAAACATATAGCTGAGGATCCAACCATTAAAGTGAAGTTGTTGATGAGTTGGGTTTTCGAGAGATTTGGATATAAGTACGGGAAGATATGGAAGGCCAAACAAGTCGCTTTTAGAATGTTGTACGGTGGATGGGAAGAGGCGTACAACATGCTACCTCGGTTGCTGGGCGCGATGGCCTATAGAAACCCCGGAATGTACCACTATGTCCAAGATATTGAAGGAGTGTTCCGTCGTGCCTTTTGGACATTTGGCCCATGCATTGCAGCTTTTGAGCATTGTCGTCCGATTTTGTCTATAGATGAAACATTCCTGACTGGCAAATACAAGGGCACAATAATGATAGCAATGGCACATGATGCTAATGATCAGGTGTTGCCTACGGCATTTGCTTTGGTGTCAGCGGAGAACCAAGACAACTTATGTGTTAGACATTGATCAACAGGATAAACACGTGATACAAAATACTCACTTATGTAGCTGCACACTTGTCTCGACGTAATCCGGCGGGGTGCGTTGTTGTACCCCGAACTGCTTTGAAACACGATGAGGAAGATGCCACTCCACCGCAAAGAAGCATATCATGGGGCACCATACACGCCAAAGATGCTGGTCACGAAGGCACATGTTGCTCAGAGGAAACTGCCTAAGTACCGTGTACGGCCTCCAATTCACCTACATAACGACAAGTCACTCGACCATCCATGAAAAATTTCCAGACAAATTTACGAAAGCATTTACCTGTTCATAAGTCAGCATGTCTAGCTCGCTTATGTATGCCTTATACCGCCCCATAGCTGCGATACTCGTCCATTGGACATTAGCCCATGTGTGTGCGATAGTGGGGTACCGCTCCTCATCTCCGTCAAACGGGTACATCCATGGTTCTTCCGGAGGAAGGCTGAGGTTACGACCAACAGGCATACGCTCCCACATCCAAACCTGTAGGGCCCAAACAAAACCTCCAAGAGTGGACGTTGGCTTGCTCCTCATACATGCTCCATCCAACTACAAATTTAATAAGATGAAAATGCATCATATACCCATTTAATATAATGAAAATGCATCATATACCAATTGAATCAAACAAAAATGCATGATATTAAACCGTACCTGACGGTACAAGAAGGCTAGTGCCGTCGAACCCCAACTTCACTTGACATCCCAGTCACAAAGGGGATCCAAAAACATCCACGAGGCTGTGTCCCCCGTGCCATCAGGAAACACCACTTGGGTCAAAAGATTCCAGAGGTAAGCCCTGGTGAACCTCTCCACAACAAGCGGACTAGCATCCCTTGGGCACTTGCGAAAATATCTCTGTATCCAAGAGAAAAACACACGGGATGGCCTAGGATCCTTCCGGGCTTCATTAGTCCATGGCTCGGGTTCAACACCAACCAATGCTGCAACCCGTTGTCGCCATCCATCGAACCTAACCTTCCATGTAAGAGCCCTGCCCTCGATAGGAAGCCCGGTGATCATACCAATATCCTCCAGAGTTATTGTCATCTCATCAAGAGGAAGGTGAAAAGAGTGCGTCTCCGACCTCCAACGGTCCGTAAGGGTGGTAAGGGTCGTGGCGTTCAACCATGGTGGTGTGCCTTTGAAGTTGAGCACAAACTAAAGAAGATCCATTCTTCTAAAATAAGGCTCGTACCGAGGGTCGTATAGCAGAGATTCATTCGGGTTGTGCCCCCTCAAACGAAGTACTGGAGGAACCTAAATCAACAAACGCATAATTCGTCACAATATGAAAATCATGGAATATAGAAAAATAATCATCAAGACCATCATAATTACCTCTCCTCTTTCAACCAGCATCGCACGATGCTTCTGCTCATAGAACTCATCAAGTCCCGGATATTTATCCGGCTGAAACATCCTACATAATATGAACAAAATTCTTTTAGGCATTAAACTAGTGTGAACTAAATCTAGGGATTAAACTATTGTGCCAAAAAAGCTACGCAATCACCTACTACCACTAGTATGAACTAAATCTAGGCATTCACCTAGTGCCACTAATATGAACTAAATCTACACATTCACCGAATGCCACTAATATGAACTAAACCTAGGAAAATTCATCTAATATCAATAATATGAAGTACAACTAGGTTATACCTACATCCACCATAAACTAGAGCTAGAACCACCCTAAACTACACCTATTAACCATCAAAAAATAGTTTTTACTTCAAAACATATGTTACACCTAGCAAAAAAAAATCTACACAAATACAAAATCATTGCAAAAACTAATTGGAGGGATTGGAGGAGCTTACCGGCCTCTTCGATTTGCCCCAAAGAACCAACAAAACGGTTGAGGGAGGAGGGAGATCGAAGGGGAGGATCTGGAGGCCGAGACTCTCCTTTTTCGCCAAAGAAACGAACCAGAGAGAGGAGAAAGGAGGTTGGTGGCCGACGGGGTCGGGCTGACAAATTATAAAGCTAAGAAACGCCATGGTGCCTGACGTTTCATGTCGGGCCTGCAACGCCACAGAGGTTGGCGTTTCGCACGCGGCCAGAAACGCCACAATAGACAGGCGTTTCGTGCATGTCCAGGAACGCCACAATAGACACGTGTTTGTACTTAGGGCTGCAACGCCACGGACTATGGCGTTTTAAAAGGATCAAAACGTGAAATTTTTTCGAAACGAGTCCGTTGTGTGATTAACTTGCACCTTTAGGATGAAAACAGTGAAAAAAACTTTAGTTTATTTAGCGGACGTATATCTACGGCGGACACACTGGCGGGCGGGACGCGTCGCCCGTGCTCTGGGACGACACGCGCTGGCAGGGCCTAGCTTGGCGCGGACGCGTGGCGGGCATCACGGCTGCCGGCACTCCGTTGGCTCCTCGCCCGGGCTGGCGGCGGTGTCGACGCGTGTAGCTGCTGGGAAGCCCACAAAAGGAAATATCTGGGGCTACGCGGCGCGCCTTGGTTGGCCGAGCGGCACACGCGTCGGGCAGTTGGCTCGGTAGCTCGCTCGCTGCGTGCGTTCCGTTTCTTTGCCGCTACGTGCTCTACTAGTAGTAGAAAGATCCACCAAATCATCAATCCTGCTGCACGCACAACGGTGGGATCGCATTTGTTTTGTCCTCTTGCGGGAGATAGGATGGAAATGTACGTTAACCTAGGCTCCGCTTGGAATGTCGTTTTTCATCCCATTACACCTTGTAAAACATCCCCTCCGTAAACGAAAACCGCTGGGCTTCGAGTAGGTTCTTGGAGTAAACAATACAGATATCTGAGCGTTGTATTTCCTCACCTCGTTGCTCAAGACCAGGTTGACTGCTGCGTCGCCGTAACGATGGAGACGTCATCGGCGTCCATGACACGGCAGGGGTATAGGGACGAGAGACACCTTGCGCTCCAAAACCAGCGAGTTCCCCCGCGACCGCGATATGGCAGACGACGGCGGCGAGCGGCGGCCACTCATTCTCTCCTCCGTCCCCGGCGACCGCGATATGGCAGGCGACGGTGGCGAGCGGCGGCCACTCGTTCCGTTCGTCATCCCCGGCGACCGCGATATGGCAGGCGACAGCGGCGAGCGCGGCCACTCATTCTCTCCTCCGTCCTCGACGACCACGATATGGCAGGCGAGCGGCGGCCACTCGTTCCCTCCGCCATCCCCGGCGACCGCGATATGGCAGGCGACGGCGGCGAGCGGCGGCCACTCATGCCCTCCTCCTGCTTCAAGCGGTTAGATCCACACCATGCTCCTAGTCTCCTCTGCCTCCTCCCCATCCATGCTTGCTGCATTTCTTCAATCCTCATTGGATGATACAGTGGCAAGACACATCGGGGCATCAACGGATTACAATCAGAATTTTATTCGGTTGTATTTTACTGAGGAATAGTAATATCCAAATGTAATCATTTACATTTGTAAAATTTCATAGACATTCCAAATAGGGCCTTACAGTTTTATGGACAAACAACGTCCGAATGGCTCTTGCTTTGGTGCGATGTGATGTCCACGAAACGGGTTCCTAGTCTATCATTTGTGGTGTCGGGGCCGATGTCACGTAGCAATCGGATAAAATCCTGACACTTTTCCTACCGTCACCCGTTGCGACGGTAGACTAATATAGGCTAGGGAGCCGATTAACGCTGACGACGCTATCTATTTCGCTGATGTGGATACTAGCCTACCGCCCTAAGGAATGACGATAGGGTGTGCTAGCCTATCGTCATAATGTATGGCGGTAGGGTATGTAAAAGTTATCTCAGACTGTGGCATTTTAGGCGCGCCTCGTCCACTTAAAATCATTTCCTTCTACCTCTCGCGCATGAACAAAGGTCGGGGGCGCCTCTCTCCTCCTCCCAAGCCCCCTCTTCGATCTTCTTTGTCCGTCCACCATTTTAGGAGATTTTTAGGACAAAACGAAGAGAACGGTATGCTCATCCAATCCCTTCAACTATTTTTGCAATATCACTCTATTTTTCACATATTGGTTGGCACCAGGTGCAACTTAGGTCTTCCTATTTTTTCAAATTTTCTCAAGTTTGAAGATGTTTAGTATGATATGATGGAGTATTTTCGTTGTCTTGATGAATACATGAGAGTATTCTATGAATATGATGGGATTATTATTAATCTTTGTGGATGAATAGTTTCTATAGCCTATGTTTCACTATTGTTTTATGTGTACTCAAATGATAAGTGTATGAAAAGTGGATGTTGAATGCATATGGATGTAGAGTGCAAAATCTTTGTTATTGGGATATATGGAAATCCATCGTTTTCTATTTCGATATTATATTTATTGATATAGTTTTCTTTCAGGTATAATATGTATTCATGTAGTTTTCATTAATATGTTTTAATTTATATTATGTTAGGATGGCCGATGATGAGGACAATGGGCGCGTGTATACATGACTTGACATGGCTTTCGACAAGAACCATCGTGCCCGTCCTATCGAGCGTGGACAGGTAACAAGTGAAGCCATAATAATTTTCATGTCTTTGTTTCTTATAGAAAGTAATGTTCTAACATAGTTGTTCAATTTTGACACACACTTACAATCGTGCGAATGAGGAGTCACACGTCGGCTAGCAAGATGGCATATGATGTGCGCTATGAGCCCTCCTTCGAGAATGTCGGGCTCCTACTGTTTGTCCTTCAGTTCAAACGTGTTCCGTCGACAATGAACCATGCACCTCTCACATCATTGCTTGATCGCTGGCGGCCGGAGAGACACAACTATGGCGAGATGACTGTGACGCTCGAGGACTTCGCCATGATCACAGGGCTTCCCATCGACGACCAGGCTCTCATCGAACGAATGGACAAGAAGAACTCGTGTCATAGGATAACCACTCTCATCAGTGACTCCTCTACCTCTCTTTCTCTCAGGAAGGACTGACAAAAGGACAAATGGCGTCCCATTACCCTGGCTCGAGACCCATAAGTCGGGATGCCCGCAAGGTGCCAACGAGGATACAGTGGAGTAGTATGCGCGAGCATATGTGTGGCATCTCCTAACATGGGTTGTTTTTGGAGATTGCTCTGAAGACGTTGCTCCTTGGATGTATCTTGACTTCTTCGCCGACTAGGACGAGCACTACAGCTGGGGATCTGCTGGGCTCGCCTACTTGTACCGTCATGTAAGTGCAATACTCATTAACTAAGCATGGTAGTACATCATAAACTTTGCTAAGCTAACCAATAATTAAATGTTGGTTTGTAGCTCGACGATGCTTGTAGGAAAACTAACCAGAAACCATGCATGGGCAAATGTATTTGGTCCCTATCTATTTGGATGTGGGAGCGTCTGCCGGTTGGGCGTCCTGAAAGGGACCCTGATTCATTGATACCGTGGGTAGGCCTTGATGATGAAGAAGATATTTTTTGACTCCCCACCGTTGCATTCTCTTGGGACAAAGTTAAAATGTTTGTGAGCAAGAAGAAGTCCTTGTACAAGAGCTTCATCAATGAGATGGACAACCTCACATATCGTCAGGTATAAAAAACCATCATTTAATTTTCTATCAGCCTTCATGGAATACATTTAATCAACTAACTAACTCTTTTACAGGTTAGCTGGAGGCCTTACCAGGCATAGAGGGGTTTTCCGTTGATCCATATGTGTACGAGGGACAACCATCTTTGGCGGATCAGGTGCCACGTGATATGCATTTTTTTTGTCGAGTGGCATCTACCGCATTGAGTGGCGTTGCAATTTGGTAGGCAGCAACTCACCCCACCGGTGAATGCAAGCATGAGTGGAATCGAGCTCCACGAGTGAATTACATAACTGAAGCTCTTTTAACCAATGTTATACGGTCTTCGTTTGTCTTTTATGCTTTGTTTTTTATTATACGTAGTCTGAGAAGACAGAATAATCCGAGTGGGGACAATACCATTCTAGTTATGTCTAGATGTGGATGGAGAGACTCCGTTCCGTAGAGACTGATATGGCACTGTCGGATATGAGGGGATTCAAAGACACACACCTAAGGTGGTATGACAATCGAAGGAGATTTTGGTTGTGTTTGAGACCAAGGTGGACCAACGCCGATCTTGAACCTCACGTAAACATTGACTTAGAAGATTAGTACAACGCCGTGGTGAGAAGTGCACAAGGTGAACATAGAGAGTATGCACCAATGACTGGCCAAGTGGAAAGTATTATGAAATTATGCCGAGAATGGTTTTGATCTCATGTTGGTTATTGATGACGAGTTGCTGGATATACTTCTCTCTCCTCGTTGGTTACCCCAAGTGGAATGTGGAGATGTAGTGAGCAGCAGATTTCCCTTACACGGAGACTAGACTCAACAAGTAGGTGTCTTCCACCCTGACGCTAGCAGAAGACGTGGACCTGCACACACAACAAATAACTTTGCTCCCAACTAGTACAGAGAGGTTGTCAATCTCTCCGGCCTTGTAGTTTGCAAAGGATCAAAACACAAGCGGGAAAGTAATAGTGATTGCAACGGAAAAGTAAATGAAAGCGATAAATGATGGAGGTGTAAACAATGATGGTGATATGGACCGGAGTCACATGATGTTCACTAGTGATGTCTCTCTCCCAAAAGACGATAAACAACTATGCGTGGGTAAAAAAATCACATTTGAACAATTGACAGAATTATGATCGCACCGCAATGCTAATTATGCTACTTGATAGTTAGAGGTTCAATAGTAATGAGCAGTACGCCAAGACAAGTAGACCGTTTATTCATCAGCATCTACTTACTAATCATCCTCCTTGAGATATCTATCCAGAACATCTCTCCGGTATTAAGTTGCGAGCCCCACCCAAAGTGTAAACTCAAAGCAACGGACAAATGCATTCACGAACTATGCGTAAGGTAAACAATCCTTGCAACAGTGGTCACAAGCACCGTTGTTTTCTTCCTGGTGGCAACAAGCACATCCCCTAGTCTCATGTTTCTGTCACTCAAGCTAGACATCGAGGGGCATGAACCCACAATCATGCATAACGCTCCCTCTTGGAGTTACAATCTACTACTCGGCCAAAGCAATAAATAGCAACGGAGAACATGCATGAATCACTAAGGAACATAATATAAAAGGATAATCAAATATATAAATCGTAACAATCTGAACCTAATCTCATAATCCATTGGATCCCAACAAACCGAGCATAGCAATAGCAAGAGAATTACATAGATGCCTTGATCATGTAGGGCAGCTCACAAGGACTAACCATTGAAGCACAAGATTGGAGAGAAGACATCACATAGCTACTGGTCATGGAATCATGGTCCAAGGAGGACTACTCACGACATGTCCGGGAAGCGTCCATGACGGTGAAGAAGCCCCGTTAGGTCAATCCTCCCTCCGGCAGGGTGCCGGGAAGAGGTCTCCTAACACTCCCGATCTCGGAAGCGCTGCAGTGGCGGAACGATGGAGAAATTCGCGATTCCATAAGTTGTGGAAGGGTTTCCTCTCGGGACTCTAAATATAGGCTAAAGGAGGGCACCGGAGGAGGTGGGACCCACCCAGGCGGCCTCCTGGCGCGGCCTAGGGCCTGGCCGCGCGAGCAGGTCACCTGGGAGGCCCCTGGCCCCCTCTGGCCCGTCTTCGGTGATCCAGAAGCTTCTCTTTCGCTGATTTTTTTTATATTTTTTCTGGAATTTTTCGGGCTTCAGAAAAATGGGGAAAGCCCTGCAAAATATACATGAGCAAACAGAAACTGGCACTGGGTGCACTGAGTTAGTAGGTTAGTCAAAATATGTGTAAATAATATAAAAGTGTAGCAAAACATATAACAATGTCACCCAAAAGATCATGGAACAAGCATAAATTATAGATACGTTTGGGACGTATCAACATCCCCAAGCTTAATTTATGTTCGTCCTCGAGTAGATAAATGATAACACGATAATTTCTGTGGTGACATGCTAACACACATATAAGAACTTCAAAGTCAAGCAAGTGAGATATACAATTCAACTCAAGACAATAACAAGCAAGAGTCTATATCTAGTATTGAGTTTAGCAAAGTAAGAACATAAAGGTGCAAGAGCTCTCGCTGTCCGTGACTCGAATGTCTCCAAATGGTGTTTGCGTGCAAGAAGTAGGAGATGGGTTGAGATCATAAAATTATTTTTAATTGAGAACTCAATCTACTTAAATTTCACACTTGGTCTCCTTCCAAATCTTATTTTGACTCATCCCCAGACCACAAGTCACGCACAAGTCAAAATGATCATCTCCCTTTCAAATTTGAGCACTCATGCAATGGATGAGCGTAAGCAAGATATGTTGACACTTAGGATGGAAAATATAATAATGATGGGGAAGGAAGACAAAAAGGTGTGAAAGGCTCACATCAATGAGGACAACCATAGGCGAGTGAAAGCCAAATGATAGATATGATGTGAGGAGTAGGGATTGCCATGTAACGGAAGCACATATGAGCTAAGGTAAGCTATCCAATGGAACTAGTGGGGGTGAATCCAACTTGTTTGCCCATGAATACCTAGAGCTCATTTGAGGAGGCTCATCATTGGAATAAGAAAACCAAGTTCTATAGTGTAAGGGTCTCCACATAGTTATGCATGAATGATAATCTCTATGTAGTACAAATATAGCAATGGAGTATGAGTGTGGATCTTCAAAGGAAATAGTAGTGTTGCCCCCTTCTCTCTTTCTTTCTTTTATTTTATTTTTATCTTTTTTATTTTTATTTTTATGGCCTCTTTGGCTCTTTCTTTTTATCTCTCATTTGTCCACTTTGGGATCTTTTGATTGTCCTCTTTGGGATCTTTTCCTCACTTAAGGGCAACACTCTATGTTTTACATGAATAAAGAGAAGATCATCACACTTTATAGGAAGTACTCAACGTGAAGACGAGTGAAAACTATCATGATGTATGCAAATGTATGCCTCTGACAGTGTAGCAGGATATGCAATGATACTAGCGCGTCATGTAACAATAATTGGGGTAAGGCCCAACTATTATGCGGCTCTACGATCAAGCAAAACTATGTATGAAATGAAGTCATGAGATTATGGATGTTACATGGCAATGTATCTCGGAAAGGCTATGGAAATGCCTTAATAGGTAGGTATGGTGGCTGTTTTGAGGAAACATATAATGAGGCTTATGTATGACAAAGCATATCATATCATGGGTTTGGATGCACCGGCGGAGTTTGCACCAACTCTCAATGTGAGAAAAGGGCAATGCACGGTCCCGAAGAGGCTTGCAAAATATGGACGGTGGAAGTGCCAACAACTGAATACTCACATTAGTCCAAAGAAATCATACACTTATTTATTGGTAACTCTCTATCTAGTTAGGAAATTCACAAAGAGACAAGTACCCGATGAGGAGTGTTTGGGGGGTTGGTTATCCTTGCGCATCCTCGACTCATGGTAACGTGAGGGTACTCTATATATTCCAACCCCTCTAAAGGTTAGCGATCAATTTAGTAGCTAGAGTTCTCAACCAGTTTTTAATTTTTGAAAAACACACGGACTTCCCAAAATACGAAACCTATCACTAACAGGCTCAAGCTCTTGGCACCAATAGTCCAAACATTACTCAAATCAATACCTCAAAACTATTGTAGGTTACTACAGTACTTAAATAGCAATCTTAATTACCTACTCATGCAAGACACACAACTCAATGCAACAAGCCAACTCTCTAAACAAGATAAGCATGATAACTCAAGAGAGTTCCAAAAGCAACCTAAATAAAAGTTCTTAAAAATATAACCATGAAAACTAAGAGCTAAGCATGACAGTAGCTATGGAAAGATAAAGAACACACAAAAAAGATAAGCATGGAAACCTATGTTGTGTTCTAGAGTGGAATGGAGCGTGTTTCTATCCCAAACAAGGTAGGCTAGGTTCCGACTTGTTATGAACAGGAAGCAAAACTAAAACAAACTAAAAAGTAAATAGCGGGACGCTCCAAGCATATCGCATAACATATGAAGTGATAAAAATATAGCATGGAGAAGGACGAACTGATGATTGTTGATAGAGAAAGGGATGCATGGGGGCAACCCCAAGCTTAGACGCTTGAGTCTCCTTGAATATTTTTGGGGGTGCGTGGGGGCATCCCCAAGCTTGAGCGCTTGACACTCCCGTATCTTCTTTCATCATCTCCCATCACATACTTGAAAACTCCCTTCATACGAAACTCGTCATAAGCTGGTTAGAGTGGTTAGTACCCTTAATAAAATAATTTATTACCTACTGGAAATAAAGATTTTCATGAAAAGCTACTGTTTCTCATGATTGCCAAAAGTTTTTTGCAAATAAAAAGTAAGCAGAGGATTTGCAAAACAATGAAAACGCAAAACATGGCAGAATCTGTGAAAAACAGAACAACAGGTAGTAAATAATTTATTCGGGGCACTTCTGGAACTAAAATAAAAAAAACTCAGAACAGATTCCAGAAAGGAAATTATATAGAGCATGCTGTCAAAAAATCATATCAAAACAATGATCTGGTGATGTTTGGCGAATTTGTCCGTCAGGCAGACAAAATCTGTTTCTGGACAACATGTCACAATTTTTGAACTTTATTGCAATCGGAGGCTATAACTTGGCACAAAGCTTAAAAATAAAGATAGAGTGATGTTCCTACAGTAGTAACAAGCATCAAGACCACTAAAACTGAAAGTAAAAAACTCAAAGTAAAGATAACAAGGGTTGTCTCCCTAGAGCTCTTTCTTTATAGCCATAAAGATCGGCTTAAGATTTTAATGATGCTCTCGAAAGAATAAGAGTTGTAGAACAAAAGAGAGCATCAAGAAGCAAATACCAAACATATTTAAGTCTAACATTCTTCCTATGCATAGGAATATTGCAATAGAATAATTTATTGAAGCAGAAAGCAATAAGCATAGGAAGGCAAAACAAGTGCAGCTTCAAAACCTTCAACATAAAGAGAGGGAACTTTATATTATTGAAATATCTATAAGCATATGTTCCCTTCTCATAATATTTTTCAATGGGATCATGAATAAACTCAACAATATAAGTATCCTATAAAGCATTTTTACCATGATCCACATGGACTTCATGAAGAGGATAAACCTTGGAGTAAAAGAGAGACTGAATCTCTTCCCAATCCCGTAGGTGAGAATCATCTAGTAGCCTATA
This sequence comes from Hordeum vulgare subsp. vulgare, assembly GCF_904849725.1. Taxonomy (NCBI): domain Eukaryota; kingdom Viridiplantae; phylum Streptophyta; class Magnoliopsida; order Poales; family Poaceae; genus Hordeum; species Hordeum vulgare. The sequence continues at coordinate 446,576,356 of NC_058518.1, read as the reverse complement.
CCATTCCAATGCTTTTCCTTTCACTGACAAGGCAAATAATTTCCTCAAGACTCCATCTCTTGTCAAACCTGAAATCTTAAACAACTCACAAAGTTCTGCAAGTTTCAACAAATGAATACTAGGATTGACTGTTCCATCTCCTGTATAACAACCATTCCTAATTATTTCAGCTATCCCAACTGGTATTTTGAATGGGATACATTCAGTAGGTGGAGGAGAACGCTCTACCACGGGTGTGGTAAAGTGGCCTTCCCCAAGCAGCGAACTAAGAGTGCAGTTTTCCATAAACCTAACTAGTGGAGTCACGCAACTTGGTGTTCTTAGTGGAACCCATAGCAGCAGCAACAAGCAAGAACAAAGCAACTAATTTTTTTGTGGTTTTTGGTATAAGACTCTAAAGAAAAAACTAGAAAGCAAACTAACAACACCAAAAAGCAAAGGTAAAAGATAGTGTGCAACTCCCCTATCTTGAAAACTGGAGTCCCCAGCAATGACGCTAGAAATTTGCTTGATGACGAGTTGATGGATATACTTCTCGCCCCTCGTTGGTTACCCTAAGTGGAAGGTGGAGATGTAGTCAGCAACACATTGCCCTTACACGGAGACTGTAAGGCTTATCGAACCAGGAGGACTCGTAGGCTCAACAAGTAGGTGTCTTCCAGCCTGGCGCTAGCAGAAGACGTGGACCTACACACACAACAAAAAACTTTGCTCCCAACGAGTACAGAGAGGTTGTCAATCTCTTCGGCCTGATAGTTTGCAAAGGGTCAAAACGCAAGCGGGAAGGTAATAGTGATTGCGACGGAAAAGTAAATGAAAGCGGTAAATGATGGAGGTGTAAAAAATGATGGTGATATGGACCGGAGTCACATGATGTTCACTAGTGATGTCTCTCTCCCAAAATACGATAAACACCTATGCTTGGGTAAACATATCACACTTAGGCCATTGACATAATTATGATCGCACCACAATGCTAATTATGCTACTTGATAGTTAGAGGTTCAATAGTAATGGGCGGTACGCGAAGAGAAGTAGACCGTTTATTCATCAGCATCTACTTACTAATCATCCACCTTGAGATATTTATCCATAACATCTCTCCGGTATTAAGTTGCGAGCCCCACCCAAAGTGTAAACTCAAAGCAACGGACAACTACATTAACGAACTATGCATAAGGTAAACAATTCTTGGAACCGCGGTCACAAATCACCGTTGTTTTCTCCCTGGTAGCAACAAGCACATCCCCTAGTCTCATGTTTCTGTCACTCAAGCTAGACATCGAGGGGCATGAACCCACAATCATGCATAACGCTCCCTCTTGGAGTTACAATCTACTACTCGCCCAAAATAATAAAAAGCAAGGGAGAACATGCATGAATCACTAAGGAACATAATATAAAAGGATAATAAAATATATAACTCATAACAATCTGAACATAATCTCATAATCCATCGGATCCCAACAAACCGAGCATAGCAATAGCAAGAGAATTACATAGATGCCTTGATCATGTAGGGCAGCTCGCAAGGACTAACCATTGAAGCACAAGATTTGAGAGAAGACATCACATAGCTACTCGTCATGGACTCTCACGGCACGTCCGGGAAGTGTCCATGGCAGTGGAGATGCTCCCGGAGGTCAATCCTCCCTCCGATATGGTGCCGGGAATAAGTCTCCCGATGCTCCCAATCTCGGAAGCGCTGCAGCGGCGGAACAATGGAGAAATTCGCGTTTCCAGAAAGTGTGCAAGGGTTTCCTCTCGGGACTATAAATATAGGCCAAAGGAGGGCACATGAGGAGGTGGGACCCACCCAGGCGACCTCCTGGCGCGGCCTAGGGCCTGGCCGCGCCAACATGCCGCCTGGGAGGCCCATGGCTTCCCTCTGGCCCATCTTCGGTGATCCGGAAGCTTCTGTTTTGCTGATTTTTTATATATTTTTTCTGGAATTTTTCAGGCTTCGGAAAATTGGTTAAAAGCCCCTGCAAAATAGATATAGTAGACAGAAATTGGCACTGGGTGCACTTAGTTAGTAGGTTAGTCCAAATATGTGTAAAATGATATATAAGTGTAGCAAAACATATAGCAATGTCACCCAAAGGATCATGGAAAAAGCAGAAATTATAGATACGTTTGGGACGTATGAACATCCCCAAGCTTAATTTATGCTCGTCCTCGAGTAGATAAATGATAACACAATAATTTCTGTGGTGACATGCTAACACACATATAAGAACTTCAAAGTAAAGCAAGTGAGATATGCAATTCAAGTCAAGAAAATAACAAGCAAGATTCTATATCTAGTATTGAGTTTAGCAAAGTAAGAACATAAAGGTGCAAGAGCTCTCGCTGTCTGTGACTCAAATGTCTCCAAATGGTGTTTGTATGAAAGAAGTGGGAGGTGGGTTGAGATCATAAAATATTTTTTAATTGAGAACTCAATCTACTAAAATTTGACACTTGGTCTCCTTCGGAATCTTATTTTGGCTCATCCCGAGACCACTAGTCAGGCACAAGTCAAAATGATCCTCTCCCTTTCAACTTTGAGCACTCATGCAATGGATGAGCGTAAGCAAGATATGTTGGCACTTAGTATGGCAAATAGAATAATGATGGGAAAGGAAGACAAAAAGGTGTGAAAGGCTGACATCAATGAGGACAACTGATAACCCACAAGTATAGGGGATCGCAACAGTTTTCGAGGGTAGAGTATTCAACCCAAATTTGTTGATTCGACACAAGGGGAAGCCAAAGAATATTCTCAAGTGTTAGTAGTTGAGTTGTCAATTCAACCACACCTGAAAGACTTAGTATCTGCAGAAAAGTATTAGTAGCAGAGTAGTGTGATAGCAACAGTAGCAACAGTAACCAGTAGCAATAGTGATAGCAGTAGCAACAGTGATAGCAGTAGCAGCAAAGTAACGTAGTAAGGACCAACAGTAAAAGACTCGTAGGTATTGGATCGGTGATGGATGATTATGCCGGATGGTATTCATCATGCAACAGTTATAACACTGAGATATATGTAACTACCTCCAGTTCGTCAATGTAATGTAGGCATGTATTCCGTATGTAGTCATACGTGCTTAGGAAAAAGAACTTGCATGCCATCTATTGTTCATCCCTCCCGTGGCAGCGGGGTCCTAATGGAAACTACGGGATATTAAGGTTCTCCTTTTAATAGAGAACCGGACCAACGCATTAACACTTAGTGAATACATGAACTCCTCATACTATGGTCATCTCCGGGAGTGGTTCCGGCTATTGTCACTACGGGGTTGCCGGGTCATAACACATAGTAGGTGACTACAACTTGCAAGATAGGATCAAGAACACACATATATTGGCGACAACATAATAGGTTCAGATCTGAAATCATGGCACTCGGGCCCTAGTGACAAGCATTAAGGATGATAAAGTAGTAGCAACATCAATATCAGAACATAGTGGATACTAGGGATCAATCCCCGTCAAAACTAACTCAATTACATGATAGATCTCATCCAACCCATCGCCAACATGAAGGAAGGTTGGTGATGATGATGGCGATGATCTCCCCTCTCCGGAGCCCAGAACGGACTCAAGATCTGCCCTCCACAGGAAGAACAGGAGGTGGCGGCGCCTCCGTATGATGAACTCTTCTCTTTTATTTTTTCCGGACGAAAGGGACTAAATAGAGCTGGAATTGGAGGCGGTGGAGCTTCGTGGGCCCCACAAGCCTGCCAGGCGCGGCTAGGGGGGCCGCGCCTGGTGGGCTTGTGGGCTCCACGCTCCACTTCTTTGGTTGATTCTTACTCCATTGTTTTTATATATTCCATAAAAAATCCCCGCAAAATTTCCAAGTCATTCCGAGAACTTTTATTTCTGCGCAAAAACAACACCATGGCAATTCTGGTGAAAACTGCGTTCGTCCGGGTTAGTTCCATTCAAATCATGCAAATTAGAGTCCAAAACAAGGGCAAAAGAGTTCGGAAAAGTAGATATGACGGAGACGTATCAACTCCCCCAAGCTTAAAGCCTTTCTTGTGCTCAAGCAATTCAGTTGAAAAACTGAAAGAGACAAAAGAAAAACTTTTATGAACTCTGTTTGATCTTGTTGTTGCAACTATGTCTAACTCATATCCAAAATTTCAGCAAGATCACAAGCTAACCACATAAGAAAATGACATCTAGGTCTCACGGTAAACTCATATCAATGGCATAATCAACTAGCGAGCAATAATAATAAGTCTCAAACGTCAACACTTCAATCAAAACAATCATGAAGCAGTGCGAACAGATGGTATCTCGCTAGATCTTTCTGAGACCGCAAAACATAAATTTAGAGCACCTTCAAAGACATGTAATTCATGGCAAAGAAGATCCAGTCACAGTCATACTCAATATCAGTCAAAAGCAAAGCATAAGAATGACAGAGGTGCTCTCTAATTTGTGCTTTTATAAGAAGAGGATGACTCGACACAAACATAAATAGACTGGCCCTTCACAGAGGGAAGCATTGATTTGCAAAGGTGCCAGAGTTCAAGCTTTGAAAACAGAGATAATAATTTTGGGTGGCATGCTTTCATTGTCAACGCAATGACCAAGAGTTTTCATCACCTTCCATGCTACACATACTATAGGCGGTTCCCAAACAGAAAAGTAAAGTTTTGACTCCCCCACCACCGATCAATCACACTCCACGACTAGCCGAATACGCGGGTGCCGTCCATACCAACATCAATCCAGGGGGAGTTTTGTTTGCAATTATCTTTCTGATTTGAGCATGGAACTGGGCATTCCAATTACCGGCCCCTTTCTCGTGAATGATAGTGAATAAACACATATCGAGGATAACATGCCTAGCATGGAAGATACTGATAGCCCCCTGTCACCACATGAGCGGTTCGGGCATGCAAAACACATTATTTCTTGAAGGTTTAGAGAGTGGCACATGCAAATTTACTTGGAACGGCAGGTAGATACCACATATAGGTAGGTATGGTGGACTCATATGGAACAACTTTGGGTTTATGGAAGTGGATGCACAAGCAGTATTCCCGCTTAGTACAAGTGAAGGCTAGCAAAAGACTAGGAAGTGACCAACTAGAGAGCGACAACAGTCATCAAAATGCATTAAGATTAACCAACATTGAGTGCAAGCATGAGTAGGACATAAATCACCATGAACATGAATGTCATAGAGGTTATGTTGATTTTGTTTCAACTACATGCGTAAACATGCGCCAAGTCAACCACTTGAATCATTGAAAGGAGGATACCATCCTATCATACTACATCATAATCATCTCAAGATTCATGTTGGCATCCAAGACAAACCATTGTAAGCTCCTAGCTAATTAAGCATGGCATCAGAAACTATGATCTCTAAGTTGTCATTGCAAACATGTTTCTCTCACAACAAAGCTGAATTGGGAACGATGAGCTAGTCATATTTACAAAAACAAAATAGATCGAATTCATACCAGCTTTTCCAGGCCCAGTCACTTCATCATATATCGTCATTATTGCCTTTCACTTGCACGACCGAATGATGTGAACAATAATAAGAGTGCTCGTGCATTGGACTACGCTGGAATCTGCAAGCAAACACAAAGGAGAAGACAAAGTAATATGGCTCTTTGACATTGCATGCGAGAGCCACTAAACATTGTAACCATGGTCTTCTACCTTGACCCAAAGAAAAATAAAACTATTTACACGGGAAAGCTCCCGACAAGCAAAAGAAGAACAATAAATCTTTTGGGGTTTTCTCAAACTAGACAAACACACAAGAAGAAAACGAGAAAAAGAAATAAACAAGCATGGATGATACAGTGGCAAAGTGTGAACACCGACTAACAAAGTGAAAGTGTAAGCAAGAATATAAAGTCGGTGATAAACACGTACTCCCCCAAGCTTAGGCTTTTGGCCTAAGTTGGTCTACTCCCATGGCTGGTCCGGGCGGTACCCAAAATCATAATGGGGGTTGTACGGGAGAGCTGTAGCTACTGCCTGGATAGCTGCCTTACGGAGGCGAGCAGCCTTTGCCTCCCTCTCATACTCCTCTGCCTCTCCTCTAGTTATGTAATATCTCCGTTTTACCTGAAAGTCAAAGAAGGCAGGAGCAGGAAGGGTAATATGGAAAACACATTGTTGGTTAAATATTAACCGATATAGGAGGGATTCATTATCCCTCTCAAGGAACTAATAGCGTATCATAGAGGCGCGATCAAGGAAAGATGTATGGAGCGGGGGGTCTCCTTCGCGGATGGGTACTCCAAGAAATTTGGTATGCGAGTGGCATAGGTCCCACCAAAGAAATCCCCTTCATTAGCATTATTATTCAGCCTCCTTGCTATTATAGCTCCCATGTTGAAACTCCTATCAGTCGTTACTACGCTCTTAAGAATACTAAGGTCGGGTGCGCACAGGTGACAATGCTCAATCTTGCCGTTAATGCATCTACCTATGAAGAGGGCAAAGTAATGCAAGGCAGGAAAATGAATGCTCCCCACGGTGGCCTGCGTAAAATCTCTAGTTTCTGCAACAGTTATACTAGAGAAAAAATCTCTAGCCGAAGATTTAGGAGGATCATTGAGACTACCCCAACGAGGTATCTTGCAAATTCTATTGAAATCCTCTAAATCCATGGTATACGATTTGTCATAGAGATCAAACAGTACAGATGTGTCACGGCCACCTGAAAATTTGAATCTACGAACAAAAGAGGCAGTGAGAATAGTATACTGTTCACATTTATCAGAGATGAATTCTTCGAGTCCGACGTTGTGAACAAGTGTATCAAACTCGTCTTTGAAACCTGCCTCAATCATGAATTCATCAGAAGACCATTCACATGGTTGTACCTGTGCGTTCCTCTATAGGTAAGGATCGGGCTCCCGAATGGCGAGACGGGGACCCCTCTTGCTTGAGGAACCACCATGATAGTTTCTCCTGAACATCTTCCTTTTCTGAAATTTTCAGTGACTCAAAGGAAAAGTGAACAAGGCTCAACTAAACTCATAGCAACTACTCCTATAAGTGCCTAGAGGCCATATCACACATCAAAACTATTCGGGAACAGCTCAAATTAGCATGCAAAGCTCAAGAACAGGGTCACCAAGGCAGAAAAAATACGCGACATATAGGGCACTAGAGCAAAAACTAATTGGACCAATGGAGGAGTCACATACCAAGGAGCAATTTCCCCAAAACAGTTTGGTGAATGGGGCTTTGCACAAGGAGATCGAAAATCGCAGCAAGAAGAGTAAGAACACGGGTTTGAGTTGCGAAACAATTTTTTCTGGAGGTAGGAGAAGCATATGGGAGCTAGAATAAGTGGAGGGGGTACACGTGGGCCCCACAAGCCTGGTAGGCGCAGCCAGGGGGTGCCCACGCCTCTAGGGCTTGTGGCCCACTGGTGCATCCCCCTGACTAGCTCTCCGTCCTAGAATTTTTCAAAAATTCCAAAAAAAACATACTTGATTTTCACGACATTAGGAGAATTTTTATTTTCGGGGTACTTTTCTACGGGACGCTAAAAGCAGAAAACAGGAGACACTAAAGCTAAATCTATCATTTTTCTTCTAAGCAACCGAAGGTGAAAGCTTGGAGCAGAGGTTTGTGACTTCTCGATTCATCCATCTCATGGTCAACGAAAGAAACCCGTCAATGAGGTTGATGAAGTATCATTGACAAACTTTTTCGAATCGCAAAAGGAAACGGAGAATTTTCGAATAGCCACTACGTTACCTCAATGGGGATGTGCATATCCCCAACAAGCAAATCATACTTCATCTTAACAGTAGGTATAGGGCATTCAAAGCTCCCAATAAGAATCGATGAAGTTTTTTTTATAGCATTGATGCAATGTACTTGATACTGTTTCTTTAGAAAGTACACCGTATGCTCATTACCGTTGACATGGAAAGTGACATTGCCTCTGTTGCAATCAATAACAACCCCTGCAGTGTTTAGAAAGGGTCTTCCGACGATGACCGCCATGGCATCGTCCTCGGGAATATCCAGAATAACAAAGTGTGTTAAGATAGTGACGTTAGCAACCACAACATGCACATCCTCGCAAATGCCGATAGGGAAAGCAGTTGATTTGTCATCCATTTGCAGAGAGATTTCAGTGCGTGTCAACTTATCCAGTTCAAGCCTACGATAAAGAGAGAGAGGCATAACACTAACACCGGCTCCAAGGTCGCATAAAGCAGTTCTAACGTAGTTGCCTTTAATGGAGCAAGGTATAGTGGGCACTCCGGGATCACCTAGTTTCTTAGGAGTTCCACCCTTGAAGATATAATTAGCGAGCATGGTGGAAATCTCAGCCTCAGGTATCCTCCTCTTATTAGTCACAATATCCTTCATGTACTTAGCATACGAAGACATTTTGAGCATATGTGTCAAACACATTTGCAGAAAGACAGGTCTAATCATTTCAACAAATCGCTCAAAATCCTCATCTTCCTTTTTCTTGGATGGTTTGGGAGGAAAGGGCATGGGTTTCTGAACCCATGGTTCCCTTTCTTTACCATGCTTCCTAGCAGCGTAGTCATTCTTATCGTATCTCTTATTCTTAGGCTGTGGGTTATCAAGATCAACAGGTTCAATCTCCACATCCTTATCGTTGCTAGGTTGAGCATCAACATGAACATCACTATCGATAGTATCATTAGGCTCATGTTCATCACCAGATTGTGTTTCGGCATCAGAAGCAGAGACATCGTTTGGACTCTCAGGTGTAACAGCAACATGGTTGCTAGCGTGCAAGTTCCTATCATCATTCTTCTTCTTCCTAGGATGACTAGGTGCATCAGTGCTATCTCCTTGAGAATCTTGTTCAATTCTCTTAGGATGACCCTCAGGATACAAAGGTTCCTGGGTCATTCTACCGCCTCTAGTGACGACTCTGACAGAATTATCATTCAACTCATTGAGCAAGTCATTTTGAGCCTTAAGTACTTGTTCTACTTGAGTAGTAACCATGGAGGCATGTTTACTCAAAAGCTTAAGATCATTGACATTTCTGTCCACACAAGCACTTAAATGACTAAGCATACGAGCATTCTGTTCCAATTGTCTGCTACCATAATCATTGAAACTTTGTTGTTTGGCAACAAAGTTATCAAATTCATCCAGGCATAAGCTATGAGGTTTATCAAAAGGAATATCACTCTCATTGAATCTACGAAGAGAATTTACCTCTACTACCTGTATCGGGTTATCAAGACCATGGATCTCTTCGATAGGTGGTAGATTTTTGACATCTTCAGGTTTAATGCCGTCTCTTTCATTGATTTCTTAGCTTCTTGCATATCTTCAGGACTGAGGAATAGAGTACCTCTTTTCTTCGGAGTTGACTTTGGAGGTGGTTCGGAAATAGTCCAAGCATTCTCATTGCACAAGATATTATTCAATAGGATCTCAGCTTGTTCTACGGTTCGTTACCTAAAAACACACCAGCACAACTATCTAGGTGGTCTTTAGAAGCATCTATTAGTCCATTATAGAAGATATCAAGTATTTCATTCTTCTCAAGAGGATGATCAGGCAAAGCATTCAGTAGCTGGACAAGCCACCCCCAAGCTTGTGGGAGACTCTCTCCTTCAACTTGCTTCTTATGAGCAGGGAAATATTTTTCAGAGAAGTAGTAGATCATATCCTGGGGGCTACGCACACAACTAGGAGCAAGAGAAGTAAACCAAGTCTTAGCATCATCCTTTAACGAGAAAGGAAACATCTTAAGGATATAGTAGTGGCGGGTCTTTTCCTCACTCGTGAATAGGGTGGCTATTGTTGGAAATATCCCGTAGAGGCAATAATAAATTAGTTATTATTATATTTCTTTGTTCATGATAATCTTTTATTATCCATGCTATAATTGTATTGATTGGAAACACAGTACTTGTGTGGATACATAGACAAAACACTGTCCCTAGTAAGCCTCTAGTTGACTAGCTCGTTGATCAAAGGTGGCCAAGGTTTCCTGGCCATAGGCAAGTGTTGTTACTTGATAACGGGATCACATCATTAGGAGAATCATGTGATGGACTAGACCCAGACTAATAGACGTAGCATGTTGATCATGTCATTTTGTTGCTACTGTTTTCTGCGTGTCAAGTATTTGTTCCTATGACCATGAGATCATATAACTCACTAACACTGGAGGAATACTTTGTGTGTATCAAACATCGCAACGTAACTGGGTGACTATAAAGATGCTCTACAGGTATCTCCGAAGGTGTTCGTTGAGTTAGTATGGATCAAGACTAGGATTTGTCACTCCGTGTGACGGAGAGGTATCTCGGGGCCCACTCGGTAATGCAACATCACACACAAGCCTTGCAAGCAATGTGACTTAGTGTAAGTTGCGGGATCTTGTATTACGGAACGAGTAAAGAGACTTGCCGGTAAACGAGATTGAAATAGGTATGCGGATACTGACGATCGAATCTCGGGCAAGTAACATACCGAAGGACAAAGGGAATGACATACGGGATTATATGAATCCTTGGCACTGAGGTTCAAACGATAAGATCTTTGTAGAATATGTAGGATCCAATATGGGCATCCAGGTCCCTCTATTGGATATTGACCGAGGAGTCTCTCGGGTCATGTCTACATAGTTCTCGAACCCGCAGGGTCTGCACACTTAAGGTTCGACGTTGTTTTATGCGTATTTGAGTTACATGGTTGGTTACCGAATGTTGTTCGGAGTCCCGGATGAGATCACGGACGTCACGAGGGTTTCCAGAAAGGTCCGGAAACGAAGATTGATATATAGGATGACCTCATTTGATTACCGGAAGGTTTTCGGAGTTACCGGGAATGTACCGGGAATGACGAATGGGTTCCGGGAGTTCACCGGGGGGGGGGGGGGCAACCCACCCCGGGGAAGCCCATAGGCCTTGGGGGTGGCACACCAGCCCTTAGTGGGCTGGTGGGACAGCCCAAGAAGGCCCTATGCGCCATAGGAAGAAAATCAAAGAGAAAAAAAGGAGGAGGTGGGAAAGGGAAGAAGGACTCCACCCACCAAACCAAGTTGGACTCGGTTTGGGGGGGGGGGAGACCTTCCCCCCTTGGCTCGGCCGACCCCCTTGGGGCTCCTTGATCCCCAAGGCAAGGCTCCCCCTCTCCCACCTATATATACGGAGGTTTTAGGGCTGATTTGAGATGACTTTTCCACGGCAGCCCGACCACATACCTCCACGGTTTTTCCTCTAGATCGCGTTTCTGCGGAGCTCGGGCGGAGCCCTGCTGAGACAAGATCATCACCAACCTCCGGAGCGCCGTCACGCTGCCGGAGAACTCTTCTACCTCTTCGTCTCTCTTGCTGGATCAAGAAGGCCGAGATCATCGTCGAGCTGTACGTGTGCTGAACGCGGAGGTGTCGTCCGTTCGGCACTAGATCGTGGGACTGATCGCGGGACGGTTCGCGGGGCGGATCGAGGGACGTGAGGACGTTCCACTACATCAACCGCGTTCACTAACGCTTCTGATGTACGGTCTACAAGGGTACGTAGATCACACATCCCCTCTCGTAGATGGACATCACCATGATAGGTCTTCGTGCGCTTAGGAAATTTTTTGTTTCCCATGCGACGTTCCCCAACAGCTATATCGTGCAGTTTGGTAAGATGGGCTACAACCGTTTCAGACTCATAACCGTGAAAAGGATCAGATTCGACCAGAGTGATTAACTTAGGGTCGACAGAGAATTCATAATCCTTATCGGTCACAAAGATAGGCGAAGTAGCAAACTTCGGGTCGTATTTCATCCTAGCGTTCAGAGATTTTTGTTTCCACTTGCGCAGTAATTTCTCAACAGCATAGCTATCCTTACACGCAAGAAAGTCCTCAGCTATCTCTCCCTCCATAACATAACCCTCAGGCATATCAGGCAATTCATATCTAGGAGAGCTAGTTCTAACATGCAAAATAGTAGGTTCTACTTCAATAATCTCAACAGTTTCCGAAGTATCATCACATCTAGCAGCAACTCTAGCAATTTGTGCATCAAGGAATGCACCTAGTGGCAAAGCAGTATCAAGCATAGCATCATCACAAGCATCATGGATAGCAGAAGTAGCATCATCAAGCACAGGCGACACATCAAAATTTCTAGTAGGAGGTGGTGTCGCAAACTTACTCATAACTGAAGGTGAATCAAGTGCAGAGCTAGATGGCAGTTCCTTACCTGTCCTCATAGTTGAGGGCAAGACTTTAGTTCTTGGATCTTTCGGATTCCTCATAGTGATCAGCAGACGTAAATCCCAGGTGACTCAGAGAATATAGCTATGCTTCCCCGACAACGGCGCCATAAAAAGGTCTTGATAACCCACAAGTATACGAGATCGCAACAGTTTTCGAGGGTAGAGCATTCAACCCAAATTTGTTGATTCAACACAAGGGGAAGCCAAATAATATTCTCAAGTATTAGCAGTTGAGTTGTCAATTCAACCACACCTGAAAGACTTAGTATCTACAGAAAAGTATCAGTAGCGGAGTAGCGTGATAGCAACACTAGCAACAGTAACCAATAGCAATAGTGACACCAGTAGCAGCAGAGTAACCGTAGCAGCAGTGACAACAGTAGCGGCAAAGTAACGTAGCAAGGACCAGCAGTAAAAGACTCGTAGGCATTGGATCGGTGATGGATGATTATGCCAGATGGTATTCATCATGCAACAATTATAACACGGAGATATATGTAACTAGCTCCAGTTCGTCAATGTAATGTAGGCATGTATTCCGTATGTAGTCATACGTGCTTACGGAAAAGAACTTGCATGACATCTATTGTCCATCCCTCCTGTGGCAGCGGGGTCCTAATGGCAACTACGGGATATTAAGGTTCTCCTTTTAATAGAGAACCGGACCAACGCATTAACACTTAGTGAATACATGAACTCCTCATACTATGGTCATCTCCCGGAGTGGTTCCAGCTATTGTCACTCTGGGGTTGCCGGGTCATAACACATAGTAGGTGACTACAACTTGCAAGATAGGATCAAGAACACACATATATTGGCGACAACATAATAGGTTCAGATCTGAAATCATGGCATTCGGGCCCTAGTGACAAGCATTAAGCATGGCAAAGTAGTAGCAACATCAATCTCAGAACATAGTGGATACTAGGGATCAATCCCCGTCGAAACTAACTCGATTACATGATAGATCTCATCCAATCCATCACCGTCCAGCAAGCCTACGATGAGATTACTCACGAACGGTGAAGAGCATCATGGAACTGGCGATGAAGGAAGGTTGGTGATGACGATGGCGACGATCTCCCCTCTCCGTAGCCCAGAACGGACTCCAAATCTGCCCTCGAGAGGAAGAACAGGAGGTGGCGACACCTCCGTATCATAAAACGCGATGAACTCTTCTCTTTTATTTTTTTTCCGGACGAAAGGGACTAAATAGAGCTGGAATTGGAGGCGGTGGAGCTTCATGGGCCCCACAAGCCTGCCAGGCACGACCAGGGGGTCCCGCGCCTGGTTGGCTTGTGGGCTCCACGCTCCACTTCTTCGGTTGATTCTTGCTCCAGTATTTTTTATTTATTCCACAAAAAATCCCCGTAAATTTCCACGTCATTCCGAGAACTTTTATTTCTGCGCAAAAACAACACCATGGCATTTCTGGTGAAAACAACGTTAGTCCGGGTTAGTTCCATTCAAATCATGCAAACTAGAGTCCAAAACAAGGGCAAAAGAGTTTGGAAAAGTAGATACGACGGAGAAGTATCAACAACCATAGGCGAGAGAAAGCCAAATGATATATATGATGTGAGGAGTAGGGATTGCCATGTAACGGATGCACATATGGGCTAAGGTGAGCTCTCCAATGGAACTAGTGGGGGTGCATCCAACTTGTTTGCTCATGAAGACCTAGATCTTATTTGAGGAGGCTCATCATTGGAATATGCAAACCAAGTTCTATAGTGTAAGGGTCTCCACATAGTTATGCATGAATGATAATCTCTATGTAGTACCAATATAGCAATGGGGTAGGAGTGTGGATGTGTCAAAAGGAATAGTAGTGTTGCCCCCTTCTCTCTTTTTATTTCTTTTTCTTTTTCTCTTTTTTTTGTGGCCTCTTTGGCTCTTTCTTTTTTATCTCTCATTTGTCCTCTTTGGGATCTTTTGTTTTGTCCACTTTGGGATATTTTCCTCTCTTAAGGGAAACACTCTATGTTTTACATGAATAAAAGAAAAATCATCACACTTGATAAGAAGTACTCAACATAAAGACAGGTGAAAACTATCGCGATGTATGCAAATGTATGCCTTTGCTAGTGTAGCTGGATATACATTGATACTAGTGTCATGTAGCAGTAATAAGGGCAAGCCCAACTAGCATGCTCCTCTACGATCAAGCAACAACATGTATGACATGAAGATCAAGTCATGAGATGGTGGATGTTGCATGTCAATGTATCTCGGGAAGGCTATGTAAATGCCTTAGTAGGTAGGTATGGTGGCTGTTTTGAGGAAAGATATAATGAGGCTTATGTATGACAGAGCGCATCATGTCATGGGTTTGGATGCATCGGCGGAGTTTGGACCAACTCTCAATGTGAGAAAGGGCAATGCACGGTATGGAAGAGGCTAGCAAAATATGGATGGTGGAAGTGCCAACAATCAAATACTCACATTAGTCCGAAGAACTCATACACTTATTATCGGTAACTCTCTATCTAATTAGGAAATTCACAAAGAGACAAGTACCCCGAGGAGGAGTGTTTGGGGGTTTGGTTATCCTTGCGCATCCTCGACTCATGGTAACGTGAGGGTACTCTATATATTCCAACCCCTCCAGAGGTTAGCGGTCAATTTAGTAGCTAGAGTTCTCAACTAATTTTTAGTTTTTGAAAAACACACAGATTTCCCCAAATAGGACACCTATCACTAATAGGCTCAAGCTCTTGGCACCAGTAGTCCAAACATTACTCAAATCAATACCTCAAAACTATTGCAAGTTACTACCATACTTAAATAGCAACCTCAATTACCTACTCATGCAAGACACACAACTCAGTGCGACGAGCCAACTATCTAAACAAGATAAGCATGATAACTCAAGAGAGTTCTAGAAGCAACTTAAATAATAGCTCTTAAAAAGATAAGAATGAAACTAAGAGCTAAGCATGACAGTAGCTACGAAAAGATGAAGAACACACAAAAAGATAAGCATGAAAACCTATGTTGTGTTCTAGAGTGGAATGGAGCGTGTGTGTCTCCCAAACAAGGTAGGCTAGGTTCCGACTTGTTATGAACAGAAATCAAAACTAAAACAAACTAAAAAGTAAAGAGCGAGATGCTCCAAGCATATCACATATCATATGAAGTGATAAAAATATAGCATGGAGATGGACGAACTAATGATTGTTGACAGAGAAGGGGATGCACGAGGGCATCCCCAAGCTTAGACGGTGGAAATAAAGATTTTCATGAAAAGCTACTGCTTCTCATGATTGCCAAAATATTTTTGCAAAAAATAAGCAAGCTTAGGATTCGGAAAACAATGGAAACACAAAACATGGAAGAATCTTTGAAAAACAGAACATCAGGTAGTAAATAATTTATTCAGTGTACTTATGCAACTCAAATCAAAAAACTCAGAACAGATGTCAGAAAGGCAATTATATAGAGCATGTTGTCAAAAACATTGAGATCAAAAATATGATGTTGTGATATTTGGCGAATTTTTTCGTCAAGCAGACAGCATGTCACAATTTTTGAACTTTCTTGCAATAGGAGGCTATAACTTGGCACAAAGCTTAAAAATAAATATACAATGATGTTATTACAGTAGTAACAAGCATCAAGACCACTAAAACAGAAAGTAAAAACAAATTGGGTTGCCTCCCAACAAGCGTTTTCTTTTATGCTTTTGAGCTAGGCATAATGCAAGAAGGAGGATCAAGATTCTCCGAAGTCATCGGAATTATAAAAACCTTCAAACGGATCCTCAACAAGTTCATCCTTATTTTTCCTAGGGAACGGGTACGTACCTTTCGCTTTCCCATGTAAGTGTATGTGTCCTTTACCTATATCAATGAAGCCTCTCATGGCTCGGAGGAAGTCCCTTCCAAGCACTATATTCCCTTTATTGGGCTCCATGATGAAGAAATCAACCGTTGCAATCCTTTTAGAGAATGTAACTTGGACATCTTTTACCTTTCTCTGGATTTCAGAAATATCACCATTAGCATGCTCATGATAAGATGAATTCTTTTCCATGTCTAACCAGAGAGAATCATAGACAACTGTCGGCATTGTAGAAACCATGGATCCAATATCACAATAAGCAAGGAATTCTAAGAAAAGGTTCCCAGTCATCATCTATTTTCAAAATTTGTTCCTTATCAACCATGTGTTTCTCTCTTTCTCTTAAGTCTAGAGCATCTATTTTCCCTTCAATGGTAGCAAGTCTATCTATAATAGTGTCATAACCATGATTATAAACAACATTATTAGATAGACCATGTATAATATCAAGAGCTCTTGCCTCATCACATTCTAAAAATCTCCTTTAGCTATAATAGCAAGAGAGTGTTTGCACCATATAAAGATACAATGATAAAAAATTCTCAGCACAATTTTGATAGGTATCCAAGGCATAATTCTTTTGTGTGCTTTAGAAATTCTATCCCATGCTTCCTTCATATTTTCTCCATTACTTTGATGGAAATCTAGGACCTCAGATTCCTTCCAAGCATCAAACCTTAACATGCTTGACAACTAAAAGCAAAGTAACTAATTTTTGTGTGGTTTTTGGTATAGGACTCTAAAGCAAAAACTAGAAAGCAAACTAACAAGACTAAAAAGAAAAGGTAAAGGATAGCGTGCAACTCCCCTATCTTGAAGACTAGAGTCCCCGGCAACGGCGCCAGACATTTTCTTGATGACGACTTGATGGATATACTTCTCGCCCCTCATTGGTTACCCCAATTGGAAGGTGGAGATGTAGTCAGTAGCAGATTTCCCTTACACGGAGACTGTAAGGTTTATCGAACCAGGAGGACTCCTAGGCTCAAGAAGTTGGTGTCTTCCACCCTGGCGCTAGCAGAAGACGTGGACCTACACACACAACAAATAACTTTGCTCCCAACGTGTACAGAGAGGTTGTCAATCTCTCCGGCCTTGTAGTTTGCAAAGGATAAAAACACAAGCAGGAAAGTAATAGTGATTGCAATGGAAAAGTAAATAAAAGAAGTAAATGATGGAGGTGTAAACAATGATGGTGATATGGACCGGAGTCACATGTTGTTCACTAGTGATGTCTCTCTCCCAAAAGATGATAAACAACTATGCTTGGGTAAACAAATCACAGTTGGTAAATTGATAGAATTATGTTCGCACTGCAATGCTAATTATGCTACTTGATAGTTAGAGCTTCAATAGTAATGGGAGTATGCCAAGACAAGTAGACCGTTTATTCATCAGCATCTACTTACTAATCATCAACCTTGAGATATCTATCCAGAACATCTCTCCGGTATTAAGTTGTGAGCCCCACCCAAAGTGTAAACTCAAAGCAATCGACAACTGCATTAAGGAACTATGTGTAAGGTAAACAATCCTTGCAACCACGGTCACATGCACCGTTGTTTTCTCCCTGGTGGCAACAAGCACATCCCCTAGTCTCATGTTTCTGTCACTCAAGCTAGACATCAAGGGGCATGAACCCACAATCATGCATAACACTCCCTCTTGGAGTTACAATCTACTACTCGCCCAAAGCTATAAAAAGCAACGAAGAACATGCATGAATCACTAAGGAACATAATATAAAAGGATAATCAAATATATAACTCATAACAATATGAACATAATCTCATAATCCATCGGATCCCAACAAACCGAGCATGTCAATAGCAAGAGAATTACATAAATGCCTTGATCATGTAGGGCAACTCACAAGGACTAACCATTGAAGCACAAGATTGGACAGAAGACTGTTGGAAATATGCCCTAGAGGCAATGATAAATAGTTATTATTATATTTCCTGTTACAAGATAATCGTTTATTATCCATGCTGTAATTGTATTGAATGAAAACATAGATGCATGTGTGGATACATAGACAAAACAATGTCCCTAGCAAGCCTCTAGTTGGCTAGCCAGTTGATCAAGGATATTCAAGGTTTTCTGACTATGTGCAAGTGTTGTTGCTTGATAACTGGATCACATCATTAGGAGAATCATGTGATGGACTGCTACCTCTTAAGCTTGCGTTGGATTTTTCCCTTGAAGAGGAAAGGGTGATGCAGCACAGTAGCAGTAAGTATTTCCCTCTGTTTAAGAACCAAGGTATCAATCTAGTAGGAGTATCAAGATGAAGTACCGATGTACTTGCGCAAAAACAGCAAACTTGCACCCAACGCTACAAAGGGGTTGTCAATCCCTTCACGATTGATTGCAAGATGAGATCTGAAGGCGGAAACTGCAACAAAGTAAAAGTGTAAGGCGGAAAATATGATGTGAAGTAGACCCGGGGGCCATAGTGTTCACTAGAGGCTTCTCGCAAGATAGAAAATATTACGGTGGGTGAACGAATTACTGTCGAGCAATTGATAGAACCGCGCAAAGTCATGACGATATCTTAGGCAATGATCATACATATAGGCATCACGTCCGAGACAAGTAGACCGATACTTTCTGCATCTACTACTATTACTCCACACATCGACCGATATCTAGCATGCATCTAGTGTATTGAGTTCATGACGAACAGAGTAACGCCTTAAGCAAGACGACATGATGTAGAGGGATAAATTCATGCAATAGATATAAACCCCATGTTTTTACCCTTTATGGCAACAACACGATGCGTGCCTCGCTACCCCTTCTGTCACTGGGTGAGGTCACCACACGGTATGAACCCAACACCAAGCACTTCTCCCATTGCAAGAATCATAGATCAAGTTGGCCAAGAAAAACCCACAACTCGAAGAGAATTACAAGTATATGAAATCATGCATATAAGGGATCAGAAGAAACTCAAATAAGATTCATAGATAATCTGATCATAAATCCACAATTCATCGGATCTCGACAAACACACCGCAAAAGAAGATTACATCTGATATATCTCCATGAAGATCATGGAGAACTTTGTATTGAAGATCCAAGAGAGAGAAGAAGCCATCTAGCTACTAGCTATGGACCCGAAGGTCTATGGTGAACTACTCACGCATCATCGGAGAGGCAATGGTGTTGATGAAGAAGCCCTCCGTGTCCGAATCCCCCTCCGATAGGGCACCAGAATGTGCCCCAGATGGGATCTTGTGCAGACAGAAGCTTGCGGCGGCAGAAAAGTATTTTTGTGGATCTCTCCCGTGGTTTTGGATTTTTCGGGGATTTATAGGCGGAAGAAGTAGGGCAGAGGAGCCACAGGGGGCCCACAAGCCTGCTAGGTGTGGGGCCCCCCTGGCTGCGCCTAGGGGGCTTGTGGCCTCGCCTGGTGGCCCGTGCCTTGGTTCTCATGCTCCATGCGTATCTTCTCTTCCGGAAAAAAAATATTTTCAGAGGTTTTATTCCGTTTGGACTCCATTTAATATTCTCCTCTGAAAAGGGTCAAAAACACGGAAAAAAACAGGAACTGACACTTGGCACTGAGTTAATAAGTTAGTCTAAAAAAGATGTAAAAGGCATACAAAACATCCAAAGTTTGACAAGATAATAGCATGGAACCATCAAAAATTATAGATACATTGGAGACGTATCAAGCATCCCCAAGCTTAACTCCTGCTCGTCCGCAAGTAGGGAAGTGATAAAGACTGAATTTTTGATGTGGAATGCTACCTAGCATATTTGTCCTTTGTAACTTCTTTCATGTGACATGAATGCTCAGATCCGTAAGATTCAAAACAATAGTTTGCTATTGACATGAAAACAATAATACTTCAAGCAAACTAGCAAGGTAATCATGAACTTTCGAAATAACAAGGCCAAAGAAAATTATCCCTACAAAATCACATAGTCTGGCTATGCACCATCATTCCCACACAACTAATTTAAATCATGCACAACCCCGGTATTGGCCAAGTAATTGATTTCGCACTCTTACATTCTCAAACCTTTTTCAACTCTCACGCAATACATGAACGTGAGCCATGGATATATCACTATAGGTGGAATAGAGTGTGATGGAGGTTGTGAGACAAAAAGGAGGAGATGGTCACATCGACTCGGCGTATCAAAGGGCTATGGAGATGCCCATCAATAGATTTTAATGGAAAGAGTAGGGATTACCATGCAATGGATGCACTTAGAGCTATAAGTATGTGAAATCTCAAAAGGAGAACTAGTGGGTGTGCATCCAACTTGCTTGCTCACGAAGACCTAGGGCAATTTTGAGGAAGCCCATCATTGGAATATACAAGCCAAGTTATATAATGAAGATTCCCACTAGCATATGGTGGTGAAAAAACAAGAGACTCTCAATCATGAAGAACATGGTGCTATTATGAAGCACAAGTGTGGAAAAAGATAGTAGCATTGTCCCTTCTCTCTTTTTCTCTCTTTTTTTTGTTTGGGCACTTTGGCCTCTTTCCATATCTCTCTCTCTCTGTTTTGTGTGGGCAACTTTGGCCTCTTTTTTATTAATTTCCTCACATGGGACAATGCTCTAATAATGATGATCATCACACTTTCATTTACTCAAAGCTCAATGCTTAGAACGATGATGACTCTATAGGAAATGCCTCCGGCAGTGTACCAGGATATGCAAAGATCTAGCTTAGCATATGACTTGCTAGCTATCTTACGATCATGCAATGAAAATTTATAAGTGACAGCACAAGTCATGAGACGGAACGGTGGGAGTTGAATGGCTATGAAAATATCATAGTAGGTAGGTATGGTGGCTGGTTTGAGGAAGGCATGTGGTAGGTTTGTGCACTGACGAAAGTTGCGCGGCACAAGATAGGCTAGCAATGGTGGAAGGTGAAAGTGCATCTATACCATGGACTCACATTAGTCATGAAGAACTCACATACTTATTGCGAAAGTTTTTATTAGTAATCGAAACAAAGTGCTAAACGCATACTCCTAGGGGAAGGGTTGGTAGGTGTTAACCATCGCGCGATCCCGACCGCAACACAAAGGATGACAATCAATAGATCAATTATGCTCCGACTTCCTAACATAGCGGTTCACCATACGTGTATGTTACGGGAATCACTAACTTAAATACAAGTATTTCTAGATTCACAACACCCTACTAACATAACTCTTAATATTAACAAATCCATGTCTCAAAACTATTTGAGAGGAATCAAACTTCTCTTTCTAATTAATGCACATGAAGATTAAGTTTTATTGTATCCTCTTTGGGCGCCTATCATCTTTGGGACTACTTTCATAGCACAATCCAACTACAAAGTTACTCAGAGAGAGCACTCTCAAAAAGATATAAGTGAAGATCGAGAGTTCTTATTTCTCAAAAATATGACACCGCCGTGCTCTAAAAGATCTAAGTAAAGCACATAGAGCAAAGCTATCTAGCTCAAAAGATATAAGTGAAGCACATGTGAGCTAAATTGCCTAACTCAAAAGATATAAGCGAAGCTCAACGATGATTGTGACACAATAAAAAGAAAAGACTCCTACGATACAAGACGCTCCAAGCAAAACACATATCATGTGGTGAATAAAAATATAGCTCCAAGTAATGTTACCGATGGATTGGAGACGAAAGAGGGGATGCCTTCCCGGGGCATCAACAAGCTTAGGCTTTTTGGTGTCCTTGTATTTGGATTGGGATGCCTTGGGCATCCCCAAGCTTGAGCTCTTTCCACTCTTTATCCCTTTGTCCATGAGAACATCACCCAAAACTTGAAAACTTCATAACACAAAACTTAAACAGAAGCTCGTGATATCATTAGCACAATAAAACAAACTACCACCTCTTGAGGTATTGTAGAAAACTTGATTTATATTTATATTGGTGTTATATTATTGTATTCTCACTTTTCCATGGCTAATACCTCCCGATACTATCCATAGTTTCACCAAAATAAGCAATCAACACAACAAAAAGAGAATCTGTCAAAAACAGACCAGTCTGTAGCAATCTGTATACTTTGTATACTTCTGGTATCTCGCAAATTCTGAAAAATTACGACAGTTTGGGAAATTGGCATATAAACCAGAAGCAAAAGGAATCAACTCAAAAGCTCTTTCTGGATAAAAAATGAAAAATAATTGCGTGAGCGAAAAGTTTCTGTCTTTTTCCAGCATGATCAAACAACCATCACCAAACTAGTCATAAAGGTTTTACTTGGCTCAAACACAAAAAGAAACACAAAAGACACAATCATGACATAATTATGATGGTGTGGACGCAACAAAACAGAAAGAAAAAAAGCAAATATAAATTCATTGGTTGCCTCCCAACAAGCGCTATTGTTTAACGCCCTTAGCTAGGCATTGATAATTCAATGATGCTCACAAAAAGGATAGCAATCGGACACGAAGAGAGCATCATAAAGCATGTGAAAATCACATCTAAGTCTAACATACTTCCTATGCATAGGCATTTCATAGGAAAATAGATTGTCAAGACAACCAATAGCTACCATATGCAAGGAAGAAGAAAGAGACAATATCAATCTCAACATAACGAGAGATAATTTGGTAACATGAAAGTTTCTACCACAATATTTTCCTCTCTCATGATAATTACATGTGGGATCATATTCAAATTCAACAATATAGCTATCACAAAGGATATTCTTTTCATGATCCACATGCATGCAAAGTTGACGCTCTTCAAAAATAGTGGGATGCTATTGCAACAAAAGACCTTCCAACGGCGCCAGAAATACGTGCTGACGGGAGACGTCTTGATTCTCCTCAACAACGGCACCAGTAATCCTTCTGCTACGCCTACGCCTTTAGGGACTTCCTAGGCAAATATGCAAAGTATTTCCCCACGGCCTTGGAGCCTTGCCTTGGTGTTCCCTCGAAGTGGAAAGGGTGATGTAGCGCAGCGGTGGTAAGTATTTCCCTCGGTTTGAGAACCAAGGTATCGGTCCAGTGAACGAGTATCACAAGTGCCTGCACAAACACAAAAAAGCTTGCTCCCAACGCTATGAAGGGGTTGTCAATCCCTTACAGATTGTTCGCCAAGTGAAAATTGAAAGCAACAAAGTAACAAATCAAAGTAAAAGCAAAAGTGGAAACGATAGGTGTGAATAGACCCGAGGGCCGTAGTGTTTACTAGTGGCTTCTCTCATGAAAGCAAGTAGACGGCGGGTGAACAAATTACTGTCGAGCAACTAATAGAACCGCGCAAAGTTGTGACGTCATCGATGGCAATGATCATATCTATAGGCATCACGTCCAAAACAAGTAGACCGATACTTTCTGCATCTACTACTATTACTCCACACGTCGACCGCTATCCAGCATGCATCTAGTGTATTAAGTCCAAAATAACAGAGTAACGCCTTAAGCAAGATGACATGATGTAGATGGACAATCTCATATCTACGACAAAGCCCACCTTGTTACCCTTGATGGCAACTACACGATGTGTGCCTTGCTGCCCCTACTGTCACTGGGAAAGGTCACCACATGGTAAGAACCCAAAACCAAGCACTTCTCCCATTGCAAGAATCATAGATCTAGTTGGCCAAACAAAACCCAAGACTCGGAGAGACTTACAAGGATATCAAATCATGCATAAAATAAATCAGCAAAGACTCAAATATATATCATAGATAATCTGATCACAAATCCACAATTCATCGGATCTCGACAAACACACCGCCAAAGAGGATTATATCGGATAGATCTCCATGAAGATCATGGAGAACTTTGTATTGAAGATCCAAGAGAGAGAAGAAGCCATCTAGCTACTAACTACGGACCCGTAGGTCTGAAGTGAACTACTCACGAGTCATTGGAGGGGCGATGATGTTGATGTAGAAGCCCTCCAACTCCAAAGACCCCTCCGGCAGGGCACCGGGAAGGGTCTCCAGAAGAGATCTCGCGGAAACGGAAGCTTGCGGCGGCGGAAAAGTATTTTCGTGGATCCCTTGATTTTGTTCTGTATTTTAGGGAATATATAGGCGAAGGAGTTAGGTCAGGGGGCGCCAGGGAGGCCACAAGCCTGCCATCCGCCGCCCCCTGGTGGCGGATAGGGGGCTTGTGGGCCCCATGTAGCCCTCCTGGCTTGGCCCTCAAGCCCCGTGATCTTCTTTCGTTCGGGGAAAAATTAATTCGGGGATTTTATTCCGTTTGGACTCCGTTCCAAAATCAGATCTGAAAAGAGCCAAAAACACAGAAAAAACAAGAACTGGCACTTGCCATTGAATTAATAAGTTAGTCCCAAAAAATATATAAAAGGTACATAAAACATCCAAAGATGACAAGATAACAGCATGAAACCATCAAAAATTATAGATACGTTTGAGACGTATCAAGCATCCCCAAGCTTAACTCCTGCTCGTCCTCGAGTAGGGAAGTGATAAAGAATGAATTTTTGATGCTTTCATGCTACCTAGCATAGATGTCCTTTGTAACTCCTCTTATGTGACATGAATGTTCAGATCCATTAGATTCAAAACAATAGTTTGCTATTGACATGGAAACAATAATAATTCAAGCAAACTAGCAAGGTAATCATGAACTTTCAAAATAACAAGGCCAAAAGAAAGTTATCCCTACAAAAGCATATAGTCTGGCTATGCTCTATCATCATTACACAACGAATTTAAATCATGCGCAACCCCGGTATTGGCCAAGTAATTGTTTCACACCTTTACTTTCTCAAACCTTTTCAACTCTCACGCAATACATGAGCGTGAGCCATGGTTTTAGCACTATAAGTGGTGTGGAGTGTGGTGGAGGTTGCAAGACAAAATAAGGAGAAGATGGTCACATTAACTAGGCATATCAATGAGCTGTGGAGATGCTCATCAATAGATATCAATGTGAATGAGTAGGGATTTCCATACAAATGATGCACTAGAGCTAAGAGTATGTGAAAGCTCTTAAAGAAAACTAGTGGGTGTGCATCCAACTTGCTTGCTCACGAAGACATAAGGCAATTTTGAGGAAGCCTATCATTGGAATATACAAGCCAAGTTATATAATGAAAATTTCCCACTAGCTATATGGTGGTGACAAAACGAGAGACTCTCAATCATGAAGATCATGGTGCTTAATATGCACAAGTGTGGAAAGGTGGTAGCATTGTCCCTTCCCTCTTTTTCTCTCATATTTTTTTGGTGGGATCTTTGGCCTCTTTTTTTTCTTTTTTTGGTGGGCATCTTTGGCCTCTTTTATTTCCTCACATGGGACAATTCTCCATTAATGATGATCATCACACTTTCAACTCAAAACTTAGAGCAACGATGACTCTATATGGAATGCCTTCGGTAGTGTACCGTGTCGATGATCTAGCATGGCATAGACATTAATGGAAACATCATGCTAGCTATCTTACGATCATGCAATGGCAATGTAGACGTGGTGGCACATGTCATGGTGGTAGTTGCATGGCAATATATCTCGGAATGACTTTGAAAAAGCCATAGTAGGTAGGTATGGTGGCTGTTTTGAGGGATGCTAATGGTGGGTTTTGTGCACTTGCGAAAGTTGCACGACACTAAGAAGATAGTGATGGTGGAAGGTGAAAGGGCATCTAAACCATGGACTCAACTTTAGTCATGAAGAACTCATATACTTGTTGCAAAAGTTTTATTAGTAATCAAAACAAAGCATTCAACGCATACTACTAGGGGAAGGGTTGGTAGGTATAAACCATCGCGCGATCCCGACCGCCACGCAAAGGATGACAATCAATAGACTAATCATGCTCATATTTCATCACATAGCGGTTCACCATACGTGCATGCTACGGGAATCACTAACTTCAAAACAAGTATTTCTAGATCCACAACACCTTACTAGCATGACTTCAATATTACCAAAACCACAACTCAAAACTAATTGAGATGAATCAAACTTCTCTAACTATTCAATGCACATGAAGGTGGAAGTTTTCGTATCCCTTTGGATAACTACCCCTTTTGAGACTACTTTCAAAGCATAGATCAACTACCAAGCCATGCACCGATGTGTTCTAAAAGATATAAGTGAAGCACAAAGAGCAAAAGTATCTAGCTCAAAAGATATAGGTGAAGCACATGTGAGATGAATTGTCTACCAAAAGATATAAGTGAAGCTCGACAAAATCACGGTGAGTGCATGTCTCTCTCTCTAGGTGTGCAGCAAGGATGATTGTGACACAACAAAATAAAAGACTCCTACGATACAAGACGCTCCAAGCAAAACACATAACATGTGGTGAATAAAAATATAGCCCCAAGTAACGTTACCGATGGATTGAAGACGAGAGAGGGGATGCCTTCCCGGGGCATCCACAAGCTTAGGATTTTACGGCATCCTTGAATCTATTGGGGTGCCTTGGGAATCCCCAAGCCTGAGCTCTTGCCACTCTTTATCTCTTTTTCCATAAGAACTTCACCCAAAACTTGAAAACTTCACAACACGAAACTTAAACAGAAACTCGTGATAACATTAGTATGAGAAAGCAAACCACCACTTCCTTAGGTACTGTAGCAAACTTAAATTCTACTTATACTGATGTTGGGTTACTGTATTTTCAATCTTCCATGGCTAATACCCCCCGATACTATCCATAGTTTCATCAAAATAAGCAACCAACACAAATAAAACAGAATCTGTTAACAGCACACCAGTCTGTAGCAATCTGTATATTTCGTATACTTATGGTACTTCAAAAATTCTGAAAACTTACGACCCTCTGAAGAATTTGTGTAGAAAGCAGAAGCTAAAAAAATAAACTCAAAATCTCTTACAGAAAAAAAATGAAAATTCTTTTCGTGAGCAGAAAGTTCCTGTCTTTTCCAGCATGACCAAACGATCATCCCCAAGACTAATCATAACGGTTTTGCTTGGCACAAACGCAAAAATAAACACAAAAAACACAATCATAACAGAATTATGAAAGTGTGGAAAACACAAAACAGAAAGAAAAAGGATAGATTCGTTGGGTTGCCTCCCAAAAAGCGCTTTTGTTTAACGCCCTTAGCTAGGCAAAAGGTGATGGAATCACGTATAGTCATCTTTGGTGCTCAAACCATAAGTAGCCCCCATCATAGATTCATAAGGCAATCTTATTTTCTTTCTAGGAAAGTGTTCCATGCCCTTCTTTAAAGGAAATTGATATCTAATATTCCCTTCCTTCATATCGATGATAGCACCAATAGTCCTTAGGAAAGGTCTACCAAGAATAATGGGACATGAAGGATTGCAATCTATGTCAAGAACAATGAAATCCATGGGTACATAGTTCTTATTTGCAACAATAAGAACATCATCGATCCTTCCCATGGGTTTCGTGACAGTAGAATCCGCAAGATGCAAATTAAGAGAACGCTCTTCAATCTCATGAAAACCAAGAATATCACATAAAGACTTTGGAATCGCGGAAACACTAGCACCCAAATCACACAAGGCATTGCACTCATAGTTTTTGATCTTGATTTTGATAGTAGGTTCCCACTCATCATGAAGTTTTCTAGGTATAGATACTTCTAGTTCGAGCTTCTCTTTAAGAGATTTCATCATAGCATATACGATATGCGCGGTAAAGGCTTTGCTTTCGCTATAAGCATGTGGAGAGTTTGCAATGGATTGCATCAAATAAATGCATTCAAACAAGGAGCAATTATCATAATTGAATTCCTTGAAATCCAAAGTGGGAGTTTCATTACTACCCAAAATTTTGATTTCTTCTACTCCACTCTCCACACCTTTATCATCAAGATGGGTGGACTCCGAATCATTGGGCCGTTTTTCAACCAAAGTGGATTCATATCCAGCCCCTTCATCAATAGGTTTGACATGCAAAAACAAAGATTCAAGAGGAGACACACCAAGCACTTTAAGATCTTCGTGATTTGCATCACTAGAACACACCCTTTTAATCCATTCATGCCTAGCGCGAATTTGGGCGGTTCTTTCTTTGCTCTCATTCATGGAGACACGCATAGCTTTCAAAGTTTCATCCAAGTTGACATTGGGAGGAGCACATCTAACTTTCAAAGCATCAATATCACAAGACATCCTATCAACGCTCTTAGCCAAATCGTCTATTTTGAGTAGTTTTTCCTCTATGGATGCATTGAAAATCTTTTGAGAGTTGATGAACTCTTTGATATTACTCTCTAAATCAGAGGGTAATTTGTTGTTATTTCCATAAGTTGTTGTTGTAGGAATTGCCATAGTTGTTAGAGGAGTTACTAGGAAAAGGCCTAGGAACATAGTTTCCTCTAAAAGCATTGTTGTTGCCAAAATTATTCCTACCAACAAAATTCACGTCCAAACTAGCATTGCTACTCTCAATCAAAGAAGATAGTGGCATGTCATTAGGATCTACAATAGCGTTTGTACTAGCAACCAAATTCATAAACTCGTCCATCTTAGCACTAAGCGAGTTAATCTCTTCTATAGTGTGTACCTTTTTGCTAGCATGCGACCTTTCAGTTTGCCACTGAGAGTAGTTGGTCATGATATTCTCTAGGATTTTTGTAGCGTCTCCTAATGTGATTTCCATGAATATTCCACCTGAGGCGGAGTCCAATATATTGCGAGAAGCAAAATTCAAGCCAGCGTAAAAGATTTGTATAATCATCCACAAACTCAATCCATGAGCGGGACAATTTCTAATCATATGCTTCATCCTCTCCCAAGATTGTGCAACGTGTTCATGATCAAGTTGCTTGAAATTCATGATATCGTTACGTAAGGAGATGATCTTAGCCGGCGGAAAATACTTGGATATGTAAGCATCTTTGCACTTATCCCAAGAATCGATACTATTTTTAGGCAAAGAAGAAAACCAAGTTTTTGCGCGATCTCGCAACGAGAAAGGAAAAAGTTTCAACTTAATCACGTCGTTATCCACATCTCTTTTCTTTTGCATATCACAAAGCTCAATGAAGGTATTGATATGGGATGCGGCATCTTCACTAGGAAGGCCAGAGAATTGCTCTTTCATAACAAGATTCAGCAAAGCTACGTTGATTTCATACGATTCCGCACTAGTGGCGGGAGCAATCGGAGTACTAATAAAATCATTATTATTAGTGCTCGAGAAGTCGCAAAGTTTGGTGTTTTCAGCCATGATGACTTCAACAAACAAACAAGCACACAAGCAAGCAAGAAAACCGGCAAAGGAAAACGGCAAAGGAGAAAGGCAACTGAAAACAACAAATGTGAAGTGGGGGAGAGGAAAACGAGAGGCAACTGGCAAAAAAGTAAATGCAAGAGATGAGTTTGTGAGACCTACTTGGATAGATCTCTCCTTCCCCGGCAACGGCGCCAGAAATACTTCTGCTACTTCAACAAAATACCTTCCAACGGCGCCAGAAATACGTGCTGACGGGAGACGTCTTGATTCTCCTCAGCAACGGCACCAGGAATCCTTCTACTACGGCTACACCTTTAGGTACTTCCTAGGCAAATATGCAAAGGATTTTCCCGCGGCCTTGGAGCCTTGCATTGGTGTTCCCTCGAAGCGGAAAGGGTGATGTAGCGCAGCGGTGGTAAGTATTTCCCTCAGTTTGAGAACCAAGGTATCGATCCAGTGAAGGAGTATCACAAGTGCCTGCACAAACACAAAAAGCTTGCTCCCAATGCTATGAAGGGGTTGTCAATCCCTTATAGATTGTTCGCCAAGTGAGAACTGAAAGCAACAAAGTAACAAATCAAAGTAAAAGCAAAAGTGGAAATGAAAGGTGTGAATAGACCCGGGGGCCGTAGTGTTTACTAGTGGCTTGTCTCATGAAAGCAAGTAGACGGTGGGTGAACAAATTACTGTCGAGCAATTGATAGAAACGCGCAAAGTCGTGACGTCATCTATGGCAATGATTATATCTATAGGCATCACGTCCAAACCAAGTAGGCCGATACTTTCTGCGTCTACTACTATTACTCCACACGTCGACCGCTATCCAGCATGCATCTAGTGTATTAAGTCCAAAAGAACGGAGTAACGCCTTAAGCAAGATGACATGATGTAGATGGACAATCTCATATCTACGACAAAGCCCACCTTGTTACCCTTGATGGCAACTACACGATGTGTGCCTTGCTACCCCTACTATCACTGGGAAAGGTCACCACACGGTAAGAACCCAAAACCAAGCACTTCTCCCATTGCAAGAATCATAGATCTAGTTGGCCAAACAAAACCCAACACTCGGAGGGACTTACAAGGATATCAAATCATGTATAAAATAAATCAGCAAAGACTCAAATATATATCATAGATAATCTGATCACAAATCCACAATTCATCGGATCTCGACAAACACATCGCCAAAGAGGATTACATCGGATAGATCTCCATGAAGATCATGGAGAACTTTGTATTGAAGATCCAAGAGAGAGAAGAAGCCATCTAGCTACTAACTATGGACCCGTAGGTCTGAAGTGAACTACTCACGAGTCATTGGAGGGGTGATGATGTTGATGTAGAAGCCCTCCAACTCCAAAGTCCCCTCCGGCAGGGCACCGGGAAGGGTCTCGAGATGAGATCTCGCGGAAACTGAAGCTTGCGGCGACGGAAAAGTATTTTTGTGGATCCCTTGATTTTTTTCTGTATTTAGGGAATATATAGGCGAAGGAGTTAGGTCAGGGGGCGCCAGGGAGGCCACAAGCCTGCCATCCGTCGCCCCCTGGTGGCGGATAGGGGGCTTGTGGGCCCCGTGTAGCCCTCCTGGCTTGGCCCTCAAGCCCCCTGATCTTCTTCCGTTCGGGAAAAAATTAATTCGGGGATTTTATTCCGTTTGGACTCCGTTCCAAAATCAGATCTGAAAAGATCCAAAAACACAGAAAAAACAGGAACTGGCACTTGGCACTGAATTAATAAGTTAGTCCCAAAAAAGATATAAAAGGTACATAAAACATCCAAAGATGACAAGATAACAACATGAAACCATCAAAAATTATAGATACGTTTGAGACGTATCTTGGGATTATCATCAACTAAAGTCATGACTTGTCCAATCCCACTTTCAATATTCTTGCAAATATCATAATCATCATGAGGCTTAAACAAATGTTCAAGATCATAAGAAAAATTGTCACCCCAATCACAATCATTGCAACAAGTAGTGGACATAACAAAATTAGCATCCCCAAGCTTAGGGTTTTGCATATTTTTAGCATGATTGACACTAATAGGATTTATAGTGAAACCATTTCAATCATGCTTTTCATTCAAGGAGCCCTCGTGAATCACTTCATAAATTTCTTCATCACGATTTTCAGATTCACGCATCTCATGCAAAACTCCATAGAGAAAGTCAAGTGCACTCAACTCACTAGCAATTGGTTCTACATAATTGGATCTCTTAAAGAGATTAGCAAGTGGATGAGGATCCATATCAATAGATTTTCAGCAAGCGAAGATGCAAGCATATTGAAGGCACATAGCACACGAGCAAAGGAAAGGCAAACGAAAAAGGCAAAAAAAATTGTAAATTTTTGTTTTTCAGAAGTGGGGTAGAGGAAAACGAGAGGCAAAAAAGTAAATGCAAGAGATGAGTTTGCGACGGTTACTTGGATAAGCTTCACTTGATGCTCCCCGGCAATGGCGCCAGATATTGGCACGTTGACGGGAGACTATTCTTGGCTTGATCCTCCTCCCCGGCAACGGCGCCAGAAATTCATCTTGCTACCTCTTGAGCTTGCGTTGGATTTTTTCCTTGAAGAGGGAAGGGTGATGCAGCACAGTAGCAGTAAGTATTTCCCTTAGTTTCAGAACCAAGGTATCAATCCAGTAGGAGTATCAAGATGAAGCACCGATGTACCTGCAGAAAAACAGAAACTTGCACCCAACGCTACAAAGGGGTTGTCAATCCCTTCACGATTGATTGCAAGGTGAGATCCGAAGGCGGAAAGTGCAACAAAGTAAAAGTGTAAGGCGGAAAATATGATGTGAAGTAGACCCGGGGGCCATAGTGTTCACTAGAGGCTTCTCTCAAGATAGCAAATTTTACGGTGGGTGAACGAATTATTGTCGAGCAATTGATAGAACCACGCAAAGTCATGACGATACCTAAGGCAATGATCATACATATAGGCATCACGTCCGAGACAAGTAGGCCGATACTTTCTGCACCTACTACTATTACTCCACACATCGACCGCTATCCAGCATGAATCTAGTGTATTGAGTTCATGACGAACAGAGTAACGCCTTAAGCAAGATGACATGATGTAGAGGGATAAATTCATGAAATAGATATAAACCGCATCTTTTTAACCTTGATCGCAACAACATGATGCGTGCCTCGCTACCCCTTCTGTCACTGGGTGAGGTCACCGCACGGTATGAACCCAAAACCAAGCACTTCTCCCATCGCAAGAATCATAGATCAAGTTGGCCGAGCAAAACCCACAACTCGAAGAGAACAACAAGGATATGAAATCATGCATATAAGAGATCAGAAGAAACTCAAATAAGATTCATAGATAATATGATCATAAATCCACAATTCATCGGATCTCGACAAACACACCACAAAAGAATATTACATCGGATAGATCTCCATGAAGATCATGGAGAACTTTGTATTGAAGATCCAAGAGAGAGAAGAAGCCATCTAGATACTAGCTATGGACCCGAAGGTCTATGGTGAACTACTCACGCATCATCGGAGAGGCAATGGTGTTGATGAAGAAGCCCTCCGTGTCTGAATCCCCCCTCCGGCAGGGCACCAGAACGTGCCCCAGATGGGATCTTGCGGAGACAGAAGCTTGCGGCGGCGGAAAAGTATTTTCGTAGATATCTCCCGTGGTTTTGGATTTTTGGGGGATTTATAAGCGGAAGAAGTAGGGCACAGGAGCCACAGGGGGCCCACAAGGCTGCTAGGCGCGGGCCCCCCTAGCCGCGCCTAGGGGGCTTGTGGCCTCCCCTGGTGGCCCCTTCCTTGGTTCTCACGCTCCCTGCGTATCTTCTGTTCCAGAAAAAAAATCGGAGGTTTTATTCTGTTTGGACTCCGTTTAATATTCTCCTGTGAAAAGGGTCAAAAACACGGAAAAAACAGGAACTGGCACTTGGCACTAAGTTAATAAGTTAGTCTAAAAAAAAATATAAAAGGCATACAAAACATCCAAAGTTTGACAAGATAATAGCATGGAACCATCAAAAATTATAGATACGTTGGAGACGTATCATGGACTAGACCCAAACAATGAACGTAGCATATTGATCGTGTCATTTTATTGCTATTGTTTTCTGCCTGTCAAGTATTTATTCCTATGACCATGAGATCATATAACTCACTCGCACCGGAGGAATACCTTGTGTGCATCAAACGTCACAACATAACTGGGTGACTATAAAGGTGCTCTACAGGTATCTCCGAAGGGGTCCGTTGAGTTAGTATGGATCAAGACTGGGATTTGTCACTCCGTGTGACGGAGAGGTATCTCGGGGCCCACTCGGTAATACAACATCACACACAAGCCTTGCAAGCAATGTGACTAAGTGTAAGTCACGGGATCTTGTATTACGGAACGAGTAAAGAGACTTGCCGGTAACGAGATTGAAATAGGTGTGCGGATACCGACGATCGAATCTCAGGCAAGTAACATACCGAAGGACAAAGGGAATGACATACTGGATTATATGAATCCTTGACACTGAGGTTCAACCGATAAGATCTTCGGAGAATATGTAGGATCCAATATGGGCATCCAGGTCCCACTATTGGATATTGACCAAGGAGTGTCTCGGATCATGTCTGCATAGTTCTTGAACCCGCAAGGTCTGCACACTTAAGGTTCGATGATGTTTTAGTATAGTTGAGTTATATGTGTGGTTACTAAATGTTGTTCGGAGCCCTGGATGAGATCACGGACGCCACGAGGGTTTCCGGAATGGTCCGGAAACGAAGATTGATATATAGGATGGTTTCATTTGGTCACCGAAAAGTTTCGGGCAATTCCGGCAGTGTACCAGGAGTGACGAATGGGTTCCGGGTGTTCACTGGGAGGGGCCCACCCACCCGAGAGTGAGCCCAAGGCCCTAGGGTGGCACCACAAGTCCTTAGTGGGCTGGTGGAGTCATCCCAAGAGGGCTATGGCGCCACATAAAAAATACCAAAAAAAAAGAAAAAGAAAAAGGAAAGAGGGAGGTGGGAAGGAAGAGGAGGACTCCTCCTTCCCAAACCGAATTGGAGGAGGAGGAGTCCTCCTCCTGGCGGCCGACGCACCTTGAGGGACTTGTCCCTCAAGGCTAGACCCTCCCCCTCCCTCCTATATATAGTGGTGGTTTAGGGCTTTTTGAGACACAACTTTGCCACGTGCAACTCTAGCCTATTCCACACAGTTTCACCTCTAGATCGGATTTGTGCATAGCTTGGGCGGAGCCGTGCAGGAGTAGATCATCACCACCATAGGAGCACTGTCACGCTGTCGGAGAACTCATCTACTTCTCCGTCTTGCTTGCTAGATCAAGAAGGCCGAGATCATCGTCGAGTTGTACGTGTGCTGAACGCGGAGGTGCCGTCCGTTCGGCACTAGATCGGAACGGATCGTGGGACGGTTCGTGGGACGGTTCGAGGGACGTGAATACATTCCACTACATCAATTGCGTTTCTTAACGCTTCCCGCTATGCGATCTACAAGGGTACATAGATTTAATCTCCACTCATATATGGACATCACCATGATAGGTCTTCGTGTGCGTAGTAAAATTTTTGTTTCCCATACAATGTTCCCCAACAAAGACATCACATAGCTACTGGTCATGGACTCATGGTCCAAGGAGGACTACTCACGACACGTCCGGTAAGCGTCCATGGCGGTGGAGAAGCTCCCGGAGGTCAATCCTCCCTCCGGTAGGGTGCCGGGAAGAGGTCTCCTGATGGTCCCGATCTCGGAACCGCTGTGGTGGCGGAACGATGGAGACGCGATTCCTGAAAGTCTATAAGGGTTTCCTCTCGGGACTCTAAATATAGACCAAAGGAGGGCATCCGAGGAGGTGGGACCCACCCAGGCGACCTCCTGGCGCGGCCTATGAGCTGGTCGCGCCAGCAGGCCGCCTGGGAGGCCCCTAGCCCCCCTCTGGCCCATCTTCGGTGATCCGGAAGCTTCTGTTTCGCTGATTTTATATATATATATATTTCTAGAATTTTTGGGGCTTCGGAAGATTGGGTAAAAGCCCCTGCAAAATAGACATCAGCAGACAGAAACTGGCACTGGGTGTACTGAGTTAGTAGGTTAGTCCAAATATGTGTAAAATGATATAAAAGTGTAGCAAAACATATAACAATGTCACCCAAAAGATCATGGAACAAACGGAAATTATAGATACGTTTGGGACGTATCAACGGTTACGTACTGAGTTGGCAAGTATTAATTAAGTTTACTTCACGTTACCTTGAACCGGATGTTAAACAAAGTTTCCATGTTGAGACATAACCGCGGGCATGATTTTTCAAAACATTTAACCGTGCACGGGTGCTCCAACTAGTCCATCACAAATTTCCACAGACCGCATAGAAATCCTCGATCAGGAAACTCGCGATCTCATCACACTCCTTAGTGGAAAACCTCAACTCTGAGATTACCCAAAGTATCACCGGAATCCCGATGCACAAGATATTTCGTAAAAGGTAAAACTAATCCAGCAAGGCCGCCCGGCATGCCGACAATCCCGATAGGAGTCGCGTATCTCGTTCTCAGGGCACGATCGGATGAGCTAGACATCGGGTTGGCTATACCCCGGGTGACCAGGGGGCGTCAGACATCGCTTAGTTTGGACCAACACTCATGAGGAGCACTCGCCCGGGGGTTGATTAATTATCCACGAGGTCCGTAAAGTCCCTATACAATTTTATTTGGTTATTAGGAAAATGTAGTACCAAAGTTGGGCCTTGCCAGACCAGTCTTCATCTAAAACGAATTATCAAGGGGGTCCCCATAACAACCCCGGTCGTGTTAGGAGCGCTCAAATATGGAATATAACACCGGTAGCCCTAAGGCGACAAAGATGGAACAAAACACGAGGCTAGAAAGTCGTGCCTTCCACCTTTTACCAAGTATATAGGTGCATCAAATCAAATAGCATTTAATAGGGTGATATAACAAGGAACCCATGTCATCACATGGAATCAAGTGCACCTGCAAGAAGCAACACTATGCATGGTTAAGAAAGCGGTAACATAGCCAATCAATGGTTTGCTAGGCTGTAGAAGGTTGAAGGTTTCATGGCAATGTTGAGAGGCTGACATTTAACAGGTGGTAGGCAATGAGACATAGCAAAAGAAACCAGACACTAGCATGGCATTGATAGTAATGGTATCTAGGGAAATAATCATCTTGCCTGAGGTCCCGCTTGGAAGAAGAACGACTCCGTGAAGCAGACGAACCGACGCAGTCGAACTGATCCTCACGTTCTGACATGCTTGCGGAACTCTATCGAGACGAAGCAAACCGGAAATGAGAATCAATACACAATATTCACCATGGCACATGCACGACATGATGCACAACACATATGATGCATGCTCGGTTAAATCATGCAAGTCACGACATGCCAATTCACACCATCAAGCACTACACATTAAGTGAAGCTCAATATGCAACGAGTTTCATATTGAAGAAACTCCATATTCAAATATTTAGTTCACCCTCATTTAGGTACATGAGAATATTAAATGTTGTTAAACATGGCATGGTATTAAGCACAATTAAACTACCTATCTAGACATTTTAAATGACGCCGGAAACGACATATAGCATCTCCGACATGACCCCATATGTTAACTTCGAAATCTGTCTAGATTTGTCCTAATCACATTTTATGTTAGTTAAATAGCAAAACAAAGTTTTTCACGTGATTCTAATCGTCGTTCTAGTCCATTTACATATATGGATCATCTCGAACGGAGCTACGGTTAAATAACTATGACCTAAACCGTTTTTAACACATTGTCACGCAAACCAATGCAAACAGCACAACTAATAGTTTTAAATATGCATGAGAGTTAGAAAATATTATTCTACGCGAAATTTTAATAACTTTACATATCTAACTTGATGCGATCCCACGCACGGATTAAAAGTTAAGACCGTTTGAAAAATATATGCATTTTATGAAATCCCTGGTAATATGTAAAATCGCCTAACTAAAAAAACTAATTTGGGCCGAAACTGGATCTGGCCCGAAAACACATGGGCGCAACTTAGCTACTAGCGCCCGTGGGTGAGGGATAAGCGAGGGGAGCTCACCTAGCTCGGCTGAGTCGGCTCGATGCGGAGGAAGCGCTGCGGCTGGGCCTTGGGATCTCGCCTCGGCCCACGATGGAGGCACGCGAGCTGGGCCTCACCGCGCCGGCCCACGCGAGCGATCGAGGCAGCCCAGCCGGCCTTCACTTCCGATCCAATGTGGATCCAGGGGAAGCGTTGTGCGGCGGTTCCAGCGAAGGAGGCCGGTGGTGTTGGAAATATACCCTAGAGGCAATAATAAAATGGTTATTGTCATATTTTCTTGTTCATGATAATCGTATATTGTTGATGCTATAATTATATTAACAGGAAACAGTAATACATGTGTGAATAAATATATCACAATGTGTCCCTAGCAAACCTCTAGTTGGCTAGCTCGTTGATCAATAGATGATCATGGTTTCCTGATCATGGACATTGGATGTCATTGATAACGGGATCACATCATTAGGAGAATGATGTGATGGACAAGACCTAATCCTAAGCATAGCACTAGATCGTGTTGTTCGTATTCTAAAGCTTTTCTAATGTCAAGTATCTTTTCCTTCGACCGTGACATTGTGCAAATCCCGGATACCGTAGGAGTGCTTTGGGTGTATCAAACGTCACAACGTAACTGGGTGACTATAAAGGTGCACTACGGGTATCTCCGAAAGTATCTGTTGGGTTGGTACGAATCGAGATCGGGATTTGTCACTCCGTGTGACGGAGAGGTATATCTGGGACCACTTGGTAGAACATCATCGTAATGAGCTCAATATGACTAAGGAGTTAGTCAAGGGATGATGTACTATGGAACGAGTAAAGAGACTTGCCAGCAACGAGATTGAACAAGGTATAGTGATACCGGCGATCGAATCTCGGGCAAGTTCTATACCGATAGACAAAGGGAATTGTATACGGGATTGATTGAATCCTTGACATCGTGGTTCATACGATGAAATCATCGTGGTTCGTCCGATGAGATCATCGTGGTTCATCCAGACCCCGCTGATGGTTATTGGCCGGAGAGGTGTCTCGGTCATGTCTGCATGCCTCCTAAACCCATAGAGTCTACACACTTAAGGTTCGATGACGCTAGGGTTATAGGGAATTGTTATACGAGGTTACCGAAGGTTGTTCGGAGTCCCGGTTGAGATTACCGGACATCACGAGGAGCTCCGAAATTGTCCGGAGGTAAAGATTGATATATAGGATGGATGGGTTTGGACGCCGGAAATGTTTCGGGCACCACCAACAATGTGTCTGGACCATCGAAAGGGTTCCGGAGGCCCATCGGTAGGGGCCACCAGCCCCGGGAGGCTACATGGGCCAAGTGTGAGAGGGAACCAGCCCCTGGGTGGGCTGGTGCGCCCCCCCACTGATGGGTAACGTAGCATAAATTCAAAATTTTCCTACGCATATTCAGATCTTCCTATGGAGAGACCAGCAACGAGAGAGGGGTAAGAGTATCTTCATACCTTTGAATATCGCTAAGCGGAAGCGTTCCTGGAACACGGTTGATGGAGTCGTACTCGTAGCGATTCCGATCTAGTGCCGAACAACGGCACCTCCGCGTTCAACACACGTGCAGCCCGGTGACGTCTCCCGCACCTTGATCCAGCAAGGAGGAGGGAGAGGTTGGGGAAGAACTCCAGCAACACGACGACGTGGTGTCGATGGAGAGACGAGGTCTCCCGGCAGGGCTTCGCCAAGCACCGGCGGAGAGGAGGAGGAAGAAGAGCAGGGCTGCGCCCAGAGAGAGGGAAAAATTGTGTGTCTCAATGGCCAAAAGTGCCCGATATATATAGGGGGAGGGGAGAGGGGGTGCCACCCCTAGGGTTCCCACCCTAGGGGGTGCGGCAGCCCCCCCAGATGGGAGGTGCGGCGGCCAGAAGGGGGAGGAGGGGGTGGCGCACCATCTGGTGGGCCTTAGGCCCACCTGGCCTAGGGTTTGCCCCCCTTTTCTCTCCCTTGCGCTATGGGCTGAGTGGGGAGGCGCACCAGCCCACCTAGGGGCTGGTTCCCACCCCCACTTGGCCCACCTTATCTCCCGGGGTCGTTGCCCCCCTTCGGTGGTCCCCCGGGACCACCTCCGGTGGTCCCGGTGGTCCCGGTACGTTACCGGTGATGCCCGAAACACTTCCGGTATCCGAAACCATTCGTCCTATATATCAATCTTTACCTCCGGACCATTCCGGAGCTCCTCGTGATGTCCGGGATCTCATCCGGGACTCCGAACAACTTCCGGTAACCTCGTATAACAATTCCCTATAACCCTAGCGTCATCGAACCTTAAGTGTGTAGACCCTACGGGTTTGGGATACAGGCAGACATGACCGAGACACCTCTCTGGCCAATAACCATCAGCGGGGTCTGGATACCCATGGTGGCTCCCACTTGCTCCACGATGATCTCATCGGATGAACCACGATGTCAAGGATTCAATCAATCCCGTACACGATTCCCTTTGTCTGTCGGTATAGAACTTGCCCGAGATTCGATCGTCGGTATACCTATACCTTGTTCAATGTTGTTACCGGTAAGTCTCTTTACTCGTTCTGTAGCACGTCATCGTGTGACTAACTCCTTAGTCACATTGAGCTCATGATGATGTTCTACCGAGTGGGCCCAGAGATACCTCTCCGTCACACGGAGTGACAAATCCCGATCTCGATTCGTACCAACCCAACAGATACTTTCGGAGGTACCCGTAGTGCACCTTTATAGTCACCCAGTTACGTTGTGACGTTTGATACACCCAAAGCACTCCTACGGTATCAGGGAGTTGGACAATCTCATGGTCGAAGGAAAAGATACTTGACATTAGAAAAGCATTAGCATACGAACAATACGATCTAGTGTTACGCTTAGGATTGGGTCTTGTCCATCACATCATTCTCCCAATGATGTGATCCCGTTATCAATGACATCTAATGCCCATGATCAGGAAAGCATGATCATCTATTGACTAACGAGCTAGCCAACTAGAGGCTTGCTAGGGACACATTGTGATCTATTTATTCACACATGTATTACTGTTTCCTGTTAATACAATTATAGCATGAATAATATACGATTATCATGAACAAGGAAATATGATAATAACCATTTTATTATTGCCTCTAGGGAATATTGCCAACAGTCTCCCACTTGCACTAAAGTCAATAATCTAGTTACATTGTGATGTATCGAACACCCATAGCATTATGGTGTTGATCATGTTTTGCTCGTGGAAGAGGTTTAGTCAACGGGTCTGCAATATTCAGATCCGTGTGTACTTTACAAATATCTATCACTCCACTCTGGACATGGTCGTGGATGGAGTTGTAGCGGCGCTTGATGTGCTTCGTCTTCCGGTGAAACCTCGGCTCCTTGGCTATGGCAATGGCTCCAGTGTTATCACAGAAGAGTGTCATAGGACCCGACGCGCTTGGAACCACTCCAAGGTCGGTGATGAGCTCCTTCATCCAAATTCCTTCATGAGCCGCTTCTGAAGCAGCTATGTACTCCGCTTCACATGTAGATGCTGCCACGACTTCTTGCTTGCTGCTGCACCAGCTCACTGCCCCACCATTCAACACATATACGTATCCGGTCTGTGACTTAGAGTCATCCGGATCTGTGTTGAAGCTAGCGTCGACGTAACCCTTTACGACGAGCTCTTCGTTACCTCCATAAACGAGAAACATTTCCTTAGTCCTTTTCAGGTACTTAAGGATATTCTTGACTGCTGTCCAGTGTTCCGTACCGGGATCACTTTGGTACCTCCCTACCTAACTTATGGCAAGATTTATATCAGGTCTGGTACACAGCATGGCATACATTAGAGAGCCCACGGCTGAAGCGTAGGGGACAGAACTCATCTTCTCTCTATCTGCTGCCGTGGTCGGCGACCGAGTCTTACTCAATCTCATACCTTGCAAAACTGGCAAGAACCCTTTCTTTGAGTTTTCCGTATTGAACTTCTTCAATATCTTGTCAAGGTATGTACTTTGCGAAAGACCTATGAGGCGTCTCGATCTATCTCTATAGATCTTGATGCCTAATATGTATGCAGCTTCTCCAAGGTCCTTCATCGAAAAACTCTTGTTCAAATAGGCCTTTATGCTCTCCAACATCTCTATATTATTCCCCATCAATAATATGTCATCCACATATAGTATGAGGAAAGCTACAGAGCTCCCACTCACTTTCTTGTACAGGCAGGCTTCTCCGTAAACCTGTATGAACCCAAATGCTTTAATCACCTCATTAAAGCGAATGTTCCAACTCGGAGATGCTTGCACCAGCCCATAGATGGAGCGCTGGAGCTTGCACACTTTTTTAGCACCCTTAGGGTCGACAAAACCTTCTGGTTGCATCATATACAACTCTTCCTTAAGGTTCCCGTTGAGGAACGTTGTTTTGACGTCCATTTGCCAAATTTCATAATCATAAAAGGCGGCAATTGCTAACATGATTCGGACTGATTTCAGCTTCGCTATGGGAGAGAAAGTCTCTTTGTAGTCAACTCCTTCAATTTGTCGAAAACCCTTTGCGACAAGTCGAGCTTTGTAAACGGTTACATTACCGTTTGCATCAGTCTTCTTCTTGAAGATCCATTTATTTTCTATGGCTCGCCGGTCATCGGGCAAGTCCACCAAAGTCCATACTTTGTTCTCATACATGGATCCTATCTCGGATTTCATGGCCTCAAGTCATTTGTTGGAATCCGGGCCCGCCATCGCTTCTTCATAGTTCGAAGGTTCACCGTTGTCTAACAACATGATTTCCATCACAGGGTTGCCGTACCACTCTGGTGCGGAGCGTGCCCTTGTGGACCTTCGCGGTTTGGTGGTAACTTGATCCGAAGCTTCATGATCATCATCATTAACTTCCTCTTCAGTCGGTGTAGGCCCCACAAGAACAACTTATCGCGCTGCGCTACTATCCTGTTCGAGAGGGGGTGCAATTACCTCATCAAGTTCTACCTTCCTCCCACTTACTTCTTTCGAGAGAAACTCTTTCTCTAGAAAGGATCCGTTCTTGGCAACAAAGGTTTTACCTTCAGATCTAAGATAGAAGGTATACCCTATAGTTTCCTTAGGGTATCCTATGAATACGCATTTCTCCGCTTTGGGTTCGAGCTTTTCTGGTTGAAGTTTCTTCACATAAGCATCGCAGCCCCAAACTTTAAGAAACGACAACTTAGGTTTCTTGCCAAACCATAGTTCATACGGTGTCGTCTCAACGGATTTAGACGGTGCCCTATTTAAAGTGAATGCTGCAGTTTCTAATGCGTATCCCCAAAACGATAGCGGTAAGTCGGTGAGAGACATCATAGATCGTACCATATCTAATCAAGTGCGATTATGACGTTCAGACACTCCGTTGGGCTGCGGTGTGCCAGGCGGCATCAGTTGTGAAACGATTCCACACTTCCTTAGGTGTGTGCCAAACTCGTGACTCAAATATTCTCCTCCACGATCAGATCGTAGACATTTAATTTTTTTGTCACGTTGATTCTCAACCTCACTCTGAAATTCCTTGAACTTTTCAAACGTCTCAGATTTGTGCTTCATCAAGTAGATATACCCATACCTACTCAAATCATCGGTGAGAGTGAGAACATAACGATAACCACCGCGAGCTTCAACGTTCATTGGACCACACACATCAGTATGTATTATTTCCAATAAGTCGGTTGCTCTCTCCATTATTCCTGAGAATGGAGTCTTAGTCATCTTGCCCATTAGGCACGGTTCGCATGTGTCAAATGATTCAAAGTCAAGAGACTCTAATAGTCCATCAGTATGGAGCTTCTTCATGTGCTTAACGCCGATATGACCAAGGCGGCAGTGCCACAAGTATGTGGGACTATCATTATCAACTTTGCATCTTTTGGTACTCACACTATGAATATGTGTAACATCACGATCGAGATTCATCAAGAATAAACCATTCACCAGCGGAGCATGACCATAAAACATATCACTCATATAAATAGAACAACCATTATTCTCTGACTTAAATGAGTAGCCGTCTCGCATTAAGCAAGACCCTGATACAATGTTCATGCTTAAAGCTGGTACTAAATAACAATTATTAAGGTTTAAAACTAATCCTGACGGTAGATGTAGAGGTAGCGTGCCGACGGCGATCACATCGAC
This sequence comes from Hordeum vulgare subsp. vulgare, assembly GCF_904849725.1. Lineage (NCBI taxonomy): Eukaryota > Viridiplantae > Streptophyta > Magnoliopsida > Poales > Poaceae > Hordeum > Hordeum vulgare. The sequence goes on along the minus strand of NC_058518.1, from coordinate 446,532,914 downwards.
CTTTGAACCATTTCCGACGCGCATCGTCACCTCGTCCTTGGCCAGTCTCCGCTTATTCCGCAGTTCCTGCTTTGAGTTGCAAATGTGAGCAATAGCACCGGTATCAAATACCCAGGAGCTACTACGAGCGCTGGTAAGGTACACATCAATAACATTTATATCACATATACCTTTAACGTTGCCGGCCTTCTTGTTCGCTAAGTATTTGGGGCAGTTCCGCTTCCAGTGACCCTTTCCCTTGCAATAGAAGCACTCAGTCTCAGGCTTGGGTCCGTTATTTTTCTTCTTCCCGGCATCTGGCTTACTGGGCGCGGCAGTAGCTTTGCCGTCTTTCTTGAAGTTCTTCTTACCCTTGCCTTTCTTGAAACTAGTGGTCTTATTGACCATCAACACTTGATGCTCTTTCTTAATTTCTACTTCTGCAGACTTGAGCATCGAGTACAACTCGAGAATGGTCTTCTCCATCCCTTGCATGTTGTAGTTAAGCACAAAGCCTTTGTAGCTTGGTGGGAGAGACTGGAGGATTCTGTCAATTATAGCATCATCCGGAAGTTCGACTCCAAGTGAAGTCAGACGACCGTGTAACCCAGACATTTTGAGTATGTGCTCACTGACAGAACTATTCTCCTCCATCTTACAGCTAAAGAACTTGTTGGAGACTTCATATCTCTCGACACGGGCATGAGCTTGAAAAACTAGCTTTAGCTCCTCGAACATCTCATATGCTCCGTGTTGCTCAAAACGCCTTTGGAGCCCCGTTTCTAAACTGTATAACATGCCACACCTGACCAGAGAGTAGTCATCACTCCGCGTTTGCCAGACGTTCAGAATGTCCTGGGCTGCTGCGGGAGCGGGAGGGTCACCTAGCGGCGCATCAAGGACATAAGCCTTTTTAGCTGCTTCAAGGATGAGCTTCAAGTTGCGAACCCAGACCGCATAGTTGCTACCATCATCTTTCAGCTTGTTTTTCTCTAGGAATGCGTTGAAATTGAGGTTGACGTTGGACATCTACAATATTTATAAAGACAACTTTTAGACTAAGTTCATGACAATTAAGTTCATTTAATCAAATTAAGTATGAACTCCCACTTAAATCGACATCCCTCTAGTCATCTAAGTGATACATGATCCATGTTGACTAACCCGTGTCCGATCATCACGTGAGACGGACTAGTCACCATGCTGAGCAACTCCATGCTGATCGTATTCAACCATACGACTCATGTTCGACCTTTCGGTCTCTTGTATTCGAGGTCATGTCTGTACATGCTAAGCTCGTCGAGTCAACCTAGGTGTTTCGCGTGTGTAAATCTGGCTTACACCCGTTGTATGCGAACGTTAGAATCTATCACACCCGATCATCACGTGGTGCTTCGAGACAATGAACCTTCGCAACGGTGCACACTTAGGGGAATACGTTCTCGAAATTTTAAGAGGGGTCATCTTATTATGCTACCGTCGTTCTAAGCAATAAGATGTAAAACATGATAAACATCACAATGCAATCATATAGTGACATGATATGGCCATTATCATCTTTGCTCTTTCGATCTCCATCTTCAGGCATTGCATGATCATTATCGTCACCGGCGTGACACCATGATCTCCATCATCGTGTCACCGTGAAGTCTTCACGCCAAATACTACTATCACCACTACTGTAGCTAACCGTTAGCAATGAAGTAAAAGTAGCAAGCACATGGCGTTGCATCTCATACAATAAATTAAGACAACTCCTATGGCTCCTGCCGGTTGTCATACTCATCGACATGCAAGTCGTGAAACCTATTACAATAACATGATCATCTCATACATCATACGTGCAACATCACAACTTTGGCCATATCACATCACATGTCAAACCCTGCAAAAACAAGTTAGACGTCCTCTAATTGTTGTTGCAAGTTTTACGTGGCTGATTTGGGTTTCTAGCAAGAATGCCTTCTTACCTACGTGACAGCCACAACGATGATATGCCAAAGCTATTTACCCTTCATAAGGACCCTTTTCATCAAATCCAATCCGACTAGAGTAGGAGAGACAGACACCCGCTAGCCACCTTTATGCACGGTGTGCATGTGTGTCGGTGGAACCAGTCTCACGTAAGAGTACGTGTAAAGTCGGTCCGGGCCGCTTTATCCCACAATACCGCCGGAAAAGAATAAGACTAGTAGCGGCAAGAAAATTGACAAATCATCGCCCACAACTTTCCTGTTCTACTCGTGCATAGAATCTACGCATAGAAAACCTGGCTCAGATGCCACTGATGGGTAACGTAGCATAAATTCAAAATTTTCCTACGCATATTCAGATCTTCCTATGGAGAGAACAGAAACGAGAGAGGGGTAAGAGCATCTTCATACCTTTGAAGATCGCTAGGCAGAAGCGTTGCTAGAACACGGTTGATGGAGTCGTACTCGTAGTGATTCCGATCTAGTGCCGAAGAACGGCACCTCCGCGTTCAACACACGTGCAGCCCGGTGACGTCTCCCGCACCTTGATCCAGCAAGGAGGAGGGAGAGGTTGGGGAAGAACTCCAGCAACACGACAACGTGGTGTCGACGGAGAGACGAGGTCTCCCGGCAGGGCTTCGCCAAGCACCGGCGGAGAGGGGGAGGAAGAAGAGCAGGGCTGCGCCGAGAGAGAGGGAAAAACCGTGTGTCTCAATGGCCAAAAGTGCCCGATATATATAGGGGGAGGGGAGAGGAGGTGCCACCCCTAGGGTTCCCACCCTAGGGGGTGCGGCAGCCCCCCCAGATGGGAGGTGCGGCGGCCAGAAGGGGGAGGAGGGGGTGGCGCACCATCTGGTGGGCCTTAGGCCCACCTGGCCTAGGGTTTGCCCCCCTTTTCTCTCCCTTGCGCTATGGGCTGAGTGGGGAGGCGCATCAGCCCACCTAGGGGCTGGTTCCCACCCCCACTTGGCCCACCTTATCTCCCGGGGTCGTTGCCCCCTTCGGTGGTCCCCCGGGGCCACCTCCGGTGGTCCCGGTGGTCCCGGTACGTTACCGGTGATGCCCGAAACACTTCCGGTATCCGAAACCATCCGTCCTATATATCAATCTTTACCTACGGACCATTCCGGAGCTCCACGTGATGTCCGGGATCTCATACGGGACTCCGAACAACTTTCAGTAACCTCGTATAACAATTCCCTATAACCCTAGCGTCATCGAACCTTAAGTGTGTAGACCCTACGGGTTCGGGAGACACGCAGACATGACCGAGACACCTCTCTGGCCAATAACCATCAGCGGGGTCTGGATACCCATGGCGGCTCCCACTTGCTCCATGATGATCTCATCGCATGAACCACGATGTCAAGGATTCAATCAATCCCGTACACGATTCCCTTTGTCTGTCGGTATAGAACTTGCCCGAGATTCGATCGTCGGTATACCTATACCTTGTTCAATGTTGTTACCGGTAAGTCTCTTTACTCGTTCTGTAGCACGTCATCGTGTGACTAACTCCTTAGTCACATTGAGCTCATGATGATGTTCTACCGAGTGGGCCCAGAGATACCTCTCCGTCACACGGAGTGACAAATCCCGATCTCGATTCCTACCAACCCAACAGATACTTTCGGAGGTACCCGTAGTGCACCTTTATGGTCACCCAGTTATGTTGTGACGTTTGATACACCCAAAGCACTCCTACGGTATCCGGGAGTTGCACAATCTCACGGTCGAAGGAAAAGATACTTGACATTAGAAAAGCATTAGCATACGAACAATACGATCTAGTGCTACGCTTAGGTTTGGGTCTTATCCATCACATCATTCTCCCAATGATGTGATCCCGTTATCAATGACATCTAATGACCATGATCAGGAAACCATGATCATCTATGTACTAACGAGCTAGCCAACTAGAGGCTTGCTAGGGACACATTGTGATCTATTTATTCACACATGTATTACTGTTTCCTGTTAATACAATTATAGCATGAACAATAGACGATTATCATGAACAAGGAAATATGATAATAACCATTTTATTATTGCCTCTAGGGCATATTTCCAACACCCACACCCAGCCCAAGGCGCACTAGAGAGGGAAGGGGGAAGCCCTAGGCGCTGGTGGGCCTAAGGCCCACCTAGGGGTGCGCCACCCCCTCTCCTCCCCTGACCGCCGCCCTAGCCTCCCATATGGGGGCTGCCGCACCCCTTAGGGGTGGGAACCCTAAGGGCTGCGCCCCCTCCCCTTCCCCCTATATATAGTAGAGGTTTTGGCCATTGGAGGCACGCAATTCTCTCTCTCTCGGCGCAGCCCTGCTTCTCATCTCCCTCCTCTCCCACGGTACTTGGCGAAGCCTTGCTGGGAGACCTCGTCGCTCCATCGCCACCACTCCATCGTGCTACCGGAGCTCTTCCCCAACATCTCCCTCCTCCTTGCTGGCTCAAGGTGCGGGAGACGTCACCGGGCTGTACGTGTATTGAACGCGGAGGTGCCGTGGTTCGGCACTAGATCGGAATCACACCATAATCTGAATCACAGCGAGTACGACTCCATCAACCGTGTTCTAGCAACGCTTCCGCTTAGCGATCTTCAAAGGTACGAAGATGCTCTCACCCCTCTCTCGTTGCTGGTGTCTCCATAGGAAGATCTATGTATGGCGTAGGAAAATTTTGAATTTTTTGCTACGTTAGCCAACAGTGGTATCAGAGCCAGGTTTTCTATGCGTAGATTCTTTGCACAAGTAGAACACAAAGGTTGTGGGCGCTGGTTTTGTCAATTTCTTGCCACTACTAGTATTATTCCTTTCCGGCGGTATTGTGGGATGAAGCGACCCGGACCGACATTACACGTACGCTTACGTGAGACAGGTTCCACCGCCTAACATGCACATGTTGCATAAGGTGGCTAGCGGGTGTCTGTCTCTCCTACTCTAGTCGGATTGGATTTGATGAAAAGGGTCCTTATGAAGGGTAAATAGCTTTGGGATATCAACGTTGTGGCTGTCACGTAGGTAAGAAGGCGTTCTTGCTAGAAACCCAAATCAGCCACATAAAACTTGCAACAACAATTAGAGGACGTCTAACTTTTTTTTGCAGGGTTTGACATGTGATGTGATATGACCAAAGGATGTGATGTTACATGTGTGATGTATGAGATGATCATGTTCTTGTAATAGGATTCACGACTTGCATGTCGATGAGTATGACAACCGGCAGGAGCCATAAGAGTTGTCTTAATTTATTGTATGAGATGCAACGCCGTGTGTTTACTACTTTTACTTCATTGCTAACGGTTAGCTGCACTAGTAGTAGTTGGCGTGACAACTTCACGGAGACACAATGATGGAGATCATGATGATGGAGATCATGGTGTCACGCCGGTGACAATGATGATCATGCGATGCCCGAAGATGGAGATCAAAGGAGCAAAGATGATAATGGCCATATCATGTCACTATATGATTGCATGTGATGTTTATCATGTTTTTCATCTTATTGCTTAGAACGACGCTAGCATAATAAGATGATCCCTCATAAAATTTCGAGAATGTATTCCCCTAAGTGTGCACCGTTGCGAAGGATCATTGTCTCGAAGCACCACGTGATGATCGGGTGTGATAGATTCTAACGTTCGCATACAACGGGTGTAAGCCAGATTTACACACGCGAAACACTTAGGTTGACTCGACGAGCCTAGCATGTACAGACATGGCCTCGAATACGAGAGACCGAAAGGTCGAACATGAGTCGTATGGTTGAATGCGATCAGCATGGAGATGCTCACCATCGACGACTCGTCCGTCTCACGTGATGATCGGACACGGGTTAGTCAACATGGATCATGTAACATTTAGATGGCTAGAGGGATGTCGATTTAAGTGGGAGTTCATACATAATTTGATTAGATGAACTTAATTATCATGAACTTAGTCTAAAAGTTGTCTTTACAAATATTGTAGATCCAATGGCCAACGCACCTGCAACCTCAATTTCAACGCGTTCCTAGAGAAAAATAAGCTGAAAGATGATGGTAGCTACTATGCAGACTGGGTCCGCAACTTGAAGTTCATCCTCATTGCATCCAAGAAGGCTTATGTCCTTGATGCGCCGCTAGGTGACCCTCCTGTTCCCGCAGCAGCCAAAGATGTTCAGAATGTGTGGCAAACGCGGAGTGATGACTACTCTCTGGTTAGGTGTGGCATGCTATACAGTTTAGAACCGGGGCTCCAAAGGCGTTTTGAGCAACACGGAGCATATGAGATGTTCCAGGAGCTGAAACTAGTTTTTCAAGCTCGTGCCCGGGTCAACAGATATGAAGTCTTTGATAAGTTCTTTAGCTGCAAGATGGAGGAGAACAGTTCTGTTAGTGGGCATATACTCAAAATGTCTGCGTTGCACGGTCATCTGACTCAGCTTGGAGTCGAACTTCCGGTTGACGTTGTAATTGACAAAATCCTCCAGTCTCTCCCACCAAGCTACAAGGGTTTTTTGCTGAACTACAACATGCAAGGGATGGACAAGACCATTCCCGAGTTGTACTCGATGCTTAAATCTACAGAACTAGAAATCAAGAAAGAGCATAAAGTGTTGATGGTCAATAAGACCACCAGTTTCAAAAAGGGAAAGGGTAAGAAGAACTTCAAGAAAGACGGCAAAGCTGTTGCCGCGCCCGGTAAGCCAGCTGTCGGGAAGAAGAAAAAGAATGGACCCAAGCCTGAGACTGAGTGCTTCTATTGCAAGAGAAACGGTCACTGGAAGCAGAACTGACCCAAGTACTTAGCGGACAAGAAGGCCGACAATGTCAAAGGTATATATGATATACATGTTATTGATGTGTACCTTACCAGCGCTCGTAGTAGCTCCTGGGTATTTCATACTGGTGTTGCTGCTCACATTTGCAACTCAAAGCAGGAACTGCGGAATAAACGGAGGCTGGCTAAGGACGAGGGGACGATGCGCGTCGGGAATGGCTCCAAGGTCGATGTGATCGCCGTCGGCACACTGCCTCTACATCTACCTTCGGGATTACTTTTAAACCTTCATAATTGTTATTTAGTACCAGCTCTAAGAATGAACACTGTATCAGGGTCTTGCTTAATGCGAGACGGCTACTCATTTAAGTCAGAGAATAATGGTTGTTCTATTTATATGAGTGATATGTTCTATGGTCATACTCCGCTGGTGAATGATTTATTCTTGATGAATCTCGATCGTGATGTTACACATATTCATAGTGTGAATACCAAAATATGTAAGGTTGATAATGATAGTCACACATACTTGTGGCACTGTCGCCTTGGTCATATCGGTGTCAAGCGCATGAAGAAACTCCATACTGATGGACTGTTAGAGTCTCTTCACTTTGAATCATTTGACACATGCGAACCGTGCCTCATGGGCAAGATGACTAAGACTCCATTCTCAGGAGTAATGGAGAGAGAAACCGACTTATTGGAAATAATACATGCTGATGTATGTGGTCCAATGAACGTTGAAGCTCACGGTGGCTATCGTTATGTTCTCACTCTCACCGATGATTTAAGTAGGTATGGATATATCTACTTGATGAAGAACAAGTCTGAAACATTTGAAAAGTTCAAGGAATTCCAGAGTGAGGTTGAGAATCAACGTGACAAGAAAATAAATTGTCTAAGATCTGATCGTGGAGCAGAATATTTGAGTCACGAGTTTGTCACACACCAAAGGAATTGTGGATTTTTTTCACAACTGACACCGCCTGGCACACCGCAACGTAGCAGAGTGTCTGAATGTCGTAATCGCACTTTATTAGATATGGTGCGATCTATGATGTCTCTTACCAACTTACCGCTATCATTTTGGGGATACGCATTGGAAACTGCAGCATTCACTTTAAATAGGGCACCGTCTAAATCCGTTGAGACAGCACCGTATGAATTATGGTTTGGCAAGAAACCTAAACTGTCATTTCTAAAAGTTTTGGGTTGCGATGCTTATGTGAAGAAACTTCAACCAGAAAAGCTCAAACCCAAAGCGGAGAAATGCGTATTCATAGGATACCCTAAGGAAACTATTGGGTATACCTTCTATCTTAGATCCGAAGGTAAAATCTTAGTTTCAAGAACGGATCCTTTCTAGAGAAAGAGTTTCTCTCGAAAGAAGTAAGTGGGAGGAAAGTAGAACTTGATGAGGTAATTGTACCTCCTCTCGAACCGGAGAGTAGCGCAGCGCGGGAAAATATTCCTGTGGCGCCTACGCCAAGTGAAGAGGAAGTTAATGATGATGATCATGAAGCTTCGGATCAAGTTGCTACTGAACCACGAAGGTCCACATGGGTACGTTCCACACCAGAGTGGTACGGCAACCCTGTGATGGAGATCATGTTATTAGACAACGGTGAACCTTCGAACTATGAAGAAGCAATGGCGGGCCCGGATTCCAACAAATGGCTTGAGGCCATGAAATCCGAGATAGGATCCATGTATGAGAACAAAGTATGGACGTTGGTGGACTTGCCCGATGATCGACGAGCCATAAAAAACAAATGGATCTTCAAGAAGAAGACTTACGCAAACGGTAATGTGACCGTTTATAAAGCTCGACTTGTCGCAATGGATTTTCGACAAATTCAAGGAGTTGACTACGATGAGACTTTCTCTCCCGTAGCGAAGCTGAAGTTAGTCCGAATCATGTTAGCAATTGCCGCTTTTCATGATTATGAAATTTGGCAAATGGACGTCAAAACATCGTTCCTTAATGGGTATCTTAATGAAGAGTTGTATATGATGCAACCAGAGGATTTTGCCAATCCTAAGAGTGCTAACAAGGTATGCAAGCTCCAGCACTTCATCTATGAGCTGGTGCAAGCATCTCGGAGTTGGAATATTCTCTTTAATGAGGTGATTAAAATGTTTGGATTCATACAGGTTTATGGAGAAGCCTGTTTGTACAAGAAAGTGAGTGGGAGCTCTGTAGCTTTTCTCATACTATATGTGGATGACATATTATTGATGGGGAATGGTATAGAGTTATTGGAGAGCATAAAGGCCTACTTGAATAAGAGTTTTTCAATGAAGGACCTTGGAGAAGCTGCATACGTATTAGGCATCAAGATCTACAGAGATAGATCGAGACGCCTCATAGGTCTTTCACAAAGTACATACCTTGACAAGATATTGAAGAAGTTCAATATGGAAAACTCGAAGAAGGGGTTCTTGCCAGTTTTGCAAGGTATAAGATTGAGTAAGACTCAGTCACCGACCACGGCAGCAGATAGAGAGAAGATGAGTACTGTCCCCTATGCCTCAGCCGTGGGCTCTCTAATGTATGCCATACTGTGTACCAGACCTGATATAAACCTTGTCATAAGTTTGGTAGGGAGGTACCAAAGTGATCCCGGTATGGAGCACTGGACATCGGTCAAGAATATCCTTAAGTACCTGAAAAGGACTAAGGAGATGTTTCTCGTTTATGGAGGTGACGAAGAGCTCGTCGTAAAGGGTTACGCTGATGCTCGCTTCGACACAGATCCGGATGACTGTAAGTCACAAACCGGATACATGTACGTTCTGAATGGTGGCGCAGTGAGCTGGTGCAGTAGCAAGCAATACGTCGTGGCAACATCTACCTGTGAAGCGGAGTACATAGCTGCTTCGGAAGCAGCTCATGAAGGGATCTGGATGAAGGAGTTCATCACCGACCTTGGAGTGGTTCCAAGCGCGTTAGGTCCGATGACACTCTTCTGTGATAACACTGGAGCCATTGCCATAGCCAAGGAGCCCAGATTTCACAGGAAGACCAAGCACATCCAACGCCGCTACAACTCCATCCAGGACCAGGTCCAGAGAGGAGTCATAGATATTTGTAAAGTACAAACGGATCTGAATATTGCACAGCCGTTTACTAAACCTCTTCCACGAGCAACACATGATCAACACCACAATGCTATGGGTGTTCGATTCATCACAATGTAACTAGATTATTAACTCTAGTGCAAGTGGGAGACTGTTGGAAATATGTCCTAGAGGCAATAATAAAATGGTTATTGTCATATTTCCTTGTTCATGATAATCGTCTATTGTTCATGCTATAATTGTATTAACAGGAAATAATAATACATGTGTGAATAAATAGATCACAATGTGTCCCTAGCAAACCTCTAGTTGACTAGCTCGTTGATCAATAGATGATCATGGTTTCCTGATCATGGACATTGGATGTCATTGAAACGGGATCACATCATTAGGAGAATCATGTGATGGACAAGACCCAATCCTAAACATAGCACTAGATCGTGTTGTTCGTATGCTAAAGCTTTTCTAATGTCAAGTATCTTTTCCTTCGACCGTGTGATTGTGAAAATCCCGTATACCGTAGGAGTTCTTTGGGTGTATCAAGCGTCACAATGTGACTATGTGACTATAAAGGTGCACTACGGGTATCTCCAAAAGTATCTGTTGGGTTGATACGAATCGAGATCGGGATTTGTCACTCCATGTGACGGAGAGGTATCTCTGGGCTCACTCGGTAGAACATCATCATAATGAGCTCAATGTGACTAAGGAGTTAGTCACGGGATGATGTACTACGGAACGATTAAAGAGACTTGCCGACAACAAGATTGAATAAGTTATAGGGATACCGACGACCGAATCTCTGGCAAGTTCTATACCGATAGACAAAGGGAATTGTATACGGGATTGACTGAATCCTTGACATCGTGGTTCATCCGATGAGATCATCATGGAACATGTGGGAGCCACCATGGGTATCCATACCCCGCTGATGGTTATTGGCCGGAGAGGTGTCTCGGTCATGTCTGCATGCCTCCCGAACCCGTAGGGTCTACACACTTAAGGTTCTATGAAGCTAGGGTTATAGGGAATTGTTGTACGAGGTTACCGAAGGTTGTTCGGAGTCTCGGATGAGATCCCGGACATCACGAGGAGCTCCGGAATTGTTCGGAGGTTAGGATTTATATATAGGATGGATGGGTTTGGATGCCGGAAATGTTTCGGGCACCACCGGCAATGTGTCGGGACCACCGGAAGGTTCCGGAGGCCCACCAGGAGGGGCCACCAGCCCCGGGAGGCTACATGGGCCAAGTGTGAGAGGGAACCAGCCCCTCGGTGGGCTGGTGCGCCCCCACACCCAACCCAAGGTGCACCAGAGAGGGAAGGGGGGGAACCCTAGGCGTTGGTGGGCCAAAGGCCCACCTAGGTGTGCGCCACCCCCTCTCCTCCCCTGGCCGTCGCCCTAGCCTCAGATCTGGGGGTTGCTGCACCCCTTAGGGGTGGGAACCCTAAGGGTTGCGCCCCCTCCCCTTCCCCATATATATAGTGGAGGTTTTGGCCATTGGAGACACCAATTCTCTCTCTCTCGGCGCAGCCCAGCTTCTCCTCTCCCACGGTGCTTGGCGAATCCCTGCCGGGAGACCTTGTCGCTCCATCGCCACCACGCCGTCGTGTTGCCGGAGCTCTTCCCCAACCTCTCCCTCCTCCTTGTAGGTTCAAGGTGAGGGAGACGTCACCGGGTTGTGCGTGCGTTGAACGCGGAGGTGCCGTGGTTCGGCACTAGATCGGAATCATGCTACCTCTTGAGCTTGCGTTGGTTATTCCCTTGAAGAGGAAAGGGTCATGCAGCCCAGTAGCAGTAAGTATTTCCCTCAGTTTGAGAACCAAGGTATCAATCCAGTAGGAGAATCAAGCCAAGTGTCCAGAGTACCTGCGCAAACACAAACGAGCTTGCACCCAACGCTATAAAGGGGTTGTCAATCCCTTCAAGATTGATTGCAAAGTGAGATCTGAAGGCGGAAAGTGCAACGAAGTAAAAGTGTAAGGCTGAAAATATGATGTGAAGTATACCCGGGGGCCATAGTGTTCACTAGAGGCTTCTCTCAAAATAGCAAATATTACGGTGGGTGAACAAATTACTGTCGAGCAATTGATAGAACCACGCAAAGTCATGATGATATCTAAGGCAATGATCATACATATAGGCATCACGTCCGAGACAAGTAGACCGATACTGTCTGCATCTACTACTATTACTCCACACATTGACCGCTATCCAGCATGCATCTAGTGTATTGAGTTCATGACGAACAGAGTAACACCTTAAGCAAGATGACATGATGTAGAGGGATAAACTTAAACCAATGATGTAAACCCCATCTTTTTACCCTTGATGGCAACAACACGATGCGTGCCTCGCTACCCCTTCTGTCACTGGTTGAGGTCACCGCACGGTATGAACCCAAAACCAAGCACTTCTCCCATTGACAGAATCATAGATCAAGTTGGCCAAATAAAACCCACAACTCGAAGAGAATTACAAGGATATGAAATCATGCATATAAGAGATGAGAAGAAACTCAAATAAGATTCATAGATAATCTGATCATAAATCCACAATTCATCGGATCTCAACAAACACACTGCAAAAGAAGATTACATCGGATAGATCTCCATGAAGATCATGGAGAACTTTGTATTGAAGATCCAAGAGAGAGAAGAAGCCATCTAGCTACTAGCTATGGACCCGAAGGTCTATGGTGAACTACTCACGCATCATCGGAGAGGCAATGGTGTTGATGAAGAAGCCCTCCGTATCCGAATCCCCCTCCGGCAGGGCACCAGAACGTGCCCCAAATGGGATCTTGCGGAGACAGAAGCTTGCGGCGGCGGAAAAGTATTTTCGTGGATCTCTCGCGTAGTTTTGGATTTTTCGAGAATTTATAGGCGGAAGAGGTAGGGCAGACGAGCCAGAGGGGGCCCACAAGCCTCCTAGGCGCGCTCCCCTGGCCACGCCTAGGGGGCTTGTGACCTCCCCTGGTGGCCTCTGCCTTGGTTCTCACGCCCCTTGCGTATCTTCTGTACCGGAAAAAATCTTTTCGGAAGTTTCATTCCGTTTGGACTCCGTTTAATATTCTCCTGTGAAAAAGGGACAAAAACACGGAAAAAATAGGAACTGGCACTTGGCACTGAGTTAATAAGTTAGTCCCAAAAAAGATATAAAAGGCATACAAAACATCCAAAGTTTGACAAGATAATAGCATGGAACCATCAAAAATTATAGATACGTTGGAGAGGTATCAAATCACACCGCGATCTGAATCGCAACGAGTACGACTCCATCAACCACGTTCTAGCAACGCTTCCGCTTGGCGATCTTTAAAGGTGTGAAGATGCTCTCACCCCTCTCTCGTTGCTGGTCTCTCCATAGGAAGATCTATGTATGGCATAGGAAAATTTTGAATTTTTTGCTACGTTACCCAACAGGTGGCGCTGGGGCTGGCGAGGAGACAGGCGGCTGACAACTGGTTCACGAAGGCGGGACCCCGGCCGGCATTCGATTCCGGCAAGCCATGGCGCGGCGGCGGCAATAGAAGCTGAGTTGAGCGGCGGCGGGGCACCTGCGACAGAGAGAGGAGAGAGATGGTCACGAGGGAAGAGAGAGAGCTTGGGAGGAAGGAAGAGGAGAAGCTGTGGTGGCAGATCCTGGTCGCCGGTGGTGGATCAGGGCGGGGCTGCTCCGGCGAGAGCGTCGCGGCTGTGGTCGAGACGCCGGCAGGAGGCAGCCATGGGAGCCACAAGAGGAGGAGAGTTGGGCGCTCGGTGCAGCTACGCGCGTCGACAGACGCGACCGGGCCCAAATGGGCTCGACGTGCTCTAATCTGGGCCTCCACGGTCGCAGAAGGTCGGAGAAGGGGTTGTGGTTGGCGACGGCTGATGTTGGAGGGCACGGGAATCGAGGAGAATTAGGGTTTGGCTAAATTAGGGAGGGGAGGTGGTTTAAATAGGAAAGGGGCTAGGGTTAGCACACCTCACCCCTATTCGAACAGTTCGATCGCAAACGGACGGCTCCGGACATGAGGTAGGGTTAGGATGGATTTGGTGGGCTGTGTAGAGGGGGCTAGGTGGAGATGAGAGGGAAAACGGGCACCCAGCGACAGAGTTTTAAAACACTGAAAACGTCCGACGATAAACCGATGACGGTGCCGCTACGGTCGACCGTTCGGGTATCAAATAAACTTCGATTGCGATAAAATTTGGCAGGCGGCCTAACTACACTAAAATAAGACCGCCCACCAAGTTTCAACCTAATCCGAGAATATTTTTCGGACACCTTTAAAAACAAATATTTTAACGATACCGCGGGCGCGGGCGTGTGTGGTTGGCCTTGAAATGGACAAAGATGAAGACGGAGAGAGCCGGCAAGAGATAACGTATGCAGATTTGAAAACTGGCGGCAACGGAGTACCGATGCAATGCGGATGATGCGAATGATGCGATGATGAATGCGACAAACAATCTAATTGCACGGCGGCAACGGAATAAAAAGGGGAATCTTCTGGATCGTCGGTCTCGGGTTGTCACACGTTCGCCGATGCCTTTATCGCATCTCCGTCGTGCTTGCCAGCTCCCGCTAGAGAGATGGGAAATCCAGGCCGAGAGTCGCATCGACAACAGTTGAGATGGCGAGGTGGGTGGGGATGGACGGCCGGCGGCGGATGGCGGTGGACGATGCCGGAGGATGATGGGCACGGGCAGCGAGGGGTGGATCGATGGAGGCAGCAGCGGCCGCTTCCCCATCTCTCTTCCCTGTCTTGTTGACTCTCTTTCTCTGGAACAACTAAGAAGATGGTCAGCCGAGCGAGCGACTTGTGATGGGCAGGACCCAACTCGAGATATTACGGTGGATGTTAAGACCAACTCCAATAGGTGACCCAAATGGATGGCTGTTTTGTCCGATTTTCATCCGTTTGGATCGTCACGCGGATGCCAACGCTTTAACTTTTGGATCAGTGCGTAAGCAATTAAAAAAGTCAAAAAAACGAGAAAAATCAAAGGCTTTCCGGTTTAGTATTGTTACTGATTTTTTTGCAAAGAACTATATTGGTATTTATTATACCCTTTTTTTGCCTATGTGTTTTTTTTTAAGTATTCCTTTAGATCTATGTGCATATCACTTTACATAATTATATATAAGTAAGTTCAAAAGAGATCGTGACATAATGTGTTAGAGGCAAGAAGTAAACAGTTTGCAGAGTGTGATTAATAATGATAATATCATAGTATTTATCTCTCTCTAATAATAATGTTGTGTCGTCCGTCGTGGCATTTTTGCAGAAAGGTCCATGTAGTTTCCTCTAATTAACCGGCAGTCCGTTTATAAGTGAGGCCGAGCCGTTTTTTTCATATTTTACATAAGACCCCTTACTTTCATGCTAAATAACCCGCGGTCCAAATTACAGTCAGAGTGAATCGTTTTTTATTTTTTTGCGTAAACCCCTCACATATACGTTAATAACCTCGAAGTCCATTCAAAATAAATATATATTTTCAAATAACAATATCTTTTAAACCGTAAATCCAATTTAAATATGTTATATATGAAACTTGATTAAAAAAATGTGTAGAGTTCGAATATGTTGTTATTTTGCATGTTAATTTTTTTTTTAAATACTATATAGGATACAATGCTAATCAATATTTGTCTTTATTTCGTATCGATTATTTTTATTGTAACATGTTAACTTAAGCATCAATATTTGAGAAATGTTATAATCTTTGGACATGATGTACTTGCACTAGGTTTTTTCTTTATATATATTTTATAATATAAGATCTTACGTACGTGTCTTTTTTTGACAGTATCCACGCTCGTTTTTATCTATTTTATCAATAGACTACACTTTTTTCATTGTTTATTTTTCTCCCGTTGTAACGCACGGGCATTTGTATTAGTATCTCTATTCCTAGAGGGGAGTTGGTAGCTGGCATTCACCGGTCTTTTTCCGTCTCTCCTCCCACCACCGTCTGGTTTTTTTTTCTCTCTTTCCACCTCCACGTAACAATCCACCCATTACCCCTCGCTACAAAAAAAAAAAACGATCGACCCCGGCTAGGAAAAAAACCGTCGCCCAACGCATGCAAAAAAAAAAACCTGCGAGTCTGTAGCGAGGCATCCCTCGATCGCATGTCAGCGACTACGAGACCTACCCCCAGCCGCCTTCACGGGTCCTTACGCTGCCGCCGATTGGTTCGCACGACGACGGAAACCATTCGCGCGATGCCGTCGCGGATCTCCTTGGCGGCGACGAGGGGCTGGAGGAGCAGCCGTAGGGGTAGAAAGGTGGAGCACCGCCGAGTTCAAAGAGCAGACGTCGTCGAGGACTCTAGGTCGTCGTCGTGACAGGTGACACCGCTGCCGAGGTCCACCATCGCCACCATCAATTTCCAAGAGGGGCATCACCGCAGGCCTCTTTGATTGCAGCCAGAACTCGATGGGGCAAGGCGTTGGTCTCGGCCGAGATCCGCCGCTGCCCGTCATCTTCACCGTTCGTCAGTTCTCTGCTCCCCCGATCCCGCTACCCTCCGTGGCGTCGTCTCTGCATCGCCATTCATCGTTGAAGATCGCCCGCCTCTCTTGCGCGGGATCGACGAGATTGCCACCAGGAAAGGCATCATCGCTGCTGTCGTGCAAGGTAACTGGCCACTCCTCTCTTTTTTAGTAATTGTACGGTGTACTCCATGGCATACTAATAATTGTTTCTCCTCAATCCACGCTCGCCTCAACACCACTACCAGATGATGCCAGCCGACGGCGGCCACCCACCAGCCTTCATGGCCCCGAGGCGCTCGCCGGGATCCACCGGTCACTCGCCTGCTGGCGCTGTCGTCTCACGCGGGGCGGGATCCGCGGGTTGGGCCGCGTCTCCTCCGGCTTCTCCGGCCTCCGAGTCTTCGCGAGATCCCCCCACGCCGCCGCGAATCCTGCTGTCGGGTGAATGCTCCTCCTCGGTGCAGGGAGGCTCACCCCCTCTCCACTCTGGTCCTAGCGCCCCCCCCCCCCCCCCCGCCTCTGCGCTCCTACATCCGACGGTCCGGCCGATGCCGCACTCCCTAGGGCCCGCCGTTCCTGCGCCATGCTCGGACCCCGCGGTCGCTGCGGCGCCTTTGTCGTCCCGTCGCCTCAGGTCCATAGTCGCCGCCCCTCCGCTTGCCATTTCGGGGAAGGTTGGGCAATGGTCAGAGGTTGTTCACCGGAGGGGACGCGGCGCCTCGTCAGACCCGTTGGTCACCGGGCAGCGCCGTGCGGATAATAGGCCAAACGCCTCTCGGGCATAGCTGCAGCGCCGTCCGCCTTCTTAAGCGAGTTCAGAGGAAGGTGTTTTCGGTGCCTCAGTAGCAAGCACCGCAGGGCAGAGTGCAGAGACCCGATACACTGCGTTCTCTGCAGAAGAGCTGGCCACATAGCTAGGAGCTGCCCTCGGCGCCACCTCCCTCCGGGGGCGCCGGTCTCGGCTTGCAGCCGGCTAGGCTCGCCCGCTCCTGGCCAGCCGCTACAAGCGCGCGTCTGTTTCCCTCCGCCCCCGGTCGCTTCTCACATGTCGCTGCTGAGGCCTGCAATGTTGCACCACATCGACCCTGCGAGGCGGCCTAGCGACAGCCGCTCGGTGGCCGTTCCCTCGCCGGCAGTAGACCAGGCCATTTTCTTCCTCAGAAGCCACATCGTCACCCTGTCTGCAGCCGACGGTGTCAACGCCTCGTCCCCCATGGCGGTGGGAAGGGCCCTGGAGGCGCAGCTCGCAGTGCCCGAGCACTCGCTGCGCGTCACGGCACACCACCCGGAGCACTACCTGGTGATCTTCACCCAGCCGGCACAGCAGGTCAATGCACTGCGTCGGGCCTCCATCTGGGTCGACGGAGTCGTCTTCAACGTCGCCTCCTGGCACGAGCACGACCACGCCTCTTTCGGCTCGTTGCTGCTCCATGTCCGAGTCATCATCGAGGGCGTCCCCATGCACTACTGGTCTGTCGAGGGGGCGGAGGAGATCCTCGGGAGGAGGGTAAGAGTTGATCGTCTCGACAGCAGGACGCTCGAGCACGGCCACACCAAGACGTTTGCGTGCTGGGTTTGAACCGACGATGTCGAAAACTTCCCCACCAAACACTCCCTCGGGATCCTACCGAGGGGAGCAGGCCGCGTCGAGGAGATGGTGGGGTTCTCCCCACCAGACAGAAGAGTAGCTCCACCCCCGGCGACGGCCGAGTACTCCATGCTCATCCACGTCGATCGGGTAGAAGATTGGACTCCACCGTCCCCCCGTTCTTCCCACTCCGAGCGGAGTGGAATCCATTCCTCCGACTCGGATGGCGAGGCCGCCCCCTTCCCGGCGGTCGCGCCCGCGTCCTGGACAATGGGGACCGAGGACGGCCAGCATGGGGGAAGGAAGAAGCCCCAGGCCCGCGCGCCGGTGGCCAACGTCGGCTGCCAGGGTATGGCTCGCAGCGGCCGGGAGCAAGACGGTGACGGGGATGGTGACCCGAGGGGGGGAGAGCACCGCTCCTGGAAGGACGTTCTTCTCCGCCGTAGCCGCGCTTCGTTCGTCCCCCCCACAACCATCGGCTCCACGGCAGCGCAGCCGCTCTCCAGCGCCAAGATGCCGGTCACGGGACTCCTCCGGCCGACGCCGCGGCGAGAGGAGGGCTTCGGTGGGGAGGCGTCATCACGTGCAGCGGGGCAGGTCCAGGCCTCCGCCACCACCCACTATCAGGCCAGCACAGGCGCGAGAGGCTCACGCCGAGACCACGGGCAAGGACCCGGTGGACGAGTTCTTCAAGACAGCAAACAAGCCGCTGATGACCTCCCCCGTCGTCGACGGCATGGCGGACGACGTTCAGGCGGCAGCAGACGCGGTTCTGGCCGAGCCGCTGCAGTTCGACGAAGGATCCCTGCTCGAGGCAGCAGGGGAGGCGCTGCAACTAGACGCCTTCAGCCCCACGCTGTCGGACTACGGCCACTTCAGCAGGGCTACTCCCTCCTCCGCGCGCACGATGGAGGTCCAGCTGGGAGCTGTGACCAGCCGTGTGAGCCAGCTCGAGCTCGTCGAGGCAAGCGGCAGCAAGGGGCCTTGCCTCTTCCGCGAATGCAGGCCTCCTCTGCTGGCCGTGCCACCCACCAGACGGTCCGTGCCGCCGCCGAAGAGCAGAGCGCAGGCTACTCCGACCAGGCACTGCGCGCGGCAGGCAGCAAACACGTCTACCGTCCCGGTCGCGCAGCGTGCCTCCCTCCGTCTCGTGAAGGAGCTAGGGCTGCTAGACCGAAGGAGAAGGTGACTGAGGACGTAGCAAAGGCCCTTATTCGACGCTTCGATGAGCCTCTCTCGGACAGCGACATCGCAGTCATCGCCAAGCTCACCCGCCTCGACGGGGAGGCCCTGACAGTCATGGCTCGCATGGCCGGCCCCGACGTAGTGGCCGAGAAGGCCGTAGTCTAGTAATGTTAAGAGTAAACTTTGTACTTTTCCGGTGGCGACCGGCGGGCAGCCGGTTAGAGCTAGGTTTCATTTCTTTGTGTAAGGTTAGCGAGGCCGTATCCTTTCGCCGTCGTAGCTTGGGGCCTATTGGTGGGCGACGGCGATCCCCGGTTATGTTGGAGGTGTTTGTTCTGGGCCCAATGCCAAATAGAGGTAGTCACCGGAGATTTGTTAGTTTCCCCCATGAGTGACAAGCTACCACCGATCATGTGCTGGAACGTTAGAGGACTAAACCAACCAGCAAAGAGGGCATCAGTGTGTGAGATGGCAAAATCATTGCGAGCAGCAATTTTGTGCCTCCAGGAGACGAAGATAGATGCATGGACAGCGCAACTAGTGCAGGAGATAGGAGGAACCCAACTCACAGAATGCATCGCGCTACCGGCGATCGGCACGAGCGGCGGGGCGGCAATCCTATGGAATGGAGAGCTCGCTACAATAGTTTTGCATGCGGTAGGAATTTTTGCTATCACTGCCAAGGTCACCCTGCTAGGACAGAGCCAGCCTTTCTGGCTATCCTCGGTCTATGGACCAGCGGACGACGCCAGGAAGGAGGCGTTCCTCCGCGAGCTATCATTCTCTACGCCACCGCCTGCGGAGCCGTGGCTTATAAACGGCGATTTCAACTTGTTTTACGTGGCTAGGGATAAAAATAACCTAAACCTCAACCGGAGGCTCATGGGCAAATTCAGGCAGGCCATCGACACTGCCGGGTTGAAGGAAATTAGATGTACAAACCGCCGCTACACGTGGAGCAACGAGCGACAAAACCCGACGCTAGTAAGCATCGACAAGTTCTTCTGCAACCTTCCATGGGAATGCCGATTCCCCTCGGTGTCACTGCACGCGGCATCCACGGCCACCTCCGACCACTTCCCGCTAGTACTCACTGACACATCAGCAACTACACGCCCAGCCATGTTCAAATTTGAAAAAAATTGGCCTAGGTTCCCGCGGTTCCACGACACGGTTGAACGGGCTTGGAATAGACCAGTGCAGTCTAGCTGCGCTTTCCGTCGTCTCCTCACCAAAATGACGCGCACTGCACGGGACCTGAAGATTTGGAGCAAATCCTTCTTCAGCGATGCAAAACTACAATTCCACATGGCGGCAGAATTAGTCCTTAGGTTTGACGTAGCACAAGAGAGCAGGCGTCTTTCAGACGCAGAGTTTGATCTTCGAAAGCTTCTCAAGTTACGTATGCTCGGCCTCGCTGCGGTCGAGCGTGCACGACGGCGACAGGCATCTAGACTTACATGGCTAAGGCTGGGCGACGCGGGAACAAAATTCTTCCACATCAAGATGAGAGCAAGGAGGCGAAAAAACTTCATCCACACCTTAAAGGCTGGCGACGGCATAGCTACGACACACCAACACAAAGAAGAAGTCATCTATAGGCACTTCAACGAGGGGTTAGGAAAAAAAGCTACCCGCACTGTCACAATAGACTGGGCTTCATTAGATCTACCATCAGTTCATGGGAGAGGTTTGGACAACCCTTTCACAGAAGGGGAAGTGTGGGACGCGGTCAAGGCATCACCTTCGGAGAAGGCGCCGGGACCGGATGGTTTCACGAGGATTTTCTTCAAAACGAGCTGACCTCTAATTAAGGAGGACGTGATGTAGGCTTTCCACAGCTTCTATCACCTGACTAGAGGAGACTTCTCCAAGCTTAACTCCGCCACGATAGTACTGCTGCCAAAAAAGGAAGGAGCATCCGAGGTGCTGGACTACAGACCAATAAGTCTAATTCATTCGATCTCCAAGCTTATAGCTAAGGTCCTCTCGAGAAGACTAGCTACGGTCATTGACAGCATAATCTCGCCAGCACATCAGCTTCTTGTGTGCCAAGTCAACGCAAGACAGCTTCCTCTACGTACAAAATGCCGTTAGATCTCTCCATCGAAAGAAGACCCACGCGCTACTGCTGAAGCTAGACATCGCAAGAGCCTTCGACAACGTCTCCTGGGAATACCTCTTAGAACTAATGCAGCATCTAGGGTTTCCAGCAAGATGGCGGGATTGGATAGCACTACTCCTTAGCTCTGCATCGTCTACGGTAATACTAAATGGCTCCGCGGGCAGACCTATGTGGCACAAAAGGGGCCTGCGACAGGGAGACCCGCTGTCCCCCCTCTTATTCATCCTAGCCATCGACACCCTGCACAGGCTCCTGTGTAGGGCCAGTGAGATGAACATGTTCCAGCCACTGCCGGGCAGAGATATCTCTCTACGGCTTAGCCTCTATGCGGATGATGCCGTCATCTTCGCAAACCCCATACAGGAAGAAATTGACTTGATTATGGGCATTCTAGGAGACTTCGGAAATGCCACGGGCCTGCATATCAACCCTGCCAAGTCTACTGTCTCGGCAATACGCTGTGAAGACCTAGACCTCGAAGCTGTGCTTGCAGCCTTCGGAGGGGAGAAGGTAGGCTTCCCAATAAAGTGCCTAGGACTACCACTCACCCTTAACAGGATCCGTTTGGTACACATTCAATTCATCCTAGATAGGATTAGGGCTAAGCTAGCAGGATGGAAAGGGAAGCTAATGAACATCGCAGGGAGACGAGTCCTGGTTCGCAGCGTACTCACCGCGCTGCCAACTTTCGCCCTAGCTGTCCTGAGAGCGCCCAAAAAATTCCTCGACGAGATCGACAAGGTTAGGCGCCGTTTCCTATGGGCACACGAAGAAGATATCAGCGGAGGGAAATGCAAAGTTAGCTGGCCAATGGTATGCTCCCCAACGGAGAGCGGTGGCCTAGGGGTGCTGGATATGCATCGCTTCTCCAGAGCGCTCCGGCTAAGATGGCTATGGCTGTCATGGACAAGTCCGCAAAGGCCATGGAACGACATGCAGCTGCCATGCGATGACGATGACAGAGCACTTTTCAGCGCCTCCACGACAGTCACCCTGGGGGATGGGGCAATGGCCTCCTTCTGGAAATGCCCCTGGACGGGTTCGGGGGCGCTAAAGACGGCATACCCGACGCTGTTCAGGCACTCACGTAGGAAAAATAGGTCTGTGAAAGAGGCGCTACAAGGCAACATATGGATAGCCGACATTGCGCACGGAGATACAACGCGCCTTTGGGAGGACGTCCTCCGTCTGCATAGATGGATTCAGGACGCGGACATCCAGCTCATAGAGCAATCAAGTGACCAAGTCAAATGGAAACATGAGGCCTCGGGGATTTACACTGCCAACTCAGCATACAAAGCTCAATTCCTAGGACGGACATCGTCGGAAATCAGCAACTTTACATGGAAAACTTGGGCACCGCAAAGGCTCAAGATATTCATATGGCTGCTCACAAAAAATAGGCTATGGTGCAACGACAGATTGCAGAGGAGGGGCTGGCAAAACAGCTATTTCTGCCAGCTATGCCTCAGAAATCTAGAATCAGCAACTCATCTTTTCTGGGAATGCAACGTGGCAACAACAGTATGGATGGAGGCGGCATCTCGCATCGGATGCGCTTCACTAAGCCCAACAATTTGGACTCGCAAAAGAACAACAAGAGAGATCATCTCCAAGATGATATGCAAGGCAAGACCAGAGTACAAAAAAGGAACCAGAACAATGATCGTGCTGATTCTGTCAGAAATCTGGAAAGAAAGAAACGAGTGCACTTTTAGAAACAAAACAGCAAGAGCAGCAAACATATCCACCTCCATCACAACAACTCTTGAGTTTTGGAGGCAAGCAGGAGCAGTTTTTCTAGAGCACCCGTTTGGGGAAATTACGTGAGGAGTCCGGCGCCTGTGCCAGGCTACCTTTTTTCACCCTCTTTTTCGGAAGATTTTCCTGTTATGTCTTTTGATCTACTGATCAACTCCACCTTTTGTATTCCCGCCATGCTATCTGCTATCTCAATACATGCCAGCCATCAGCTGGATCTTTCAAAAGAAAATGTTTGGTCATTACTCAGGGCTCCTTTGATACAAAGGAATTTCATTGGATTTTTGGAGGATTTGGATCCTTAGGATTTTTTCCTACGATGGTCGTTTGATTCGTAGGATTAAAATCCTTTGGAATTTTTCCATAGGATTCATTTGTACTACATTTTGGAGGAAAATTTCTATCCACTCAAACCTCTTTGTAGAATTCCTTTGTTTTTCTTGTGCTATCAAACACACTTCCAAATCCTGTAGTGTAGAAAAGGACATGCCACTCTATTCCTACGTTTTTCCTATTCCTGCATTTTGAGAATCCTACGAATCAAAGAGGCCCTCAATTTGCTCGAGGAGGCTAGCTGGGCGAATTATTGTACAGATTATATGTTGAGCAGGCTGCACGGAGATTGTCCACCACATCTACATTATGGGATTCCTCTTATAATCTATTTCGAGTGGTTCGCATAAGGCCATAGGCCCATTCCTCGCCAAGGTAACCGGTAATCATAGTCGATCCTAATTATTCCAGACATCAGTAAAGATTGATGTTATCTATTTAATAAATTGTATGTGTTTCTCTTACCTGCATTTTTGTCTCCTTTTAGTTTATCGTATTGATGTGTGAATCAAGTTCAGGATCTTAGACAATGTTGTGAGTGGTGTAGCCCAAGCTTGGTTTATTGATTTGTCTTTTTTAATTATGTTATTGATATTCTTTGCGTCGTGGGTGATCTTATGGATAGTTATATATACCTCAGCAAACACAAATGGATGAGAAGATTAACTTAGGAGTACAAAAGTTGAAGGCCCGTGAACCGTGATAGACAACAATGAGCAGGTCATTTTTTCCTTCTTCGGATATTTTCAGATATCTTGAGGCTTTTTTGTGTCTTTCAATGTGCGATCTATGGCTCTCAAGGTTATACTGACCATTGTCATCATTATGTGATTTCACTTTATATATATTTCAGTCGTAGGTTTTATCCATGGTGAGATAAAGTGCTGATGAGTATTGTGTGTTTTGCAGATCTGATCCTATTGCCTTGGTATTTGGAGCGACATCGTGGCATTGCTTTTGATGGTGGTGGTCGGCGAGCACCTGGAGTCGATGTAATAGCTGAAACTATTTAAACGGGAGCAGCAACACACAATGGGAATACAATCTCGATGTTGGGGTTGTTTTGTGCATGTGCTCTAATAAGTCGATGTGTGTGTGAACTTGCCCACCGTCTCCACGACAGCTACTGTATGCACCCGCGACTGAGAGCCACCCCTCACTATCGCCGTGCCCAGCCACACCCATTATGTTCTACAATATTGCGGTGACTTTATAATGATTGTTGCCCAATTTATCTTCATTTCTTTTGGAGACTCAACAAATTTCATCCAAATTATTACGAATGGTCCGTAGATATTAAGTTTTTTGGAGATTCAAAATGGTGTGCTATAGTGATGACCAGTATCAATGCTTTGATCATATTTTGCACATAGTATTTCTCTTCTCTTGAAATAGAGTGAAACCATTTTGGGGATTTCATAGTCGAACCAACGGAAAGCAAGGTGGGGGATGAAAGCTCAAGGGAAGTAGGGAATACCAGAAGATCTGACTCACTGCCGCCTAATCTAGGCGCTGGCCGGCCGAAGTAATGAAGGGTGACATAGGGAGGGCTGAGAGACGCCGGTGATGTTCTATTTTTATTTTGCATTTAATTATTTATTTCACATTTACTTAGTCAGGTTATTTTACTGTATCTGAAGTAATTCACCAACAATGCTTCTAAAATAGATTGTATTTTGTTTTGTTCTGGAGTGTTTGTACTGTTGCACAAAAGTATCTGCATCTGAAATGGCATGGTATAAGTCTTTTCCTTTTTTAAAGAATGCCACTAGCCTTTCAACAGTCAAAATTATGTCCTAAAGCTATCGACATTTGAATATACATTATGATTTAGTGCACTTTCAGTCGATGGTCAATGCATTACTATTTTTTGGAAACATTCTGCTCCATATGAAGTTTTCATTTCAGCTTGATATGTTAATAATATTATTACCATCTTTCTATTTCAGAACTTTTCAGCTAAAGTGGTGCCTGTATATTGGACAAGCAAGAAACTCGAAAATAGATTCAGCATGGTTCCTGCACTTCCAACTTTTCATGGTTCACTTCACGTAAAATGAACCTTGTTCGTTATTGGGCATCTGTGGTGGTTCGCGACTCTGCGAGAAGATGATCGAGGGTCGGCGGTGCGGCTGCTTCGTCGTCATCTTCGATGAGTCCAAGTGATTTATATCTGGTACCGGCCGGTAATGATTATCCATTGGCATGCTCGATCGAATGCCAGTGCTTTTATCATGAAATCTAACACTTGCAGATGCCACTCAAAAGAGAATTCTGAAGCTGATGAACTTGGATGGCCAGACAGTCTAGCATACCAACATACATCTCCACATAAATGGTGGCATCTATGATGATCAGGGAGGATGACGTGAAGTGAACCATGCTCGATCGAATGTCAGTGCTTTTATCATGAAATCTAACACTTGTAGATGCCACTCAAAAGAGAATGTTGAAGCTGATGAACTTGGATGGCCTGACAGTCTAGCATTCCAACAGACATCTCCACATAAATGGTGGCCTCTATGGTGATCAGGGAGGATGACGTGCTATGGCAGCAATAATAGCGCAGTGCCGCTATCTCTCTCGTGATTGAATCATCCCAATCTGAAATTTGAGTGGAGTTCCCCATGGCAAGTGAATACCTTTCAATTGGATGCTTGAGGGAGAAGGGTACCCTATGATGCAAGTGGATGGTTGTATATCTGTTGTAAATCAAACCAAGTGTTCCCTTTTTATGTACTGTAACTGTGGTTATATTATTAGTGTATAAATTTTGCACAGAAACTGCATTTGCTATACTCTATATCTGAGCTAACAGTATTTGCTTTCCAATTGCAGCTTTAGTTCAGGCGTTTACGTCAAGTATCATTTTTCCTTAATCCCAGTTTTCTGTTAATCAAGCTGATGCATCCATGTGCTAATCTGCCGGTAGTGAGTGGGCAGAGGTGAGGGAGGGCGTCCAGCTGCCTGGCGGGTGCACCGGCGAGCACAACGTGGAAGACCCTGACAGTCCTTCCACTAGCAGCTTACTCACCGACTCTTTGATCATCATACTGCCACGTGCAACAGCCAACTGATAAAGGTATTGTGCATAGGTTGTATTTCTCATGTTTATTGTATTAACAGATTGACCGTTAGGTCCTTCCCTACAGGATCTTTAGAAAGAAAAAAACTACAAGGGAAGTACATATGAAGATACTGCAGTCTGCAGTTAACATCTCTTTTACCAATTTCGCATAACTTTGGTGGTCGTTTTATTATCCATTGATACCCATGTTTAATCACCATAGCTACATGGAAGAACAGATCATTGATATGTACTTTGGTGCCTCATTATCCATGCATATAATGATATATTGTTTTTAATTAAACCATGTGTATTATGATCTATATCTAATTATGACTACGACTTATATAATGTTTACACTAGCTATTCATTCTAATTAACATTCCAAGCTAGCATTGATATATAGCAATCGAGCAATCGTCAATGCCAAAAAACATCGTGCATATGAAGCTAAAGAAAACTTTCCTGATATTGTGCGAGAATTTCTTAAGCGCATCAACTAGATATTAATAATTTAAAACTGATCTAAACATATTTTTTGTTACTTCATTGTTTTCTTATTTTACATGTAGCTCTCAATATTTACACACTATTTTAATTATGATGTAGTCGATGCAAAAGGGACTTGGGGTTCATGGAGTCTGCAGAATGATAAACTAGCCATTTTCCTTCAACCACCTCCTTTTTTCTATTACAAATGATTGACCAGGTAACGAAAGATTCGTGATGTACTCCCTCTAAATGCACCTAGATATATAGCCGTGTTGATCATATTTTTTGTATTGGGCTTCCTTGTTCATTGGTATTAGTATTTTCTTGTGGAACACCATGGCCTAACTTTGTTATTTTAATATACTCGCAATTGTTTTCCACTATGATCATGCCAAAATGGTGTAAAAAATTGCATCCTTGATAGGGTTATAAATCATGAAGGATAGAAAACACTATAATTTTTCCTGAATCCTGCCTACACCACCATGATTTTCAGTAGTTGCAATTCTTGAAGTAATAATCATGCGGCTTCGAATTATATTCGACAATATAAATTGAGTCCATCAACATCTCAAAAGGCTGCACACGACATTCTACTATGGTCAAACTTCCAATAAGAACTTCTCATCGACTGGGGTGTCATGCTATCCTGGCTAGATCTCAGTATGTAATTTTCTTTTCTTTCTTGAGCTCTACCTCGCGCCTCCTTTGTAATACCCCTAAAAAGAGTATTTTCTTATATGGATATATTGTTCTCTCATATTTTGTTTGCTAAAATGTCTTTTAGTATATATCATGCATAGATATGAATTCTGTTTTTTACCGATTATATATTGCTGGATTATTATTGCATGAAAGATTAGTGTGCAGTCATGATTTTTAAAGAAACAACATATTCTGATCTCATATGAATTAAAATCATGCGCTTCAACAGTACTAACTTACTTTCTGGATATATATCACCATTAATGTCATGGATTTTATACTACTCAAAAGTTTCATTGGTTTTGCACCAGATGTTCCCCATAATAGAAAAATGTATCCTTAATAAAAGTTAATGTATCCATCTTATAGTAAAAGAGAAGGGTGTAAGTAACTGCACATATATGTTAGATACGGGCTAACTTGTAGAAGAAGAAGCTTGCCAATTTCCACTCAACGAAGTTTTCAGCCTGGTCTCACAACCGAGCCATATCTATCATGCACAATATCTTATTGCTTTCAGATCTCCCGTTTATTCTTAATGTCGCTACATTTTTGCTGGCTATTGATCTATGACGAAGGGGATGTGATGGTGCCAGTGCCCGTTGCTATTCAAACAACGGAGTGGATCTGGCAATATTTTTATCAATAAAGGTTATCTTTCATGTGGCCTTTGTTATTAGATACATGCAGATGTGTGTCACTTCCGTAGATCATATCTGGTTCCTAAAGTTTTAGATGTTACATATAACCATCAGTTACCTTTAAAAAAATGACCATCAGTTATCCCATTGGCAGTCCATGTACATGTTTTTTTATCTGCTTTAAAAATTATTGTGAAGCAAAGTAAAGTTGTATGTAAGAATATCCTAGATTGTGTTTTTATATACAAGGATCGCTTCAAGTTACCTCCTTTTTAGTGAAGCATTAAACTAAGAATGTAGAATGGGGGACCAAAATACTTCTTAGGAAAGTATGGAGGAGGAACTCAAATTAGTCTACCTTGCGATGTGATGTGTGCGTGCGTGTGTGCGCGCGCCCGTGTGCGGGTGCGAGTGTGCGTGCGCTTACGCTCATCTCTGGTCCAGGTTTAGTTGTCCCTGATGCTTGGTTTTAATTTTCTACTAGCGTATAATTATACAAGAAAATAAAAACTGAGAGGGTGAAATACCCCCAAAGGGAGTATCCAAAAAAGGGAGTACCATACAGAAAAGTAAAGTGGGAGTGTGAAAACCCCCGGAAGAATTAAAAAAGATTCGGTATCGGGAGGCGGGTTATGAGGGGAGGCATGCTGAAGGCGTAGTAGGACTGGAAGACAAATGGAATGGGATCCTTAACCGGTGCTAATTGTTATTTGGTTGCAACACAATTTATGTTATAGCTCTTGTCATACATCCTTTTGTATTCATCTCAGTGCCTATTTGACTTGTTTTCTACATAAATTATGGACCCGCTTTGTTGATGAACGGTCGCCAGGAGGAGGTGCATTTGCGAACGATTTCGTGGATGGTAGTTTCTTCAGAATGACATGGCAATTTCTGTCAGAGAAGGAAATTTTAGTTTTTCAAACTGTCACTGTGTGATCTCGTCTCAAAACTAAATCTGCTATCAAAAGGGGTTCAATTGCCACCCCTTTTGCAGCGATTGGTAGTCAGTTAACTTTTCCTTAAATGATAATATAAGAAAGAATAAGTATCAGAACTACTGCCATGGTGCCCATTTCAAGTCTAACAATGAATTAACAAGTTTAACATGTGAAGCCATTTTTATTTGTTGTGCGGACTATTAACATTAATTTATGTGCTTCATAGCGATGGAGTAAAAAAATTAGAGAAGGAGGTCGAACCCCGGCCTCTGCATCAATCGATGCATGCAACCATCTTATTAATTATTCCATAAAGGTCTAACAAGAGTATACATCAATCCACCCAAAGCCACCACTCACACCTACAAACTCGATAATATGGAGTGCTCTTAGTCCACATATCTAAGACCAGTGTTGTTTCCAATCCATCCACATAACGTATCGGGAACAACATCGGGTGCAGCACACCTAAAACGCACACCTCACACACACATTTTACCAGCCGCCATCATCCTCGAACCACTAACCCATCTTCAGGAAAGAGATCCACATCATCCTTGTCGGTGAATACTCACAACATATGCCATAGGTAGGCTAAAGTCGGTGAGAACCGAAGGGACAAAGGTGGGCACTGGGAACGAGGTTGGTACACGCATGGGACGCACGATGTACCCAGGTTCAGGGCTCTCCATAGAGATAACACCCCTAATCCTGCTTGTGTGTTTTATGTATGGGAACAGAGTACAATGTTGCTCCTGGAGTTGTGTTGGGAGGAGGAAGAGGGGAGCAGCCGGCTCGTCTCTGCCTCACTCTCTGTTTGTTGGTGAGTGTGTGGTGTCGAATGACTGGCCAGTGATCGATCCCTCGGCATGGGGGGCGGCCGGGGGGTTTATAGACGAACCCGCCGGCCAACAATATGGATAAAGGGTACAAGTGTGGGACCTGGTTGGCCGCTTCGCCGGCTGACCAGGGGCCCACAGGGGTCTTGTCTTGTTGATGAGGGGCCCGTCGGTTGCATGGTCTCGTTTACCTGTGGGACCCGCCGGCTGGCCAATGGGGCTCCCATGTAAGGTTGACGCTGAGCACGCGTTGTACGTCAAGCGTCGCCCCACGAGATTCTTCATGGGCAAGTTGTACGACCGCCTCCACTGTTCCCCACGCCGAGTGCAGTAATGGAGTGGGAGTGTGACGGTCCGACATCAGGCTAGGTGATGGATCAGAGCCGGGGTAGGTCAGCGGCGTGGCCGCCGACGCTCGTACCTGTCGGGCGCCCCGATCCAGCACCTTTGCTGACGCGTAGCTACCTTTAATCGTGAGGTCCTTTCCTGACCTATGATCTGATGTGACTGGTGATCCTCGGCCGGCTAGCCTGCTTGGTTAGCCGGCTCGCGGGTGGCCGCCTCCTCCCCAGTCCGGCTGGCGGGACCAGCCCGGCTTTGAAGGGGAGGCCGCCTGCGCTCTAGCCGGCAGGGGGTGCCGGGCCGGCCAGAAAGGTGGCCACCTCGTCTTCCAGCCGCCAGGCGATGCCCAGCCGGTCAGAAGACTTGGGCCTTGGGGATCTCCCTCTCTTCATGTCCATTGGGCCGGAAATGAAGGAGCAGGCTTGATGAGCCTACCCCGGGGTTATCCCCCCGACAGTAGTCCCCGAAGCTGGCGAGGTCTGCCGCCTGCGGGCGGGCGGCCTCACCGGCTTGTTGTCTTGTCTTGATATTTTGGCTGTTGTTTTCGGTGAAGGACGCCGGCTTCGGAGCCGGGCAGCTTCGAAGCGATGCTTCGATCCCGTCGTAGCTGGCCCGGAGAGCGCCACGTGCCAGGCCCCGCCTGGCATAATGATGGCGATTACTGCTTGACGGGACCGGGCCTGGGCCCTGGGTCCCGCCACGATGCCCCCTCGGCCTCCGCGCGGGAGATCTTCTGCGGATTTACTCCGCGACGGTTGGGCTTAGGGGAGCGTTACCGCCCGTAATACACGGCATTAATGGGGCCCGACGCACACCGGATCCCCTCCCCACGACGCTTCGTGGGGTTTAAATGGGACGCGAGGGTTTCGAGGAGGCCATTCGCCCCCTCTTCTCGCCCCGCTCCGTGCCTTCTTCCTCCTTGTGTCCTGAGAAGAAGAACTCGCGCCCCTCGTCTCCTTCTTCTTCGCTGCCGAGACCTCCTCCGCCCGCTTCGAGCTCTCGCCACCCGTAGCCATGGCCGGGGGATCTTCTTCGAAGTGGTCGTCGGCGCAGCACGCGTCCTTGCAGGGGGGCTGGCTGGGCAGCGATGTCGACGCGGGGCTCATCGACGCGCTCCTTCATCTTCGGCTGCTGCCCCGGGCCTCCCAAGTGTCGGTGCGCCTCCCTGGCTCCGAGGCCCCTCCCGCACCTGTCGCGGGAGAGGTGGTGGTCTTCGCCGAGCATTTCTACCGGGGTTTCGGGCTCCCGTCTAGCTCTTTCTTCGCCGAGTGGCTCCACTTCTTCGGCCTGCAGCCGCATCATCTGGCGCCGAACGCCATACTGCAGCTGGCCGCTTACGTGGTCCTGTGTGAGGGCTTCGTGGGGATCGAGCCTCGCGTCGATCTGTGGCGCAGCTTATTCTTCTTCAAGCAGCAATCCATCGCCATGGAGAAATCCGAGGTGGAGAAGCTCCAGGGGCCGCGCCCCATGACGCCGTGCGGGGCCGCGTTGGAGCATCACCGCCCGAAGTCCGGCTTCCCCCACATGCCTTTGCAAGACTCCATCAAGCATTGGCAGAAGGGGTTCTTCTATGTGAGGAGCACCGAACCGGCCCAGGACGCCCTCAACATGCCCCCGTCAGCCATCGCCCCTCCGACGCGGCAGAACTGGGACGCGAAGACCCCCAAGCCGCATCCTGAAGTGGCGCTCATTCGCGCCCACCTCGATATCTTGAGGGAGAGCGGCCTCCTCGGCCGCGACCTTCTCGCCGCCATGGTGGTTCGCCGGATTCTGCCTCTGCAGAGGCGGCCGCATCTGGTCTGCCAGATGAGCGGCCGGCTTGATCCGTGCTGGCTGTCCGTCAAGAGGCTCACCTCGGGCGCTGTGGCGCAGAGGGTGAACCTGATCTCCACCGCCCGTATGGATGAGGGCGGGGAATGGACGTGGGGGATGGCTCCGTTCAACCGGGCTCATCCGCCTCCCATGGTAGCCTTTCTCCCTTCTTTTCTGTCGTTTTGTTTTGAAGCCGGTGGCGTTTGCTGAGCCAGGTTGAATTCCTTTTTTGTAGATGTTCCAGACCCTGCAGGGGTCCCTCCCTTAGCCTGCTCCCGACGTGGAGGCGTCCGGTGCCTCCGAGATGGAGGATGAGGATGCGATGGAGCCTCGCTCGGACTCCTCCGCCGGCACGGGAGATCCCCTGGAGTCGGAAGGGACCGAGTCGTCCGGTGAGTACCCGCGGCACGCCCTAGCAGACTGGAAGGACGACGATGAGGGAGCCTCATTCTGCTCTGATGCAGCCTTTGAAGGAGACTCCGACGAGGTGGAGGAGGTCACCGTCCCACTACCGTTGCTCGGCCGACGTCAAGGCGGCGGAGCGACCGCTGCTGACGAGGCAGCCGGGAGGAAGGGCAAGGGTACCACAGCATCCCGGCCAGCCTCTAAGCGACCGGCACCAGGTCCTCCAGCCGGGCAGCGGGCAGACGGTGCCAAAAGGCGCTGTGGCGGTGGCCGGAAGCAGGTCCCGGTAGTTGTCGGGTATGGTTTCCTCCTTTTCTCTCTTCCGTATTTTGAGATGAACTTTGTTCCTGAGAAGCTTGGCTCGACAGGGAGGCGGAGCATGCGGATGAAGACAGCGCCTCCGCGGCCGAGCGGGCCGGCTGGGCAGCGGCTGATGCTGCCAACAGGGAGCTGGAGATAGAGTCCAAGCGCCGGTGGGACACGGCTGCGGGGAAGGTGGAGATAGAGTCCAAGCACCGGTGGGAACCAGCCGGGTCGAGAGGCCGACGAAGAAGCGTGTGAAGGCTAGACAGGACCCCTCCACACACGCCCGTGTGGAGGAGCAAGCTAGCGAGGCCGCCTCCGGGCCAACCCGAGGACCGAAGGGACCCGGCCGTCTGAGCCGGCAGCCCCGGAGCGGGTGGACCTGGAGACGATCCCGGTTTCTCCCCGGGCCGAAGCAGCTCCTGACGTGCCGGTGCTGGATCTGGTCGTGCCGGACGCGGCCCGTGATGCCCCAGGGGCGACCATGGATGCGCCGGACACGGCTCATCCGCCTCCTGTGGAGGAAGTAGCGCCGGAGGTTTCTCTCGAAAGAATTGAGTGGGAGGGTTGTGGAACTTGATGAGGTTATTGAACCATCACTTCAACCAGTGTGTAGCAGGGCGCAGGAAGTTGTTCCTGTGGCGCCTACACCAATTGAAGTGAAAGCTGATGATGGTGATCATCGAGCATCGGATCAAGTTACTACAAACCTCGTAGGTTGACAAGGTCACGTACTACTGCAGAGTGGTACGGTAACCCTGTCTTGGAGGTCATTGAGCAACAGTGAACCTACGAGATATGGAGAAAGCAATGGTGGGCCCGGATTCCGACAAATGGCTAGAAGCCATGAAATCCGAGAGAGGATCCATGTATGAAAACAAAGTGTAGACTTTGGAAGAACTACTTGATGGTCATAGGACTATTGAGTAAAGATGGATCTTTAAAAGGAAGACAGACAATGATGGTGATAAGTCACTATGAAGAAAAGCTCGACTTGTCGCAAAGATGTTTCCGACAAGATCAATCAGTTGACTATGATGAGACTTTCTCACTCGTAGCGATGCTAAAAGTCTGTTAGAATTATGTTAGTAGTTGCTGCATTATTTATGAAATATTGCACATAGGATGTCAAAACATTGTTTCCTCGACGGTTTCCTAGAGCAAACATTGTATGTGATACAACCAAGAGGTTTTGTCGATCCTAAAGATACTAGCAAGTATGCAAGCTCCAGCGATCCTTCAATGGACTGGTGCAAGCATCTCGGAGTTGGAATATACACTTTGATGAGATGATCAAAGGTTTTGGGTTTGTACAAGGTTTATGAGAAACTTGTATTTCCAAAGAAGTGAGTGGGAGCACTATAGAATTTCTGATAAGTATATGTGGTTGACATATTGTGGATCAGAAGTAATGTAGAATTTCTGTAAAGCATACAAGGTTGTTTGAAAGGAGTTTTCAAAGGAGTACCTGGATTGCGCTACTTGAACGTTGAGCATCAAAAATCTATGGAGATAGATCGAAAGCGCTTAATGGAAGTTTCAACAAGATGCATGCCTTGACAAGTTTTTGAAGGAGTTCAAAATAGATCAGCAAAGAAGGAGTTCTTGGTTGCGTTGTGAGGTGTGAATTTGAGTAAGACTCAAAACCCGACTCCGGCAGAATAAAGAGAATAGACGAAGGTCGTCTTCTATGCCTTGGCCGTAGAATCTGAAGTATGCCATGCTGGGTACCGCACCTGATGTGTGCCTTGACTCAAAGTCTGTTGAGAGGTACAGAGAGTGATCCATGATTGAATCACTAGCAGAGGTCAAAATTTATCCTTAGTAACT
The DNA here is from genome assembly GCF_904849725.1 of Hordeum vulgare subsp. vulgare. Taxonomy (NCBI): domain Eukaryota; kingdom Viridiplantae; phylum Streptophyta; class Magnoliopsida; order Poales; family Poaceae; genus Hordeum; species Hordeum vulgare. The sequence goes on along the minus strand of NC_058518.1, from coordinate 446,498,262 downwards.
GATGGACTAAGGAATTTTTCTCGATTATGGAGGTGGTTAAAGAGTTCGTCGTAAAGGGTTACGTCGATGCAAGCTTTGACACTAATCCGAATAACTATGAGTAGTAAAACGGATTCGTATAGTAGAGTAGATATTTGGAGTATTTACGAATAGCACATAGTAGCAGCATCTATAAGATGACATAAAGATTTGTAAAGAACACACGGGTCTGAAAGTTTCAGAACCATTGACTAAAACCGCTCTCACGAGCAAGACGTGATCAGACCCCATGACTATATGGGTGTTGGATTCGTTGGAATCACATGGTGATGTGAACTAGATTATTGACTCTAGTGCAAGTGGGAGACTGTTGGAAATATGCCCTAGAGGCAATAATAAATTAGTTATTATTATATTTCTTTGTTCATGATAATTGTTTATTATCCATGCTATAATTGCATTGATTGGAAACACAGTGCATGTGTGGATACATAGACAAAACACTGTCCCTAGTAAGCCTCTAGTTGACTAGCTCGTTGATCAAAGATGGTCAAGGTTTCCTGACCATAGGCAAGTGTTGTCACTTGATAACGGGATCACATCATTAGGAGAATCATGTAATGGACTAGACCCAAACTAATAGACGTAGCATGTTGATCGTGTCATTTTGTTGCTACTGTTTTCTACGTGTCAAGTATTTGTTCCTATGACCATGAGATCATATAACTCACTGACACCGGAGGAATGCTTTGTGTGTATCAAACGTCGCAACGTAACTGGGTGACTATAAAGATGCTCTACAGGTATCTCCGAAGGTGTTCGTTGAGTTAGTATGGATCAAGACTGGGATTTGTCACTCCGTGTGACGGAGAGGTATCTCGGGGCCCACTCGGTAATACAACATCACACACAAGCCTTGCAAGCAATGTGACTTAGTGTAAGTTGCGGGATCTTGTATTACGGAACGAGTAGAGAGACTTGCCGGTAAATGAGATTGAAATAGGTATGCGGATACTCACGATCGAATCTCGGGCAAGTAACATACCGAAGGACAAAGGGAATGACATACGGGATTATATGAATCCTTGGCACTGAGGTTCAAACGATAAGATCTCCGTAGAATATGTGGGATCCAATATGGGCATCCAGGTCCCGCTATTGGATATTGACCGAGGAGTCACTCGGGTCATGTCTACATAGTTCTCGAACCCGCAGGGTCTGCACACTTAAGGTTCGACGTTGTTTTATGCGTATTTGAGTTATATGGTTGGTTACCGAATGTTGTTCGGAGTCCCGGATGAGATCATGGACGTCACGAGGGTTTCCGGAATGGTCCGGAAATGAAGATTGATATATAGGATGACCTCATTTGATTACCGGAAGGTTTTCGGAGTTACCGGGAATGTACCGGGAATGACGAATGGGTTCCGGGTGTTCACCGGGGGGGCAACCCACCCCGGGGAAGCCCATAGGCCTTGGGGGTGGCGCACCAGCCCTTAGTGGGCTGGTGGGACAGCCCAAGAAGGCCCTATGCGCCATAGGAAGAAAATCAAAGAGCAAAGGAAAAAAAGAGAGGAGGTGGGAAAAAGGGGAAGGACTCCACCTTCCAAACCTAGTTGGATTCGGTTTGGAAGGGGAGGACTCCCCCCCTTGGCTCGGCCGACCCCCTTAGGGGTCCTTGGACCCCAAGGCAAGACTCCCCCTCTTCCCCCTATATATACGGAGGTTTTAGGGCTGATTTGAGACAACTTTTGCCACGGCAGCCCGACCACATACCTCCACGGTTTTTCCTCTAGATCGCATTTCTGCGGAGCTTGGGCGGAGCCTTGCTGAGATTAGATCACCACCAACCTCCGGAGCGCCGTCACGCTGTCGGAGAACTCATCTACCTCTCCGTCTCTCTTGCTGGATCAAGAAGGCCGAGATCATCGTCGAGCTATACGTGTGATGAACGCGGAGGTGACGTCCGTTCGGCACTAGATCGTGGGATTGGTCGCGGGACGGTTCGTGGGGCGGATCGAGGGACGTGAGGACGTTCCACTACATCAACCGCGTTCACTAACGCTTCTGCTGTGCGATCTACAAGGGTACGTAGATCGGAAATCCCCTCTCGTAGATGGACATCACCATGATAGGTCTTCATGCGCGTAGGAAAATTTTTGTTTCCCATGCGATGTTCCCCAACACCTGTCGCGCCAAGGGCAAGGGGCCGGCCTGGGAGCCGGCCCATGAAGTCGTGGCGGGCGGCGAACGCGGCCCGTCGGCACCGTTTTATCCGGCGTGCCAGAGCTGGTGACGTTGTTTGACAGTGGTCGGTCGAAGGTGGAGCAGGCGGCCCACGTGGTATGCGGCGACATGGAGCGCCTGGAAGCCCGCACCCAGGTAGGCCTTGCCTGTTTCAATTTTTCTTTGCTTTTTTCTCCTCTCTTGATGTCAGTGGGGGCGCGACAGCGCACCCACTGGGTGTAGCCCCCGAGAATCGGGTGGGTTGATTGCCAACCGGTCTGAATCCCTTGGAGGCCCTTTTCTTCTGCATATTTTTCTTCAGTGGGGGCGCGCGAGCGCACCCACTGGGTGTAGCCCCCGAGAATCGGGCTGGTTATACTTTTAACCAGGTCGAATCTTAATCATGTTCCCTTTCTCTTCCCTTTGGCAGGCGCTATACGATGCTCAGGTACAGGCGTACAACGAGCTTCGGGATGAGCACCTGGGGGCTGATAGCCGGATCACCGAGCTTGAAGTCTGGCTGGGCGAGGCTTCCGCGGAGCGTGATGCCCTTCGCGAAGCCGGCTCCAAGAGCGGCTGGACCTTCTTCAGGCGGAGAAGAAGGAGCTCGAGGCGGCCGGTCGGGTTGAGCTGGAGCGGCTGCAGGCCATGTTGCAGGAGAGGGAGGCCTCCTACTCTGCAGACATGGACCGCCTCGCGTCGCTCCATCTTAAGGAGGCAAACCTCAAGGACGCCGCCTTGAGGGCGAAGGATGAAGCCCTTACCCAAAAACAAGCGCAGCTCGGTAAGGCGCTAGAGTCCGCCGCGACCCTCTAGGAGGAAATCGCCCGCCTCACTCATGCGAGTGAGGTGCGGGAGCGTGAGGTCCTCGAGGTCTTTCACGAGACCGACGACGCCTTCCAGCGTAGGTTTCCTTTCCTTGTTTTGCGTTTGGTTTTTTGGTCGTCTCCTCCTCTTGCTATGTTCTTACGTCCCGGCTATCTTTACCCCAGATCTCTTCTCCGAGACCCAGGTCGCAGCCGACACCGCCGTTGAGGTGTGCCGCGAGGAGCGCCGCGCGGCCGGGCAGGAGGTAGATACTACCTCCGGCTGGAGCGTCGAGGAGATAGGCGTGGGCTTCGGGCCCGCCTGCACGTCCTGAGCAAGTCTGTGACTCAGCTCCAGGTTGCAGGCTCGTCGATGGTGGCGGCCCTGTGGCCAGAGGGCGTGGAGCCGACGACCATGAGCCGGCTTGCCCGCTGGCTTGCAGCGGGTGGAGAGCGCCTGGACGCCTGGCGAGCCTCCGCCGCGCGGTCTGGGGCTTATATGGCCCTGCGCTTGGCCAAGTCTTGGTATCACAACCTGAACTTGGGCAAGCTGGTTGCCCAGCGCGACGGCTCAGAGGCGGAGCTGCAAGGCATGGATGAGGAGCTCCGGGTGAGAGCTAGCGCCGTCGCCGAGTACGCCGCCTGGGATGACTTCGTCTTGGAGCGGGGTGAGAACAGCGGCATGATCGCCGAGGATCTGCACGGCCTCCAGCCTTACGACGTCGATGGCAGCGCCGAAGAGGCGGCCTGGGCTGTGGAATCTGCAGCCGCCTCCAGCGGTGGGGCGTATGCCGACTTCGGGATCAGTGGAGCCGGGGGCTGCAACGGGGGAGACGGCGCATCCACCTCGGGAGGAGCCGGAGGCGGCGATGCTTCCACATCAGGAGCGGCAGCCGAGACTACCCCTGAGGTCGTTGTCCCGTAACTGGCGTCGTTTTGTGTTTTTTTTGTTCTACCCCCGGAGGGATGTAACGAACGTGGGCCGTGGGCCAATGCTTTTTATGAATGTATATATTCAGCATTATATTCGTCACCAAGCGTGCTGTCTTATGATCCCGTCTTTTGATTCCTGGTTGACTTCTCTTATCCGAAGCCATCAAGACGTAAAGAACAAGACATAAGCCAATCAGAGGCCGGCTAGAATGAACCAACTCGAGCCGGTCGTCACTAGTATAGTCGGACTGTGCATGTATTCGACCTGACCCGGCGTCACACCGCGAACCGAGCGACCGGAGCCTGCCCGCAGGTTCAAGCGATGGATCGGGATTCAGCCGGTACACTATGTGCCCGACTACAAGGATTGACCGTCCGAGCGGCTGGCGAGCCCCCGAGCTTGTTTGAAGCTAGCAAGGGGTCGCGCGGCGTAGCCTCCGGGCTTAAGCAAGCCAGCAAGAGGTGGTACGCGGGGTAGCCCGTACACGGAGTGAAAACTCTTTTAGCAAGAGAAAGCATGGAGCCTGCTTTTTTCTGCGTAGCCTCCGAGCTTAAGCAAGCTAGCAAGAGGTGGTACGCGGTGTAGCCCATACACTGAGTGAAAACTCTTTTAGCAAGAGAAAGCATGTAGCCTGCTTTTTTCGCCATATTAGTTGTTCCCGGCAGTCAAAGGCCGTCTTGAGTCTTGAATGGGATCGTATATACGATCGAGCCGGCCCGAGCCGTTCGTCCTAAGTATAGTCGGACTGTGCATGTATTTGACCTGACCCGGCGTCACATCGGGAACCAAGCGACCGGAGCCAGCCTGCAGGTTCAAGCGATGGACCGGGATTCAGCCCGTACACTATGTGCCCGACTACAAGGATTTGACCGTCCGAGCGGCTAGCGAGCCCCCGAGCTTGTTTTAAAGCTATCAAGGGGCTGCGCTGCATAGCCTTCGGGCTTAAGCAAGCCGGCAAGAGGTGGTACGCTGTGTAGCCTGTACACATGAGTGAGAACTCTTGATAGAAAGAAACATGGAGCATGTCCTTTTTATTGCCTTCTTTGTTTCCCGAAGTGGGAGGAAGATACATGTGTATGCTCTTCCCTTCGCTTGTCTTCCGCCTTTTAGCAATAGAACGGGCGAAGCAACGCCGCGTTCCATGGGCACTCCGTTTCATGGCCGGAGTCGTCCCTCTTGCGCTTCCTTGGCTTCTGGGCGTCAATTAGGTAGTAAGTGTTGTTGTGTAATGCCCTACTGACGATGAAGGGTCCCTCCCAGGGGGTGAGAGCTTGTGCTGGCCGGCAGTGCGCTGGATTCTTCTGAGGACCAAGTCTCCCTCCCTGAAAGAGAGTGGCCTGATCCTTTTGTTGTGGTAGTATCTCAGCTTCTGTTGGTAGATGGCCGTCCGGCTCAAAGCCAAGTCCCTTACTTCCTCGAGGAGATCCACACCGTCTTCTCTGGCCTCCTTCGCCTCCGTTTCTGTGTATAGGGTGACCTGAGGCGAGTCGAATTCGACATCCGTGGGGATGATAGCCTCAGACCCGTATACCAGAAAGAATGGAGTGAAGCCGGTCGACCGGTTGGGCGTGGTGCGGAGGCTCCATAGTACAGCCGGCACTTCTTCGATCCAGCAGCTGGCTGACCTCACCAGTTGTGCCACTAGCCTTGGCTTGATGTCGGCTAGGATCAGGCCATTGGCCCTCTCCGCTTGGCCGTTTGACTGGGGGTGTGCCACTGAGGCCAGGTCGAGCTGGATGCCTACCTTGGAACAGTAGAGCGCCAGGGCGCCCTTGGCGAAGTTGGTGCCGTTGTCGGTGATGATGCTGTGGGGACGCCATATCGAACAAAGATGTCTGTGATAAACCTGACGGCAGTGGGGCCGTCAAGCTTCTTGATAGGCCTGGCTTCGATCCACTTGGTAAACTTGTCGACGGCTACCAGAAGATGCGTCATTCCTCCACGAGCCGTCTTGAAGGGCCCAACCATGTCCAGTCCCCAGACGGCGAATGGCCATGACAAGGGGATGGTTTTCAGCGTTGAAGGCGACATATGGCTTTGTGCACTGAAGCGCTGGCAGCCTTCACATTTGTCCACCAGATCCACAGCCTCCTCGAGGGTCGTGGGCCAATAGAATCCATGGCGGAATGCTTTGGCCACCAGGGTTCTAGAGGCAGCATGATGCCCGCACTCCCCCTGGTGGATCTCTCTGAGGATCTCCTACCCTTTTTCTGATTTGACATAGCGTTGGAACACGCCGGTCGTGCTGCGTCGCACCAGTTCACGATTGATGATGGCGTAGGCGGCGGACCTGCGCTGGGTCTGCCTCGCCTCCGCCTCGTTCTGAGGAAGTTCGCCGCGAAGAAGGAAAGCCAGAATGGCCTGAGCCCATGATGGAGCCGACACAAGGGCCGCCTCCGCTTCGTCTTTACTGTTGGGGGCTTCTGCAGCCCCCGAGCTTGATGGCGTCTCCGATGCTATTGCTGCAGCCGGCTCCTCGTCTATCTCCATGACGTCCACCCACTGGGAGGATTTGAGCCCGGGCAGAGCCGGGGTTGTCGTTGTACCTGGTGTCGTTGTTGGAGTCGGGTGGACCAATGGAGCCGGAGTAGGATCCGAGGCCGGCGTAGTTGGTGGAGCCGACGACGCTTGCACTGTTGATTCAGTCGGTGCCATATTTGGAGCCGGTGCCGCCAGTGCAGCCGGCGTGGGGTCCGTAGCCGGCATAACTAGCGGAGCCGGCGGCGCTTGTATCGTAGAGTTGGCTGGTACGAAGATTGATGCCGACTCCGGAGACGGCTTGATACACGGCTTGTGGAGTTGCTCGAAGGAGACGCCGGCTGGGATGGCCTGCCTTGTGGAGCCGATCTTTGCCAGCGTGTCTGCCGCCTCATTCTCCGCCCTGGGAACGTGGTGGAACTCACAACCCTCGAAGGGGCCGCTGAGCTGCTGGATGAGGAAGCGGTAGCTTGCCATGTTGGCGTCCCTGGCGTCCCATTCGCCCGAGACCTGCTGCACCACCAAGTTCGAATCGCCGAAGCATATGAGCCGCCGGATGCCAATCTCCTTGGCAAGCCGGAGGCCGTGAGCCAGTGCTTCATACTCGGCGAGGTTGTTGGAGGCGGCGAAGTGGATCTGGAGAGCGTACTTGAGTTGGTCCCCTTTCGGAGACGTCAAGATGATGCCGTCTCCCAGTCCCGTCCGCATCTTCGAGTCGTCGAAGTGCATCCGCCAATGCGTGGAGTCCGGAGGCGGTGGCTCGAACTGGGTCTCGGCCCAGTCGACTAAGAAGTCGGCCACCACCTGTGATTTGATGGCGGTGCGAGGCTCGTACCAAATGTCGTGGTCCGCCATGGCGATGGACCACTTGGCAATTCTGCCCGTGGCATCACGGTTGCCCATGATCTCTGATAGTGGAGCAGTGCTCACCACAGTGATGGCATGCTCTTGGAAGTATTGTTTTAATTTCTTAGCAGCAAGGTAAACACCATAACACATTTTCTGATAATGAGGGTAGTTCTGCTTAGAGGCGGACAAGACCTCACTAAGGTAGTAGACAGGGCGCTGCACTGGCAGGGCCTTGCCCTCCTCTTTGCGCTGAACTACCAACACTACGCTGACCACTCGAGTGGTCGCCGCGATGTATATGAGTATGGGTTCCCTTCCAGATGGGGCTGCTAAGATTGGCAGGCTCGAGATTACCCGCTTGAGGTCGCGGAAGGCTTCGTCCGCCTGGTCGTTCCACTCGAACTTCGTCGTCGTTTTCATGAGCTGGTAGAGTGGAACAGCCTTCTCGCCAAGCCGGCTGACGAACCGGCTGAGGGACGCCAAGCAGCCGACGAACTTCTGGACGTCGAGGATTCGAGCCGGCCGCACCATCCGCTCGATGGTGCTGATCTTCTTAGGGTTCGCTTCGATGCCGCGGGCGGATACGAAGAACCCCAAGAGTTTGCCGCGTGGGACCCCGAAGACACACTTCTACGGATTGAGCCGGATCTTGTATTCGCGCAGATTGGCGAATGTCTCTCGCAGGTCGTCGAGGAGGCTGAAGTGCTGCTTCATCTTGACGATGATGTCATCCACATAGACGTGGATGTTTCTGCCAATCTGTGGCAGTAGGCACTGCTGCATGCAGCGTTGGAACGTCGCACCTGCGTTCTTCAGACCGAACATCATGGTGGTGTAGCAGTAGGCCCCGAAGGGCGTGATGAAGGAGGTCTTCAGGCGATCAGCTGGATCCAGCTTGATTTGATGGTAGCCTGAATAAGCATCCAGAAATGACAGCAGTTCGCAGCCTGCAGTGGAGTCGATCACTTGATCTATCCTAGGCAACGCGAAGGGGTCTTTCGGGCAGGCCTTATTCAGGCTAGTGTAGTCGATGCACATTCGCCATGTGTTGTTCTTCTTCAGCACCAGGATTGGGTTCGCCAGCCAGTCCGGGTGGAAAACCTCCATGATGAAGCAGGCTGCAAGGAGCCGGGTGATCTATTCTCCGATTGTGCGTCGCTTCCCCTCGGCGAAGCGGCGCAAAGGTTGTTTCACCGGCTTTGCATCCGGTCGCACGTGAAGTTTGTGCTCGGCGTACTTCCACGGGACACCCGACATGTCCTTGGGGGACCATGCAAAGATGTCCCGATTCTCACGGAGGAAGTCGACGAGCTCGCCTTCCTATTTGGGGCTGAGGCCAGCCCCGATGGTGATGCAGTGCTTCGGTTTGGCAGGGTCGAGTGGGACCTGCTTGGTCTCTTTAGCCGGCTTGAAAGAGCCCTCGCCGGCCGATTGGGACGGAGGAGAAGGAATTACCGGCTGCTCGGTAGCCTGGGCCACGAGCCGGTCGATCTGTCGCTTCTCCTCGGCAATCACCAAGGCGTCGGCGAGGCGGCTGCTATCTTGGGCGCACTCGAGCGACTTCTTGTAGTCGCCAACAATAGTGATGATGCCCTTGGGACCCGGCATCTTCATCTTCAGGTAGGCGTAATGCGGAATAGCCATGAACTTGGCCAGAGCCGGTCTCCCCAGCAGCACGTGATACGGGCTACTGAGGTCCACCACCTCGAACCATCTGGACTCACGGCGGAAGTGGGCCTTGTCGCCGAAGAGGACGTCCAGCTGGATCTTGCCGATGGGCGAGCACGACTGCCCAGGCACGATGCCGTGGAAGACAGTGCTGGTTGGTAGGACGTCCGTCTCCTTGAGCCCGAGCTTGCGGAGAGTGTCGAGGTAGAGGATGTTGATGTTGATGCCGCCATCGACCAGCACCCGGGAGAATCGGTAGGTGAGCCTCTTGGAGGCGAAGGTGGGGTCGAGGACGAGTGTGTATGACCCCGGGTTGGGCATCATCGTAGGGTGGTCCACCCGGCTCCATGTAATTGGTTTGTCGGACCAATGCATGTACTGGGGAACCGGGAGGACAGTGGCGTTTACCTCGCACCGCCTTTGGCGCAGGCTGTGCTTGTCGTCGCCTTCACTGGTGAAGACGACGAACGCTCCGTCTTGATGCGGGTAGTCGTCAGGGTGTGGGCCATCGTCGCGAGGGGCGGCGGAAGCGGAGCGTGATGGGGAGCCGGTGCACGGGGCGCCGCCTGCGCACCCGGGGGAGCCGGCATTCCCTCCCCTTGCGACAGCCGGTGTGCGATGCTGCACTGTCGAAGGGTATGGGCAGACGGCACCGCCCCCGAATGTATCTTGCAGGGGGCGTCGAGCGGCTGCTCAAGAGTCTGCTTGGGCAGCCAGTTGGGGTTGCCCTGATTGCGACGCTTTCGTGGAGGGCCGGCTTGGGAAGCTGACGCCTCGCCCTCCACGTTGGCCACTAGCTTGTTGTTGGCCATCTGATCCGCCTTGCGCTTGTAGTTGTTCTGGCCGCCTCGGTTGTCCCCAGCCGGCTTGGGAGTAACCGGCGCAGGCACAACCTTGTCCGAGGCGGTCACCTTGATGCGCATCGCGGAGTAGGCCGTAGCGTACTTGTCCGCCTTGGCCATGAGCACCGCCAAGGAGGTGGGCTCGACGCACATGAGCTTGTGCTTGAGGAGGGTATCGTCTCGGCATCCGTCGATGAAGTACTGTATGGCTTGTGCCTCATGCACCCCCTCACAGGAGTTGTGGAGCTCAGTCCACCGGGTGACGTAGTCGCGGAGGGGTTCGTCGGCCTTTTGGACGCACATGGCCAGCTCGCGAGGCCGACAAGGGCGCTTGTAAGTGCCGGTGAAGTTGCGGACGAACGCCTCCTCGAAGTCCACCCAGGAGTTGACGCTGCTGGCCGGGAGGCTGTTAAGCCATGTCCGGGCCGAGCCGGCCAGCATGAGTGGCACGTAGTGGACCGCTACGCGCTTGTCGCCCCTGGCGATGCCTACGGCCGTGGTGTAGTCGATCAGCCACTCTTCTGGCTTGGCCGTGCCGTTATATTTCGGCGTATCCCGAGGCAAGGTGAAGCCTCGGGGGAACGGCTCCCCTCGGATCCGGGGGCCGAAGCAAGCCGGACCGACGGGTCCGTCTTCCTCTAGGAGGGCCGAATGGGCCAGGGCGATGATACGCCGACGGGCATCCTGCTCGTCTTGGGAGGCGGGAGCGCCAACCCTGGTGGCGAGAGGGGAGGCTCCTCGGGAGCCGGATGCGTGAGTTCTTCGCGGGGGAAGATCCCCGTACTCCGAGTCGCCCTCGTCGCCTCCGCGATGTAGGCCCGAAGTGTGCTCGCTCTAGTGCTGCGAGCGCCGGCCTTGGCTTCCCTCGCCCCTCCAGCCGGAAGGGCGATGCGAGGAAGATCCTTCGGTGTGGTGCTGGCCGCTAGGGTTGCGGCAAGCCCCGAGTTCGGCCCCGGGGACTCTGAATGAGCCTGGCCGGGGTCGAACCGAGCGTGCTGCTGGTTAGCGGCGTCAAGGAGATCCTTGACGCGCTTCTCCTGGAAGGCGTGCTCCTCGCCTTCCAGGCTGGCCATCTCCTCCATGGCCGCCTGCGTCGCCCGCATGTTGGCCGTAGGAGTCTCGTAGGTGGGCAGGTCCCCGCCTAGGACCTCGGTGACGAACCGTCCGCGGCTGCGGACCGATCCAAGCCGGCTGGGTGCCTCGGAAATCGGAGTAAGACCATGTGCGGAGTTATACTCACGATGTTTAGCCTCCAACCGACGTTTTGCCGAGGCCACGGCGATGCCCTCCTCCAAGATACGCTTGCGTGCCTCCTCCAGCGAGGCCCGAGCGTCTGCAGGGTCGGCGTAAGCGGCGACCGGTGTCTTCAGGCTGGCAATGGCGTCCGGATGAGTGTCGGCGGCCGCCGCAGCAGGCTCGCCAGCGCCTGCGGAGACCTTGCCGTGAGCCGCGCTGGTGCCGGCGCCGATAACCATCACCTCCACGACGTTGGAGACGGCAGCGACGTGGTAGGGGGTGAAGAACCCCACCGGCGGTGGAGGGCCGTCGAAGATGAGGACGTTACTGGGGTAAACGTCGTGGGTAGGCGTCTCAACGATAGAGAGCCTGCCGAAGCGGGCACAGAGCGCCTCAACGTTGTAGTCCTCGTCGAAGTAGCGGGGGCCTTCGTTGAGGCGGAGGTCGCTGAAGAGAACGCTGAGGTTCTCCATAGCTGCGACGACGACACTAGGAAGCGCCTCGTCATTAGAATCTTCGTCCGAATCCGCATGGCGGACGGGGACGTCGATCATCATGGGCGTTGCCTCGTCGAAAGCGAGCTCCACGGGCATGCAGACTGATCCGTACACGATGCATCCGGTGGTGTAGGTGCAGGGCCCCGCCCAGCGCGTGAAGCCAGCCGATGCCGCGATCGGCCCCACGGTGGGTGCCAAATGTCGGTGAATACTCACAACATATGCCATAGGTAGGCTAAAGTCGGTGAGAACCGAAGGGACAAAGGTGGGCGCTGGGAACGAGGTTGGTACACGCATGGGACGACGATGTACCTAGGTTCAGGGCTCTCCGTAGAGATAACACCCCTAATCCTGCTTGTGTGTTTGATGTATGGGAACAAAGTACAATGTTGCTCCTGGAGTTGTGTTGGGAGGAGGAAGAGGGAAGCAGCCGGCTCATCTCTGCCGCGCTCTCTGTTTGTTGGTGAGTGTGTGGTGTCGAATGATTGGCCAGTGATCGGTCCCTCTGCATGGGGGCGGCCGGGGGGTTTTATAGACGAACCCGCCGGCCTACAATATGGACAAAGGGTACAAATGTGGGACCCGGCTGGCCGCTTCGCCGGCTGACCAGGGGCCCACAGGGGTCTTGTCTTGTCGATGAGGGGCCCGCCGGCTACATGGTCTCGTTTACCTGTGGGACCCGCCGGCTGGCCAATGGGGCTCCCGCGTAAGGTTGACGCTGAGCACGCGCTGTACGTCAAGCGTCGCCCCGCGAGATTCTTCATGGGCAGGCTGTACGACCACCTCCACTGTTCCCCATGCCGAGTGCAGTAATGTAGTGGGAGTGTGACGGTCCGACATCACGCTAGGTGATGGATCAGAGCCGGGGTAGGTCAGCGGCGTGGCCGCCGACGCTCGTACCTGCCGGGCGCCCCGATCTAGTACCTTTGCTGACGCGTAGCTACCTTTAATCGTGAGGTCCTTTCCTGACCTACGATCTGATGTGACTGGTGATCCTCGGCCGGCTAGCCTGCTTGGTTAGCCGGCTCGCGGGTGGCCGCCTCCTCCCCATTCCGGCTGGCGGGACCAGGCCGGCTCTGAAGGGGAGGCCGCCTGCGCTCTAGCCGGCAGGGGGTGCCGGGCCGGCCAGAAAGGTGGCCGCCTCGTCTTCGAGCCGGTAGGCGATGCCCAGTCGGTCAGAAGACTTGGGCCTTGGGGATCTCCCTCTCTTCATGTCCATTGGGCCGGAAATGAAGGAGCAGGCTTGATGAGCCTACCCCGGGGTTATCCCCCCAACAATCCTTGCCAGTCCAATCATCCGTGGACGCCACCACGGCGCCCAACGGCGCCACCGCCCTGCGCTCATCCGTCCAGCTATGAAGACTCCGGGAGATCTGCCGTGCGTAGCACTTGCCAACCACGCATGACTCAGTGTAGCACCTGTCGGCCAGGCATGACTTGACAGCTCCACCGAAATTCCGTGCAAGACGAAGCCGCTCCACCTCCTGCCTCAGTCCGCCAGCGCTGCTCCACAAACGATGCTCCCAAGAGAGAAACGACATCACAGTACCGCCATCATCCGATCTGGAAGACCAGATCCTAGGGTTTCCCCCGAAGCAATGCCCACCACCAGCAACCGTTCAGAACCCACACAGTGCCCACCACCACTCAGCCCTCAAGGCGACGCCTTCAGGAAGGTCACGACGTCAAGGACGCCGCCGCCGCCCACCGGAGTTAGAATTTTCACCCGAGAGGCAAGGAGGGGGAGCAGAGGAGCAGATGTATACCGACGTCTCCAAAAAGAAAAACGGCGCCCTTGAGCGTCGTCGTCGGCGAGGCCGGCCTGGGCCAACCAAGGGGTTTCCCCCAATCCGAATCTCCTTCACCAGCTTCACCCGCATGTAGGGCTCCGGCAAACGCCGGCACCGCCAAGTCCGCGGGAGAGAGGCCCACAGATGAGGGCCGGATGACAGCGGCCAGATCTGGCGCCGCCGGCCGCCATAGCAGCCACCGACGGCTGACCATAACCAGGCGCACCGCCCCCTGACTAGAGCCATCACCACCAAAACCGTGTCCGCCGCAATCGCGCCCAGCCAACAATCCCTGCCACCGCAAACGCGCCTGGCCGCCGCTCCCTACTGGTTGCGCGCCCCGCATCCGCCATGGCAGCCCCGGTGGGCGAGAGATCTCGCCGGATCCCGCTGAAAAGACCTCGATGACGCCTAGAGGGGGGGGTGAATAGGCTATTTAAAAACTTCTTCGGATTTGGCTTAAAACTAATGCGGAAATAAACTAAGAGGATACTTGTCAAGCACAAATCCTAAATGCACTAGGCACTGCAACGTGTATCAACAACATGATCTACCAAGATGGACACAATACAGTTACTAACAAGCACAAGTAAGTTACACAAACTTACTTGAGCTATATCACACGCCAAATAGGTGAACAACACAAGATACTAGATCACACTATAGCACACGATATATCAAAAGCCGCAAGTGTGAACGTGTGGATATAGAGGGTATGCTTGAATGATTAATCTTGTACACGAAATAGCCAACACAATATAATGAGCAGAAACAATATGCAATGTATGTGTGCTCAAGTAACACAAGTAAACCACAAGTAAGGAGTTAGGGTTAAGGATAACCAAGGTCACTGAGACGAAGATGTATCCCGATGTTCACTTCCTTGGAGGGAAGCTAGTCACCGTTAGAGAGGTGGATGTTACCACGAAGGCACACCAATGCCACGAAGGCTCACCCTATTCTCCCTTTGAGATAACACCACGAAGGCGTTTCTCAACCACTAGTGGTAAGCCTTTGAGGTGGCTTCCAAACCCTCACAAACTTTTCCGGGGGTAATCAGACGGATTGATTCCTCTCCGAAGAACTCCTACCGCCTAGGAGTCTCCAACCTCCAAGAGTAACAAGATCACGGGGAATGCTCAAAACTTGCTCAAATCTCAAATAGCTTGCGTTGAGAGAAGGAGAGGGAGACGATCTATCTTTTGATTGGAACAACTCTCAAAGGGGCTCACAAATGCTCTTGGGATCTAAGATTTGGTGTGAGCAAATGTGTGTGAGGTAGAAATGTGTTCTTATGAGGATATGGTTGTGTTGGGCACACTCTCACGAAGTGGGAGGGGGTATATATATAGTGGGGAGTGTAAAACAGCCGTTGGGGACACTTTAAGTCACACGGGGTTCGGACATCCGGCAGTTCACGGATGTCCGGGCGTCCATAAGGAGTCGGACGTCCGACAGGGGTCGGTCGTCCGAGGGCTGTAGATATGTCTGGAATCACTGTGAGTTGAACAGGGACCGGACGTCCGGAGAAGGCCGGAAGTCCGATTTATTCGACTCAAACTTCTCTGGTGCAAGATTCCGTATTTCCGAAAGGGGATGGACGTCCGGCCCTTAGACGTCCAGAGGGAGCCGGAAGTCCGAGTTATGTGGCTCAAGTTCTTCTGGTGCAGGGCTCCGGATTTCCGAAGCAGGTCGGTCGACCGGCCCTCGGACGTCCGGAGGGAGCCGGAAGTCTGAGTTATATGGCTCAAGTTCTTCTGGTGCAGAGCTCCGGATTTCCGAAGCTGGTCGGTCGTCCGACCCTCGGACGTCCGGAGGAGGTCGTATGTCCGAGGCACTGGTCCTGTTTTCTGATAACAGCAGAGCAGTGGAGATGTGGTATGAGCAGAACAGTGGATATCTAGTTTGAGCAAATTCATCACAAAACCTGTGATCCCCTCTTAATAGTGCGGGATCCCTAAAGACTCAAGAATTATAAAAAGGGGTACCGATGATCCATACTTGAGTGTATACTTTTATTCGCTGATCATCACTCCGCACCACTAACGTCAAAGGGACTGATGCCTTTGAGTTAGCCCTTTCACTTGAGCTTGATGTTGTTGTTCCTTCTTGGCTCAATGTTGAAAGCAAGACATGATGAAGTCTTCAAGTAGCTCTCCCATACACAATGTGGAAAGCCTAGCTTATATATTCATCTTCATTTGTCCACCATGTGAACATCCACAAGGATCAAGCATGTAGTGCTGAGGAATGCTTATCTTGATCTTGTCCTTGTTAGCACATGAGCTCGTCCTTATGAACACATGATCATTCACAATAGCTTAAAAGAGGATTAGTGATTAATTATCTATATGTGTGTTGTCAGCAACACCAAAACACGATTAAGGGCATGACTGCACTTTCAATCTCCCCCTTTTTGGTAGTTGATGACAACATACATATAGCTCTCAAAAATAGTAATAGACATGTGTGGCTTAGGAGAGTTTTGTTACGATGCTTATGAAGCTCCCCCTTATTATATGCATAGTAAAATAGGTAAGTGTGGGAGCTCCCCCTTAATGTGTGCATTGAAGGTAATAACATGATATAACACCATAATAGTTCAACAATACATAGCATATCATATGAATCAATAGTATAGCATAAAACTCATCATCATATGACACAACGATAATATCGTGATATCTCATCACCACATGATAGTTCAACAATACATCATCCATAGGTGATGGCATAGCACACCATCCATAAGTATCGTTACATGATGACACATCATTAAGTTCGACATAATACATCATACCATACATTGTGAGAGGAACTAAAATCGAAACTAAGATAAGATAATGTTCTCCCCCTTTGGCATCAAGGACCAAAAAGGAGAGAAAACCGGCAATGCTATCACATACTCAAATATCACCCTCATCAATATCATCATTAATCAGGCATCATCCTCATCATCAGGCAAACCACTGCCACTAGCCTCATCAAGAAAATCAGCCCACTCAGGACCAGATGGGAAGCCAAAGTCAGAAGGAGGAGCATCAGGAAGGGCCTCATCGTCACTCACATCAAGAGCGCCCGAGTCTCTTAGATGAGCCTTGAGGGCATTCTTGGAGGAGATGAGACGAGAAACCACATCATGGGTTTGACCGCACTGGAAAGAGAAGGCCTTCATCATAGCAGAATGTGCCTTGCCGATGAATTTGGCAAAGCGACCGAGAGGAGCTGAACTGGATGAAGGGGTTGCTGATCGGGCAGCAGTGCGGCGAGTGGAGGTGGATGACGGAGTTTTCTTGGGAGCATAGTTATCCGCCATGTGAGCGGGAATGACCCACTTGTGATGTGTGTGAGTGACAACAACAGTGAATTCAGCAACATGGTTAATAAGAGCCTGGATGAAGGGGGCATGAGGGAAGGCTCGCTTGTATTGAAAACTAGCAAGCCGAATCTCATGCCATAGAAAGTGAGGCACATTAATTTTGCTCTTGGTGTGCTCGTACAAATGTGACATGATGTCAATACAGTAGCCACTGCAGGATCCCTTATCACCCATCTTGGGATAGATGGTGCGGATAAGACACTAAAAGATGATAAAGTAGGGAGAGCGCCAGATGGATACCTGGTTAAGATCCTTCATTCGTTCATCCGCATCAAGTTCACGGAGTGGTTTGAGGAGATACCCACACGCCTCAATTGGCTTATGTGCATGGTTAGGATCATTCTTATGGATTTTGAACCCGGAGTGGGGGAAACCAAGTGCGGCAACAAACGTATCATAAGAGGTTGTGAAGTGAACGTCAGAGGTTATCCAGCTAACAGTGTTGTTTGGACCAAAGAAACATGTGGCATAAAACTGGTGAATAGCAGCAGCGTTAAAATCGCGACGAAAAGCAAAGGGGGCAGCAAGCCCCGATGACTCAATGAGCTCAATGGCACCCGGGTATTTCGCCGGGTGCGTGCGAATATGCTCAAGATCTATGAAGTGATGAACAGAGAGACCCTTAGGAACTATGACCATAGTAAAGATGTCCGCCTGGACGTTTGTGCGGAAACGTGAGTCCATAGAGTCACATACGACAGAGAATTGATCAACGTCGCGGCGGAAAGTGAGGTAGGAAGACTTAGCAACCATGGTGAAGCTCTTGACTTCACGACCTAAAGTAGCAGGAGGTTCAAGTGAGATGCGACGAGCTTCACCTTCGGGCTGTTTAGGAGGAGGTGGTGGCATATAGGAGGGCCTGCGAGTCCCAGGCTTTGGCATGGACTTCCGAACGGCGGGCTGTTCAGTACGGTCCTCGGCAACAAGCTGATCCTCGAAGTCAGAGCCATCAGACGACGAGGGGAGCTGTTGAGGCGAAGGACGCCGGGAAGTCCGTTTGAAGGGACGATATTGCCCTTCCGAGTCCGACCCCGTGCCAGTAGGGGCACGAGCGGATGAGCCAGCAGAGTCCTTCCGGGCGACGTGCTTAATCTTGGGCATGATGCACAAAAACCTACACGGATGGAAACCCAATGGGGAACGGTCACGGGCAAACCATATGAACGAACACATGAACTTGGGAGAAAAGGTATCCAAACGCGAGGGGGACGAAGGGGATACCTGCAGATCGAGAGAGGAGAGGAAGAGGATCTATCTTTTGATTGGAACAACTCTCAAAGGGGCTCACAAATGCTCTTGGGATCTAAGATTTGGTGTGAGCAAATGTGTGTGAGGTAGAAATGTGTTCTTATGAGGATATGGCTCTGTTGAGCACGCTCTCACGAAGTGGGAGGGGGTATATATATAGTGGGGAGTGTAAAACAGCCGTTGGGGACACTTTAAGTCACACAGGGTTCGGACATCCGGCAGTTCATGGATGTCCGGGCGTCCACAAGGAGTTGGACGTCCGACAGGGGTCGGTCATCCGAGGGCTGTAGATATGTCTGGAATCACTGTGAGTTGAACAGGGACCGGATGTCCGGAGAAGGCCGGAAGTCCGAGTTATTCGACTCAAACTTCTCTGGTGCAAGATTCTGGATTTCCGAAAGGGGACGGACGGACGGAGGGAGCCGGAAGTCCGAGTTATGTGGCTCAAGTTCTTCTGGTGCAGGGCTCCGGATTTCCGAAGCAGGTCGGTCGACCGGCCCTCAGACGTCCGGAGGGAGCCGGAAGTCCGAGTTATATGGCTCAAGTTCTTATGGTGCAGAGCTCCGGATTTCCGAAGCTGGTCGGTCGTTCGACCCTCGGACGTCCGGAGGAGGCCGGATATCCGAGGCACTGGTCCTGTTTTCTGATAACAGCAGAGCAGTGGAGATGTGGTATGAGCAGAACAGTGGATATCTAGTTTGAGCAAGTTCATCAGAAAGTAAAGGTGTGAAAACAATTACTTGACCAATACCGAGGTTGTGCATGATTTAAATTCGTTGTGCAAGGATGATAGAGCATAGCCAGACTATATGATTTTGTAGGGATAACTTTCTTTTGGCCTTGTTATTTTGAAAGTTCGTGATTAGCAACCAAAAAAAGGACCTCTCAACTAACATATTTTGGACATGGTCTGATGTAAGTCTTTTAATACGATTACTGCGATAAGTGTGGGTCCAAAATACCGTCAAACGCATGAGTGCGTAGAATCATGCACAAGTTATCCTCTTATAAGAGCAAGGCACATGACACAAGGGTCATGGCACAAATTTGTCTCATTCATATGACCATAAAGAGCTAAGAGAACACCAACACTAAGCATTTCATCAATGTGATTGATAGGGACATGCAGGGAATTACAAAGTGGAAAAGGTATTATGTTCATGCCATGATGCAACCTACACAGTGTTGACTCTAATGTTGTACATGCATGAAGTAAATACTTGTTACCGGAAAAGCATTGGTATGGCGTAGAAGTAGCCGAGTCTTGTCTTGACTCTAATTTCTTCGTGACCAGCACCATCTTCTTCTCAGAATAAGTCAAGATAGCAATGCTTCTCCAAAGTACCTAAACCACCAATTAAGCACAATATGGTCCCCAAACTTATTAGGTCCAAAGTAGTTAGTCCAACTTCAATATATATATAGGGTAAGATCACTCAATTATGTGCATATAGATATAAGTTTTACTTTCAAGCACACCCTAACCTTTTAATGGATACGTCTGATTTACCATATACATATATTGGATCAAAGATACGATAGACACGACATGTGCATCTACACATAGTAGATATGCCTACACAATCCTATCAAAATCCAAAGATATACAATTTGGACAAATGAACACATAATTTTCTATTACAGAACATTCATGTTGTCCAAAATGGATCAGGGTGACAAATCAACATATGGTAGCACCCCAAGTTCAACACATGAATCGGTCAAGGCATCAAACCATGTAAGGCATGCATTTTGCACAATCTTACATGCATGTCTCACCCAAGTAGATGTATAAGTGTAGGTAATATGATTATAACTCCCACAACATTATGAAATAAATAGTGCGAGCTCTACAGGGAGACACATGAATTTCTTGGCACGTTATGTAGGTCAACTGAAGATAAAGCCGAAATAAAATGACCATGAAAAACACTACCAAGCCAGAGATACCATGTGTGAGAGACACAATGGCATTTAGAGTTATCAGTGGTGGTAGGTGCCAAACGAGCACAAGGATCGTTTTATACTCACACAAGTGTGATATGGGAGTTCAACCATAAGCATAATGTTTAGATGTCATACGTTAACATCCCAATTGGTTAGATCATAGTGTGGAGAATTAATTCGAAAGGCATGCATCAACAATGCCCTTCTTTTAGATACGATCTAGCGGCTAAGCCATGAGCATTGGTGTAGTAGGGCATTATACTCACGCACATCTAAGGGATTTAGATACCAACAAGGCTTATTATGCGAATTAAGATATGTGGAGCATGACACGCCACACAGTTATAGGATAACCCCATGTGGTAGATTCTGAGTGGCATACATCGGATGTTTTATCTTACCAGGGGATGTGACATGCACAAAGCATATCACACTCCCATAATGTGATAATCCATGTATTTATCATACAAGGCAATCAATCATCCAACTAAGGTGATAAGTGGATGCCAATTTAAACTTCGGATGGCTTTGACATCAAACTAATTGATTGGATAATCTTGCACCGAATACTACATGGAGTCCAATACATATATACACATTTTGGGTTAGTGGTGTGCTTAGAGCAGAACACTCCCCCTGAATGTGATGAGCTATTAACGTCTCAAAATACCCACACAACGGTGCAACTAGGATGCAAGTAATGATCAGGACTACACACAACTATATGACATACATAACGACCTACACATGACGGATAACATATAACAATCATACTAGTAGGCGCAGCATGTCAAAGTACATGCTAGGTACCAAACCTAGACATGAGCAGGAGTGGGGCAGACAACTTTCAATGTAAACAATTTAAGTGCAAGTCACCGCAAAGAAGCACATTGGATATGGGATATGGGCTCGATAATCCAAGTGACTTGGCTTGAGATGATACGAATGATGAAGAGTCCTCAAATCTTCATTCTGTATCCAAGTCTCCAATGTCCTCCATAGTCACCTATTGATCAAGTTTGAGCTTGTTGGTCCCCAACTATGTTGGGTCCTAAGAGGTTAGTCACAATAGGCTTGGCAACCCAAATGGTTCTTTTCTTGACACCATTTTGAGTTCCAACAAACTTGGCAAACACATTGCCAACCTTATCCTTCCCAAGGGAATAGCTATCATCAATAGTGATTGGGTTGGATAAGTTACCTCTCGTGCAAAACGAAGCGACGTGACCCTTCTCACGACATAAGTAGCAACATCTACCCTTTGTTTTCTTCCCAGTTGATTTCTCACCTCGGGGAGTGTTGGCTTGGGTCTTGTTGGGAAGAGGCCTTCCTTCAACTTGTAGTTGAGTGTGTGATTGAGTTTGTGGCCGCTTCCCTTGTTGCTTGTGACTTTGAGACTTCATCTTCAGAGGGCAAGATCTAACATGGTGCCCTTTAACTTTGCACTTGAAGCAAATGATTTTGGCCGAATTCTCAACTCATTCTAGGCCACTCTTGTTCTTGTTTGAGTTTACTCCAACATCATTTTTGTCATTCGGAGATGTTTGCTCACATAGGACGTTGTTGAGTGTGGACATCCCTTCATGACACTGTTCCAAGTCTTTCTTTAAAGAAGTGACTTGGGCCTTGAGCTCTTCGATTTCCTCTGCACGGTTAGTGTCCATGCAAGTACTAGAGGAAGTGTAAGCTTCATTGTTAGAGCAACAAGGCAAGGAAAGTAATTCATCACACGAGGTAGCAACATTATGAGTAGACGAATTACGAGGACTAGCACATGGAAATATAGTACTTTGATTAGAAGTGGTGCCATTGTCCACATGAGGCTCACTTGATGTTACCTTGGTGATGATAGCCTCATGAGCTAACTTTTGCACATTATGGGATGTTAGAAGATCGGCATGGGAGCTTGTGAGCATTGCATGGTTTTCTTCCAACTTCCCATAATTGCTAGTTAGTAAATCAAGTTGAGCACGTAGCTCAACATTATCCTTCAATGTTGATACTTTAAAATAGATAGGGTTAGATGCACAAGTATCATCAACAATATGAGAGGAGTAAGTAGCGATTAGAGACTTCTCATGAGTAGATTGAAGCTCCTCATAGATCTTAGAGGTTTTGATGAGCTCTCCCTTGACATTCTTGCATTCAAGGAGAAGGACCTCAAAATCCTTTTTAAGTTTATCATGAGCAACTTCAATCTCTCCTTTTGAAGATCTTAAGTCTCTACATGCTTGATGACTCTTCTCAAGTTCATGTTCAAGTTGTTTACTTTTAGCTTGTTCATGATTAAGTGAATCATTACAATTTTCAAAGTAAGCAAGAACATCTTGGAATCTTTGAAGAGCGTTATTTTTAGCTTTATGAAGAATTTTACTGATCACATAGATATTTTCAGTCAAGTCGTCATCATCATCCTCATCGCAAATATCATCGTTATTGCACAGGGAAGATGATACCTCATTATTACCTCTTGCCATGAGGCACATGTGAACTGGAGGAGTTGATGATGATTCTTTTGGTGAATCAGATTCTTCATTAGTCAAAAGTACTTCATATTTCTTGGTTTCCCCTAAATGATTAGTCATAGAACAACTAGGGAGAAACAAGATATTTTGATCAAGAGGACACGGGAAAGCAGGCATATCACCACAGACATTTGTCGAGGGTTCTTTAGGTGAAATGCATGACCTATCAGCACAATAATTTACACTATGTGTGGTGCTCGATATGCTCATGTCCATGGAGGCTATGACATTTTCATCAACATGTATTTCTTCACTCACCATATCGTTACCTTTGAGATTCAAGATGCTGAGGTGTGCAAGCAATCGGATATGGAAGTAGTGGTGGACTCTTTATGATCGAAAAGAGTGAAGAGCTCATGCACCAACTCCTTCATCATAATATCGTCTTCATCAAGATTGGACCCACCATATATATCTTCAAGTTTAGTCCAAACTTCATGAGCTGACTTGCAAGTCGAGATAGACTTAAACACTTCAGGACTTATGGTTCGATGAATGGCAAGAAAAGCCTCACAATCAAGGTACATTTCATTAGTAGATGAATATGCATCATCCTTTTTGTCGGCAATCCCTACAAGAATAATTCGTAAAGTATTTGGGCCCATGGCCTGAAAGTGATGAAGCATACGAATTCTCCATAGGGTATAATTTGTGCCATCAAAGTCAAAGGTGTCATTGTGCACTAATCCAATAGTCGACATCGATACTCTCTAGGTCGTGAAACCTAATTAAAGAGAGACCTTGCTCTGATACCAATTGAAAAGACCTCGATGACGCCTAGAGGGGGGTGAATAGGCTATTTAAAAACTTCTTCGAATTTGGCTTAAAACTAATGCGGAAATAAACTAAGAGGATACTTGTCAAGTACAAATCCTAAATGCACTAGGCACTGCAACGTGTATCAACAACACGATCTACCAGGATGGACACAATACATTTACTAACAAGCACAAGTAAGTTACACAAACTTACTTGAGCTATATCACACGACAAGTAGGTGAACGACACAAGATACTAGATCACACTATAGCACACGATATATCAAAAGCCGCAAGTGTGAACGTGTGGATATAGAGGGTATGCTTGAATGATTAATCTTGTACACGAAATAGCCAACACAAAATAATGAGCACAAACAATATGCAATGTATGTGTGCTCAAGTAACACAAGTAAACCACAAGTAAGGAGTTAGGGTTAAGGATAACCAAGGTCACTGAGACGAAGATGTATCCCGATGTTCACTTCCTTGGAGGGAAGCTAGTCACCGTTAGAGAGGTGGATGTTACCACGAAGGCACACCAACGCCACGAAGGCTCACCCTATTCTCCCTTTGAGATAACACCACGAAGGCGTTTCTCAACCACTAGTGGTAAGCCTTTGAGGTGGCTTCCAAACCCTCACAAACTTTTCCGAGGGTAATCACACGGATTGATTCCTCTCCGAAGAACTCCTACCGCCTAGGAGTCTCCAACCTCCAAGAGTAACAAGATCACGGGGAATGCTCAAAACTTGCTCAAATCTCAAATAGCTTGGGTTGAGAGAAGGAGAGGGAGACGATCTATCTTTTGATTGGAACAACTCTCAAAGGGGCTCACAAATGCTCTTGGGATCTAAGATTTGGTGTGAGCAAATGTGTGTGAGGTAGAAATGTGTTCTTATGAGGATATGGTTGTGTTGGGCACGCTCTCACGAAGTGGGAGGGGTATATATATAGTGGGGAGTGTAAAACAGCCGTTGGGGACACTTTAAGTCACACGGGGTTCGGACATCCGGCAGTTCACGGATGTCCGGGCGTCCACAAGGAGTCGGACGTCCGAAAGGGGTCGGTCGTCCGAGGGTTGTAGATATGTCTGGAATCACTATGAGTTGAACAGGGACCGGACGTCCGGAGAAGGCCGGAAGTCCGAGTTATTCGACTCAAACTTCTCTGGTGCAAGATTCCGTATTTCCGAAAGGGGACGGACGCCCGGCCCTCGGACGTCCGGAGGGAGCCGGAAGTCCGAGTTATGTGGCTCAAGTTCTTCTGGTGTAGGGCTCCGGATTTTCGAAGCAGGTCGGTCGACCGGCCCTCGGACTTCCGGAGGAGGCCGGAAGTCCGAGTTATATGGGTCAAGTTCTTCTGGTGCAGAGCTCCGGATTTCCGAAGCTGGTCGGTCGTCCGACACTCGGACGTCCGGAGGAGGCCGGATGTCTGAGGCACTGGTCCTGTTTTCTGATAACAGCAGAGCAGTGGAGATGTGGTATGAGAAGAACAGTGGATATCTAGTTTGAGCAAGTTCATCACAAAACCTGTGATCCCCTCTTAATAGTGCGGGATCCCTAAAGACTCAAGAATTATAAAAAGGGGTACCGATGATCCATACTTGAGTGTATACTTTTATTCGCTGATCATCACTCCGCACCACTAACGTCAAAGGGACTGATGCCTTTGAGTTAGCCCTTTCACTTGAGCTTGATGTTGTTGTTCCTTCTTGGCTCAATGTTGAAAGCAAGACATGATGAAGTCTTCAAGTAGCTCTCCCATACACAATGTGGAAAGCTTAGCTTATATATTTATCTTCATTTGTCCACCATGTGAACATCCACAAGGATCAAGCATGTAGTGCTCAGGAATGCTTATCTTAATATTGTCCTTGTTAGCGCATGAGCTCGTCCTTATCAACACATGATCATTCACAATAGCTTAAAAGAGGATTAGTGATTAATTATCTATATGTGTGTTGTCAGCAACACCAAAACACGATTAAGGGCATGACTGCACTTTCACCCGCAGCACCAGAGCCCAAGGGCCAACGCCGGCAGAGCCCGAGATCCTGCTGCCAGAGCCAGATCCCGAGACCCCGCCAGAGCCAGAGATCCCGCCGCCAGAGCCCGAGGGACCCCGCCGCCGCCATCCCCGGGGCGCGCGGCTTCGCCGACGTCCCCTCCGACAGCGGTGAAGCGGGAGGGAGAGAGGAGAGGGGGCCGGCGGCGTAACAGAGAGGAGACGGTCGCTGGAAGGGAGCGCCGCGTCCAAGGAGGCACCAGCTGCGACGGCGGCTCAGGTGGCTCCCGTGGGGAGGGGGACTTGGATTGGATCTCACGCACCTGTTTTTCTCGGCCGGGTTCCTCTATGATGAAAAATCCAATGATGGAGTAAATGTCCAGTATTAAGTTCAAAAGATTGTCTTAGCCCGTGTAACCAAAAAATAAATTAAAAGCCCATGACAACGCACGGACGTTCTACTAGTACGTATAAAAGGGCCATAAAACACACATGAAGATATTCCTTTGAGAATATGAAACCTACTATGATATTTAGTATGTAAAAAAGCCTTTTGTTTCTTCTGAAAATATTGTTTAGAAGCCGGTCTCTCTCTTTCTCTCTAGAAGATAGAAGAAGGAAACCCGCCGCGTAGCTAAAAACTGAGCATGCGAAGGTACTGTTCATCCATATTTAGTGTCTATATATGCGTAATTATTGCTTACTTGCCACCGTTACTACCTCATTTCCGGTTTATAAGGCTTGCGCGTATCCTTAGGTTGACAAATAGGCCATCATAATACAAGTTATATATCACAAAAAATATGTCATTAGAAACTTCAAACCGTCTATTTTCTAATGGTATAATTTTTAGACTATACAACTTATTTTAACTTGATCAAATTATAAATCTAGGGATACATGCAAGCCTTATAATCTGGAAAGGAGGTAGTACTTTTTGACACATGATTGAATAGTAGGCGTAGGAAAAATTGTCAAAAAAAAGTAAACTCTTCCACCCGGCGCATCGGCGGAATCGTTCGGCCGGTCGCGCGCTGGCCGCGCCCCTCGCTGGCAGATGCTTGCAACATTTTTGACAAACATTGTCCATACAGCTTTTTTTCTCATGTAAATTTGTTGCAACCAGCGTCATATTTGCTGCAAGCGATTTTTTTTTACATTTGTCCAGTAAAAAAGCTGCATATATTGGTTGCAACTCCAATTCGTCGGATTTTTCGTTACAATCGATGTTTTACATTTGCTACAACCGTGTCAATTTTTGCTACAACCGGCATCATTTTTTGCTGCAACCGTTCACTAAAAAAGTTGCATACACGTTCGTGTAGATATTTGTTACAACCGGCGTTTAACTTTTGCTACCACGCACCATCAGCTTCGTTCTTTTGCTACGATCACGTAGATATTTTTTTGTTATAAATTTTATTTTTTTTGCAACCGTTGAAAAAATTGCTGCATCGCGTCAAAATTTTGCTGCATCGAAAAAAAATGTTGCATGAAGATCCAACGGTGCGGACGCGCGGGGGTTGGTGGATCGTGCGGCCGGCGCACCGGTGCATAGCACTGCCCCTCAAAAAAACCAAAGGCTTGCCGTTTTAGTATAGTAACTTATTTTGTCGATCATAAATAGGACATGCATAGTTTTATTGATCACTAGGCCGATATGCATAGTATTATTGAGCACGAGTCGGATATGCATAGTATTGTAGCTTACTAGCCGGATATATATATAATTTTATTGATCACAAGCATGACATGCATAGTTTTATTGATCACTAGTCGGATATGTTTGATTTTATTGGTCACTAGTTGGATATGCATTGTTGACAAACATATCATTTCGAAGCCCTTTGGGGCTAATTTGATATACCAGAAGCTGAAGCTGAAAGACTTCGCCGTCATGCATTGTTGATCGAAGTTAAATGGGCAATCAAATTGGAACCAAGACCGTCGTCCATGCCATCGAAGAAGAAACTGATGACCACACGACCTAATCGAAGAACCATCGAAGAAGGTTAGAAGATTTTTAACTGAAGTTGTTTCGTGTCATACGTGTGACACTTATAATTTAGATAAATTCTATTAGAGCAAATCAACGGCTGGCCACGCAGCTGGTCTTATCTGACGCCTAGCAATCGTCCACGCGTGTTTTTGCGATATGATGCCTCACGTGTTCATTATTGCCACATCGAGAAACATGTAATGCTAGCATACAAGCTGGAATGTCAACGTTCGTTGGTGCTTACCTATAGAGTCACCTTTTAAGCACTTCTCGGCCAGCCAGCTCAACAGTATAAAAACGGAGACGGTTGATCACCGCGACAGAAAACGGGGGAAGAATTCTACGGACAGAGGAGTCCACTGCAGGTCTTTATCGGCGGGGCGCGCACGGCCACGGCGGTGTCACAGGCTCGTGCCGCGTGACGTGAGCCCGCGCGGCCGAGAGCGAGAGCCATGTGAGTGCGACCACCCGAGCAATCCCCACCACGCGTGCCCAGCCAAGCGCACTAGCGCGCACAGATCGGAGCGGGGGAGGGAGAGAAAAATCCCCGGAAGCTCCCGCGGCCCGGAGCTGATCAGATCCCTCCCCGGAGAAATGGCGGCGGTGGCCGCGGCCGCGCCCGAGGCGCAGGCGGAGGAGCCCCCTGCTCCCCGCCCGCCGCGCGCGGGGACGCCGCCCCCGGAGAAGCGCGCCGCGCCGACGGACGCCGAGGAGGGGGAGGAGAGGCCGGAGCCGAAGCGGCGGCGCGCGCGCGTGGCCGCGCTCGAGAAGGTTCCCAGCGCGGCGGCGGCTGCTGCCGCCGCGGCGGCTGCGAGCGAGGAGGAGGAGGACGAGGGATTCTCGTTCCTGGCGCGGAGCTTCTCCGGGGTGGAGACGACGCCCAAGTTCGGGTCCTTCAACCCCGGCGCCGCCCAGTTCGTGGCCTTCCACCTGACGCCCCTGGCCGACCCGGCGGCTGACTCGCCGCCGCCGGCGGTGGGCGACGACGAGGGGGAGAAGGGCAAGGACGGCAATTCCCAATAGCGCGGGCAGCAGGGTAGATGGACTACCTGGTTATTAGGCTGGGGGCGAGACCCTGGCCTTGTTCCTGGTTCGTTCGTTGGACAGTGCATGCACTCCTTCCTCTTCGATTCCGCTTGCGTTCTGTTCACTGCTCCTTTTCTTCCCCTCCTCCGTTCCACTGCTCTCGTTGTACATGAGTGAATCTTGTAGCCTTGTACTCATACGATTAGCGAATAAAGACTATTTTTTGGTTGATGTGACCCAACTAATTACAGATGCATGTCACCCTGAACTCGTTAAGATCTATGCCAGAATAGATTGAGGCCACAGCTTTCCATCAGCAGGCATTCCCCGGTCTCCACCTGCCGGCTGCTGAGCCGCTACAGTTTGCTGGACTTCTGCTCCCTCCCAGCGGCGGCCTCCAACAGCGCCCAGCAGCGTACAACAACGCTACTTTTTTGTTCTTCTTTTTTTGCGAATGGGAACAACAACGCCACTTCACTGCTCAACGGCTCACCCTCCCTGAATTTTGAGCTGCACTTTTGGTTGTGTCGTCGAATCCGGTCACAAACCTTACTACAGTGCGGTTCAGAGCTTCTCTAGAACTCGAGTTGCCCACAGGTCGGCGGTAATCAGATTTATGTAACGAACGAAGTCGCTGCAGGCGTGCAGTTTCCCATCGTTATCTAGCCAAACACATGTGAACATCGCCAAAAAAAAATGACTAGAGGATAAAATATCACCAGCGTCCGGTGCTACCAGTCATGAGGGTTTTTTCACTGTTTTGATTCTAGGGGTGCGAGTTAATCACGCAACGAACTCGTTTCGAAAGAATTTCACGTTTTGACTCTTTTGAAACGCCGTAGATCGTGGCGTTGCAGCCCTACGTACAAACGCCACTCTAATGTGGCGTTCCTGGACATGCTCAAAACGTCTGTCTACTGTGGCGTTTCTGGCCGCATGTCAAACGCCAGCCGCTGTGGCGTTGCAGGCCTGACATGAAACGTCAGGCACCATAGCGTTTCTTACCTTTATAATTTGTCAGCCCGACTCCGTCGGCCACCAACCTCCTTTTTCCTCTCTCTTGTTAGTTTCTTTGGCGAAAAAAGAAAGTCTCGGCCTCCAGATCCCCCCCTTTGATCTCCCTCCTTCCTAGAAAAAAGATTGAGGGAGGAGGGAGATCGGAAGGAGGGAGATCGAAGGGGGATCTTGAGGACAAGGGAGAGCTTTTTCGTGCAAGGAAGAACAAGAGGAGAGGAGAAATGGTTGTTGGTGGGCGAGGGGGTTGGGGTGGCAGAATATAAAGGCAAGATAAGTTGCTACTTCAATAATTACTCCAACAAATGAAACATGTGAACTATAATGACACTTTTGTTGATACTTCAATAATTACTCAACTGAAGGATATGTGTATCATCAAAGCACAACTACAGCTTCACTGTCCTTCGCCTCCGTAGTGTGACTTGTTGCCATTGTCGGCACCGCTAGGCTGCCTCCCATGCTTGGATGGAGAAACCAAGAGCACGGATATGAGAGAACCAGGAGAGAGAAGGGCAATGAAGCGATTCGGAGTAGTCAGGGAAGATATCTAGCGTCAGATGAAATTTCTCCAGGGTCTTCCGGAGCTGCGGCGACAACCCTCCACCCACTCTTGATCTCCGCCACAGGCGCCTTCGGCCTAAGGTTTGTGGCTGCGATCCCTCATGACCAGTACACACCAAAGTAGATGATGGGGGAGCGATAGAGGGAAACGGAGTTGCGTTACTGACAACGACGCCATCACACACGGACGACAATTGGAAAAGAGACCACTATCATGTTGTGTCGTTCGCCGATGCCTTTGTCGCATCGCCGCCATGCTTGCCAGCTCCCGGTAGAGAGATGTGAAATCTAGGTCGAGAGCCGCATCGGCAGCAGTTGAGACGGCGAGGTGGGCGGGGATGGACGGTCGGTGGCGGATGGCGGCGGAGGATGATGGGCACGAGCAGTGAGGGTGGATCGGTGGAGGCAGCGACTACCGCTTCCCCATCTCTCTTCCATGTCTTGTTGACTCTCTTTCTTGGAACAACTAAGAAGATGGTCACCCGAGCGAGCGACTTGTGATGGGCAGGAACCAACCCGAGATATTACGATGGATGTTAAGACCAACTCCAATGGGACGATCCAAACCGATCGTTATTTTGTCCGCTTTTCGTTCGTTTGGGTCTGCCCGACGGACGCCAACGTTCGCTTTGGCTTTCGGATCAGCGCATAAGCACTTAAAAAAGTCAAAAAATGAGAAAAATCAAAGGCTTCCCGGTTTACTATTGCTACTGTTTTTTTTGCAACGAACTATATTGGTATTTATTAGACCTTTTTTTGCCTACGTGGTGTTTTTTAAGTATTCCTTTAGATCTATGTATATCACTTTACATAATTATATATGAGTAAGTTCAAAAGAGATCGTGACATAATGTGTTAGAGGCAAGAAGTAAACAGTTTGCAGAGTGTGAATAATAATGATAATATCATAGTACTTATATACGTATAATAAAAGGGCTATAAAACACACATGAAGATATTCCTTTTGAGAATATGAAAACCTACTATGATATTTAGTACTCCCTCTGTCCTAAATTTTTTGTCTTAGGTTGTCTAAAAATGGATGTATCTATATACTAAAATATGACTAGATACATTCATATATAAACAAATGTAAGACAAAAAATTTAGGACGGAGAGAGTATATAAAAAGGCCTTTTGTTTCTTCTGAAAATATTGTTTAGAAGCCGGTCTCTCCCTTTCTCTCTGGAAGATAGAAGAAGGAAACCCGCCACGTAGCTGAAAACTGAGCATGCGAAGGTACTGTTCATCCATATTTACTGTCTACATATGCATAATTATTGCTTACTTGCCACCGTTACTTTTCCCACATGATTGAACAGTAGGCGTTGGAAAAAATGTCAAAAAAAGCTTGCCGTTTTAGTATAGTAACTTATTTTGTTGATCACAAACAGGATATGCATAATTTTGTTGACCACTAACCGAACATGCATAGTATTACTGATCACGAGCCGGATATGCATAGTATTCTAGCTCACTAGCCGGATATACATAATTTTCTCAGTACACCTTCATTGATTCGAAGACATGTCGTCTCAGTTTCTCAAAGACAGTCAAATGCATACGTTTTGTACACGTCACCTATTGTTAACATGAGGAAGCTTGGACCGGAGTTAAAAGACCAATGGAGGCCTAAATACTCGATTATTTGGTCTCATACTCTCGCTCCCTCCCCCCACACCAGTCTCTCACCCCCAGCCTCCACAAACCCCATCGGCCTAGGGTTGACGCCCCCAACCGGTTTCTCCCCAACGTCATCAGTTCTACCAACGGTGATCCTCTATAACGTCTCCATGTCCAGTCCACAGCCATCCCTGACCCCTCCATGATGGTCGCCCCTTCTCCTCCATTGCGGACCGGCTTCCCTGACCCGTCCCATCGACCTAAGGTTGTCGTCGCCCCTGCCAACTTCCTCGGTGGTGATGAGCTCTTCTTGTCCATGTGGGTATATGGTAGGACTAGGGTTCCTACCGGGCCTCCGGCGTAGATTGTATGGGCAAGGAGGAGGAGAGCGAGGGCTGGAGCGGACGCGCCGGCGAGAGGGCGCCGTCGCGGCTAGGGCTGGGCGCGGCGGAGGCTAGGGTTCCTGCTCCTTGGGAAGCCGGGAAACAGAAGATAATATCTTTATTGCTTAATCTCAATTGATGTCTTACAACTAGTATTTATAACTCGAGCCTAAGATAACTTTCCTAAAGTCCTAAAGTAATTTGCCTAAGATAACTTGCGGGCCAAGCCCCTAATATTAACGCCCAGTGGGCCTCCGCCGGCTATAGGCCAAGTCGGTCATAACATCTCTCCCCGCCTGCACAAACAGCTCGTCCTCGAGCTGAAAGTTTGGATAGTGTTGGCGGAATTCCTCACGCTGCTCCCACGTAGCTTCCTCCTCCGGAAGATCCGTCCACTGAACGAGGACGAACCACACTCCACGTTGAAGCTGTGCCTGCAACACCTTGGCTGGTTCTGGAAGGATGCGACCATCGGCGGTTGGAGGAAGCGCCGGAGGGGCCGCCGGTGGCTCGCCACGGAAAGGCTTGAGCAGCCCCACATGGAAGACGTCGTGGATACGAGCGTGATCTGGCAGCTGAAGACGATAGGCCACCTTCCCAATGCGCTCCACGATAGGGAAGGGCCCAGCGTAGCGAGGGCCGAGCTTGCGCTTCGCGGGCGGGTCGAGTGACTGCGTAGAGCGGTGGAGAAGACGCGGCCACACCCAATCACCCACGGCGAATTCCGCCTCGCGATGGTGATCGTCGTAGTAGTGCTTGGCCAACTGCTGGGCCTGAAGAAGACACTGACGGACCTCAGCAAGCATCTCGTCACGAGTGCGGATAAGGTCACCCGCAACCGCCGTCCGAGCCGTCTCCGGGTGTTGGGTAACGTAGCATAAATTCAAAATTTTCCTACGCTTATTCAGATCTTCCTATGGAGAGACCAGCAACGAGAGAGGGGTAAGAGCATCTTCGTACCTTTGAAGATCGCTAAGCGGAAGCGTTGCTAGAACGCGGTTGATGGAGTCGTACTCGCAGCGATTCCGATCTAGTGCCGAACAACGGCACCTCCGCGTTCAACACACGTGCAGCCCGGTGACGTCTCCCGCACCTTGATCCAGCAAGGAGGAGGGAGAGGTTGGGGAAGAAGTCCAGCAACACGACGGCGTGGTGTCGGTGGAGAGACGAGGTCTCCCGGCAGGGCTTCGCCAAGCGCCGGCAGAGAGGAGGAGGGAGAAGTGCAGGGCTGCGCCGAGGGAGAGGGAAAAATGTGTCCTCCAAAGGCCAAAAGTGCCCACTATATATAGGGGAAGGGGAGAGGGGGTGCCACCCCTAGGGTTCCCACCCTAGGGGGTGCGGCAGCCCTCCCAGATGGGGTTTGTGGCGGCCAGATGGGGAGGAGGGGTTGGCGCACCCCTCTGGTGGGCCTAAGGCCCACCTAAGTTAGGGTTCCCCCCCCCTCTTTTTCTTTCCCCTGCGCCATGGGCTGAGTGGGGAGGCGCACCAGCCCAACTAGGGGCTGGTTCCCACCCCCACTTAGCCCATCTTACCTCTTGGGGTCGCAGCCCCCCTTCGGTGGTCCCCCGGGACCACCTCCGGTGATCCCGGTGGTCCCGGTACGTTACCGGTGATGCCCGAAACACTTCCGGTGTCCGAAACCATCCGTCCTATATATCAATCTTTACCTCCGGACCATTCCGGAGCTCCTCGTGACGTCCTGGATCTCATCCAGGACTCCGAACAACTTTCGGTAATCTCGTATAACAATTCCCTATAACCCTAGCGTCATCGAACCTTAAGTGTGTAGACCCTACGGGTTCGGGAGACACGCAGACATGACCGAGACATCTCTCTGGCCAATAACCATCAGCGGGGTCTGGATACCCATGGTGGCTCCCACTAGCTCCACGATGATCTCATCGGATGAACCACGATGTCAAGGATTCAAGCAATCCCGTATACGATTCCCTTTGTCTGTCGGTATAGAACTTGCCCGAGATTCGATCGTCGGTATACCTATACCTTGTTCAATCTCGTTACCGGTAAGTCTCTTTACTCGTTCCGTAGCACGTCATCGTGTGACTAACTCCTTAGTCACTTTGAGCTCATGATGATGTTCTACCGAGTGGGCCCAGAGATACCTCTCCGTCACACGGAGTGACAAATCCCGATCTCGATTCGTGCCAACCCAACAGACACTTTCGGAGGTACCCGTAGTGCACCTTTATAGTCACCCAGTTACGTTGTGACGTTTGATACACCCAAAGCACTCCTACGGTATCCGGGAGTTGCACAATCTCACGGTCGAAGGAAAAGATACTTGACATTAGAAAAGCATTAGCATACGAACAATACGATCTAGTGCTAGGCTTAGGATTGGGTCTTGTCCACCACATCATTCTCCCAATGATGTGATCCCGTTATCAATGACATCCAAAGTCCATGATCAGGAAACCATGATCATCTATTGACTAACGAGCTAGCCAACTAGAGGCTTGCTAGGGACACATTGTGATCTATTCATTCACACATGTATTACTGTTTCCTGTTAATACAATTATAGCATGAACGATAGACGATTATCATGAACAAGGAAATATGATAATAACCATTTTATTATTGCCTCTAGGGCATATTTCCAACACCGGGTCCACCGGAAGTATAGGCGGGGGTGGACGACCATATACCACCTCAAACGGCGTGGCACGAAGGGCGGAGTGATAGGAGGTGTTGTAGCAGTACTCCGCCCAAGTGAGCCAGTCCACCCAAGCTCGAGGCCGATCACCTGTCACACAACGCAAAATACATGGCAATGACCTTGTTAACCACCTCGGACTGACCGTCCGTCTGAGGATGAAATGCCGTACTCAGGCGAAGTTGGACGCCCGCCATCCTGAAGAGGTCGCGCCAGACATGTCCCGTGAACACCGGGTCCCGATCACTGACGATCGAAGCTGGGAACCCGTGTAAGCGAACGATGTCGTCGAAGAAGGCCCGTGCCACGGGCGGCGCCGTGTACGGATGACCGAGCGCGATGAAGTGGGCGTACTTAGAAAAGCGGTCGACCACCGTAAGGATGACCGACTTGCCGCCCACCTAGGGGAGGCCCTCGATGAAGTCCATGGAAATATCCGCCCAGACCTGAGACGGCACCTCCAAGGGCTGAAGTAACCCAGCCGGTCTCAGGGTCACCATCTTGTTGCGCTGGCATGTCTGACAAGACCGAACCCAGTCGCGGACCAGGGCGCGATCGCCGGGAATGTAGAAGTCAGCGCGAAGACGAGGTAGGGTTTTCTGCACACCCTCATGACCCGCCGAGTGGGCGAGCTATAACACCTGGTGACGGAGATCATCATGCGCCAGAACAAAGATCCGGCGCCCATGGAGAAGCAGTCCGTCAGCGAAGCGCCAGGGCTCCTCCAGGTCGCCGGCCGTGAGTTGCCGCTGGAGAAGAACGGCGTCGTCGGCTGTTGAAGTGGCGCGGCGAATGTCGGCGAAGAGGCCGAACGTCGGACCGGAGCGGACGCACAGCGACGCCCTAGCGTCCTCGTCGGTGGAAGGAGCGAGATCGGAGTCGCGACGGGACAGCGCGTCGGCCACGGTGTTAAGGCGGCCCGGACGATACTCGACGGAGAAGTCGAAGCCGAAGAGCTTGCTGATCCACTGGTGCTGCGGCACAGTCGACAGCCGTTGGTCCAGTAAGAACTTCAAGCTGTAATGGTCCGTACGGATGTGGAAGACCCGTCCCCACAAGTACGGCCGCCAATGGCGCACGGCCTGCACCAGGCCAATGAGCTCCCGCTCGTACGCCGCCAGCTTAAGATGGCGCGGAGCAAAAGGCCGGCTGAAGAAAGCAATGGGCCCCTCGCCCTGATGAAGCACGGCGCCGAAGCCCATGCCCGAAGCGTCACAGTCCACTACGAACGGGCGGTCGAAGTCAGGCATCTGGAGGACGGGACCCGTCGTGAGGGCCCCTTTGAGGGCCTCGAATGCCGCTGTCACCTTGTCGTCCCAGGCGAAGGCATCGCGGCGGAGCAGCCGCGTGAGAGGGGCCGCGATGAGCCCGAACTCCCGGATAAATTTCCGGTAGTATCCTGCGAGGCAAGGAACCCGCGGAGAGCCCGCGGCGAGTGAGGCGTCGGCCAGGCGGAGACAGCTGCCACCTTGTCGGCGTCCATAGCCACCCCGTCGGCCGAGATGACATGGCCGAGGTAGGCAACGGTAGGTGTCCCGAACGAGCACTTCGAGCGCTTAAGGTGGAGGTCGTGCGCCCGAAGCTCGTTGAAGACGATGGCGACGTGCTGGAGGTGCTCGGCCCAGGTGGCGCTGAAGATAAGAATATCATCAAAGAAAACCAGCACAAACCGCCGTAAGTAGGGTCGCGGAATGTCATTCATCAGGGCCTGGAAGGTCGCCGGGGCATTGGCGAGGCCGAAAGGCATCACCAAGAACTCGAAGTGGCCATGGTGGGTGCGAAACGCCGTCTTGGCGATGTCGTCCGGATGCATGCGCACCTGGTGATAGCCCGACCGGAGATCGAGTTTGGTGAAGAAGCGCGCCCCATGAAGCTCATCCAAGAGCTCGTCGACCACCGGTATCGGAAACTTGTCCTTGAGTGTGAGCGCGTTCAGGCCGCGGTAGTCGATGCAGAAACGCCATGTGCCATCTGTCTTGCGGACGAGAAGTACCGGCGCGGAGAAGGGTGACGTCGAGATCCGGATGATGCCCGCTGCGAGCATAAGGGCACACTGTCTCTCCAACTCATCCTTCTGTAGCTGAGGGTAGCGGTAAGGTCACACCGCCACGGGAGTGGAGCCCGGCACAAGGTGAATGCGATGGTCGTACACCCGAGCAGGTGGAAGTCCCCGCGGCTCATCGAAGAGGGCGCTATGTTGCTGCAGAAGGGGATCCAGCAGAGGGTGCTCGGTCTCGGAGGAGGCGGCGGCCAGCTGAAGATGTGGCACGGCTGGCTTAGCGCCCCCAATGCCGTCCCACCGGATTTGGCGTCCCAGCCGCCAGAATGTCATCGTGAGCGCGTCGAAGTCCCACACGATGGGCCCGAGGGTCCGGAGGAAGTCCACACCGAGGATGAAGTCGAAACAGCCGAGGTCGATGCCGGCACAGGTAATGGAAAAGTGTTCGCCCCCGATGGTGATGGGAACGTCGCGGGCGAGTCCATGACACTGGAGGCGGTCACCGTTGGCTACCGTGATCCGAAGGCGCTCCCCGCCCGTGGTCGGAATAGCTAGACGACGCATGGTTGCCTCGGGCAGGAAGTTATGAGTGGAGCCCGTATCCAGTAGGGCCACCAGCTGCTCGCCATGGATCGTCACGGGCAGTAACATGGTCCGCTCATGACGGATGCCGGCTAGGGCGTGGAGAGAGACGACGCAGGCCGTCGCCGTAGAATTTGCGGCCGTGTCTGGTGCGTCGGTCGTCTCGTCCGCCTCGGTGTAGTCGACCGTCTCCAAGTAGAAGAGGCGGGGGCAGACATGTGTCGGCATGTAGGGCTCATCGCAATTAAAGCAGAGACCCTGACGTCGACGCTCCTGTTGCTCGGCCGGGGACAACCTGCGGAAGGTCCGTGTGGCGGCCGGAGGTGCGGCCGCCGCGGCTGGCGGAGGCCGGCCCGGTGCTGGAAGGGTCGGCGCGGGTCGACTGAGCTGGCGGCCGCCCCGTCCGGGCGGTTGCTGCAGTGTCTGGGCCCGCTGCTCGAAGGCCCGGGCGTAGTACATGGCGGACTGAAGGTCGGGGGGTTCCCGGAGCTCGACATCCACGCGAATATGGTCCGGTAGACCACCCACAAAGAGCTCGACGCGCTGAGTCGCGGAGACGCCTGGCGCGTGGCACGCCAGGGCTTGGAATCGGTCGGCGTAGTCCTGGACCGTTGATGTAAACGGTAAGCGGCCGAGGGCTGCCAGTCGGCTGCCACGGATGGGGGGGCCAAACCGGAGGAGGCAGAGCTCGCGAAATCGGTCCCACGGTGGCATCCCGTCCTCGTCCTGCTCGAGGGCGTAGTACAAAGTGTGTGCAGTGCCACGGAGATGATAGGACGCGAGCCAGGTGCGATCCGACGCGAGCGTCCGCTGCCCCCGAAAGAACTGCTCGCAGTGGTTGAGCCAGTTGAGGGGGTCTTCCGCGCCCTCGTAAGTGGTGAAGTTTAGCTTAGCGAACCGAGGAGATGTCGGACCGCCGTGTCCGGTAGCCGCGGCTGTCGGTGGCATCGCGTACGCCGGGTCGGGAAACTGCGGAGCGTAGGGCGCCGAGCTGGAGGACCGCTCGAACGGCAGAGAGGGCGCCGGGTGTTCCGGTGCCGGGGTATAGATCGGGCCCGAAGATGATCCGGCTGCCCACGCGGGAATCGGCGATGGCGATGGCGGAAACTGCACCTGGTGCAGGGGCCGACCGGTGGTTCGGGCCGCTGGAGGCGCTGCTGTCGTAGGCGGCGGCGGCTGGTGGTGCTGAGCCGTAGCCTGCGCCGTGGTGGCCGGTAGAAACTGGTGGGGCGCCCCCCCCCCCCCCCCCCGAGCGACGCGGTGGCAGCCGGCCACACCGGCCAGGGGGTGCCCGCGGCGTGGTAGTGCAGCAGCAGCAGCTGCGGTGGTGGCGGCGGCGCCGCGCCGTAGGGCGGCTGGAAGGCCGGGGTGGCCCATGGCAGCGACGGCAGCCCGTAGGTAGTGGGGGCGACGCTCGGCGGCGGGGGTTGGGTCCCAGCGAGGTAGAGGCTGATGCCTCGGACCGCTTGGACAAGCTCCCGCAGGGTGCCCGACATCGCCTCGGGCGAGAGGATGGGAAGTGGCTCCTCCGTGGTGATGATCGGCGCGGGCGAGGGAGTGGTCCCGGACGTGATCGGCAGCGGCGGCGGGGCGGTGGTGGTGGTTTGCGGCGGTGGGGCGGTAGTGGTCGACATGAGCAACCTGGAATCTCTGGATACCAAATTGGTAGGACTAGGATTCCTACCGGGCCTCCGGCGTAGATTGTATGGGCAAGGAGGAGGAGAGCGAGGGCTGGAGCGGACGCGCCGGCAAGAGGGCGCCGTCGCGGCTAGGGCTGGGCGCGGCGGAGGCTAGGGTTCCGGCTCCTTGGGGAGCCGGGCAACAGAAGATAATATCTTTATTGCTTAATCTCAATTGATGTCTTACAACTAGTATTTATAACTCGAGCCTAAGATAACTTTCCTAAAGTTCTAAAGTAATTTGCCTAAGATAATTGCGGGCCAAGCCCCTAATATTAACGCCCAGTGGGCCTCCGCTGGCTATAGGCCAAGCCGGTCATAACAGTATATCTACAACCTCGAAAAAATTAGCTCAAACCTCGATGTACATTTAGAGATTCAAAAAGATAAATTCAGATGTGAATAGTATTTTGGAACTATTCACGTTCAATTTTGTCTTTTTTGTTTCTATTAATGTAGGTCGAATTAGGAGCTGAATCTTTTTGTGGTTGTATGTCAACCATTGACATGTGGCTACAATTTTTTTGAGAATGTGCGAATATGTATTTAAAAAAAATAGATTTCATTGATCTCACCTAATGTGTGACTTTTCTGTCTTTTTGCCGTGAAGTCGACAAAAGTTTTTTGTTCACGGATTTTTTTATATGAGTGCAACACAAAATCAAGTTTGTTTACAAGAAAGTTCTAGAATTTTTTACTTTTTCTTAAATTCTTTCTTGAAAAATTAGATGCAAATACAACGAGAGCCAAACATCCGCTTCGATAACCTCAGAAACTAGGGTGCTCGGATGGGGTGCTCCAGTAGTCCCAACCCAAAATTCACCAGTTGTAAAATCCCTCTAGAAGTTATCATATATATTAGATATTTATGTATTAATTTATCATATCATAAAATTTCATATTTAAATTTCAACTCAAAAAATGAATATAGAAATGCAAATCACCCTAAAAAAAGAAGTATCACTGAAAAACTATAGCAAACCCGGGATTGAGTTAGAGCATCTCTAGCGAACCCCGTAAATCGGGCCATCCGACAATATAACCGCTGGTTTGCGGGGCGGAGGTGATTTTTCTGGCCCGAATAGACCACGTATATTCGACCATCCAGGGTTTTTTTGCGGGATCCTGCATACCATGACCCATTTCCTCAATATCCACGGGACTTCACTTGGTTTTTGCCACATCCCCTTTCCCTTGGCGCAAACCAACTTTTGGTCGCTTCAGTTCCCACCTCTCGCGCCGCCATTGCCTCTGACCTCGCCGTTCGGCCTTGCGGCATCGAAAACGAACTGTATGGAGTACCTGCAGTCGTGGGGTGCCTCATATCATGCGTCGTCGCCACCGACAATGTCGTTGCTCCGTCCTCCCGTGCCTCCCTCGGTCGATCTTGTTAGAGCCACCTCAACTCCTTCTGGTACCGCCATCAAGAGGAAGCGGTAGGGGAACCACTTTGTCCAAGGGGGCACAATCGGCGCGACACCACCCTCTTTCGGGCTAGCTCCGGTTCCTCCCATCAAGGCTGCCGACGGGAGGAAGAAGACGGCCTCCACTGGCCCAACCGATGCGCCGGCAAATCCCCCGACAAAGAAGGCGATCACAACAAGAGGCCGTAATCCTCCTCCGCCATCGGTCAACCATGTCCTCCACATTCACGATGACTCCACCGGTCACGCCTACAATGTGTTCGATGAAACAGCCAGGAGGTCTATACTTTTCCTATTGCTTGGTTTGCTCTGATGATCTTTGCTTCGCCCGTTTGGAACACTTGTTTGACCTTTGCCCGTTAATTTTTGTAGCCAAAGTGTTCCCTCCACATATACAGAGATTTTGGTCGAGTGTGATATGGATTTGAGTGTCCCCCTTGACGGTTTTGATTTGAATCACATTGATGTTGAAGAGGATGTGGATCAAGCGAAAGGTGGTGGTGATTATGTGCAAGTGATTGACGAGGTCGGCCATGATGCTAGGGTGGGGAGGAGTGACAACTACACGAAGACGAAGGATGTGTGCTTGGTTCAAGCATGGGATAGTGTCTCACTTGATGTGGTGGTCGGCAAGGATCAAAGCTATGAAATTTTTTGGTAAAGGATTGAGGACAATGTTGGAAATATGCCCTAGAGGCAATAATAAAATGGTTATTATCATATTTCCTTGTTCATGATAATCGTCTATTGTTCATGCTATAATTGTATTAACAGGAAACAGTAATACATGTGTGAATAAATAGATCACAATGTGTCCCTAGCAAGCCTCTAGTTGGCTAGCTCGTTAGTCAATAGATGATCATGGTTTCCTGATCATGGGCATTAGATGTCATTGATAACGGGATCACATCATTGGGAGAATGATGTGATGGACAAGACCCAATCCTAAGCATAGCACTAGATCGTATTGTTCGTATGCTAAAGCTTTTCTAATGTCAAGTATCTTTTCCTTCGACCGTGAGATTGTGCAACTCTCGGATACCGTAGGAGTGCTTTGGGTGTATCAAACGTCACAACGTAACTGGGTGACTATAAAGGTGCACTACGGGTACCTCCAAAAGTGTCTGTTGGGTTGGTACAAATCGAGATCGGGATTTGTCACTCCGTGTGACGGAGAGGTACCTCTGGGCCCACTCGGTAGAACATCATCATGAGCTCAATGTGATTAAGGAGTTAGTCACACAATGACGTGCTACGGAACGAGTAAAGAGACTTACCGGTAACGAGATTGAACAAGGTATAGGTATACCGACGATCGAATCTCGGGCAAGTTCTATACCGACAAACAAAGGGAATCATATACGGGATTAATTGAACCCTTGACATTGTGGTTCATCCGATGAGATCATCGTGGAGCAAGTGGGAGCCACCATGGGTATCCAGACCCCGCTGATGGTTATTGGCCGGAGAGGTGTCTCGGTCATGTCTGCCTGTCTCCCGAACCCGTAGGGTCTACACACTTAAGGTTCGGTGACGCTAGGGTTATAGGGAATTGTTATACGAGGTTACCGAAAGTTGTTCGGAGTCCCGGATGATATCCCAGACGTCACGAGGAGCTCCGGAATGGTCCGGAGGTAAAGATTGATATATAGGACGGATGGTTTCGGACACCGGAAGTGTTTCGGGCATCACCGGTAACGTACCGGGACCACCGGGACCACCGGAGGTGGCCCCGGGGGTCCACCGAAGGGGGGCAACGACCCCGGGAGGTAAGGTGGGCCAAGTGGGGAAGGGAACTAGCCCCTAGGTGGGCTGGTGTGCCTCCCCACTCAGCCCAATGCGTGGGGGAGAGAAAAGGGGGGGCAAACCCTAAGCCAGGTGGGCCTAAGGCCCACCAGGGGTGCGCCACACCCCTCCTCCCCCCTTGGTCGCCGCACCAGCCCCCATCTAGGGATGCCTCCCCTAGGAGAGGGAAACCCTCAAGGGGGCGCAGCCCCTCCCTCCTCCTATATATAGTGGGCACTTTTGGCCA
Source organism: Hordeum vulgare subsp. vulgare (assembly GCF_904849725.1). NCBI lineage: Eukaryota > Viridiplantae > Streptophyta > Magnoliopsida > Poales > Poaceae > Hordeum > Hordeum vulgare. Next base: position 446,456,091 of record NC_058518.1, on the reverse strand, counting down.
TTGGAGATCAGACTTTTGCCTCTCTCTGGGCGCAACCCTGCCCTTCTTTCTCCTCCTCTCTGTCGGTGCTTGGCGAAGCCCTGCCGGGAGACCTCGTCTCTCCATCGACACCACGCCGTCGTGCTGCTGGAGTTCTTCCCCAACCTCTCCCTCCTCCTTGCTGGATCAAGGTGCGGGAGACGTCACCAGACCGCACGTGTGTTGAACGCGGAGGTGCCGTAGTTCGGCACTAGATCGGAATCACACCGCGATCCGAATCGCTGCGAGTACGACTCCATCAACCGCGTTCTAGCAACGCTTCCGCATAGCGATCTTCAAAGGTATGAAGATGCTCTTATCCCTCTCTCGTTGTTGGTCTCTCCATAGGAAGATCTGAATATGCGTAGGAAAATTTTGAATTTATGCTACGTTACCCTACAGTGGCATCCGAGCCAGGTTTTCTATGCGTAGATTCTATGCACGAGTAGAACACAAAAGTTGTGGGCGATGATTTGTCATTTTCTTGCCTCTACTAGTCTTATTCTTTTCCGGCGGTATTGTGGGATGAAGCGGCCCGGACCGACTTTACACGTACGCTTACATGAGACTGGTTCCACCGACAGACATGCACACCGTGCATAAAGGTGGCTAGCGGGTGTCTGTCTCTCCTACTCTAGTCAGATTGGATTTGATGAAAAGGGTCCTTATGAAGGGTAAATAGCTTTGGCATATCATCGTTGTGGCTGTCACGTAGGTAAGAAGGCGTTCTTGCTAGAAACCCAAATCAGCCACGTAAAACTTGCAACAACAATTAGAGGACGTCTAACTTGTTTTTGCAGGGTTTGACATGTGATGTGATATGGCCAAAGTTGTGATGTTGCATTTATGATGTATGAGATGATCATGTTATTGTAATAGGTTTCACGACTTGCATGTCGATGAGTATGACAACCGGCAGGAGCCATAGGAGTTGTCTTAATTTATTGTATGAGATGCAACGCCATGTGCTTACTACTTTTACTTCATTGCTAACGGTTAGCTATAGTAGGAGTGATAGTAGTAGTTTGCGTAACGACTTCACGGAGACACGATGATGGAGATCATTATGATGGAGATCATGGTGTCACGCCGGTGACGATGATGATCATGCGATGCCTGAAGATGGAGATCGAAAGAGCAAAGATGATAATGGCCACATCATGTCACTATATGATTGCATTGTGATGTTTATCATGTTTTACATCTTATTGCTTAGAACGATGGTAGCATAATAAGATGATCCCTCTTAAAATTTCGAGAACGTATTCCCCTAAGTGTGCACCGTTGCGAAGGTTCGTTGTCTCGAAGCACCACGTGATGATCGGGTGTGATAGATTCTAACGTTCGCATACAACGGGTGTAAGCCAGATTTACACACGCAAAACACCTAGGTTGACTCGACGAGCTTAGCATGTACAGACATGACCTCGAATACAAGAGACCGAAAGGTCGAACATGAGTCGTATGGTTGAATACGATCAGCATGAAGTTGCTCACCATGGTGACTAGTCCGTCTCACGTGATGATCGGACACGGGTTAGTCAACATGGATCATGTATCACTTAGATGACTACAGGGATGTCGATTTAAGTGGGAGTTCATACTTAATTTGATTAAATGAACTTAATTGTCATGAACTTAGTCTAAAAGTTGTCTTTATAAATATTGTAGATGGCCAACGTCAACCTCAATTTCAACGCATTCCTAGAGAAAAACAAGCTGAAAGATGATGGTAGCAACTATGCGGACTCGGTTCGCAACTTGAAGCTCATCCTTGAAGCAGCTAAAAAGGCTTATGTCCTTGATGCGCCACTAGGTGACCCTCCCGCTCCCGCAGCAGCCCAGGACATTCTGAACGTCTAGCAAACGCGGAGTGATGACTACTCTCTAGTTAGGTGTGGCATGTTATACAGTTTAGAAACGGGGCTCCAAAGGCGTTTTGAGCAACACGGAGCATATGAGATGTTCCAGGAGCTGAGGCTAGTTTTTCAAGCTCATGCCCGTGTCGAGAGATATGAAGTCTCCGACAAGTTCTTTAGCTGTAAGATGGAGGAGAACAGTTCTGTCAATGAGCACATACTCAAAATGTCTGGGTTACACGGTCGTCTGACTTCACTTGGAGACGAACTTCCGGATGATGCTATAATTGACAGAATCCTCGAGTCTCTCCCACCAAGCTACAAAGGCTTTGTGCTTAACTACAACATGCAAGGGATGGAGAAGACCATTCCCGAGTTGTACTCAATGCTCAAGTCTGTAGAAGTAGAAATCAAGAAAGAGCATCAAGTGTTGATGGTCAACAAGACCACTAGTTTCAAGAAAGGCAAGGGTAAGAAGAACTTCAAGAAAGACGGCAAATCTGTTGCCGCGCCCCGTAAGCCAGATGCCGGGAAGAAGAAAAAGAATGGACCCAAGCCTGAGACTGAGTGCTTCTATTGCAAGGGAAAAGGTCACTGGAAGCGGAATTGCCCCAAATACTTAGCGGACAAGAAGGCCGTCAACGTTAAAGGTATATGTGATATACATGTTATTGATGTGTACCTTACCAGCGCTCGTAGTAGCTCTTGGGTATTTGATACTGGTGCTGTTGCTCACATTTGCAACTCAAAGCAGGAACTGCGAAATAAGCGGAGACTGGCCAAGGATGAGGTGACGATGCGCGTGGGGAATGGTTCCAAAGTCGATGTGATCGCCGTCGGCACGCTACCTCTACATCTATCGTCGGGATTAGTTTTATACCTTAATAATTGTAATTCAGTACCAGCTTTGAGCATGAATATTGTATCAGGGTCTTGCTTAATGCGAGACGGCTACTCATTTAAGTCAGAGAATAATGGTTGTTCTATTTATATGAGTGATATGTTTTATGGTCATGCTCCGCTGGTGAATGGTTTATTCTTGATGAGTCTCGATCGTGATGTTACGCATATTCATAGTGTGAGTACCAAAAGATGTAAAGTTGATAATGATAGTCCCACATACTTGTGGCACTGCCGCCTTGGTCATATCGGCGTTAAGCGCATGAAGAAGCTCCATACTGATGGACTATTAGAGTCTCTTGACTTTGAATCATTTGACACATGCGAACCTTGCCTCCTGGGCAAGATGACTAAGACTCCATTCTCAGGAATAATGCAGAGAGCAACCGACTTATTGGAAATAATACATACTAATGTGTGTGGTCCAATGAACGTTGAAGCTCGCGGTGGCTATCGTTATGTTCTCACTCTCACCGATGATTTGAGTAGGTATGGGTATATCTACTTGATGAAGCACAAATCTGAGATGTTTGAAAAGTTCAAGGAATTTCAGAGTGAGGTCGAGAATCAACGTGACAGAAAAATTAAACGTCTACGATCTGATCGTGGAGGAGAATATTTGAGTCACGAGTTTGGCACACACCTAAGGAAGTGTGGAATCGTTTCACAACTCACGCCGCCTGGCACACCGCAACGCAACGGAGTGTCTGAACGTCGTAATCGCACTTTATTAGATATGGTACGATCTATGATGTCTCTTACCGACTTACCGCTATCATTTTGGGGATACGCATTAGAAACTGCAGCATTCACTTTAAATAGGGCACCGTCTAAATCCGTTGAGACGACACCGTATGAACTATGGTTTGGCAAGAAACCTAAGTTGTCGTTTCTTAAAGTTTGGGGCTGCGATGCTTATGTGAAGAAACTTCAACCAGAAAAGCTCGAACCCAAAGCGGAGAAATGCGTATTCATAGGATACCCTAAGGAAACCATTGGGTATACCTTCTATCTTAGATCCGAAGGTAAAACCTTTGTTGCCAAGAATGGATCCTTTCTAGAGAAAGAGTTTCTCTCGAAAGAAGTAAGTGGGAGGAAGGTAGAACTTGATGAGGTAATTACACCCCCTCTCGAACAGGATAGTAGCGCAGCGCGGGAAGTTGTTCCTGTGGCGCCTACACCGACTGAAGAGGAAGTTAATGATGATGATCATGAAGCTTCGGATCAAGTTACTACTGAACCGCGAAGGTCCACAAGGGCACGCTCCGCACCAGAGTGGTACGGCAACCCTGTGATGGAAATCATGTTGTTAGACAACGGTGAACCTTCGAACTATGAAGAAGCGATGGCGGACCCGGATTCCAACAAATGGCTTGAGGCTATGAAATCCGAGATAGGATCCATGTATGAGAACAAAGTATGGACTTTGGTGGACTTGCCCGATGACCGGCGAGCCATAGAAAATAAATGGATCTTCAAGAAGAAGACTGATGCAAACGGTAATGTAACCGTTTACAAAGCTCGACTTGTCGCAAAGGGTTTTCGACAAATTCAAGGAGTTGACTACGAAGAGACTTTCTCTCCCGTAGCGAAGCTGAAATCAGTCCGAATCATGTTAGCAATTGCCGCCTTTTATGATTATGAAATTTGGCAAATGGACGTCAAAACAGCGTTCCTTAACGGGAACCTTAAGGAAGAGTTGTATATGATGCAACCAGAAGGTTTTGTCGACCCTAAGGGTGCTAACAAAGTGTGCAAGCTCCAGCGCTCCATCTATGGGCTGGTGCAAGCATCTCGGAGTTGGAACATTTGCTTTAATGAGGTGATTAAAGCGTTTGGGTTCATACAGGTTTACGGAGAAGCCTGTCTGTACAAGAAAGTGAGTGGGAGCTCTGTAGCTTTCCTCATACTGTATGTGGATGACATATTATTGATGGGGAATAATATAGAGATGTTGGAGAGCATAAAGGCCTATTTGAACAAAAGTTTTTCAATGAAGGACCTTGGAGAAGCTGCATACATATTAGGCATCAAGATCTATAGAGATAGATCAAGACGCCTCATAGGTCTTTCGCAAAGTACATACCTTGACAAGATATTGAAGAAGTTCAATATGGAAAACTCAAAGAAAGGGTTCTTGCCAGTTTTGCAAGGTATGAGATTGAGTAAGACTCAGTCGCCGACCACGGCAGCAGATAGAGAGAAGATGAGTTCTGTCCCCTACGCTTCAGCCGTGGGCTCTCTAATGTATGCCATGTTGTGTACCAGACCTGATATAAACCTTGCCATAAGCTTGGTAGGGAGGTACCAAAGTGATCCCGGTATGGAACACTGGACGGCGGTCAAGAATATCCTTAAGTACCTGAAAAGGACTAAGGAAATGTTTCTCTTTTATGGACGTGACGAAGAGCTCGTCGTAAAGGGTTACGTCGACGCTAGCTTCGACACAGATCCGTATGACTCTAAGTCACAGACCGGATACGCATATGTGTTGAATGGTGGGGCAGTGAGCTGGTGCAGCAACAAGCAAGAAGTCGTGGCAGCATCTATATGTGAAGCGAAGTACATAGCTGCTTCAGAAGCAGCTCATGAAGGAATTTGGATGAAGGAGCTCATCACCGACCTTGGAGTGGTTCCAAGCGCGTCGGGTCCAATGACACTCTTCTGTGATAACACTCGGACCATTGCCATAGCCAAGGATCCCAGGTTTCACCGAAAGATGAAGCACATCAAACGCCGCTACAACTCCATCCAGGACCATGTCCAGAGTGGAGTGATAGATATTTGTAAAGTACACACGGATCTGAATATTGCAGACCCGTTGACTAAACCTCTTCCACGAGCAAAACATGATCAACACCATAATGCTATGGGTGTTCGATACATCACAATGTAACTAGATTATTGACTCTAGTGCGAGTGGGAGACTGTTGGAAATATGCCCTAGAGGCAATAATAAAATGGTTATTATCATATTTCCTTGTTCATGATAATCGTCTATTGTTCATGCTATAATTATATTAACAGGAAACAGTAATACATGTGTCAATAAATAGATCACAATGTGTCCCTAGCAAGCCTCTAGTTGGCTAGCTCGTTAGTCAATAGATGATCATGGTTTCCTGATCATCGGCATTAGATGTCATTGATAACGGGATCACATCATTGGGAGAATGATGTGATGGACAAGACCCAATCCTAAGCATAGCACTAGATCGTATTGTTCGTATGCTAAAGTTTTTCTAATGTCAAGTATCTTTTCCTTTGACCGTGAGATTGTGAAACTCCCGGATACCATAGGAGTGCTTTGGGTGTATCAAACGTCACAACGTAACTGGGTGACTATAAAGGTGCACTACGGGTACCTCCGAAAGTGTATGTTGGGTTGGTACGAATCGAGATCGGGATTTGTCACTCCGTGTGACGGAGAGGTATCTCTGGGCCCACTCGGTAGAACATCATCATGAGCTCAATGTGACTAAGGAGTTAGTCACATGATGACGTGTTACGAAACGAGTAAAGAGACTTACCGGTAACGAGATTGAACAAGGTATAGGTATACCAACGATCGAATCTCGGGCAAGCTCTATACCGACAGACAAAGGGAATCGTATACGGGATTAATTGAATCCTTGACATTGTGGTTCTTCCGATGAGATCATCGTGGAGCAAGTGGGAGCCACCATAGGTATCCAGACCCCGCTGATGGTTATTGGCCGGAGAGGTGTCTCGGTCATGTCTGCGTGTCTCCCGAACCCTTAGGGTCTACACACTTAAGGTTCGGTGACGCTAGGGTTATAGGGAATTGTTATACGAGGTTACTGAAATTTGTTCGGAGTCACGGATGAGATCCCGGATGTCACGAGGAGCTCCGGAATGGTCCACAGGTAAAGATTGATATATAGGACGGATGGTTTCGGACATCGGAAGTGTTTTGGGCATCACCGGTAACGTACCGGGACCACCGGAGGTGGCCCCGGGGGTCCACCGAAGGGGGGCAACGACCCAGGGAGGTAAGGTGGGCCAAGTGGGGAAGGGAACCAGCCCCTAGGTGGGCTGGTGTGCCTCCCCACTCAGCCCAATGCGTGGGGGAGAGAAAAGGGGGGGCAAACCTTAAGCCAGGTGGGCCTAAGGCCCACCAGGGGTGCGCCACACCCCTCCCCCCCTTGGCCGCCGCACCAGCCCCCATCTAGGGCTGCCCCCCCCCCCAGGAGAGGGAAACCCTCAAGGGGGCGCAGCCCCTCCCTCCCCCTATATATAGTGGGCACTTTTGGCCATTGGAGATCAGACTTTTGCCTCTCTCTCGGCGCAGCCCTGCCCTTCTTTCTCCTCCTCTCTGCCGGTGCTTGGCGAAGCCCTGCCGGGAGATCTCGTCTCTCCATCGACACCACGCCGTCGTGCTACTGGACTTCTTCCCCAACCTCTCCCTCCTCCTTGCTGGATCAAGGTGCGGGAGACGTCACCGGGCTGCACGTGTGTTGAACGCGGAGGTGCCGTAGTTCGGCACTAGATCGGAATCACACTGCGATCCGAATCGCTGCGAGTACGACTCCATCAACCGCGTTCTAGCAACGCTTCCGCTTAGCGATCTTCAAAGGTATGAAGATGCTCTTACCCCTCTCTCGTTGTTGGTCTCTCCATAGGAAGATCTGAATATGCGTAGGAAATTTTTGAATTTATGCTACGTTACCCAACAGACAAATATCACCAAATCATGTTGCTCCCCTCGGGTCGGACCTTTAAGTCACTTCAAGGTCGTTGGGACATCATCGACAAAACTTGTGGTTGTTGGAGTTGGTGCTTGGAGCAAGTACAGGATGCACTTCCAAGTTTCGTCACTATTGATGATTATGTGAGTATTTTCTTTATCTTGTTGGCTTTGGATGTGTTAAAATTAAGGACTTGAGCTCATACTTTGCCTCAATGTTTACGTGCATTGGCAATGAAAACTTCAAGCAAACTCTGGCTCCAACAATTGGTCATTAACTCTTCATCATTGTTTGCGATGGCTCCGGGACAGTGAGAAGTGGAGGGCGAGGGACAAAAAAATCCCCCAAAGAAAGGTGTCAAAATGGGAGATGAGGATGCTGATAGTGATGATGCACCAAGAGGAGAGAGAAAATAGAGGAAACCTTATGGAAACAAGAAGGATAAAGCAAGAGTCAAGAGGACGTCCAAGGGAGTCGCTTTGAGAGATGAAATTAGTGAGATGGTGAAGATGAAAGATACCATGTTATCCAAGCATTGGGATGTTAAAGTGACCATGGTCTAGAAGAAAGAGAAGCACAAGGAGGAGAAGCGGGAGAAGAGGTGTCCCTTCGAGGAGTGCAAGATCAAGCAAAATAGGAAGGACAAGAGGACCGCTGACCAGGACCAGTTCATGATGATGAATCTAGAGGGAATGGATACAGTGGCAAAATAATTTCAGGAATTGAAAATAATGGAGATCATGTGGCGGAGGAAGATGGAGCTTCAAAATCTTGTGCCCGGCGGTGGTATGCGTTTGGAGTGAGCTTTTCTTTCGACGATGTTGGTGGTGGAGGAGGGTTTGACATGGGTGGTGGTGATGGGTTTGGAGTGGGTTTTGCTTTCTACGATGTTGGTGGTGTTGGGTTTGGAGATGGTAGAGGGGTGAAGGGTTCGACAATGATTGTGGTGTTGGGTTTGGAGGTGGTTGAGGGGTGGAGGGTTCGGCAATGGAGGTGGTGTTGGGTTGGAGGTGGTGTAGGGGTGGAAGGCTCGACATTGGGTGTGTTGGTTCCATGGGTGGTGGAGTTGGGTTTGGAGGTGGTGGAAGGGGTGGTGGAGTTGGGTTTGGAGGTGGTGTAAGGGGTGGTGGCTTCAGCAATGATGGTTGAGGCGCGTTTGGAGGCGGTGTTGTTTCCAGCAATGGCGATGGAGGTGGGGTTGACGCTTCGGCAAACCATGATGATGATGGTGGTGGTCATGGTGGTGGTGGTGGTGATGGTGCTAGTTCTTCGGTTCAAGTTGAAGATGGTGGTGCTCATTCTCCGGTCCAAGCTCATGAAGATGGTGGTGTCATACTTGTGATATGCGGTGGGTTTTCTGTGAAGAGGAACAGGTGATGCAACACATTATAGATGAGTATTTCCCTCAATGAGAACCAAGGTTATTGAACTAATAGGACTACCCCCCAACCTCCGTCTTCAGCGACTGCACACAAAGAAACAAACACTTGCACCCAACACGGGCAAGAGGGTTTTTAATCCCCTTAGACTCGTTATTTGCAAGCAAGTAAAGTGTGTAGATGATAGTTAAAAGTTGTGAATTAAAAAAGTAAATAAATGGAAGCTAGGAAATTGTAGCATTTCTAAACTTATATGTGAATAGACTCGGGGGCCATAGTTTTCCCTAGTGGCATCTCTTATGTAGTAAGCATACGATGGTAAACAAATTGTTGTTGGGCAATTGATAGAAAAGCGCATAGTTATGCAATATTTATTCACGACAATGATCATGTGTATAGAGGCATCACGTCGATAAGAAAATAGGTCGACTTCTTTCGGCACCTATTACTATTACTCCACCCATCGACCGCTATCAAGCATGCATCTAGAGTATTAAGTAAAATAGAGTAATGCTTGGAGAACAATGACATGATGTAGACAAATAAAACTCAATCAATATGAATTGACCCCATAACTTTATCCTTAGTTGGAACAATACAAAGATGTGTCTTATCCCCTACTATGTCACTCGGATATAGAGCACCGTCAGATTGAAGCCACTACAATGCACACCTCCCACTGAAGAAAGATTATTCTAGGTGGCCAAATAAAATTAATAGATTGGAGAGGTTTACGAAGCTATAATAATCATGCAAATAAGAATCAAATATAGAATTCAGATAAGACTCAAATCTTTTATAATTAATAATCTGAACATAAACCCACAATTCATCGGATCCCGACAAACGCACCGCACAAAAGAACTACATCGGATAGATCAAAGCGAAGATGTGATGATCATTGTATTGAAAATCGAGAGAGAGAGAGAGAGATAGCCATATAGGTATAACTATGGACCCGTAGGTCTGCGGTGAACTACTCACACATCACCATGGCAACATCAAGGATCATGTAGAGGCCTCCGTGATCACCCCTCCCTCCAACATGACACCGAAACAGGGCTCCAGATGGGAACACGACAGAACAAAGACTTGCGTTGGCGGAAAAAGTGTTTGAGGAGGCTCCTTAGGGTTTTCCCAATATATTAGAATTTATAGGCCACACAGGGACACCGGGGGCCTCCCGAGGGGGCGACACACATCTGGGCGCGTCCACCACCCTCCACCCCCAAGGGGCGCCCTGTTGTGTGCTCCCTCCCTTGTGTTGCCTCTGGTTTCTTTCCGAAGATTCCAGGTCTTCTTTTGGTCTAGAAAAAAATATCAAACATTTCGTGTAAATTGGACTTTGTTTGGTACTGTAAACTTCAAAAGCCAAAAACATGTAGAAAACAACAACTGGCACTGTGCACTGGGTCAATAGGTTAGTGCTAAAAAATAATATTAATTGGTGGATAAGCACCCAAAAAGTATCCTAGAATGATAATAGTATAGCATGAAACAATAAAAATTTATAGATATGTTGGAGACGTATGAGCATCCCCAAGCTTAATTACTCCTCGTCCTCGAGTAGGTAAATGAGAAAAACAGAATTTTTGATGTGAGATGCTACCCAACATGTAATCTAATGTAGGTATTATCATTGAGAAATGATGAATCAAGAAACATCAACATAGTAATATTCATGAACATAAGCAACATAATCATCAAGTTTCAAAAAATACAATCCTTAAAGAATGTTCACACCCTATTCATTTTATCATATTAGCATGGCATGACTCCATCTTCACTACATAAATAAAAACATTAAGCAACAAGGTGTCAAGTCACGCAATTGGAGCATAAAGGTGGAATAGAATATGGTGGTAAGTTTCAAAGGAATGAAAGTGGAGAAAAAAAGTCTCGCATCAACTAGGTGTATCAACGGGCTATGGAGATGCCCATAAATATATACCAATGCAAGGAGTAGGGATTGCCATACAACACACGCACTAGAGCTATAAGCGTATGAAAGCTCAACCGAAGCTAAATGGGTGTGGATCCAACTTGCTTTCTCATGAAATCCTGTGGAATTTGAGGAACCCCTTCATCAAAATATACAAGCCAACTTTTATAATGAAAAATTCCCACCGGCATATGGAAGTGATAAAACACGACTCTCTATATTAAGAACATGGTGCCACTTTGAGGCACAAGTGTGGAAAAGGAGGTAGTAGCACTATCCCTTCTATCTTTTCATTCATTTTTTTTATTTTTTATTTATCTCTTCTTTTTTATTTATATTTTTCTCTTTTTTATTTTTGTTCATCTGGAGTGTCATCCCGACTTGTGGGGAAACCATTGTCTCCATCATCCTTTCCTCACTGAGAGATGCCCTAATAATGATGATCATCACACTTTTATTTACTTACAACTCAATATGAAAAATTGTAGCATGACTCTATATGAATGCCTCTATTAGTGTACCAGGATGCACAATGACCAAACATATAATGTATCAAAAATGATGAACGATGGCTTTGGCACAAATACTACGTCATCTTATATGATCATGCAAAGTAATATGACAATTTAAGTACTAGTCATATGATGTGACGATGGAAGTTGCATGGCAATATATCTTGGAATGGATATGGAAATGCCACGATAGGTATGTATGATGGATGTTTTGAGGAATATACAATGAGGCTTATGTGCAAAAATCATATCATGTCACGAGGTTTGGATGTATCGACAAAGGTTGTGCCGATCCTCGACGTGAGAATGGGCAAGGCACGGTACCGAAGAGGCTAGCAAATATGTGGAGGTGAGAGTGCATATATCCATGGATTCACATTAGTCATAAAGAACTCACATACTTATTGCAAGGTTTTGTTAGATTTCTTGAAGAAAAGTACTACTTGCATGCCCCTAGGTAGTAGGTTGTTAAGAGTTAACCATCGTGCGCCCCCGACCTAAAAAACACTAGGATTTCAACAAGGAATAATAATGCTCACACATTGTCACCATGCCATAAAAATATTTAGATGAGCAACAATCTAACACCCTCTAATTTACGATGTTTTTATAACTAATGATCATGCACTCATGCCCTTTCACATTACCACATTAATATCGTTAACTTAAAGTTTCTCTTTTATGAGCTACATGAAGGTTTTGATTATGCACTCATTGAATTCCTGTTTATTTTTGGACTAGTCTTATAACCCATGCAAATTACCATCACTATTTATTAACTCTCAAACAAATAAAAGTGAACAACGAGAGTGCATTTATTTCCTTAAAATATATACGCCACCGTGCTCTAAAAGATATAGTGTCGCAAGAATGGATATCGTTACAAGTACATGTACTGAAAAGAAGATATATATATATATATATATATATATATATATATATATAGAATTGGCTTACACTCGCCACAAGCTACATCAGAGTCACATCAGTACATTACATAATCATCAAGAGTAAGAGCAGGGTCCGACTACGGACGAAAACAAACAACAAAAGAAGAACGACGTCCATCCTTGCTATCCCAGGCTTGCGCTCTTCTATAACAATGCAAATGAAGTGGTGTTGAACTTCTGAAAAGGACGTGGATGTCGCCTAGAGGGGGGTGAATAGGCGCTTTAAAACAGTTAAGGTTTAGGCTTGAACAAATGCGGAATAAAACTAACGTTTAATATGTCAAGCACAAAACCTACAAACAACTAGGCTCACCTATGTGCACCAACAACTTATGCTAAGCAAGATAAACAACTAAGTGATAGCAAGATATATTACAATAAACAATATGTCTATCACAAAGTAAAGTGCATAAGTAAAGGGTTCGGGTAAGAGATAACCGAGGCACGGGGAGACGATGATGTATCCCGAAGTTCACACCCTTGCGGATGCTAATCTCCGTTAGAGCGGTGTGGAGGCACAATGCTCCCCAAGATGCCACTAAGGCCACCGTAATCTCCTCACGCCCTCGCACAATGCAAGATGTCGTGATTCCACTAAGGGACCCTTGAGGGCGGTCACCGAACCCGTACAAATGGCAACCCTTGGGGGCGGTCACCGAACCCGTACACGTGGCAACCCTTGGGGGCGGTTACCGGTACCCGTACAAATTGCTCGGGGCAATCTCCACAACCTAATTGGAGACCCCGACGCTTCCCGGAGCTTCACACCATAATGATTGAGCTCCGAGACACCACCAAGGTTCTAGGACGCCAAAGCATCCACGAAGAACAATATCAAGGGTACTAAGTACCAAAGGTAGTAAGCTTCTCAACTTCTCACTTCCACGTATCACCGTGGAGAACTCAAACCGATGCAACTAATGCAATGGCAAGAACACACGAAGTGGTCAAGTCCCTCACACTCAAATCCCTCCACAACAACAAAAGCTATGGAGAAATATGAGAGGAAGAACAAGGAGCTCACAAAGAACTCCAAGATCAAGATCCAAGGGGTTCCCCTCACATAGAGGAGAAAGTGATTGGTGGAGATGTGGATCTAGATCTCCTCTCTCTTTTCCCTCAAGAACAAGCAAGAATCATTGGAGGGATAGAGAGTAATCAAGCTCTAAGAATGTCAACAATGGAGGTAGAACAAGAGCTCAACGGATGGATGAGACCAAGGGGGAAGAAGACCCCCTTTATATAGTGGGGGAAGGAATCAGACCGTTACCCCCACTTTCTGCACGAGCTCCAGGGGTACTACCGCTGGCACTCCGGCGGTACTACCGCTAGCTAGCGGTACTACCGCTGGCCCCAACGGTACTACCGCTGGCCCCAGCGGTACTACCGTTGGGCCCCTGGTAGTGCAACGGCACTACCACCGCCAAGAAAGTCTTCGCAAAAAGGTCCGTCCACGAACAACCGCTAGGCAGGCGGTACTAAGCTCCTGGAGCGGTACTACCGCTGACCAGGGGCGGTACTACCGCCAGCCAGCGGTACTACCGCCAGCCAGCGGTACTACCGCCAGCCAGCGGTACTACCGCCAACTCTAGCGGTACTACCGCTAGGTCCAGCGGTACTACCGCTCGCCACTGAAACAGCCATAACTTTCGCATACGAGCTCCGAATCGAGCAAACCCAAGCTTGTTGGATTCAGGACGACAAGGGCTATCCACTTAAGACCATGCGGTTATGAATATGCCAATGATATAAAGATGTGAGTCCTCTAAGAATGAAGAACCGGCAAAAACTCCAACATCGAAAACATCATAGTAGTTGCATATGGACTCCGTTTTCGATGAACTCGAGCTTGTCATGAAGATGACCATAAGCTCTAAAACTCACAAAGAGAAACACCAAATAAGAACCAAGAAGTATGATGCAAGGATGCAAATGGTTTGAGCTCTCAACGAACGATACGATCAAGCTACTCACTTGAGAGCCCCCCTTGATAGTACATCAATCTATCCTAAACAGAAACCCTATCAAGGGCAAACCTATACCTTGCACCTCGTCCTCTTGAGCTAGATGATGATGATCTTGGCTTCCTCAAGATGGACCACCTTTCTTGATTGCGTTGGCTTGACGAAGACTAGTTGATTGCTCCCCCATACTCACTATGGGTGAGCCACTCTTCAGCATATCTTCACAAGTCCATTGCCACCACAATGAACAGCAAGCTTCAAGCAAGATATCTTCGCGTTGATCCACTTGAACTTGCACACCGCCATCTTGATGACGATCACCACTTGACGTCATCCTTCATGGGTTGTATGAGATCTTCCTCTAGACGCAAGCCCATGGAAACACACCTAACCCCCACATAGAACTCTTACCATGGGATCACTTGATCCCTCTCGGTACATCTTGTACGCTTTGTGTGTTGATCATCTAGATTTACTCTTTGTCTGAGATCTTGATCAACCATGTGTCTCTATGACCATTCTTTGGATAATACCTTGAATACCATCTTGGTCATCATATAAACTCCTTGAACCCAATAGATGGACTTCAAGAAGTGCCTATGGACAAATCCTATAAATGTAACTTAAGGCAACCATTAGTCCATAGGAATTGTCATCAATTACCAAAACCACATATGGAGATATATGCTCTAACAACTTCTCTTCACCAAACTTTATTGATGGGCTTGTTAAAGATGGGAATGATGTAGCATGGCGACTTACTGGATTCTATGGTGAACCGAGTTGGGATCTTAAGCATCTATCGTGGACCCATATGAGAACACTGCACAGCAACATGAAGGGACCATGGATGATCATAGGCGATTTCAATGAGATTTTAATAGCCAGTGAGAAGGAGGGGGGGAATATCAGACCAGCACACTGTCTGTAAAATTTTAGAGACTGCATGGAGGAATGTGGACTCCATGAAATAATGCACATTGGGGATCAGTTTACATGGAGTAGGGGTGTCATCAAGGAACGACTTGACAGAGCGCTATGTAACGAAGCATGGGCAGAAAAATTCCCATATGCGGCAGTTGTGCATGAGCACCACACCCATTCAGATCATCGGCCACTCCTGCTGGATACGCAATACTATGTTGATGCTTTGACAAGGCAATCAAAAGGTGAAAGAAGATTTGAGGCACGATGGTTGAGTGAAGAGACGGTAAATGAGATTGTCAACACTGCTTGGCAGAGAGCACGTCTAGCAGGCATTGGGCCATCATTGTCGGACCGTACCAGAGCTGTTAAAATGGATTTGGTGCAGTGGGATCGCCAGACTTTGAAGGGTCCTAAGCGTCAGATTCATAAGTTGGAAAAGGAACTAGAAAGGTTAAAAAGGGGACAATTGACTAGTGAATCTAGACAAAGAATAAAGGAAATACAAATCTTGATAGAAAGCTTGTTGGACCAAGAGGAGATCATCTGGCTACAGAGAGCTAGAACAAACTGGTTGATGCATGGCGATAGGAACACCTCTTTTTTCCATAAAGCTGCATGAGCTAGAAAGAAGAAAAACTGTATTATGGGACTTATGGATGATGGGGGGGGTATGGAGAGAGGACACACATGAGATCAATTCGATCATTACAGGGTATTTCCGGGAGCTATTCACATCCCAAGTTTCAGTGCCAGATGTGGATGTCTTGAGTAAGGTGCCATCCAAAGTTACATCAAATATGAATGATGTTCTCTTGGCCCCATATACAGCAGAAGAGGTTAAGAAGGCTTTGTTCTCGATTGGGGATCTCAAAGCACCGGGGCCCGATGGACTACATGCTATTTTTTATAAGAGGTTTTGGTCCATGCTTGGGGATGATCTAGTTTCCGAAGTCCTATCTGCAGTAAACATGAAGATCATACCCCAAGGCTGGAATGACACAACCATTGTCATGATCCCAAAGGTGAATGCTCCGGAGAAGGTAACCCAGTTTCGTCCTATTAGTCTATGTAATGTGGTGTATAAAGTTATTTCAAAGATGATAGCCACAAGGTTAAAACAGTTCCTGCCAGAGATAATTAGCCCAACCCAAAGTGCATTTGTCCCAGGGAGACTGATCACAGATAATGTGCTTATTGCTTACGAAAGTTTGCATACTATAAAGCAAAAGAAAACAGGCAAGGAGGGATGGTGTGCGGTCAAATTGGATATGCAAAAAGCCTATGACAGGGTAGAGTGGGTTTTTTTTGGAGGCAATCCTGTTAAAACTCGGATTTCATGCAGATTGGGTGAAGATGATCATGGTGTGTGTTTCTTCGGTTGAGTATAGGGTGAGATATAACACAACGGAAACTGATTCTTTCAAACCAACTAGAGGTCTTCGACAGGGAGATCCGTTATCACCATATCTATTTCTCCTTTGTACTGAAGGGCTCACGGCGTTATTGTCACAAGCAGAGGCCAAAGGAGATCTAGTGGGAGTTAAAGTTTGTCGGGATGCACCGGCAGTTACAAACCTGTTATTTGCGGATGATTCATTGATTCTAATGAAGGCAAATGTAACTAATGCTCTTGCTCTTAAAACAGTATTGGACCGCTACTGTTTGGCTTCAGGGCAACTTCTGAGTACGCAAAAATCAAGCATTTTCTTCAGTCCAAGTACCAATGTCAATGCTAAAGCTGATATGTGCACAATTATGGGTATTATGACAGAGGCTTTGAATGACATATATTTGGGCCTTCCATCTAAACTGGGGGTGGATAAAAGTGATGATTTCCAATATCTTATTGATCGGTTAGTCCAAAAGTTGATGGGGTGGAAAGAAAGATGTCTTTCTACTGGGGGAAAGGAGGTGCTTCTGAAATCAATAGCGCAGGCCATACCAACGTATGCGATGTCAGTCTTTAAAATTTCGAAGAAAATCTGCAAAGGGATTACAGACGCGATATCTAGATTTTGGTGGGGTGATGATGCAACTAATAGAAAGATGCACTGGTTCTCCTGGAAGAAAATGTGTATCCCCAAGAAGTATGGAGGCATGGGATTTAGAGACATTCACTGCTTTAATCTTGCACTCCTAGCTAAACAGGCATGGCGGCTTATTGATACGCCAGAATCTCTATGTGCAACAATTCTCAAAGCCAAATACTATCCTAATAATGATCTATTGGCCACGGTTCATAAACCTGGATCATCATTCACATGGCAAAGTATCTTGGCAGGGGTAGAAACAATCAAGAAGGGCTATATATGGAGAATTGGTGATGGACAGAATGTCAATATCTGGGAGGACTCATGGATACCACAATCCTCGAACCAAAAAGTGACTACGATCAGAGGGGGAAATTTGCTATCTAGAGTCTCTGATTTAATTGATCCAGTAACAGGTGATTGGGATACCCAGTTAGTGAACCAAACCTTCTCGCCAGTGGATGCTCATCGGATTCTATCAATCCCACTGCCGGTCTATGAGATGCATGATTTTATAGCCTGGAGCCCATCGAAGAATGGCATTTTTTCAGTAAGATCAGCATATCAAACGGAATGGAATTCTAGATTTGGCAACCTAATACAAGTCACTTCAGGATCTTCTTCACCAAGTGACAAATGGGAGTTGGTTTGGAGTCTGGAATGCCCTGCAAAAATCAGAATTTTTATCTGGAGATTGTTATAGTCTGCTATCCCCTGTCGGTCTATACTAGCATCCAGGCATATGAAGGTCAAAACCCAGTGTCCAGAATGCAAGAAGGGCCCAGACAGCATTCGTCACTTCCTTTTCGATTGCCCAAGGTCATCAGCAGTTTGGAAGCAGTTGGGCATTTTCGATATTGTTAAGAGGGTATGCACTAAGTATAAATCGGGTGAGGAGGCCTTTTTTGAGCTGTTGCATATGGACACAGCAGGAATCACTATTTTGGGTTGCCCGAAACTCCGAGAGGTGGTCGCTACTGCTGCTTGGTATCTGTGGTTCGAACATCGAAAAGTATATCATGGCGATGATATCCAAACAGCGCCTCAAATTGCCCTAGCCATACGTGGACTATCGGCAAATTTCAGTATTGCATGTGCCAAAACAGCAGAAGGCCGAACTGGAGGATGGAGTAAGCCACCGCATGGCTATGTCAAACTGAATGTCGATGCAGGTTTCGAACACGACCTACTCCGAGGATCGATTGGGGCAATTATCAGGGACCACAAAGGACAGTTCTTGGCAGCAGCAAATGATAAGATTGATATATGTTATGATTCAAACACTACAGAAGCATTGGCGGTGAGGTTTGGGCTCAATCTTGCAAGAACTATTGGGTGCAGCAAAATTGTGGTGAACTCTCATAATTTGGAGATAGTGAGGATCTTAAAAAGGGATATTCTTCTTCGGCAGCTTCGGCAATCATCGATGATTGTTTCTTTTTGGGATCGGAATTCAAGCATGTTTTATATGATCATTGTGGTAGAGATAGTAATCAAGTAGCGCATGAACTAGCTAAGTTAGCTAAATCTTCCCCCCTGGATGTTGGATGGACTCAGCTCCTCCAGAGATCATCCCAGCTATTGTAAACGATATGACTACCCTTACTGCGGAATAAAGTGGGAAGAAGGTATAAAAAAAAAGCACGGAATAAATCCTACGAATTAAACAAAAGGGCATCACGGCAAAATATCGCGCGAACTAACTTACTCAAAAGCTAAAACTAATTGCACAGAAAAATCCATGGGATTTTTCTATCCTGAAATCATATAAAATATGTGGGGTTGCGCAACA
Source organism: Hordeum vulgare subsp. vulgare (assembly GCF_904849725.1). Lineage (NCBI taxonomy): Eukaryota > Viridiplantae > Streptophyta > Magnoliopsida > Poales > Poaceae > Hordeum > Hordeum vulgare. The sequence goes on along the minus strand of NC_058518.1, from coordinate 446,437,109 downwards.
AAAATAACGCCACACGAAAATGCGAGTAAATAACCTATACAACGAAAAATAAGCTAGCGCAATTCCCTACACGCAAAAATACAAATGACTGCTCTAAAATACATGGAAAAAATGGTTTCTAAAACATGGGCATTTTATCTAAGACACACGAGCAATCCAGACACGCATGAGAAATTATACGGGTCAGAAACATAATAGGACAGCACGAGTTTCTAGGCATACGGCACGCTAAACGATGTCAAACAATTATGCAAGTTGGATAATCGTATTCTACGCGAAATTCTACGCCAAAACCATATACAATACGCCTCGATCCGACTTTTGGAAATAAAACTACACGCGTTCTAATATTCGTCAATTTTTTGGAATTTAACTAATCCCGAAAATTCTAAACAAAAACCTATCGGGCCGAATTGCCTAACGGGCCTAACAGGCAGCGACGCTATTTGCTATAACGCACCATGTGCGGGGGATAGAGGGCAGGGGGGTGCTCACCTTGGGCTGCCTGGAGCTGGCTTGGGCCGGAGTTCCTGGGCCGGAGGGGAGGCATGCGCAGTGGGGAGCTTGCTACCTGGGCCAAGTCAACGAGGCCGAGGAAGGGCGAGGAGGCGGCAGGCGCTTGCTCGGTCTCCTCGTCCCCTCGACCAGGAGGCCACGACGGCGCTGGCAGGGCTGGGCACCGACGGGAGCTGCTGCAGGGGGAGGCTAAGGCGACGGGAGGAGGCGGAGCCGGCCGGATCTGGCCGGACCTCGCCGGATCCGACCGCCGGCGGGGCGAGGCAGCAAGGCGGCGACGGCAGGAACGGGGACCCTGGCGGCGGGGTTGCAGCGGCGTGGCTCGACGGGAGCAGGGACTCCGGCGACCCGGGCTCGCCGGACGGCGCAGGTCGAGGCGGGAGGCGGCCTGGGACGGCGCGACGCTAGGGGGCGGCCTGGCGTGCGGTGGCGCACCGACCAGGGCAGGCGCGGCGGTTGCCTCGGGCCGAGATGGGCTCGGGAGGGCCTGCCTCGGGCTCGCGGGCCCGGCGGCGGCGCAGAGGAGGAGAGAGAGGTGGGAGAGGCAATTAGGGTTAGGCTGGCTGCGCGGATTTCAAGGCAAAGGGGGTGGCTCCCTAAAAATAGGAGGATGGGTCTATTTATAACAAATGAGGGGGCTAGGTTACCCGGAATTCCGTTCCGGATCCAACCGTGCGGTCGGATTCGGACGATTCCGAACGCGGGAACGAGCGAGTGGCTGTGTAGAGGGGATATCCGGAGATGAGAGGGAGAACGGGCGGCACGACAACGATTTATAAAACAGCGACGACCGTCCGACGAATAACCGAAGACGGTTCCGCTACGGTCGACCGTTCGGATACCAGACGAACTCCGATCGCGACGAAATTCGACAGGCGGCCTAGCTATATCTAATTACGACCGCATGCCAAGTTTCACCTCGATCAGAGAAAGTTTAACGCACACTTTCAAAACAGGGTTTCGACGATGCCGCGGGCGCGTGCGAGTGCGGTCGGGCTCAGAACGGACAACGACGAGAACCGGCAACTAACAACGGATGCAAGTTTTGAAAACTAGCAGCAACGGAGATGCCGATGCAATGCTGATGATGCGCATGATGCGATGATGATGCAACAAATAAAAATACCCACACGACGGAAACTGAAAAGAAGGGGAATCTTCTGGAACGTCGGTCTCGGGCTGTCACAATAACTCAACAGAAACTTTGTGAGATCCATTAGTATAATAAACATATCGAATACTTTAGGTATTGTTATAAATTGATTCATATTTTATATTGCATAAGGTACTGTATTCTAACTTCTTCATGGCTTATACCCCAAGATACAATCCACGACATCATCGAAACAAGCAAACTATGCTAGAAAAAATAGAATTTGTCTAAACAGAATAGTTTGTAATGATATTATTAAGTACCATACTTATGTAACACCAAAACTTCTGAAAACTTAGGATGACCCGAGGAATTTGTATATAAATACTTTATAAAAAATTCAGATCAAAAAATCGATGATCATGCATATCACAGGTACTTATCATAACTGACGATAATCATGCATCACATGAACAATACTATCACCAGCATGTAATAATAACAAGCATGGCATATGAGAATAATACTAGCAAGTAGTCACATAACTAAGAGGGTGCACAAGCACAAATCATGAAGATGAACATGAATCCACAAACATACCGAAAGAGAAATACGAGTAGTAGATGCACAAACAATTATTAAATATTTAAGTAGAAAACCATGGTTAGTGCAAGTCCATCATGCAAGTGGTTGTCCTGGCTTGCGTGGGGATGAAGGATTCACCAGAGAGAAGTGCGAGAAACTTGCGGAAGGAATCACCGAAAATACTTCTCTCTCGAAGGGGCTAAACAAGGGCAAGGGCAAAATGGTCATTATCAGAATGTGACAACAACATGAAAATGATACCAACAAAACGGGCTCGACTTGACGAAAATGAGGGCTCTGGAATCACCTGAATTGGAGCTAGGGCAAAATAGATACGGACGGAAGAAACCCAGGGACTAATCTAAAAAAAAGAATCTTCACAATTAGGCCCTTGGTGGTTTAGGCAGAATGCGCCTTTGGGAGAATACGCTTTCAGAGAAATGAAAGCGCATTTTGGCCCAAAGAACACCAGAGTACGCCCTCCTAAGTAGAAAACGTATTTCACCCAAACCGTCTCCATTTACGGGTCAAAGGTTGGTCCGGTGAGCGCTAGAGGCGCTGACATGCGGGGCCCACGTGTTGCTTCTCTCTCTCCTCCCCGGCCTTCCCCTTCCTCGCGATGGAGAGCAAAGGAGATCGGGCGCCGGTGCTCTGGTCATCGCCCTGCTGCTTCGAGGGCCGGGCAGCGAGCGCAACAGCACCACCGCTCCTCTCCATGCGTGAGGGTAGGCATGGACGCGGGGCCGAAGAGCTTTGGCGGAGCCGCACCAGCGGGGCTCCTCCGTCGAAGATGAGAGGGTGGCGGTTCACGGTCTTCCACGGGGGCTACGGACATCGCAAAATGGGAGGGAGAGGGATACATGGCTTGAGTCGTTGCGGGAATTTAACGACGGCCATCGCGAGCAATGGCGGGGCGGGAGAGCTCCAGGGGCTTGGTGAGGGGCTTGAGGGGGTGATGAGAAGCGGAGGAGCTTGGGGAAGATACTTCTAGAGCGGGGGAGGGCTCGGGAAAGCTCTGAGCGACCTTGGGCGACAAGCCATGGCGGGGCAGGGGCGACCAGGTCACAGACACGGTTGATAGCGACTCATCGGACGATCTAAACAAGGGGCAAACAAGTCCATGTTGAAGGCAAGGCCAAGACGAAGCTGCAAGACATGGAGAGGTGTGGTCACCGCATGAACACGGCGGTGACACGCGCTCTAGTCGGCTATACGTTGTCTACTCAAAGGGTCATTCACCATAGAGTGCCAAAGTGCAAATGACCAAGCACACAAACTCAAGATGTGACCACAGCTTGCTAGAAGACAACAGAACAACAAGGTGTTTGTTGCTTCCTGAGGAAGATTGGTCTGAAGAAATATGTTGATATTTTGCAGAGGGTGATGCATCGCTAGGATGATCATCTATGCAAATTTTCAGCTCAAAAGGATGAAGCTATATAGCACTTGGTGTACAATATACCCCACTTGACAAAAATGCAAAATATGAAGTCATACTCACGTGCTTGATTGGTTGAGTTGAAATTTGAGGGAGATGAGCTATTTAGGCATATCGATGCACTGTATAAGTTTTGTACCAACTAGATACACCAAAATGGTACTTCCTTCACAATGCATCTGTGTGAACAGAAAGTAAGAAAACAATCTAGCGAAAGATCGGATCAATGAAATGATCCCAAATTTGGTTCAGAGAAGTTATATAGGCACTAGAAGGTCATGGTAATGTTTCAGAAATAATAAACCAATATAAAATATAGTTTCTTCACAAACTGGAAATCTGACCAGAAATTAAGATTTGATGCTTGGCTTACATGGAGGACAGAGTGATGCTCAAATTTGTAGGAGAGATATGATTTGAGCATATTGAGGTCATATCAAAATTTCAAATCATTTGGATATTCCTAGTTAGTACCTCCTTCACAAATTTTCTTTTTGAACATAAACTTTGGAAAAATAGGTGAGAAAAAATTACTAAGCAAATGAAATTGAATCTTGACATTATGCCCTAATATGGATAGGAAAGAGTGCACAAAATCTTCGAGAGCAATCAAGAAGATAGAAGTGACACTTCCTTCACAAAGTGACATTCATGGTAGAATAGGAAAAAGAATAACCTTGAATTATTTTTGAATTAGACAAAGAAGTATTTTTGACATATTTGAGGAATATATGACCCAAACAAGTTTTTAGAATTATTTGGGAATTTTGGGAGATACTAAAATATAGTTTGCTTCAGAACCTAGAGCAAAAATGATTATTCTTTTAATAGAAAAAGGAATATTCCCACCAAAAAGAATTTGGCTTAGGGCTAAGATGGAAATGACACGGTCCTGGGAGGGAATTGAGAATGACAAGACATTTTGGAGACTAGGAAGAGATGATCTTCCCAAGTTTCCAGGCCACACAGCCACAGAAAAACAATTTCAAATAAAATCTTAAAGGAATTCAAAAGAAAAATAAAGGGACAAAATCCAAGGTGTGACAATGGATCCCTTCTGTGGCCTCCGGTCCCCTTTCGAAGCTTTTAGGTCTTCTTTTGGTCCAGTAAGAATCATAAAAAAATCGGGGCAATTATACTTCGTTTGATAGTGCAAACTTGAAAAGCCAAAAACATGCAAAAAAACTACAACTGACACTGGACACTAGGTTAATAGGTTAGTGTTCAAAAATATATATTAATTGTTATATAAACACCCAATACGTATCCTAGAATGATAATATTATAACACAGAACAAATTTTTTACAGATACAATGAAGACGTATGAGGCTTCATTTTGTGAAAGGCGATAGTTTTATGGAGAATGACATCAAGATTTTTTAAATAGTAGTTTGGATATCTATTCTCCAAATCTTTTCACAAAGTATTTCTAACCTTTACAACATTATTACCCAACTCGGTGGAACCGAAGTAAAAACTCGGTTGCACTGACTAGTGCAAAATATCTTAACTTTTGGCGTTTCGGTGAGATCGATGCAAAGTATCTCGGTAAGACCGATTTGGTTGGCCTAGGCAGTTCTAGGGACTCAGTGACACTCATATGAAAAACTCGGAAATCCAAATAGATACGGGCAAGGTGGTCAGTGCTTTTCTGCTGTATCGAAGCGAATCTTAGTTGTACCGATTTGATAGGGTTTGGCTTTGGTTTTGTCTAAGGATAACTCAGTGTGGCCGATATGAAAATGTTGGTGGCACTGAATTTGACTTTAGGGTTTTTTGAACATAATATTTTGTGGGAGAAATGTTGAGGCTTTTGGTGGATAATCTCTAAGCATTTTGAGCAACCAGATCATCATAGATACCTCATTCTTTTTAATAGTATTGTTTTTTATGAACTCAAATGTGATTTTTCACATAGGATAAAATGTAGAGTTTTGAAGCTTGAAACTTTGTCAATTCTATTCTTTTTCTTCTTGGGGATCCTCCTCACAATTTTCAACCTCTCCAATATTTTGGACTTGATGCGAGATAAACTAGGTAGAACTATTAGTTCAGGAGATAATGTATGTTGTTATAAATTATCAAAACCTTCAAGAGAGTACATGTGCTTTTAGATTCTCCATAAAATAGTTCAACATCAATGTGTTATGAGCGTTGATCCCTTCCCTCCATAATTTCTCATGATAAAAAACCGAACCATCGTGCTTCAGCTTTTTATCGACGTGGATAGCTAGAATCATTACGACTTCCTCCTCCTCTTGAAGATCAAATTCTTCATTGAAAGAATCATAGGACGAACTCATCTATAAATTTGAATTAAAACTAATTTTAAACTATAAACAGTATGCACTAAATTCATCTACACATATAAAGTTTAAAACAATATATACCTTGCAAATATTTTGTCAAACACGTTGTGGCCGTCGAGCTGCGAACGTCCGTCGGGCGCTGCTCGTAGGAGAAACAGTGTGCTCGAGGGTGACGACGCGGAAAGAAGGTAGAGGAAGCAATGATGACCACTGGGAGAAGCAGGGAGAGCGGCGGCGCGCTGGGGAGAGACGAGGAAAGCGCTGTCGACACGCACGGGCGGGGCCGCTAGTGCGAGGAGGTTTCACATCCGACGGTTGGCCGCTCGCGCGCAAATGTTCGATTGTTTTCTGCACGGGAGCGAACGAAACAAATAAACCATGCACGGTTCAAATTTTTTCAACATGCTGACGCCTATTTATCGCGCGGATAATGAAGCATTACTTTTGACACCGTAGGCTACATGACTTTTTTTAAGCACACGGCTTATTTAGCAGATGTCTTCGAGATGCTGTTAAGAATTTGGCTCTCTCTCTCTCTGGTGCAGTCATCTAACCCAACCGGCGTTGAAAGGTAGAATCCAAATGTTACAAAAAGACCCCTATCTAAAGGAACCATGTCACAATAATACCCTCGCAGGAGGCAAAGCAGAAGCCCACTCGCAGATACTAGTGGCACCAAATAAATACAGGGGCCGTAGTGAAAATAAACTAGCACCAAATCCATTAATTACTTAACCGCCCCCTCCCAAATCGCAGCACACTCCTCACCGCCACCTCCAGAGCCCCGGCGACGCCCCGCCTCGACCTCGCCGCCGCTCCTGCCCACGGTTTGCGGCTCCCCGGCCGCCGCCGGATTCGCCTCCTCGACGGCGGGTGAAGTCGGTCAACCTTCGGCTCAGGCGCGTCGCATCGCCCACCCCCTCGCCGTCGGCTCGGGCCCGGCCCGCTCCCTCCTTCCTCGAAACCCTAGATTCCGCCGCCCCACGCGCGGTGCGATCGTGCGGCTCGCGGCCTCCCGAGATGCACATATAAGGAGCGCACCCTCTCCCTCCGAGGCTCTCGACACAACCGCTCTCGCGCTCTAGGGTTTGCGCCGCCGCCTCGAGAACAATGGGACGCACGGTGGTTTCGGACGAGGAAGGTACGCGATTTCGTTGCTGATTTCTGCGGTTTCGCGTGTTTTGGTGCCCTCGGCGGCTGTTTCTGTGCGTTTTGTGATGGAAAAGCTTGCGCTTCTGTTCGAACCCTAGAAGACGACTTCATCGAGGCCGAGGAGGAGGACGACGAGCCACGGCCATCGCGGAGGGCCAGGAATGATGTCGACGAGCAGGACGACGACGATGAGGAGGAGGAGGATGATGAAGGTCAGTTTCTCCCCACGATCTCTCCAATCTCCATCACGTTTGCTTGCGCGAGCGGTCTGGCTGCTCGAGATTTCCTTTCCTCTCTATTGGGATGCTATGTGCTGTGCGATTCTGTGTTTCGGGCGTTCTTTTGCTTGATTCCTTATTCCAGTTGTTCTTATTGCCCATTACGATGTTTTGGTATCCATTCCAGTTTGCAGCAGTTGCCCTTTTCGATTTGAATCGCCTGTGATTGTGTTCTGAGCTAGCATTGCAATAATGGTGACCTTGTTTATGAGCAGACGAGGGACAAAATGAGTACGAGAAGGATGGCTTCATAGTGGATGATGCGGATGAAGACGAGGATGAGGAGGAAGAGGAAGCGAGAGCTAGTGATGATGAAAGGCGCAAGAAGAAAAAGAAACGAAAGAAGAAGAGGTAGTTGCTTTTGATGCCTCGTCATGAAACAGAGTAGTATGTCTTATTCTTTGTGAGTTTCTAAACTGCAAGAGATCTGGCCAGGGAAACGGAGGATTTCGAGCTTGATGAGGATGACTACGTGTTGCTCCAGGATAATAACATTACTGGCATCACTCGTCCGAAGCCCCCTGTATGCTTTAAGACAATCTTTGTGTCTGTTTATATGCCATGAGTTTCTGCATGATTCTCAGTAATGTGACTTTTCATTTTGCTTATGATAGGAAAACAAGTTTAAGCGGTTGAAGAAGGCAGGTCGGGAATCAGAAATGGATGGGCGTTCTGGCTTCTCCGATCATGATGGAGCAGGAAAAAGCCGGACTGCTGAGGAGACAGTTCGTAGCTCTTTGTTTGGTATTGAAGGTACCTGCTTCTGAATCCTCTTCACTTTGCTTGTTTACCAATGCTGGAAGTTTCCTGTTTAATTTTTAATTTGCTGCAATATCATTTGCTCAGAACCGTTTGAGGAGGATTTTGTTGAGGAGGATCAGCAGGTAGATGAAGATGAGGTTGGTGAAGATGATATGGATGATGAAATGGGCGATTTCATTGTGGACGAAGAGGAAATCGACGTGAACGGCCAAGTTGTGAAGTATGCTCTTATGTTCCATATATTGTGTGTTAATGGTTCTATATCCATGTGAAATTATTCAAACCTTATATTTGTTACTACTAAATGCACACACACTATTGAACTGCAGAAGGAAGAAGGTTAAAAGAAAGCCTCTGCGACAAGCTGCAGGTGTATCATCATCTGCGCTACAAGAGGCCCATGATATATTTGGGGATGTTGATGAGCTATTGGCACTAAGAAAGCAAGAGCTTGAGAGGGATGCTATTAATTCCGGCGAGTTGAGAGGAAACAGGCTTGAAGATGAGTTTGAACCATTTATTCTTGCAGAAAAGTATATGACACCAAAGGATGAGCAGATCAAAGAAACTGATATACCTGAGAGGATCCAGGTAAGTTACCAGTTAAGACACGTTGGAAGTCTGTCTTGATTTTTGTTTGTAATGCATATCTGATTCATAATTGCTTCTTCCTCAGCTGTCAGAAGATTTAACTGGTCATCCTATAGATGGCGATGCAAATAGAGAGGAAGAAAGTGTATGGATACTCAACCAACTAATAGGGGATGGATTTATGTCCCTTTTTAGCAAGGAGCAAGTGAGCTGGGATATTGATCAGAGCGACATCGTGAATGTCTTGAACATGCTACATACCCACAAATTTGAAGTATGCAAAACTATAGGATCTCATTGCGTAATTTCTTATGTTTGATCTGCTGACGTGTTTATTGTTGCACATCAGATTCCATCTCTATGCATAATTTCTTATGTTTGATGTGCTGACATAGGTATTGTTGACTGTCAGGTTCCATTCATTGCAATGTATAGGAAGGAAAGTTGCCTCAGTCTCGTAAAAGATAATGATGCCAATGAACAAGCAAATGAAGAAGAAAAGCCTAAAATGAAGTGGCATAAGGTAACTGTTCAGCGTCCACTACTAGAAAGGTGTTAGTGTCCGCGTCCACTACTAGAAAGGTGTTAGTGTCCGTGAATTAACAAGATTTTACAATTGCTGACACAGTTCGTCTGTTGTTTGTAGCTGCTTTGGGCTGTTCAAACCTTAGACAGAAAGTGGCTTCTTCTTCAGAAGCGCAAGGTTGCTTTGCAGATTTATTATGAGAGAAGATATGATGACGAGAAACGAAGAATAGACGATGTTACAAGGCAGGCACTTAATCGACAACTCTATCTCTCTATCATTGATGCACTGAAGGATGCAAAATCAGAGAAAGAAGTGGAGGATGTTGACGTGAAATTCAATTTACATTTCCCTCCTGGTGAAGTTGAAGAAGCAGGTCAATTTAAGCGACCAAAAAGGAAATCCTTGTACAGTATTTGTCACAAGGCAGGGTTGTGGGAGGTTGCTAACCAATTTGGTCGGAGCGCTGAGCAATTAGGCCACCATCTAACTTTAATGAGGATACCTGTACGTGATCTAATCTTACACTTTGCATGATCATTCTATGGAAGGATATTGCATATGCAACCTATCCTTTATCTGCATACATGACATTTCGCCCTGGCTAAATCTATTGTACACGTGACACCTTATCTGCTTCTGCTGCTTTCAGGAAGCGGGTGAGCTTGACAGTGGGAAAGATTCTCCTGAAGATGTTGCTGCAAACTTCACATGCGCAATGTTTGAAACACCACAAGATGTTCTTCGGGGTGCCAGACACATGGTACCAACATCTTACAAATTTGACCAGTCCTCATAGGAAGCTAGGCTATTCATTTCATCCGACTTGATCCAGTTTCATTTATTTTTATCTTATCAGGCAGCAGTTGAGATCGGTTGTGAGCCTATTGTAAAAAAGCATATCAGGAGTATCTTTATGAATAAAGCAGTTGTATCAACAAAGCCCACACCTGAGGGCCATTTGGTCATAGATACTTACCACCAATTATCAGGTGTGAAGTGGCTTCAAGAGAAACCACTAAACAAGTTTAAAGATGCACAGTGGCTTCTTATTCAGAAAGCAGAGGAAGAAAAACTTCTCAAAGTTACCATAACATTGCCAGAGGATGCAAAGAAAGCGCTCATGTCTGATTCTCGTGAGAATTACTTAAGTGACTGTGTCAGCAAGTCTGCACAACTGTGGGATGAGCAACGGAAGATGATACTGGATGATGCCTTCTTGAATTTTCTACTTCCATCAATGGAAAAGGAAGCTCGGTCACTGTTGACTGCAAACGCCAATTTTTTTCTGTCTATGGAATATGGGCAACAGTTCTGGGACAAGGTTTCTGTTGCTCCTTGGAAGAAGAAGGATGCGGACAAGAAGGATGCTGACATTGATCTGGATGATGAATCCGAGTTACGAGTAATGGCCTGCTGCTGGGGTCCTGGGAAGCCAGCAACCACATTTGTAATGCTAGACTCATCAGGAGAATTGGTTGATGTTCTGTATGCCGGTTCTATTAGTCTTAGGTCTCAAGGTGTTGCTGAGCAGCAGCGGAAGAGAAATGACCAGCAGAGGGTTCTGAAGTTCATGACTGACCATTCGCCACAGGTTGTGTGTGTAGGAGCTTCGAATTTGAATTGCAGACAACTCAAGGATGATATTTATGAGGTATTATTTTATTTGTTTGCAAGTGATTTATGGCTGTTATTGTTTGTGTTCATAAGTATATGCTTGATATTTGTTCTCCCTTCATCTGTTCGTTATTTCGACTGGCGTCTGGTCATGACCACATGTGATCAGTTATTGTTGCCAATGCAGAAATCATTATTGTTGCTTTTCTTTTGTTAATTGCATGCAAGCCTATTTTTCTCCTATTGTGATGAGTAGACACAGATGTCATCACGTGTTCTGCTAGGGGTTCCTTGGGTTGGCGATTCCTTTTTAATGCTTACTGGCGCCCTTCCATCATAAAAACTAGAGGATACCCTGCACGTTGCTGTGGGAATTAGTTGATGAAAATTTCGGTTGATAACATGAGAACCAAAAAAAAAAATGCATATGACTTGCTATATTTGATAGTGTAAAGTTGTAACGATATTTGTTGAATATAAGTAGAATAATTGAATGGAAAACATTTTCCCATGCAAGATTGCATGTTGAGGTGGGCATTATCCCCTTCCTGGTTGTATGATGAGGTGTTACGCTTGCAAGTTGAGATAAATAAGTTACTGGGGATGACTCCCTTAGGTATATAGGATTCTGACAGTTGTTATTGGCTGGTGCTCGCTCAACTATTTCTATCCACATGAATATTTCCTGCCCTTCTGTTCAGTTTCTTATTTGACATGAATGTCGCTTGATAACGTCAAATGAAATAATCTGTTTGCTTTGTATAGGTTATTTTCAAAATGGTGGAAGACCACCCAAGAGATGTGAATCCACAAATGGAAAATTTCAGCATTGTCTATGGTGATGAATCTGTGCCTCGCTTGTATGAGAACTCTCGAATATCTTCAGATCAGCTGCCTGGCCAGTCAGGTATAGTCAATGTGTTGATTTACTGTTTGCTCTTTTGGTCACTAACTTTTCTGAACATGTACTTTTAATTCTGTATATAGCTATCGTGAAGCGTGCTGTGGCACTTGGTCGCTACTTGCAAAATCCTTTGGCTATGGTTGCAACACTTTGTGGACCCGGGAAAGAGATACTGTCATGGAAACTACACCCCCTTGAACAGTTCCTTGCTCCCGATGAGAAGTTTGAAGTCGTTGAGCAAGTAATGGTCGATGCGACAAATCAGATTGGTTTTGATGTTAATCTTGCTGCTAGCCATGAGTGGCATTTTTCCACTTTGCAGTTCGTTGCTGGTCTGGGACCACGCAAAGCTTCAGCTTTGCAGAAGGAGTTGGTAAGAGAGGGATCCATTTTTAGTCGCAAGGAGCTTGTGAAACCCTTAGGCAGGAAAGTATTCATGAATGCGTCTGGGTTTTTACGCGTCCGACGAAGTGGTGCTGCTGCAGCTAGTGCTCAGATCATTGATCTTCTTGAGGATACAAGGATCCATCCTGAATCATACGCGTTGGCGAAGAATTTGGCCAAGGATGTCTGTGCCGAGGATGGACTTGAAGCGAATGAGATGGATGATGATGAGCAAGAGATGGCAATTGAGCATGTGAGAGAGAAGCAGCGTGCTCTTAAGCGTCTTGACATAGATGAATACAGCAGAAGCATTGGAGATGATAAGAGAGAAACATTGTTTGACATAAAGTTGGAGCTACTGTGTGGTTTTTCTGATCGTAGGACCCCCTATGCCGAGCCAAGTCCAGATGAGGAGTTCTGGTTGCTTTCTGGTGAAACTGAGGACAATATATCAGATGGAAGGATTGTTCAAGTAACTGTTCGACATATACAAGATAACCGAATAATTTGCACCTTTGATTCTGGATTGAAAGCCATAGTTATGGGAGATAACTATTCTGATGATGGCTTTGATCTAGAATCACTGCAGTTACATGAAGGTGATGTATTAACTGGCAAAGTTAAAAACGTGAATAAAAATAGGTTCATAGTTTACCTAACATGCAAGCAGAGTGAAATGAAGAGATTGCAATTTCCGAGAAATAACCATGATCCATACTACCGTGAACAAAATGTGGTTCCAACCCAGGATGACAAGGCTCGAAAACAAAAGGAAGCAAAGAAACATTTTAAGCCCCGGATGATTGTTCATCCTCACTTTCAGAATTTGACGGCGGAAGAGGCAATGCAGGTCTGTTGTCCTGCTGAATAGAGCTGTTCTTCCCCTTTAGTTTAACTTCTTTCCCTTTCTGTAGTAGTATCTGATCTTAACTTGTTGAAACAGTTCCTGGGGGACAAAGAGCCCGGCGAGAAAGTCATTCGGCCTAGTTCGAGGGGCCCATCATTTCTAACGCTTACCCTGAAGATATTTGATGGCGTCTTTGCACACAAGGAGATAACAGAAAGCGGGAAGGATCATAAAGATATCACAAGTCTGCTTCGCCTCGGAAAAACACTGACCATTGGTGATGAAACTTTTGAAGATCTTGATGAGGTTGGTTTACATACAAGATGATCACCACAGCAATTTTTCTGTAGACATCAGTTTACTGCAGTTCCGTTTCTGTTGTAGCAGTCAAGATTGGCATTTGTTAATGTATGTTTCTTTCCTTGTACAAATATGCAGGTAATAGACAGGTATGTGGATCCATTGGTAGGCCACCTGAAAAGTATGCTTTCTTATCGCAAATTCAGGAAAGGGTTAAAAGGCGAAGTTGATGATATGTTGAGGGCTGAGAAATCAGAGAATCCTATGAGAATAGTCTATTGCTTTGGCATATCTCATGAACATCCAGGCACCTTCATATTATCTTACATCAGGAGTACAAACCCACATCATGAGTATGTTGGGTTATACCCAAAGGGCTTCAGATTCCGGAAGAAAGATTTTGATAGCATTGATCGCCTTGTGTCATATTTTCAAAAACATATTGACAAACCACCACCTGATGCTGGCCCTTCAATGCGAAATGTTGCGGCAATGGTACCTATGAAAAATTCAGCTTGGGGTTCTGGTGGTGCGAATGATGGAAGGAGAGGAGATGGTGATAATGATAGGGACAGACCTTTTTCTGGAAGAACAGGTCAGTCCTCGAATGTGTTTGCAATACTTGGTTATTAGGCACATCTGCATTCAATTGTGTCGTCGTCGTTACCACTAACATTTGCTTGCATAGTGCATCTTTGTGTCGATGACCTGTCCTCATTTTCTTAGTGGAATTATTGGAATCATATTATGGCTAGTTTCATTGAAGTCTTGTTAGTACCCACAAAGCAACTTTTTTCAAGGAATTATTGTAACCACATTATATGGCTAGTTTGATTTAAGTGTTCTTGATTTTGATGAAGCAACTGTTTTGAACTTTGTTTCACAGAAAATAATCTGATGTCCCCTGTTCTCAGTGGTTTTGAAACCTACCGTGTATTTTTTGCTGGTCTTATTCTTGTTATGTCTCCCTAGTTTGTTGATCACCATTGCTTCATAGTGTTGTCACTAAGATGTTGCCAAAAAGTAATGTTAAAAGGATGTTCAGAAGTACTATCAATCTTAATTTGTCATTTCTTGTCATAAGCAGGAGGCAGGTTTGATTCAAGGAACAGTTCTGGTGGCCGTGGACGTGGGCGTGGTCGGGGTCGAGGTAACTTTGGCAGTGATGGTGACGGTGGCGGTGGTGGTGGAGGATGGACTGATAACATAGGCAGCGGGGGAGGTGCATGGGGCACCGGCGGAGGATCTGGAGGCGGGGATGCTGGATGGGGCGGCAACAACCGTGGCGGCGGCGGTGGGGATGGAGGCTGGGGCGCACCTGCTGCTGCTGCTGCCACTGACGGTGGCGCTGGAGGCTGGGGTACACCTGCTGCTGCCACTGACGGTGGCGCAGGAGGCTGGGGAGCAGCTACTACTCCTGGTGCTGCTGGTAACGACTCAGGATGGGGCAGCGCCAAGAAGGCCGTCCCAGCACCGGATGCCGGAGGTGGGTGGGGGTCTGGCGGTGGGGGCTGGTGAAGGATATGTGCTTTTGCTGCATAAACTATAAACTACCGTAGAACTATCGAATGGAAACCTTTTTTATTTTCTTGGTATGGACCCTGTTATGTTTCTGCTTACTGTTATCATGGGAGAAAGTTGGCACCAGTTTGGGACTTGGTAATCTGCTAGCTGCTGCCGCTGGCCTTGTTATACCCTGGACGGCCTTATATGTTTCGATGCATGTACAGTTTCCAGACATTTGGTATCTTGTGTCTTTGGTAGCCTCAGTATTCCTACGATGTCTATGATTTAATAGCACTTGTTAGGTCGCCAGGTAGCATCGTGTTAGTTTGCCAAATTGCCATGAACTTAGGATTACCTACCTTATGCTGTACGTACGCAATAACCCATTTGAAGTCTCGGCCACTTTAGGGTGTGTTTGGTTCGGGAACGAAGTGGAACGGAATGTCATGGTTCCATTCCACTGGAACGGGTTGGTTCCGTCCTTGTGTTTGGTAGAGGAGATTTAAAGGAACGGAATGGTTACATTTTGATGTTTGGTTGGAGGGATGGAATGGAATGGAATGGATTTGTTCCCGGCGGCCGCGCGTGCTCCCGGCGGCGGTGCATGCTCCCGGCGGCTGCGGCGCGGTAGAAGGGCCTCGGTGGCGCAGTAGATGGAGGCCGCCGGCGCAGCTGATGAAGGAGGTCGTCGGTGCAGCCGAAGGAGGCCGCCGACGCAGCTGAAGGGGGCCGCCGGCGCAGCAGAAGGTGGCCGGCGGTGCGGCAGAAGGTGGCCGGCGGTGCGGCTTAGGGAGGGAGGTGGCCAGCGAGGTTATGGGAGAAAGGGGGCAGCGTTGGGGGAAATGTGAGAACGCGAGGCGTTCCGCGTCGTTTCACTGATTCAGAGGTACCAGCGCGTTCCGGATCTGGGAGGAATATGCCATTTCAGGGAATGAGTGGGTTCCGATTCCTGGACCCAACTAAACAGAAGAACCACCTCTAGGGACGGGACGGACCCGTTACATTCCACCCGGTGACACAAACCAAACACACCCTTAGCGGATGCCACAGGACGGCGTTATTCAAAGGGGGCTGCTACACATCCACCGGTGGATGTTTAGTAACATCCGCCACCTCAACGGTCGTTGGAAGTATCGGTGCAGCCGTCCGATCTATGTTCCTGTACCCAATAGTTCCTGAAATACAGGTCGAGTTGTAGAAACAATAGCCGCGTTGCGAAAACAATGATCGTGCTTCAAAAAAAAAAATCTCGAAACAACGATCGCGTTGCAGAAAATAATTTACGTAACTCCTGAAACAATGGCTGAGGTGCAGAAACCACGACCTTGTTGCATGCCAGTTGCGGAGCTGCCCGACGGCGGAGGGCCGTGGGGCAGGCCGACGGGGCGGCGAAGGGCGAGGTCGTTGGGGTCGAAGCACGCCGACGGCGGTGAGGTCGTCGGAGCCGCAACAGGCCGCCGGCGGCGAGGTCGTCGGGGCCGTAGCAGGCCGACGGCGGAGGGGCGACGGGGCCGCAGCAGGCCGGCGGCAACGAGGTCGTCGGGGCCGAGGTGGAGGCGAAGGCACGTACTAGACAGATTTCTGAAACACCTGACCAGTTTTTGAAACACCGATCCAATTTCGAAATTCTACGGACGAGCGGGGCGATGGATGAATCGCGCGGATCGACCGATGAAAGATAATCCTTTCCCTTATTCAAAGCCTTTTCTTTTATCTTGGTTTGTGCGCTGCAGTTTTGGCAGGGCCTCAGTTTGGAGCTCAGGTGTCTCCCCTCAACTCAAGAGGGCTGCCCATCCGTTAATGACACATTCCAGTTCCAGCTCGCGTGTCCAAGTTTGGTCCTGTTTGTTTAAAAAGTGTTAGGATTCTTTTTAGCGAATATTGCTTTTGGCTCCCAAGCTCACTGAAGACCTTTAAATTCAAACTTCAAATTCAGTGAAAATTCGTATTTTAATATTTTGAAAAATTCTGAAAAAAATACATAGATAGATGAATATATAATACACAAGTGTGTAATTTTTCAGAACAAAATGCGTTAAAATGAGGGCTGTGAAAAAAGACAAATCTAAAACGTTTTAACACATGTTACTATTCATCATTTCAGACCATGAATTTGTTTTTTTTGTAGAGATCGCGTTTCAAAGTATTTCGACCTGAAATTTTACACGCATACGAATCACATCCTTGTTTAGTTGACTTGAAATTTTCAGAATAAAATACGTTGAAACGAGGGCTGTACATATTTTTTAGAACTAAAATTTTCGAATTTTGAATTTTTCAAATATTTCAGCCTCCATGGCTCTCGGGAGCCAAAATGTCATTCTCTCTTTCTAGTCCAAACTAAGAAGTCCATAGTCCCTACCTGCTTGGTTTCAGAAACCAAACATGGACTAGAGGTTATTAAATGACATGTTAAAAGATCATGTTATCCCTACTACTACCTCTGTCACGGTTTAAAAGACACAGTTAAATTTACGTGCATTTTCATAATAGACAAGATTGAAAGGCATTTACTGCTAGCTTTTAATTAATACTTCGTTGTACTACTTTTATATGCATGTGTAGTGTGAATGTTATTTTTTAACTTATTTTACAATCAATCAATAACCACCTAGGTTCTAGAGAATTTCCATGCACGTCTTCTAAATGTGACGAAGGGAGTAATTGATTGAAGGTTATTAAATGACATGTTAAAATAGGGACACTGTTATTTTTTTTTAAAAAAACTCTCTCTTATGGACTTCTTTCTTTTGTCCCTAAAAGTCCCTTTTGCTTGATTTAGATAAGACTAAAAAAGATTTTTTTAATCACTACATCAAAAAGTCCTTGTAAATAAACACCCCCTTTGTCTGTGCCATGTTATGCTGGTTCCCCGTCTCTTTGGTTTCTTCTTGCCCATCCGACCGTAGTTTTTCTGTTTTTTCTTTGCCGGCTCCATCCGACCGCAGTTGGGACCTGAACGGAAGACGTAGCACTAGTGCGTGGCTGTGCTTTTCCGTCTATTTTCTTCTTCTTCTAAGTTGAGCAACAAATCCAGCGCTCAGATGTCACCTCAAAATTCTCATGCATAAGCAACCCGTCGCACAAGGCGTAATTTACTTTTTGCGCCTGGTTAGGGCGATGTACATTCAGCTGTCTATAAGGAGGGCCAGCTAGGATTTTTTGTTGAGGTGGAGAAAGAAAGGGAAGAGAGAGAAGAAGTCTGTCTGTAGAATTGCAGTCGATCCATAGCGCTAGAAATTCGGTTGCTATCGACGACTGATTCCCGTTGTATTAAGGGTGTCTATAATTTTGCATTTATCCTTCTACTCGATGGTTCCACCAATTCCAACGGAACGTGCAGTTCCATAGATGATTAAAAAGACAGCCCATTGTGGTAGCTGTCGTTAGTGCCGTCTAAACATGACATGGAGAGTGATTATAGACAGGCCTCGTCTAAACAATTGTACATGCCCTTAGTAGCGGATCCGTGAGCCAACCTGTGGTCTCACATGCATCCATTATCTCTTGTATGTATAGGCAAAATTCATTTTCTCGCCGTCTTACGCTTTATTTTGCCTCCCGTGAAACAAAACGAAATGAATGACCCCCTCATTCATGCCCCTCACTGCTGAACGCCGGTGAACTCACGGCGCCTCCGCCCCTTTATTCGCCGCTCCAACGGTGGGTGGAGTGGAGGAGGAGGAGGATCTCGTTTCTCTTCCATGGTGTTTGTATAGGTACGATTTGTGTTTCGTTTGGTAGCGCCGGAGCAGTGAGGACGGCGCTGCGCCGAATAAGGGCATATCCAACCACGTCCCAACAACCCTCCACGTTTTTCTTATCGCCGACGCAAAAAAATTAGCCCAACCGTGTTATCAGAACCTTGTTTTTCATCGGTTTGGATCGAAATTGACGTCGGTGGACCAAGGTCGAACCCAGCGCGTCAGGGGGTGCCGGGGGAAGCAATTTGGTGAAAAAAAACACACACCAAATCCCTCCCGCGTGGACCCGCAGTCAGCGAGACTGGATGTCGTTGAAAACGTCCGTTCTCCTTGTTGCCTTGGCTCCTGCGCCGGTTCAATGCGTCAGATACCAAGGTCTCGTGGTGCAGTGCTGGCACACTGTTGCACGTCCTACCCTTCCCCGCCACGCGTGCACGCCGCTTCCGTCCCTTCCGCGCTATAAAAGCCGCACATCGCCGCCGCTCGTCGCACACTCGCCCCTCCATCCTCTTCTCCCATTTCTCTCGCCTCCATCTCCTGAAACTTTTATATATTTCCGAGTCCATGGCGGAGAGGTTCCCCGACGACGGAGCGGCTGCCAATGGCTTCGGTCGCCGGTTGTTGCACGAGTGGGAGGCACACACCCTCCACGAGGCCAACTACCTTGCGTCGCCAGACATGCGCGTGCTGGGCGCTTGGAGATTGAGCACCAAAGGAGTCCCCGTGCCCCCTCCACCATCCGTCAGGAATGCCGTCGTGAGATCACGCACATGCGGGCGTCTTCGCCGGAGCACGCGCGGCAGCAAGAAAGGTATGCTGCCGACGATCTCCCTCTCTGGACGTCGTACTTCCAGCGCCGCCACGCCGACAACCATCGTTAGTGGTGGGACGTCCTCGACGCACGCTCCACGCCATCCTCGAGCACATCGAGGGCGGCAACGAGCCACCACCGGAGTACCCGGCACCGTCGCTCTCGCGTCGGAGAGGCAACTCGTGGTTGTCGAGGTGAATGGCGGGGGTCCTCCTCCTCGTCCTCCTCCCACTCCTCCGGCACGACGCCGCTGATCGCCATCGTGAAGGCTGAGCCCCAGGAGACGTCAAAGCGTCGTCACAACCATGATGGCAACCTTGTCATAAACGAGGGCTGCCGCCAAGCTTCACCTCCTCGCGGCCACCTTCGACTAGTCAGGCCGAAGAAGGAGAAGGAGCCGGCGACGTTGTCGGTGGTCGTCAAGCAGGAGCACGTCGAGATGGATGCCGACCTAGACACCGGCCTGAAGTGTTCGTGCGATGACTACGATCGAGAGGAAATGGAGCGCCAGCGCCGCGCTCTGAAGGAGATCGCCACGCGGCGCGTGGTCGCAAAGAGGGCGGCGTCATCGTCCTTGACGACAATGATGAGGAGATGCTGGCGTAGACTGCCCCCGTCTGCAACGGCAATCCAGGGCAAGGCTGCAGGAATGACGGTGCGCAGGACGGCGACGACGACGACTACACCGCCTTCTACCAGCTCCTTGGCATTAACTAGGCTAACGGCGGCGGCGTAATTTTTTTTTGTTTTATGTAATTTTTTTTAAGTTTGTACAAATTTTAATGAAAGCGCCTAAAATTTCGTCCAAAATCGCCTAAAATTAGGGTTGATTCGTCGACGCTATTTCAGGTCCTTAAGCTTCGGCTTCTTCCTCACCACGACAGCGATCTTATTAATCTATTTTAATAGCACACCCACCCTTTATTAGTAGTACAACACACACCCTTATTTATCTATTTTACGTTTTGGAACACTGATAGGAGGGACGAAATCATGCGAATTCCTGGCACCAACAAACAAACATGTACATCCACCGCAAATTTCCGGCGAAAAAAGAGATAAGGAAAAACCGATGGCAGTTTCCACGCCATTCTAAACGCATAAGGTCGCCGTAGAACCGCTACCGACCATATATATATATATATACTCCCTCCGTTTTTAAATATAAGTCTTTTAAAATATTTTACTAAGAGTCTACATACAAA